>NC_143251.1:96762500-98012500 GCF_984573655.1 Nuphar pumila
GGGTGGAGTTACTATACTACCCCTAGCCTAAATTATCCTAAATAATGCCTAATTAACCCCTAGCTAATCCTAAAAAGTCCTCAAATGTGGCACCACTTGGCATTTCCCACATTTGGGTTTTTAAAGTTCTTTTAAAAACCTTTAAAAACAATGGTTTAAAACCACCTTTTAAAATACATTTTCAAAAGAGATTTTGACTCTTCTAACTCTCTAAAGCTAACCAATTCACTGACTAAGCCAAAACTAACCCTGACTTTCTCAAATGTGGCGCCACCCCGAGTGGGCCCTACTTGAGTTTTTCAAAAAAAAAATGATTTTAAAACTTGAAATTGAGAGAGTTTTCAAAAGATTTTCAAAAGCAAACTTGAAATTAAAAGTTTTGAAATGGCATAGAGTTCCAACTGGGTTAGAACTCCTCTGAATGTGGCGCCAACTGAGTGGGCCCCCACCAGGTTTTGAAACTTTTGAAATAAATACTGAAAATAACTTTGAAGAAGGGTTAAAATCAACAATTGAAAGTCAGAATTTCTGAAAAATGGAGTCTCAAGTGAACTGGAACTCCGAGTTAGAGTCTTGAACTCTTAGGACTTTGAAATTTTGGATTTTAAAGCCAAATGAAAGAATTTTTAAAAGAATTTATCAGAAAATGGTGAAATAAGTCAGAAAATACAGTCAGGGTTAGACTCCTAACTCGACCGAAACTCCGAAATAGGGCCCTGAACTAACTGGACTCTGTAACACACCCTAAATTTTGAAAACAAATGAAAAGAATGAAAATGGAAGTAAAACAGACTTTAAAACAGACTCTTGACTGGATCAGGACTCTGAGACAGAGTCCTGATCGGACTGAAACTCTCAAAATTTTGAGAAATTTGATAATAATGGAATCCATAAGTGACACCACCTGTATGGGTCTCATCTGAGAATTGAAATCAATTGAAAATTGAGTTTAAAATGAATCCAGATTGTTTTCTGAGAAAACATTTCGAAATATAAGGTCCCGGGGGTTGGAAAATGACAAAATGTTGAATAAAAACCCAGGTTTTGAAATTGATTTCGAAATAAAAGTTTTAATGGAATCTGGATTAAATATTTTGAAAACAGGAGTGCTGGATCTCGAAAATGGGCTGCAATGACATGCAATGCTATGCAATGCAATGAAATGGTATGTCGAATTCATGCAGTGATATGTGATGATGCATAAATATCATATTTTATTAATACATTTTCACTGCATAAATGCATCATCTATAGGTTTAAAGTATACACTTAGGTGCATAATGATGTTAGGGAGCTCTGGTTCGAATTTCATCAAAATCAGAGTTAATTTGAAGGAATTATGACATTTACAGTGTAACGGGTCAAATATCGGATCCGATTTGAGAGATTTGGATCCAGACGCCCATTTGGATCCTGGATTTGGGTCAAAACACATGGAATCAACCCAACTCCAGCCCACTTAAGTTTTGTAAAAACATTTTCTAAAAACCCCCTCCTACATGAGGCGCCCAACAATTCTTTTGTTTTTAACACTGTTTTTGAAAATAAACTCAAAAGAGCCAAAATCGTCAAAAGGAAGAGGGGGCGCCCATTCCATCTAGTCTTTGTCTTGATTTTCGTGCCCTAGGGGCACGATTCTAGCTCAACTCCCCTTTCACTCAGCCGCCCCTCTCATCCACCTTCTTCCTCATCCATGGTTGGCCATGGAAGCCATGCCAACACCATTGGAGATGTCGTTTCCTTCCTCCATTCTCTTCTTTCATATCTTGTCTTTCTTCTCACCCTGCTGGAACTAACTTTTGTTTTGTTTATTTGCAGCTACAGCTGGAGTGTATCCATCATGGTGGAGGTCCCGCTCCTCCATGATCGGCCGGCCCTGAACCCCGGAGCATTGCCACTTGCGAATCCCTGCAAAGAAGACAAGAAAAGGATTAGACAGCATCACCGAGGTTCCTCGTGGCATGAAATCAAGCAAAGTTCGCTCTTCTCTTCATCCCCCCGGTCGTCGGATCACCCAAGAGGTTGTTAAGTTAGAACAGGTTAACAGATGCAATTCAATTGTGATATGCGATTGCACTTGATGTGAAAAGACATAAATGCCTCTGGAGACCTGTTGAAGATTTAGCCGCCTATTGTAGTTTATTTTCATAATTAGAATGTTATTCAATGTAACTTGTACTCATTGACATAGATTGTAAACTTTTTATGTTAATAAAGTGTTATTTTAGAATTAATTCAGAAATATCCCATTCCCTGTGGATTCGACCCGTACTCGCCACTTCGGTAGAAAGTCGGTTTTATATCTTTGGTTGACGATTTTCCCATGTATTTCATTGAAAAATATTGTTTAAAAATATCAACTCCAAAAGTGCAATCAAGTTTTGGCGCCGTTGCCGGGGAACGGCGATTTATTCTAATTATTTCTGAGATATCATTTTATTAATATATGTGTTTAGTTTAGCTTAGTTTATTTAATTGTTTTAGTTTGTAGAATTAACATTGTTAGAAAAATATAGGGTTCATTTGCTGTTTTTCGTAAAGATTCACTGAATTTCATGCTTCAATGATTTATTAAACATGTGAGTCTTAGATAAAATAGTTGTGAATTCCTGTATTTACTGATATTGTGTTTTAGAATAGCTTATCTTTTATTTCATAGAGTAATTAACTTAGTTTAACATTGTTAACATAGATTGCATAGATTAATGAAATAGTTTTAACATAGTTTAGTTGTTTAATTCTCTGATTTAGAGTAGATGCTTTTATTTCATAGATTAATTAGATTAGTTTAACATAGTTTAAAATAGCATAATTGCTAACTTGCTGATTTAGATTAGATTGATTATCATAGTTTAATTCTAACATAGGTTAGCTGCTACTTTGTTCATTGTTTTACTGATTTAGATGTAGATTATTCTAACATAGTGAGTGGTTTTATATCTTAATGTTTTATATTATTTAGATGTATCATATGTACATTATAATAAAGTAGTATTTGTTTATGTGTTTTGTTTTGTTCTGAATTTTGTTTTAATTTCACTTGAATTTCATGGTTGACATGTATGAACATCCGATCCATCAATGTATGAGTCCAAGTAATCGGATATGAAGAAGTCTTCAAGAGTAGAGCATTGACCAGATGAGCAGAAAACTATGCATTTGTTCATGCATAGTGGTAGTGCAGAGTCCAATCAATCGACAGCTTCAGAAGGTTGAGTATGCCAGGTTGTATCAATCCTTTCTCCTTATTCATTTTATTGTTCTATAGTGTGCATCTGCATTACATGTTTACATTATTCTGTATGCCACTAGGGACAGTGTCATTCAAGCATGGGGGGATGGTTTAGATGCACAAATTTTTAAAATTTTTCTTTATGTCTGATAGCTTGAAAACTCATAAAAGTAGGTCTTTTAAGAATAATTTGTAGCATTTATGATTGTTTATCTGCATGATCTGACAATTTAGAAAATTGTAAGCCCCATGTAAATTTTTTTTCTTATCTGATTTAAATAGAGTAGTTGTTTATGAAATAGTTTAAAGAAAAGATAGTATTTGATATGTTAGAAAGTTTTGATTCACTTAAGTATAAGTATGCACAGTGTGTTTTATGAGAAAAGTGAGCAATTGAATGATATTTTTGAAAAATGAGTTTAATAGAATAGAGCGACGTTTAGTTGTTGATTTCTTCGCGAATCCAAGTAGTAGAACTCAGACACGAGTTGAAATGGTTGAGTCTCTTACGAAATGGATAACGAAGGAGATCATTCTCTTATCTAGTCGATATATGTGGCCTTTGTAGTTCGAGTAAGTAGAATTTGAAGGGTGTTTTACACCTGGTGCCCCAAAGTCAGCTGGTTTGGGAGTCATCGATTCGAAAACTTGTTACATGGACTACATAGAAAGTCTAAGAGATAGAGACATTGCACATGATAAGAGGAAAACTATACGTATACTATTAGAATAGAAGGTTTAGTGACTCGAGCAATTAAGTCCGAGGGATACTTTGTATCTAGTGCCCTAAGGCCGGCCGGCTTGGGAGTCACTGACCTAAAGCTCGCTACACGGGTCATGAGACTGGATATTCGAAATAGTGCTCAATTTAGAAGAATGAAAAAGAGTGGAAAATTGAATATCAAAAGAAAAAGAATGAGCTGAATGAGTAGAAATTCATTGCTTATGAATAATTATTGAATTACTGTGCAGAAAATATACAGGTGAGGATAAATGAGTAAAACATGATAATACTTGATTTTCTGAGAAAATTCATAAATAATTACAAGTTTAGAGAAGTGAAAGAAAAATGATTTTTACTATGGTGGCATAGAAATTTCTGAATTTGTTTTGAAAATGTAGATTACATGAAATATATGTTCACAATAAATTCTTAATTGCCTATTATTTCTGAAAAATTATTCATGCATGATTTTGAAGTTTGTGGGTAGCATCTCTGCAAACCCTCACGAGACCTTACTCGTCCACTGGGGTAACCCAGGGGTTTAAAGGGCTTGTTGCATAAGCTAAATGCAACCGTGATTCCTACGAAAGTGAGTTAGTTTTTTTTTATTATTTATTTTATTTTATTTAATAAGAGCTTTCATGTTAAATGGGTAGTCCATATTTTCATTGCATGGTAGAGTGTATTGCTAGGGACTAGCAATTATTCTAGCATGGGGGTATTTGATGATGCATAAATATCATATTTTATTAATACATTTTCACTCCATAAATGCATCATCTATAGGTTTAAAGCATACACTTAGGTGCATAATGATGTTAGGGAGCTCTGGTTCGAATTTCATCAAAATCAGAGTTAATTTGAAGGAATTATGGCATTTACAGTGTAACGGGTCAAATATCGGATCTGATTTGAGAGATTTGGATCCAGACGCCCATTTGGATCCTGGATTTGGGTCAAAACACATGGAATCAACCCAGCTCCAGCCCACTTAAGTTTTGTAAAAACATTTTCTAAAAACCCCCTCCTACATGAGGCGCCCAACAATTCTTTTGTTTTTAACACTGTTTTTGAAAATAAACTCAAAAGAGCCAAAATCGTCAAAAGGGAGAGGGGGCGCCCATTCCATCTGGTCTTTGTCTTGATTTTCGTGCCCTAGGGGCACGATTCTACCTCAACTCCCCTTTCACCCAGCCGCCCCTCTCATCCACCTTCTTCCTCATCAATGGTTGGCCATGGAAGCCATGCCAACACCATTGGAGATGCCGTTTCCTTCCTCCATTCTCTTCTTTCATATCTTGTCTTTCTTCTCACCCTGCTGGAACTAACTTTAGTTTTGTTTATTTGCAGCTGCAGCTGGAGTGTATCCATCATGGTGGAGGTCCCGCTCCTCCATGATCGGCCGGCCCTGAACCCCGGAGCATTGCCACTTGCGAATCCCTGCAAAGAAGACAACAAAAGGATTAGACAGCATCACTGAGGTTCCTCGTGGCATGAAATCAAGCAAAGTCCGCTCTTCTCTTCATCCCCCCGGTCGTCGGATCACCCAAGAGGTTGTTAAGTTAGAACAGGTTAACAGATGCAATTCAATTGTGATGTGCGACTGCACTTGATGTGAAAAGACATAAATGCCCCTGGAGACCTGCTGAAGATTTAGCCGCCTATTGTAGTTTATTTTCATAATTAGAATGTTATTCAATGTAACTTGTACTCATTGACATAGATTGTAAACTTTTTATGTTAATAAAGTGTTATTTTAGAATTAATTCAGAAATATCCCGTTCCCTGTGGATTCGACCCGTACTCGCCACTTCGGTGGAAAGTCGGTTTTATATCTTTGGTTGACGATTTTCCCATGTATTTCATTGAAAAATATTGTTTAAAAATATCAACTCCAAAAGTGCAATCAATATGCAATGACACAGGAAATGTAGACACTGAATGAGGATGAAAATTTGGGGTGTTTACAGATGCCCCTCTTTGCTACTAAGCCGGTATAGGGCTGAGCTTAGTGGCAAAGAAAACACACCAAATTCAGACTATAAAAATACCCCAGTTAGATGAATCTGACTGGGTATGAAGGAATTAATCCAAGTGATGATGATAGATACGAAATGGAGAATAAGGAGAAAATTTTATTTCAAAAAGAAGTGAGATTCAGGTTTTGCCCTTAACCTGGATGGGACGAGAAATGGAATACCTCGTTAGAATGAGGCTCAGGTTTAACCCCTTGACCTGATAAAATGAAATACCTTATCAAATGAGGCTCAGATATATACCCTTAACCTGATCGGGCGGAAATGAACGAAATCCTCGAAAGAAGAGACCGTGATGAAACCTTCGGATTTTGCACAATAAATCCAATAAGGGTTTTGCAAAAGGATGGAATTGGGGTCCCTAAAGTTTGAAAAGGGGTTTGATTTTGGGCGCCTCATTGCTGAGACTAAATAACTTTTAAAATTGCCTTTTGCTGGAATTGGTGGCTTAACCTCAAGCCGAAATTGGACTGTCTATGGTGGGACAGTGGGGACACAGGGAAGTGTGCGAATCTGAGAGCCCGGGCGCTCAGATTATACCAAAGAAGGGAAGGAATCTTGAAAACTCCTGTTATCAAGTCCTAAAAGGGATAACAACTGATGTCAGGATGCGCCAAAGATGAACCTCAAGCTCTCGCTTCACCCCAGGATAGCTAGAAAATATTGTCAAAATGTTGTTAATTATTGTTGATTCAAAATAATTGAAAGTGATGCACATTGTTTTGAAAATATCTCGTCTTTTCTACCTGAAGTATTACCTCTGACTGAGCTTAACTCCGTAGAATCAGGATTTGAATTCAAATTGCTTGCGATTGGCTTTCTTTCAAGGAAGCTATCAATTTTCTTGATATGAGCAGAAAAGAGAGTATTCTTAATATTGCGAGAGCTATTGGTGAAAGAATATTGATAAAAGAATTTCACAAAATTAAAAAGATTCTTGATAGATTCGGCAGTCTGATATCTTGAGATTCTTTTCTCACGATGATCTTTCTGCACTCTCTTTTTAACAGAATTGGAGCTCTCTTGGATTTTTCGGGAATTACATCATCCTTCATTTTGGAGATGTCCTGACTTTTCTCTCTTTTCTTTTTTGGAAGGGTATGTCACAAACTCTTTCATCTCGAAGATGTTCTGATCCTTCTTTTCTCTTAGGGATTATATTGACGGTTATTGGCTCTTTGGTTGAAAATCTCTTGGTGATAGCAGAAATTAAATATCCTTTAGGGTTTGACGGGAAGCTCATCACATCTGCCTTCATCTCGACAGTGCTCTGGACTTTTCCTAGAAGAATCTGTCACAAACTCCGTCATCTTGGAGATGTTTCAAATCTTCTTTGGCCCCGGGGGTCTACTCGCTTAATTCGCCTTCATCTTGACGACAATTGAGAGATCCCTTTTGCAGATATTTAATTGCAGCTTAGGTGATTGAGGAGATATGGAGATTGAGTGGATTTTTCTGTATCACCCAGGATATTTCGACTGCTTTATTTTCCAAGAATGATCTTTAAAAATGTGCCATTGACTGCGATCAATATCAATCACTCATGGCTTTGCAACAACATTGAATATTTTTTGCTGGTCATATCGCGGATTTATCCTTCATCCTTTTGGTTGGCTGATAGAAAGGTTTTGAACTTTGAATCCTTTTTCGCGAAAGCTTTGTCCTTTCGAAAGTAATACTGGAGGTATTTTGAAGTAACAATTTTTTGTGCGATAAGATTTTTGAAATCAACAAATATTCGACGACAAATTGGCAAAATTTTCTTGAAATCCCTTGTGAAAGCGAGCATTTGAGACACAACGCAACACATCCATGACAGAAATTCTCTTCTCCTTTCCTCAAAGGAGACAATTCAGAAATTGGAATTAAAAATTACTCCTCTTTTCCCTGAAGAGGAGGTGTTTGCAAAA
This sequence comes from Nuphar pumila, assembly GCF_984573655.1. Lineage (NCBI taxonomy): Eukaryota > Viridiplantae > Streptophyta > Magnoliopsida > Nymphaeales > Nymphaeaceae > Nuphar > Nuphar pumila. The sequence goes on from NC_143251.1 coordinate 96,770,403, forward strand.
CGAACTTTCGAAGAGAAATTAAGCTTTCATCAAAACTTCCTAACATTAGGCTTCTCTTATAGAAAGGGGGCCAGTATTGGTGAGGTCAGTGAATTGGTCATGAAGGAACGGATCCATCATACACTCCCCGAAAAGAGGGTCCTTCATGATGAAATGGCCTAGTCTGAAATTATGGTCACAAGGAAAGCGAACTTCCGTCGAAGCTCTCCCTGAACTAAGGGTTCCTTGTATGAAATTGGAATTTTGTTTTGCAAACGGTTCACAAAGACACGAGTCCCTTCAAACTCTCCCTGAAAAGGGGCTAAGTGAACGAATTGGATAGCATGCGAAAAGAACGAGCTCCCTCGAACTCTCCCTATAAAAAGGGTCTCTCGCAAGAGAAATGATTGAAATTGGATATTGGGTGACCCAAAAGAGTCGAATTTGGAAATTGGAAATTTGAATTTTGGATTCTGAAATTTGGTATTTGAAATTGGAAGTCGGAAATCTGGAAATTGGAAATTTGAAAGTTTAAAATTGGAAATTGGAAATTGGAAATTGGAAATTGGAAATTGGAAATTGGAAATTGGAAATTGGAAATTGGAAATTGGAAATTGGAAATTGGAAATTGGAAATTGGAAATTGATTGACCTAAAGGTCGAAATTGAAAATTTGAAATTTGAAGTTGGAAATTGATTGACTCGAAGGTCGAAATTGGAAATCTGGAATTTGAAAATTGAAAATTGAAAATTGGAATTTTGATGAGTGATCAACACGAAGGTTGATCCCAAGAGGTTGACTGACACGACCAACCAGTGAGACACTAACCCGAGTGCTTAACTTTAAAAGAATAACAGTACGAATATCAGGTTTTGAAAATGTGTCAATATGGACATTGGATTTTAAGGATGTACCAGTTCGAGTACTGGGTTTGAAAATGTACCAGTTCGAGCACTGGATTTTGAAAACATACCTTGTTTTTAAATTGAAATTTAAATTTTTGAAAGAAACTGATGCTCTCAAAATACTTGAGGAATTATGACAAGAATAATCGTCGGGGTCTCAGGATTATCCCTTATCCTGAATGGGTAATGAACTGGATGCAGATGCATGCCAATGAATACCGATATAAATGAATGTAGATGTATGCCAACGCGAAAATGCTATAAATGAATACACATACGTGCAAAATAAGAGATTTGTTTATCCTGTTTGCATACAAGGTAGATAAAAATGAAATTTCAAAATGCCTCAGTATAACTGGGAAAGGAGAATTTGATCATTATTTGGAGAAAATTTGAGAGATTTACAAAGAATAGGACATGATTTAAGTATAGAATTTTTTCAAATGTCGAGCATTGATAGGATCTGGTAATTCTACTCCATCGGCATTGATGAGCCGATATGAATTGCGGGGTAGTGCCTCTTTGACGACATAGGGACCTTCCCAATTTGGTGACCACTTGCCACCTGGGCGATGTTTGAGATAAGTCGTTGATCTGAGCACTAGATCGTTGACTCGAAATTTTCTCTCAATGACAGACTTTGCATATTGTCTGGCTATCCTTTGACGATATGACTAAGCATGCTCTGCTGCTTTGAGCCTTCTTTCATCGAGCAAATCCAGTTGTACCAGTCGTTGTTGCTGATACTGATCAAGAGGTAATTCTAGAAGTGATGCAAATTTTAGAGCAGGTTTCTGAACATGTAGAGGCAGTACTACTTCGGTTCCGTAGACAAGTTCTGACGGAGTAGCATTAGTTGGAGTTCGAATGGTGGTTCTGTATGCCCATAATGCATCATGAATCTTCTCATGCCAGTCACGACCCGTTTCTAAAGTTTGCTCCAGAATTCGAATCAAAATCTTGTTGGTGGCCTCTGCTTGACCATTCCCTTGAGGGTAATAAGGAGCGGAGAAATGATGATGAATTCTGAACTTTGAGCAGAATGCTCTCATTTTCTCATTCTTGAAATGACTGCCATTGTCTGACACAATATCATGCGGTATGCCGAAACGACAAAGGATATTCTTGTGGATGAATGAGACTACATGTCGACCTTCTACTGTGCGTAGAGTGACTGCTTCTACCCATTTAGTGAAATACTCTGTTGCGACAAGAAAATATTTATGACCATTTGAGGCAGACAGAGTAATGGGGCCTACAACGTCAAAAGCCCACATAAAAAAAGGCCATGGCGAGACGACAGATTGCAAGAATGTCGCTAGCGCATGAATGGAAGGTGCATGCATCTGACATTGAACGCACTTCTTCACAAAATGATAGCAATCTTGTTGCATAGTTCTCCAGTAATATCCTGCTCGGATGATTTGTTTGACAAGAGTTTGATAGCCTACATGACCACCGCAAATACCTTCATGTGCTTCTTGCACAACTTCTTTGGCTTCTTCTTCGTCCAAACATCTGAAATATTCAGAACTGAATCCACGATGATAAAGGAAGTCGGCGAGAATAAAATATCGAGCAGACATGCGTTGAATTGCTCGCTACTTTTTCTTTGAGAATTCTGGAGGAAATTCGCCAGTTTTAATGAAATTTTTGATGTCATGATACCAAGGCTTTTTCTTTTGCTCAGCCTGGTTTATCTGCTCTACTGGGACGAAAGCGGGTTGATCAAGTCTGCCAATTTCAAATAAGCGACAAGATTCTCCACCTTTGAAAGACATGATGGATCCCAGATTGGCTAAACTGTCTGCAACTTGATTGAAGTCTCTCTTGATATGGAAAAGTTGGAATTCTTCGAATTTGTTGGCGAGAGCTGAGATAATCTTCTGGTAAGGAATTAATTTTTGATCCTTCACTTGCCATTCAGCTAAGACTTGATTGACGATAAGCAAAGAGTCGCCATAAGCATGCACTCTTTTGACATTGAAGTCCTGTAGAATTTTCAGACCTTGTATCAAAGCTTCATACTCAGCCATATTATTCGTGCACTGAAAATCCAGTTTGAGAGAGAAGGGAATCATCTCTTTCTCTGGTGTGATTAGCAGAATCCTGATTCCTATGCCTGCCATATTCTTGGATCCGTCGAAGAATAAATTCCAAATTGTGGATTGTTGAATATTGCAGATCCGCTCATCGGGGAAATCATACTTAGTTTTAACATCCTCTGCCAAATAAAAATCTGCCAATTGATCTGCAATTGCTTGGCCTTTGATAGATTGTTGGGAGACATACTCCAGATCATATTGCATCAATAAGACTTTCCATTTAGCAATTCGTCCGCTGAGAAATGGCTGGTCGAGAATATACTTGAGAGGATTTAATTTAGATAGAATCTTGACTTCAGATGCCAGCAAATAGTGTCTCAATTTCTGACACATCCAAACCAGAGCTAGACATGTATTCTGTATCTGAGAGTATTTCTTCTCGTAATCAATAGAGGTCTTGCTCACATAGTAAATGGCATGCTCTATCAAACTGCCTTCTTCGTATTGCGCCAAGAATCCGCTGCAAGCAACTTGATTAACTGAAATATATAGCAATAGGGGTTTCCCCAATTCTGGCGGCTTTAGAACAGAAGGATTGAGAAGATATTTCTTGATACGATCGAATGATTGCTGGCATTCTGGTCCCCATTCGAACCTCACTCCTTTTCTGAGCAAATGATTGAAAGACTCACATCTCATGGCCAAATTAGAAATAAATCGCCGAATTGATTGCATGCGTCCTTGAAGGCTACGCAATTCTTTGAGATTAGTCGGGGGCGGCATGTCAATGATAGCCTTGGCCTTAGCGGGATCCATCTTTATCCCCTTTTTGCTGACCAGAAAGCCTAACAACTTGCCTGATTCGACTCCAAAAACACATTTTTGTGGATTGAGTCTTAGCTTGTAAAGAATGAGTTGCTTGAAGACTTGATTGAGAGCTTCAATGTGATCTTCCTCTTCTTTGGACTTCACCAAAATATCATCGACATATGCATCCATGACTTTATGCATCTGGTCATGAAAAATGACGGCCATAGCACGCTGATAAGTGGCTCCAGCATTCTTAAGCCCAAAAGGCATAACCGTATAACAGAAGGTGCCCCATGGCGTGGTGAAGGATGTTTTGGATTGGTCACGAGCGGCCAACTTGATCTGATTATATCCGGAGTATCCGTCCATAAAGGAAAACATAGCATGCCCAGCCGTGCTATCAACTAGGAGATCAATATTTGGGAGCGGATAATCATCTTTTGGAGTGGCTTTATTGAGATCACGGAAGTCGATACAGATTCGAACTTTACCATTCTTCTTGGGAACTGCTACGATGTTCGCCAACCAATCCGGATAATCTATTGCTCGAATGAATCCTGCTTTGAGTAAGTCTTCAAGTCCTTCTTTGACCTGTTGCTCAATTTGAGGATCCATTTTTCTTAACTTCTGCTTAAATGGTTTTGCATCAGACTTCAGAACGAGGCGATGTTCCACCAATTTAGGATCTAAACCTGGAATATTCTCATAAGTCCATGTGAATACTTCTTCATGCTGCTTGAGAAAATTAGTGAGCCTTTCTTTCTCTCCCGGACTCAAACCGCTGCCAATCTTGAGAATTTTAGGATCATCTTCTGATCCGATATTGATGTCCTCAGTCGGATCCTGAACTAAGGATGATGGCTCGTCTTGTTTCTGAACTGATGCAAATTCTGGTAATTCTTGAAGAACTGAATCAAACTCTGCGGATTCTTCTGACTGCTTTGTAGTCTGACTGCATTCTGCTCTTATTTTGACCTGATGAATTATTGCTGATTTCGAACAAGCATTTAGATTAAGGACGAGCTTCTTGATAGATCAGGAAGACATTCTGAAAATTGGAGAGTAAATTGATTCAGAAAAATCACCCATCATAAAAAAATTGCTTTTATTGAGAAGATAATTGGAAAAATAAGATATCAAAGTACAATTTTGCAAAGATTTGATAATGAAAAGTAAAGAGACAAATGGCATATAGATAGATAAAGGAAACTTGCAACTTTATTGAAAGATAGAATTGATCAGAATGACTGTGATGAAAATGAAATGGGATATCATCCCGACAAAAGAATAGAAAAGAAAAGACAAATGGATTCTTTTAATGTGTTCCCTTGACAAAAACAGTGCCCTTCTGAGATCTTCTGCCACAAAAGCCTAATCTGGCTCTTTTAGGGTGGTGCTGAGGAATCACTGGTTCAAGACAACCATCTCCATTTTTGCCTAGGCCTCGAAAAGGCTGATAGCCATGCTTCATTAATAGATCAAATCCCTTTTTGGCCTTTATAAATTGGGAGAATAGAGGATGATCCTTGAGTGTGTTGTAGTCAATTCGTCCTCCAATCTTGAAGAACTATGGGTCTCCCCATCGGGTCGTAGCCACTGTATGCTCGGGTTGCTTTGTCATCTGTAATATTCCTGAATTTTCTTCGATGCTGACCTCATCAATGCCCCTAATGCTAGGAATATCAGTAGTAAAAGTGGGTCTAGGAAGCATAGGTTGTGCTAGCCTCTGCTCTGGATCTTCGCCCAAGACTGTAGTGATCATTCCGCCTTTTGACCATTTGACACACTGGTGAAGAGTAGATGGCACAACGTTTGTGTTGTAAATCCACGGTCTCCCGAGGAGCAGATTATAGGTGGGCGGCACGTTGACCACATGAAAGAGAACTGAATGGACTGAGTAATCAATGAAAATCTCCAAGAAGATTTTTCCTTTCGCTGTCTGGCCATGATTATCGAACCTGTAAATGGTGATTGGATCTGGAATATACTCTTCTTCTTTAATGCCCAAAGCTTTGGCAGTCATTTCTGGACATATATTGAGGTTGTTGCCTCCATCTATCAGCATATGAGGAACAGTCATCCCTCTGGTTCGAATCACAACATACAGAGCATTGTTGTGAAATACATGAGGCTTTGGGAGATCCTCGTCTGAGAAAGTAATTGGAGCATTCGTCATGACCTGATTGACTATATGGGCCATGTCTTCAGGGGTTGTGCTTGGTTTCACTTTGATTTTCCGCAACAGATTATCCAACACCTGCTGATGCTTGGCGGAAGCTTGGACTAAGTCTAAAATTGAAATATTGGATAATGCTGTAATTGGCCTTGGTGCCGATGTCTCACTTTTCTCTGGGGCCGACTTAACGAAATACTTGGGGATCCATGGCATTCTTCTGGCTACCTCAAGGGATACCCCAGCGGGCTTATCAGATACCTTCATTTTTTCAAAGGCTGAAATAAGGTCCATTTTCTGAGCTTTAGCCTGAGCCTGCTGCAACACAAGAACCTGATGCTGAGCTTGCATATCTGTTTTAGAGCATGGCCTGATATGCTCCTGTGGTTGAAAAGACTGTTTGGAGATGACCGCTGTGGAATGACGGGGAAATGGCTCTTTCAGAATTTCTATATTCTTATCTTCGGCACCCTCTACCAGAAGATTTTTGTCAATAAGGTCTTGAACAATATTTTTGAGAATAAAGCAATTCTGAGTATTATGTCCCACTGTTTTGTGAAATTTGCAGAATTGATCTTTAAATTTTCCCATAGGAACTGAAGGATCGACCAGCCTAGGCAATTTGACCATCTCCTTGGTCAACATGTACTCGAGCACAGTCTCGAGCGATTGGTCTAATGGAGTGAACTTCCTATCATAACTCCATCCTTCATCTTTTACTTTCTCTCAAGGTTTCGGTCCCTGCTCTAACTGAAGCGGCTTACTGAATTGCGGGATCGATTTTCCTTTCTGATCATTTTTGTTTGAACTTCCTGCCCCATAACAGAAGTCTCCATTCTGCCCCTTGCGATGATTCCATTTATTATTTCTGACAGAATTAGTGAAATGAGTCTTCTTTTGTGACTCGTTCTGGCCGCTGTTCTTGGTGAAGGTAAAGCCTTCATAGAAACCATTCTCCATACTCAACTCGAGCCATTCAGCTCGCTCTGTTAACTCAATAAATGTTTTGGATGGTGCGGTGGAGATGAGGCCTTTCAGAGGCTGTGAGAAATTACTCAAAATTAGGGACAAAGCATGCCCCTCTGATATGGGATCTCTCATCTTATTGCAAGCTGATCTCCAACGATGGATGAAATCTCTGGCCTTTTCATTTTCTCTCTGCTTGAGGCCGCAGAGGTGACTGAGAGTAGGGAGCGCCTCGGCATTAAAGAGGAATCGCTCGATGAACATGTTCACCACCTTGTCAAATTCTTTCAGCTCGATCGGGTTGACATGCTCCGAGTACCATTTAGCTGCCGTTCCCTCCAGACTGCGAGGGAAACAAAGGAAAAGTGCCTAGTTGTCTCGCTTGAATCTAGAGCATTCAGCGAAGAACATGGCGAGATGAGCCTTGGGGTCGCCAGAACCGTCAAACTTGATAAACTTTCTGGGGCGATTATCCAGATTGTCGTCCCCATCCAAACCATCATAGAAGTCTTCGCTGGTGAAGACTTTCTTGCCCTTGTCGCGGGCCTGCAGGTCTTTAACCATTTTCATCATGTCTTTGAGTTGTGACTGAGTAGGGTCATCAACGGATTGATTTCTGGATTTGTAAGTTGTCCCCTGCCCCTGAGTCAACCTTTTGAATTCTTGATGGGTTTCATACTCTTTATCAGTATCATCTGCTAATTCTGACTCATCAGATACTTTCTCATGGCGATTCTGCTTTTTACTGATTTTCACATTTTTGGTTGTGTGACCCCTAACCTTTTGCTTGATCTGAGTCTGCTCAGTACTGGCCTCGGCTTGCTCTGCCAGCATCTTGGTCATCATTTTCTTGAACATAACATACATTTGAGGATCAATGTCATCCTCAACCTGCTGCCCTTGACTTTTGACTGATCGGGGTGAGTCCATTTCTTCTTCTGAAGCGATTGAGTATGCAACACCTTCAACTGATGAGGTTTTCTTTCCGGACCTTGTATGAACCATTGAGTATCACGAATGCTCTCTCTGCAAGGCAGAACTGATGGTTAGGATTTTGAAAGAAATTTGGTTGGAGGAAAATATTTGTTGAGAATTTTGGTAGACAATTAAAGGAATATCCCATTACTAGGGATCGAGTCATCGCTGAAATTACGACAATTGCGTTGTCATTCCTTTGCAAACAACTAAAATATGCCTTGTTACCTAGGCGAGGTTGTCAAACCATGATGAAGTGAAGATTAAAGGAATTTTATTGAAAATATGATTTTTAATAATACACTTGACAAAGGGGAGGGGGACAAACAATTTTCCACCACTCCTGATAATCAGAGGACACTCGAGGACCAGGAAAAATAGTAAGAGTAATAAAGGAATCCCAGCCATGTCTGGCGGAATGGTATGCTTCGGACCACTGATCTGATGTGAGATCAAACTCTGGCAGGACCCCTCATAGTGGGTGAATTTCTATGCGCTTCTGTCTCTGAGAGAACTGCCTGACACACCGCTCCGGATGGTAGTATGCGCAGAAGAAGGGGCCAAGTAGCCTGAATCGCTTGCCATATGCATAAGTATATCTGGGAGGTGATTCCTGACGATCAATGTAGTCCCACACGACTTCTTCCTCCTGAAGGTTATCGATCAAGAATCGGTATCGCACAACTGAAAAAAGTTTTTCACCATTATATCTGAATGAACTGGCTCGGGCTGGCACATGCTGGAGGAACCAAGATTGCAATGGATAGGTGCACCCTTCGACTAGAATGGATTCTCCGAGTGTGAAACGGGTCAACCCTTGGTATAGAAAGGCGAGTGCAGCCATGGCTATGGAGAGGCGGCTAGTCTGTCGACTTTCCCACTTTCGCAGAAGTTGAACTATCCTGATATCCATGTAATTCCGTTCGTCTGGAAAGAGAGCGAGTCCCACAGTGCATAAGACCATTGCATGCTGGATTCTCTCTCGAGCTGTCCTGGACAACGAGCTGACTTCCACGAATGCCCCATACTGCTGATAGATCTCGATCAAGCTCACATATTCATTTCCATCCTCTATGATCAAGGGCCAGGACTTTCGTCCTGTCATGCGAGCTAAAGCGTCTCGGGGATCCAGACCCTTGACATTGATTAAGAACTGTTTCTCCAGTGGATCTCTAGGCTGACCGATTGGCTCAGGTAATCCCATAATTTCTGAAAATTCATCCATCAGCAATGTCATCTCTCCCCATGGGAACCAGAAAGTAGAAATGCTCAGATTCCATCGTTCTGATAGTGGATGGATCAAATTGCCGTTGATTGTCTGTTTTCCCACTGCGGACGCCAGTTCTAACCCACAACCGTCCAAATGGTCCAGAAACATACGAGAGAAGTTCTTGAGCCATGAATAATACCACCGGGGAAAGAAGGCTCCGGTGCTGAGGACTCGATGTTCTGGAAGACCTTGTCGCACCTCGTAGGAGATGTGACCCTCAGGAAAAACCGAATCAAGTTGACTAGATGCCATCAGATTGGAAAACATGGAAGGTTTGAAATAAGACTTGGGAAAATATAAGGATTTTAAAAAGATGCAGGCAGGATAAAAATAAAGCAGGAAATTCGAGATCTAGAAGAATGGAAATCACCTGAAGTTTTGAAGAAAATAAGAAGAATTTGGAAAAATTGTCCAGGGTTTGAATAAAATAAGAAATTTCAGACAGTATATGGAAACAAATGGAAAAATTTATGAAAATCGTCCAGTATTTTGGAAAACTTGTGAAAAATGTAATAAAATGGAATAAAAGAAGCTAACATTCAATCACATCTTGTACAATCAAGTATGCACATACAACATTCCCTAAAAGCTGACTCTAGATGCACAAGTTTTGAAATAGCTGTAGTTTAAATCATCTGTGTCCAATCATGCTATGCCTATATACTCGAGCCAAGGCTCGATGTACGTGGCATAAAATCAATTTCTCTGATTCTAGGTTCAAGTTTTCCCAACATCCTTGAGCACCTGCCAATATACGTTGGACTATGGCCCTTGGTACGTGGCAGGGGGGTTTTCACCCAAATAGGTGGCCCAGTTATGAGGCTTTGTCCCGAACTATGGTTCTGGAAGAAAGCCCAGCAACGTGAAGACCGGGTAAAAGTAGGTGGGGTGGTTTTTGAAAATATGAGCACATGCAAGCAAATCAGAAGGCTTTAAAACCTAAAGAAGTAGAGTTTTTAAATTTTTTTAAGAAGCAAACATTGTTTTCATACAATTCCTAGATTGAGGATTGTCGTATTAGACCTAAGTCTATGTGAGCATGAATAATTCTCCTCAATATGGTCCTACAAAACCATGCCTAGTCTACATGCATTCCATGTCAGCTGGGTTCAAGTCTAGGCTCCTAGGTTCACATGATATCATGAAATAAAAGTTGACATTCCATGGAACACAATTTTGACAATTTGAACTAGGTTAAGCACACAATTGATCAGGCGAAGACAGGTCCCATCACGGTCGCCAAACCTGTTATCATCGCAAAATTTTACTTTTGCAAGTCAAACTGACCTTTGAAAAAGATTTTGAAAATAACTCACCTCCGTTTTAAAATGCGGGATAATTCCGAAGAATGGGACTCGCCTGTCGGTACGAGGTTCAACCGTTCCTGGCGCCTTTACCAGGGGTAATTGAACCAAGGATCAATTGTATGCTTAATTTTGCTCAAATTGTCTAAATCATATTCTATTTCCTAAATGCATAAAGAATCAGGCATGTGCTATGAATTTCTGAAAATGCATATTTGAAAACATGATGTTTGATTTGAATATTGGAAAATATTTGGAAAAGAAGTCACATGAAAATCGTGAATCATAATTGAGATACTGTATCTGAGAAAGTGAAAATCGATTTCTGAAGAAATATAAGGATTTTATGAAAATCGATTCTGAGAAATTTCAAATATCTTTAGTAAAAACTTGATTTCTTTGAATTCAAACTTTGAAATTGAAAATATAACTTTAGAAAATTGAATTTTGAACTTTGAAAAATACTTGAAATATCATTTGAAAACTTAGAGTTTTGAGAAAATTGATTTCTGAATAAGACTTAGAAAATTTTTGAGAAAATTGATTTTTCTGATTTGGAATTTAAACTTGCAAATGAATGAATATGGACTTGAAAGTCTTGATTTTGAAGAATAGAGAAAATCTTTTTTGTATTTTTGAGAAATGCAATGCATTTTTGAAGTTAGCCTAAGAGTGTAGGTTGAATGTGGCTAATACGAAGATTACAAATCTGGGTATCATTCGTATTCTGACTATGGCCATAAATACAAATTCCACCAAGTTTGTCAACTCCATAAGAGCTAGTGCACGTGCCATTTGTGTAGACCATAGTGAATTGGTAAAAATATGCATGAATTGACATACATAGCAGTTATATATCAAAGCTTAAAACTATATGCAATGCATCCTATTCTATGCAGGAATTGAAATTCTTATTCCAAAATTAATTACAATTTACATCACTAATCAAATTTAAATACAGGAAATAAAGGAAAATAAAGTCTTCAATATTCCTGCAAAACTAGAAAAACTGGTTAGTGAAAATATGTTGGCTTTTCTAGATTTATCCAATAATATCTAGAAATTACTGGATTTTGCTAGACATAAGCCATTTTCCATGATTACCTGATATAAACTTAATAAAATATGAAATAAAAAAGAAGAAATATGAAAATTATGTTTGAAATTTCGAAATTAGGGTCAAAATGACCAAAATACCCCTGATAGCAAAACTATGGCCTTGAAATCAAGGTTTTCAGAAAGATATTTTATAAAATGCAAGTTTTAAAATCAAAATGAAGATAAATTAAACCAAATATGATGTGACATGATTAAAAATATGAAAATTAGGGTTTAGAATTTCGAAATTTATGTCAAATGACCAAAATGCCTTGAAATGAAGGTTTTCTGAAATAGATTTTGATGAAAACTTGGGATTTATGATTGCAATAAACACAAAATCAAACATGAAACACCCTAATATGATTCTAAACATGAACAAACTCTAAAATCACACACTTATGCACGAAAATCATGAAATATCACAAAAATTGTGATTTTAGCAGTGTTTTTGGATCTTTCAGGGATCCTGTTTTGCAATTTTATTAATTCAGGCATCAAACAGATTCAAAATTTCATACAAAATTAGTATCTTCACTTGTTATGTCCATAAAATAAGATTGAAATCATAAAAATAAAATTTTGACATTATTTTAATCCAAAAATTGCATTAACAACCTAAAATAAGCTATTTTTAACCTAGGTCACAAACCAGTTTCAGAGTTAGACCCGAATCAGGGGTCAATCCTCCATGAAAACTTCTGAATTTTTACAGATACCAACTAGACATAAAATTAGAGGTTTTCCTTTTTACAGATTGGAAAAAAAATCTTCGGATAGGGAGAAACCTCTCCGGCAATCTGAACTAAAATCTAACAAATCTAACAGGGGTTAAAACAACTACTTCGGATTGAAAATATAGAAATAAATAGCAAACCTAATCAATTTTTTTTGAAATTTTAGCAGTAAACAGTAAACAAAGAAATAATGAAACTTCGTTTTTACATATTATGAATCGAATCCATGATTTGAGATCTATGGTTATTATAAGTCTGATTAGGGTTTTGGTAAACCCTAACGAGTTTTAAATTTAAAATCCGACTTTCTGTCAAAGGAAAAATATTAAAAAGAGGCAAAAAATTACCAAAATTTCACAGTAAATAGATCATCTCAACATGAATCCACAACATTTTAAGTATCTCAAATCAAATATAGGATGAGAAAAATATCATAACAACAAGTTGCCTCTTGAATTTAAATAACGATTTTAAAGATTTAAAATCACGGTTTAATGTTTAATTTTTCTGACAGAGTTCTCGAATCCCAAAACTTCTCATTTTTTTACAGTAGTTCATTTACACATTCATGTATCATATATAAAAAAATTAGAAATTAACAGTGAATATTTCAATCCGATACAGCATGCTCTTTTCTGTTCTAAACCAAAAACACACAGAAATTTGATAAAACCTAATAAATCATGCTTTAACTAATGAAAACAATAATAAAAAATACCAAATAGAAAAATGAAATTAATTTATATGCTAAAACACATGTAATAAATATAAATAAGTAAAAAAATAAATAAACACAGGGAATCAAAGGTTGGAATTTGATTTTACTTTTAAAACCATGGATTTAACCCATTAAAAGGGTAAATCTCATGATTTATTGGTTAATAACATGAAAATCGATACAATACTCGATTCTAACGGATTAGAATCTCTGTAAACACAATGAAACAGAGTTAGATCATCTTCTTGGACCGTTCTTGATGGTTTTTGAGGTTGAATAATGGTTGAATCCACATAAGGAGGGGCGTCCAAGGCTAAATTCATGTTTTAAATCATGAAAAGCATTAAATAAAAAACCAAAATTAGGGAAGATGATTACCTTGGAGTTGCAGCAATGGAGGAAGGGCTAGAGAGGAGAGAGAAGCTCCAAGAATTGCCAAAGGAGAGTCCTCTCAAATCGTCCCCCATAGGGGCTTTTTATAATAAAACAATTAGGTTTAAAAAAATAACAATTTTAAAAATTTTGGACTCTAAAGGGGGGGGGGGCGATTTTTGGGTGGAGTTACTATACTACCCCTAGCCTAAATTATCCTAAATAATTCCTAATTAACCCCTAGCTAATCCTAAAAAGTCCTCAAATGTGGCGCCACTTGGCATTTCCCACATTTGGGTTTTTAAAGTTTTTTTAAAAACCTTTAAAAACAATGGTTTAAAACCACCTTTTAAAATACATTTTCAAAAGAGATTTTGACTCTTCTAACTCTCTAAATCTAACCAAGACACTGACTAAGCCTAAACTAACCCTGACTTTCTCAAATGTGGCGCCACCCCGAGTGGGCCCTACTTGAGTTTTTAAAAAAAAAATGATTTTAAAACTTGAAATTGAGAGAGTTTTCAAAAGTTTTTCAAAAGCAAACTTGAAATTAAAAGTTTTGAAATGGCATAGAGTTCCAACTGGGTTAGAACTCCTCTAGATGTGGCGCCAACTGAGTGGCCCCCCACTAGGTTTTGAAACTTTTGAAATAAATACTGAAAATAACTTTGAAGAAGGGTTAAAATCAACAATTGAAAGTCAGAATTTCTGAAAAATGGAGTCTCAAGTGAACTGAAACTCCGAGTTAGAGTCCTCAACTCTTAGAACTTTGAAATTTTGGATTTTAAAGCCAAACGAAAGAATTTTTAAAAGAAATTATCAGAAAATGGTGAAATAAGTCAGAAAATACAGTCAGGGTTAGACTCCTAACTCGACCGAAACTCCAAAATAGAGCCCTAAACTAACTGGACTCTGTAACACACCCTAAATTTTGAAAACAAATGAAAAGAATGAAAATGGAAGTGAAACAAACTTTAAAACAGACTCTTGACTGGATCAGGACTCCGAGACAGAGTCCTGATCGGACTGAAACTCTCGAAATTTTGAGAAATTTGATAATAAAGGAATCCAGAAGCGACACCACCTAAATGGGTCTCATCTGAGAATTGAAATCAATTGAAAATTGAGTTTAAAATAAATCCAGATTGTTTTCTGAAAAAACATTTCGAAATATAAGGTCCCGGGGGTTGGAAAATGACAGAATGTTGAATAAAAACCAAGGTTTTGAAATCGATTTCGAAATAAAAGTTTTAAAATGGAATCTGGATTAAATATTTTGAAAACAGGAGTGCTGGATCTCGAAAATGGGCTGCAATGCTATGCAATGCAATGAAATGGTATGTCGAATTCATGCAGTGATATGCAATGACACAGGAAATGTAGACACTGAATGAAGATGAAAATTTAGGGTGTTTACAGCACACCAAATTGTCTAAAGATATTGTGCTTAATGAACTTAAGCACTACTCTATGATCATTGGTCTTGGTGGCCACAACCTCGACCCACTTGGATACATAATCAACCGCCACTAAGATGTATACATTGCCAAATGAAGCCAGAAAAGGGCCCATCAAATCAATGCCCCACACATAAAAAATCTCAACTATCAAAATCAAGAGCAAGGGCATCATGTCCCTCTTGGACATGTTCCCTATCTGTTGACATCTAAGATACTTCTTACAAAACTCATGCGCATCTTTGTGGAGTGACAGTCAATAAAATCCAGACTACAAAACCTTTGCAGCCATCTTCCTGCTACTAAAATGACCTCCACAAGATAGAGAATGACAAAAATGAAGGATGGACTCATACTCCTTCTCTAGTACGCACCTCCTGATGATCTGGTCAGCATAATATCTGAACAACTCTGGTTCATCCCAATAATAATGTCTCACCTGTGATAGAAATCGATCAATCTCATTCTTAGTCCAATGCACAGGGACCTTCCTTGTCACTAGATAGTTCACAATATCAGCGAACCAAGGTAACAATGATGTGCCTACTGCCATGATCTGCTCATTCGAGAATGTATCACTGATCGGTCTCTGGTCCTGAGTGGAATCCACGACCAGTCTAGAAAGATGGTCTGCTACTGTATTCTCACTACCTTTTTATCTCAAATCTTGAGATCAAACTCTTGTAGTAGCAACACCTACCGAATGAGTCTAGGCTTGGTGTCTTTCTTGCTAAGAAGATACTTTAATGCAGTGTGATCAGAATAGACAACCACCTTGGAGCCCATAAGATAGGACCTAAACTTGTCCAATGTGAACACTACAGCTAGCAGCTCCTTCTCTGTTGTTGTGTAATTCATCTGGGGATCTGACAAAGTTCTGCTTGTGTAGTAGATCACGTAGGGCTTTCTATCTATCAATTATCCTAAAATAGCTCCCATGGCATAATCGGATGCATCACACATAATCTCAAATGGTAGCGTTCAGTCAGGAGATCTCAAAATCAGTGCAATAGTCAAGACATCTTTGAGTATCTCAAATGCCTTCATACATTCAACATCAAAATCAAAGGGTTGATCCTTGGACAATAAAGTGCAAAGCGGTTGAGAGACTTTGCTGAAATCTTTGATGAACCGCCTATAAAATCTCACATGCCCTAAAAATGACCATACCTGTCTCACCGTGGTAGGTGGAGTCAATCATGAAATCGACTCAACCTTGGCTCGATCCACCTTTATCCCTCTCTTGGACATAATATATCCGAAAACTATCCCTTCTTGGACCATAAAGTGGCTCTTCTCCCAACTGAGCACGAGATTGGTCTCCATACACCTATTGAGTACTCGAGTAAGTTTATGGAGGCAATCTTCAAATGAAGAGCCATACACAAAAAAATCGTCTATAAATACCTCCATGACATCATCCACCATGTCAAAGAAAATAGCCATCATGCACCATTGAAAGGACGTCAGGGCATTACATAGCCCAAACAGCATGCGCCTGAATGTAAAGGTGCCATACGAACAAGTGAATGTGGTCTTCTCCTGATCATCAGAATGGACAACTACTTGATTATATTCAGAGTATCCGTCTAAGAAACAATAGTAGCTATGTCCGGCGAGTCTCTCTAAAATTTGATCGATGAATGGCAACGGAAAGTGATCCTTTCGTATTGTAACATTCAACTTCCTATAATCTATACAGACTCGCCACCCTGTGGTGGTCCTCATCAAAATACTCTCCCTCTTTTAATTCTCTATAACAGTGAATCCAGACTTCTTGGGCATTACCTGAACTGGATTGACCCACTGACTATCAGAAATGGGGTAGATTATCCCAACATCTAACCACTTGACCACCTCCTTTTTCACCACTTCCTTCATATTGAAATTTAATCTTCTCTGCATGTCTCACACCGGTTTGGAATCCTCCTCGCAATGAATCCGGTGCATGTAGAATGAAGGATCTATCCCCCTCAGACCCGCTACTCCCTAGCCAATAGTTGCCTTGTGCTCTCTCAAAACATCGATCAATCTATGCTCCTGCTCCTCAGTGAGGTGTCCAGAGAGGATCACAGTCAATGCTCATTGTCTCCCAAGTATGCGTAATTAAGTGAGTCTGAAAGGGGCTTCAACTCAAGTTATGGGGGAGACTCTATCGATGGCCTGGCTGGGGCCTCAGCAAGTTATGGGAGAGGTTCAAAATACTCTCTCCAAGGACGAGTACCTGATGAAACAGACGACACATCTACACTATCACTATGACTATCTCCTACAGTATAATATAAATCTAATGGATCATATGTCATATACAATTAAGGCTCTGCCTCCACTATCTCCTGTACAATATCAATCTGGAAGCACTCTTCATCCCCAGCTGGACCCATAGCGACATTGAAAATGTTCAATTTGACATTTCAGTTGCCGAATGATAGATCCATGGCTCCAGTTCTATAATTAATGCATGCATTGGCAGTCACCAAAAATGGTCTGCCCAGAATGATCGAAGTCTGGTGCTGACTATCTACGTCCTTCATATCGATGATACTGAAATCGATTAGAAAATAGAAGTCCTTCACCTTCACTAGCTCATCCTCTAAGACACCTCTTGGCACCTTGATGAAATGATCTGCTAGTTGCAGTGTCATAGAGGTCAGCTTCATTTCTCCTAGACCAAATGAGTCATAGAAATATCTAGGCAAAATGTTCACGTTTGCTCTAAGATCCAGCAAAGCGCATTCTATCCAGATGTTTCCTATGATACAAGAAATGATCGGAGCACCAGGGTCCTTGAGCTTCGGTGGAGTGTGGTGTTGAAGCACTGAACTCACCTGCTCAGTTAGGAGGACTTTGGTAGGAACTTTACCTCTGGATTTCCTCTTCTGAGTGCATAGTTCCTTAAGAAATTTGGCATAAGCCAACACCTGCTGAATGACATCAAGCAATGGTAGGTTGATTTGTACATGCTTGAAGATCTCAAGCATGACCTGCACCTTCGTACCTTGTTTTCCTATGACTGCTGGAGATTCTAAGGCTTTCAAATAGGGTGGTTTGAGAATATACATCGGGGGGTCCTTCGCTTTGTGAGAAGGCTCACCGCTATCCTTAGCCTCAATAGAGGAAGATGACTGAGCCACAAAAGATGGTATGATCATATCTAGCTCATCTATCATCGCTCTAGACTCGACGTGATACTCATGTCCGCTCCTAAGGGCCATAACTGCTTTGGCCTGTTGCTGTGAATCTGTCATGTATAGAACACGTGACATTTGTTTCTTGCCCTTTGGATTTATGACAGTTTGGCTCGGCAAACCACCCTTAGGTCTCCTATTCAAAGCTTCTGCTAATTGTCCCATCTGCATCTCCAATTTTGTAATGGATTGTGTATGGAAGTTTAGCATCTGGCTACACTCTCGAAGGCATTTTGATTAGAGGTTTTCACCTCTTGAAATGCTTGGAGAAGTCTCTCCTCAAATGAAGTCTGTTATGCAGACTCTTGGGGAGTATGGGAGGAGTAAGGAGGATCTTGAGGGTAGCTTGGCCTATAATATGTGTGCATGAATGACTGTGGCCTAGCTGGTTGTGGGGGAGAGATCTGAGTAGAAGCCAGAGGATTCTTCCACGAAAAGTACAGATGATTACGCAACCTTGGATTGTTTGTAGATGAATATGGGTTGTTCATGGGTCTAGCGTATCCCTGAGCAGCCTAAACTTGCTCTTGCACAAAATCAAGATAATGAGCTGTCGAAGGGCACTCAGTGACAACATGTGCCGGACTGACACACAAAGTGCACACCTGATGTGGTTGGGATGGACCCGCGAGAAGTTGATCCAATTTCTGAGAGAGCATATCAATCTTGCTTTGCAGCTCAGTAGTCAAACCAATCTCTAAGACACCACCTCACGTTGCTCCACTGGGTGTGACTCTCTCAGAACGAGAGGTAGAGGCATGATGCAACAAATTCTCTGCAAGAGTATCAAATAAACTCCACGCCTTATCCGCGCTTTTCAGCATAAATGTCCCCCCACAAGAAAAGTCGATCATCTGACGATTCTTGTCAGACAATCCATAGTAAAAACTCTGCACCAGTTGCCATCTCGGCACCTGATGTAAGACCCAAGAATTTTCTGAGAAAAATTATCCGATATAAGATGAAATTTCATGATGCAATTATCGATGTATTCGTATATAAATATCTATATGCATATGTCAGTGTGTGTACATTCATGTATATATATATATATATATATATATATATATATATATATATATATATATATATATATATATATATATATATATACGTGTAAATGTATATCGGAAACCCTAAAGCGAAAGTATATATGTATATACATATATTCTTTATAATTAATACCTAAGTTTTGATTAATCACATAAAGAATTAATGGAATTACACATTGAGAATTTAAATGCCTAAGTTCAAGGTATTTTATGAAATTTTGACAATAATATGAGTTTTTAAAAGAAATCATAAGTTTTATAGAAAGTTAGAATAAGCAATTCAAAAACCCTAATTGTAAAATTTAATAAAATGTAATACGGGTTATTTTTGAACTTTGTCGGGTTTGGGTCCAACTAGGGGGTTGACCCTAGCCCTTGGTCGACCATAGGTGGACATGGATAACCCTGGAGACCAGTTGGTTAAGTTGACCAAGATGGGCAGTGGCATTGTGGTAATATAAAGTAAGGCTTTTCTCAAAAATGATTCTGATTGGCCATGTGAGCGGCAACCCATGGAACTTCTGAAAGAAATTAAGTAGCTCAAAAAGGGTGCAATTCGGTTGGTTCCAGAGGGGCGGCAGCCATGGGACACTTTTTGAAAAATTTTAAAGGCATAAGGGCATTAAAGGCTTTTGTCAATGGCATTTTTGAAAAGATTTTAAAAGAATTCAAATAGAAGAATCCTATAGGGGGCATGGGAGGCACACTTGAGGAATCTCAAGTATGCCATTACATGGGTGGGTGTGAAACACATCCCAGCCATTCTTTTGTGGAGAATTAATCTGGACCGTACACTTGATAAACCCTACCTACTTAAGCTTAGAGAAAGAAGGGGGGGGGGGGATTATTGCTCTCTCCCTTTCTCTCTCTTTCTCTCTTCTCCCTTCCTCTCCTCTCTTCTCTCTCCCACCGAATTCGTGAACCTCCATTAGAGCCTACCTTGAGCTTGTATGTAGGGATGGGTACTGAAGAGGGACTCCTCTCTACACTCTAAGCCAAGAGTAGAGTTCGGTTTCCTCCGTTGCATGCATCAAAGGTGAGTTTTCTTTTATCTTCCATTTGCAAATCCTTTATTTTTTTTTTCAAAGAAATATATGTGACTGTATCTTCTTCCTTCATGAAACTGGATTCCACAATGCATGAATGTTGAGTTTCATGTGGATTTGGGGGATTAGATTTGTGTTGTTCCTTACTTTTATTTCATAGCACTAGATGTGATGCATTCCATGACACACACACCCAAGGTTTAAAAAAGAAGAAGAAGAAATGCGTGTATAGGATTTTAGCCAGTTCATTTTTATTTTTCTTTCTGGTTATGGCTGTTTGTTGGCTCTGTCCAAGGTCTGAACCATTCGGTTCAGACCTGGTCCTTTAGCCCAGTTCATACTCGGTATTTTTGTCTAGAACGAGCTTCTCGATTATAGAGTTGTCAGAGACACCTCTGAAGAATCAATTGTATCTCACTAGATACTGGTCGGTTTTCAGTGTTCTTGAACTTTCTGGAAAGCTAAGCCATAGTCCTCTAACTTTGTAGTTGAAAACTTTTCCTGATTCGGTCCTCCTGGTTCTTTAAACACCCTGTCAAAATGTTAAACATTCAGATTTTTTTGTCAGTCCCTGTTCAGTCCAGAACGCCCTGGACAATGTTTTGTATTTTTGAGATTTCTCCTGTCTCCCTCAATGAAAATTTGATTGTTTTGATTCTGTGAAAAGCTAATAGATAACACTACAACTTTTGTGTTCGGGGCAGAGCTGAATCTTTGCCTAAACATCTAAAAAATATTGATCTTTCTGTTGTCGTAGGAAGTCATGTTTTTTTTTATCCTGTTTGGAGTTTTCTCATATTTGGCTGAGTTGGGTGCAGCCCAATCGAGGTCCCTAGCAGCCCAGCAGTCTGGGGTCTGCAACATTGTGAAGTTACCTACAAGAGCAAACAAAAAAAAATGTATAGGTTAAAGTACGACAACTCTGAGTCAAACCACTTCTTCAAATAACCATAGAAATGCATGCGCTTTCGGTAGTCACTTTTTCGTTGCTCCCAGACCTTAGGGTTCAGTTGGGAGGCATGAACTGAGGTCTGAACCATGTGGTTTAGACCTGGTCAATCCATTGGATAGGCCCTATACTGGTCCAAACCCATTCGGTTCAGACTAGGGCGCTTAGGCAATCAATTTGGGTGGTTGCCGCACAACGGGTGCACCATTCGACTGGACCGAGTTGGGTGCACCAGCTTGCTGCCCCGAAGGCAGCCAAACACCTTGGAGATGTGCTCAGTCTGGAGGTCCATCAGTGGGAGTTGGCTGCAATCGAAGTTACAAAAATATATTTATAGAGTTATGTTATTGCGAAATATGAGGACAAGGGAAAAATCGGGTAGGCTTTGGCAAATCGGTTTGCATGCAAACCAATTTATGTTATCATCGCAAAATTTTTCCCTCCCTCTGCGAGAGAGAGAAACAATTCTGTGAGTCAAACTTGACCAAAGTTTTGAAAATTGGTTTTGAAAATTAACTCACATCCATTTTGAAGATTTGTGAGAAAATTCCATGGAATGGGATCCGCCTGTCAGTACGAGGTTCAACCGTTCTTGGCGCCTTTACCAGGGGTAATTGAACCAAGGATCAAAAGTGTGCTTTGACTAAGTGCAATTATCTAAATTATGCTCTATTTTCCTAAAATGCACAAGGAATCAGGCATGTGCTATGGAATTTTGAAAAGAATGCAAGTTTGAGAAATATGATGTTTGCTTGGGAAATTGAAATGTGCTTGGAAAATGCTTGAGAAATATCGGGAAAATCATTGAATTTCATTGAAAATCAGGAATTGCATTGGAAAATGACTCTTGAATGGAAAATGGATTCTCAGGAAAACTTTGAGCTTTAAGAAAATCGATTTTGAGATTTGGACTGCTTTTCTGAGAAAATCAATTTCTAAAATGAATTTGGGAATTTATGGAAAATCAGTTTCAGAAATAATTCAAGGATTTTGGGAAAATCGATATCTGAAAACTTGGGATTTTGAAATTTGAGAATGTTAAAACATTGGAAAATCATGATTTGAACTTGAGAAATACTTGAAATATCATTTAAAAACCCAGAGTTTTTGAGAAAATCAATTTCTGAGAAAGACTTAGAAAATTTTGAGAAAATCGATTTCTCTGAATTGCATTGAAAGCACATGATTGTCTGAAATGAATGGATATGGATTTAGAAAATATTTTCTTGAGGAATTGATAAAATCCATTTGAATTTTTTAAAAATGCAGTGCATTTTTGAAGTTAGCCTAAGACTGTAGGCTGAATGTGGCTAATACGAAGATCACAAATCTGAGTTTCATTCGTATTCTAACTATGGTTGTAAATATGAATTCTACCAAGTTTGTCAACTCCATAAGAGCTTGTGCATGTGTCATTTGTGTCAATCATAGTGGATTTGAAAGAAATGCATATGAATCATACATCAGATATTGAAATTTGCAGAATTAAACTATATGCAATGCAGCGTATTCTAAGCAGAAAATATAACTCTTATTCCAAATTATTATATCTGATATTACATTGAATTGAATAAAAGAAAAGTAAATAAATAAATGAAGTCTTCTGCTTGAATATCCCTATAAAACTAGTAAACAAGTTAGCACAGAAATGTAGGTTTATCTGGATTTATCCAAAAATATTGGGAAATTATCAGATATTATCTAAATGTAAACCCCATTCATACCTCCCTGATATAAACATAAATGATGAAATTGGATTGGAAATATTGAAATAAGCTTTGGAAATTCGAAATTAGGGTCAAAATGACCAAAATGCCCCTGATAGCAAGACTATGGCCTTGAAATCAGGGTTTTTCAAAAAGATATTTTGTAAAAATGAGTTTTTGAAATCCAAATGAAAATAAATGAAACACAATATGATATGATATGGTTTAAAATGTGAAAATCAAAGTTTAGAAATTCGAAATTGGGATAAAATGACCAAAATGTCTCTGATAGCAAGACTATGGCCTTGAAATCAGGATTTTTTGAAATAAATTTTGTAAAAATGCAAACTTTGAAATTCAAATGAATGCAAATGATATGAAAATCAACTATAACATGATATTAAATGATGATATGCATATTAAAACTCTAAAAACACAAAAATATCACGAAATTGCCGAATTTCGTCTGATTTTTGCATGAGTTTCGCTTTTGATTTTAAAAATCAACTAACACAAAAGGCAAATGAGTTTGGAATTGGCTCAAATTTGGCATGGACACTTAGACTAATCCTAAGAACATAATGGAATCCTAAAATTAATATTTTTGATATTTTTACATATGAAAATTCAAATAAAAATCCTAAATTACATGATTTTTGCCTAAAAATCTAGATTTGCCCTAATGAAAACTAAATTTGGAGTACTAACCTACCATATAAATTCCCCAAATTTTATGAGGTGACATAGGACAGTTAGGCAAAGATTTTTTTGTTTTACAGATTTTGGATTTGACCTATGGTCGGAGCTTGACAGCTCCGGCAAGTCTGATCAAAATCCGACGACTATGGAATTTAGGGCAGACTAACAGGTTTTCAAAAAAATTCAGAGAAAAATGATAAAAGGAAGCCAAAACCTCTAATTTTTTTGTAGAATGACCCTGACACAGAGAAATAGTTCCTCTTTTGACTATTTCTACAATGGACCTACGGATTGGATGGACACAAAGGTTTATCAGACCTCTAATTCTGATAAAATCTAACTAACAGGGATTTAGCTAATGAATTTGTAAAATCTGAAAAGCTAGAAATCTAAACAATAAAAATCCTGAAATTCTGGGATATGATAGAGTAGTTCATGAGGAACAAATCCTCTTTTGATATTTTTGGCATTGGACCTACATATTGAAGCGCCACAGTAGATTAGGGTCGGTCTAGACTCTGACAAGCAGATGACAAGGTTTTCACAGGGGTCTGGAATTTCTGATTTTTGATAAATGTTAAATCTCTTTATAAAAATCCTGACAATTTCATAAAAATAGTAGATCCTACCCTGGATCTACTGTATTTTTTTTAGAAGGATTCGAATCTCCCATGGGGGAGATCTCGGGTCCACAAGTCTGCTAAAATAGGATTCAGAATTTTCTCAAGGTTTGAAACCCGATTTAAGGTTTGATTTATTTAAGGGTATTCCAAAATTCAGATCAATCCGGATTTTGGCAGAGAAATAAATATTAAATATTGGCATCCACCATAAAAAATTCAGTATTTATGAACGAAGAATTGAACATGAAATATTGACTGAACTTTATACAAAAAAATTAAAATCTATGAATCCTAAGTTAGAACTAATAGGGAGCTACATCATATGAATGAAATGATTAGAGAATAGTAAAAACTAATCTAGATGCAATATTAAAACATAAAACTTATCTGAAACCTAGAATGAAACATGGAAAACTCAAGGAGGCATGAATCATATTCACTTTATTGTTGTGGCTATGAGAAAAAGGGATCCGATCCATTGATTGGATGGATCCTTTTGTTTTCTCAATAGCTAAAGGATAGAATAAGAAAAAAATAAAGAAAAATGGAAAAATTGAGTGGGATAATGGGACGATCTTACCTTGGGTTAGCTTGCTACACGGTTGGAGGTCTTGAAGGTAGCTGATACTAAGTGGAGATGGCTGGAATAACCAATTGCAATGACTACATCCAAGGGAAACATGAAATAGCTGTTGCACCGGCTAGAGGGGGAGTTGAGGCTTGATGTGGCTGATTGCAATGGAGGAAGGAAGTTGGGACTATGGGGTTGTGGTGAAGGAAGCTATGCTTGTTGTTGTAGGAGTTGGTGCTGGAGATAACCGACTGCAGGGAGGAGCCTTGGTCGGCGGCTGCAGCTGGAGATGGATGGTGGCTTCTAGGTAGAGGAGGCTGGAGCTGCTGCCATCTGATAAGGTGGACTGGAAGTTGAAGATGAGCTGCCTTGCATGGGTTGATGCTGGAGACAAGGGGAAGATGGGATGCCAAACCGTGTGGTAGAGGTAAGTTAGAGGTATGGAGGTTGTGTATGAGAGAGGAGAAAAAAAGGTAGCAGCTGTGAGATGCTTGTTATGATGACTTAAGGAAAAATAGAAAAAGACCTAGGTTTTTAATAAGAGATGGGTTTAATGGGAATAGAATGCTCTTGCGTGAATGGGACAGTGGGCTCCTTAATGCTCCAGCCGTGGGTTGATTATTGGATTTGGAAAGGGAACAAGGAAGAAAGGGGAAAGAAGGAAGGGAAGGAAAAGGAAAGGAGAGGGGAAGAAAGAAAGAAAGAAAGAAAGAAAAGAAGAAACAAGAAAAGAAAAGGAAAGAAGAAGGAAGAAAAGGAAGAAGGAAAAATTTGGATATTGGACCCTGATTGACAGTTGTACCAGTTCAGAAAGTGGTAAAATTGATAAAATTGGGCAAAATGGTTCAAGAAATGGTTTTTGGTTTCTATCAAGCCAGAGTGACACTGAAAATTGAGGTTTGAGCTGGTTTGAACTGAAATGAACTGGCTTGAGCTGGGTTTTAGAGTTTCATAACTCAAGTGGACTGACAAGACACTGACTCGACTGAACTCCCGGACTAAATTGTCAAGAAAAACTATCATTTTTAGAAAATTGGTTACTAGAGTGAAGTGGATTACAAACCAGAGCTGAGTTTGAGCTGGAAAAAAAATCAGTAATACTGAGATGAACTAAAACTAAAGCTTAAACACTATCTAAACTGGCTGGACTCAACTCAATTTCAGCTGAAAGAGCTGAAATAGGCTAAAATGGGCTCCTAGACACTTGGAAGTGGTTTTGAACTGAAACTGAAGCACTTGAACTTCTGGTAAGCTCAATCTAGACTTTGTAGAATAGGATTGACTAACTCGGAGACAAAACTTCGATTTGAGTGAGAAATGAGCTCATTTCTGAAGAAATGATCCCATTTTGGCAGGAATGGTCAGAAATGAACATGGTCTGCTCATCGTGAGCTCAGGTGAGCTAGAAGTGACTGACATTCTAACTGTTCTGAGTTTACAAATGAGCTTGGCTAACTTGGACTGACCAGGGGTTTAGGATGACCTAGGGGTAAAATGGTAATTTTTTAGGTAAAAATGGGTAAAATAGTAATTTCTTAAGACAGACTCGGGGTTGGACTCCTATACTGACCTATCAGGGTTGGCATCCACACGAGGGGGGTTGTCTGAGAATGGATAAGGAAAATTTGGGGTGTTTACAGATGCCCCTCTTTGATACTAAGCTGGCTTAGGGCTGAGCTTAGTGGCAAAGAAAAACACACCAAATTTGGGCTATAAAAATGCCCCAGTTAGAAGGATCTGACTGGGTATGAAGAAATTAGCTGTGATGAGAATGGTAGATATGAAATGGAGAATGAAGAAGAAAGATTTTCTTCAAAGTGAAGTTCAGGTTTCACCTTTAACTTGGATGGGACGAAAAATACCTCGTGTAGGAACGAGGCTCAGGCTTTGACCCTTAACCTGATCGGGAGATGAAATACCTCATCAGAACGAGGCTCATGTTTAAACCCTTAACCTGACCGGGAAACTAAATACCTCATCAAAATGAGGCTCAGGTTTAACCCTTAACCTGATCAGAAAACGAAATACCTTATTAGAATGAGGCTCAGGTTTAACCCTTAACCTATTCGAGAAACAAAATATGATGGAATCCTCGACTGAAGAAACCATGATGGAACCTTCGGACTTCCGCACAATGAATCCGATAGGGGTATTGCAAAAGAATGAAAATGGGGGTCCCTAAAGCTTGAAAAGGGGTTTGATTTAGGGCGCCTCATTGCTGAGACTAAATAACTTTTGAAATTGATGACCTTTTACGATAAAATGATTGGTGGCTTAACCTCAAGCTGAGATTGAACTGTCTATGGTGGAACAGTGGGGACACATGGAAGTGTGTGAATCTGAGAGCCTAGGCGCTCAGATTATACCAAAGAAGGGAAGGAATCTTGAAAACTCCCATTATCAACTCCTAACAAGGGATGACAAATGGTGCCAGGATATATAAAAAATGAACCTCAAGCTCTCACTTCACGTTAGGATAGCTAGAAAAGATTGTCAAAATGTTGAAAATTATTGTTGATTTAAAATAATTGAAAATGATGCAGATTGGTGAAAATATTCCCTCTTTTCTACCTGGAGTATTATCTCCCATTGGGCTTAACTCCGTAGAATCAAGATTCGAATTCAAATTGCTTGCAATTGACTTTTTTTCAGAGAAGTTATCAATTTCCTTGATATAAACAAAAAATAAAGTATTCTTGATATTATGAAAGCAATTGGTGAAAGGATATTGATAAAAGAATTTCACAAAATTTAAAGAAGATTCCTGGCAGACTTGGCAGTTTGATATCCTGGGATTCTTTTCTCATGATGATCTTTTTACACTCTTTTTTTTTTTGACAGAATTGGAGCTCTCTTGGGTTTTTGGGGATTACATCATTCTTCATTTTGGAGATGTCCTGACTTTTCTCTCTTTTTTTTTGGAAGGGTATGTCACAAACTCCTTCAACTTGGAGATGTTCTGATCCTTCTTTGTCTCAGGAATTATACTGACGGTATTGTCTCATTGGTTGGAAATCTCTTGATGATAGCAGAAATCAAATGTCTTTTAGGGTTAGTTGGGAGGTTCATCGCATTCACCTTCAACTTGGCAGTGATCTGAACTTTCCTTGGAAGGATCCGTCACAAACTCCTTCATCTTAGAGATGATCCAAATCTTCTTTGGCCTCAGGGGTCTAACTCATCCACCAGTCTTCAACTTGACGATGATTGAGGGATCCCTTTTGCAGATATTTGATTACAGCTTGATACTTATTGAAGAGGTATTGAAATTGAATAGATTTTTTCTTTATCGCCCAAGATATTTTCACTGCCTTATTTCCATAAGAATGATCTTTAAAAATGTGTCATTGACTGCGATCAATATCAATCACTCATGGCTTTTGCAATAACATTGAATTTTCTTTGTTGGCCATGTCGAGGATTTATTCTTCATCCTTTTGGTTAGCCAATAGAAAGATTTTGAATTTTGAATCTTTCTTCGCGAAAGCTTTGCGTTTTTGGGAGTAATGCTGAAGGTATTCTAAGGTAAAGATTTTATGCAATAAAGATTTTGAAATCAACAAGTATTTGATGACAAATTGACAAAATTTTCTTGAACCCCTTGGTGAAATAAATTGCTTGAGGTCTGTGAACACCCCAAATTTTTCAAAATTTTGTAAATATTCCATTTTTGCCCCAGGCCCCCCATTTTCTAAGTAATTGAGTCAATTTCAATCAAAATTCCAGTTTATTCCTCGGATTTTACTAGAATCAAATCCATTTTATGTATCTGACTCAATTTTGGATATTGATCTAGCATCAAAATCCAAATCTGAGCCTCGTTATCCAATTTTCAAACTAAAATTACAAAAATACCAAAATAATTTTTGAAAGGCTCAGATAGTCCATCCGATATCCATTTAGATCCATTTACTCTGTATTTCCTCGATCCGAGACCCAAAACTTGAATATTTTTTGGAAAACTCGAATCCAAACCTGTTTTTGAAGAAATCAAACCCAAATTCTCAGAAAACCCCTCTTTTGTAAATATTTCTCAAAAATACAAAAAAATAGTTTTAAAATTCCTTATTTTCTCGTAGTTTTAGAGTTTTATTTCAAAAATACAAAAAAATGTTTGAAAAAGAAACAAAAAAAATATAAATAGAAAAGAAAAATACAAAAAAATAATAGTTTAGAACACCCCTTTTCCGTTTGAAAATGGATTTTTGCTAAAACCACCTTTTAGAAAAACTCTTTTGAAAAACAACAGTGTTTTGAAAATTTTTTAAAAGACGGGAGGAGACGAGCTTTGAAAAATTTTAACAGATTTCTGTTATGAGAGGAAGCCGCAGGGAAGGAAGTGGAAATTCGCACCATGTGCCTCTTCCCTCCCGAAGCATCCATCTCTAACCACCTTCCCTAACCTCCCCTCTCCCTCGAGCTCTCCCGATCTCTCTCGATCCTTCTCTTTCTGCCTATAAGAAGAGGCATCCAAGCCTTATCTCAGGCATCTGTCTTCACCCCAACACATTTCACGCTTCCTCTGAGATCCGCCTTCACCCTCACACATTCTCCATTGTATCTGATCCACTCTCACCCCCACACCCTCCTTCCTCTTTCATGATCCATCGTTCTCGCATCTGCTTCTTCTTCTTCCTGTCAATCCGTTCCCACCGCACTTCACCCCCCTACCCTTCCTCTGCATCCATTTTCACTTCAGCATTGCCTTCTTCTTTAGGAATCCATACGCTAATCACCTCCCCACATACCCCTCTCTTGATCGAGCGACCTTTTCCCTTTGGTGTTTCCCATCTCCTTCTGGGGCTCTCGAGACTCCAAACAGATCAGCCATTCTCGTAACATTTCAGAACCTCGCGAAATCGAGGTAAGTCACCGTTCACCGTCTCTTCTCTCTTTCATCTCTTGATTTTTATGAACGTTTAGAAATTGGATTTTCTATTTTTATCGATTATATATAATCCCTCAACTGTATCTTTGTTTTCCAAGGTCATTTTAGTGAATTTTAAAATTTCGATTATCTTTGAAGATCGACGATGCCTCACAATGGCATCGTCGATTCATTTAGGTTTTGATTTTATCCCTGTGTTTGCTTTATTCTTCCCCTTTTTCTTATCTACTTTTGATTTCTTGATTTTGCGCTTTTGGGAGTAATGCTGAAGGTATTCTAAGGTAAAGATTTTGTGCAATAAAGATTTTGAAATCAACAAGTATTTGATGACAAATTGACAAAATTTTCTTGAACCCCTTGGTGAATTAAATTGCTTGCGGTCTGTGAAAACCCCAAAATTTTCAAAATTTTGTAAATATTCCATTTTTGCCCCAGGCCCCCTATTTTCTGAGTAATTGAGTCAATTTCAGTCAAAATTCCAGTTTGTTCCTTGGATTTTACTAGAATCAAATCCATTTTATGTATCTGACTCAATTTTGGATTCAGATCCAGCATCAAAATCCAAATCTGAGCCTCGTTATTCAATTTTCAAACTAAAATTACAAAATACCAAAATAATTTTTGAAAGGCTCAGACAGTCCATCCGATATCCATTTGGATCCATTTACTATGTATTTCCTCGATCCAAGATCCAAAACTCGAATATTTTTTGGAAAACTCGGATCCAAACTTATTTTTTGAAGAAATCAAACCCGAATTCTCAAAAAACCCCTCTTTTGTAAATATTTCACAAAAATACAAAAAAAAATAGTTTTTAAATCCCTTATTTTCTCATAGTTTTAGAGTTTTATTTCAAAAATACAAAAAAATTTAAAAAATGTTAGAAAAAGAAACAAAAAAAATATAAATAGAAAAGAAAAATACAAAAAAATAATAGTTTAGAAC
Organism: Nuphar pumila; assembly: GCF_984573655.1. NCBI lineage: Eukaryota > Viridiplantae > Streptophyta > Magnoliopsida > Nymphaeales > Nymphaeaceae > Nuphar > Nuphar pumila. Next base: position 96,800,879 of record NC_143251.1, read on the forward strand.
ACCCCTTTTTCGTTTGAAAATGAATTTTTGCTAAAACCACCTTTTAGAAAAACTCTTTTAAAAACAATAGTGTTTTGAAATTTTTTTAAAAGACGGGAGGAGACAAGCTTTGAAAAATTTTAACAGATTTTTGTTATGAAAGGAAGCCGCAGGGAAGGAAGTGGAAATTCGCACCATGTGCCTCTTCCCTCCCGAAGCATCCCTCTCTAACCACCTTCTCTAACCTCCCCTCTTCCTCGAGCTCTCTCGATCTCTCTCGATCCTTCTCTTTCTGCCTATAAGAAGAGGCATCCAAGCCTCATCTCAGGCATCTGTCTTCACCCCAGCACATTTCACGCTTCCTCTGAGATCCGCCTTCACCCTCACACATTCTCCATTGCATCTGATCCACTCTCACCCCCACACCCTCCTTCCTCTTTCACGATCCATCATTCTCGCATCTGCTTCTTCTTCTTCCTCTCAATCCGTTCCCACCGCACTTCACCCCCCCTACCCTTCGTCTGCATCCATTTTCACTTCAGCATTGCCTTCTTCTTTAGGAATCCATACGCTAATCACCTCCCCATATACCCCTCTCTTGATCGAGCAACCTTTTTCCTCTGGTGTTTCCCATCTCCTTCTGGGGATCTCGAGACTCCAAACAGATCGGCCATTCTCGTAACATTTCAGAACCCCGCGAAATAGAGGTAAGTCACCATTCACCGTCTCTTCTCTCTTTCATCTCTTGATTTTTATGAACGTTTAGAAATTGGATTTTCTATTTTTATCGATTATATATAATCCCTCAACTGTATCTTTGTTTTCCAAGGTCATTTTAGTGAATTTTAAAATTTTGATTATCTTTGAAGATCGACGATGCCTCACAATGGCATCGTCGATTCATTTAGGTTTTGATTTTATCCCTGTGTTTGCTTTATTCTTCCCCTTTTTCTTATCTACTTTTGATTTCTTGATTTTGCCCCATTAATGCACCCTGGATAAATGTTGGATTGTCTATAACAATCCCAATCGCATCCTTCGCAACATTAACAAAATCCCTTGATTCCGACATTTTATTTTCTTATCGTTTTTTCCTTTCTTTTGGTTTTGAATTCCGGTAGTTCTGTATATGCCGATATTCTGATTATCATACAATAGACTGTGACTTTAATTTACGCCCCGATCTACTGTGATCTCTTTTTCCTCATCTCTGTTTTCTCTCTTATACCTAATTTCTAGTTTTCTTTTTAACGCTCAGTCAGTATTTTGATCATCCCTTACTGGTCGGATCCCTATTTTGATTATCGGTTGAATGTTGAGTTAACGACCGACTGATCTGGATGGTCGTGATGGTTTAGATTTCCTGTCTACTCATGTTTATTTTTTACTCCTTTACAACCATCAGATTATCTTTGGTTTGATCTACTCCCACTGGTTTGAGCATTTGACCATTTACCTTGATCACCATTAGTTTTATTTTATCTTCTGTGAGTGCTCATGTCTACTTTGATCATCGTTAGGTGACAAATATGAGAAGTCTAGGATTTATGGTAGGAGATTTCAAAAAAATAATTGCTTGATTGATCCTTTGATCCATCTACTTGCGTTGTTCACTTGTTGATTAATTGTTAAAATTATTGATCCCTTGCTGATCAACAGTCATTTAGACCCATTGATCTCCTTGTAGGCTTTACACGCTTGGTCTATCAACAGAGGTTTGAATCTATAGATTCACTTACTAATTTATGCGTTTGATGTGTTAATAATCGTTTAAATTTATTGATTTAACTGCTGGGATTCGTGTATTCAGCTCGCTAATTGCTGTGTGAATCCATTACGCTTCAATCACTTTGTTTGCTTCATAGATTATTTGCTTAGTTTATATAGTCTCACTATTTTACTTTTACCTGCATTTTCTTATAACACGATATTCATTTGCCTGATAGCTACTTCCCCTTCCCTATAATGAATAGGCTACCATTCCATAGCTGGATATGGCGTTAGCTCTCTAATTTTGGGTGTTATACAATTTCCCTCTCTCATAGAAATGATCCCTGCTATCAGCTTCATTCATTATTTTGAATCGTATTCTTTGTTATGCCGTGTGACATTCATAGGATTTCTTCTTTCTTTCTATTATTATTTTATGTTACAGCATCACACCATATTGTTTAAGTTGCCAGAGTTGTTCATGAATTTTCAATTGATATGGCTCTTGCAGTTCATATCTCCCCATTCTCTTTAAGAGATACATTCATGGGATATGAGATCGGTAGAAGGTTGATTAAGAAATACCTCATGTTCTGTGGTTTTGCTTATTTTATCTATTTGTCTTCATGCGATTCTGCACTGGAGGTGGTATATAAGCTGGAAATTCTGTCAACTTTACTGTTGAATCATGTATAATCCATATGCAGGTGGTGTACATGGACTACGCTCAACCACCCTGGAGAGATGGAAGGTGGTGGTCACGTTGTATGCTGGCGATGATGAATTGTTCAGGACTCAAGTTGTGGCTCGATATTCATAGGATGGAAGTGGCATTGCCAATAAAGATTCAGGTTGTTTCCATTCTTAAACTAGAATTCCCTGGAATTGTCATTTGCTAAGTATGCTATTGAAAATCATTATTCCTATATAGCATGGTTTAGTGGGAAACAATCCATTCTGCGCATGTTTATCATGATTTATTATAGCTTACCTCGGCCTTGTGATTATAATCTCAGTGTTTGTTTAAAAACTGAAAGCTCTGCGCCTTCATGTTCCTGTAAAAATCTTGGTCATTAAAGCTCATGTTCCCTACTTAAAATTTTGAGGCATGTTTACCTGCGTTTTACCGTATTTTGGTATGTTTTCTGAGAATCTGAGATCCATGAGGTTGCTCAGAGGGTGTCAAGGTAGAAGAATAAGCTCAGTCGATGGGTTCAGACTTATCCGAACTTACCTTGTGCTAGAGCATGGGATCTGGAAGTTTGCCGTGTCCAGCAGTGTAACCTTTGTTCCTTTCTGAAAAGGTAAATTTCAACAATGACTTGTGTGTGTTGGGAGCACTTGGGGAAACTTTAAAATTCTGCTAATATGAGAAGACACAGTCTGACTTATGACAGTCTGATTTTTGTGATACATATTGCCATTGATAAGCTGCAGTTGAGATATCAGAATCACCTCGGTTCATATGGATCTCTGATGCATATGAACCATGTGTACAAGATAAGAGTTTGTTAACATGGGAAAAGAATGGATGTTTTCCTCATGTCGTGGGTTTACTATCCCATTTTCCTTATTCGTTGTTGTTTCAAATTCAGGGCCTATTTCCTCATTATAAATGGTTAGTGTAAACACTCCCAAGTTATCTCTACCGATTCATTTTTTTTGTCACTTTTCATGCCCTACATCCATGACAGGTGTAAATCCATCCTATCACATTATGTGCAGCATACCCGTAACTGCGCAACACCCTTTTCACCTGCAAAAGGCAAGAGATCTCATCAACCTTGAATTGACAGATTGGACAGGAAATGGTTCTCTAAGTTCTAACAGTTCATATGACATGTGCTATCACCTAGAGAAATTCCTTTAAGAGGTAAGAATACATACCTTATTATCTGTATGGTTAGGATATAAGCATTCTTATATTCCTTCATGATTTGTGTTTAGTTCGATCTTTACCATAAATTTTAAATGTTGAGTTGGGTGCTTAAACATTGGCAGCTTTCTTTTTGCTTATAAAACGATATTGGCTATCGATATTAATGAGATAGTTGTCTCCGCTGTCATTAGTGATTCATCATGTTTAGTATACAAGTAGGTGAGTTTTCACCAGTTTGATAAAACAAATGATTTCTTAGACAATCCAATTGTAATGTTTCCACATTAGTTGGACACAGAAAGGAAATAGTCAAATCAGATTGTCAAAATGGTTCTATCTGCATTTGCTTATGAACACACCTTTCATATATACATATCCTGCTCATATAAATATACATAGGCCTGTTGATATTACATCTTTCCATCATCTTCCATATCTTTCATACTTGTCCCATGCTAACTCTGTTTTATAGGAACGATGTAATATATCAAATTCCTTTCTAGATTAGGATTCTGTCATTTTAATTTCAATTTCAATAATGTTATAGTTAGATATAATGAGAAACTATACATTTTCAGTATTAGATTAGAATGTATGAGCATGCCTATATTTTTAGAAATGTTTGTTTCACATCATTTTATCTTTTATTTCAAAAATTCACGAATGGGGACACGAATGGCACATGCACCATTCTAATAAAAGGTGATTAAATCCTAAAGTTGACGATTTGCATCAATGACCATAGTCAAGCTGTGAATAAAACTTAGAATTTTCAGCTTTTATGGAATAATATTGGATTCACACTGGATCTTTTTCAAAAAATTATCATATTTTCTAAATATTTTCTTCCTTTATCAGAGTTTAACTTAAAATTAACTCAAAATATATATCCATGGCCATAGCCTGGATATATTGAGAGTTAATTTCATTTTAAACTTTATAAAGGCACCAAAATGTGTTTTATTCTTCACTTGAATTTAAATATGATTATTATATAAAACATTTTATAACCATAGTAAAAAATGTATTGCATCCTCAATCTTATTTCAATTCATTTAAAGAATGAAATATGCTTTTCAAAACCCAATTTCAAGTTCTTTTAATTCATTCATCATTTAGGATAGAATTATATCATATTTTTGAAATTCTTTTTCAAAATCCAAGTGATTTTGAGATATATTCTCAAATATCTTCTTCATTTCTCAAATCAATCTTCAATTCTTATTTATAAATTCAAATTAATCTTTTTATTCCCAATTCTATCCCATTTCAAAATTCAAACTTCAATTTCAAAATCTAATTTGACTTTGAAATTTCAAATTCATTTCTAGATTCAAAAACTCAATTTTCAATTTAAATCAAATTTCAAAGTTCGATTCAAACTTTAAAATTCCAAATTCATTTTTAAGATTCAATTTCAAATTCAATTCAATCTTCCAGATCAAATTTCAAAATTCAATTTAAACTTTGGAATTTCTAGATTCATCTTCTGATTTCAAGATTCAGGTTTAAAATCAAGTTTATCCTTTTTTCTAAAATCTCTAAATTCCTGTCTAAAGATTGAGTCTTGATTCATTCAAAATCAAGGTTTCGAGATTGATTCTAAATCTCAAAAATTTGATTTTTCTCTAAAGTTTAAAGCCTACTTTTAAATTCAAATCTGGATTTCCAAAATCCAGATCCATCCTCAAAGTCCCATTTGGATTTTCAAAATCCAAATTCCATCTTGGATACGAGATTTAGAATCCAATTTTACCTTGGATTCAGATTTTCGGATCCAATTCGGTTTAGGATTATAGATTTCGGATTCAACTTCATCTTTGATTCCAGACTTCGGATCCAGTCCCATTTAGGATTCCAGATTTCGGATTCAACTTCATCTTGGATTCCAGACTTCGAATCCAATCCCATTTAGGATTCCAGATTTCGGATTCAACTTCATCTTGGATTCTAGACTTCGGATCCAATCCCATTTAGGATTTCGGATTTCCGATTCAACTTCATCTTGGATTCCAGACTTCGGATCCAATTCCATTCAGGATTCCATATTTCAAATCCAGTTCCATTTTCAATTCTTGCTTTCAAAAAACCATTTTCAAATCCATTTCTTAAGTCTGAATCCAAATTCCATTTCTCTTTCAGGTTCTGAAATTAAGAATTTCTTTTTCAGAATCAATCCATTCAAATTCAAAGTCCATTTTTTACTTTGAAAACTCCATTTTTTTCAAGATTCTATCTCAAGTTCAAAATCTCATTTTCTTTTTATTTCTTCAAATCCAAAATCCATTTTCCAAACTCTGATTATTCCAAGACTTGGAATTTCAAGTTTCTTTTTCCAGATCTATTTCAAATTCTAAGTTAGATCCAAAATCTAACTTTTTCAAATCAAATTCAACTCTTTGAATCATTTCCTCACTACATTATCACATTTATTTCAGAATCACTTGAAAAATCCAAAAATTTCTAAATTATTTTCTCAAAAGAGCATACATCCTTGCATTCACACAAACATGATTCTTTGTGCATTTTAGACTTAAAATAAATTCTTAGATAATATTTAGGCAAAGCAAAAAAGCATAAATTTGATCCTTGGTTCGATTACCCCTGGTAAAGGCGCCAGGAACGATTGAACCTCATACGAACGAGCGAATCCCGTCTCTCCATTTTTCCCGCAAATATTTCAAAATGGAGGCGAGTAATTTCAAAACATTTTCAAAATTAAGGTCAAGTGAGACCTTTGCAAAAAAAGTTCCTCTCTCTTCTTTATTTTCTTTTTCTCTCTTCTTTTCTGTCTTTTATTTCCCCTTCAAAAAGGGAAATAGAGGTTAGAAAGCCTAAAAGCAGGAAAAGAGAGAAACAAGAGGAAATTTTTTGCAATGATCATAGAGTTGGCGACCGTGATAGGACTCATCTCCGTCTGGTCGAATTTATGCCTTTTGCTTTGCTTTGGTATTATCTAAGTTTTTATTTTACAAATGTCAGCTTCATTTTCATGCAAACCTTTGGAGCCTAGAATCTGTCCTAGCTGACATAATGCATATAGGATTTAAGTATGGTTTTGTAGGACTATATTGAGGAGATTATTCCATGCTCACTTCGACTTAGGTCTGAAATACAACTCTCCTCAATTCTAGGGATTGAATGCAAACAATGTATGCAAGTGTATGCTTCTCTTCATTTAAATTCTATCTCTTTAGGACTTGAATTAGAGACATCTGTTTTTATTGCATGTTGAACATGTTTTCGAAAACATCCGTACCAATATTGTCCTGGTCTTCACGTTGCTGGGCTGTCTCACTGAACCATAGTTTGGGAGAGAGCCTCACAACTGAACCACTTATTTGGGTTAACACCTCCCTACCATGTACTTAAGGGCAATAGTCCGAAGTATATCGGTAGGTGCTCAAGGATGTTGGAAAGCCATTACCTTAGAACCAGAGAAATATTTCTATGCCACGTTGTAAACACCCCAAATTTTCACTCACCTTCCTGACATCTCCACCAATCGGCCCATTTCAGTTCTCTGGAATCAATGAAGGGCAAAATGGTTATTTTCTGAGATTGAACCTTGCAGAAAGTCTAAAATTTCATTCTTGAGCCTCAAAATTTCTATATTTAGGTTCAGAAACATTTTTAAGCTGCAAATTTTCAAAATCCTTTTCTAGACAAAAAAACTAGAATTTCCAAGTCCTGGCTCAGAGTAGCATTTCTTGAAACATGTCTTTGCATAGCATTGCATGAACATTTCATATCACTTCACTGCACAGCATGTCATTTCGAGGTCCAGAAACTCTCGATTTCAAAAATTCTCAATCCAGATTCGAGTTTTAACTCTTTTCAAAATTGATTTCAAAACCCTGGGTTTTCAAAATTGCCAATTCTTCCCATTTTACCCCCAGGACTTTTGAATTACAAAAGTTTTTCTCAAGGAAAACAATCTGGATATTTGGATATTGATTTTAAAGATTTTATCTCAAAACTTTTTGCAAAAAGATTTTAAATCTCTTTACAAAATTTCTGTATTTTCTTTATCCATATTTTTTTGCCCTGAAAAACCATTTTTTTTCAAATTCTTGAAAACAAACAAAGTTTTATCTCGTATTATAAAAATTCCAAAAAAGAAGTTATTTCTTCGGCTTTTTATTTTCAAATAAATGGAGCGGGACCCGCCTTTGAACTAGCATCATACTCAGATTCCCAGGTAAGTTTCTTATTTTCAAGCGGGACCCACCCGGAGATCGCACCAATTTGCAAATTCCTCTTTTTCATTTCTTAATGTTATTTTTTTAGTTAGTGGGCCCACACACATGTGGCACCCCACTTGAAAATAAAAGATTTGCCAAAACAAAATAAAACTTTATTTTTCAAAAGGATTTTAAAAGTGGGTTGAGGTGGCATTCCCATAAAAGCCTCTCATTTATTTCACCATTCATTTTATTTCTTTTTATTGATTTGCTTACATAGTTTTTTTTTAAAGGAAGCAGCCTTAAATGGCACAACCGAACTTCCCTAAAAATAAATAAATTTCATTTTACCTAAAACTTAGGTAACTGAAATGAAAATTTTGAAAAACACAAGATGCGCCCCTTTTGATTTTCAAATATTGGTTTCAAAAATAAATTTTCAAAAAAACATAACGGAACCTCATGAAAGGGGGGCTGCGGTTTTTCTTCAGTGGGGCTGAAAGTTTTTAAGAAGGGGGGAAAGTTGGTCGATAGGGGAGAGCTTTTGGTTCTTATCGCAGGGGATTCACCAGAGAGGGGAACCTTTTTCCTACAGCCAAAAGGGGGAGCCGATTGAATTGGGCCTTTTCGGTTTTGTAGGGGTCTTCCACCTCCAGCCGCCTGCTGCCCATCCTTCACCTTGCCTTCAGCACAGCAGCAAGAGAGCCAGCCGGCACTTCTCGTTTTCCTTCAACCCACCAGCAGAAGTTTCTGTTGCTTCTCACCTTCTTTCAGCCCAGCTGCAGGGGATCCAGCAGGGATCTTCCTCTCAAGCGTGAGGCTCCCTTCCACTCAGGACACAAGAGACCCAGCCAGTGTTTTCCCCTTCAGTCCAGCAGTAAGGAACAACTCCCATTTGTTGTTTACACGAGCCATCAGCTGCAGGGAATCTACAGGTGCAGGGGGTCCATCACCACAAGCTACAAGGGGTGTTTCCTTCTGAGCGTGGAGCTCTCTTCCACCCCAAACGGCTGCTGCCATCCTTCTGCAACCAAACAGCAGGCTGCCGTCCCCTTTCTTTCAGCCTAGCCGCATGAAATCCAACAGCTGCTTCCCATCCACCTTCAGCCCACCAGCAGAAGATCCTGCACTTCCCCATCTTCTTTCAGTCTAGTAGCAGAAAAACAAAAAAAATAAAATTAGATCGAAGGTTGTAGTTGTTATTTCCTGGTTTTTAGGATTCTTTGTGTTTTTTTCTATTTTGTTATTTTAATTTTTCTGTGGCTCATGCCTTTGATTTCCTGTATTAGTTGTTTCAACATTGTTTGAGTTTGTTGTTACATTTCAATCTACCAATAAAATTTTGTTTCAATGCATCGTTTAGATTGAATTTCCTCTTTTGCATTAGTTGATGTCTGAATCTCTGATTTTTTTTATTAGCTTTATATATTTCATTCTGCATTTTCTAGCATGTTTGTCTGTTTGCTTGTGATTCATCATATTGACTTATTATTCCCTGTTTCCAGTTTTAGTTAATCACATTTGTTGTTTTCATTTTCTATTGATTTTCCAGTTTTAAATACCACATTTGCTATTTTCATTTTCCATTGATTTTCCTGTAATACATTCATCACCCTGTCTACATTGCTAACCTTTTATTTGTGGTAAGATTACTTTTTGCTTATGCATGAATAATTTCAAGTAACATCATGAATTTACATTTTCCAATACATCGATGGCATTTCTTGTGTTTGGCTAACTAGCTTTGCTGAATTTGTTGACAGGGGTCTTCCTATAATGAATATTGTGGGGAGGTCCATACTTCGTGATTGACCCCCATCTAGAATATCCCACACTACTTATGAGCCACGCATGGGCAGAACAAATTGCACCTGCACTCATATAATCTGATAACCAAGTTCCACTGAAGTTGTAGCAGACCTACTTTTCATATTTATTTTTCTGGCAGTTTTCCTTGTCAATTGTGTGTAGCAGAATTTTCATCGGCTTTTGTAAATACTAGAATTTTCTACTTCTGTATTTTTCCAAACGGAATTGAATTTGGTGATGCATTTCATATTTGTTGTATGGGTTTCAATTGGAAGAAAACTCACATTTGTAGATAATAGCTGAAAGTATCAGCTAAACAGGATTTAAGAGCCATTCTTTTTTTTATGCAGGTGTGCAGTCTTGATAATTAGCCACATTCATGAACGGATATATCTATATCCATTCATGATCTCTAGACCATCTTTGGTATGCTTGGTTATTGATATATAGGGAAGCTCCATACCCAATTTTATTTAGAAATATGTTATAATTTGGGAATTACGGCTTCATGAAATCACCTACAGAAACTGTATATACCCTGTATTTTCTAATTTTACCCATTATATATGAAATGCTAATTACTATATATGTTTTCTCATTATATGTATATATATCTATATATATATATATATCTATGTATATCTACATATATATACATGTATATACATATATATATATATATATACATGTATATACATATATATATATATATGTATATATATATGTACTTATATATATATATAGTGATATCTTCATGTGCATTTGTTTTCACATATAAATATTTATGTAGATATTTTTCTTTTTCTTTTTCTCTTTGTAAATACATCTTCATTATCACGTGTTATTTATCATAAATTCAAGCATTTAGATATAACCATGTATATCTTCGTTGTATATAGTATATATACCCATTTTCTTGGTTATCTTGTACTAATTCTCATTTTGCAGGAAAGTTGGAGGATGCTGATTCTTTTATACCATGTATTTTTTTTATTTCATTTATTTTGACTCATGTCAGAGATGTAATAATCAAACTTGGAATAATATTTACTCTTACTGCTTAGATTAGGATGCATCTCATGTAGTTTGATTTCAGCAATATCCTGATTCTATGATTCATATATCTCAATTTTCAAAATTCACCATGGATGTACACGAATGGCACGTGCACCAACTCTTAGAGAGTTGATGAACTCGGTGGAGTCCATATTTACGGCCCTAGTCGGAATATGGACGAGACCCAGATCCATCATCTTTCTACTAGTCACACCGAGCCTACACTCTTAGACTATCTTAAAAATGCACATCATGTTTCCAATTTTTTAAAATATTGTGAATTAACTCAAATAAGCTCTGAACATATTCATGGCCACAGTCAGAATATGTGAAGTATTTACTTTGGCTTAATACACATTTTTCCAACAAATTTCTCAAGATTTTTTTTTCCAAAGTGCATTCATACATTCAAATCATCTGCATCATGGCATCATTCGTTTTTCTCATGATTTTCTCAAGAAATTTTCATTCCATGGAAATCGATTCCTCAAGAAACTGTGAAGATTTTTGAAGTTGGATTTCCCAAGTTAAAGTTTTCCCGTGATTTTCCCTGGAAAATGTTATTTTCTTAAGATTCATTTTCAAAAGGAATTTCTCATCTGTCTCAAGAATCCAAATCAATTTTCAGATATTTCAAGGACAATGTTTTCAGGATTTCAATTTCCTAAGTTTGGATTTTCCTTCTCCAAAGAGTTTTCCTATAAATTTACCATCATTTTCTTAAGAAAATTCTCAAAGTCCGAGTTTTCCTGACAAGTGTTTTTCCTTTCAAGTGTTCATCTTTTCTCAAGAATTCTTTCCATTTTCTCAATATTATCATTTCTTCAAGATTTTCCAAATCTTTATAAACTTTCTCGAGATTTCAAATCTTCTTCGTCTGAGTTTCCTGAGAGGTTGATTTCCATCTTTTTCCTGAGAAATGCTTTTCAAAACTGCAAATGTTTTTTTAAGCATACATCATATTTTTCCAACATGCATTTTATGAAATCTCATAGCACATGCCTGAATTCTCTGTGCGTTTAGGATAGAACACAATTTCGATAATTTCACTAAGTCAAGCACAATTTGGGTCCTTGGTTCGATTACCCCTGTTAAAGGCGGCAGGAACGGTCGAACCTCGTACCGACAGGTCGAGCCCCATCCCATGGATTTTTCTGCAATTTTCAAAACGGAGGCGAGTATTTCAAAACATTTTCCAAAATCCGGTCAAGTTTGAATCGCAAAAGCATTTTCCTCTCTCTTCCGCAAGGAAGGGAAGACGAAAAAAAAAATTGCGACGATAACACACGTACTTCGAGCTTTGGCTTGAGTATATCGACATACCTTGATCGGAATCAGATGATCTTAATCTTAGAGTTAGGATTAAGGTCCTACTAGCCATTTTAAATATTGCATTTAGAGTCATCTTTAGGGAGTGCTATTTGTGCATCCTTGTTTATACAGCTGTGAGTGTGTGATATTTTATATTTTCTTTATATTTTCCAAAACCCTGGGTATATTATTCAAAATTTCCTCATTGTTTTCAAAACCCATGTGTATTTTCTTTTCTTCTTCTGATTTCTTCGAATTCCTTTTGATCCTACCTGCAATTTTTAAAAATTTTAATTTTCAAAATTTATTTTCAAAATTTTCTTATATGTATCTTCTAATTCTATTCCTTGCCTTTTTGCAATAAAAATCTCTTTTTTCAAGAGATGTCCTTTTCAAAAATAGTGGTTGGTCATTTTCTAAATTGTTTATTTCTTCTCAAGGAAAAACAATACTATTGCCGTACCTTCAATGCAGACTCAATACCTAGTAATGGGATATCTTTTTGTCAATTTGATTTCTTCTTTTATCAAAATTTCTCCTAAAATCTTTCTAAAAGTCCCACTCTGTTCTACAGAGAGAGCATTTGGCATTGTCAGGTGGTTCAGACAAGATCAAAGACCGCACCATTCTAGCACTTCAGTTGCAAGCAGAAAGTGAGAAATGGATTCTCAAAAGTTTTCCATAGAGGGAGTTTCAGAAAAGCTCCTACCAAAGAAGAGGCACCGATCGCCTTTCCAATGAACAAACACAACAATAGTAGTGCAGAACATTCCAAACCCAGCAAGGCCAACAGTAAAGACAATCCGGGCAATCAAAGCAGCGATTTGGAAGAATCTAGAGGCCAGAAGGGAAAGTTTGGTAAAACCCAAAAAAAACCGCTTCAATCCAGTCCTCAGCAAAAGGGCAAGAATCAGGAGAAGCCGAAGCGCAAAGACTGGAGCAGGGATCGAGACTTCACTCCTTTAGATAAGCCGCTCGACAAAATTCTAGAGTACATGCTGACCAAGGGATTAGTCAGGCTCCCAAAAGCCACGAGTCCTCCCATGATCATGGGAAGATTCAGAGACCAGTCCTGCAAATTCCATCGGGCAATGGAGCATGACATTGATCATTGTTTTGTCCTCAAAAATATTGTCCAAGATTGCATTGATAAAATTCTCTTTGTTGAAGATGAAGAAAAAGAACATCCAGTGGTCTTAACTGAGCAGGGTCAGTCCAGTTCCCATAAAGGGGTCAGCACCCAACAGAAGTCAAGCAAGCCAAAGAAAATAAAGCATGATGGCTGGGGTTATGAACGCAAGTTTATCCCTTTAGGTCAGCCAATCGAGGAAGTTCTCGGATACCTGCTTGCGAAGGATATGATCAAACTCCCGAGAATTGTTGATCCTTCTATCACCATGGAAAAATGAAAAGAATGTTTCTGCAAATTTCATTGAACAAGGGGGCACGATACAGAGCGTTTCTTCATCCTCAAAAACATCATACAGGATTACATGGACAAAAAAAAATTGGTACCAGAGGAAGGAGAGGAGCAACCTGCAGTTCTGACCAAGACTTTTTCAGACCACTTAGAAAATTGATGATGCCAAAGTTTTCTGTTTTCTTCCCTTTTTTTCAGTCACCTTGTAGGGGCATGTTAACCCCAGTCTTTTGTGACCTTTGGTCAAAGTGCTTGTAAATATGCAGTTTTTTGTTATCAGCTTTGCTTATCAATGCAATGTCAAATTTCTTCATATATTTGATATCAAATGCTTCTCTCTTTTGCCATATTGGGGCATTTATTTTTAAAATTATATTTTCATTTCAAAAATCTTCCTTGCCACATTGAATTCCTATTCTTTTTTGGATGAGGGACAATCCCGACATCATTCATGAGAGAAATGAAATTACCTATGAGGGTTTTTCAAAAAAGTGAAATTTTGAAAATTTTCTGCAAAATCTTCGTTATGATCACCAAGGGTTCAATATTTTGGTCCAATCTTTTTCAAAATCAAACACCGCGGTGACCTTCTTTTTCAAAAATTAGTTTCGAACCATTTGTCTTCAAAAATCAATCCTTGTGTTGATCCTCTTTTTCAAAATAGGTTTCAAACCATTTTCTTCAGAAATCAACCCTTGTGTTGATCTTCTTTTTTGAAATTGGTTTTGAACCATTGCCTTCAAAAACCAACCCTCGTGTTGACCTTCTTTTTCAAAAATAGGTTTCGAACCATTTGTCTTAAAAAAAAACCAACTCTCATGTTGATCTCTCTTCAAAATCAACCCTCGCATTGATTCTTCTTCTAAATCAACCCTCGTATTGATCATTCTGCAAAATCAACCTTTTGGTTGATCCTCTTCCCCCCCCCCCCCCAAAAAAAATGATTTCCCTCTTAATCACATGTGCAGGCAGAATCAGACAAACTCTTTTTCTTAAAAATCTTATCAATTTTCAGTTAATCTTGTTATCTTTACTAGTTTCATCCATTTTTATTCATTTTCATCAATTTGATCAAATTTTTATCAATTTACTATCGATATTATCAATTTTTATCAAGTTTTCATCAATTTTTAAATTTTATCATTTTTTTTTACCCTTTCAGGTTAAGGGATAAACCTGAACCTCGGCCTTCGAGGTATTCTTTTTCCCTTTCAGGTTAAGGGATAAACATGATCCTCGTCTCGTGAGGTCCTTCCTTCAGGATAAGGGATAATTCTGAAGTCTTTCATCATCAATTTTTCCTCAAATTTCTACCAAATTTTTACCAATCTTTTTCAATTTTTATTGTCAATTCTATTGATTCTTTATTAAATTTTTTATCAATTTTATTAAATTTTGTCAATTTTTATTCTATTCTTCTTCAGGATAAGGGATAATCCTGAAACCATCATAAATAAATTCAAAATCTTAGGCCATCTTGGATCAAGAATCTTGAATGAATCTCTCATCTTCCTCATATTCGTCGAAATCTATTCATACCTCTTGTCGATCCCTCAAAATCCAACTTTCGGGTTGAAACTATTTCCTTCCCATCTGAGTTACGACTGAGGTTTTTGTTTTTCATTTTTTATTTTTTCTTAAAAAGATCCAAGTTCCGACTAGGGTCTCATTTTTATATGCCATTTTCGGAGTTTCGAGTTTCGACTCGGGCTTCCTTTTAGATCCGATGCTTGCATTGGACCAATTGTTACCTCGAAAATTCAAGTTTTCAAACTCGATTTTCCTTTTTTCTATTTTAAGAATTGGGTTCCAACACGGGTCTCATTTTTATATTCCATTTCCAGAGTTTCGAATTCCGACTCGGGCTTCCTTTTGGAACTGATGCTCGCATTGGACCAATTGTTACCTCAAAAATTCGAGTTTTCAAACTCGATTTTCCTTTTTTCTATTTTAAGATCTCGGTTCCGACTTCGGTCTCATTTTTATATTCCATTTTCGGAGTTTCGAGTTCCAACTCGGGCTTCCTTTTGGATCTTATGCTCGCATTGGACCAATTGTTATCTCGAAAATTCAAGTTTTCAAACTCGAATTTTCTTTTTTCTATTTTAAGATCTGGGTTCCGACTCGGGTCTCATTTTTATATTCCATTTTCGGAGTTGCGAGTTCCGACTCGGGCTTCCTTTTGGATCCGATGCTCGCATTGGACCAATTGTTACCTCAAAAATTCGAGTTTTCAAACTCGATTTTCCTTTTTTCTATTTTAAGATCTGGGTTCCGACTTGGGTCATATTTTTATATTGCATTTTCAGAGTTTCAAGTTCCGACTCGGGCTTCCTTTTGGATCTGATGCTCGCATTGGACCAATTGTTACCTCGAAAATTCAAGTTTTCAAACTCGATTTTCCTTTTTTTTTTTATTTTAAGATCTGGGTTCCGACTCATGTCTCATTTTTATATTCCATTTCTAGAGTTTCGAGTTTCAACTCGGGCTTCATTTTGGATCCGATGCTCGCATTGGACCAATTGTTACCTCAAAAATTTGAGTTTTCAAACTCGATTTTCCTTTTTTCTATTTTAAGATCTGGGTTCTGACTCGGGTCTCATTTTCGATTTTCCTTTTTCCTTTCTTTTGGTTTCGAATTCCAATAGTTTTGTATATGCCGATATTCTGGTTATTATACAGTAGACCATGACTTTAATTTACGCCCAGATCTACTGTGGTCTCTTTTTCCTCATCTCTGTTTTCTCTCTTATACCTAATTTCTAGTTTTCTTTTAACGCTCAGTCAGTATCTTGATCGTCCCTTACTGGTTGGATCCCTATTTTAATTATGGGTTGAATGTTGAGTTAACGAACGACTGATCTGGATGGTCGTGATGGTCTAGATTTATTATCTACTCATGTTTATTTTCGACTCCTTTACAAACATCGGATTATCTTTGGTTTGATCTACTCCCACTGGTTTGAGCATTTGGCCATTTACCTTGATCACCATTAGTTTTATTTTATCTTCTGTGAGTGCTCATGTCTACTTTGATCAGCGTTAGGTGACAAATATGAGAAGTCTGGGATTTATGGTAGGAGATTTCAAAAAAATAACTGCTTGATTCATCGTTTGATCCATCTACTTGCGTTGTTCACATGTTGATTAATTGTTAAAATTATTGATCCCTTGCTGATCAACAATCATTTAGACCCATTGATCTCCTTGTAGGCTTTACACGCTTGGTCTATCAACAAATGTTTGAATCTATAGATTCACTTACTGGTTTATGCGTTTGATGTGTTAATAATCGTTTAAATTTATTGATTTAACTGCTGGGATTCGTGTATTCAGCTCGCTAATTGCTGTGTGAATCCATTATGCTTCAATCACTTTGTTTGCTTCATAGATTATTTGCTTAGTTCATATAGTCTCACTATTTTACTTTTACCTGCATTTTCTTATAACACGATATTCATTTGCCTGATAGCTACTTCCCCTCCCCTGTAATGAATCGGCTACCATTCCATAGCTGGATATGGCGTTAGCTCTCTAATTTTGGGTGTTATACATTTTCCCTCTCTCATAGAAATGATCCCTGCTATCAGCTTCATTCATTATTTTGAATCGTATTCTTTGTTATGTCGTGTGACATTCATAGGATTTCTTCTTTCTTTCTATTATTATTTTATGTTACAGCATCACACCATATTGTTTAAGTTGCCAGAGTTGTTCATGAATTTTCAATTGATATGGCTCTTGCGGTTCATATCTCCCCATTCTCTTTAAGAGACACATTCATGAGATATGAGATCAGGAGACGGTTGAATAAGAAATACCTCATGTTCTGTGGTTTTGCTGATTTTATCTATTTGTCTTCATACGATTCTGCACTGGAGGTGGTATATAAGCTGAAAATTCTGTCAACTTTACTGTTGAATCATGTATAATCCATATGGAGGTGGTGTACATGGACTACACTTAACCACCCTGGAGAGATGGAAGGTGGTGGTCACGTTGTATGTTGGCCATGATGAATTGTTCAGGACTCATGCTGTGGCTCGATATTCATAGGATGGAAGTGACATTGCCAATAAAGATTCAGATTGTTTCCTTTCTTAAAGTTGAATTCCCTGGAATTGTCATTTGCTAAGTATGCTATTGAAAATCATTATTCCTATATAGCATGGTTTGGTGGGAAACAATCCATTCTGCGCATGTTTATCATGATTTATTATAGCTTACCTCTGCCTTGTGAATATAATCTCAGTGTTTGTTTAAAAACTAAAAGCTCTGTGCCTTCATGTTCCTGCAAAAATCTTGGTCATTAAAGCTCATGTTCCCTACTCAAAGTTTTGAGGCATGGTTACCTGCGTTTTACCGTATTTTGGTATGTTTTCTGAGAATCTGAGATCCATGAGGTTGCTCAGAGGGTGTCAAGGTAGAAGAATAAGCTCAGTCGATGGGTTCAGACTTATCCCAACCTACCTTGTGCTAGAGCATGGGATCTAGAAGCTTGTCGTGTCCAGCAGTGTATCCTTTGTTCTTTTCTGAAAAGGTAAATTTCAACAATGACTTGTGTGTGCTGGGAGCACTTGAGGAAACTTTAAAATTCTGCTAATATGAGAAGACATAGTCTGACTTATGACAATCTGATTTTTGTGATACATATTGCCATTGATAAGCTGCAGTTGAGATATCAGAATCACCTCGGTTCATATGGATCTCTGATGCATATGAACCATGTGTACAAGATAAGAGTTTGTTAACATGGGCAAAGAATGGATGTTTTCCTCTTGTCGTGGGTTTACTATCCCATTTTCCTTATTCGTTGTTGTTTCAAATTCAGGGCCTATTTCCTCATTATAAATGGTTAGTGTAAACACTCCCAAGTTATCTCTAACGATTTATTTTTTTTTTGTTGTCACTATTCGTGCCCTACATCCATGACGGGTGTACATCCATCCTATCACATTCTGTGCAGCATACCCGAAACTGCGCAGCACCCTTTTCACCTGCAAAAGGCAAGAGATCTCATCAACCTTGAATTGACATATTGGACAGGAAATGGTTCTCTAAGTTCTAACAGTTCATATGCCATGTGCTATCACCCAGAGAAATTCCTTTAAGAGGTAAGAATACATACCTTATTATCTGTATGGTTAGGATATAAGCATTCTTATATTCCTTCATGATTTGTGTTTAGTTAGATCTTTACCATAAATTTTAAATGTTGAGTTGGGTGCTTAAACATTGGCAGCTTTCTTTTTGCTTATGAAACAATATTGGCTGTTGATATTAATGAGATAGTTGTCTCTGCTATCATTAGTGATTCATCATGTTTAGTATACAAGTAGGTGAGTTTTCACTAGTTTGATAAAACAAATGATTTCTTGGACAATCCAATTGTAATGTTTCCACATTAGTTGGACAGAGAAAGGAAATAGTCAAATCAGATTGTCAAAATGGTTCTATCTGCATTTGCTTATGAACACACTTTTCATATATACATATCCTGCTCATATAAATATACATAGGTCTGTTGATATTACATCTTTCCATCATCTTCCATATCTTTCATACTTGTCCCATGCTAACTCTGTTTTATAAGAATGATGTAATATATCAAATTCCTTTCTAGATTAGGATTCTGTCATTTTAATTTCAATTTCAATAATATAATAGTAAGATATAATGAGAAACTGTACATTTTCAGTATTAGATTAGAATGTATGAGCTTGCCTATATTTTTAGAAATGCTTGTTTCACTTCATTTTATCTTTTATTTCAAAAATTCATGAATGGGAACACGAATGACACATGGAGTATTCTAATAAAAGGTGATTAAATCCTAAAATTGACGATTTGCATCAATGGCCATTGTCAAGCTGTGAATAAAACTTAGAATTTTTAGCTTTTATGAAATAATATTGGATCCACACTGGATCTTTTTCAAAAAATCATCATATTTTCTAAATATTTTCTTCCTTTATCAGAGTTTAACTTAAAATTAACTCAAAATATATATCAATGGCCATAGTAAAGATATATTGACAGTTAATTTCATTTTAAACTTTATAAAGACACCAAAATGTTTTTTATTCTTCACTTGAATTTAAATATGATTATTATATAATACATTTTATAACCATAGTCAAAAATGTATTGCATCCTCAATCTTATTTCAATTCATTTAAAGAATGAAATATGCTTTTCAAAACCCAATTTCAAATTCTTTTAATCCATTCATCATTTAGGATAGAATTACATCATATTTTCGAAATTCTTTTTCAAAATCCAAGTGATTTTGAGATATATTCTCAAATATCTTCTTCATTTCTCAGATCAATCTTCAATTCTTATTTATAAATTCAAATTCATCTTTCTATTCCCAATTCTATCCCATTTCAAAATTCAAACTTCAATTTCAAAATCCAATTTGACTTTGAAATTTCAAATTCATTTCTAGATTAAAAAACTCAATTTTCAATTCAAATCAAATTTCAAAGTTCGATTCAAACTTTGAAATTCCAAATTCATTTTTAAGATTCAATTTCAAATTCAATTCAATCTTCCAAATCAAATTTCAAAATTCAATTTAAACTTTGGAATTTCCATATTTATCTTTTGATTTCAAGATTCAGGTTTAAAATCAAGTTTATCCTTTTTTCCAAAATCTCTAAAGTCCTATCTAAAGATTGAGTCTTGATTCTCAATTCAAAATCAAGGTTTCGAGATTGATTTTGAATCTCAAAAATTCGTTTTTTCTCTAAAGTTTAAACCTTACTTTTAAATTCAAATCTGGATTTCCAAAATTCAGATCCATCCTCAAAGTCCCATTTGGATTTTCAAAATCCAAATTCCATCTTGGATTCGAGATTTAGAATCCAATTTCACCTTGGATTCAGATTTTCGAATCCAATTCTGTTTAGGATTCCAGATTTCGGATTCAACTTCATCTTTGATTCCAGACTTCGGATCCAGTCCCATTTAGGATTCCAGATTTCGGATTCAACTTCATCTTGGATTCCAGACTTCGAATCCAATCCCACTTAGGATTCCAGATTTCGGATTCAACTTCATCTTGGATTCTAGACTTCGGATCCAATCCCATTTAGGATTCTAGATTTTGGATTCAACTTCATCTTGGATTCTAGACTTCGAATCCAATTCCATTCAGGATTCCAATTTTCAAATCCAGTTCTATTTTCAATTCCTGCTTTCAAAAAACCATTTTCAAATCCATTTTTTAAGTTTGAATCCAAATTCAATTTCTCTTTCAGGTTCTGAAATTTAGAATTCCTTTTTCAGAATCAATCCATTCAAATTCAAAGTCCATTTCTGACTTTGAAAACTCTATTTTTCTCAAGATTCTATCTCAATTTCAAAATCTCATTTTCTTTTTGTTTCTTCAAATCCAAAATCCATTTTCCAAACTCTGATTATTCCAAGACTTGAAATTTCAAGTCTCTTTTTTTAGATCTATTTCAAATTCTAAGTTAAATCCAAAATCTAACTTTTTCAAATAAAATTCAACTCTTTGAATCATTTCTTCACTACATTATCAAATTTATTTCAGAATCACTTGGAAAATCTCAAAATTTCTAAATTATTTTATCAAAGGAGCATACATCCTTGCATTCACACAAGCATGATTCTTTGTGCATTTTAGACTTAGAATAAATTCTTAGATAATATTTAGGCAAAGCAAAAAGGCATAAATTCGATCCTTAGTTCGATTACCCCTGGTAAAGGCGTCAGGAACGGTTGAACCTCGTACCAACGAGCGAATCCCGTCTCTCCATTTTTGCTGCAAATATTTCAAAATGGAGGCGAGTAATTTCAAAACATTTTCAAAATTAAGGTCAAGTGGGACCTTTGCAAAAAAAGTTCATCTCTCTTCTTTATTTTCTTTTCTCTCTTCTTTTTTGTCTTTTATTTCCCCTTCAAAAAGGGAAATAGAGGTTAGAAAGCCTAAGAGCAAGAAAAGAGAAAAACAAGAGGAAAAATTTTGCAATGATCACAGAGTTGGCGACCGTGATGGGACTCATCTCCGTCTGGTCGAATTTATGCCTTTTTCTTTGCTTTGGTATTATCTAAGTTTTTATTCTACAAATGTCAGCTTCATTTCCATGCAAACCTTTGGATCCTAGACTCTGTCCTAGCTGACATAATGCATACAGGATTTAAGTATGGTTTGATAGGACCATATTGAGGAGATTATTCCATGCTCACTTCGACTTAGGTCTGAAATACAACTCTCCTCAATTCTAGGGATTGAATGCAAACAATGTATGCAAGTGTATGCTTCTCTTCATTTAAATTCTATCTCTTTAGGACTTGAATTAGAGACATCTGTTTTAATTGCATGTTGAACATGTTTTCAAAAACATCCGTACCTATATTGTCCTGGTCTTCACGTTGCTGGGTTATCTCACTGAACCATAGTTTGGGAGAGAGCCTCAAAACTGGACCACTTATTTGGGTTAACACCCCCCTACCACGTACTTAAGGGCCATAGTCCGAAGTATATCGGTTGGTGCTCAAGGATGTTGGGAAGCCATTACCTTAGAACCAGAGAAATATTTCTATGCCACGTACTTCGAGCTTCGGCTTGAGTATATCAGCATACCTTGATCGGAATCAGATGATCTCAATCTTAGAGTTAGGATTAAAGTCCTACTAGCCATTTTAAATATTGCATTTAGAGTCATCTTTAGGGAGTGCTATTTGTGCATCCTTGTTTATACAACTATGAGTGTGTGATATTTTATATTTTCTTTATATTTTCCAAAACCCTGGGTATATTATTCAAAATTTCCTCCTTGTTTTCAAAACCCAGGTGTATTTTCTTTTCTTCTTCTGATTTCTTCAAATTTCTTTTGATCCTACCTGCAATTTTTCAAAATTTATTTTCAAAATTTTCTTCTATGTATCTTCTAATTCTATTCCTTCCCTTTTTGCAATAAAATCTCTTTTGTCAAGAGATGTCCTTTTCAAAAATAGCGGTTGGTCATATTCTAAATTGTCTATTTCTTCTCAAGGAAAAATAATACAATTGTCGTACCTTCAATGCAGACTCAATACCTAGTAATGGGATATCTTTTTGTCAATTTGATTTCTTCTTTTATCAAAATTTCTCCTAAAATCTTTCTAAAAGTCCCACTCTATCCTACAGAGAGAGCATTTGGCATTGTCGGGTGGTTCAGACAAGATCAAAGACCGCACCACTCTAGCACTTCAGTTGCAAGCAAAAAGTGAGAAATGGATTATCAAAAGTTTGCCATCGAGGGAGTTCAGGACAGCAAATTCATTTTTAAGATTCAATTTCAAATTCAATTCAATCTTCCAGATCAAATTTCAAAATTCAATTTAAACTTTGGAATTTCCAGATTCATCTTCTGATTTCAAGATTCAGGTTTAAAATCAAGTTTATCCTTTTTTTCCAAAATCTCTAAAGTCCTATCTAAAGATTGAGTCTTGATTCTCAATTCAAAATCAAGGTTTCAAGATTGATTCTAAATCTCAAAAATTTGATTTTTCTCTAAAGTTTAAAGCCTTCTTTTAAATTCAAATCTAGATTTCCAAAATCCAGATCCATCCTCAAAGTCCCATTTGGATTTTCAAAATCCAAATTTCATCTTGGATTCTAGATTTTCAATCCAATTCCACATTGGATTCAAATTTTCGGATCCAATTCCGTTTAGGATTCCAGATTTCGGATTCAACTTCATCTTTGATTCCAGACTTCGGATTCAATCTCATTTAGGATTCTATATTTTGGATTCAACTTCATCTTGGATTCCACACTTCAGATCCAATCCCATTTAGTATTCCAGATTTCGGATTCAACTTCATCTTGGATTTCAGACTTCGGATCCAATCCCATTTAGGATTCCAGATTTCAGATTCAACTTCATCTTGAATTTTAGACTTCGGATCCAATCCCATTTAGGATTCTAGATTTTGGATTCAACTTCATCTTGGATTCCAGACTTCGGATCCAATTCCATCCAGGATTCCAAATTTCAAATCCAGTTCCATTTTCAATTCCTGCTTTCAAAAAACCATTTTCAAATCCATTTCTTAAGTCTGAATCCAAATCCAATTTCTCTTTCAGGTTCTGAAATTAAGAATTCCTTTTTCAAAATCAATCCATTCAAATTCAAAGTCCATTTCTGACTTTGAAAACTCCATTTTTCTCAAGATTCTATCTCAAGTTCAAAATCTCATTTTCTTTTTGTTTCTTCAAATCCAAAATCCATTTTCCAAACTCTGATTATTCCAAGACTTGGAATTTCAAGTATCTTTTTTTATATCTATTTCAAATTCTAAGTTAGATCCAAAATCTAACTTTTTCAAATCAAATTCAACTCTTTGAATCATTTCTTCACTACATTATCAAATTTATTTTAGAATCACTTGGAAAATCCCAAAATTTCTAAATTTTTTTGTCAAAAGAGCATACATCCTTGCATTCAC
Organism: Nuphar pumila; assembly: GCF_984573655.1. Lineage (NCBI taxonomy): Eukaryota > Viridiplantae > Streptophyta > Magnoliopsida > Nymphaeales > Nymphaeaceae > Nuphar > Nuphar pumila. Next base: position 96,824,691 of record NC_143251.1, read on the forward strand.
ACAAGCATGATTCTTTATGCATTTTAGACTTAGAATAAATTCTTAGATAATATTTAGGCAAAGTAAAAAAGCATAAATTCAATGCTTGGTTCAATTACCTCTGGTAAAGGCGACAGGAACGGTTGAACCTCGTACCGACGAGCGAATCTTGTCTCTCCATTTTTCTCGCAAATACTTCAAAACGGAGGCAAGTAATTTCAAAACATTTTCAAAATTAGGGTCAAGTGAGGCCTTTGCAAAAAAAGTTCCTCTCTCTTCTTTATTTTCTTTTCTCTCTTCTTTTATGTCTTTTATTTCGCCTTCAAAAAGGGAAATAGAGGTTAGAAAGCCTAAGAACAGGAAAAGAGAGAAACAAGAGGAAAAATTTTGCAATGATCACAAGGTCCCACATTGTTTTGACTAAGAATAACACAGGTTCACTTAGAATAACATTGGTTTACTTGAGAACAATACTGGTTCACTAGGGATAACATTGGTTCACTAGGAATAACATTGGTTTACTAGGGGTTCAGCCTAAGAACAATGTTGGTACAACATCGCTTTATTGGGAACGACATGGGTTTGGTAGAAATTTAGTCCAAAAACCATAAAGAATATTAGATCAGTAGGGATTCGACCTACGGATTGAATGTTTTTTTTTGGAAAGGCAATTGGTTTCAATGGGATTCATCCTAAGCAACTTGGATCAGGAGGACTTCAACCTACAAATCAAATTTTTGACAGTGAGATTAGTTCCAAAGGGGTTTAACCTAAGAACCGGGGTTAAGAAGGACTTTTGGTTCACAAAAGGATTCAACCTATGAGTCATATTATTTTGATAGGCATTCAACCTATAAATCACATTGGTTTAGCAGGGATTCAGTCTACAAACTATCAATTCCATAGAGATTTAACCTAGGGATCACATCAGTTCAGCAGGGATTCAGCCTATAAACTATCAATTCCATAGGGGTTCAACCTAAGGATCACATCGGTTTGGCAAGGATTCAGCCTACAAACTATCAATTTCATAGGGATTTAACTTAGGGATCACATCGATTCAGCAGAGAATCAACCTACAAACTATCAATTCTATAAGAATTTAACCTAGGGATCACATCAGTTCAGCTGGGATTCAACCTACAAACTATCAATTTCATAGGGATTTAACCTAGGGATGACATCAGTTCAGCAGGGATTCAGCTCACAAACTATCAATTCCATAGGGATTTAACCTAGGGATCACATCGATTCAGCCCACAAACTATTAATTCTGTAGGGATTTAACCTAGGGATCACATCAGTTCAACAAGGATTCAGCCCACAAACTATCAATTCCATAGGGATTCAACCTAAGGATCTCATCGGTTTGGCAGGGATTCAGCCTACAAACTATCAATTCCATAGGGATTTAACCTAGAGATCACATCGGTGCAATAGGGATTCAGCCCACAAACTATCAATTCTATAGGAATTTAACCTAGGGATCACATTAGTTCAACAGGGATTTAGCCCACAAACTATCAATTCCATAGGGGTTCAACCTAAGGATCACATTGGTTTGGCAAGGATTCAGCCTACAAACTATCAATTCTTTAGGGATTTAACCTAGGGATTACATCAGTTTAGTAGGAATTCAGCCTACAAACTATCAATTTCATAGGTATTTAACCTAAGGATCACAATTTAAGACAGAAGGGTTCAACTCGTGGGTTGAATTTGGGAAATGAAAATTTTTGATGAAAAATTCTTAATTCATGATTTGAATGGGTCATCATAGTTAGTTTCTCATGGCCTATTTTCAGGATTAATCTCTTATCTTGAATGAGGATGAAATAAATTTGAGGAGCATTTTGAGGAAGTCATGAAAAATGATTCAGGTTTACCCCTTAACCTGAGCAAGAAAAAGTTTGATGCAAATGCAAATTGATGCAAATGAAAAATGCAAATGCAAATGTATGCAAATGAATGCAAAATGATGTAAATGGGTGCACATGTGTGCAAAATGGGAGATTTGTTTGATCCTGTCTGCATACAGAACATTTTGAAAAAAAATGAATTTTCAAGAAAAATGCCTCAATGTGACTGGGGAGTAAGATGTTGGATGAAAGGATTAGTAATTGATATTTGATGAAAGCTCTCTGAAGGTAATGAGATAAAAACTGACAATAAGCTTCTTGAGTAGCAAGGGATGAATATAAAAGATGGTGCCAAGCTATGAGAAAACTTGATAAATTTATTAATGCATTGAAAAAGGAAATAACAGATTGATAAAAGAACTGGGACTGCATTGTCCCTTCAAAATGATAAAATGATGGAAGTGACATAGTCTTGACATTGTCAATTTCTTAGAAAACTTGCTCAGGATGGTCGACTGATGTCTTCCTTATCTTCAATAAGAATATTCTTGTCGATGCAATCTTGAATGATATTCTTCAGGACGAAACATTTCTCAGTGTCATGCCCTACTGCCCGATGAAATTTGCAAAACTTTTCTTTAAATCTACCCATGATTGTTGCAGGATCAGTTGCTTTAGGTAAATGAATCATATCTTTTGCGAGAATGTATTCCAGAACACTTTCGAGTGTCTGGTCCAAAGGGGTGAACTTTTGATCTATACTCCAATCCTTGCGCTTTGGCTTTTCTTGATCTTTCTCTCTATGCTGAGGACTAGATTGAAGAGGCTTATCATTTTTGGAGAACTTTCCTTTTTGGCCCTTGGATCCCTCTGAATGGTTATCATGATTTTTCTTATGGCTTTTGCTATCATTGGCAGAAAGAGTGAAGTGAGCCTTCTTCTTATGCTCATTCTGATTGTTACCCTTGGTAAAGATGAAGCCTCCATAAACTCCATTTTTCATACTTAGCTCGAGCCACTCGGCTCATTCTGTCAGTTCAATGAAAGTTTTTGACGGTGCAGTGAAAATGAGACCTCTCAAGGGTCGCAAAAAATTGCTCAGAATTAATGACAATGCGTGTCCCTCTGATGTGGGATCCCTCATCTTATTGCAAGCTGACCTCCATCGATGAATAAAATATCGAGCCTTCTCATCTTCTTTCTGCTTGAAACTGTAGAGATAATTGAGAGTCAGAAGTGCCTCAGCATTAAAAAGGAATCGTTCAATGAACAAGTTCACCACTTTGACAAACTCTTTTAATTCGATTGGATTGACATGCTCCAAATACCATTTAGCAGTTGTTCACTCCATACTGTGAGGGAAACAAAGGAAGAGAGCTCGATTGTCCTGCTTGAATTTTGCACATTCAACAAAGAACATGGCGAGATGCGCTTTCGGGTCGCCAGACCCATCGAATTTGATGAACTTCTTGGGGAGATTGTCAAGATTGTCGTCCCCGTCTAAACTATCATAGAAGTCTTCACTCGTGAAGACTTTCTTTCCCTTATCGCGTGCTTGTAGATTTTTCACCATCTTAACCACATCCCTGAGTTGTGGTTGGTCAGAATCATTGACAGATTGATCTTTGAATTTGTGGGCTGACCCCTGCCCCTGAGTTGACTTACGGATTATCTGTCGAGTCTCATATTCTTCATCGGTGTTATCCACTGATTCTGATTCGTCAGACGTATCCTTATGCTGGATACACTTCTTGGGTATCTTTACTTGCTTTTTGACTGTGCGGCCCTTAGCCTTCTTCTTGGTTTCCCCTGAACTGACCCATGTTTGCTCACTCATCATTTTCTTTATCATTCTTTGAAATAGGGCGTACATCTAAGGATCGATATCATCCTTGTCTTGCTGACCTTGACTCCTGACTGATCAAGGGGAGTCCATCTCTTCTTTTAATGTGGTTGAGTACACTGCCCTCGACTGGTGCAGTTTTCTTTCCTGACCTCGTCTGAACCATTAAGTATCACGAATGCTCTCTGCAAGGCAAAACCGAAGGTTAGGTCCTGAGAATGGTTTTGAATAGGAAGAAAATATTTGCTAGAAATTTGGTAGACAATTGGAAAAGATATCCCATTACTAGGGATTGAGTCATCGCTGGAATTACGACAATTGTGTTGCTATTCTTTGCAAAAAGAACAAAAAACTGAAAATATGCCTTGTTACCTAGGCAAGGTCGTCAAACCATGATAGAATGAAAATTGAAGGAATTTTATTGAAGAAAGACATGATTTTATCAATAATAAACTTGACAGAGAGGAGGGGGACAAACAATTTTCGATCGCTCCTGATAATCATTGGACACCCGAGGACCCGGAAAAAGAGTCAGAGTAACAAAAGAATCTCAGTCATATCTGGCAGAATGGTATGCTCTGAACTACTGCACTGATGCGAGATCAAACTCTGGCATAATCTCTGATAGTAGTCGAGCTTCTATCTCTGAGAAAACTACCTAACACTGTGTTTTGGATGGTAGTAGGTGCAAAAGAATGGGCCAAGTAGCTTTAACCGCTTGTCGTATGCATAAGTATATCTGGGAGGCGATTCCTGACAATCAAAGTAGTCCCATACGACCTCTTCCTCTTGAAGGTTGTCGATTAAGAATCGGTATCGTGCAACTGGAAGAAGCTCTTTGCCATTGTACTTGAACGAACTTGCTCTGGTTGGCACATGTCGAAGGAACCAGGACTGTAAGGCATAGGTGCACCCTTCGACTAGAATTGATTCTCTGAGTGTGAAGTGAGTCAACCCTTAGTACAGAAAAGCGAGTGCGGCCATGGCTATCGAGAGGCGGCTGGTCTGTCGACTTCCCCACCTTGGCAGGAGCTGAACTATTTGGACATCCAAATAGTTCTGTCCATCTGGGAAGAAGGCAAGTTCTGCAGTGCATAGGACCATCGCATGTTGAATTCTCTCTCGAGCTATTCTGGATAATGAGCTGACTTTTGTGAATGCCCCATACTATCGGTAGATCTTGAGCAAATCTACGTATTTATTTCCATCTACTTCGATCAGTGGCCAAGATTTACATCCTGTCATGCGAGCTAAAGCATCTCTAGGATCCAAACCCTTGACATTGATCAAAAATTGCTGCTCTAGTGGATTTCCAGGTTGACCGGCTGGCTCGGGCAATCCCATAATCTCTGAGAATTCATCCATCAGCAGGGTTATTTTGCCCCATAGGAACTAGAAAGTACAAGTACACGGGTTCCACTGCTTTGCCATTGCATGGATTAGATTGTCGTTGACAGTCAACTTTTCCATTACGGATGCCAGTTCTAACCCACAATCGCTCAAGTGGTCTGAAAACATACGACAAAGTTCTTGTGCCTTGAATAGTACCATCGGGGAATGAAGGATCTGGTGCTGAGAGCTTGATGCTCGAGAAGACTTTGCCGCACCTCGTAGGAGATGTGGCCCTTAGGAGAGATAGAATCAAGCTGACTAGATGCCATCAGACTGGAAAATAAGGAAAATTGGATTGAGACTTGAAAAAATACAGAATTTTTTAGAAAATTGCAGGCAAGATAAAAATGAAGCTGGAAATCTGAGATCCAGAGGTGCGAAAGGATGGAAAATCACCTGCAGTTTTGAATAAAAAATGGATAATTTGAGAAAAATCATCCAGGGTTTTTTGAGAAAAAGAAGATATTTCATACAACAACAACAACAACAACAACTACGCCTTCATCCCAAAACAATTGGGGTCGACGATATGAACCAACAAAGAAAATCATTCTGGGTCTTCCACATGAATCCTTCTCCTCCATTCATTTCTATCCAATGCCATGTCCTCGGTGAGGTTCAAAGCATTCATATCCTTTCCTATCACCTCCATCCATGTCTTCCTAGGCCTACCCCGACCTCTTTTAACTAATATATTTTCCCATTTCTCCATCCTTCTAACTGGAGCATCATTAGGCCTTCGTCGAATATGTCCAAACCACCGTAAACGATTCTCTCTCATCTTATTTCATAAAAGATGGAAAATAAGGTATTTTGGAAAATTGTCTAGTATTTTGGAAAAATTAGGAAAAATATGAGAAAATAAAAAGAAAAATGATTACAACACATTCTGCACAAACAATTATGCATATACAACATTTCCTAAGAAGCTGACTATAAATGCATCAGTTTTGAAAGAGCTTTAGGACCCTAATCCTGACTCTAGGTCTAGATCAGCTGTGTCCAATAATGCTATGCCAATATACTCGAGTCGAGGCTCGATATACGTGGCATAAAAGATTCATCTCTGGTTCTAGGCTTGTATTTTCTCAACATCCTTGAGCGCCTGTCGATATACGTTGGACTATGGCCCTTGGTACGTAGCAGGGGGCGTTAGCCCAAATAAGTGGCTCAGTTCTAAGGCTTTGTCCCGAAGTATGGTTCTGGAAGAAAGCCCAACAACGTGAAGACCGGGTAGAGATGGGTGGGGTGGTTTTTGAAAAATGATCACATGCAGGCAAACAGAGGGCTCTAAGACCTAAAGAGATAGAATTTTGAAATTTTTGAAGAAGCAAACATTGTTTTCACACAAATCCTAGATTGAGGAGTGTTGTATTTCAGACCTAAGTCTAAGTGAGCATAAATAATTCTCCTCAATTGGTCCTGCCAAACCATGCCTAGTCTACATGCAGTCCATGTCAGCTGGGTTCAAGTCTAGGCTCCTAGGTTCACATGATATCAAAAAATAAAAGCTGACAGTTCATAGAACACGATTTTGATAATTAAGCTAAGTCAAAGCACACAGTTGATCAGATGAAGACATAACCCATCTCGATCGCCAAACTTGTTATCATCGCAAAATTTTTCCCTTCCTTTGCGAGAGAGAGAAACAATTCTGCAAGTCAAACTTGACCAAAGTTTTGAAAATTGGTTTTAAAAATTAACTCGCCTCCATTTTGAAAATTTGTGGGAAAATTCCATGGAATGGGATCCGCCTGTCAGTACCTTTACTAGGGGTAATTGAACCAAGGATCAAAAGTGTGCTTTGACTAAGTGCAATTATCTAAATTATGCTCTATTTTCCTAAAATGCAAAAAGAATCAGACATGTACTATGAAATTTTGAAAAGAATGCAAGTTTGAGAAATATGATGTTTGCTTGGGAAATCGAAATGTGCTTGTAAAATGCTTGAGAAATACTTGGGAAAATCATTGAATTTCATTGAAAATCAAGAATTGCATTGGAAAATGACTCTTGAATGGAAAATGGATTCTCAGGAAAAATTTGAGCTTTGAGAAAATCGATTTTGAGATTTGGACTGCTTTTCTGAGAAAATCAATTTCTAAAATAGATTTGGGAATTCTGGGAAAATTAGTTTCAGAAATAATTCAAGGATTTTAGGAAAATTGATTTCTGAAAATTTGGGATTTTGAAATTTGAGAATGTTAAAACATTGGAAACTCATGATTTGAACTTGAGAAATACTTATAATATCATTTAAAAATCCAGAGTTTTTGAGAAAATCAGTTTCTGAGAAAGACTTAGAAAATTTTGAGAAAATCGATTTCTCTGAATTGCATTGAAAGCACATGATTGTCTGAAATGATTGAAATGAATGGATATGGATTTGGAAGATATTTTCTTGAGGAATTGAGAAAATCCATTTGAATTTTTGAGAAATGCAGTGCATTTTCGAAGTTAGCCTAAAAGTATAGGCTGAATGTGGCTAATACGAATATCACAAATCTGGGTTTCATTTGTATTCTGACTATGGCCATAAATATGAATTCTACCGAGTTTGTCAACTCCATAAGAGCTTGTACATGTGCCATTTATGTCAACCATAGTGGATTTGAAAGAATTGCATATGAATCATACACCAGATATTGAAATTTGCAGAATTAAACTATATGCAATGCATCCTATTCTAAGCAGAAAATGTAACTCTTATTCTTAATTATTACATCTGATATTACATTGAATTGAATAAAAGAAAAGTAAATAAATAAATGAAGTCTTCTGCTTGAATATCTCTGCAAAACTAGTTAGCACAGAAATGTAGGTTTATCTGGATTTATCCAAAAATATTGAGAAATTATCTGATATTATCCAAATGTAAACCCCATTCATACCTCCCTGATATAAAAATAAATGATAAAATTGGATTGGAAATATTAAAGTGAGCTTGGAAATTCGAAATTAGGGTCAAATGACCAAAATGCCCCTGATAGCAAGACTATGGCCTTGAAATCAGGGTTTTTCAAAAAGATATTTTGTAAAAATGGGATTTTGAAATCCAAATGAAAATAAATCAAACACAATATGACATGATATGGTTTAAAATGTGAAAATCAAAGTTTGAAAATTCAAAATTGAGATAAAATGAGCAAAATGCCCCTGATAGCAAGACTATGGCCTTGAAATCAGGATTTTTTGAAATAAATTTTATAAAAATGCAAACTTTGAAATTCAAATGAATGAAAATGATATGAAAATAAACTATAACATGATATTAAATGATGATATGCATATTAAAACTCTAAAAACACAAAAATATCACAAAATTGTTGAATTTCACCTTTGATTTTAAAAATCAACTAACATAAAAGGCAAATGAGTTTGGAATTGGCTCAAATTTGGCATGGACACCTAGACTAACCCTAAGAACAGAATGTAATCCTAAAATTAATATTTTTGGTATTTTTACACATGAAAATTCAAATCAAAATCCTAAATTACATGATTTTTGCCGAAAAATCTAGATTTTCCCTAATGAAAACTGAATTTGGAGTACTAACCTGCCATATAAATTCTCCAAATTTTATGAGGTGACATAGGATAGTTAGGAAAAGTTTTTTTCCTTTTACATATTTTGAATTTGACCTATGGTCGGAGCTTGATAGCTCCGACAAGTTAGATCAAAATTCGGTGACTATGAAATTTAGGGCAGACTGACAGGTTTTCACGAAAATTCAGAGAAAAATCATAAATAGAAGCCAAAACCTCTAATTTTTTTGTAGAATGACCCTGACACACAGAGGAACAGTTCATATTTTGAGTGTTTCTGCAATGGACCTACGGATTGGATGGACACAAAGATTTATCAGACTTCTAATTCTGATAAAATCTAACTAACAGGGATTTAGCTAATGAATTTGTAAAATCTGGAAAACTAGGAATCTGAACCCTAAAAATCCTGAAATTCTGGGAAATGATAATGGAGTTCATAAGGAACAACTCCTCTTTTGATAGTTTTGGCATTGGACCTAAGTATTGAAGCGCCGCAGCGGATTAGGGTCGATCTAGACCCTGACAAGCAGATGACAAGGTTTTCACAGGGGTCTGGAATTTCTGATTTTTGACAGAGGTCAAATCTCTTTAGAAAAATCCCAAAAAATGCATGCAAATAGTATATCCTACCCTGAATCTACTGTATTTTTTTGAGAAGGATTCAAATCTTCCATGAAGGAGATCTCGGGTCCACAAGTCTGCTAAAATAGGATTCAAAATTTTCTCAGGGTTTGAAATCCAATTTAAGGTTTGATTTATTTAAGGGGGTTTCGAAATTCAGATCAATCCAGATTTTGGCAGAGAAATAAATATTAAACATAGGCATCCACCATAAAAAAATTAGTATTTATGAACGAAGAATTGAACATGAAATATTGACTAGACTTTATACAAATAAATTAAAATCTATGAATCCTAAGTTAGAACTAATAAGGAGCTACATCATATGAATGAAATGATTAGGGAATAGTAAAAACTAATCTAGATGCAATATTAAAACATAAAACTTATCTAAAACCTAGAATGAGACATGGAAAACTGAGGGAGGCATGAATCATATTCACTTTATTGTTGTGGCAATGAGAAAAGAGGATCTGATCCATTGATTGGATGGATCCTTTTGTTTTCTCAATAGCTAAAGCATAGAATAAGAAAAAAATGAAGAAAAATGGAAAAACTGAGTGGAATAATGGGACGATCTTACCTTGGGTTAGCTTGTTGCACAGTTGGTGGTCTTGAAGGTAGCTGATACTAAGTGGAGATGGCTGGAATAACCAATTGCAATGACTACATCCAAGGGAAGCATGAAATAGTTGTTGCGCCGGCTAGAGGGGGAGTTGAGGCTTGATGTGGCTGATTGCAATGGAGGAAGGAAGCTGGGACTACAGTGCTGTGGTGAAGGAAGCTATGCTTGTTGTTGTAGGCGTTGGTGTTGGAGATAACCGACTGCAGGGAGGAGCCTTGGTCACCGGCTGCAGCTGGAGATGGATGGTGGCTTCTAGGTAGAGGAGGCTAGAGCTATTGCCATCTGATAAGGTGGACTGGAAGTTGAAGATGAGTTGCCTTGCATGGGTTGATGCTGGAGACAAGGGGAAGATGGGATGCCAAACCGTGTGGTAGAGGTAAGTTATAGATATGGAGGTTGTGTGTGAGAGAGGAGAAAAAAAGGTAGCAGCCGGGAGATGCTTGTTATGATGACTTAGGGAAAAATAGAAAAAGACCTAGGTTTTTAATGAGAGATGGGTTTAATGGGAATAGAATGTTCATGCGTGAATGGGAGAGGGGGATCCTCACTGCTCCAGTCGTGAGTTGATTATTGGATTTGGAAAGGGAACAAGGAAGAAAGGGGACAGAAGGAAGGGAAGGAAAAGGAAAGAAGAGGGGAAGAAAGAAGGAAAGAAAAGAAGAAGGAAGAAAAAGTGAAGAAAAAAGGAGGAAAGAAAGAAAGGTGGGAAGAGTGGTATGTGAATGAAAGGAGAAGGGAAAGAAGGAAGAGGAGAAAGAAGGGAGGAAAAGGAAGAAAGAAAGAGAAGAAGGAAAGAAAGGGAAGAAAGAAGAAGAAGAAGAAAAAGAAAGAAAGAAAGAAGAAGAAAAGAAAGAAGAAGAAAGGAAAGAAAGAAAGAAGGAGGAAAGAAAAGGGGAGGAAGAAAAGAAAAGGAGGAAGGGGGGTCAAGCCCCTTGTGGGCCCCACCTCTCTCTAAAAAAAATGAAATAATAAAAAGCAAATAAAAAGAAAATAAAAAGACATACAAGAAATATTTTTTTTAAATAAAAAGAAAGTGCAAATGGATTCAATAGTGGCGCCACCCTAAGGATGGCTCCATATTCAATTTTGAAACTCATTTTGAATGCCAAAGGGGTAGAATGGTCTCTCAAAAAAATTCTGGACGAAATGAGCTATTTTGGGTAGTTTTTGAAACGAGCTCAGAATTTGAAGATCTATATCCCGTTGCGAAGCAAATCTAGTTTAGAATTTGAAAAACCAAGTTTGAAAAGAATCTAGATTGTTTTCTTGTAAAAATATTTTCAAATTTAGAACCCTGGGGGTGTTTTCGTAGCAAAAATTTTCCCCTCCCTACGGGAGAGAGGGGATACGCTTCCGCGAGTCAAACTTGACCAGAATTTAAAAATTATTTTAAAATACTCGCCTCCGTTTTGAAATTGCGGGAAATATTCCGTGGAATGGGACTCGACCTGTCAGTACGAGGTTTGACCGTTCCTGGCGCCTTTACCAGAGGTAATCGAACCAAGGACCAAATGTATGCTTTACTTAGCTGAATTATCAAAATCGTGCTCTATCCTAAATGCACAGAGAATTCAGGCATGTGCTATGAAACTTTGTAAAATGTAGGTTGGAAAACATGATGTATGCTTAGAAAATGCTTTGGAGTTGGAAAATATTTCTAAGGCAAAAGATGAAAATCAATCTCTCAGAAAAACTCTGATAAAAGGATTTGAAATCTCAAGAAAGTTTATAAAGATTTGGGAAATTCATGAAGGAATGAGAATCTTGGGAAAATAAAAAGAATTCTTGAGAAAAGGCAAACACTTGAAGGGAAAATGCTTGTCAGGAAAACTCCAACTTTGAAATTTTTCTTTGGAAAATGATTGAAGATCCATAGGAAAACTCTTTTGAGAAAAGACATCAAATCTTAGGAAATTGAAATCTCGAGAGTTGTAGCCTTAAAGACTTGAAAAACGATTTTGATTTTTTTGAGGCCTCATTTGAAAAGATTGAAAATGAATTCTAAGAAAGGAATACTTTCTGAGAAAATCGTGAGAAACGTAGCTTAGGAAAATCAAACTTTGAAAAATTTTCAGAGTATCATTGAGGAATCGATTTCTTTGAAAATGAAATTTTTGTTATTTTATCAAAAGGAAAAGCATGTGCTTTCATGATGCAAACTATCCTGAATGAATGAATGTCTTTTTATGAAAACATCTTTTCAGGAAAATATGCAATTTTAAAATTAAACTAAGGTAAGATTACCACAGATTCTGACTATGGCCGTAAATATGCTTGTAATTTACTTAGTTAATTCTAAAATACTTTATAAAAATTGAAGATATGCAGTGAATTTTGGAAGATAGCCTAGGAGTGTAGGCTCGGTGTGACTAGTAGAAAGATGCTGAATCTGGGTCTTATCCATATTCCGATTAGGGCCGTAAATATGGACTCCACTGAGTTCATCAACTCCCTAAGAGTTGGTGCACGTGTCATTCGTGTACATCCATAGTGATTTTTGAGATAAAATGCATGAATCACATAATCATGATATTACAGAAATTCAAACTATATGACATGCATCATAATCTAAGCATAAAGGTAAATCTCTTATTCCAAAATTTTATTTAATTATTACATCACTAAATAAAATAAAAGAAAAGGAAAATTGCAGATTCCAGTTCCTTCCTTTGAATATCTCTGTCAAGCTTGAAATGGGGTTAGCTCAAATATGTGAGTTTTTTCAAGATTTTCCAATAATATCCTGAGATTATTGGATTGAGTTGGATATAAACCCGATTTTCATACTTCCTTGATATTTGAATGATTTAAAATGATGCAAATGCAGGAAAATCAGATAATAAATAGTTTGAAATTCGGAATTGTGGTCAAAATAACCAAAATACCCCTAATATTGAGGTTATACCTTTAAAATCAGGGTTTTTAAAGGAGTTTTAACAAAATTTGGGGATTTTAAAATGCAAATGGAATCAAACGATGATGAAATGCATGATGACATGCTACTAAATATGATGGGACTGTAAAAATCAGAATTTACATTTGAAATTTGGCCAGAATAATGAATTTTGCTTGTTTTTCGCCCGAATCAGGGTCCCGCAGGAACCCTGATTTGATGATACGGCTAAACCGATCAACAAACGATTCTCAAATCATGCTAAATTTGGTAGAAGATATTCTTCTACACTTAGGAATAACATAGAATAATAAAATGCACAAAATGACATGGCCTAAATACAAAATCTCAAAGAAAACCCTAAAATAAGCAAATTTTGCCTACAGGTACGAACCAAACATAGCATTTAACGCAATAATGCATAAATCCATCTTAAAAATGTCTAATATTTTTCAAGCTGCTAAAGGACATGAAAATGAACATATTTGGTTTTTACAATCCCAGAATTTGACCTACGGTGAGTTCGGTAGCAGAGATTTAATTCTGACGGGACTGAAATCGATAGGATCTACTGTGAAAATAAATAAAAAATGATAATTGACCACCAAAATTTCTGAAAATTAAAAGGGGAACTACTGACATGCATATGAATAACTTTTATTTGTATATACTTAGCATTTGACTAACTGGCTAAGAAATAAAAATACAATATTACACGCATAAACCAGAAGAGCAGATATAAATACCAAAACATGAGACCAAAATAAAAATATGAAAAGGGGATAAAGACTGTCCTAAAAATTACAAAATTTCAGAATCAAATATAGGATATTTAGAACATGAATTTCTCTTTTTACATATCTGGATTTGGAGTTATATCAAGAGAGAACCAGTTGACTCAAATCGATCCTAAGTCTTAGAGGCTCAAATTGGGCTCTAACACATGTCCCTAGCTTTCGGATTTTTTTCAGACAAAAAAAGAATTCAGACAAATCTGATAAAATCATATTAAATACTATACACAATTTCGAGTTCATGAAATGTTTTGGATTGGGAATCAAATCTCCCACGAGAGAGATCTCGGTTTTACAAGTTGAGATAGAATGTTCTGAATGTTTCCTGGGTCATAAAACCCGACTTGGCATTTTGAATTTTGAAAGAAGCAAATGAATTCAAACGATTCCGATTTTTTTGAAGATTTTTAGAGACAGCTATTCTCACATAATATGATTTTTTTGGCATTTTGGGAGAAAAATAAAAACATAAAATAACATATGGACTGACTGCTAAAAACAGAGAATTACTGAAATGAAACAGAACTGAAATAGACATTAAATACTACCTAATTAACTTATAAAATATGCTAAATTAACAAAATAAAATATGAATTAAATCTAATTAATGCATAAATGCTAGAAAATTATCAAGGAAGCATGGTCATACTTAATATATGTTGTTTTATGAGAATGGTTTGATCCATCATCCAGACGAACCCTTTCTTTAAAATGAAAAATTCATGTGATTCAGTATGTAAACCAAAATAGAAACATTATTTCAGTAGAATCGACTTGGATGGGAGCTCACCTTGTGTTCTTTTGATATTTCTAGAGCTTCAGATGCAAAGTTTCAGATGGGACCAAAGGCGGCGTGGACTCAGAGAAAAAATGGGAATTTAAAACTCAGGTTGAAATTCAGATCCAAAGAGAAAAGCCTCCCTCTAGCTGGGCGTGGGCTAGGGTATTTATAGATTTTCTGAAGAGTTTTGAAATTCAAACAGAATAAATCTGGACCCTTTATGTGGCGCCATCTCAGAGGATGCTACTTTGGATTTTCTTTGAAATAAAATAAATGCAAATTTTGTAAATAAGACACCTCAGCAGAGTTTAAAACTTTTTGAAAAGGAGTTGACTTGATTTTCTCTATAGGAGCTTCCCATGTGGCACCACCTATGTGTGGGCCCACTTTGAAATTTTGTAAAATAAACAAAATAGAAAATCAAATTGTAAATTCTGGAATTGCGTCACCTCAGTAGGGAATTTAAAATCTTGAACTTTTTCTTTTTCTGGAAGAAGCAGAGATGGACATGTGGCGCTGTGATCATCGCAAAATATTTCCTCTCGTAACATTCTCTCTCTTCCTTCCCTTTTCCTTTTCAACCTCTTTTTCCTCATTTTTGAAGAGAGAAAATAAAAGACAGAAAAAAAGAGAAGAGAAAAGAAAAGAAAAGAAAAGAAAAGGAAGAGAAGAGAAACTCTTTTGCGAGGTCTCACTTGACCTTAATTTTGAAGATATTTAGAAAATAATTCGCCTCTGTTTTGAAATATTTGCGGAAAAATCGGGAGACGGGATTCGCTCGTCGGTATGAGGTTCGACCGTTCCTAGCGCCTTTACTAGGGGTAATCAAACCAAGGGTCAAACTTATGCCTCTTTGCTTTGCTAAAAAGATTATCTAAGAATTTTATCCTAAATCTATATGCACAAAGAATCATGCTTGTGCAAATGCAAGGATGTATGCTCTTTTAAAAATGATTTTGGAAATCTTCAAGTGTTTCTGATGAATAGAGTGAAGAAATGATTTCTAACTTAGAACTTAAGATTTTAAAGTTCCAAGTTTTGGAATAATCAGAGTTTGGAAAAATAAATCTGGACTTCGAAAGGAATGTTTTTTGAAGTTGAGATAAAAGGAGAAGGAAATTTTAAAGTCATAAATGGACTTTGAATTAGAATTTTGAACCTGGATGAATGTTTGAAATGAAATTGAATTCTAGCTTTTTAAGTTTGAAATCAGAATGAGATTTTGAAAAATACAAATAGAATAGAGAAACGAAATTGGTTTTTGGAATTTTGGGAATTAAGATAAACTTGGAAAAATCTAGAATGAAATGGAATTGGAATTGGGAGTTGGAATTAGAAATAGAATTTAATTTGAAGTCTGGAATTCAAGATGGAATTTGAATCCAAAGTTTGGATCCTAAATAGAATTGAAATCCAAGATGAAATTGAATTCTGGATTTGGAATCCTAAATGGGAGTTGGATCTGAAATTTGAGATCCAATGATGGAATTTGGATCTTGAAGTCTGAGATCTAAGATGGAAGTGAATTCTGGATCCTAAATGGAATTTGGATCTGAAGTTGGAAATGGAATTTGGATCTGAAGTCTGAGATCCAAGATAGAATTGGATTCTGGATCCTAAAATAGGTTTTGGATCTGAAGTTTGAGATCCAAGATGGGATTGGATTCTGGATCCTAAATAGAATTTGGATCTGAAGGTCTGAGATCCAAGATGAAGTTGAATTCTGGATCTAGAATCCTAAATGGGAATTGGATCCGAAATCTGGAATCCAAGATGTAATTTGGATCTAACTTTGGATTTGGATTTTGAAAGTCCAAAATGGGACTTTTGAAGATGGATCTGAAACTTCAAAGTTAAATTGAACTTTGAAATTCAATTTTGATTTGAATTGAAGTTTTGAATACAAAATGATTTTGAAATTTCAAAGTCAAATTGGACTTCAAAATTGAGTCTTGAAATGAGATAGAATTTGGATTTGAAATAAAAACTTGAAATGAGATAGAATTCAGATTCATTGTGCGGAAATCCGAAGGTTCCATCATGGGTTCTTCTTTCGAGAATCCCATCATTTTCCGCCCAATCAGGATAAGGGTATAAACCTGAGCCTCCTTTGATGAGGTATTTCATTTTCCGCCCAATCAGGATAAGGGTACAAACCTGAGCCTCATTTTGATGAGGTATTTCGTTTCCCGGTCAGATTAAGGGTCAAACCTGAGCTTCGTTTCTACACGAGGTATTTCCCGTCCCATCCAGGTTAAGGGCAAAAACCTAAATCTCACTTCTTTTGAAGTAAATTTTTCCTCTCTATTCTCCATTTCATATCTACCATTTTCATCAGGGCTAATTTCTTCATACCCAGTCAGATCCTTATAACTGGGGCATTTTTATAGCCAAAATTTGGTGTGTTTTTCTTTGCCACTAAGCTCGTCTTCAAGCCGGCTTAGTAGCAAAGAGGGGCATCTGTAAACACCCCAAATTTTCCTCACTCATTCTCAAACAACCCTTCTCGTGCAGTGCCAACCCTCTTAGGTCAGTGTAGGAGTCAAACCCTGAGTCAGTTTCAGAAAATTACCATTTTACCCACTTTCATTAGGAAAATTACCATTTTACCCCTAGGTCATCCCGGACACCAGTCAGTCAGAGTCAACTAAGCTCATTGGTTAGTTCAGAACATTTAGAATATCAGTCATTTCAAATCCATTTGAGCTCACAGTGAGAAAGTCATTTTCATTTCTGATCATTCCTGCCAAAATGGGATCATTTCTTCAGAAATGAGCTCATTTCTTGCTCAAATCCAAGCCAATTGTCTTCGAGTTAGTCATTCATACTCCCCAGAGTCTAACTTGAGCTCACCAAAAGTTCAAGCACTCTAGTTTCAGTTCAAAACCATTTCCAAGTGTTGAGGAGCCCATTTTAGTCCATTTCAGCTCTTTCAGCTTGAACTGAGATGAGTTCAGCCAATTGAGCTAGTGTTTGAGCTTTGATTTGAGCTCATGTCAGTATTACTGACCTTTGTTTTAGCTTAAAGCCAGCTCAGGTTTGTAATTCACTTCGCTCCAGTGACCATTCCGTACAATTTCATTAAAAATGGCAGCTTTTCTTGAAAATTCAATCGAAAAGGTCAGTTGAGTGAATGTCTGGTTAGTTCACTTGAGTTCTGAAACTCTAAAACCCAATTCAATCCAGCTCATTTCAGTTCAATCCAGCTCAAACCCCAATTTTCAGTGTCACTCTGACCCAGTAGAGTCCCGAAAACCATTTCTTGAGCTATTTTGCAAATTTTATCAATTTTAATGCTTTTTAAACTGGTACAGCTGCCAATCGGGGTCTAACATCCAAAATTCATCATTCAGGGTCTGCATTTCGTATGTCATTTCTCATCATTTCATATCATTTCTTAGCATTTCATAACATTTCATCACATTTCATTTCATTTTCGAAGTCCAGAACTCTAGTTTTATAAATTTCAATCCAGATCGAGTTTTAAAAGCTTTCAGAAATTAACTTCAAAACCTCGGGTTTCTAAAATTAACATTTTTACCCCAGGGAGTCTAAATTTGGAAGTATTTTCTCGAGAAAAACAATATGGATTTCTCCCAAAATCAAATTTTCAGATTCTATACTGGATTTGCTTCGCAACGAGCTATTAAACTTCAAAATCTGAGCTCGTTTCAAAAACTGCCAAAAATAGCTCGTTTTGTTTGGAAATATTTTCTCGAGAAAAACAATCTGGATTTCTTTCAAAATCAAATTTTCAAATTCTACACTGGATTTGCTTCGCAACGGGGTATTAAACTTCAAAATCCGAGCTCGTTTCAAAAACTGCCAAAAATAGCTCGTTTCGTCTGGAATTTTTTTGAAAAGACTATTTTACCCCTTTAATCGTCAAAATGAATTTCAAAATTGGAATTTGGACCCGCTCTGAGATGGCCCATCCATTTGCATTTTCTTGTTTTATTTTATAAGAAAAGAAAAAAATTTATCTTTTTATTTTTTTTTCTTGTTTGTTTTATTTTACTTTTTTTTATTTTCTTATTTTATTTTTTTTTAAGGTGGGACCCACAAGGGGGTCAACCACCCTAGCCCTCAATCCAGCCCACTTCCTTTCTTTTTTCCATTTTTTTTATTTCTTTTCTTTCCCTCTTTCTTTCTTTTCTTTCTTTCTTCTTCCTTTTTCTTTCTTTCTTTCTTTCTTTCCTCCTTTTTCTTTCCCCTCTCTCCACTCACGTATGGCATTTTCCAGCCTTCCTACCTCTCTTCCTTTCCCTCTCTTTTCTTGCTTTTCTTTCCTTTTCTTTCTCCCTTCTCTCTTTCCTTCTTTTCTTCCCTTTCTTTCTTTCTTTCTTTCCTTCTTCCCTTCCTTCCTTCCTTCTTTTTCCCTATTCTCCACCCCATCGCACGTTGAAACCCCTCTCACACAAATCATCTCACGCATAACCCATTCTAAGCCCTAAGTTTATTTATCATTAAGACCTAAGTTTTTGGGTTTTTAATGAAAAAACAACCACATACGGCTGCTACCTTTTTTGGATCTCTCATCCAACTCACCTCTCATCTCTCTCTCTCTCTCTCTCTCTCTCTCCCTTGAACTCTCTCTTTTCTCTCCCCTTTGGCTGCCATTTCCATCCCTTCAAGCTCCAGCCCTTCTTCAATCAGCCACAGCCTCCTCTTCAATAGCTACCAACCTTCTAACAGCCACCATACAGCCACCACACAAGGATCGTCCAACCTCTCCTTCAGCCTCCACGCCCAGCAGCAGCCATGCAGCTTCTCCTTCATCTTAAGTCATCTCCAGTAGCACCACCAACTGTAGCAGCAAACCTCTCTACCACAGCCGGTGCTCACCTTCAACCTTGCAGCAATCTCCAGATTTCACCATTGTAGCAGCACCATCTTCCTACAGCCCCAACTCTTCAATCGATTCCACACCAGCTGGCAGCCACTTCCTCAAGCCATAGCTCCAGCCAGCAGCATAGCCACAACCTCCTTCAAGTCCAGCACTTCCCAGCAGCCACTTCAATCATCACAACAGTCACCATCCCTAGCAGCTTCTCCACCTCAAGGTAGCCCCTCCAACCTCCAGCTCCTTGGCTACCTTGGTACCGGCACCACCCAGATTGCAGTCCATCCGTTGGTGCAGCACATCAGCTCCAACAAGCACAAGCCATCACTCCATCCGTTGATCACTTGCTTCAGTCGGTGCAGCAATAAGCATCAAGCTTATTCCAAAGGAGCTCACACCTCCATTGCTGTTATTTCTCCATTGTCCGCAGCCTAACTCTCAAGGAGACCCTCTTTGGTCTTTTGCTTCAACCGACCCAAGGTAAGATCCTCGCATCGTTAGTACTTGTTTGATGAAGTTTATGATTTTTTTTATCTTTTATGTCAAGGCTATCTAGGTGAGAGGATCCATCCGATGGATGGATCAGATCCATTTCACTTGTATCCAATATCAAAATAAGCATCATACCCTCTCAACTTTTATTTCATTTTCTGTTTATTTTCATGTCGATTATACATTTGTAGGCATTACATTTATTTTATTTTATTGTTTTACGCATGTTTCATTGGTCTCATTAATATTTACCTAGAGAACTATAGGTTTTGATTTTATGCATGGAGTCCAGTTATTATTTTATGCTTGATTTTTTTGTCAATAAATTCTAAAAATTTTGTTATGAATGCCTCTATTTGTCTGCAATCTTTTAACAAAAATTCAGATTGATTTAGTGTATGTAACTTCATTTTAAAAATCAAACCCTAAACTGGGTTTTCTGTTTCTCTGAACTTCCAACTTCTGCTTTAGCAGACAAAACCCATAAAATCGCCCCCCTGTGGAATATTCAAATTATCCTCCAAAAATCATATTAGATTCACAATGAAATTTACTAATGATCTGGAAATTTTGAGGTTTTTCCAGTTAGTTTTGCTCTTTGTCAAAAATCGGATTTCTCAGACCCTTGGGAAAATCTTGATTTTCTTTCGTCAGGGTATAGACAGACCCTAATGCACCAAGTACGCCCAATCTGTAGCCCGTCTGCAAACACTTTCAACATGAAAGTTGTTCCTAACATAACTTTCTGTCATTTACCAAAATTTGGGAATTTTTGGATCTGTTTCATTATTTTTCCCGGGTTTTCTATTTCTGTCTAACAGATTCCAATGTCCAGAAGTCTCAGAGATTTAGGTCTCTGATAACAGTATGGCCTTTTCCATAACATAACCCGAATCCCAATGGTGTCAAAAGATCAAATATTCCTTTTTTTGTCAGGGATATTTTCCCACAATTTCATCCTTTTTCCCATCTGTCTTTCATTTTTCCCATGTTTTCTACCGAAACCTGTCTGTTTCCCCTAAATCCTAGAGTCGCCGGATTCCGATCCGACTTGCCGGAGTGGTACAGCTCCGAAAATAGGTCAAAACCAGAAAGTGTAAAAATAAAAAATCCTTTCCTTACTGTCCTCTGTCACCCCATAAAATTTGGAAATTTTTTATAGAAATTTGATATCCTAAATCCCCTTTAGAATCAACATTTTAGGCAAAAATCACAAAATTTAGGGTTTTTATTTGAATTTCTATATTTAAAAATACAAAAAAATTAGATTTTCGAGCTCCATTATGTTTCTAGGGTTATTTTAGGTGTCCATGCCAAATTTGGATTAATTCCAAGTTTATTTGAGTCATATGTTAGTTTATCTTTAAATTCAAAAGCGAAAAGCAGGCGAAAATCAGGTTAAATTTGATATTTTATGATATTTTCGCCTTTTTAAGGTTTTATTCATGTAAATTAGCATGTAGAATCATATTAGGGTTAATGTCAATGTCATTTTCATTTCACATTTTCCAAATTTTGCAAAAATTATTTCAGAAAACCCTGGTTTCAAGGCCATAGTCTTGTTATCGGGGGTATTTTGGTCATTTTGACCTAAATTTCAAAATTTCAATTTCTAATTCTCCAAAATTTCATGCATATCATCATATTTTATCATGTTATATTTGATTTATTTCATTTGATTTTCAAAATTCCAAAAGTTACAAAACTTCTTTCAAAAAACCCTAATTTCAAGGTCATCAGGGGTATTTTGGTCATTTTGACCACAATTTCGAATTTTCAAGTTTATTTTCAAAATTTATTCATTATTTATCATGTTTATATCAAAGGGGGTATGATTTTGGGTTTATATCTGAATAATATCTGATAATTTCCCATATTTTCGGATAAATTCAGAAAAACCTACATTTTGTGCTAACCTTGTTTCCTAGTTTTGCAGGAACATTCAAGAAGAGGACTTAGCTTTTATTTTTTTTATTTCAATTCAATGTAACCTCAAATGTAATAATTTGGAATAAGAGTTACTTTTCTGCTTAGAATAGGACTGCATTGCATATAGTTTAATTTATGCAAATTTCGATATTTGATGTATGATTCATGTGCATTTATTTCAAATCCACTATGGTTTACACGAATGACACATACACAAGCTCTTATGGAGTTTATAAACTTGGTGGGATTCGTATTTATGACCATAGTCAGAATACGAAGAAAACCAAGATTTATGATCTTCATATTAGCCACATTCAGCCTACACACTTAGGCTAACTTCAAAAATGCACTGCATTTTTCAAAACTTCAAAAAGGATTTCTCAATTCCTCAATTGAAATTCTCTTTCAAATTCATATTCATTCATTCATATCATTCAAATTGCATGATTTTCAAATTCATTTCCCAATTCAATTTAAAAAAAAAATCAATTCTGTCAAAAATTTCCAAGTCTTTCTCAGGATTAGATTTTCTCAGAATTCTAAACTTTCAAATGAGATTTAAAAGCATTTCCCAAGTTCAAATCAAGATTTTCCTATGTATTAAAATTCTCAAATTTTAAAATCCCAAGTTTTCAATAATCGATTTTCTCAGATTTCCTATTTTCCTGAGAACCCAGTTTCCTGAGAATCCATCTTTCATTTCAAAAGTCCTTTTCCAATGAATTTCTTATATTTTTTTCAGAATTCTCAAATCCATTTTCTCATAAAAGCAATTCCAAATTTCAAAATCGATTTTTCAAAGTTCAAGTCTTCCTGAGAATTCATTTTTCAATCCATTTTCTGATTTCCAATGAAATTTAATGATTTTCCCAGGAATTCCAATTTCAAGTACTTTTCCAATAATTTTCCAAGCATATTTGCCAAAGCAAACATCATATTTTCTCAAACTTGCATCTTTTCAAAATTCCATAGCACAAGCCTGATTCTTTGTGCATTCTAGGAAAAATAGAGCATAATTTAGATATTTGAGTCAAGTTAAAGCACGTAATTGGTCCTTGGTTCAATTACCCCTGGTAAAGGCGCCAGGAACGGTTGAACATCGTACTGACAGGCGGATCCCATTCCATGGAATTTTCCCGCAAAATTTCAAAACGGAGGCGAGTAATTTTCAAAACCAATTTCAAAACTTTGGTCGAGTTTGACTCGCGAAATTCGTTTCTCTCTCGCAAGGGAGGGAAAAATTTTTTGCGATGATAACAATAGGGTACACTAGTCATTGTAATATTTTAGGTAATATATATTTTATGTAAAAAGTCTATTTCTTACAATAGTATATTGAACGTTGGATTGTAGGCTGTCATGTAGTTTTGTCTTTATCCTAATTAATGATTTGTGGTACATAAGTACTTCTTTACTTAAAATGAGTGTAAGTACAATAAATGCTTTGAGATATTTATTTGTATATAGTCATATCAAGAGTTTTCTTTATGATGTGTTTTTCAAAGTCTACAGAGAGAATGAAGACTACAAGTAAGTCGACATTCTTGAGAAGGATATTAACAAGGATTTCTTACAGGAGGTATTTAATGTTATACAAAGAGAATGATGACTTCAAGTAAGTCGACATTCTATGGGTTTGTAAAAAGGTAACTAGAGTCTTTTCAAAACATATTATATTTGTTTTCTTTGTGTAGCCGATTTCATGTTTTGTCTTTTTCCTATATTTGAAATCATTTCTTTAAAGAAGGTAACTAGAGTCTTTTCAAAACATATTATATTTGTTTTCTTTGTGTAGCCGATATCATGTTTTGTCTTTTTCCTGTATTTGAAATCATTTCTTTAAAGAAGGTAACTAGAGTCTTTTCAAAACATATTATATTTGTTTTCTTTGTGTAGCCGATTTCATGTTTTGTCTTTTTCCTACTTTTAAAATCATTACTTTTCAAGTTGTCTTGTATATGATATAAGGTACAATTATTACATTTTGAAATCATGTCAAAATACCTTTTTCATAAAGGGTTGTAAGAAGGTACAATTATTTGTTTTCAAAAAGGAGCTTTTTGAAACTATCGTATACTTTTATGAAATAGCTTTTATGAATGAGTATGTAATATGCAATATGCATGCTTCTGAAGGTTCTGTTACATATGACTCTAAAGAAGAAAAAATCTTCAACTTGAGGTAGCCGATCTCTTTAGATGGTCTATTAGGAGTGCATGGCTCAACAAGCTTTTTCTTTAAGGAGTATGATTGCACCATAGTTGTACTTAAACAGGAGGTCTCCATCCTTTTTGAGTGAGATATCCTTGCATCAAGTACTCGTTAGATATATGGCAAAGCATATCCAGTCATAATATAACAATTTTCAAGAAGACATATTATCATATTATATGAAATCAAATAAGACAGTGTATCATATTATGTGACATCAAAACAAAGTTTCTCAACATTCTCCCCCTTTTTGATGATGACAAAATATGCTCCCCCTGTCAAAAAGACATTATGCATAGAAAGAATACTTATCATAAAAATATTGAAAAATGTTAAATACGAGTATTTTTCTCCAATAATAGAGACAGGTTTTCTCCCCCTTTGTCATAGACAAAAAGGAAGGGATCAGAGTAAGAGAGTTATTACAGACCAAAATTAATTAAAGTTATTACAGTAAAAAAGATAAATTATTACAGTCCAAAAACAAATGAGTTTATTCTGAAGGTGGAGAGGATTGAAGTGAACGGTTGGCTTGATCCGGCTGGAGGGTCTGTAGAGTCTGCTGCAACGAGGCTTGATTGCGAAGTATGCGATTCTGAGAACGCTGGACATCCATCAGTGCAGAGAAATAATCAAAGTTGGATGTTGGATCTTCTTCATCAGAGACGGGAGGGTGCAGGGACCTTAGATTGAAGGAAGTAGCATTGAGGACCTGAGAGGGATAGAGGATAGCTTCATTTTGAAGGGGTACTTTGAAGTATTTTAAAATGGGAGTTATAAAACACCCGAAAAGAAGATGCTTGAATTTTTGATAGCGAATAAAAAGGGCGAAAAGAATGTCGGACCAATTTATCTGAGTAGAACAAAAAATTGCATAGATGAGGAAAGAGATTTTTCTTGGCACTAATCCCTTGCGTGGAGGCTTGGGATAGATATTGTGGAGAAGAATCTGGGCAAGTAGTTGAGCATGAGGTTGGAGATTCCTCATGTGCCAGGGAAGGTGTGTGCAGTTGGTACAGAGAAGAATTTTTCGAAGTACCGACCGGTCGAATGGTACTATGTTGTCTAGGTTTATGCCGGTGGAAGGAAGGTTTAAAATTCTGCCTAATGAGGAAGTATTAAAGAACATCAGGCGTCCGCGTACTTTGGTGGTGAAGGTAGTTTGCTCATGATCAGAGGAAAAATTTGTGTAGAAGAGTCGGACGAGTTCGGGATAGTAGGCAGCTTGGGATGAAGATCCTAGTAAGTGTTTAAGTTCGGGGAGAGATCTTTCTAGGTCAAATAATACGAAGTCGTCGTAGTGAACCAATTTACCTTCATGAATTGGTCGTGAGCAAAGTGAGTTGTAGTGGTGAAATAGATCGGGATACCTTAGATCGGCGGCAGTGATTACATTGTTTGAGGAGGAAGCCATGGCAAGAGCTTAGGAAGAACGAGCAAGAGAGAAATAAAACTTGGAAAGAGTTTGTAAGAGAATAGAGATATTCGTAGGGAATGAGATATGAATCAATCTAATAAATAGAAGAAGAAAAATAATGGTGATAAGAAATGAATGACATTGGAAGTGAAAGATTTTTAGATTTTAGCTGAAAGAGGAAATGCGTGAGTTGTAAAATAAGAAGCTTGTGAATGATAAATCAAATCAATTTTGGAAGATAGTGTATTATATTAGTATATATGTTAAGAAGGACATAGTTTCAAAATGATTTTTCTATATATCTATCAAATTTACTATGGGCGAGTTTATTGAATAGTGAGAAGTGTCATGAATTGAGTATGGAGTGACATATTAAACTTAATGATTCAAGAGTTTTTAAGGATTTTCGTGAAGATCATGTAAGAAAAGTTATAAAGTGAATAATGGCCTAATAAGAACAAACAACTTTTCAAAGAATTTACTTTATGTGAAAGCTTTCCAAATGCGTGAAGGATGAGTTTGGAATAGGACAAACAGGAGGGGATGCAATAATTTCTTATTTAAGAAGTGTATATTTTGGTATACGTGAAAGGAGTGTGAATAGATATAAAGAAGGGTGATACGGATATGTAGAGAAATGAGAGTGGTCATAAAGGACAACAATCACTTGATGTTAAATAGGAGATGACATAAAGTGGAGTTATGATAGATAAGAAATTAAGTTTTGCTTAAGGACAAGGTTTTGATGATTCTCGATTGAAGAGAGATATAAAATATATGAGAGAGTCATGATCACGGATGGAAAGGTACTTTGTATAATATATAGAGAGAGAGAGAGATAAAAAGGTGATACAAATCGTACTTATGAGTGGAGTACAAGTTTTTGAAAAGAGAATTTTACAACACTTTTTCGTAAAAGATGTAAAGCATGAAGAGATGATAATAGATTGTTCTTAAGCTATGATATAATAGATGATATAGTAAAAATTTACATGAAATATAACAACTTAAAAGATGGTACGAGAGGATAATCATTTGAATTTTTCATGAAAGGCATTAAGATTTTAGTGAAGTGTCTCGATAGGAGGAAAGGAAGACATGATAGAAATAGAGTGTACGTAATATATGATATAACAAATGATATAGTAAAAATTATACATAAAACATAACAACTAGATCTTTAGAAGAAGGTAAAAAGAACTAAAAAGATAATCATTCGATTTTGACTAAAATTTGAAAAGCAAGATTTCTCATAAAATAATATGTTATCATGTTGAAGGTGAACCAACTTATCGTAAGAGAAGTTTTCACAAAAGGATAAAAATAATAAAGGAGTTATGAGATGAGTGATGTAAACAATGTCATGATAGCTTTTACTTTAATATAATTAGTTCTTATGGATATGAGTGAATGGAAATAGGACAAGGAGTCATTATGGATGTGTACTTGAAAGATGACAAGTTGAAAGACATAAAGAATGTGTCTTATAAGAGTTTAGAGTATACGTGAATATGGAAACCTAGTTTGATTAACAAAAAATCGATAAGAAGAAAAACCTTTTAAAATAAGATTTTAACATAACTTATAAGAAGTATTAATTTTAATAAGTGTGATTAATTTATAAGTCACTTAGTTTGCATATTCCTAGTTCTCTTCTAATTTCTTGTAAAGTCTTCATGTTTCAATGGTTTAGTGAATATGTCTGCTAATTGTTGATTAGTGGGGATGAATTCGAGTTTAATTATGTTGTTTAAGACTTGTTCTCTTAAGAAGTGGTGTCTTATTTGAATGTGCTTAGTTCGTGAGTGTAAAATAGGATTCTTAGATAAGTTTATAGCACTAGTATTATCACAGAAAATAGTTGTATTTTCAAAATGTAAACCAAAATCTTTTAAGGTTTGTTTCATCCAGATAACTTGTGTACAAGCTAGGCTAGCAACAATGTATTCAGCTTCAGTAGTTGATAAGGATACACAGTTTTGTTTCTTACTAAACCATGATACTAGTGAGTGCCCTAGCATATGACATGTTCCACTTGTGCTTTTTCTGTCAGATTTACTTCCAGCAAAGTCAGCATCGCTGTATGAGATTAGATCAAATGTAGAGGATTTTGAATAGAATAATCCAAAATCAACTGTGTCTTTTAAATATCTCATTATTCTTTTTACAGCTTTAAGATGTGATTCTTTTGGATTTGACTGAAATCTAGTACACAAGCAAACACTGAACATAATATCTGGACGGCTAGCAGTTAAATATAGTAGTGATCCTATCATACCTCGGTATACCTTTGTATCCACAGACTTACCATCTTCATCTTTGTCCAAAACAGTAGTAGTGCTCATAGGAGTGGTTTTTGAAGCAGTTGAGTTCATGTTGAACCTCTTCAGAAGTTCACGAGCATACTTAGATTGATTGATGAAAACTCCATCCTTGGTTTGCTTAATATGCAGTCCAAGAAAGTAGTTGAGTTCTCCCATCATACTCATTTCGAATTCCTTCTGCATGGACTTAGAAAATTCTTCACGGAGAGTGCTGTTAGTAGATCCAAAGATGATATCGTCTACATATATTTGAACAATTAGGGTATGATTATTCACTATTTTCACAAATAATGTCGAGTCTGTTTTGCCTACAGAAAAACCAGTTTTTAATACAAAGGTTTTGAGTCTGTCATACCAAGTACGAGGTGCTTGTTTTAAGCCATATAAAGCACGTTTTAGTTTGAAAACATGATCTGGATATTGTTCATTTTCAAATCCTGGAGGTTGTTTTACATAAACTTCTTCATTTATAAAACCATTTAAAAAGGCACTTTTAACATCCATTTGATATAATTTGAAATCCATATAGCTTGCATATGCTAAAAACATTCTAATAGATTCAAGTCTAGCAACAGGAGCAAATGTTTCATCAAAATCAATACCTTCCTCCTGGTTGTATCCTTGAGCTACTAGTCTGGCCTTGTTTCTTATAACATTACCTGTTTCATCTAGCTTGTTTCTGAAGATCCATCTTGTCCCAATGATCGGATGATCCTTTGGTCTTGGTACAAGATCCCAAACTTCATTCTTTTGGAATTGATTCAGTTCTTCAGTCATGGCTAGCATCCAGAACTCATCGATGATGGCTTCATCAATCTTCTCTGGTTCAAGTTGAGAAATGAATGCCATATTTGCAATCCGTTCTAGCTGAGCTCTAGTCTGAACCCCCTTTGTCAAGTCTCCCAAAATCTGCTTTTGAGGATGATCTTTGATATCGACAAATGTTCTTTGATGATCATCTTCATTAGACTTAGCTGCGTTATCTAAAAATAAATTTGTACTTTCAACATCACCATCGTTAGTTTGCTTATGAACAGATTGATCAATAGATTCACAGAAACTAACATGCATAGATTCTTCAATAGAATTAGAACTCTTATTGAAAACCCTGTATGCTTTACTATGACTTGAATATCCTAAAAATATGCCTTCAATAGATTTAGCATCAAATTTATCTAGGCTATCTTTGTGTTTAGGATAAAGCATTTACATCCAAAGACTTTGAAATAGTCTATTCTTGGAGTTCTGTCATAGAATAATTCATAGGGAGTTTTATTTAATAAGGGTCTAATGAGAACTCTATTTGTTATGTAGCATGTAGTATTAACAGCTTCTGCCCAAAAAGATTTAGCAAGATTATTGTGTTGGAGCATAGTTTTAGCAGATTCCTAAAGGGTTCTATTCTTTCTTTCTACTACACCATTTTGAGGTGCAACTCTAGGAAAGGCAAAGTTATGAGAAATACCATGCAAGTTACAAAAATTTACAAAAAGTTCATTTTCAAATTCTCCTCCATGGTCACTACGGATTTTAACAATAGAACAAGATTTTTCATTTTGTAATTTTTTACATAAAATTTCAAATTGACAAAACGTATCACTTTTGTTTTTCAAAAATATTACCCAAGTAAATCTTGAGTAGTCATCTACAATGACAAAAACATATTTATTGTGATTATGACTAGCTACTCTAGAAGGACCAAAGAGATCCAGGTGGAGAAGCTCTAGAGGTCTTTTGCTTGAAATGATATTTTTTGATTTAAAAGATGATTTAGACAGTTTTCCTAATTGACATGCATCACAAAAATAATCCTTTTTAAAAGATATTTTGGGTAACCCACGTACTAACTTATCTTTAGCTAATTTAGACATGTACTTAGAATTGACATGACCCATTCTCATGTGCCATAAATGTTGAGAGTCATTATTAGCTATGAGGCAATGTTCTGTGATGTTTTCTAGGTATAGTTCATATATATTATTTTTTCTTATACCTTTTAATATAATATTTTCGTTGGTGTCTGCTATAAGACAAGCATTATGATTAAAGCTAACATTATAACCTGTATCACACATTTGACTAATACTTAGAAGGTTATGTTTTAAGCCTTTAACCAGGAGAACGTCTTTGATAAGAGGTTTATCTATATTTCCAATATTACCAATACCTATTATCAAACCTTTGTTGTTATCTCCAAAGGTGACGGTTCCTCCTTCTTTTTTATGAAGAACAGCAAAGAGGTCTGAATGTCCAGTCATGTGTTTTGAACATCCACTGTCTAGTATCCATCTGTTCTTCTTGTTTGGAGCCTGCAAAACATTAAGTAAAATTTCTTTTTGGTACCCAGTCGGGTCCCTTTTTGTTAGACTTTGGAACCCATATCCATTTAGATTTGGGTTTGTCTACAGCCTTAGAGGAGTTCAAGAAGTTAAAATTATAATACTCCTTTTTAGGTTCAGAAGAACTTTTCACAAACGTGGTCTTTTGATTCATACAAGAAGGCTTGTTGAAATGAGAGTAGCCAATACCATTCTTGTAAAAAGACACTTTTTGAGAGGATAGGAGTTTATCCAAGTTCTCTTTTCCTTTAGTAAACTTGAAAACCGTTTTCATAAGGTTCTCAGTTTTACTTTTTAATTCTGAAATTTTTACTTGCAGATTTTTAGTCTTGGAGCTGGTAGAAGAGATTTCAGAAGTAATAAGATTTTTCTTTTGTAACTCAGAATTTTCAATACTGAGTTTTTCATTTTTTAAAATGAGCTCTAGATTCTCAGATTTCAAATGTTTATTTTTGAGAATCGTTTTCCTTGATTCTTCAAAAAGTTCCTGAAAAGCATTTTAAAGTTCTTTAAAGGAGAAATCAAGAGATTCACTTACAGAGCTTTCTGCCATGAAGCACATGTTGGCGGTTTTTGCTTCATCATCATTTGACTCTTCACTGGTGGATGGTTCTGAATCATCCCATTGAGCATGCAGAGCCTTTTTCTTGAAGAACCTTTTCTTTGGTTCCTCAGTCTTGGATTTTCTTTTGAGAAGAGGATAGTCACGTCTCAGGTGACCTGGCTTATTACACTGGTAGCACATAGAATCTTCTTTTGGGTCTTTTCTTTCTTTGTGCTTATTTGGAAGCCGGTTCCTTCTCATAAAGCGCTGGAATTTTCTGGTGAGTAGCGGAATCTCAGTTTCTTTTTCTGAGTCCTCATTCTCAGAAAGGGCTGGGAAGGCTAGAGTTTTCTTCAAAGGTTGTTCCTCTTCCCTTCTTTCCTTCATATAGACTTCATAGGCCATAAGATTGCCTATTAAATCGTCCAGGGTAAGTTTGGACAAATCTTGAGCTTCTTCAATAGCAGTAGTCTTTTTCTCCCAATCAGTTGTGAGAGATCTCAAGATTTTCTTCACCTTTTCTGTTTGAGAGTGGGTTACACCCAGAGATTTCAGATCGTTGGTGATGTTGGTGAATGTGGTGAACATCTCTGTGATGGGTTCATCTTTGTTCATTTTGAACAACTCATATTTTCTGACAAGAGATGAGATTTTGGCTTCTTTCACTTTGTTGGTTCCTTCACGAATAACCTCCAAAGAATGCCAAATATCATATGCAGATTCACATATAGATATTCTATTGAATTCATTCTGATCGATGGCACAATATAAGGCATTCATAGCCTTTGCATTTAGGTTTGCCATTTTCTTTTCTTCATCAGACCATAAGTTATAGTCTGCGGAAGGAGATGTGTATGGATGCTCAACAATTTTTTATACAACAAAATCTATGGATTTGAGAAATATAGCCATTCTGCACTTCCAATATCCATAGTTGGAGCCGTTGAAGAAAGGAGGACGAGATGCGTGTTGACCTTCAATATCACGAGCATAAGAGGTAGATGTCATATGTGCTGGAAGACTTGTTATGTCGAAACCAGCAAACCTGCTCTGATACCAAATGAAATTTCACTAGAGGGGGGGTGAATAGTGAAATACGATGCAAATTGATAAAATAAAAAATAAGGCAATAAGGCATAACACAATAAACACAAGATTTATACTGGTTCGGTAAAAACCCTGACCTACATCCAGTCCCCAAGCAAACCACTTGAGCTTTCCACTATAACATCTGAGTCACCGGATAAATAGTACAACACCCTCTTCCTCAGAGGTCTTCTTCTCTTAACAGAGAAGGGGCACACCCTCTTCCACAGAGGTCTTCTTCTCTCAACAGAGAAGGACAACACCCTCTTACACAGAGGTCTTCTTCTCTCAACAGAGAAGGGCAACACCCTCTTTCTCAGAGGTCTACTTCTTTCAACAAAGAAGGAATACAGTGAATAACAGAAAGTTACAATACTTCCTATAGAACCTTCAGAATGATATGAATGCACGAATGAAGGATTCTCAGAATGTTCTGTTCTTTTCACTCAGAAGA
This sequence comes from Nuphar pumila, assembly GCF_984573655.1. Classification (NCBI taxonomy): domain Eukaryota; kingdom Viridiplantae; phylum Streptophyta; class Magnoliopsida; order Nymphaeales; family Nymphaeaceae; genus Nuphar; species Nuphar pumila. The sequence continues at coordinate 96,856,666 of NC_143251.1, forward strand.
TACTCTTTGTCAAAGAGTTATTCTTGACTTTTTCTCTTTCTTTTTCTAGGCTCTTTTTCAAATATCGAATAGGAATTTTTCTCGTTGTAAGCTCACATATCCATTCCTTGTCTTGAATAGTTCATTTGAGTGTGTTTATATAGCTTTAAAAAAGTAGTCGTTACTTTTTTGAAATCGTAGCCTTTTTGAGATGTGAAATGTCATGTCATTTCAAAAAACATCTTTAGATAAATTCGAGAAAGTCTTCTTTCCATAAAAGTAAAATATTGGGTACACTAGTCATTGTAATATTTTAGGTAATATATATTTTATGTAAAAAGTCTATTTCTTACAATAGTACATTGAACGTTGGATTGTAGGCTGTCATGTAGTTTTGTCTTTATCCTAATTAATGATTTGTGGTACATAAGTACTTCTTTACTTAAAATGAGTGTAAGTACAATAAATGCTTTGAGATATTTATTTGTACATAGTCATATCAAGAGTTTTATTTATGATGTGTTTTTCAAAGTCTACAGAGAGAATGAAGACTACAAGTAAGTCGACATTCTTGAGAAGGATATTAACAAGGATTTCTTACAAGAGGTATTTAATGCTATACAAAGAGAATGATGACTTCAAGTAAGTCGACATTCTATGGGTTTGTAAAAAGGTAACTAGAGTCTTTTCAAAACATATTATATTTGTTTTCTTTGTGTAGCCGATTTCATGTTTTGTCTTTTTCCTATATTTGAAATCATTTCTTTAAAGAAGGTAACTAGAGTCTTTTCAAAACATATTATATTTGTTTTCTTTGTGTAGCCGATTTCATGTTTTGTCTTTTTCCTATATTTGAAATCATTTCTTTAAGGAAGATAACTAGAGTCTTTTCAAAACATATTATATTTGTTTTCTTTGTGTAGCCGATTTCATGTTTTATCTTTTTCCTACTTTTAAAATCATTACTTTTCAAGTTGTCTTGTATATGATATAAGGTACAATTATTACATTTTGAAATCATGTCAAAACACCTTTTTCATAAAGGGTTGTAAGAAGGTACAATTATTTGTTTTCAAAAAGGAGCTTTTTGAAACTATCGTATACTTTTATGAAATAGCTTTTATGAATGAGTATGTAATATGCAATATGCATGCTTCTGAAGGTTCTCTTACATATGACTCTAAAGAAGAAAAAATCTTCAACTTGAGGTAGCCGATCTCTTTAGATGGTCTTTTAGGAGTGCATGGCTCAACAAGCTTTTTCTTCAAGGAGTATGATTGCACCATAGTTGTACGTGAACAGGAGGTCTCCATCCTTTTTGAGTGAGATATCCTTGCATCAAATACTCGTTAGATATATGGCAAAGCATATCCAGTCATAATATAACATTTTTCAAGAAGACATATTATCATATTATATGAAATCAAATAAGACAGTGTATCATATTATGTGACATTAAAACAAAGTTTCTCAACATGACTTTGACTAATGTAAGACAATGTTCAAGTAGGATGGGAAGAGCTGGATTATAAATAACATCACTCTAATGCAGGTTTATTTGGACAGGAATTGCTTCACAAAATCAAGGCCCAAAAGTACATCATAATGAACCAATTAGAGGCTGAAAGATCGGTACAGCATGAACAAGAAAATCATCTCCAAATGAATATTTGATCTGAAAGAAACACCATCATTTAACTTCATCCATCCAAGTCACACATAAAATTACATTTGCAGTGAATTTCTTATAACTGAAACATTTATGGAATCTAATATATCAAATTTTATCACCACAAACCATAGGTGTTTAACCAATAACAATTCAATAAAGCAGCAACCAGAGTGAAAAATTAGCCAATATGATTGCACCAAATCTGGTCACATGCTAAGATGCTGCCATTTCTCTAAATTGTAATTCCCCTTAGAAGACACATTTAATTTTAAATCAACAGTATAGGCTATTTTGAAACATTTCAGAGATATTGAACCACTTACCTAGGAAAATTTCCTGCCAATTTTGTTGGGGATGAATTTTACTGAGCGAATTTCTGCGAAACTCCTATTATTGTCAGCCTGACCCATGATCGACATATCCGGCCCATCTCCACACAACATAGCAAATCGAATTCCAGGGGTGCTGACTTCCCATATAAGTGTATAATAAAAGGCTATAACCTCCATTGTGAGGAAAATAAGGGAAATAATAAAGAAGTTGCAAGATAAATACTAGCTGCCTAGGAGAAAAGGTAAGTGAACCATGGATCGACAACATCATTCATGACTACAGGGCTCCATAAGCTCATTCCCTCTGTTCTTTAAGCATCATCTTTTGGAGAAAATGGAAAAAGTTATACAGGCCTCCATTCTTAGATCTACTACCTGATCTACATTATTTAAAACTCTGCCCAGACTTGGAGACATGAGCAACTCCATCAAATCAAACTTGTACGATGATATTCCAGATTCAAAGGGGAGGATCAATTCTCAGAAGCTTTCATGATCATATGAGAGCTAAGCCTTTATATTTATAAGACAATTGTCAGTTGTGAATGGCTCAACGAATCACGATAAATATGAATTATTTTCCCAAAGGACATGAAACCATTTGAGATTTAATCAGCATACCTATTAATGTTGCTTCTACCTTTCTAGAAACAATGCACCGTGAGCTTCATCTGATGGCGGTACGACATCCAGAGTCGAGAAATGTCGCAGGTGCTAAACAATCAGCTGTGTCATTAGAAAAGCATTCCAGCACCTATTAGTGCCTACCCTCCTTCGCTGCTACCTGAAACAGAGATTTCCTTAGGTCTTTGTCATTCGAGGCAATTGATGGCTTTACCTTAAATAGATTTAAGATTGTAACATAGCCCAACAGACTTGGGTTATCAAGTTGCAGGTAGTAATACATACAGGGGTGCATGTTTGCAGAAAATAAACTGAATGTAAAAGTTGATTCATCAAAAATGTTGAAGATCAATGTATCACCGTCAGAGGTACTTACTTGAGATGGTATTCAGTGAAGTTTAGTTACCTTTTGAGACGAAATGCTTGAGCATAACCAAATGAGAGAGTCAAGGATGGTCACATGAACTAAAATCATTTTACTGAAATGGGAGGAACGATACCGTGTAACTTTTCCATGATGCTCTCTTAATGGGTGAAAGGATCTCACTTATTATTTCCTCGCCTTCGAGAGGTCACCGCCATCGAGTTCAGAACATAGAAAGCAGAAGTTCCCATTGGCCCAGCGATTCACTAACTGATAAAAATGACAGAGAAAAAGCAGAAGGGACCAGAGGTTAACCTAACCAATTTTCTAGAATGATTCCAGAGGGCCTACAGGTGATTGTTGGGTAATGTAAATCGAACATTCTGATTCACCTTTTATGCCCAACATGTCAGATGGTACAGGATAAATGGGAATGACGCAATCATACGATCAGAAGGCAAATCCAACAAACAAATGATGTTTGTAGATGAATTAACAATGGTACTAAAACACTAAGTTTGATTAGCTACATGCACTGCAATACATGAAACAAAATAAGAAATAAAAATCTAAATCGATAGTCAGAATGAACATAAAAAAAAGTTAGAGATAGAACAAGGAATCATATATGATGGACAGTTAAAATGGAACAGAAGATCGAAATGTGAGCGAATGCTCAAGAACCTGCAAAAATAATAAAAAAAAACTGGAGAGATTCATAAATAGCTAGCAAAAGACTGGAATTAGTGAGATAAAATACAGGCATGCTTATACCGAATTAATATTTACAGAGGTATAAGCTAGAACATAAATTAATGCTGAGCCCCTTTGATAGCAGATGAGAGGTGACTTCCTCTCGCTGAACTCCTGAACCCAACGAACTCTATATTGTTCATGTCGTGATGTGTGGGGCATACGAGTGATGAACAAACACCATGAAACCAGGAACGGGAGCCTCAGAAATGTAACGCACAATTTAGGTTAGCAGATATTTAAAACAAGAAATCTCAAATCAAGGATAATCGACATATGAACAGAAAATCGAACAAAACCAAATGAGATATCAGAGCTCAAGCCGATTGTAAACAGGAAATTGAACTAATAAAAGGAAAAATGGATCAAAATAAAGAGCAGACATATATATAGCATGATTGTATTAAAATATAAACATTGAAATCAAGCATAAAACACATACTCTGGTAAATGTAAAACAAAGGCGATCAAACCAATGGACGATGCATTTTTGTGGTAAATGTGACTCATGAATGTAGGGTATATTATAAAAAGGAAAATAATGAGCCAATGATCAAAGATCAGAAGGTAACAACATAAGAAATCTGATATTAAGAGAAGAGAGCGCCGCAAAAAAAAAATAAAAAAAAATAAAAAAAAGAGTGTCGGAACACATTTGTTCCTCTCGTTGTAGCTTAAGGGTGGGTTGGTGTTGCACAGGCAACCCAACGCCACCATTGTTGCGTAAATGGGGCTGAAAAACAGAAAAATCAGAAGGAGATTCAATACTGAAAATGGAAATAAAAAAAATAGACTCAGAGATTCGAAATCAACACGAATCGGTAATGGAAAGACAGAAAATTAGGTAATGAATGTTTGCCAAAACCTAAAAAAAAAATCAAAGCAAATCGTAAATCAGAATATAATGAGCCATAGAAAATAGAAAGGAATGGAGCCACTTACCTTCTGCTGTACAGATTTTCGATCAATTGCTTTCGGTTGATGCCGATGAGAACCAGAGAGAGAAAATGGTAAAAACAAAGAAAAGGGAAAGAAGAAAGGGGGAGAGAGCGTGAGATGGAGGGGTGAAGAGGCAGTTTCGTGCTTCTCTTGCGTGCTCCCCTTTTAAAGAGGAAGAGGAGAGTTCGAGAGGGATTCAGTTAGAGATTGACGGGAGAGGTAGGAGAAGGCTGGTGGTTCTGCGTTGGGTGGTTCGGAGGGGAGGGCAATACGCGTGATGGAGAATGTGTGAGGGTTTCAAAAGGTTTGTGAAGGGAAGCCGAGAAGGGGAGAGAGAGAGAGAGAGAGAGAGAGAGTTTTGGAAAAAGCTTGCGTGTGAAGCTTTATTTGTAAAATTTTCTGATTTTCCAAAAAGAGGCTCCTTCAAAAGATTTTTCATGAAAGGGTTTTTAAAATGAGGTTTTTAACAAAACAAGTTTCAAAAAGGGGTTTGAAATGCATATTTTCTAGTTTTTTTTTTTGGATTTTTTGTTGTTTTCCCCATATTTTTGTATTTCTTTAGAATAAAACCCTAAAACTTACGAGGAAACAAAGATTTAAAACTGATTTTTTATATTTTTGAGGAATATTTACAAAGGAGGGTTTTCTTGAGAATTCAAATCTATTTCTCTGAAAAATTCTTCAGAAAGCGAATTTATATCCGGTTTTTGAGAAAATATTCGAGGTTTAGACCTCGAATTGAGAAAATATAAAATAGTGGATCCGAAATGGATATCAGATGAACTGTCTGAGCCTTTCAAAAAATATTTTTGGCATTTTTATAATTTTGATTTGTAAATTGAATAATGAGGCTCAAATTTGGATTTTAAACACTGGGTCCGAATCCGAAATTGAATCTGGATATATCAATATCTGAAGAATAACTGAAATTTAGTTTTGAAATTGCTTTGATTTTCTCAGAAAATGAGGCTAGGGGCAAAAAGAATATTTTTATAAAACTTTGAAAATTTTGGGGTGTTCACAGATGCCCCTCTTTGCTACTAAGCCGGTTGAAAGCTGAGCTTAGTTGCAAAGATAACACTCCAAATTTTGAAAATGCCCTAGTCAGCAGATCTGAACTGGGTGTGGAAGAATTATTTTGGAAACATGGCTTCTCAGGCTTAAAATCTTATCCTGAATGGTTTTGGGGAGACGAAATCCTCGAAGACGACATGACTGAATAATAGAGGATGAGGAAATTGTGATGGGACTTTGGGTGAAAATCCTGAAATGGTGAAAATGAGAATTTTGATCAAGTCTCATGGGTGAGACAAGATACATTTTTTGGAATGATTCAGGTTTAGCCCTTAACCTGGATGGGATGAAGATATATCAAAATGAATTAAATGAGGAAAAGAATATATGAGGACCTTGATGGGACATTTTTGAGAAAATGCCTCGTGAGATGAAGCTCAAGTAAAATCCTTTCTTGGATGGATATATGAAGCATGAGTTTCTTTGATGGGGAAACCATGATGGGACTGGAAGAAAACACCTCGTTAAAACGAGGAACCTCGTCAGAACGAGACTCAGGTTTAACCCAAACCTAAAAAAGGAAGATACCTCGTGGCACGAGGTTCAGGCTTAACCCTTAACCTGAAGGGGATGACCAAGATGGAATCCTCAAATGAAAAGACCATGATGGGACCTTCGGAGTTCGGATGAACAAATCCGAAAGGGGTTTGCGAAAGGAGGAAAATGGGGTTCCCTAAAGCTTTGAAAAGGGGATGATATGGGGCGTCTCATTGCTGAGACTGAAATAGCTTTTGAAATCAATGACCTCTCGCAGAAAATTCAGGTTTTGACCCTTAACCTGAGTGGGAACTACCATACAGAATTCTCAAATGGAGAAAACGTGATGGGACATGAAGAGATACTTCAACTGAATAAGGCAACTTTTCCTGGAAGATATAAACAACGCTAGGTTGCATCAAAATGGATATTGAATTTTTATTTCATTCTTGGAATAGCTAGAAAATTTTGCCAATAAGATAAAATTATAGTTGACTCAAACGCTTAAAAAATGTGCATGTATGTGCAAAAAAAGATATTCCCTCTTTTACCTAGAGTATTTCCTCCATCGAGGTTAACTCCTCAGTTTTAAGAGTCAAATTCAAAATTTTAGCGCTGATGATTTTCTTCAAGGAAGCTATCCATTTCCTTGATATGAGAAGAGAAGAAATATTCTTAATTTCATAAAAGCAAGTAGTGAAGAGATACTGATAAAAAAAATTTGCATGAGAAAAGATGACTCCTGGCAACTTTGGCAGTTTGATATCTGGGTGTTTTCCCATGATGATCCTTTTGCACTCTCTTTGAGTCATTGAACTTTCTCGGGTTTTTTACATCATTCTCCATCTGGATGTGTCCTAACTTTTCTCACTTTTTCAGGGAAGGGTACATCACAAACTTCTTCATCTTGGAGATATTTTGATCCTTCTTTTATCTCAGGAATTCTATTGGAGGTATTGGCTCAAAAGGTCCTTAAATGATAGCAGAAATCAAATATCATTTAGGGTTTGTCAGCAGGTTCATCACACTCGCCTTTATCTTGACGGTGATCTGAACTTTCCCTGGAAGGATCCTTCACAAACTCCTTCATCTCGGAGATGATCCAAATCTTCTTTGGCCCCTGAGGGTCTAGCTCGCATATTCGTCTTCATCTTGACGACAGTTGAGAGATCTCTTTTGCAGATATTTGATTGCAACTTTAAACGAATGAACAAATATGGATTGAGTGGATTCTTTTTAAAGCTCAAGTTATTTCCACTGCCTGATTGCCAGATAGTCATCTTTAAACATGCGCCATAGCCATGATCAATATCAATTCGCTTGTGGCTTTTCAACATCATTAAAGATTTCTATCACTGATCATATCAAGGACATTTCTTACATCCTTTTGGTTGATCAACAGGAAAAGACATGAATTTTACCTCTTTTTCGCAAAAAGTTTCACCTTTTTGGAAAGAATACTAGAGGTAATCTGAGGTAATTCTTTTCGTGCAATAAGAATATTGGAATCAACAACTATTTTTAGCAAACTGGCATAATGTTCTAGAATCCTTTTCCAAAATAATCATTCAATATAAATTTTGATGAGACCTTTAGTTGAATCTTTGATTTTGGAAATACATGACCAGTAAAAGCTGGAACCTTTGAAATACATGACCAGCAAAAAGTTGGATCCTTTGAAATACATGACCAGCAATAGCTGGATCCTTTTGAAATACATGACTAACAACAGCTGGATCCTTTTGAAATACATGATCAACACAAGCTGGATCATTTTGGAAATACATGACCAACAGAAGCTAGATCCTTTTGGAAAGACATGACCAACAAAAGTTGGATCCTTTTGGAAATACAGGACCAGCAAAAGCTGGATCCTTTTGGAAATACATGACCAACAAAAACTGGATCCTTTTGGAAATACATGACCAACAAATGCTGGATTCTTTTGGAAATACATGACCAGCAAAAAGCTGGATCCTTTTGGAAATACATGACCAGTAAAAGCTGGATCCTTTTGGAAATACATGACCAACAAAAGCTGGATCCTTTTGGAAATGCATGACCAGCAAAAGCTGGATCCTTTTGGAAATACATGACCAGCAAAAGCTGGATCCTTTTGGAAATACATGACCAGCAAAAGTTGAATCTTTTGAAATACATGACCAGCAAAAGCTGGAACCTTTGAAATACCAAATCTTGGGAAGTTCAAGTCAGAATTTTGAATTTTTAGGAGAAAAGAATTTGATCAGAACGGTTGAATTTAGGAAGTTACCGGTGCGAGGACCTGATTTTGGAAAAGAGCTCAATATATGATTGAAGAGTTAGAGAAATAATCAGTGCGAGGACTGGGTTGTGAAGATGAGCTAGATTTTCAAAATGAATTTAGAAAGTAAAGATTTTTGGCGAAAATTCTGAATTCAATGGACCATCACATTTTAATTATACGTGGTCTGCTTTCAGGATTTGTCCCCTTATCCTGAATGGGGAAGGAAAGAAAGAAATACCTCGTTAGCAGGAGGCATCAGGTTTATCCCTTAACCTGAAGGGGAAGAGAAGGAGAGAATAAACCTGAATCTTGAAATTTGAAATGGATTAGCCGGAAGGCTGGATTTTTGGAAGAAGGTCCCGCCTGGCAGTTGGGGTTTTTTGAAAAAAGAAGAGAGTCCTAAGTCGGAACTCGGATGTTTAAAAGGAAGATGGAATATCTAAAGGGGAGAACCCGAGTCGGAACCCGGATGTTCAAGATAAAAAGATAAGAGTGAAATTTTGAGTTTTGAAAACTCAAATTCTTGACGCAACGATTGGTCCCAACATGAGTATTGGATCCAAAAGGAAGTCCTAGTCGGAACTCGGTACTTCAAACGAAATAATAGAGAGAAAAACCCGAGCCGGAACTCGGATCTTCAATATAAAAAAAAAAAAAAGAAAATTTTGAGTTTAAAGAATTCGAAATTTCGATGCAACGATTGGTTCCAATGTGAGCATTGGATCTAAAAGGAAGTCCTAGTCGGAACTCGGAACTTCAAACGAAATAATAGAGGGAAAAACTCGAGCCGGAACTTGGATCTTCAATATAAAAAAATAAAAGAAAATTTTGAGTTTAAAGAATTCAAAATTTCGACGCAACGATTGGTTCCAATGTGAGCATTGGATCCAAAAGGAAGTCCTAGTCTGAACTCGAAACTTCAAACGAAATAATAGAGGGAAAAACCCGAGCCAGAACTCGGATCTTCAAAAAGATAAAAGAGGAACCCGAGTTTTGAAAACTCGAATTTTCTGAAGAAATGATTAGTTCCAACATGAGCATTGGATCAAAAAAGGGAAGCCCGAATAGAAACTCGGGTTTTGACAGAAAGTTTTTAATTAAAAGAGTGTGTTTTTAAAAATTTGCTAGTGCGAGGATCGGATCTAGGATTGGGAATGATCATTTCGAGGATTGAATCATTTGATTGTGACCTAATTGCCCCCTTATCTTGACTGGGGAGGAAATAAAAGTTGAGAAGAACTGACAAGAAGAGATAGATTGATGGAAGATTTGACAAAAGAGAAGACCTAAGAAAATTTATGAAAATTAGCTTTGTAAAAGAATTCTCACAAGTAGCATTGTTGCTCCTATGAGGGGTTTCAGGATTATTCCTTAACCTGAATGGGGGGGAAAGAAAAGAAGGAAAAAAAATACCTCATGGGAAAGAGGCATCAGGTTTATCCCTTAACCTGAAAGGGAAATTTTGAAATAAGAATTAACAAGAAGAATTAATAAAAATGAATGAATTTTAATAAATTTTTGATAAAGCTGAATAAAATTGATAATACTGAAAGAGGATTTGATAAATAAAAAAATTGATAACAGTTGAGAAAAAGAGTTTGTTTGATCCTGCCTGCACGTGGGATCTTTAAAGAATATGAGAAAAATCATTTTTGGAAACAGGATTAACTGTGAGAAGAATGATCAGCGCGAGAGTTGATCTTTGAAAGGGAATCAATCATGAGAGATCATCATGAGGGTCAATTTTTGAAAGCAATGACTTGAAAACCTAATTTTTGGAAAATAAGATCAACACGAGGGTTGATTTTTGAATGCAATGGTTCGAAAGAAAATATGATCAACACGAGGGTTGATCTTTGAATGCAATGGTTCGAAACCAATTTTTAGAAAATATGATCAACACGAGGGTTGATCTTTGAATGCAATGGTTCGAAACCAATTTTTAGAAAATATGATCAACACGAGGGTTGATTTTTGAATGCAATGGTTCAAAACCAATTTTTAGAAAATATGATCAACACGAGGGTTGATCTTTGAATGCAAATGGCTTGAAACCAATTTTTTTTAGAAGATATGATCAACACGAGGGTTAATCTTTGAATGCAATGGTTCGAAAACCAATTTTTAGAAGATATGATCAACACGAGGGTTGATCTTTGAATGCAATGGTTCGAAAACCAGTTTTTTTGGAAAACATGATCAACACGAGGGTTGATCTTTGAATGCAATTGGTTTGAAACCATTTTTTTTGGAAAATATGATCAACACGAGGGTTGATCTTTGAAAAAGTTTGGACAAAAAATATTTGAACTTTTTTGTTATTATGACGAAGGTTTTGTAGAAACTAAAATTTTATGATTTTTGAAAGACCCTCATAGGTAATATCATTTCTCTCATGAATGATGTCAGGATTGTCCTGCATTTTAAAAAAAGAACAGAAATTTAATGCCCTAGTATGGCAAAAAGAAGGGAATATCAAAGATATAAAAAAAATTGACATTTCATTGATAAGCAAAGGTAGATAACAAAATTGAATATTTACAAGTATTTTAACCAAAAAGTCACAAAAGACTGGGCTGACTTGCCCCTATAAAGTGACTGTCAAAAAGGAGTGAAAGCGAAAAACTTTTGGCATTCTCAATTCTCTGAGTGGTCTGGAAATGGTTCGGGTGGAACTGCAGTCTGCTCCTCTCCTTCCTCTGGTACCAAAAGTTCTTTGTCAATGTAGTCCTGCACAATATTTTTGAGGACGAAACAACATTTTTTTATCATGCCCCCTCGCTCGATGAAACTTGCAGAAACGATCTTTCCATTTCCCCTTGGTGACAGAAGGATCATCTTTCCTTGGGAGTTTGATCATGTCTTTCGCAAGCAGGTATTGTAGAACTTCTTCGATTGGCTGACCTAGAGGGGTAAGCTCGCGATCATAACCCCAACCATCACGTTTTGTTTTCTTCGGCTTGCTTGATTTCCATTGAGCGCTGACCCCTGTCTGGGAGCTGAACTGGGCTTGCATGGTTAGGAGATCTGGATGCTTTTCTTCTTCGTTTTTGACAAAGAGATTCTTATCAAGGCAGTCTTGAACTATATTCTTGAAGACAAAGCAATGCTCAGTGTCATGCCCTGTTGCCCTATGGAACCTGCAGAATTGGTCTATATATTTTCCCATGATTGTGGAAGGGTTGGCGGCCTTTGGGAGCCTGACTAATCCGCTAGACAACATGTATTCGAGGACTTTGTTGAGCGGCTCATCTAAAGAAGTGAAATCTCGATCCCTGCTCCAATCCTTGCGCTTTGGTTCTTCTTGCTTCTTGCCTTTTTGTTGAGGACTGTATTGAAGAAGTCTATCATGGTTTTCACAACATTTCCCAATCTGGCCTTTATACTCTCCCAAGTTGCTGCCCTGGTTGCCTTGGTTGCTGCCCCTGCTGGCTTTAGAGTTTCCTGCACAGATATTGCTGCGTTCATTCATGGGGAAGGTGACAGGTGCCTCTCCTTCGGTGGGAGCTTTTCCGCAACTGGCTTCAGCTTGCTCGGATAATATCTCAACCATCATCTTTTTGAATAATCGATATATAGTGGGATCAATCTCATTTTTGCTGTCTTGAACTCCCTCTCTGACAAACTTTTGAGAATCCATTCCTTACTCTCTGCTTGCAACCGGGATGTTAGAACGGTGCAATCTTTGACCTTGCCTGAGTCAACTGATACTACCAATGCTCTCTGTAGAGCAAAATGGGTTTTTTAGAAAAGATCTTGGAAGAAATTTTAATAAAGGAAGAAATCACAATCTGACAACAAAAAATATCCCATTACGAGGGATCGGGTTGTCACCAAAATTTGTGACAACTGCATTGTTTTTCTGTGAAAATGGATAAACAAAAATATGAACAAACATTAATTTTAAAAAAAGGACATCTCCTGACAAAAGATATTTTATTGCAAAAGAAAGTAAGGAATAGAATAAAAAGAATTTCGAAGGTAGATGACAAAGATTTAAAATTTGAAGAATTTGCAGGCAGGATCAAAGAATTTGAAAAAATCAGAAGAAAAGGAAAAATACACCTGGGTTTTAAAAGCAAAAGAGGAAATTTTGAAAAATGTATTCCCAAGGTTCTGAAAAATATAAGGAATATATAAAATATCATACAATCACAGATGTATAAACAAGGATGCACAAAAAGCACTCCCTAAAGCTAACTCTAAATGCAATATTTTGAAATGGCTGATAGGACCTTAATCCTAACTCTAGGGTTCAGATCATCTGATTTCAATCAAGATACGCCAATATACTCAAGCCGAAGCTCGAAGTACATGGCATAAAAATATTTCTCCGGTTCTAAGGTAATGGCTTCCCAACATCCTTGTGCACCTACCGATATACCTCAGACTATGGCCCTTAGGTACGTGGTAGGGGGGTGCGAACACAAATAGGTGGTCCAGTTGTGAGGCTCTCTCCCGAACTATGGTTCAGTGAGACAACCCAGCAACGTGAAGACCGAGACAATATAGGTAGGGATGTTTTCAAAAATATGTTCAACATGCAATAAATCAGAAAGCTCTAATGCAAGTCCTAAAGAGATAGATTAAAATGAAGAGAAGCATACACTTGCATACATTGTTTGCATTCAATCCCTAGAATTGAGGAGAGTTGTATTTCAAACCTAAGTCTAATGTGAACATGGAATAATCTCCTCAATATGGTCCTACCAAACCATACTTAAATCCTATATACAATGATGTCAGCTTAAGATAGAGTCTAGACTCCTAAGGTTTGCATGGAAATGAAGTTGACATTTGTAGAATAAAGACTTAGAAAATATCAAAGCAAGGAAAAGGCATAGATCCAACCGGACAAAGACGAGTCCCATCTCGGTCGCCAAACCTGTGATCATCGCAAAAAATTTCCTCTTGTAACATTCTCTCTCTTCCTTCTGTTCTCCTTTCCAATCTCTATTTCCTCCTTTTTGAAGGGAGAAAATAAAAGACAGAAAAGAAGAGAGAAGAGAAAAGAAAAGAAAAGGAAGAGAAGAGAAACTCTTTTGCATGGTCTCACTTGACCTTAATTTTGAAGATATTTAGAAAATAACTCACCTCCGTTTTGAAATATTTGCGGGAAAATTGGGAGACGGGATTCGCTCGTCGGTACGAGGTTCGACCGTTCCTGGCGCCTTTACCAGGGGTAATCGAACCAAGGGTCGAACTTGTGCCTCTTTGCTTTGCTAAAAAGATTATCTAAGAATTTTATCCTAAGTCTATATGCACAAAGAATCATGCTTGTGCAAATGCAAGGACGTATGCTCTTTTAAAAATGATTTTGGAAATCTTCAAGTGTTTCTGATGAATAGAGTGAAGAAATGGTTTCTAACTTAGAACTTAAGATTTTTAAAGTTCCAAGTTTTGGAATAATCAGAGTTTGGAAAAATAAATCTGGACTTCGAAAGGAATGTTTTTTGAAGTTGAGATAAAAGGAGAAGGAAATTTCAAAGTCATAAATGGACTTTAAATTAGAATTTTGAACCTGGATGAATGTTTGAAATGGAATTGAATTCTAGCTTTTTAAGTTTGAAATCAGAATGAGATTTTGAAAAATCCAAATAGAATTGAGAAACAGAATTGGTTTTTGAAATTTTGGGAATTAAGATAAACTTGGAAAAATCTGGAATGAAATGGATTTGGAATTGGGAGTTGGAATTGGAAATAGAATTTAATTTGAAGTCTGAAATTCAAGATGGAATTTGAATCCAAAGTCTGGATCCTAAATAGAATTGAAATCCAAGATGAAATTGAATTCTGGATTTGGAATCCTAAATGGGAATTGGATCTGAAATCTGAGATCTAATGATGGAATTTGGATTTTGAAGTCTAAGATCTAAAATGAAAGTGAATTCTGAATCCTAAATGGAATTTGGATCTGAAGTTGGAAATGGAATTTGGATATGAAGTCTGAGATCCTGTAAACACCCCAAATTTTTCAAAAGTTTATAAATATTCCCTTCTTGCCCTTTATCTTCATTTTTCAGGTAACTGAGTCAGTTCTAAATCTAAATACCAGTTTATTTCTCAGGTTTTACTGAAATTAAATCATTTTATACATCTGACTCAATTTCGGATCCGGATCCATTGTCAAAATCCAAATCTAAGCTTTGTCATCCAATTTTAAACCAAATTTTCAAAATTACCAAAAGAACCTTTTTGAAAGGGCTCAGACACTTTGTCCGGTATCCGTTTGGATCCATCGTGTTATATTCCTCGATTCGAGGTTTAAAACTCGAATATTTTCTCAAAACTTGGGTCCAAACCCATTTTCCGAAGAAATCAAACCCAAATTTTCAGAAAACCCCTCTTTTTGTAAACATTTCTCAAAAAAATTATAAAATGATTTTAAATTCCCTTATTTTCTTAGTTTCATAGCTTTATTTAAAAAAAATATCAAAATATAAAAAAAAATAATAAATATATAAAAGAACAAAAAAATACAAAAATATAGAAAAGAAAAAAATAGTTTTGAAAACCCCCTTTGTTGAAAAATATCTTGTTTTCCAAAAAACCTTTTTTTGAAAAACGTTTTTAAGAACCACAAATTTTTTTTTTAGAAAACTCTTGAAGGGAGCCCCCTCTTTGAAAAATCCTGAAAGTAAGAGCCCCCCCCCCCTTTCTTGCAAATCGGTTTTTAGGTTTTTTTTTTAAAGACCCTTCGTAAAGAGGGGACGACGCATCCCTCTCTCTCTCGGTGGCTCCTTCTCTCACACTCCCTCCTTTAGACCCTCCATCAGCCGCCAAACCCCCCATGGCTCTCCTCCAAACCCTCCATCACCAACAGCCTTCGCCCCCTTCCTCAACCCTCGATCGCCAACGGCCATCTGACCTTCCTCCACCATTCATCTTCAACTTCCTCCACTTCCAGACCCTTCTGCCCTTCTCCATAAGAAGGGTGCAAAGGGAAAGGACAAGAGGGGAACAAAAAAAACAAAAAAAGAAGGCAGAAAAAGGCACAAAAACAACCATTCGCATAAATCTCCACTAGAGCTTTCAGAACCATCCATCGACATTGAAGAGCTTCATCAACCATTTATCACCTCTCTTTCTCCTTTCACTCCCCTTTCTCTCCGGTTTAATCGTTTGGAAGAGATTCTGTCTCGCAGAAACACAAGGAACCATTCCCTTCTTTGCTTCAAGTTCATACGGTCAATATCCAGGATTCCTGCAGTTTCTTTTTCCCCTCTAGAGCTTTGCGGTATTGTGGAGCTTCGAATCATCCGGAAGGGATCGACCATTCCTTGCAGCTGAGAGGTAAACAATCGTCTCTCTTTCTTTGATCTCCTTAGAACATCTCATTTCACTTTGCATCATATCTCCTTTTATTTTACTCCAATTTTCTTTCATTTTTTTTATTAGTTTTTCTCACCATGCGTTGGTGGTAAGGTCGGTCGGCCAGCCTATGGCAGGTGTTGAGAAACTATATTTTGATGACACACAATATGATACACTATCATATTTGATTTAATATGATATGATAATATGTCTTCATGAAAAATGTTATATTATGACTGGATATGTTTTGTCATGTATTTAACGAGTATTTGATGCAAGGATATCTCACCCAAAAGGATGGAGACCTCCTGCTCAAGTACAACCTTGGTGCAATCATACTCCTTGAAGAAAAAGCTTGATGGGCCATTCATTCTTAAAGATCATCCAAAGGGATCAGCTACTTCAAGATGAAGATTTTTTTTCTTCTTTAGAGTCATATGTAACAGAACCTTCAGAAGCATGCATATTGCATATTACATACTTTATCATACAAGTCACTTATTCACAAAAACTATGTTTTATAAAAGTATACGATATTTTCAAAGAGCACCTTTTTGAAAACCAATCATTGTACCTTCTTACAAACTTTTATGAGAAAAGGTATTTTGACAAGATATAATAGCTCATAATTTCAAAAACATTAATTGTACCTTCTATCATGTATAAGACAACTTGAAAAGAAATAAAAAGTAATGATTTCAAGTATGTAAGGAAAAAGACAAACATAAAAATCGGCTAGTTGAACTAAACAAAGAAAACTAATAATATAATATGTTTAGAAAAGACTTTAGTTACTTTATACAACTCAAGAATGTCGACTTACTTAAAGTCATCATTCTTTTTGTAAAACATTAATTACCACCTCAAAAAAACTTTTTTTAGAAATGACTATCTTAACCACACTCAAGAATGTCGACTTGCTTAAAGTCTTCATTCTCTCTGTAGACATTAAGTAGCACATCATAAAGTACTTTTTAGATACGACTATTTACAAAATAAAGGACTCAAAGCATTTATTGTACTTACACCCATTTAAGTAAAGAAGTGACGATTTCTAAATAAAATACTAAAGTACTATAAATCATTAATTTGAATAAAGACAAAACTACATGATGGTTTATAATCCAACGTTCAATGTACTATAAGTCATTTATTATGAGAAATAGACTTTTTACATAAAATATATCATACCTAAAATACTACAACGACTAGTATACCCAAAATACTACTTTTATAGAAAGAAGACTTTTTCGAAAATCCATAAAGTGTTTTTTGAAATGACTTGACATCTCACATCCCAAAAAGACTATCATTTCAAAAAGGCAACGACTATTTTTTGAAGGCTATATAAACACAAAAAAAATAGTTCTTAAGACAAGGACATGTGAGCTTACAACGAAAAAAATTCTTATTCGATATTTGAAAGAGAGCCTAGAAAAAGAAAGAGAAAAGAAAGAGAAAAAGTCAAGAATAGCTATTTGACAAAGAGTATCTTCTGAGTGAAAATAACAGAACATTCTGAGAATCCTTCATTCGTGCATTCATATCATTTTGAAGGTTCTATAGGAAGTATTGTAACTTTCTGTTATTCACTGTATTCTTTCTTTGTTGAAAGAAGAAGACCTCTGTGAAAGAGGGTGTGCCCTTTCTCTGTTGAGAGAAGAAGACCTCTGTGGAAGAGGGTGTTCCCCTTCTCTGTTGAGAGAAGAAGACCTCTTTGGAAGAGGGTGTGCCCCTTCTCTATTTAGAGAAGAAGACCTCTGAGGAAGAGGGTGTTGTACTATTTATCCGGTAACTCGGATGTTATAGTGGAAAACTCAAGTGGTTTGCTTGGGGACTGGATGTAGGTCAGGGTCTTGACCGAACCAGTATAAATTCTGTGTTTTATGTGTTGTGCCTTATTGCATTCTATTTTTAATTTATCGATCTATTTAAAATTTCACTATTCACCCCCCCTCTAGTGGAATTTCATTTGGTATCAGAGCAGGTTTGCTGGTTTCGACATAACAAGTCTTCCAGCACAAATGACATCTACCTCTTATGCTCGTGATATTGAAGGTCAACACGCATCTCGCCCTCCTTTCTTCAACGGCTCCAACTATAAATACTGGAAATGCAGAATGGCTATATTTCTCAAATTCATAGATTTTGCTGTATGAAAAATTGTTGAGCATCCATACACATCTCCATCCGCAGACTATAGCTTATGGTCTGATGAAGAAAAGAAAATGGCAAATCTAATTGCAAAGGCTATGAATGCCTTATATTGTGCCATTGATCAGAATGAATTCAACAGAATATCTATTTGTGAATCTGCTTATGATATTTGACATTCTTTGGAGGTTATACATGAAGGAACTAACAAAGTAAAAGAAGCCAAAATCTCATCTCTGGTTCAAAAATATGAGATGTTCAAAATGAACAAAGATGAACCCATCACAGAGATGTTTACAAGATTCACCAACATCACCAACGACTTGAAATCTCTAGGAGAAACCTATTTCCAGACAGATAAGGTGAATAAAATCTTGAGATCTCTCACAACTGACTGGGAGAAAAAGACTACTGCAATTGAAGAAGCTCAAGATTTATCCAAGCTTACCCTAGATGACTTGATAGGCAATCTGATGTCTTCTTTTTAATCGTTGTAATTTTGAAATGATTTTTAAATGAAAAACATGTGAAAACCAAACATCAAATAATAAAAACCGGTTCTCACTAGTGGATGAGACTGGGTCGAACTCAGGGAACGAGAATATTTCGTATTCAAGTACACAATTCTAAACTAATTTTTATTGCCGAATTATTGAAATGTAAAATGTTCAACAAAGGTAAAAACAACTAACTATTACAACAAATGAATACCCTTCGCAGAGGGCGTAAAGTGCAATATTTACAAACCCAATTAAATTCCTAATTCTAAACTGAACAGTAGAAAGAAACTCTACTCTTCGTACTTCGTGTCACGTAATCAATTCCGCTCCATTCCTGTGCTATCCTGCACAAATCAAATGAACACGAGCAATACAAGCGATCGAAATAGAAATTGTACTAAACAACTTATTTAAATGCTAAAAATATTGTGACTAAGCACTTTTACGAACTAAATTTAAAATCAAAACTAACTAACAACTAACTCAATTAACTAACAAGACAGTAAACTAACTATGAAAACAAAACAAGAAATCAATGAAGGAAACATGAATTGACTGTAATAAAAGAACAAGAATTCAAGAATTTGAAAAACAACATTAACTCCAAGAATTAAAGAAAACAGGATATTTAATGCATTAAAAAGGAAACTAACTGTAATGTAAAAACATGAATTTAAAGAATGAAACAAACAGAAAATTAGAATGGAAACAAGCAGGAAATTTAATCAAATAAAAACATGAAATGCCATCGAATGAAAAACAGGAAATGTAATACTGTAAAACAAAAGAAAAATTAAGGAAACCAGGAAATGTAAAACAAGAAATTCAAAACAGCAGAACAAGGAGACAATGAACTATGCAGGAAAAGAAAT
Organism: Nuphar pumila; assembly: GCF_984573655.1. Classification (NCBI taxonomy): domain Eukaryota; kingdom Viridiplantae; phylum Streptophyta; class Magnoliopsida; order Nymphaeales; family Nymphaeaceae; genus Nuphar; species Nuphar pumila. Next base: position 96,875,986 of record NC_143251.1, read on the forward strand.
TGAAAACAGAAACTGCAAAATAAGAAATCAGATGAATGAATGATAGAAAAAAAGAATTGCAGATAAAGAAAAAATGTAATGAGTGAACAACATTAAATGTAATGCTAAAACAAAACAAAACAAAACATGAAATCTGATATGCAAAAATTGAAAGAACAGGAAAATGAAAAAAAAAACAAATCAAGAACTAATTGAAATAAAAAAAATAGGAAATTGATTTAAAGAAAACTGGAAACCGAAATCAAAGAAAAACAAGAAATGAAGGAATCAAACTACAAAAACAGGAAATAAAAAAAAACTTACAAAACTTACCTGCTAACAAATGAATTAACAATATTATAAACAAAATCTAAAGAAAGACTTAATGAAATAGCAAATCGGCCGATGAAAAATTTGAAATAACAACTACCTATGTTTTTCTTTCTTTTCAAATTTTTTTTTTCAAAAATAACAAAACATCGATTGAAAAGACAATAAGAAAACAAAACAGGGAAACGAATACACAAATTTTTTTTCCGATTTTCTGAAACAAGACACAACAATTTAAATGGACAATGAAAAAGAAGAATGAAGAAGTTGAAAAAGAATAAGAAGTAATCTGACGAAGAAGAAGAAGAAGGAACAGATCGAAAGAAGAAGAAAAGCAGAAGATCAGAAAAAGAAGAAGAAGAGGAATTGGAAGAAGAAGAAGAATTGGAAGAAGAAGAAGAAGAAGAACAGAAAAAGAAGAAGAAGAAGAATTGGAATGCTTACCGTAACTGGAGTTGGAAGGATTAGAGGAGAAGTTGGCGGCCTCCACCACCAGCCGTCACCAGACTGAAGAATCCACCACCACCGCCGGCTGGACTGTCATTAGAGGAAGAGGGAGAAGGGGAAGGTAGGGAAAGGAAGGAACCACCGGCGATAGTGGAGGAAGGTGAGAAGAGAGGGAAGAGAGGGAAAGAGGGTAAAGAAGAAGGGCTTCAGCCGTATGGGGGAGGCGCCCAAAATTTTTTTCAATCTTGGGTTTTAAAAACCCCAAACCGGCTGGAACCGGTTTGAAACAGAATTTTTTCAGTTTGAAAGAAATGCAAACCGGTTCAAGCCGGTTTGCTTATTTATTTTTTTTTTCAGTTTTTTTTTTTAAAGAAATCAAACCGTGTAAAACGGTTTGTTATTTTATATTTTTTTTCAGTTTTTAAAAATCAAAAACTATGTAAACCAGTTTATTATAAAGTTTTCAAAAGTTAAAAACAAAACTTATTTATAAAGAAACTCAAAAACTATTCTAACTATTTATATTTATATTTATTTTTTTTTCTTTTCTAAAAAACAAACATTTAAAATGATTTTAGTAACAATATAAAACTATTTTCTCTATATATATATATTTTTTATTATTATTTTTTTTAATTTTATTTTTAATTGAAAACTAAAACTAAACTACTATGACTATAACAAAAACTAAAATATGCATAAAAATGTAAAATAAAACTATTTTTCATGCATTTTCTATTTTTAAATCATTTTAGCACATTTACTCGAAAACTAACATAAAATGTGGTTTTTAAAACATTATTTTATAAAATCATGCATATTTTAATGTTAATTAACCCTGAATTATATGCATGATCAAATACCCCCATGCTTATGTTTTGCTAGTCCTCGAGCAAACTAGAAAAATGCAAGAAATCAAACTATCACCTAACTCACTTTCGTAGGAATCACGGTTGCATTTAGCTCATGCAACAAGCCCTTTCAACCCCTGGGTTACCCCAGTGGACGAGTAAGGTCTCGTGAGGGTTTGCAGTGATGCTACCCACAAACATCTCTGTCATGTATGCATAATATTACACATCCTCATAAGCAGTAGGTAATTAAAGACTTTGTTTTCACAAATATTTCGTGTTACAAAAAAAATCAAAACATAATTAGAGTCTTTTATATACCACCACAAAAAAAGAATTTCTTTCACTTTTCTAAATATCACAATTATTTATGTTTTATTCTTAGAAAATCCAAAAAAAACAAGTTATTTTTTACTTATCCTCACTCATATGTCTTTTGCACAGGTTTTCTCAATCGCACTTCTAAGCACTGAACTTTTCTTTCTTTTTAAGCTCTTTTCTCTCTTTTTTCATTTTTTTCACGCTTTTTCTTTTTGCGTATTCATTCTTCTCTTATAGCTTGCGTGTGGTCTGCTTTTATGCCTTGTGCAATGTCAATATCTTCTATACTTTTTCAATGCATACCAAAAGATATTAACTAAGACATAAAAGTGACTTCCTTCATTCACCTTTATAACATGAGAGTCAAACATTTCAACTTGTATCTGTTCTCAGTTACTTAGGATCACAAAGTTTTCTACTCTCCTTTTCGAAATGGAATTAAAAGTTTCAACTTACATCTAAGTTCCATCTACTAAGGATTGTGGAATTATCCAAACAACCTAACGCATGCTATTTTTCTCACTTTTGAGCTCTTTTTTTATGCTTTTGTTCATTTGCTTAGTTCTTCAAAAATAGAACTGTGCATATTCATATTTATGATTCAAAATAAATTCTAACATGTATCTATCATCATTTCTTTGAAATCCGCATAAACAACCGTAATTTTTAGATCTATGTCAGAATTTTTTTTTCGTGGGGCTTAAAAATCCTCTAAAAACATCAGATTTGAAATAACATTCATATAAGTTCAAACTTTTTCTTTAAAAACCTACTTTTCATGAGAGATGTGTAAACATGTGCAAGAACTTAAACAGAAATATCAAGGTATGCACTCTACACCCTCCCCCATGCTTGAATGACACTGTCCCAGTGGCACTCCCCCATGCTTATATGAAACTAAGTGAATGCACATGAGAGGAAATAAATGAGGGAAAAGAGTAGAATAACCTGACATGAATTAAAAATGCACGTTCTATGAATGTAATGAATGCAATGTATACATGACAAAACATGAAACTCAGAAAAAGATAGAAAACGAAAAATAAAAGCAAATAAAATCTACAAATCCTAACAACAAATGTAATATTGTACAGAATATGGGTTGCCTCCCATAAAGCGCTAAGTTTCACGTCCCCAGCCAGACGGATCCCTGGAAAAACCTTCATCATCTATGAGATCAATGGACATGAAGTCAGGCTCAATGAGGCTCTATGAAGAAAAGAGTGTCATCTGTGACACTACGCACTGTGTTTCCATCCCGTCTACATCTAACTGTAGGATCATAACTCTCTCGACGCGAAGAACAGAGATTAGTCTCATCTGAGACACTGGTCAAGAAATGAGAGTCTAGGACCGACCGACTATCAATGAATGCAACTTCAGACAAGTGGTGAATATGATCAGGCTTGACTTGGTCAAACACCTTCTGCATCTGTACCTCTTGCTTACTGAAAACAATCGGTGATCCTAAAGGCTGAGAGAATGGGGCTTTATATGATGATAATGCATGCTGTGAGTCAGGCCCCTTTTTTTGAGGTATCATGGAGATCGACTTGTCAATAGAAATGATATGAGGTTCATGAGTCGATTCCTGAGTGGAGTGACACGCCTTCCCATACTGAAGGGATGTAACAGATTTGACTTGCTCATGATGTGAAGCAGTAGGTTGCAAGTCAAATGACATGGAATCCTCTCCCTTGGATGTGACAACAGACTGACTATGAAGGTTCTCCTGACTTTGTCTACTCAATGTCTGAGCTAACTGTCCCATTTGAGTCTCAAGCTTGGCTATTGACTGCGTATGAGAGCAAAGAGTGGCCTTGATATCAGAAAAGGCTTCTAACATCTTCTTCTGAAATGATAAACTTGGAATGGGCTCCTGAAGAGAAGGTAGACTAGACTGGGGATGAACCTGTGGAAAAATGGGATGCAAGTAACCTTGTGAAGGGTTACTGTGTCTATACTGTGTCTGGGAGGGCTGATGGGATGGGGAAATGGACTGGTTTCGCCAACCTGGGTTATATGATGGTGTAAATGAATCATGCATGGGTCTAGCGAAACCTTGGGCAGCATTCACCTGCTCCTGAACGAATTCAGGATATAATGGCGCTGCCGAACAATCCGTAACACAGTGTGCAGGGCTAGCACATAGCTCGCACACTCTTTCTACTGGACTTCTCGAGGAATTGGCTAGGAATTGATCTAACTTCCTAGTCAACTGGTCAACCTTAGTACGCAATTCTAACTCAGACCCTACTTCAGAAATCCCTATTTTCCTAGGACCACTAGACAGAGATGTAGTCCTATCGAGCCGTGAAGACAAAGCATGATGCATCATGTTTTCACTCAAGGTCTCGAATAGAGACCATGCCTCGTCCTCACTCTTGAGCATAAAAGTTCCCCCACAAGACGAATCAACCATTTGACGGTGCTTCTCAGTAAGCCCGTCATAAAAATACTGCACCAACTGCCAACGAGGCACCTGGTGATGGGGACACTTGCGGAGAAGATCTTTCAATCTCTCCCAAGACTCGTGAAACTGTTCTCCCTCAATTTGAGAAAAACTGGTTATACCTTTACGAAACTGATTCGTTTTACCAATTGGGAAGTACTTTTTGAGGAATTCGCGCTGCATTCCTTCCCAAGTAGTAATATGAACCGTCTCAAAAGATTTTAGCCAGTGCTTGGCTTTATCTTTGAGAGAGAACGGAAACAAAGTCAACTTCATAGCGTCATCTTCAAAGTTATTGATTCGCACAGTCGAGCAAATCTCAAGGAATTCGTCGAGATGACGATATGGGTATTCATTGCTAAGGCCATAAAACGAAGGTAACATTTGAATCATACTGGCCTTAATCTCAAAATGGCTCGCTCCTACATCAGGTCTTGTGATGCAGGAGACAGGAGTATACGTATTTGGCATGAAGTACTCTCTCAAAGGATGGATCAATTGATGATCGTCAGCCATTGCGTACACCTTTGAGTAGACCGGTGTAGCACACATCCTAACTTTGGGTTTTCTACCTAACTAACGCACTAAGCGGCCAAACCACGCAAACCACAAAGCGAGTAGACTAAAAAAAACAAAAACTAAACAAACACCACGCAGTTACACATAACAGAGATTATGCAAAAGAAATATAAAATCTATGTGTACGGTACCAATCGTACATAGTCACCTCTAAGGGGATCCTAGTTGGTGGGCTGTGCAGAAAAGTAAGCTCGTCTCTAAGATATGCACATACGTGGTTCTAAACCTAAATGCAAACAAACACTAGGCAATAAAGCGAATACTAATATTATGCCGTTCCCCGGCAACGGCGCCAAAAATTTGATGTCTTCTTTTTAATCATTGTAATTTTGAAAAGATTTTTAAATGAAAAACATGTGAAAACCAGACATCAAATAATAAAAACCGGTTCTCACTAGTGGATGAGACCGGGTCGAACTCAAGGAACGAGAATATTTCGTATTCAAGTACATAATTCTAAACTAATCTTTATTGCCGAATTATTGAAATGTAAAATGTTCAACAAAGGTAAAAACAACTAACTATTACAACAAATGAATACCCTTCGCAGAGGGCGTAAAGTGCAATATTTACAAACCCAATTAAATTCCTAATTCTAAACTGAACAGTAGAAAGAAACTCTACTCTTCGTACTTCGTGTCACGTAATCAATTCCGCTCCATTCCTATGCTATCCTGCACAAATCAAATGAACACAAGCAATACAAGAGATCGAAATCGAAATTGTACTAAACAACTTATTTAAATGCTAAAAATATTGTGACTAAGCACTTTTACGAACTAAATTTAAAATCAAAACTAACTAACAACTAACTCAATTAACTAACAAGACAGTAAACTAACTATGAAAACAAAACAAGAAATCAATGAAGGAAACATGAATTGACTGTAATAAAAGAACAAGAATTCAAGAATTTGAAAAACAACATTAACTCCAAGAATTAAAGAAAACAGGAAATTTAATGCATTAAAAAGGAAACTAACTGTAATGTAAAAACATGAATTTAAAGAATGAAACAAACAGAAAATTAGAATGGAAACAAGCAGGAAATTTAATCAAATAAAAACATGAAATGCCATCGAATGAAAAACAGGAAATGCAATACTGTAAAACAAACAAAACAAAAGAAAAATTAAGGAAATCAGGAAATGTAAAACAAGAAATTCAAAACAGCAGAACAAGGAGACAATGAACTATGCAGGAAAAGAAATTGAAAACAGAAACTGCAAAATAAGAAATCAGATGAATGAATGATAGAAAAAAAGAATTGCAGATAAAGAAGAAATGTAATGAGTAAACAACATTAAATGTAATGCTAAAAAAAAACAAAACAAAACAAAACATGAAATCTGATATGCAAAAATTGAAAGAACAGGAAAATGAAAAAAAAAATCAAGAACTAATTGAAATAAAAAAACAGGAAATTGATTTAAAGAAAACTGGAAACCGAAATCAAAGAAAAACAAGAAATGAAGGAATCAAACTACAAAAACAGGAAATAAAAAAAAACTTACAAAACTTACCTGCTAACAAATGAATTAACAATATTATAAACAAAATCTAAAGAAAGACTTAATGAAATAGCAAATCGGCCGATGAAAAATTTGAAATAACAACTACCTATGTTTTTCTTTCTTTTCAAATTTTTTTTTTCAAAAATAACAAAACATCGATTGAAAAGACAACAAGAAAACAAAACAGGGAAACGAATACACAAATTTTTTTTCCGATTTTCTGAAACAAGACACAACAATTTAAATGGACAATGAAAAAGAAGAATGAAGAAGTTGAAAAAGAATAAGAAGTAATCTGACGAAGAAGAAGAAGAAGGAACAGATCGAAAGAAGAAGAAAAGCAGAAGATCAGAAAAAGAAGAAGAAGAGGAATTGGAAGAAGAAGAAGAATTGGAAGAAGAAGAAGAAGAACAAAAAAAGAAGAAGAAGAAGAATTGGAATGCTTATCGTAACTGGAGTTGGAAGGATTAGAGGAGAAGTTGGCGACCTCCACCACCAGCCGTCACCGGACTGAAGAATCCACCACCACCGCCGGCTGGACTGTCATTAGAGGAAGAGGGAGAAGGGGAAGGTAGGGAAAGGAAGTAACCACCGGCAATGGTGGAGGAAGGTGAGAAGAGAGGGAAAGAGGGGAAAGAAGAAGGGCTTCAGCCGTATGGGGGAGGCGCCCAAATTTTTTTTCAATCTTGGGTTTTAAAAACCCCAAACCGGCTGGAACCAGTTTGAAACCGAATTTTTTCAGTTTGAAAAAAATGCAAACCGGTTCAAGCCGGTTTGCTTATTTATTTTTTTTCAGTTTTTTTTTTTAAAGAAATCAAACCGTGTAAAACGGTTTGTTATTTTATATTTTTTTTCAGTTTTTAAAAATCAAAAACTATGTAAACCAGTTTATTATAAAGTTTTCAAAAGTTAAAAACAAAACTTATTTATAAAGAAACTCAAAAACTATTCTAACTATTTATATTTAATTTTTCTTTTCTTTTCTAAAAAACAAACATTTAAAATGATTTTATTAACAATATAAAACTATTTTCTCTATATATTTTTTTTATTATTTTTTTTAATTTTATTTTTAATTGAAAACTAAAACTAAACTACTATGACTATAACAAAAACTAAAATATGCATAAAAATGTAAAATAAAACTATTTTTCATGCATTTTCTATTTTTAAATCATTTTAGCACATTTACTCAAAAACTAACATAAAATTGGGTTTTTGAAACATTATTTTATAAAATCATGCATATTTTAATGTTAATTAACCCTGAATTATATGCATGATCACAATCTTATGGCCTATGAAGTCCATATGAAGAAAAGAAGGGAAAAAGAACAACTTGTAAAGAAAACTCTAGCCTTCCCAGCCCTTTCTGAGAATGAGGACTCAGAAAAAGAATCTGAAATTGCGCTACTCACCAGAAAATTCTAGCGCTTCATGAGAAAGAACCAACTTCAAAATAAGCACAAGGAAAGAAAAGAATCTAAGGAAGATTCTATGTGCTATCAGTGTAACAAGTCAGGTCACATGAGACGTGACTGTCCTCTTCTAAAAAGAAAATCCAAAACCGAGGAACCAAAGAAAAAGTTCTTCAAGAAAAAGGCTTTGCATGCTCAATGGGATGATTCTGAACCATCCTCAAGTGAAGTGTCAAGTGATGATGAAGCTGAAACCGCCAACATGTGCTTCATGGCAGAAAACTCTGTAAGTGAATCCCTTGATTTTTCTTTTGAAGAATTTCAAAATGCTTTTCAAGAACTTTTTGAAGAATCAAGAAAAACAATTCTCAAAAATAAAAATTTGAAATTTGAAAATCTAGAGCTTATGCAGAAAAATGAAAAACTCAGTATTGAAAATTCTGAGTTGAAAAAGAAAAATTGTATGATTACTTCTGAAATCTCTTCTACTAGCTCCAAAACTATAAATCTTCAAGTAGAAATTTCAGAACTAAAAAGTAAAATTGAAAACCTTTTGAAAACGGTTTTCAAGTTTACCAAAGGGAAAGAGAACCTGGATAAACTCCTATCCTCTCAAAAATTCTCTTTTTACAAGAATGGTATTGGTTATTCTCACATGAATAAACCTTCTTGTATAAATAAAAAGATTGTTTTCATCAAAGGTTCTGCTGAACCTAAGCAGGAGCATTACAACTTTCATACTTTATACTCCTCTAAAGTTATAAACAAACCCAAATCAAAATGGATATGGGTTCCCAAGTCTAACAAAAAGGGACCCGATTGGGTACCACAAAGAATTTTTACTTAATATTTTGCAGGCTCCAAAGAAGAAGAACAGATGGATACTAGACAATGGATGTTCAAAACATATGACAGGACATCTAGATTTTTTTGTTGTTCTTCATCATAAAGAAGGAGGAACTATCACCTTTGGAGATAACAACAAAGGTTTGATAATTGGTATTGGTAATATTGGTAATATCGATAAACCTCTTATCAAAGATGTTCTCCTTGTTAAAGGTTTAAAACATAACCTCTTAAGTATAAGTCAAATGTCTAACACAGGTTATAATATTAGCTTTAAACATGATGCATGCCTTATAGCAGACACCAACAAAAACATCATTTTAAAAGTTATAAGAAGAAATAATATATATGAATTATACCTAGAAAACATTATTGAACATTGCCTTATAGCTAATAATGACACTCAACATTTATGGCACATGAGAATGGGTCATGTCAACTCAAAATACATGTCCAAATTAGCTAAAAACTATTTAGTACGTGGGTTATTTAAAATGCCTTTTAAAAAGGACTATTTTTGTGATGCATGTCAACTAGGAAAATTGTCAAAATCATCTTTCAAATAAAAAAATATTGTTTCAAGTAAAAGACCTTTAGAGCTTCTCCACCTGGATCTTTTTGGTCCTTCTAGAGTAGCTAGTCTTAATAATAATAAATATGCTTTTGTCATTGTAGATGATTACTCAAGATTTACTTGGGCAATATTTTTGAAAAACAAAAGTGATACGTTTTGTGAATTTGAAATTTTATGTAAAAAGTTACAAAATGAAAAATCTTGTTCTATTATAAAAATCCGTAGTGACCATGGAGGAGAATTTGATAATGAGCTTTTTGTAAATTTTTTTAACTTGCATGGTATTTCTCATAACTTTGCCTTCCCTGGAGCTGCACCTCAAATTGGTGTAGTAGAAAGAAAGAATAAAACCCTTCATGAATCTGCTAGAACTATGCTCCAATATAATAACCTTGCAAAATATTTTTGGGCAGAAGCTGTTAATACTGCATGCTATATATCAAATAGAGTTCTTATTAGGCCCTTATTAAATAAAACTCCTTATGAATTATTCTATGACACAACTCCAAGGATAGACTATTTTAAAGTCTTTAGGTGTAAATGCTTTATCCTTAACACAAAAGATAGCCTGGATAAATTTGATGCTAAATCTGTTGAAGGCATATTCTTAGGATATTCAAGTCATAGTAAAGCATACAGAGCTTTTAATAAGAGTTCAAATACTATTGAAGAATCTATGCATGTCAGTTTTTGTGAAACTATTGATCAATCTGTTCATAAGCAGACTAACAATGATGATATTGAAAGTACAGATTTATTCTTAGATAACACAGCTAAACCTAGTGAAGATGATCTTCAAAGAACTTTTGCCGAAATTAGAGATCATCCTCAAAAGCATATTTTGGGAGACCTGACCAAGGGGGCTCAAACTAGAGCTCAGCTGGAACAGATTGCAAACATGTCATTCATTTCTCAACTTGAACCAAAGAAGATTGATGAAGCCATCATCGATGAGTTCTGGATGCTGGCCATGACTGCAAAATTAAATCAATTCCAAAGAAATGATGTTTGGGATCTTGTACCAAGACCTAAAGATCATTAGATCATTGGGACAAGATGGATCTTCAGAAACAAGCTAGATGAAACAGGTAATGTTATAAGAAACAAGGCAAGACTAGTAGCTCAAGGATACAACCAGGAGGAAGGTATTGACTTCGATGAAACATTTGCTTCTGTTGCTAGACTTGAATCTATTAGAATGTTTTTAGCATATGCAAGCTATATGGATTTCAAACTATATCAAATGGATGTCAAAAGTGCTTTTCTAAATGGTTTTATAAATGAAGAAGTTTATGTAAAACAACCTTCAGGCTTTGAAAATGAACAATATCCAAATCATGTTTTCAAACTAAAGCGTGCCTTATATGGATTAAAACAAGCACCTCGTGCTTAGTATGACAAACTCAAAACTTTTTTACTAAAAACTAGTTTTTCTGTAGGCAAAGCAAATTCTACTCTATTTATAAAAATAGTGAAAAATCATACCCTAATCGTTCAAATTTATGTGGACGATATCATCTTTGGATCTACTAACAACACTCTCTGTGAAGATTTTTCTAAGTCCATGCAGAAAGAATTTGAAATGAGTATGATGGGAGAACTCACCTACTTTCTTAGACTGCATATTAAGCAAACCAAGGATGGAGTCTTCATCAATCAATCTAAGTATGCTCATGAACTTCTGAAGAGGTTCAACATGAACTCAACTGCTTCAAAGAACACTCCTATGAGCACAACTACTGTGTTGGACAAAGATGAAGATGGTAAGTCTGTGGATACAAAGTTATACCGATGTATGATAGGATCACTACTCTATTTAACTGCTAGTCATCCAGATATCATGTTCAGTGTTTGCTTGTGTGCTAGATTTCAGTCAAATCCAAAAGAATCACATCTTAAAGTTGTAAAAAGAATAATGAGATATCTAAAAGACACAGTTAATTTTGGATTATTTTATTCAAAATCTTCTACATTTGATTTAATCTCATACAGTGATGCTGACTTTGCTGGAAGTAAATCTGACAGAAAAAGCACAAGTGGAACATGTCATATGCTAGGGCACTCACTAGTTTCATGGTTCAGTAAGAAACAAAACTATGTATCATTATCAACTACTGAAGCTGAATACATAGCTGCTAGCCTAGCCTGTACACAGGTCATCTGGATGAAACAAACTTTGAAAGATTTTGGTTTAAAATTCGAAAATACAACTATTTTATGTGATAACACCAGTGCTATAAATTTGTCTAAAAATCCTATTTTATACTCTCGAACTAAACACATTCAGATTAGACACCACTTTTTAAGAGAACAAGTCCTAAACAATATAATCAAACTGGAATTTATACCCACTAATAAACAATTAACAAACATTTTCACTAAACCTTTAAAAAATGAAGACTTTATAAGAATTAGGAGAGAACTAGTCTACTCGAGTTCACCTTTACAAAATATTAAAATATAATCTACACCTAACAAAATTTATCTTAACCAAAGAATAATAAGTAAAACCGACAAAACCACTTTATGTGAAATCTTGTTTTACAAATTCGTATCATAAATCAAGTGCTTGCTTTTCTTACTATTCTTTTATTGTTTTTGCCATCATTTCATTCACCACCTTTTTCAAAATTGAGGTCTTTCATACTTCACGTACATCATAAAGTCTTACTTATTAAATTAATACTTCATGTCATCTTATATATCATATCTCAAGTACAATTTACCTTTTGTCCTTTCATCTTTCACATCTTTTACAAAAAGGACTCTCAACAACTTGTCTTTTATTCTTTAATTATTATATGTTCCTTCTATTAGTACCATTCTTTAATTATTATATGTTCCTTCTATTAGTACCATCTTCTATTAGTGACCTTGACTCCTTTACATATTTTGAATTAATTGATCTTTTTCAAAAACTATGCACTCCCTCCAATCGAGTTTCATTAAAATCATTAAAACTTGTCAATCAATATTTTATGTCATTCATTGATTATTGTCCTTTTATAGCCTACTCCAAAATCCGTATACGATACCACCTTCACTTTATGTCTACTCTCATTCCTTCCACGCATATCTATAAAAATACTTCCTATTAAAGAAATCATTATATTTCTTTTGTCTTCTTCCAAATTCATTCTTCACGTATTTAGAATAGATTCACATAAAGTAAAAACATTGTATAAAAAGTTGTTTGTTTTTATTAGGCCATTATTTATCTCACTTTATAACAATCCTCACATGAATATCTTTAAAATCCATGGATCATACACCTCTGTGACCTTATCCTACTTTATTCATCCATCACACATCAATTCTAATGAGCACTCCATACTCAAAGTATGACACTTCTCACAATTCGATAAACTCTCCCATAGTAATATTTCCCTATATAGAAAAATTATTTGTGAAACTATGTTCTTCTTGTCATTCATGCTAATATGATACACTATCTTCCAAAAGTTGATTTGATCTATCATTCACAAGCCCCTTTAAGTTACAACTCACGAATTTCTTCATTCAACTAAAATCTAAAGGTCCTTCATTTCAAATGTCATTCACTTCTCATCAAAATAATTTTCTTCTCACTATTTAATGAATTAGTTCATCCCTCACCATTCCACTCGAATTTCTCTATCTTCATTCAAGCTATCACTCTCTCCAAGTTCTTCTTTCTAAGTTTCTATTAGATCAAGAGTACTTGCAATGGCTTCCTCCTCCAACAACGTGATCACCGCCGCCGATCTAAGATATCCTGATCTTTTTCACCACTACCACTACATTTGTTCACTTCCCATTCATGAAGGCTGCTTAGTTCACTACGAAGACTTCTCATCATTTGATCTTGAAAGCTCTCTCCCTGAATTTAAACACCTACTAGGATCCTCATCCCAAGCCGCCTACTATCCTGAACTTGTCTGATTATTCTACACAAATCTTTCCACTGATCATGACCAAACTACCATTACTAGCAAAGTCCGAGGATGCATGATTCTCTTTGATGCTTCTTCCTTAGGCCACATTCTAAACCTTTCCTCCACCGGCATAGACCTGGCCAACATAGAACCACTGGACCGTTCAGTAGTTCAAAAAGTGTGATGATGCATGAAATGCACATCATGTAAACAAGTTTTTCATACATTTTGTATCAAGTTTAAGGTTTTAAACCCATGTTTAGATGTGTTTTGATAGTAATGGGCTATGGTTCGAATTTCAGAAAAATCGGAGTTAAAATAAGAGAGTTATGGCTATTTCAGTGTTTGGGCACGAATTTCGAGGTGGATCGGATCCATATCCGACCCAATTAGGTTAATTGGACCTTGGATCAACTCTTAGAAAGCCCAAAACCCAACCCACACGCCTATCCATATCCATTTCAAAAAGTTTTTCTGAAAACCCCCCAGAAAGTGGCGCCTAGCAATATTTTATTTTTTAACACTCTTTCTGAAAAATGTCAAAACTATAAATAGTTTTTTTTCAAGAACCCTAGGCGTCTTTGGCTGTGTTTGGACGCCCCTTGCAGTGAATCTACTCCAGCAACTCCTTCCTCTCCATCTTCCCCACGTGTTGTCCATTGAAGACCGGTCTATGCTTGATTTTCAAGCATATTTTCGATCTTTCTTTTGTTTCTTTTCATTTCTTTCTTGTTCCTTGCTGTCTTTTCACCACTTTTCTGTATTTTTGCAGGTGTAGCAGAGGTGGAGACCATTAACCTTGGGCGGGAGTGCGCAACACACCACCAAGGTGAGCCGGCCCTACCTCCATCCGGCTTTCTACACCCTCTGATCGCGAATCGGCTCACATTCCATCGTCGGTGGATCTCCAACGTGTAGCAGCTGCAAATGTGCATTTTTTGGTGAAGTACAGCATTCTCGAACTGTATAGGACATCCATCTCCAGCTACGGTCCGCTCTTCTTCGTCCCCCCGGTCGTCGGAACTTCCAAAAGGTAGGTCTTCTTCTTCCTTCTCTTCTAGCTAAAACCGAAAGTGAGTGTTGCTTTTCTTTTATTATTTTCGGTGTGTTTCTTGTTTTTATTTTTGGTTCAACCTTAAAGTAGCATTCGTGCATAGACCAGCACGTTAGATATAGGTTTTGTTTTATTGTTTTCATGTTTGATTATTGACTCTCATTGTTTTTCAATCAAAACGTGTAAATCGGCTAGAGTTTTTCTAGCCGATTTGAGTTTTTGTTTTCAACGTGTCTCATTGTGAAGTTTTTATAGAAAATCCAATAAAAATTTTCCCTTTTGATTCATTTTAAACGTTTGGTTGTGAGTTATGATTGTGTGTTCATTTAAAAAGAAAAATCCAAAAATCGGCTAGACTTATTCTAGCCGATTCTTGATTTTTACAAAAAATATTTTTTTCTTTGTTCTGATTTTTTGTTTTGTCCAGCATGTGTACTGTGTTGTTTTGCTGAAAATCTCATTAGAAAATTTCATTTTAGTTTATTTTATTCGTGGGTTGTGCTTGTGTCTTGTTTTGATTTTATTTTTGAAAAAGAAAAAAAATCGGCTAGAGATATTCTAGCCGATCTTTGCATTTTTGTTAAAAGGGGGTTTAGAGTGGTAAGTCGTGTTGTTTACTGTGTGTTTAGTATGTTAACAGTAGTATAACTTGGTGTTAGTCATTTCATTGTTTTAGGATTGATTTAATTAATCGTTTTAATCATTTTTGTTTTTGTGTTTTGAGTCTATTGAAGAAAATTAAAAAAAAAATCAAGTTTTCTTTTCTTCATGTTTTTAATTCCAGCATAGTGCTATTCTTGTTAGCATTTGTGTAATTAGGAGTCCTTTTTATTATTTTCTAATTTAGTTTTATCAAAATAGTGGTTATTTAGTTTTATTGCTTTTTGTTAATTTATATTTTATTCTTTTTTTATTTTTCGTGTGGATCTTCTTCTTCCCCAAGGTGGGGCGGCAGCCATTAGAGCTCCCCTTGAGCTCTTGGTCGAATTTTTTAGCAAGTCTTAATTGTCATTAATTGAATTAGGAAGGTGTCTAGGTTCAATGTATTAGGGTTTTATCTCATAGCCGTTTTTAGTGGTCATTTAAGTAGGTTTTGGTAATTAGGGCAGCATTTAAGTTTAGAAAATCATGTTTTTCAATTAGGCCTTTTCATTACCTAGATGGTCTTAAATTCTTTGGTAGTATATTCTTAATTTAGAGTTGGCGATTTTGAGAGGGGAGGCAATTAAGGTAATTGCATTTAAAAAGTTTTTGGAAAGAGTGGATTCCCCAAAAATCGTGTGGGATATTTAAGGAGGAAATAAATTTTGGATGTGCATTAAAGTAGGAGTTACTCTTTGATCTTGGAAAGTGTTTTTGAAAATTAAACTAAAATTCCAAATTAAGTCCCACGATTTTCAGAAAGGAATAAATGCTCTTTACCCAAGTTGGGAAAGCAAAAATCGTGGGGTTTTCTTCTAAGTTGGACTTTCCATTTTCCAAAGTGAGAGTTTGAATACAATTAAGGAGAGTAACTCCCTCATTAAGTGGGGCAGTTTTTGGAGAATCCAATTTATTTCAAAGTTTGAGCAATTACCATTATTACCTTATTTTCCCAACCTTCTCCATTAAAATCGTGAACTTTGGATTAATTGTAGATTAATTAAGAGGTTGCTACTTTAATTGACCCAAGTTAAGTGAGGCAAACCCTAGTCTAAACCCACTTGAGTCTAGTCAAGACCACACCTAGGTCGAGTCAACCTTAGTCCACCTATTGAGACCTACCCTAACCGAGTTAACCTAGTTGACTAAGTCCACCCTAAACCGAGTTCAACTTAGTCTTCATAAGCCTAAGTCCAAGACCAAGACCTAACCCGAGTCAAGTTTTAGTCTAACCCAGGGTGAGTCCAAACCGAGCCTAGGTCGAGTCAACTCTAGTCTAAGTCAAACCTAACCTAGGTCAAAACAAGTGGAGTCAACCTAAACCAAGTTAACCCAACCCTATCCAAGTCAAACCGAGTCCACCTAAGTCAACCGAACCTAGTTGACTAAGTCCACCCTAGACCGAGTCCAAGACATAGACCTAGCCCTAGTCAAGCTTAAGTCAAACCCTAGCATAGCCTAAGTCAAAGTCAAGACAAACCCGAGGTCGATTCAACCTTAACCCAGTCAACCCAACCTTAGCTAAACCTAACCGAGTTCACCCAAACCAAAACCAAACCTACCCAAGTCAAAACCAAGCTTCGTTGAGTCAATCGAGTGAAACCTAACCCTAACCTTTGTTCTTTAGTGAATTAAGTTCATTTAATATTATTTCTTTTGATTTTTATACTAATTAGTTTATTTATCTAATTTAGTTTTAGTGTAGAAGAGTGTGTACGTATATCGTATTTGTTTAGTATGTGTGAAATATGTTTTGGTGATTGTTTGAATGGTAGTTAGATATTATTTAACTTAGTAGTTAGATTGCATTTTATTGTTTAGCATAGGTGCATTTGCATTGTTAGTTAACGTAGTTATAGTCATAATTTGCTTATCGTGCTTTGTTCGCCGTGCATTTAGTGTATTCGTAATAGTCATCTGCATATACACTGTTATACAGTGTCATTTAGATTGCATTAGGTTTGATTTGTCTTTTAGAGTGTTAAAATAGATTCATAAAGTGAATAGTGCACTCACATAAAAACCCGATTTTTGCCCTGTCGCACCAGCAGTATTTTCTGTGCAAAAATTCTGTGTTTTCCAAAAAATTTTGTTCTATTCACTTTATTGACGTGTTATTTGACTGCAGACCAAATTTCAGCTCATTCGGAGTTGATTTGGTCTGATTTTTAAGCGTTTTGCGAAAACCGTTTTTTTTGGATTTCAAATTACAGGACTTTCGATATCCTGATTTTTCCCAGATTTGAAACGCTTATATCTGGAGTTCCAGATACTGTTTTTCAATTCTGTAAAAACTGTCAGTTTGTTTAATCTGTCAGTTGCAGAACAAAACAAATTTCGGGAAAATCGGACCTCGTTTGCCCCATTAAACAGTAGTTTTCCGATAACCTGTCCGAATGCTATTTTACACTAGTTAGGGGCAGTTTCGTAATTTTCTTAGTTTCGGCATTTTAGACTTGTTTTCAGTAGTTTCTGCATTTTAGGAGTTGCATCATCATCATACAGCATTAGTAGAAGTAATTTGGTTAATGTTAGAATTAATTTAGTATTTTATTTAATTTTTGTTTGATAAGTAGTATTTGTTTTATTATTTTTGTAAAATTAGAACTAGTTTTAGTTATTGTTTGCATTGTTAGAATAGAATACTAACTTTGTATTTTCTGCATTTTTAGGTGAAAAGCATATTTAGTTTCCAGGGTTATTGTCCAAGTGCAAAGATTCTCTAATTGGCGAAAAGACGGAAAGACCCTTGGTGTGGAACAGAAGACAGAGTGCTTGTTTATTTTCCTTTTAGTGATTAATTGTAGTTGTATTAACTTTATAATTGTAGATTGACATTTGTTATTAATAAATTAAATTTTCTAGAAATATTGTGATTAATTCCTGTTCCCTGAGGATTCGACCCGTACTTACCACTTTGTGGAAAGTCGGTTTTTATATTTTTGGTTGACGATTTTCCAAAGTTTTATTGAAAATAATTGTTTTAAAAAGATCATTTCAAAATATCAACCAAATTTTGGCACCGTTGCCGGGGAACGGCGAATTAATTACTTTATTTTTTTAGAGTTTGATTTATTAATTTGTTTTAGTTAGTTAATTAGTTGTTTTATTTTTAGTTAGTAGGATTAGTAAGTGAATATAGGATTAACATAGTTAGTAAATATAGGATTCACGTTCTGTTCTTTCTAGGATTCACTTGAAATTCATTCTGCAAGGAGCGATTAGACAGGTGGGTTTTAGAAAAACTTAGTTTGTGATTTCCTGTATTTATCTTTTCAGTACTTTAGAGTAGTTTAATTTGTTATTTCATTTACTTAGTTAGATCATTCTGACATAATTAGTTTAGCATATTTGTTTATTAGTTGTTTATTTTGTGTTATTTACATTTTAGTACCTGTGTTAGTTATTTTTTTTTAGATTTAGGTCGTTTGCTTACATCTGGTCTTAGTACCAGTGTATGCAGGGGCGGCGAGGTCTAGGAACCCCATTACACCCATTTGTTGACAACCCAGAGAGAATTTTACATTCTCATCGAAGTTCGGCAACAATGGCTGACATGGATCCTCCACCTCCACCCCCAGTTCTTTCACGCCCTCTGCGGGAATACTTCATTCCCACAGACTATGTTCAGGCATCCTGCATTCGGAGACCCGATGTAGGAGCGCCTCATTACGAGATTAAGGCCAGCATTATTCAGATGCTTCCATCCTTTTATGGCCTTAGTCATGAGGATCCCTACCGACATTTAGATGAATTCCTCGAAATCTGTTCTACTGTTAAGATACAGAATTTCGATGATGATGCTTTAAGGTTGACTCTATTCCCCTTTTCATTGAAGGACAAAGCCAAGTATTGGCTAAAGTCCTTAGATTCTGTAGAAATAGAGTCATGGGATCAATTGAAACAGGAGTTTCTTCGAAAATATTTTCCCATTGGTCGTACGAACCAATATCGTAGAGCCATCACTAGCTTCTCAGAGCTAGATGGTGAGCGCTTTCATGAGACCTAGGAGAGAATGAAGGATCTCCTCAGGAAATGTCCCCATCATCAGGTGCCGAAATGGCAACTGGTGCAGAGCTTCTATGATGGATTGTCTGACAAGAATCGTCAGATCATCGACTCTTCATGTGGAGGGACATTCATGCTGAAGAGCGAGGACGAAGCATGGAGGCTATTTGATACATTGGCCGAGAATTCACTCCACCATGCTTCGAGCTCTCAATCTGATAGAGCCACACCCAGCATTCAGAAGAAAGCTGGTGTTCTTGAAGTTGGTTCATCTACTGCACTACAGTGCAAGGTAGACATGATTGCTCAGAAGCTGGACCAGCTTCTCTCAGGACCATCCACTACACAGCAGGTGTGTACTCTTTGTGCCAGTCCCGCACACGAGATCACTGAGTGCCCTTCGGCAGCTCAGTACCCTGAATTTGTTCAAGAACAAGTTCAGGCAGCTCAGGGTTACGTCAGACCGCCGAATAACCCATTTTCATCGACATATAATCCGGGTTGGCGTAACCATCCAAATTTTTCATGGAAGAATCCACAGTCTTCCATGCAGATGCCTACATCCTCTCAGCCAGTTCGGCAGCCATCTTTTACTCAGTCATTTCAAAGACCGAACTATTCTCAGTCTTCTTCTTCTTCGGTCACTCCCCCGATTCAGCAGGAGTCTGCCCCGCAGATATCTTTTGAGAAGAGACTTCTCCAGGCATTCCAAGAGGTGAAAACCTCTAATCAGAACGCCTTCGAGAAGTGTAGCCAGATTTTGAGCTCGCATACGCAGTCCATTGCGAAGTTAGAATCGCAAATGGGATAGTTAGCTGAGGCTATTAGTAGGAGACCCGAGGGTACATTGCCGAGTCAGGCTGTCATGAACCCGAAGGGTAAGGACCAGATGACTGGAGGCCTATTTCATACCGAGACACAGCAACAGGCTAAATCAGTTATGGCCTTGAGGAGTGGACGTGAGTATTACGTCGAGAGCAGAGAGCGAGAGAGTAGAGAGAGGATAGAGGAGCCAGAGACCATTGTTTCACCTACGTCGGCTCAGCCATCATCCCCATCATCATCTTCATCATCATCTTTATCTTCATCTTCAGAGAAGAAGAAGGATAGGAGTGAGCCTTCTCACAAAGAGGAGGAGCCAGTAGAGTATATTCCCCCACCACCCTATCCCAAAGCATTAGAGTCTCCTGGTTATAGAGGGAAGCAAGGTGCGAAGATCCAGGACATGCTTGACATCTTCAAGCATGTGCAGATCAACCTACCTTTGCTCGATGCGATTCAGCAGGTGCCGGCATATGCCAAATTCCTGAAGGAACTATGTACGCAGAAGCGTAAATCTAGAGAGAGAGTTCCTAACAGGGTCCATTTGACCAAGCAGGTGAGTTCAGTACTTCAGCATCAGACACCACCAAAGCTCAAGGACCCTGGAGCCCCTATCATTGCGTGTACCATAGGGAATATCCGGATAGAACGCGCATTGCTCGATCTTGGAGCAAGCGTGAACATTCTGTTCGGGTATTTCTTTGATTCTTTCGGGCTAGGAGAGATGAGATCGACTCCGATTACACTTCAACTGGCAGATCGTTCTGTCAAGGTGCCGAGAGGTGTCTTGGAGGACGTGCTAGTTAAGGTGGATGATTTTTATTTTCCAGTTGATTTCATTATTCTTGATATGGAAGGAGTAGATAGCCAGCACCAGACTCCGATTATTTTAGGCAGACCATTCTTGGCGACTGCCAATGCATGCATCAACTGTAGGACCGGAGCCATGGATCTCTCATTCGGCAATAGGAAGGTAAAGCTGAATATTTTCAATGCCGCGATGGGTCCAGCAGGAGACATGAACTGCTTTCATGTAGACATTGCACACGAGTTAGTGGAGGAGCAGCCCGAGTTGTACATTACTGAGGATTCTTTAGATTTGTACCATATAGAGAAGAATAGCGGTGTAGATAGTGTAGATGTGTCTAGAGTGTCGTCGGAGAGACCACCTTGGGGAGCGGTCAGGGAGCCTCTTCCACCACTTGCTGAGACCCCCGCCAAATCTTCGATTGAGTCACCTCCGAAACTTGAGTTGAAACCCTTACCGGATTCACTCAAGTATGCATACCTCGGAGATGATGAGACTCTGCCTGTGATCATCTCGTCCTTGCTCACTGAGGAGCAGGAACAAAGATTGCTGACTATTCTTCGAGAGCACAAGGCAGCGATTGGCTGGGGAGTTGCTGATCTGAAGGAGATTGATCCTTCATTCTGCATGCATAGAATCCATTGTGATGAGGAAGTCAAGCCATTTAGGGATATGCAGAGAAGGCTAAATCCCAACATGAAGGAAGTGGTGAAGAAAGAGGTGGTGAAATGGTTGGATGCCGGAATCATTTACCCTATTTCTGATAGCCAGTGGGTCAGTCCGATTCAGGTTGTGCCGAAGAAGTCAAGACTCACGGTGGTTGAGAACGAGAAGGGTGAGAGAATTCCGATGAGGACCACTACAGGATGGCGAGTCTGCATCGATTATAGGAAGTTGAATGTGGCAACTAGGAAAGATCAATTCCTATTGCCATTCATTGATCAGATCTTAGAAAGACTCGCAGGGCAGAGCTACTACTGCTTTCTAGATGGATATTCAGGATACAATCAAGTAGCTGTTCATCCTGACGACCAGGAGAAGACCACGTTTACATGTCCTTATGGCACCTTCGCGTTTAGACGTATGCCGTTTGGGCTCTGTAATGCCCCGGCTACTTTTTAGAGGTGCATGCTTGCTATCTTCTCAGATATGATTGATGATGTGATGGAAGTTTTTATGGACGACTTTTCTGTGTATGGCTCTTCTTTTGAAGATTGCCTCCAAAAACTTGCTCGAGTACTGAGTAGGTGTGTGGAGACCAATCTCGTCCTGAGTTGGGAAAAGAGCCATTTTATGGTCCAGGAGGGGATTGTGCTAGGACACATTGTGTCCAAGCGTGGTATTGAGGTTGACAGAGCGAAGGTGGAATCCATTTCCCGTTTGACTCCACCCACCTCTGTGAGGCAGACTCGATCATTCTTAGGGCATGCGGGATTTTACAGGCGGTTCATAAAAGATTTTAGCAAAATCTCTCGACCGCTCTGCACTTTATTGGAGAAAGACCAGCCCTTTGTTTTCGGTGAGGATTGTATGAAGGCCTTTGAGATTCTCAAAGAGGCCTTGATTACTGCACCTATTTTGAGACCTCCAGATTGGACTCTTTCATTTGAGATTATGTGCGATGCATCTGATTATGCTATGGAGGCTATTTTAGGACAACGCATTGATAGGAAGCCCTATGTGATCTACTATGCGAGTAGAACTCTGTCTGATGCCCAGATGAATTATACTACGACAGAGAAGGAACTACTTGCGGTAGTTTTCGCATTGGATAAATTTAGGTCCTATTTACTCGGTTCGAAGGTGGTTGTCTATTCTGACCATTCTACATTGAAATATTTGTTGAATAAAAAAGACACCAAACTGAGATTGATTCATTGGGTTCTACTACTACAGGAGTTTGATCTCGAGATTCAAGATAAGAAGGGAAGCGAGAATGTAGTAGCAGACCATCTTTCAAGACTGATCGTAGAGACCACGCAAGATCAAAGGTCGATCAGTGATTCTTTCCCCGACGAGCAGATCATGTCAGTCAGTACACCGCAATTACCCTGGTTTGCAGATATTGTGAACTATCTGGTTTCGAGGCAGATACCTGAGCATTGGAACAAGAATGAGCGTGAGAGATTCCTATCTCAGGTAAGGCACTATTATTGGGATGAACCAGAGTTGTTCAAATACTGTGTTGATCAGATCATTAGGAGATGTGTTCCGGAGGAGGAGTACCAGTCCATTTTGAATTTTTCCCATTCATTAGCCTGTGGAGGGCATTTTAGCAGTAGGAAAACGGCTGCAAAGGTTTTGCAGTCAGGATTTTATTGGCCCACACTCCACAAGGATGCTCATGAGTTCTATAGGCGATGCCTGCGATGCCAGCAGATTGGGAACATGTCCAAGAGGGACATGATGCCCTTGCTTCCGATTTTGATAGTCGAGATTTTTGATGTTTGGGGCATTGATTTCATGGGACCATTTCCGCCCTCATTCGGAAATTTATACATTCTGGTGGCGGTTGATTATGTGTCCAAGTGGGTCGAGGCTGTGGCAACCAAGACCAATGATCATAGAGTTGTGCTTAAGTTTATTAAGCACAACATTTTCAGTCGTTTTGCGGTGCCACGTGCGATGATTAGCGATGGTGGCAAGCATTTTAGGAATGTACAGATAGCTTCTCTTCTGAGAAGATATTCTGTCAATCATAGATTCACCACGCCGTATCATCCGCAGACTAGTGGACAGGTTGAAGTGTCCAATAGGGAGATTAAGCAAATTTTAGAAAAGACAGTTCGTCCGGATTGCAAAGATTGGTCTCAGCGCTTAGATGATGCACTGTGGGCATATAGAACTGCATTTAAGACGCCCATTGGCATGTCCCTGTATCGCCTTGTATTCGGGAAAGCATGCCATCTTCCTGTCGAGCTAGAGCATAGAGCGTATTGGGCTATCAAGAAATTGAATTTTGACCTCACCTAGGCTGGCAAAGAGAGCACTGCAGCTCTCAGAATTAGAGGAACTCAGGAATGATGCATATAAGAATGCCAAATTATACAAAGCTCGCACAAAAGCATTTCATGATAAGCATATTGTCAGAAAAGTGTTTGAGCCAGATCAGAAAGTGTGGCTATACAATTCTCGTTTACATTTATTCCCAGGGAAGTTAAGATCGAGATGGACAGGTCCGTACATTGTGAAAGAAGTATTTCCCCAGGGAGCAGTGACATTATTCGATCCTATGACCCAAGGTACATTCAAGGTAAATGGGCAAAGACTGAAGCCATTCATTTCAGATACCTTGCAGGATGGTGAGTGTGAGATAGTGCATCTCACGAAGGCTTGAGGATTCGACCAGAGGGATGTATCATATGTACATTATTTATTTTTCATTTCAGTGTTTTTCTTTATTTAGTATTTCACTTCACATGTGCTAACTTGTGTTTTGATGTATGCAGGATGAATGTGACATTTAGTGTATCAGTGACCAGGTGCATGGAAGAGCTTGCAAAGAATTCAAAGATCAGATGAAATTCAAATTCAGAAGCTCAGAGCAAATCAGGTTGTATCTATCATTTCTCCCATAGTTTTGTTAGTGTCTTTTAGTGTGCATTTGCATTGCATTTTTATTCATGTTGTATGCCACTAGGGACAGTGTCATTCAAGCATGGGGGGGTGGTCTAGATGCATGCACACAAAAATTTCAATTTTTTTTTGTATGACTGGTAATCAAAGTAGGCATTTGAGAACAAGTTGTAGCATATATGATTGTTTTTGGCATAATCTAACAGTTTAAAATTTTTTTAAGCCCCATAAAAAATTTATTTTCTGAACTGAGTCAAATAGAGTAGTTGTTTATGAGATAATTCAAAGAAAAGATAGTATTTGATTGTTAGAAAATTTTGAATCACTTTTGTATAAGTATGCACAGTATGTTTTCTGAAAGAAATAAGCAATGGAAAGATGTGGTTGAAAAATGAGTTTAAAAGAATAGAGCTACGTTTAGTTGTTGATGTTTTCGTGAATCCTAGTAGTGGAACTCAGACACGAGATGGAGTGTTTGAGTATCTTAACGAAAAGGATAACAAAGGAGATCATCTTCTTGGCTAAGTCGATATCTGTGGCCTTTGTAGTTCGAGTAAGTAGAATCTGAAGGGTGTTTTACACCTGGTGCCCCAAAGCCAGCTGGTTTGGGAGCCACCGGTTCGAAAGCTTGTTACATGGACTGCATAGAAAGCCTAAGAGATAGAGACATTGCACATGACGAGAGGCAGACTATACGTAAACTATTAGAATAGAAGGTCTAGTGACTCGAGCAATTAAGTCCGAGGGATACTTTGTATCTAGTGCCCTAAGGTTGGCCAGCTTGGGAGTCACTGACCCAAAGCTCGCTACACGGGTCACGAAAACTGACTATTCAAAATAGTGCTCATATGAGAAGAATGCGCAAGAGATCAAAAGTTGAAAAAAGAGTGAAAATGAGAAAAAAAATTGTGCTGAATGAGAAAATTTTCATTGCTTAGGCATATATGTGTATTACTGTGAAGAAAATATACAAGTGAAAATAAAGGAGTAAAACATGAGAATACTTGACTTTCAGAGAAAAATCATGAACTAGCTACAATATTAGAAAAGTAAAGGAAAATAATTTTTACTGTGGTGGCATGAGATTTTTAAACTTGTTTTAAGAATATCAATTACATGAAATATTTATTACAATTGCATTCTTAAGAGCCTAATATTTTTGAAAGATCATCCTCGCATTTCATTGATGTTTGTGGGTAGCACCGCTGCAAACCCTCATGAGACCTTACTCGTCCACTAGTGTAAGCCAGGGGTTTAAAGGGCTTGTTGCATACGCTAAATGCAACCGTGATTCCTACGAAAATGAGTTAGTATTATGCATTCATGCTTAGCATTTCTTGTCTTCAGTGCATATCATGATTAGGGTTTGTTAAGGGACTAACAAACATTCAAGCATGGGGGTATTTGATGATGCATGAAATGCACATCATGTAAACAAGTTTTTCATACATTTTGTATCAAGTTTAAGGTTTTAAACCCATGTTTAGATGTGTTTTGATAGTAAGGGGCTATGGTTCGAATTTCAGAAAAATCGGAGTTAAAATGAGAGAGTTATGGCTATTTCAGTGTTTGGGCACGAATTTCGAGGTGGATCGGATCCATATCCGACCCAATTAGGTTAATTGTACCTTGGATCAACTCTTAGAAAGCCCAAAACCCAACCCACACGCCTATCCATATCCATTTCAAAAAGTTTTTCTGAAAACCCCCCAGAAAGTGGCGCCTAGCAATATTTTATTTTTTAACACTCTTTCTGAAAAATGTCAAAACTATAAATAGTTTTTTTTCAAGAACCCTAGGCGTCTTTGGCTGTGTTTGGACGCCCCTTGCAGTGAATCTACTCCAGCAACTCCTTCCTCTCCATCTTCCCCACGTGTTGGCCATTGAAGACCGGTCTATGCTTGATTTTCAAGCATATTTTCGATCTTTCTTTTGCTTCTTTTCATTTCTTTCTTGTTCCTTGCTGTCTTTTCACCACTTTTCTGTATTTTTGCAGGTGTAGCAGAGGTGGAGACCATTAACCTTGGGCGGGAGTGCGCAACACACCACCAAGGTGAGCCGGCCCTACCTCCATCCGGCTTTCTACACCCTCCGATCGCGAATCGGCTCACATTCCATCGTCGGTGGATCTCCAATGTGTAGCAGCTGCAAATGTGCATTTTTTGGTGAAGTACAGCATTCTCGAACTGTATAGAACATCCATCTCCAGCTACGGTCCGCTCTTCTTCACCCCCCCGGTCGTCGGATCTTCCAAAAGGTAGGTCTTCTTCTTCCTTCTCTTCTAGCTAAAACCGAAAGTGAGTGTTGCTTTTCTTTTATTATTTTCGGTGTGTTTCTTGTTTTTATTTTTGGTTCAACCTTAGAGTAGCATTCGTGCATAGACCATCACGTTAGATATAGGTTTTGTTTTATTGTTTTCATGTTTGATTATTGACTCTCATTGTTTTTCAATCAAAACGTGTAAATCGGCTAGAGTTTTTCTAGCCGATTTGAGTTTTTGTTTTCAACGTGTCTCATTGTGAAGTTTTTATAGAAAATCCAATAAAATTTTTCCCTTTTGATTCATTTTAAACGTTTGGTTGTGAGTTATGATTGTGTGTTCATTTAAAAAGAAAAATCCAAAAATCGGCTAGACTTATTCTAGCCGATTCTTGATTTTTACAAAAAATATTTTTTTCTTTGTTCTGATTTTTTGTTTTGTCCAGCATGTGTACTGTGTTGTTTTGCTGAAAATCTCATTAGAAAATTTCATTTTAGTTTATTTTATTCGTGGGTTGTGCTTGTGTCTTGTTTTGATTTTATTTTTGAAAAAGAAAAAAAATCGGCTAGAGATATTCTAGCCGATCTTTGCATTTTTGTTAAAAGGGGGTTTAGAGTGGTAAGTCGTGTTGTTTACTGTGTGTTTAGTATGTTAACAGTAGTATAACTTGGTGTTAGTCATTTCATTGTTTTAGGATTGATTTAATTAATCGTTTTAATCATTTTTGTTTTTGTGTTTTGAGTCTATTGAAGAAAATTAAAAAAAAAATCAAGTTTTCTTTTCTTCATGTTTTTAATTCCAGCATAGTGCTATTCTTGTTAGCATTTGTGTAATTAGGAGTCCTTTTTATTATTTTCTAATTTAGTTTTATCAAAATAGTGGTTATTTAGTTTTATTGCTTTTTGTTAATTTATATTTTATTCTTTTTTTATTTTTCGTGTGGATCTTCTTCTTCCCCAAGGTGGGGCGGCAGCCATTAGAGCTCCCCTTGAGCTCTTGGTCGAATTTTTTAGCAAGTCTTAATTGTCATTAATTGAATTAGGAAGGTGTCTAGGTTCAATGTATTAGGGTTTTATCTCATAGCCGTTTTTAGTGGTCATTTAAGTAGGTTTTGGTAATTAGGGCAGCATTTAAGTTTAGAAAATCGTGTTTTTCAATTAGGCCTTTTCATTACCTAGGTGAGTCTTAAATTCTTTGGTAGTATATTCTTAATTTAGAGTTGGCAATTTTGAGAGGGGAGGCAATTAAGGTAATTGCATTTAAAAAGTTTTTGGAAAGAGTGGATTCCCCAAAAATCGTGTGGGATATTTAAGGAGGAAATAAATTTTGGATGTGCATTAAAGTAGGAGTTACTCTTTGATCTTGGAAAGTGTTTTTGAAAATTAAACTAAAATTCCAAATTAAGTCCCACGATTTTCAGAAAGGAATAAATGCTCTTTACCCAAGTTGGGAAAGCAAAAATCGTGGGGTTTTCTTCTAAGTTGGACTTTCCATTTTCCAAAGTGAGAGTTTGAATACAATTAAGGAGAGTAACTCCCTCATTAAGTGGGGCGGTTTTTGGAGAATCCAATTTATTTCAAAGTTTGAGCAATTACCATTATTACCTTATTTTCCCAACCTTCTCCATTAAAATCGTGAACTTTGGATTAATTGTAGATTAATTAAGAGGTTGCTACTTTAATTGACCCAAGTTAAGTGAGGCAAACCCTAGTCTAAACCCACTTGAGTCTAGTCAAGACCACACCTAGGTCGAGTCAACCTTAGTCCACCTATTGAGACCTACCCTAACCGAGTTAACCTAGTTGACTAAGTCCACCCTAAACCGAGTTCAACTTAGTCTTAATAAGCCTAAGTCCAAGACCAAGACCTAACCCGAGTCAAGTTTTAGTCTAACCCAGGGTGAGTCCAAACCGAGCCTAGGTCGAGTCAACTCTAGTCTAAGTCAAACCTAACCTAGGTCAAAACAAGTGGAGTCAACCTAAACCAAGTTAACCCAACCCTATCCAAGTCAAACCGAGTCCACCTAAGTCAACCGAACCTAGTTGACTAAGTCCACCCTAGACCGAGTCCAAGACATAGACCTAGCCCTAGTCAAGCTTAAGTCAAACCCTAGCATAGCCTAAGTCAAAGTCAAGACAAACCCGAGGTCGATTCAACCTTAACCCAGTCAACCCAACCTTAGCTAAACCTAACCGAGTTCACCCAAACCAAAACCAAACCTACCCAAGTCAAAACCAAGCTTCGTTGAGTCAATCGAGTGAAACCTCACCCTAACCTTTGTTCTTTAGTGAATTAAGTTCATTTAGTATTATTTCTTTTGATTTTTATACTAATTAGTTTATTTATCTAATTTAGTTTTAGTGTAGAAGAGTGTGTACGTATATCGTATTTGTTTAGTATGTGTGAAATGTGTTTTGGTGATTGTTTGAATGGTAGTTAGATATTATTTAACTTAGTAGTTAGATTGCATTTTATTGTTTAGCATAGGTGCATTTGCATTGTTAGTTAACGTAGTTATAGTCATAATTTGCTTATCGTGCTTTGTTCGCCGTGCATTTAGTGTATTCGTAATAGTCATCTGCATATACACTGTTATACAGTGTCATTTAGATTGCATTAGGTTTGATTTGTCTTTTAGAGTGTTAAAATAGATTCATAAAGTGAATAGTGCACTCACATAAAAACCCGATTTTTGCCCTGTCGCACCAGCAGTATTTTCTGTGCAAAAATTCTGTGTTTTCCAAAAAATTTTGTTCTATTCACTTTATTGACGTGTTATTTGACTGCAGACCAAATTTCAGCTCATTCGGAGTTGATTTGGTCTGATTTTTAAGCGTTTTGCGAAAACCGCTTTTTCTGGATTTCAAATTACAGGACTTTCGATATCCTGATTTTTCCCAGATTTGAAACGCTTATATCTGGAGTTCCAGATACTGTTTTTCAATTCTGTAAAAACTGTCAGTTTGTTTAATCTGTCAGTTGCAGAACAGAACAAATTTCGGGAAAATCGGACCTCGTTTGCCCCATTAAACAGTAGTTTTCCGATAACCTGTCCGAATGCTATTTTACACTAGTTAGGGGCAGTTTCGTAATCTTCTTAGTTTCGGCATTTTAGACTTGTTTTCAGTAGTTTCTGCATTTTAGGAGTTGCATCATCATCATACAGCATTAGTAGAAGTAATTTGGTTAATGTTAGAATTAATTTAGTATTTTATTTAATTTTTGTTTGATAAGTAGTATTTGTTTTATTATTTTTGTAAAATTAGAACTAGTTTTAGTTATTGTTTGCATTGTTAGAATAGAATACTAACATTGTATTTTCTGCATTTTTAGGTGAAAAGCATATTTAGTTTCCAGGGTTATTGTCCAAGTGCAAAGATTCTCTAATTGGCGAAAAGACGGAAAGACCCTTGGTGTGGAACATAAGACAGAGTGCTTGTTTATTTTCCTTTTAGTGATTAATTGTAGTTGTATTAACTTTATAATTGTAGATTGACATTTGTTATTAATAAATTAAATTTTCTAGAAATATTGTGATTAATTCCTGTTCCCTGAGGATTCGACCCGTACTTACCACTTTGTGGAAAGTCGGTCTTTATATTTTTGGTTGACGATTTTCCAAAGTTTTATTGAAAATAATTGTTTTAAAAAGATCATTTCAAAATATCAACCAAAGTGCTTCTCTCAACCCGATTCACACATCTTCCCTGGCACATGAGCAATCTCAAACCTCATGCTCAACTGCTAGCACAAATTCTTTTCCACAATATCTGTCCCAAGCTTACACGCAAGGGATTCGTGCCAAGACAAATCTCTCTCCTCCTCTACGCAATTTCCTGTTCTTCTCTGATGAACTGGTCCAACATCATTTTCAACAACTTTGTTTGCTTTCAAAAATTCCAGCGTCTTCCTTTTGGGTGTTTGATAACTCTCATTTTAAAATATTTTAAGGTCCCACTTCAAAATGAAGTCATCATCTATCCCTCACAGATTCTTAATGCTACCTCCTTCAATACAAGGTCCTTGCACACTGCCAATGACGGCTCTGATGAAGCAGATCCAACATCCAAATTTGATTACTTCTCTGCAATCATGGATGTCAAACAAACACAGGATCTTATACTATAGAATCAAGCATCGATGCAGCAGTCCTTACAAACCATCAAGCAGGATCAAGACACACTCCTCCGAACACACCAATCATCCCCACCTTCGGATTGAGCATTATTTTTTTTTCCATTTAGTCTGTAATAACTTTATATACTTTTTTATTCATTTGGTGTGTAATAACTCTATTTACTCTTATCTCCTCTTTTTTTGTCCATGACAAAGGGGGAGAAAAACCTGTCTCCAATATTGGAGAAAAATACTCTGACATTTCTCTATATTTTTATGCATTTTTATGATATTATTATTACTATGCATAATGTCTTTTTGACAGGGGAAACATATTTTGTCATCATCAAAAAGGGGGAGAATGTTGAGAAACTATATTTTGATGACACACAATATGATACACTGTCATATTTGATTTAATATGATATGATAATATGTCTTCATAAAAAATGTTATATTATGACTGAATATGTTTTGTCATGTATTTAACGAGTATTTGATGCAAGGATATCTCACCCAAAAGGATGGAGACCTCCTGCTCAAGTACAACCTTGGTGCAATCATACTCCTTGAAGAAAAAGCTTGATGGGCCATTCAATCTTAAAGATCATCCAAAGGGATCGGCTACTTCAAGATGAAGATTTTTTTTCTTCTTTAGAGTCATATGTAACAGAACCTTCATAAGCATGCATATTGAATATTACATACTTTATCATACAAGTCACTTATTCACAAAAGCTATGTTTCATAAAAGTATACGATATTTTTAAAGAGCACCTTTTTGAAAATCAATCATTGTACCTTCTTACAAACTTTTATGAGAAAAGGTATTTTGACAAGATATAATAGCTCATAATTTCAAAAGCATTAATTGTACCTTCTATCATGTATAAGACAACTTGAAAATTAATAAAAAGTAATGATTTCAAGTATATAAGGAAAAAGACAAACATAAAAATCGGCTAGTTGAACTAAACAAAGAAAACTAATAATATAATATGTTTAGAAAAGACTTTAGTTACTTTATACAACTCAAGAATGTCGACTTACTTAAAGTCATCATTCTTTCTGTAAAACATTAATTACCACCTCAAAAAAACTTTTTTTAGAAATGACTATCTTAACCCCACTCAAGAATGTCGACTTGCTTAAAGTCTTCATTCTCTCTATAGACATTAAGTAGCACATCATAAAGTACTTTTTAGATATGACTATTTACAAAATAAAGGACTCAAAACATTTATTGTACTTACACCCATTTAAGTAAAGAAGTGACGATTTCTAAATAAAATACTAAAGTACTACAAATCATTAATTTGAATAAAGACAAAACTACATGATGGTTTATAATCCAACGTTCAATGTACTATAAGTCATTTATTATGAGAAATAAACTTTTTACATAAAATATATCATACCTAAAATACTACAACGACTAGTGTACCCAAAATACTACTTTTATAGAAAGAAGACTTTTTTGAAAATCCATAAAGTGTTTTTTGAAATGACTTGAATCTCACATCCCAAAAAGACTATCATTTCAAAAAAGCAACGACTATTTTTTGAAGGTTATATAAACACAAACAAAATAGTTCTTAAGACAAGGACATGTGAGCTTACAACGAGAAAAATTCTTATTCGATATTTGAAAGAGAGCCTAGAAAAGAAAGAGAAAAAGTCAAGAATAGCTCTTTAACAAAGAGTATCTTCTGAGTGAAAATAACAGAACATTCTGAGAATCCTTCATTCATGCATTCATATCATTTTGAAGGTTCTATAGGAAGTATTATAACTTTTTGTTATTCACTGTATTCCTTCTTTGTTGAAAGAAGAAGACCTCTGTGAAAGAGGGTGTGCCCCTTCTCTGTTGAGAGAAGAAGACCTCTGTGGAAGAGGGTGTTCCCCTTCTCTATTGAGAGAAGAAGACCTCTTTGGAAGAGGGTGTGCCCCTTCTCTATTGAGAGAAGAAGACCTTTGAGGAAGAGGGTGTTGTACTATTTATCCGATAACTCAGATGTTATAGTGAAAAGCTCAAGTGGTTTGCTTGGGGACTAGATGTAGGTCAGGGTCTTGACCGAACCAGTATAAATTTTGTGTTTTATGTGTTGTGCCTTATTGCATTCTATTTTTAATTTATCGATCTATTTAGAATTTCACTATTCACCCCCCTCTAGTGGATCGGCTCACCACTTTGCAAATAGCAAAATGAAATTTCTCGATTCCTACATTTTTTTTTTAGGGTTTATCTTTTTATGTCTTGTCTTGATTCAGTGATTTGCTCTGGCTCATGATATCGGATTCAATACATCTCTATGGTTTATCTATATTTTGATTCATTCTCAACCTAGTTTTTCATGATTATGTTTTTTCGAATCCCGGATTCTCCTGCTTATGTTATGGTCTCTGTTCTTGACATTAGATTTTTTTTTCTTATTCGCTGTTGGTTTTATTAGCCTTTTTCCTGTTGGCTTTGTGATTCAGGGCATTTGATTACCTATTTTGTTTCGATCAATATTATTGTTTGATCAAACAGTAGACCTGGAAGCTTTCTTGCTTCGGATTTTTGTTAAAACCTCATCCTGTGATTTTGATGTTCTTATATTTGTCATAATTAATGTTGTTTCGGTCTCATCCCATTAGTCGATGATATCGGCTCAGAGGTGGGCATTAGTATCAGCCCGTGCCTCTCCTTCAGAAATACAATTGTTGTTACCTTGTGCATATCGAAGATTGTCAAACATATTTCTGGATATCATCCCTTACGCTGGAAGAGCCTTGACAAAAGGGTCAATATCATACTGAGAGGTATCATAAAAAAAAAGAAGAAGATAAGAGAGCAATAAGAGATCACTCAATGACGCTGCCTCAATGCATACTGACTTTAAAATGCACGTTGGGTCTTAGATTTCTTTTACATTCCTATTGATTTGTGTGTCTGATCCCACGTTTGAAGGATATATATTGATTTAGTTGTTTATGTTCATTTTTTTTTATGTTCTGTTTGATATCCCTTGACCATCTGCTGATCTAGCTTCAATATCTGTATTCACTTCTGCCTTGTATAAATGAGATTTACCAATATCTGTGTTTTCCGATATTACATATCTCTTTTCATCAAAATTTTGCTCTCAGTAGCATTAGTTTAATACATCCAAACTGGTTAATATAATGGTTTGTGGCTCATTCAAACTGTTTCAGGTCTGAAGTTAAAGAGGTATTAGAGATCCACAATCCTTATAATCATCCCTGTGTTAATGCACCTTGCTTTCCATCCTCATTATCCTTTGCACCATCCTGCACTAATTTGATTTGATGCATTGTGTAATGTTGTCATTATTTGAGATTCCCGCATCTGTAAAATCCTCTTTTCTCTTGTGCTTCCTTTTGAGAATTTTGGCTGCAACAGTGCTTTTGCTGCCCACGGCAAATTAATTCTTCAAGAATGTAATTTTGTGAAAACAAAGTATCTCGACCAGGCAGGATGTGGCTTCAGGTGATGAAAAAAAAAGGCTATCAATAGGGGCCTCCAAAGAAATTTTTTAAGTTCAGTCACATAGGGCTTTTTTATCCTTGGAAAGACATGGTATAACAGGGAAACAGATATCTCTCAGGCCTCTCAAAACTAATCGTCGCACCTTTAAAAGGGTGTCAACATGAGTCTGGAGAAGGGCTTAGTAAGTGCTCTCGTCAAGCAGTGGACTTACAGGTTCTATGCTATTCCAAATTTTGCATTGTATAATGGGATTCATTCATGCACTTTTTTTTTACAAATTTTATAAATGTTGCCTCATTTGGTTGATGTATGTCTCCAGCTTTGATAGCATGCTCAGCATCATCTGCATATATAGGTATATACGTAATTTTTTTTTCTTTATATTATGTATCCATTTCTCCTCTGTCATCAACTTCATCATATTTTAGATCCATATTCTGCAGTAAATACCACTCTCATGTATGCCATTAAGCACCACAATATCACCACTGATGTCATCACCTGTTCAAAAACATATATATGTCTATATATATACACATATATATATATATATATATATGTATATATAATGATAAAACCCCCATGTCTTCATTTAATATCCCTGATCCTGATGTCATCAAAAGCATGTAGACTTAATCAGAAACAAGTGCAGGTATCTAAAATTTTCCCAGGGTCAAGTCGGTAGAGGATTCTGAAGATGGCATGCTCTATTGACTGTCATCTGCAAACCAGAGGATCCCTCAGTGTTGCTGTTTACCCGGCCCCATGTGTTCTTTTTGTGTCCACTTTTAGTCGGTTAATGTATGCTTGAGGATAACTTTGGCATAAGCAGGTGTTTATTCTGTTGAGTTTTTGTCTGCAGCTGATATAGCCAAGAATGTTCAGAGCATCATCGCAACTCTTCTAGAAGAATATGAGCTTGTGCCTGATATGAATGTGTTGATAGAGAAGTATTTTTTTTTCTTGGAATTCCAAAACAAAGGAATCAGATTTTGCTTGGATGATATAGAAAGAGTAATTATCAGAGATGTAATGTCTCTAATTCAATACACCAGCTGCATTTGGTTTCTCAGCTGAGCTTGACTTCCACCTGTCTTGGGCCTTAGCATCACATTAATACAACACCCATGCCTCTTGTGACCTTTTTTTTTTTTTTACAGAGGGCAATCTGGTTCATCATATCTGCAGTGAGAGATTTCAAGGTTGAGCATTCCATTCTTAATCACTGAGTTGACAGGTAGGTACCATTCCCAGATTGTCAAATGGTCTGGGGTTTATGATACATAGTCCTTTTGCTGGATACTACCATCAATGATTATCGGCCATCATTTTCTGCAGCATCAGCTTTTATTTTCACTTTTCAGCATCATACCTTATTAATATATACTCATGCATTTCCCATTAAGGTTGTTTCCTACATGTACACAGCTCTGTACACGTTGGATTACGAGATATGCATTGCTTACAAGGTGGTAGACAAAAAAATATTTTTTTTTACATTAAGTCAGAGATTGTCGATGAGCTTCCATCTAGTTTTAAGTTGCTTTAAAGATTATTTTTGTAAAGCAATCCCTCCTTTGTTAATAACATCTATCATCATTTGCATTTGTGGTCATCGGTTTCCTATATCAGTACCAAGTACTGTTGTGACCATCATTTTTCATTTTTTTTTTAATGCCTACAACAATAATTAGTATTGTTGAAGTCTCCCTATGCCTATAGCAGTACTCTGCGCTGATGTAACCTTCATTTATGCTCTTCTAACAGTAGTTAACATTGCTGGGTACCCCCCACCCTATGCCCGCAACAACACCAAACCTTGACATAATAGCCCAAACGGCTGTTATGGCTTCATTCATACCTCATACCCTATTCCATCACTATCAACACAACATTCGTCCTCTGTGCATGGTACTGTGCACCACCCCTGTTGCATACTCATTTGCAGTACACGACACCTCCTGCATGCACTATACCACTGTTACCATCTCAGCATAGCATGTCTGATAAGGTTAAAATGGCTTCTGCACTTCCATTCCCCCACTTTATATAAGGATCCTACAGATTTTGATGCTAAATATATATATATATATATATATATATATATATATATATATATATATATATATATATATATATATGAATGTTGATCTCCCATCCAAGGAAGATCCTCACGCACAAAGAGTTGAGTTACTTGCATTCGTTATCAGTCATCATATGTCTTCCTCATTTCATTACTAGCTGCGTGTTTTCATTGTTTTTTTTTTTACCTCTCACTCCACTGCTCCATCCCCACACATACACCTGTAATTTCCATGTTAGTATGAGTGTAGTGATTTGCACATATATGTATCTCATTAATGTAGATATCTCATTCAGCCATAGACTTATGGGTCTTTGACTTTCTCCACTAGTCCACATTCTTCTTATGCTAACTTTGTTTTGCAGAAAATATTCAAAAATTGTTAAAATTTCTTTAGATTCAGGATTTTGTTATTTCTTTGTATTCCCGAACTTGTAATAACTAGAGTATAATGAGAAATTTCCGTTTCCTGTACTAGCATAGAATATATGAGCACGTGCATCTTCTAAGATTGCTTGTTCATGATATTCTTCCTTTTATTTTAAAATTTTCCACATAATAGAACATGAATGGCACGTGCACCATTCTAATAGGAGGTGACTAAATCCTAAGTTGATGATTTGCATCAATGGCCATAGTCAGGATGTAAACAAAACTTAGGATTTTCATCTTTTATGGAATAACACTGGATCCTTTTCAAAAATCATCATATTCTTAAATATTTTCTTCTTTTATTAGAGTTTAATTTAAAATTAGCTCAAAATATATATATCAATGGCCATAGTCAGGATATATTGAGAGTTAATTTCATTTAAAAACTTTATAAAAACACCAAATATGTTTTATTCTTCATGTGAATTTAAATATATATTATTACATAATGCATTCAATGACCATAGTCAGGGATGTATTATATCTTCAATCCTATTTTAATTCACTTAAAGAATGAGATATGATTTTTCAAATTCAATTTCAAATTCTTTAAATTCATTTCATCATTTAGGATAGAGTTGCATCATATTTTCGAAATTCTTTTTCCAAAACTCCAAGTGATCTCAAATATCTTTCTTCAATCTCTATTTCAATTCATTCTTCTTATTTTAAAGATTTGAAAAAAAAATCGATTTCAAAATCCAATTTGACTTTGAAATCGCAAATTCAATGTTATATTCAAAATTCCATTTCCAAATTCAAGTCCAATTTCAAAATTCAATTTAAACTTTGAAATACTTGATTCATCTTCTAAATTTAAACTTCAAAAATCCAATTCTAGATCTAGAATACAATTTCACTTTGGATCTCAGACTTCAGATCCAATCCCATCTAGGATTCAGAATCCACCTTCACTTTTTGGATCTCAGACTTCAGTTCCAAATTCCATTCTAGGTTCCAGATTCCAGATTCCGGATCCGATCCGATCCGATCCGATCTTGGATCTCAGAATGCAGATCCAAAATCCATTTTAGGGTCCAGAATCCAATTTCATCTTGGATTTCAGATCTTGAGTCCAATTCCATCTTAGATTCCAGATCTTCAGATCCAAATTCAATTTAGGTTCCAGATTTCAGATCCAATCCAATCTTGGATCTCATACTTCAGATCCAAAATCCATTTTAGAGTCCAGAGTCTAATTCTCCTTCAGGATCCAGATTTCAGATCCAACTTCATCTCAGATCTTAGACTTCTGACCCAATTCCATGATTCATAATTCAATTATACCTTGGATCTTAGACTTCGGATCCAATCTCACTTAGAATTCCAGAACCCGGATCCAACCCTATCTCGGACATCAAATCTCAGATCCAGTTCCATCTCATATATTAGATCAGAATTTCATTTACAAATCTAATGTCATTTCCAATTCTCAAAATCAATTTCAAATTCATTTCTCAAAGTCTAAATTCAAATTCCTATTTTGATATTTTGATTCTTGAAAATTGATTCTAATTCAAAGTCCATTATGACTTTGAAAAATCATCCTTATCTCAAAATTTCCGATTCTAAATTCCTCTTTTCACAGAATTATCTCTCTAAATCCTGATCATTCCAAAAATTGGAAATACAAGTCTCTTCTTCCCAACCCATTTCAAATTTTGAGTTGGATTCAAAATCTAAAATCAAATCAAATTCTTTGAATCATTTTTTCATTCAATCATCAAATTCATCTCAGAAAACTTGGAAAATTTCAAATCGTTTTCTCAAAAGAGCATACATCTTTGCATTCACACAAGCATGATTCTTTGTGCATCTGGACTTAGGATAAATTCTTAGATGATATTTTAGCAAAACAAAAGGCATAAATTCAATCCTTGGTTTGATTACCTTTGGTAAAGGCACCAGGAACGGTCGAACCTCGTACCGACAAGCGAATCCTGTCTCTCCATTTTTTCCGCAGATTTTCAAAATGGAGGCGAGTGATTTTAAAACATCTTTCAAAATTTTGGTCATATGAGACCTTGCAAAAGAGTTCCTCTCTCTTCTTCCTTTTTTCATTTTTCTCTTCTTTTCTATCTTTTATTTTCCCTTCAAAAGGGAATAGAGGTTAGAAAGGCAAAGAGAAAGGAAAAGAGGAACAAGAGGAAAAATTTTGCATGATCACAGTTTTGGCGACCGTGATGGGACTCGTCTTCGTCCGGTCAAATTTATGCCTTTTTCTTTTGCCTTGATATTATCTAAAGTCTTTATTCTATAAATGTCAGCTTCATTTCCATGCAAACCTTAGGAGCCTAGACTCTGTCCTAAAGCTGACATCATTGCATATAGGATCTAAGTATGGTTTGGTAGGACCATATTAAGGAGATTATTTCATGCTCACATTAGACTTAGGTCTGAAATACAACTCTCCTCAATTCTAGGGAATTGAATGCAAAAACAATGTATGCAAGTGTATGCTTCTCTTCATTTTAATCTATCTCTTTAGGACTTGCATTAGAGCCTTCTGATTTCTTGCATGTTGAGCATATTTTTGAAAACCTCCATACCTATATTTATCCCGGTCTTCACGTTGCTGGGCTGTCTCACTGAACCATAGTTTGGGAGAGAGCCTTAGAACTGGACCACTTATTTAGGTTCGCGCCCCCCTACCACGTACCTAAGGGCCATAGTCCGAGGTATATCGGTAGGCGCTCAAGGATGTTGGGAAGCCTTTACCTTAGAACCAGAGAATAATTGTTATGCCACGTACTTTGAGCTTCGGCTTGGGTATATCGGCATACCTTGATTGGAATCAGATGATCTGAGCCATAGAGTTAGGATTAAGGTCCTACAAGCCATTTCAAATATTGCATTTAGAGTCAGCCTTTTAGGGAGTGTTGTGTGCGCATCCTTGTTTGTGCAACTGTGATTATGCAATGTTTCCCTGTATTCTCCTATATATATCAAAACCCTGGATATATTATTCAGAATTTTTCTTTATTTTCGAAAACCCCAGGTGTATATTTTTCCTTTTCCTACATTCATTTTCTCTTTTGTGTCAAACTTTTCTTTAAAAACCCTGAAAATCCCTTTTTCTAAATTTCCTTGATCTTTAAAAAATCTTCAAGATTTTTGTCTATCCTCTTCTTTCATCAAGAGTCTATCCGTAAGTCCTGCATTCTATCTAATTCTCTTCTTCTTTGCCTCAGTATCATTCCAATGGCGTCCAATTCCCTTGATGATGTCTTTCCCAGAGATCATGTCTTCTATCAAATAAAGGATGGATCCCCGGATCATCGGGTCATCTAGTCTCATTCCTTCTTCCCTCGGTGGTATTATTCTTGGTTCACCACCTTCTCGCATATGTTCCCAGGCCACTTGAATGATTGTGGATTGGAGATGGCATCAGCAGTGGGTAAGTGAACCATCAACAGAAGTTTGATTCAGGCTATGGCAGAATGGTGGAATCCACGTACCTGCACATTTTGGTTTTCATGGGGAGAGATGATTCTGCTAATGGACGAATTCAGTGACATCATGGGATTGCCAGAGCCAGCTGGTCAGCCAGATGATCCGGTCGAGCAACAGTTCCTGATCAATGTCAAGGGGATAGATGTTCGAGAAGCATTAGCCAGAGCGACAGGGGGAAAATCTTGGCCTCTCACTGAGATCAACGGAAGTCAGTTCATCGACCTGTTCGGACTCTATCGCAAGTATGGAGCCTACGAGGAGGTTGACACTTTGTCTCGAGCAGCGAAGGAAATAATCCAGCACACCATGATCCTATGCACAGTAGGATTGACATTCTTCTAGGACGGTCAGAATTTCATCGATATAAGAGTCGCCCAACTCTTTCGAAGATGGGGAAGCAAGCAGACCCGTCAACTTTCAGTATCCATGGCAGCTCTAGCCTTTCTCTACAGAGGCTTAGCTCATTTTGCTCTTGGAGAGACCATTTTGGTGGAAGGATGCACCTACGCTCTGCAGTCTTGGTTCCTGCGACATGTGCCATCGAAAGCCAGTTCCTTCAGGTTTAACAGCAAGAAGCCAAAGTCTGTTGCCCAGTATCGAACTTCGATTGAGAGTCTGCACCAGGAAGAGATCCTTTGGGATTACTTTGACAGACAAGAATCAATTCCTTGCTACACTTATGATCGTAGCAAGCGTTACAAATTGCTTGGCCCTTTCTTCTGTGTCGACTATCAGCCAGAGAGGTGTCTCAGACAGTTCTCGCAGCGGCAGGTTCGCGCCAACATTCGCTTTCCAGCAAGCCACATGCCAGAATTCGATCTGCACTCGAATCAGTGGTCTGGGGCATACCATGTAACCAAATACACTTGAGACTCCTCCATCCCTTTGTCTATATTCCCTAGACCAAATGTATCTTCTGAATATCGAGAATGGTGGCAAACTGTCTGTCAACCTTCTCTTTGTATTTGAATTTTGTCATCAATAAAGATCAACTTTTGTTCTAAAGCTTTTTTGGCCATTTTTTTTATCTCGTTTTATAGCATAAATGGTCACGATGCTCGTGACGACCTCATCCCTGGTGATGAGATTTTTCCTTCCATTCTTCTGCAATTATCTTTTATCATGATGGACGACCTCGCCTAGGTAACAAGGCACATCCTTTTATCACGAAGTGGTAATGCAATTATCACAAGTATTGTGGTGACCCAATCCCTGGTGATGGGATAACTTGTTTAATTGTCTATCAATTCCTCCTTTCTTGTCTTTTTCTCAAAAGGTCGTGTTTTCAAAAATTCTTTCACTCTCTAACTATTCCTGTATTCTACATAAATCATTGGCATTATCAGAATGGTTTAGACAAAGGCTGGGAAAGAGACAGCACCTCAGCACAGCGACAGCGAAATTGAAGCAATGGATTCTCCCAAGTCGGTCAGAGGACAGGGTCAGGGCAAAAGCGATGATATCGATCCTGCCATGTATAGTCTGTTTCAGAGAATGATGGCCCGAATGATGTCAGAGCAAGCTGAGGCCAGTCAGAAGAAGGCTGCTCCAAAGAGCAAACCAAAGAAGAAAGCTGTGAAAAAGCCAGTCAGAATCGTCAGAAAGAAGGTCCAGCCTGACACCACTTCTGAGGAGTCAGAATCAGCCGAAAAAGAATCAGAAGAGGAAGAGCAGTTTGTCTACCATCAGAATCCTCCACAACAGTTCGTGAAGATCACAGCAGGGCCCGAATCTGTAAACAAACCCATTCCGGTTGAGGATCCGATGCACGAGCAGATGAGAAAAATGAATTAGGCAATTAAGGACATCCAGACCAAAAGTAAAGGCAAGCAGACCTACTCTGGTGAAGATTTTTATAATGGCCTAGACGGGGATGACAATCTAGAGAATCTCCCTCGGAAGTTCCTCAAGTTTGACGGAACAGGTAATCCCAAGGCTCATTTGGCCACATTCTATGCTGAGTGCGACCGTTTCAGGAAAGACAACTGGGCATTATTCATTTGCTTTCCTCACAGCCTAGAGGGAACAACGGCCAGGTGGTATGCAGACCACATCAACCCTATCAAACTAAAAGAGTTCAATAAAGTCGTGAATCTCTTCATTGAACGCTTCATGTTCAACATTGAAGCCTCACCAACTCTCAACCATCTGTACAATTTGAAACAGAACGAGAATGAGAGAGCTGACAAATTCATCCACAGATGGAGGAGCACCTGTAACAAAATGAAGGTTCCCATCCCAGAGGAGTACGCTCTACAAATCATTTTGAACAACTTTGTGCAACCTCTGAGGAATCTCATTTTCACATCTCCAGCAAAATCATTTATCAAACTGATTGAGCGAGCCGAGTGGCTCGAGACAGGACTGGACAATGGCCTATATGAGGGTTACCCTTTCGTCTGAAGGAATCCTGATCAGAAGAAGAAAGCACATGTTCCTTATTCTACGGATTTCTCAGACCACAACAGTAGTTCTGACAGCAAGAAAAACAAGAAAAACTGCAACAAGAATGTCGGACACTCTAGGGCCAAAAGAACGAACTCTGCAGCCCAGAAGGGAAAATTTGTTAAGCCACAACCTATCCAGTCAGCGTCGCAGCCAGAAACAAAACAACAGGAAAAACCGAAGCATGAGGGATGGAGCTATGATCGGGAATTTACAGCTCTAGAGCAGTCCCGCAAAGACATCCTGGAATATATGATGTCAAAAGGAATGATTAAACTCCCCAAGGTGGTGGATCCTCCCGTTGCTATGGGAAAATTGACTGATAAGTTCTGCAAGTTTCACCGGACTGTCGGACATGACACTGAGCACTGTTTTGTCCTTAAAAACATCATCCAAGACTG
Organism: Nuphar pumila; assembly: GCF_984573655.1. NCBI lineage: Eukaryota > Viridiplantae > Streptophyta > Magnoliopsida > Nymphaeales > Nymphaeaceae > Nuphar > Nuphar pumila. The sequence continues at coordinate 96,918,804 of NC_143251.1, forward strand.
TATTGACAAGAATTTGTTAATTGAGGATGAGGACGAAGAACAACCGGAAATCTTGTCAAAACCATTTCCTAAGCATTCAGCTTCAGTCATCACAGAACAGACATTTTCTTTGCAAGGCAGTATCCAGCCATGTTCCAGTCAGGACATTCAGAATCAACATCGGGTCCTAGTCCTTCGTCAAGCGCAGTCTTTCGCCAAGAGGGTGGATATTACTGCATTTTCCAGCAACAAAAAAACGACCAAGGAGGCAGCAAAGGTGATGACAGAGATTGCCAAGCCAGTTCCCAGGATTCTGAAGTGCTTCATCAAGGCAGCTTCGAAAAAGGGAGAAACTTCAGGGTTAGTACATAAGCCAATCACTACTCTATCAAACATCTCTATCCTGGACTTGACCCATGCTTCGCCTGAACATCAGCAAGTGCTAGAAGACCTGCTAAGGAAGATCAAGGTCAAACCTAGCACCACTCTGCAGGATATGGCTCAGATCGTCAACCAGGCCATGACGAACGCACCCATTACATTTTCTGATGAGGATTTACCAAAACCTCATTCATTTCACAACAACGCCTTATACATAGTGGTGCGGACCAGGGGCATGACAGTCCCTCATGTGTTGGTTGACGGAGGCAGCAAGCTCAACATCTGTCCGGAGATGACAGCCAGGGCCTTGGGCCTGAAGGAAGAAGAATACACCCCAGATCCCATAACGATCTACGGTTTCGATAACCACGGGCAGACAGCCAGGCGAAAAGTCTTCCTTGAAATTTTCATCAATTACTCGGTGCATACCGTGCTATTCCATGTGGTCAATGTGCCGCCCACATACAACCTTTTGCTCGGGCGCACTTGGATCCACAACGCCAATGTTTTTCCTTCAACCCTTCACCAATGCATCAAATGGTCGAAGGGAGGCATGATTACCACGGTCCTAGGAGAGGATCCCAAGGAACGACTCCCGCAGCCAATGATTCACCGTCCTACTTTCACTGCCGACATCCCGAGCATTCGGGAAGTTGATGAAATCAATTTGAGTGAAAGTCTGGACATGTTGAAGTTGAAAGAAGTCCAGCCGTCAGAAAATGTCACCGCAGTGATACAGTGGCAGGGACCTCGATTTTTCAAGCTAGGTGGGCGCCTCGATTGCACTTCCTTCAGAGATCATCCTCTTTTTTCTCAGTTCTCGAAAACCAAGAAGGGGTTTGATTTTCTGATGAAGCACGACTATTAGCCCTTCAGAGGCCTTGGTAAAAATGAGGACGGTATGATGGAACCAATCGTCCCCTCTCGGCATGTTGAGGGTACAGGCTTGGGTTTTACTAGTCAATCATCCGACAGAAAGACCACTTTCATCAGAGGAGCAGAATGAAGACAATGCCAATGTTCTCTGTTTTCTCTCTTTTAATCTTGTAGGGGCAAAAATTTGCCCCAGTTTTTCCCTTTCTTCATCTGTAAATATCAAAGTTACTTATATCAATGGAATTTTTGATTTACTATTCTCATCTTGGCGTACGCAAATTCTTTGCTTATATCTTTATCTGTGTTGTCGTTCTCTGTTTCTGTATAAAAGGCTATTTCCGAACATCTTACCTTTTTCTCAAAAACTTTCTTTGCGCTTTCAGGATTGCCAAAATCATGGCTCCTAAATCGCTCAAAAGTCTCGTTATCAATTCTAATTTTTCTCGAAGTAATTCCAAACCGGCCAAAATCTGCAAGGCAAAAGCAGCGACAAAAGTCAGTAAAGTGACAGAGCAGATCGAAGAATTAGCAAATTTTGACTCAGCAATTCAGGATTTGCCAGCATTTAGAAGCAGGATGAACCATCGCCTTTGGTTCAAGATCCGACAGAGGATGTCAACATCGGCTCAGAAGATGATCCAAAAGTCCTCAAAATTGGTTCTAGTTTGAGTCCGGATGAGAAGGAAAGGCTCATCCATTTTCTTAAACGGCATCAGGAAGTCTTTGCTTGGACTTACGAAGATATGCCGGGCTTGGATCCAAAGCTAGTCGAGCATCGTCTCATGTTGAAGCCAGATTGCAAGCCAATCAAGCAAAAACTGAGAAAAATGGATCCCCGCGTGGCACCACAAGTTAAAGAAAGACTTGAGGAGTTGCTAAAAGCAGGATTCATCCGGACTATTAAGTATCCAGATTGGTTGGCGAACATCATGGCAGTTCCCAAAAAGAATGGCAAAGTCCGGATTCGTATTGATTTCAGAGATCTGAACAAGGCCACCCCAAAAGATGATTATCTACTTCCCAACATCGATCTTCTGATCGATAGCACGACAGGTCATGCCATGTTTTCCTTTATGGATGGATACTCAGGCTACAATCAGATCAAACTGGCCGCTCGTGACCAGTCAAAAACTTTCTTTACCACACCTTGGGGTACATTTTGCTATACAGTCATGCCGTTCGGACTCAAGAATGCCAGGGCAACCTATCATAGAGCAATGGCCGTTATCTTTCATGACCAGATGCACAAGAATATGGATGCCTATGTAGATGATATCCTGGTCAAATCAAAAGAAGGAGAGGATCATCTTGATGCTCTCGGCCAAGTCTTTGAAAGACTTATTATGTACAAGTTAAGACTCAATCCGTAGAAATGTGTCTTTGGAGTGGAGTCGGGCAAACCTCTTGGCTATATGATCAGCAAGAAAGGCATAGAAGTAGATCCTGCCAAGGCGAAGGCGATCATGGATATGCCGCCTCCCACCAATCTTAAAGAACTGCGAAGCCTTCAAGGTCGCATTCAGTCAATTCAGTGTTTTATCTCTAATTTGGCTATGAGATGCGAACCCTTCAATCACTTGTTGAGAAAAGAAGTGAAGTTTGAGTGGGGACCAGAATGTCAGCTATCATTTGAGCACATCAAACAGTATCTCCTCAATCCACCTATTCTGAAGCCACCAGAACTTAGAAAGCCACTTCTCTTATACATTTCTGTCAATAAGAATGCTTGTGGCGGATTTCTTGTGCAGTATGAGGAAGGCAGCCAGATAGAGCATGCCATCTACTACATAAGCAAGACTTTCATCGACTATGAGAAAAGATACTCTCAGATGGAAAAGACATGTCTCGCCTTAGTATGGATATGTCAGAAACTGAGACATTATCTGTTGGCATTAGAAATCAAAATTTTATCAAGGCTCAATCCTCTCAAGTACATCCTTGAGCAGCCTTTTCTTACTGGACGGATTGCAAAATGGCAAGTCCTCCTGATGCAGTACGACTTAGAGTATGTATCTCAGAAGTCAGTCAAGGGTCAGTCCATCGTAGATCAGTTGGCAGATTTCCCATTGACAGAAAAGATCAAGGCAGAAGATGACTTTCCTGACGATCACATCTGCAATATTCAGGAGTCCCCAGTTTGGACCATTTTCTTTGATGGGGCATGAAATATGTCTGGTATAGGGATTGGAATCTTGTTGATCACTCCCGAAAAGGAGATGATCCCTTATTCCCTCAAACTCAACTTTCAATGTACTCACAACATGGCCGAGTATGACGCTCTAATACAAGGCCTCAAAATTTTGCAAGATTTCAATGTCAAGAGAGTACACGCCTTCGGCGATTCATTGTTTGTTGTTAGCCAAGTTAATGCTGAATGGCAAGTGAAGGATTCAAAGTTGATTTCCTATCAGAAGATTGCCTTAGCTCTCATAGGCAACTTTGAGGAATTTTAGCTCAATCATATCAAGAGGGAATACAACCACATAGCGGATGGCCTAGCCTGTCTGAGTTCCATTTTGTCGTTCAAAGACAGTGAATCCTGTCGTTCCTTCGAGATTGGCAGACTTGATCAACCTGCCTTCGTTCCAACTGAGCAAGTAAACCAAGCCACTCAGAAAGAGAAGCCTTGGTATCAAGACATCAAAAACTTTATCGAAGCTGGTGAATTTCCATCGAAAATGCCAAGAAAAGAGCAATGTGCGATCCAACGCATGTCAGCCCGTTATTTCATCCTCGTTGATACTCTTTACCGTCGCGGATTCAGTTCTGAGTATGCCAGATCTTAGATAAGGATGAAGCCATGGAAGTTGTCCTAGAGGCACACGAGGGAATTTGTGGTGGCCACGTCGGCTACCAAACACTCGTCAAACAGATTATCTGGGCAGGATATTACTGGAAAACCATGCAGCAATATTATCATCGTTTTGTAAATAAGTGCGTGAAATGCCAAATGCACGCACCTTCCATTCATGCGCCAACCACATATTTGCAGTCTGTGGTTTCTCCTTGGCCTTTCTCGATGTGGGCCTTCGACGTAGTAGGTCCAATTACTCCTTCAGCTTCTAATGGCCACATATATTTTCTCGCAGCTACAGAATACTTCACCAAATGGGTCGAAGTTGTGACTCTGCAAACAATGGAGGGCCGGCATGTGGTTTCTTTTATTCATAAGAACCTCATTTGCCGCTTCGGCGTTCCACATGATATTGTGTCAGACAATGGCAGCCATTTCAAGAATGAGAGGATAAAGACCTTCTGCTCAAAGTTCAGGATTCATCACCACTTCTCAGCTCCTTGTTATCCTCAAGGGAATGGACAGGCAGAGGCCACCAACAAGATTTTGATCCGCATTCTCGAAAGAAATGTGGAAACAGGCCGTGATTGGCACGAGAAAATGCATGATGCGCTCTGGGCATACCGAACCACCATTCGGACCCCAACCAATGCTACTCCTTCAGAACTTGTTTATGGAACCGAGGTAGTATTACCTCTCCACGTTCAGATGCCCACACTCAAGTTCGCATCACTCATCGAACTTCCGCTTAATCAGTATCAGCAGTAGAGGTTGGTACAACTTGATCTGTTAGATGAGAAAAGGCTTAACGCAGCAGAGCACGCTCAAGCCTATCGTCAGAGGATAGCTCGACACTACGCCAAATAAGTTATTTAGAGAAGATTTCGAGTTAATGATCTTGTGCTTAGATCAACAACTCATCTTAAGCATCGGCCATGGGGCAAGTGGTCACCCAATTGGGAAGGCCCTTATGTAGTTAAGGAAGCGCTGCCTCACAATTCCTATCGTCTGATCAACACAGATGGAGTAGAACTGCCAGATCCTATCAATGCTTTACATTTGAAGAGATTTTACACTTAAATTGTTCATCCTAGCCTTTTATACTCTTCAAAAGTCTTTTGCAATAAAGCAATAATCTTTTATCAAATTCTCACATTCTTCTCCATGATATTGGGGCATTTTTATTTTGATATATACTTGTCTTCCTTCATCATATGCATGCAGGATCAGACGAATCTTTTTTCTAAAAATCTTATCAACTTTTCAGTTAATCTTGTTATCTTTATTAAATTACATTCATTTCACTTTTCAATTTAATCAATTTTTCATCAATTCATTATCAATTTTTTCAAATTTTGTCAAGTTTTATTTGATTATTACTAAATTTTATCAAATCTTTATAAAACCCTTTCAGATTAAGGGATAAACCTGATGCCTTGTTTCAACGGGGTATTTCTCTTTCAGGTTAAGGGATAAAACCTGAACCTCGTCCCGCGAGGCCCTTTATTTTCTTTCAAGACGGGATAATCCTAAATTCTTCTATCATCAATTTTTCCTCAAATTTCTGTCAATATCTACTAAATCTTTATTGTCAGTTTCATTAATTTATTCCTTTTATCAATCCTTTTATCCTTTATCAATTTTTATCAATCTTTTTAGACTTTGTCAAAATCTCTTCAGGTTCAGGGATAATCCTGGAAACCATCACAAATAAAATTCAGATCTTAGGCCATCTTGGGTCAAGGACATGGAACAAGTTTCTCATCCTCATCGTCGAGATCTATTCAAGCTTTTTGTCAATCCTTCTAAAATCTGACTTTTGGATAGGAGTTATTTCCTTCTCGTTTGAGTTTCGACTCGGGTTTTGTTTTTATTTTATTTTTATTTATGAAAGATTAGAGTCCCGACTCGGGTTTTCCCCTTTTATCTTTTGTTTGAAGTTCCGAGTTCCGACTCAGACTTCCTTTTGGTGATGTTCGCATTGAACCAATTGCTACGTCGGGAATTCTAATTCTCAAACTCCATTCTCATTCATTCTTTTATTTTTGAAAAACCGGGTTCCGACTCGGATTTTCCCTTTTGAATATCCTTATTTCTGAAGCTTCGAGTTCCGACTTGGGCTTCCTTTTGGTCCCGATGTTCGCATTGGACCAATTGCTACGTCGAGAATTCGAGTTCTCAAACTCGATTGTCATTCATTCCTTTATTTTGAAAAACCGGGTTCTGACTCGGATTTTCCCTTTTGTATATTCTTACGGCTGAAGCTTCGAGTTCCGACTTGGACTTCCTTCTGGATCCAGTGCTTGTGTTGGAACCAATCGTTGTGTCAAGAATGCGAGTTCTCAAACTCGATTCTCACTCATTCTTTTATTTTGAAAAACCGGGTTCTGACTTGGATTTTCGCTTTTTGTATATTCTTTTTTTCTCGAGTTTCGACTCAAATTTTCCCTATTGATCCGATGCTCGTATTGGACCAAAAGTTCTCCTTGCCTTCTACCCTTTCAAGTTAAGGGACAAACCTGAACTTCCCCTTCAGGATAAGGGATAATCCAGAAACATCGACAATGATTCTCACTTAATTCTCAGGCATCTTTGAATGTCGGTCTCTTCCTCAAATTCTCCATTAAAAAACCAGTGCTCGTATTGGTGCATTTTGAAAAACCAATGCTCGTACTGGTGCATTTTTCAAAACCCAGTGCTCGTACTGGTACATCTTCAAAACCAGTGCTGGTACATCTAACGCTCGTGCTGGTACATCTAGCGCTCGTGCTAGTATTTGGTTGACTGATCAGTTAGCCCTCCAGGTTCAGTCTTAGTACTAACCAATCATCAACAAGTCAAGCTCTAAATTCGCAAATTCAACATTTGGGTTATCATTTTATCAAAAATCAATCTTTTTCTCTTGCAAAGGACCCTCTTCAGGGAGAGTTCGAGGGAGCTCGTTCCTTTTGCATGCAACCATCTTTCGTTCGCAAGGACCCTTTTCTAGGGAGAGTTTGAAGGGACTCGTTTTCTTCGCGAACAGTTTGCAAAACAACAACCAACTTTTCACAAAAGAACCCTTTTTCCAGGGAGAGCTTCGACGGAAGCTCATTTCTTTTGTGACCCTCATTTTTCTCAACTTTGGCCAACCCCTTCACAGAGAACCCTCTTCTAGAGAGAGTGTGATGGACTCGTTCCTCTGTGATATTTTCTCAACTATGTTTTTCGGCCTCCTTTCCATAAGAGAAGCCTAGAGATAGGGAGTTTTGACGAAAACTTAATTTCTCTTCGAAAGTTCCATTTTGCAAACACCTCCTCTTTGGGGAAGAGAGGAGTATTTTCAACTTCCCATTCAGGTAAGGGCTAAGTCTGACTTTCTCTTTTTGGGAAAAAAGAGAGGAGAATTTTGTCATGGACGTGTCAACCGATATCAAGCAATTTCTTTCATCAAGGATTTACAAAATACTTTACCAATTTGCTATCAAAAGTCGCTATTGATCTCAAAACTTTCACCACATAAAAGAATTACCTCAAACTACCTTTAGTATTATTTCCAAAATAGCAAGACTTTTGCGAAATAAGAACTAAAATTCAAACTTTTTCTGTTGATTAACCAAAAGGATGAGAGAAAATCTTCGATATGACCGACAAAGAAAAAATTCAATGATGCTGAAAAGCCATAAGTAAATTGATATTGATCATAGCTATGGCACATTTCTTAAAGATCATTCTTTTGGCAGTAAGACAGTGGAAATATCCTGGGCAGTAAAAAAAAAACCTACCCAATTCATATATCCTCAGTCATCCAAGCCGCAATCAAATATCTGCAAAATGGATCTCTCAATTGTCGTCAAGATGAAGACGAAATATGCGAGCTAGGTCTCCGGGGCCAAAGAAGATTTGGATCATCTCCGAGATGAAAGTGTTTATGACGGATCCTTCCAAGAAACGTTCAGATCACTGCCAAGATGAAGGCGACTGCAATGAACCTCCCAACAAACCCTAAAAGATATTTGATTTCTGCTATCATCCAGAGATCTTTGACCAATGAACAAATATCATCAAGCCCAATTCCTGAGAAAGAAAAAGAAGGATCGGAGCATCTCCAAGATGAAGAAGTTTGTGATGTCCCCTTCCCCGAAAAAGAGAGAAAAGTCATGACATCTCCAAAATGAAGGATGATGTAAAAGCCCAAGAAAGCTCCATGGTTCAAAAGAGTGTAAAAATATCATCATGGGAAAACACCCAGGATATCAACCTGCCCAAAACTGCCGAGAATCATCTTTATCTATGTGAAATTCTTTTATCAATATCTTTTCACTCAATTGTTTTTATGAAGCTAGGAATATTTCCTCTCTTTTCATATCAAGGAAATTGATATCTTCCTCGAAGAAACTCAACAACAAACAAATTTGAATTTGACTCTTGATTCTACAGAGTTAGCCCAAATGAAGGTAATACTCTAGGTAGAAAGAGGTGATATTTTCATACATAAGCACAATTCAATCATTCTGAGTCAACTACAATTTTGGCATCTTATTGGCAATATTTTCTCGTTATCCCAACATGAAGCAAGAACTTGATGTTCGTTTTGACGTATCCTGGCGTCATCCCTCCTTAAGACTAGAAAGTCCTTTCCTTCCGTCTGATCTGAGCGCTCTCAGATTCGCACGCTTCCCTGTGTTCCCCACTGTCCCGCCATAGACAGTTCCCGCTCAGGATAAGGGCTAAATCTGAACTTTCTGCAAAAGGTCTGTTATTGTCAAAAGCTATTTTCAGTCTCAGCAATGAGGCGCCCAAGATCAACCCCTTTTCAAGCTTTAGGGACCCCCATTTTCATCCTTTTGCAAACCCCTCTTGGACTTGTTGTGCAAAGTCTAGAGGTCCCATCACAGTTTCCTCGCTCTTTGAGGGTTCTGTATCCATTCAGGCTAAGGATCAAATGTAATATCCGAAAATTTCTAAGTTCTTTTCTATAGCATTGTGAAATGTCTTGAATTTCGTGCCAATATAGAACCCTAATTTCTTTAAAAATTAATGTTTGAGTATATTCGTAAGGATTAAGGGGTTTAATTATATTGAATTGTAGTAAATATAAACCCTACATGGTTTGGATATCTGAGAAAATTCTAAGTAATGTCTAATTGAAAACGTCTTACTTAAAAAGAAAATGTTGATTTTTCTTTTAAGTAAAATTATTTAAATAAAGTAAATTAACAAAAGTAGATTTTAAAATTATACATATTAATATGCTTAATAAGATGGAATTAACTTATATTCAATTCCTTTACATTTTCACATGAGTTGTGGTTATATAAAACAAAAATGATTTTTAATTGGAATTTTATGATTATTCAATAATAGTTTAATATAATAATTTTTCTTTTTTATAAATTAAAATCTATTTTTTTATTAGTTTAGTAGGAGCCAATAGGTGGGCCATCCCATCCTATGTGGCATCTTACTTTAAATTTATTTTGAAATTTAAAAGTCTAGTGAATTTTAAGTTTATTTAAAACTTGAAAATCAAGGATGAGATCAAGGGCTCCAAATGGAGTTTCATTAAAGTGATTAAGGGCTGGAATTAATTCCAGCCCATAACCTAGCTTAAGAGGGTTATAAAACCCTCTCATATCCCACGCCCCCCTCATTTGTGCTGAAAAAAAAAAAGGAGAGCTTCTCTCTCAACCAAAAACCCTCTTCTCTCTCTCCTCTCTTTCCCTTCCCTATTCTCTTCTTTTTAGAGTTTCTTTTGATTCTTGAGTGCAAGATCCAGACCTCAAGGGGTGTGGTGAGGAGATCTAAGGTCCTCACCTTGCTGGAAGGAGGGGCTGATCGGTGGATCAAGCAAAAAGGGTCGTTCATCCATCAAAAAATACATTTTTTTTCAACAAAAGGTAGGGTTTCTATGCTTTTCTTGCAAGAACGGAGTTCTTGACATGCATTTTGATGCTTTTTCATGAGTTTAGATCATGATCAAACCCTCCTAACCTTGGGTTTGACTCAGATCTAATGATTCATGGAAAAAACACATTTTCCCCTAAAGAAAATCATTTTTGAAATCGGGTTTATCATAAAAATCGGTTTCTTACAAAAAGATTTGTAAAACATACTTGTATTTGATTTATTCCATGATTTTTATGCAAATATTAGTTTGGATTGATAGATTATGAAGTGTTCCATCTACTGTGAATATTTTAGAATTTTTGAAATTTTATTTCATGCGTATTCCCTATTTTTTAAAATTTTTCTTGGGATTCGGGTGACTCGGTTTGATTCACCCAAATGCAAATCTCGGAATTCCAGGTTTTCCACTTGACCTTCGTTCAGTAAAATGGTCGTTTCTCCCTCGTCCAGAAAAGTTTTGACAAACGGATTATTGCGTTGGAAAGCTAACTTCATTGTTCATCTAATGTTAAAAATTTGAGCTTTGTTTATGGATTGAGCATGTCTCTGTGACAGTCGAAACAAAAACTGATAGGTCTGTAGTAAAACGTGCATAACTCTCTCATACGGAGGAGTTTTTACAAACAGTTTGCGGCTATGGATAGCTGACAACAATTCCTATATACTATAAAAAATTTAGCTATGTTCATGGAGTCAAAAATTTTCTGTGAGCTCTGTACCAGTCGGACAAAGTTATGAAATTGGAAAAATTAGGGCAAATTCATAAATCAAGGCTCAAAGGGTGCATAGTATATATGTTTTTATTCAATTTCTTTATAGAATTAGTATGCACTATGTGAATGATTATGCAGGTCTAATTTTATGCAATCTTATATGATTATGGCATGAATTGTAAATGGAAGGTTACACATTAAAGATTTAGGATCAAAAGGGGTCCAATGAATACAAGTTTATGTTTTAAATTCTAAAAATGTGTTGACTACATGTATGTCCATGATATCGTAATGATATGATTGTTTCATTGATATGGATGTTCATATATATTCTCCTTGTTGCATTGGCCATGTACATGCATATGCATTATGATGTGTGAAAATGAATAAGATGTTTATGCTATGCATGTACTCGAATGTCTATTACAAGTTTAATTATATGACTTTGTTCAATGCTTTATAAGAATGCATTCATAACCATAAAGTGATTTAAGTTTGATGTTGCATAAAAAATATGACTATAATCAAGTAATAATGTGACATTAAACTCAAGATACTTGCTTGTAGAGTAGCAGGTGATACAAAACTTCATGGGGCAAGTTCTGTTACGGGCACAGAAGGTTGCTCCTCCCCTCCCACGATTTTAGGGGGAAAACCTCTACATTAGACTGCAACGTAGAGGTTATAGTACTCATGAGAAAAAACTGATGCATCGGGTTGAAAGGTGTTGGGAATCTCTCTCGTATTAACGTCCCTCACCCCGTCTTAGTGAATGGACCTGGCCAGGCTAAAGCCACCCCTGTATGTAAAACACGTCCTGTGTCATGGTCCTGATCTGAGAATGTCTGCATGTGTCGTATCAGCAGGGCTAAAAAGTGATAACTTAAATGGTGTGTGCATTAATTTGGCATCGCATGCATCATCTAATTAAGAAAATGTAACTAAAGATAAGAAAATATGCATGTATTGAAAGAGCTTCTGCATATGGTAAGTCATGCATTTTAATGGTTCATGCATTTTGTATTTCGAATGTATGGATTTATGTCTTTCTGTTAAATATAAAAATTCTAAACATGCATGATTTGTTGTATGATTGTTTAAGTTAAATTAAATGTTAAACCATGAAATTTCTATTGAAATCCTTGTCTTGTTATTCTGTCTTACAAGTTTAGCATAATTACTCTACTGAGACATGTTGTCTGACCCTATATGGTTTAAAAATTTTTAGGTAATGAGTAGGTACTTACGTGTGAAGGTGGAAGGTTGCGACGGGGACTGAGCCTACCTTTCCTCTGCTTCATGAATTCTGAACTCTGATTTTACTTTAATTCAATTCAATGACAAATGTGATAAATTTTGGATATTATGGAACTTGATTTTATTTCATGCATGGTTAATTAGTTGTTAAAGTTTAAATTCCATAATTATATGTTTGCAAGCATTCATCTGAAGTAGCACGCCAAGTTTTATGCCCAATGTGTTTTTCCGTTGTTAACTGCTAAAAGATTTAAATGTATTTCAAAAAAAAAAAAATCCACCAATTTCGGGTTATAAAAGTTGGGGTGTTACAAACATGGTATCAGAGCATAAGGAAAGTATGACTCAAAGCTCGTCCAACTAACCACCATCGCTGTAAGTATGCTTCCATTTTTATTTGTTTTGATGACTTGTTGTAAAAATTGTATGTCTGTAATTATTTCTGTTGATAAATGCGATAAGAATCAGAACGTAGATCTGATAGGATTACATGAATGAGAATTTTTTATTTATACCCAACTTATAAGTAATCTGAATTAATGTGTGTGTCTTTAGATGCCCGGAAGACAGCCCCCAGGTTGGACTGCTCAGAGAGACTTCATTTTTGAAGCCCTTGAGAATCTGACGGCCTATTGTCAGAACCATGCCGGCAACGGAGGTAATGGCAAAGGTGCAGGCCATCAGCATGAGGGTCATATTGCGGCACCAGCTGTCGCAACCAATGGGGCGTCGTACAAGCGCTTCATGGAATTGAGCCCTCCTGCTTTCACTGGTAAGGAAGATCCGGATGTAGCGAAGGAATGGGTTCACGCCATAAGCGAGATTTTCGAGATTCTCGAGGTTGCCGCTGAGAGGCAGGTTTCTTTTGCCACTTATCGGCTCCAAGGGGATGCCAAGAGCTGGTGGGAGACGACACGCGAGGTACGCTACACGCCTGAAGAGCGACGTGCCCTCACTTGAGAGGAGTTTACAGCTGTATTCAAGGACACCTACTTTCCTCAGTACGTGCGCGATCGTAAGAAACAAGAGTTTTTAGATCTTTGACATGGGTCCATGAAGGTGGCAGAGTACACTACATGTTTCTGACATTTGGAGAAGTACTGCCTGCATACTTATACCACTGACGAGGCGCGGGCTAAGAAGTATGTGCAGGGTTTACGTGATGGTCTGAAGACGAGAGTGCTGACCAGCCATGCTCAAAACCTCAACCAGGCCATCGAGATGGCCACAGTACTTCAGGTGGGGAAAACTAGAACCAACTTTTTGGTTTTTTTCAAAAACAATCTCGATAGATCGTAACGATGTTTTTATGACGCAGGATGACTGGGAGTCTTCTAAGAAGACTCAGCCTATCTGTTTCAACAAGTCGAAGGGCAATGGGAATAAGGCCCCTCGACCAGCAGCGGAGAGTAGTAAGGCGCCACCCGCAAAGAAGGTCAAGGGACAACAGGGCGGCACACCAGCACCACAGTCTTATGCAGTATGTAAGCACTGCAACAAGAGGCACCCTGGAGTCTGCTATAGAGTCTCGGGTGCATGTCTGAGATGTGGAAAACATGGTCACTTCATTAAAGACTGCCCTATGAGGCCAGCTCAGGAGGGAGTTGCCCCTGTTCCTAAAGGACCACAGCAGCAGCGACCCCAACAGTCCCAGCCGCAAGGTCAGAAGAAAGCTACTAGACGCATGTATGCGACTTCTGCAGAGGAATTGCAAGAAGATGCCAACGTCATTGAAGGTACAATCCCTATTGAAAAGTTCGATGCTAAAGTTCTTTTTGACACTTGTGCTACGCATTTCTTCGTATCCGTACGTTTTGCGAATTTGATTGGTGTCACGCCGACTTCTTTGGGATATTCTCTGGAAGTTATCACACCTTCGAGTGGTAGCTCTATCGCTCGTACCTATCTATCTAGAGTAGAGGTTATGATTGCAGGGCAGAACCTCCCTGCCAATCTTATCCTGTTGGATATGGTCGGTTATGATGTAATTCTTGGCATAGGTTGGATGTATGAGCATTACGCTTGTATGCTTTGTCGTGAGCGACGCATTCAATTTGCTCGCCCTGATCAGCCTATACTCGAGTACAAGGCATGTAAAAAGGAGAGCAAAGGATGACTTATCTCGGCATTAAATGCACATCGTTGTGTAGAAAAGGGGTGTGAGGCCTTTTTGGCCAGTGTTTCTTTGATAGACCCCAGTACTACACCACTGGAAGACTTGGACGTAGTTCAAGATTTTTCAGACGTTTTTTCAGATGACCTGCCAGGCATACCGCCTACCAGAGAGGTGGATTTTGTGATAGAGTTGGTGCCTGGAACAACCCCAATATCTAAAGCACCCTATCGTATGGCCCCAGCAGAGTTAGAGGAGATAAAGAAGCAGCTGCAAGAATTGATGGATAAAGGCTTTATTCGGCCTAGTGTTTCACCGTGGGGAGCTCCAGTATTGTTCGTCAAAAAGAAGGATGGGTCAATGCGTATTTGCATTGACTATAGGATGCTGAATCAGGTAACAATAAAAAACAAATATTCTCTTCCCAGGATCGATGATTTGTTTGATCAACTTCGAGAGGCCAAGGTCTTCTCCAAGATTGATCTTCGATCAGGGTACCATCAACTGAAGATCAAAGAATCCGACGTGCAAAAGACAACATTCAGGACGTGATACGGCCATTATGAGTTTTTGGTGATGCCCTTCGGGTTAACAAATGCCCCTGCGGCATTTATGGACTTGATGAATCAGATCTTTCGGCCTTATCTAGACCTTTTCGTGATCGTATTTATAGACGATATCTTAATTTACTTCGAGAGTGAGGAAGATCATAGGGAGCATCTGAGGATTGTCCTCGAGACACTTTGACAACATCAGCTATATGCTAAGTTCTCGAAGTGCGAGTTTTGGCTAAATCAAGTTATGTTCTTGGGTCACGTAATCTCTAAAGATGGAGTGTCAGTCGACCCTGCCAAGGTGGAAGCAGTCATGGATTGGAGACAGCCTAAGAGCATATCAGATATACGTAGTTTTCTCGGGCTTCCAGGCTATTATCGTCGTTTCATTCAGGATTTTTCGAAGATCGCTTCACCTATGACGAAACTACTTCGTAAAGGAATTAAGTTTGTCTGGACCCAGCAATGCGAAGAAAGCTTTCAAGAGCTGAAGAAGAGGCTTACTACAACCCCTATACTCACATTGCCTTCTGGGCAAGGAGGCTTTGTGATTTATAGTGATGCATCAGGTACTGGTTTGGGATGCGTTTTGATGCAGCACGGCAAGGTGATCGCCTACACATCACGTCAGCTGAAGGTGCATGAGTGAAACTACCCCACTCACGACTTGGAGCTTGCTGCAGTAGTCTTTGCACTAAAGGCATGACGACATTATTTGTACGGCGAGCAATTTGAGGTCTTCTCAGATCATAAGAGCCTCAAGTATATCTTCTCACTGAAGGATTTGAACATGAGGCAGAGACGGTGGTTAGAATTTCTAAAAGATTACGACTTCTCCATTTCTTATCATCCAAGCAAAGCCAATGTAGTGGCTGATGCTTTGAGTAGAAAGGCTGGGAGCCTTGCAAGTTTTATCAGTAGTAAGTGGAAATTACTCGAAGACCTAATAGATTGAAATCCTTTTGAAGCATAATCGGGTCAGATTCAGATCGCTAGCACGGCAGTGCAGACAGAACTCATGGACCAGATCTACCTCGTATGGAACGAAGCTCAAGTTTACCCTTAACCTGATCGGGCAGAAAATGAAATACCTCATCAAATGAGGCTCAGGTTTATACCCTTAACCTGATTGGGTGGAAAATGAAATACCTCATCAAATGAGGCTCAGGTTTATACCCTTAACCTTATTGGGCAGAAAATAAAATACCTCATCAGAATGAGGCTCAGGTTTATACCCTTAACCTGATCGGGCGGAAAATGAAATACCTCATCAAATGAGGCTCAGGTTTATACCCTTAACCTGATTGGGCGGAAAATGAAATACCTCATCAAATGAGGCTCAGGTTTATACCCTTAACCTGATTGGGCGGAAAATGAAATACCTCATCAGAATGAGGCTTAGGTTTATACCCTTAACCTGATCGGGTGGAAATGAAATACCTCATCAGAATGAGGCTCAGGTTTATACCCTTAACCTGATCGGGCAGAAATGAAATACCTCATCAGAATGAGGCTCAGGTTTATACCCTTAACCTGATCGGGCGGAAAATGAAATACCTCATCAAAATGAGGCTCATGTTTATACCCTTAACCTGATCGGGCGAAAAATGAAATACCTCATCAAATGAGGCTTAGGTTTATACCCTTAACCTGATTGGGCAGAAAATGAAATACCTCATCAGAATGAGGCTCAGGTTTATACCCTTAACCTGATCGGGCGGAAATGAAATACCTCATCAGAATGAGGCTCAGGTTTATACCCTTAACCTGATCGGGCAGAAATGAAATACCTCATCAAATGAGGCTCAGGTTTATACCCTTAACCTGATCGGGTGAAAATGAATGGAATACTCGAAAGAAGAGACCATGATGGAACCTTCGGATTTTGCACAATAAATTTGAGAGGGGTTTTGCAAAAGGAAGGAAAATGGGGTCCCTAAAGCTTGAAAAGGGATTGATCTTGGGCGTCTCATTGCTGAGATTAAATAGCTTTTGAAATTGCCTTTTGCTAAAAATGATTGGTGGTTCGACCTCGAACCAAAATGGGATTGTCTATGGTTGGACAGTGGGGACACAGGGAAGTGTGCGAATCTGAGAGCCTGGGCACTCAGATTATACAAGAAGGGAAGGAATCTTGAAAACTCTTGTTATCAAGTCCTAAAGAGGGATGAAAATGGTGTCGGAATGTATCAAGAACGGACATCAAGCTCTCACTTTATGTCAGGATAGCTAGAAAATACTGCCAAAATATTGAAAATTTTGTTGTTGATTCAAAGTATTTGAAAATGATATACATTGTTGCAAAAATATTGCTTCTTTTCTACCTGAAGTATTACCTTCAAACGTGATTGACTTCATAGAATCAAGATTTGGAATTCAAATTGCTTACAATTGACCTTCTTCAAGGAAGTTATCAATTTCCTTGATATGAACAAGAAAAAGCGAATTTAATATTATGAAAGCAATTGATGAAAGAATATTGATAATAGAATTTTACCAAATTAAATAAGATTCTTGATGGATCTGGCAGTTTGATATCCTGGATGTTTCTCTCATGATAATCTTTCTGCACTCTTTTGGGCTCTTGTTATCATCGCAAAAATTTTTCCCTCCCTTGCGAGAGAGAAACGAATTTCGCGAGTCAAACTTGACCAAAGTTTTGAAAATTGTTTTAAAATTTTACTCGCCTCCGTTTTGAAAATTTGGGGGAAAATTCCATGGAATGGGATCCGCATGTCGGTACGAGGTTCAACCGTTCCTGGCGCCTTTACCAGGGGTAATTGAACCAAGGATCAATTAAGTGCTTTAACTTGACTCAAATATCTAAATTATGCTCTATTTTTCCTAGAATGCACAAAGAATCAGGCTTGTGCTATGAATTTTTGAAAATAATGCAAATTTGAGAAACATGATGTTTGCTTTGGAAAATTGAAATATGCTGGAAAATGATTGGAAAAGTGCTGGAAATGGAATCCTTGGGAAAATCATTGAATTTCATTGGAAATCAGAAATTTGATTGGAAAATGAATTCTTAGTAAAACTTGAATCTTGGGGAAAATCAATTTTTGAAATTTGGAATTTCTTTTTTAAGAAAATGGATTTGAGAATTCTGAGGAAATCTAATAAATTCATTGGAAAATGACTTTTGACAGGAAAAATGGATTCTCAGGAAACTGGGTTCTTAGGAAAATGGGAATTCTGAAAACTTGGGTTTTTGAAATTTGAGAATGTTAAAACATAGGAAAATCTTGATTTGAACTTGGGAAATACTTTGAAATCTCATTTGAAAATTTAGAATTCTGTGAAAATCCGATCCTGAGAAAGACTTGGTAAATCCTTGAGAAAATTGATTTTTCTGAAATTGAAATTGGAAAATGAATTTGAAAATAATGCAATTTGAATGATATGAATGAATGAATATGAATTTGAAAAGGGAATTTCATTGAGGAATTGAGAAATCCTTTTAAAACTTTGAGAATTGCAGTGCATTTTGAAGTTAGCCTAAGAGTGTAGGTTGAATGTGGCTAATACGAAGATCATAAATCTTGGTTTTCTTCGTATTCTGACTATGGCCATAAATACGAATCCCACCGAGTTTATAAACTCCATAAGAGCTTGTGCACGTGCCATTTGTGTAAACCATAGTGAATTTGAAATAATGTGCATGAATCATACATCACATATTGAAATTTGCATAAATTAAACTATATGCAATGCAGCCCTATTCTAAGCAGAAATGTAACTCTTATTCCAAATATTACATTGATTTTTACATTGAATCAAAATAAAAGAAATAAAAGCTAAATCTTCTTCTTGAATGTTCCTGCAAAACTAGAAAACAAGGTTAGCACAAAAATATAGGTTTTTCTGAATTTATCCAAAAATATGAAAAATTATCGGATATTATTCAGATATAAACCCAAATTCATACCCCCTTTGATATAAACATGATAAATAATGAATAAATTTCGAAAATAAACTTGAAAATTCGAAATTGGGGTCAAAATGACCAAAATACCCCTGATGACCTTGAAATCAGGGTTTTCTGAAAGAATTTTTATAAATTTTGGAATTTTGAAAATCAAATGAAATAAATCAAACATAATATGATAAGATATGATGATATGCATGAAATTTTTGAGAATTAGAAATTGAAATTTCGAAATTTAGGTCAAAATAACCAAAATACCCCCAATAACAAGACTATGGCCTTGAAACCAGGGTTTTCTGAAATAAATTTTGTAAAATTGAAAAATATGAAATGAAAATGACATTGAAATTAACCCTAATATGATTCTACATGCTTATGTACATGATAAAAACCCTAAAATGGCGAAAATATCATAAAATATCAAATTTAACTTGATTTTCGCTTCTGAATTTAAAGATAAACTAACACTTAAAGCAGATGAACTTGGAATTAAGCCAAATTTGGCATGGACACCTAAAATAACCCTAAAAACAGAATGAAGCTCGAAAATCTATTTTTTTGTATTTTTAAATATGGAAATTCAAATAAAAACCCTAAATTTTGTGATTTTTGCCTAAAATGTTGATTCTAAAGGGGATTTAGGATATCAAACTTGCATAAAAATTTACCAAATTTTATGGGGTGACAGAGGACAGTAGGGCAAGGATTTTTTCCTTTTACACTTTCTAGTTTTGACCCATGGTCGGAGCTGTACCACTCCGGCAAGTCGGATCGAAATCCGGCGACTCTAGTAAATGAAGGAAACAGACAGGTTTCGGTAGAAAATGTAGGAAAAATGGCAGACAGATGGGAAAATGGCTTAAATTGTGGGAAATTGTTCCTGACAAACATAGAAAGATTTGATCTTTTGACACCATTGGGATTCGGGTTACGGTTTGGAAAATGACACACTGTTATCAGAGACCTAAATCTCTGGAATTTCTGGACATTGGAATCTGTTAGACAGAAAGAGAAAATTCGGGAAAAATAATCAAACAGATCCAAAAATTCCCAAATTTTGGGAAATGACAAGAACTTATGTTAGGAAAAACTTTCATGTTTGAAGTTTTTGCAGACGGATTACAGATTGTATGGACTCGGTGCATTAGAGTCTGTCTATACCCTGACAAAAGAAAATCGATATTTTCCCAGGGGTCTAAGAAATCTGATTTTTTTACAGAGGGCAAAATTAATTGAAAAAATCTCAAAATTTCCAGATCACTAGTAGATTCAATTATAAATCTACTGTGATTTTTGGAGGACAGTCCGAATCTCCCACAAGGGTGGTGTCGGAGGTTTGTTTTTTGCTAAAGCGCAAACTGGAAGTTCAAAAAGACAGAAAACCCGATGCAGAGTTTGATCGGTTTAGGTGAGTTTCGTAACCTGGATTGAATCAAATTTTCGGCAATAGATCAGAGACATATAATCCTAATTTTTATAAATTTTATAGAATTTATTAATGCAGAAATTTACATAAAATGATGCATGAACTTAGCACAAACTTGAAACTCTACGTATTCTAAATCAATCTATCAATAAGACTATGTAAAATGAATAAATACATAATGAAATTTAGCTAAATGCAATTTTTTTTTATTTAAAATTGTATAAAACATGAAAATCAAAATCAAAATCATCATGAAGGGGCATGACCTATTTTGATGTTGGCACTCAAAATGAGATATTCAATCCAATATATGGATGAATATCGTCATTTATTTAGCCTAAAGAATATAAAATGAAATCCTATCATAAATAAATAATGCATTCATATAATTGCTAATTCAATTTTTTTTTATTTAATTCCATGGAATCCATAAAAAAAAAAGAAGAAATAAAATAAAAACTTTCAACCAAAGGACAACAAGGGTAAAGTGTATAGGGGTTTCACTAAGAACGAGAAGATACGAAATAAAGGGAACGATGGCTCACCTTGGAGGGTTCGACTATTATGAATGGAATTGAGGCAGCACCAGTGGAGGGTGGTGGAGCTGAACTTGAAAGGGGTGCAAGGTAGGTGTTGAAGGTGGTGTTGCCAAGAAGGCTGCCTTGCTACAAGGAGGTGTGGCTGGAGTGATAATGGCGCTGCAGCTGGAGATGACCGAAGGTGCTGGGCGTTGTTGGCTGCAACTGGCTGGACTGGAGGTGCTGAAGAAGGTTGTAATGGCTGGGCGTTGTTGGAGGCGTTGAAGGAAAAGCCGGCTGCAACAAGGAGGGTGATGTACCGGCTGAAGGAGGAAGCTTGGAGGTGGCTTCAATGGCTGGCAGTTGCAGCCAAGGGGAGACAAAGAGAGAGATCAAGGGAGAGAGAGAGAGAGAGAGAGAGAGACGTGAGATTGAATTCTTCCCTATCCGTTCCTTTCTTTTTTGCTTTTTATCATAACTTAGGTTTTGATTAACTCAAAACCTAAGTTACTAATAATATTTCATGAAGGAATATACGTGAATGGCTGCAGCCATTGCTTTTTGGGAAAATCCAAAGGGGAATAAGGAAGAAAGGGGAAAGAAGGAAGGGAAGGAAAAGGAAAGAAGAGGGGAAGAAGGAAAAGGAAAGAAAGGGGAAGAAAGGAGAGGGAAAGAAGAAGGAGAGGCTGGAAAGACTATACGTGAATGGAGGGAGAGGAAAGAAAGGAGGAAAAAAAAAAAAAAAAGAAAGAAAGAAAAGAAAGAAAGAAGGAAAGAAAAGAAATAAAATAAAAATAAAAAAAATGGAGGAAAAAGAAGAAAGGAAGTGGGCTGGAAGGTGGGCTAGGGTGGTCGATCCCCTTGTGAGTCCCACCTTAGGAAAATAAAATAACAAAATAAAATAAAACAAACAAAAAAATAAAGAAAAAGGTAATTTTTTTTCTTTTTTTATATATAAATTCAAACGAAAAATGCAAATAGATGGACCATCTCAGAGTGGGTCCAAATTCCACTTTTGAAATTCATTTTGACAATTAGAGGGGTAAAATAGTCTTTTCAGAAAATTTCCAGACGAAACGAGCTATTTTTGGCAGTTTTTTAAACGAGCTTGGATTTTGAAGTTCAATACCTCATTGCGAAGCAAATCCAGTGTAGAATTTGAAATTTTGATTTTAAAAGAAATCCAGATTGTTTTTCTTGAGAAAATATTTCTAAACGAAACGAGCTATTTTTGGCAGTTTTTGAAACGAGCTCGGATTTTGAAGTTCAATAGCTCATTGCGAAGCAAATCCAGTGTAAAATTTGATTTTGAAAGAAATTCAGATTATTTTTCTTGAGAAAATATTTCCAAGTTTAGACTCCCGGGGTGAAAATGTCAATTTTGGAAACCCGAGGTTTGAAATTGATTTCTGAAAACTTTTAAAACTCAATCTCGATTGAAATTTATAAAACTAGAGTTCTGGACTTCGAAAATGAAATGAAATGTAATAAAATGTTATGAAATGCTGAGAAATGATATGAAATGATGAGAAATGACATGAAATGTTATGCGAAATGCTAACCTTGAATAAAGAATTTTGGATGTGAGACCCCGATTGACACTTGTATCAGTTTAAAAAGCATTAAAATTGATAAAATTTGCAAAATAGCTCAAGAAATGGTTTTTGGGACTCTACTGGGTCACAATGACACTGAAAATTGAGGTTCGAGCTGGATTAAACTGAGATGAGCTAGATTGAGCTGGGTTTTAGAGTTTCAGAACTCAAATGAACTGACCAGGCACTGACTCAACTGACCTTTCCGACTGAATTTTCAAGAAAAGCTGTCATTTTTAGAGAAATGGTACAGAATGGTCACTGGAGTGAAGTGAATTATGAACTTGAGTTGGCTTTGAGCTGAAACAAAGGTCAGTAATACTGAGGTGAACTAAAATCGAGGCTCAAACACTAGCTCAACTGACTAAACTTAGCTCAATTTCAGCCAAAAGAGCTGAAATGGACTAAAATGGGCTCCTGGACACTTAAAAATGATTTTGAACTGAAACTGGAGCGCTTGAACTTTTGGTGAGCTCAAGTTAGACTCTGAGGAATATGACTAACTATGAATGACTGACTCAGAGACAATTGGCTTGGATTTGAGTGAGAAATGAGCTCATTTCTGAAGAAATGATCTCATTTTGGCAGGAATGGTCAGAAATGAAAATGGTTTATTCATTATGAGCTCAGATGAGCTTGAGATGACTGATATTCTAACTGTCTTGAACTGACCAATGAGCTTGGTTGACTCCGACTGACTGGGGTCCGGGATGACCTAGAAGTAAAATGGTAATTTTCCTAATGAAAATGGGTAAAATGGTGATTTTCTGAAACTGACTCGGGGTTTGACTCCTACACTGACCTGACAGGGTTGGCACTGCCTGAGGAGGATTGTTTGAGAATAGATGTGGAAAATTTGGGATGTTTACAGCTCTCTTAGGCTTCGAGGGGAGTTTATTACATCATCCTTCACTTTGGAGATGTCCTGACTTTTCTCTCTTTCTTTTTCCTCTCTCTTACTTCTTTTGGAAGAGTACGTTACACACTCTTTCAACTTGGAGATGTTCATATCCTTCTTTGCCTCAGGGATTATATTGACGATATTGGCTCATTGGTTGGAGATCTCTGGATGATAGCAGAAATTAAATATCTCTTAGGGATTGTCGGGAGGTTCATTGCATCCGCCTTCAACTTGACAGTGCTTTGGACTTTCCCTGGAAGGATCCGTCACAAACTCCTTCATCTTAGAGATGATTCAAATCTTCTTTGGCCTCGAGGATCTAACTCGCATAATTTGTCTTCATCTTGACAACAATTGAGAGATCCCTTTTGCAAATATTTAATTGCAGCTTAGGTGATTTGAGGAGACAAGGCTTGGGTGAATTTTCTCTTTTCCTAGTGCTTAGGATATTTTCACTGCCTCATCTTTACAAGAATGGTCTTTAAAGATGTGTCATAATTGCGATCAATATCGATCATTTATGGCTTTGCAATAACATTGGTTTTTCCTTGCTGGCCATATCGAGGATTTATTCTTCATCCTTTTGGTTGGCCAATAGAAAGAATTTGAATTTTGAATCCTTATTCGCAAAAGCTTTCCCTTGTGGAAGTAATGCTGAAGGTATTTTGAGGCAAAGATTTGTGCAATAAAGTTTTTGAGATCAACAAATAATTGACTGACAATTTGGTAAAATGTTCTTGAAATCCTTGGTGAAAGCGAGCATTTGAAGTCCGGCTTAACGCATTCGTGACAGAAATTATCCACTTCTTTCCCCAAAGAAGAAGACTCGGGCTTAGCCCTTACCTGAATGGGAAATGGGAATTACTCCTCTCTTCCCTGAAGATGAGGTGTTTGCAAAATGAAATTTCTAAGAGAAATTGAGCTTTCGTCAAAGCTCCCTAACATTAGGCTTCTCTTATGGAAAGGGGGCAGATAGTAGTGAGGTTGGTAAATTGGGTCATGAAGGAACGAGTCCATCACACTCTCCCTAAAAAGAGAGTCCTCCATGACGAAAATGGCCTAGTATAAAAATTTGGGGGGTCACAAGAAAAGCAAGTCTCCATCGAGCCTCTCCCTATAAAAGGGTTCCTTGTGTGAAATTGGAAATTGTTTTGCAAACGGTTCACAAAGACACGAGTCCCTTCAAACTCTCCCTGAAAAGGGGCTAAGTGAACGAATTGGATAGCATGCGAGAAGAACGAGCTCCCTCGAACTCTTCCCTAAAAAGGGTCTCCTGCAAGAGAAAATGATTAAAATTTGGATATTGGGCCAATAGGCAGAATGAATACGAACATGATTGGCGAAGGTGACCCGCAGATCGAGAATGATTGAGATAGAATTGGTAACCCGAAGGATAGTAGGGAGCGGAAAAATGATGATGGATTTTGAATTTTGAGCAGAATGTTTTCATTCTTTCATTCTTGAAATGACTGTCATTATCTGACATGATATCATGCGGTATGCCAAAACGGCAAAGGGTGTTCTTGTGGATGAATGAGACCACATGTCGTCCTTCTACTGTGCGGAGAGTGATAGCTTCTCCCCACTTGGTGAAATATTTGGTTGCGGCAAGAAAGTATTTGTGGCCATTTGAAGCAGGAGTGATGGGACCTACGACATCAAAGGCCCACATAGAGAACGGCCATAGAGAGACAACAGATTGCAAATATGTTGACGGCGCATGAATAGAGGGTGCATGTATCTGGCATTGAACACACTTTTTTCACAAAATGGTAACAGTCTTGCTGCATAGTCTTCCAGTAGTAGCCTGCTCGGATGATTTGCTTGACAAGGGTCTGGTAGCCGACGTGGCCACCACAAATGCCTTTGTGTGCCTCCCACACGACTTCTTTGGCTTCGTCTTCGTCTAAGCATCTGAAATACTCAGAACTGAATCCACGACGATAAAGGACATTGGCCAGAATGAAATACCGGGTAGACATACGTTGGATTGCTCGCTGCTCTTTCTTTGAGAGTTCTGGAGAAAATTCACCGGTTTCTATGAAGTTCTTGATGTTGTAATACCAAGGCTTCTTTTGCTCAACCTGGTTTACTTGTTTTGTTGGAAGGAAGGCAGGTTGGTCAAGTCTGTCAATTTCAAAGGAGTGACAAGATTCTCCACTTTTGAATGCCATAATGGAGCCCAGATTGGCTAGGCTATCAGCCACTTGATTGAAATCTCTCTTGATATAGAAGAGCTGAAATTCTTCAAAATTGTTGGCAAGAGCTGAGACGATCTTTTGATAGGGAAGTAGTTTCTGATCCTTGACTTGCCATTCGGCCTGAACTTGATTGGCAACTAGAAGCAAGTCGCCATAGGCATGAACTCTTTTGACATCGAAGTCTAGTAGAATCTTTAGAACTTGAATTAGAGCTTCATACTCGACCATATTGTGGGTGCATGGGAAATCGAGCTTAAGAGAAAATGGAATCATCTCCTTCTCAAGAGTGATTAATAAGATCCCAATGCTTATTCCAGCCATATTCTTGGAACCATCGAAAAATAAATTTCAGACTGCAGATTGCTGGATATTGCATATTTTCTCATCAGGGAAGTCATCTTCGGCTTTCACTTCTTCTGCCAGAGGAAAGTCAACCAATTGATCTGCAATCGCTTGACCTTTGATTGATTGCTGAGAGACATATTCTAAGTCATATTGCATTAGTAAGACTTGCCATTTGGCGATCCGTCCACTGAGAAAAGGTTGTTCTAGGATGTACTTGAGAGGATTGAGTTTGGACAGGATTTTGACTTCAGATGTCAACAGGTAATGTCTTAGCTTCTGACACATCCATACCAGAGCTAGGCAGGTCTTCTCTATTTGGGAGTATTTATTTTCATAGTCTATGAAAGTCTTACTCACATAATAAATGGTGTGTTCTATCAAGCTGCCTTCTTTATACTGTGCCAAGAATCTGTCGCATGCGACTTGATTGACTGAGATGTATAACAGAAGAGGTTTCCCAAATTCTGGCGGCTTCAGGATGAGAGGATTGAGGAGATATCTTTTGATACGATCGAATGATTGCTGACACTCTGGTCCCCATTCGAACTTTACTCCTTTTCTGAGTAAATGATTGAAAGGCTCGCATCTCATTACTAAATTGGATATAAAATGCCGGATTGATTGCATGCATCCTTGAAGGCTACATAATTCTTTGAGATTTTTCAGGGGTGGCATATCGATGATAGCCTTTGCTTTGGCTGAGTCCACTTCTATCCCCTTTTTGCTGACCAGAAAACCCAATAGTTTGCCTTATTCGACTGCAAAAACACACTTTTGGGGGTTAAGTCTTAACTTATAAAGAATGAGTCGCTTAAAAACTTGATCAAGGGCTTCGAGGTGATCTTCTTCCTCTTTGGATTTTACGAGGATATCATCAACATATGCATCCATGATTTTGTGCATCTGGTAGTGAAAAATGACGGCCATTTCTCATTGATATGTTGCTCCAGCATTCTTGACCCCAAATGGCATAACGGTATAACAAAAAGTGCCCCAAGGCGTAGTGAAGGAAATCTTTGATTGGTCACGAACGGCCAACTTAATCTGATTGTAGCCGGAATATCCATCCATAAAAGAGAACATGACATGTCTTGTTGTGTTGTCGATCAAAAGATCGATATTTGGAAGCGAATAATCATCCTTCGGAGTTGCTTTGTTGAGGTCTCTGAAGTCTATGTAAATCCTCACTTTGCCATTTTTCTTTGAAACAACGACAATGTTGGCTAACCAATCTGGGTAGTCAATAGTTCGAATGAATCCTACTTTGAGCAAGTCTTCGAGTCCTTCTTTGACTTGTTGTTCTATTCTGGGATCCATTTTTCTCAGTTTTTGCTTGACAAGCTTAACACCTAGTTTCAAAATGAGGCGATGTTTGACCAATTTAGGATCTAGGACCGGCATATCTTCATATGTCCATGTGAATACTTCTTCATGTTGCTTGAGAAAATTGGTGAGCCTTTCCTTCTCTTCCAAACTCAGACTGGTGCCAATCTTGAGAATCTTAGGATTGTCTTCTGAACCGATGTTAACATCCTCAGCCGCATCTTGGACTAGAGTGGATGGTTCATCTTGTTTTTGAACTGAGGCGAGTTCTGGCAATTCTTGAAGAGACTGATCGAATTCCGCATACTCATCTGACTGCTTTGTAAATTTGCAATCTTCTGTTCTAGCTTTGACTCGGTGAATTGCTGTCGACTTCTGGAAAGCCCTTGGATTGAGAACGAGCTTCTTGATTGCTCGGGAATGCATTCTGAAATTTGAAGAAGAAACTTGATTCAGGGGAAGTCGCCCATCATAATACAAATAGCATTTGAAAAGAGTCATGAATGAAATTATAAAATGAGGAGATAGAGTAAGGAGATAGATGGCATCCAGATAGACAAAGAACTTGGAATTTTATTGATTTTGAATTGATCAAAGACATTGATAGAATGAGACATTTATTTTGAAAAGAATAGAAAGGAAATACAAAAAATGATTCTCAATGTGACCCCTTAACAAAAATAATCTTCTTTTGTGAGCTTTTGCCAGAAAATCCCAGACCTGTTTTGAGAGGATGATGCTCCGAAATCATTGGTTCAATGCAACCATCTTCATTTTTGCCCAAGCCTTTGAAAGGCTGGTAGCCATGCTTTAGAAGCAGATCAAATCCTTTCTTCACTTTCATGAACTAGGGAAACAACGGGTGGTCTCTGAGAGTGCTGTAGTCGAGTCATCCTCCAATCTTGAAGAACTGAGGACCTCTCCATCGGGTCATGGCTACAGTATGCATGGAGAGCTATGATGTCTGGAGTATTTCTAGACTCTCCCCGAGACTGACTTCTTCTCTTTCCCTGATGCTAGGGATATCTGCAGTGAATGCGGGTCTAGGAATCATGGGTTGCGGGAGCCTTTCTTCTGGGTTCTCTCCCAATATAGTTGTGATCATCCCACCTTTGGACCACTTTATACATTGATGAAGAGTGGAAGGCACCACATTTGTATTGTGGATCCAAGGTCTCCCAAAAAGCAGATTATAGGTGGGTGGCACATTGACCACATGAAAGAGCACTGAATGCACTGAGTAATTGATGAAAACTTCTAAGAAGATTTTTCCTTTCGTCGTTTGACCATGGTTGTCAAATCCATATATGGTGATAGGATCTGGAATGTACTCTTTTTCCTTGATGCCTAGTGCCTTCGCTGTCATCTCGGAACATATATTAAGGTTGCTACCTCTATCGACTAGTACATGAGGTACTGTCATTCCCCTTCCTCGAATGACGATGTACAAGGCATTGTTATGAAAGGTGTGAGGCTTTGAAAGGTCCTCATCTGAGAAGGTGATCGACGCATTCGTCATGGCTGAATTTATGATTTGAGCCATGTCTTCAGGCGTGGTACTGGGCTTAACTTTAATCTTTATAAGTAAATCGTCCAGTACTTGTTGGTGCTTGCATGAGTTTTTAACTAAGTCCAAAATTGAAACATTTGACAAAGCAGTTAATGGATTTTGAGTTGACATTTCTCCCTTTTCTAACATGGACTTGATGAACTGGTTAAGGAATTCGGGAATTCCTTTTACTTTCTTAGGGGATGTCCTTAGAGGTTCTTCAGATACTTTCAGCTTGTAAATGCTGAAATTATATCCATTTTTTTAGTGGTTGGGGGTGCTTGTCGTAGCACCAAAACCTGATGTTGAATTTGTAGATCTTGAATGGAGCACGGCTTGTTATGTTCTTGAGGCTGGAACGACTGTTCAGTGATCACTGTCGCGGTATGCAGAGGAAATGGTTGATTTAGAATGTCCATCTTCTCATCTTCCGCTTCTTCCACCAAGAGATTCTTATCGATGTAGTCTTGGACAATATTTTAGAACGAAGCAGTTCTCAGTGTTGTGTCCCACCGTTCGGTGGAATTTACAGAACTGGTCTTTCATTCTCCCCATGGGCACAAGGGGATCAGCTAGTCTAGGCAAGTTGATCATCTCTTTTGATAGCATATATTCGAGCACCTCTTCGAGTGATTGGTCAAGAGGGGTGAATTTTCTGTTGTAGCTCCATCCTACGTGCCTAACTTTCTGCTTTGGTTTTGGCTCTGGCTGAGACTTGTTGTACTGGGGAGCGGGCTTTCCTTTTGGCTCGCCCTTGGAATTGCTAGCGCCATAGCAATAGTCTTTCTTCTGTCCTTTATAGTGATTGCGACCTTTGCTATTTTTATGATTGGCAAAGTATGTGAAATGAGTCTTCTTCTTAGATTCACTTGGATGGTTGTTTTTGGCGAGAGTGATGCCCTCGTACACGCCATTTTTCATACCTAGCTTAAGCCATTCTGCTCTCTCTGTGAGCTCAATGAAGGAACGAGCTGGTGAAGTCGAAATCAAACTTCTCAAAGGCTATGAGAAGTTGTTAAGAATGATTTGGAGCACATGCTCCTCAGAAATGGGGTTTCTCATCTTGTTGCAGGTTCCCCTCCATCTGCGAATGAAGTCTCTTTCTTTCTCATTCTCCTTCTACTTCAGACTGCAGAGGTGGTTCAACGTGGGAAGCGCCTCAGTGTTGAACAAGAAGCATTCAACAAAAAGATTTATAACTTTATCAAATTCCTTGAGCTTGATGGGATTGATATGCTCAACATACCATTTAGCGGCAACTCCTTCCAAGCTGTGGGGGAAGCATAGAAATAGTGCTCTATTGTCCCTCTTGAACCTTGAGCATTCGGCAAAAAATATGGCGAGATGTGCTTTGGGGTCACCAGAACCGTCAAACTTAATGAATTTTTGGGAAAGGTTCTCCAGAATTTCATCCCCTTCTAGGCCATCGTAGAAATCTTCACTGGTGAAGATTTTCTTGCCCTTGTCGCGGGCTTGCAGATCTTTTACTGCTCGAGCCATCTCTTTTAGCTGCGCTTGAAGTGGATCTTCTGCTGGCCAGGCATTTGGTTTGCGGATCATTTCTGGGATGATCTCACATTCATCATCTGCATCCTCCGCTTTTTTCTTCGTCGGATGTATCCTCTAGCTGGATATGTCTCTTGGAAGACTTGTTCGGCCTCTTGGTGATATGACTCTTAAGCTTCTGACTGAAGGGATTCTTGTCAGTACTGGTACTAGCTTGCTCACTCATCATCTTTTTCATCATCTTTTGAAACATTCGTACATCTGAGGGTCGATGCCATCATCTTCTAGCTGCTCTTGGTCTCTGACTGACCTTGGCGAATTCATCTCTCCTTCTGATGCTGATAAGTAGCTGATACACTGTGATGATGTTTTCCTTCCAGACCTTGTCTGAACCATCAAATGTTGTGAAGGCTCTCTTGTGTCTCTTTCTTTCCCTTTCTTTGTAGGACTCTGCAGGGCAAAGACAGAATTAGATTTTGAGGATTTTTTTTTGGATTTTTGGAAGAAAATATTGAGAAAAATATGGTAGACCATTGAAAGATTATCTCATTACTAGGGATTGAGTCACCGCGGAAATCCTGACAATTATGTTGTCATTCTTTGTAAGAGAGATAAACAACAAAAAATGTGTCTTATTACCTAGGCGAGGTCGTCAAACCATGGTAGAAAGGGAGGAAATTTTATTAAAGAGAGAAAAATATGATTTTATTGATCTTGACAAAGAGGTGGAGGACAAACAATTTGCCACCATTCATGATAATCGGCAGACACTTTAGGACCAAGAAAGAATTTGAGAGTAACAAAGGAATCCCAGCCATAGCTGGCAAAATGATATGCCCTGGACCATTGTGTATTGGTAAAGTCGAATTCGGGCATAGCTCCTGATAGTAGCCGAGTCTCGATGTACTGCTGTCTCTGGGAGAATTGTCGAACGTATCGCTCTGGCTGATAGTAAGTGCAGAAGAATGGTCCCAGCAACTTGAACCGCTTGTCATAAGCATATGTGTATCTGAGAGGAGATAATTGTCGATCAAAGTAGTCTCATACGATGTCATCTTCCTTGATGTTGTCGATCATAGACCGATACTGCGCCATTGGAAGGAGTTCTTGACCATTGTTTCTGAAAGAATTCGCTCGGGCTGAAATGTGCTGGAAGAACCAGGATTGAAGTGCGTAGATGCATCCTTCAACTAAGATGGACTCTCTGAGTGTGAAACGAGTCAACCCTCGGTACAGGAAGGCGAGCGCTACCATGGCTATGGTGAGACGGTTGGTCTGTCGACTTTCCCATCTTCTCACAAGCTGGATTATTCTGATATTCATATAGTTTTGTCCGTCTGGGAAGAGGGCTAATCCTACAGTACATAGAACCATTGCATTCTGGATTCTTTCTCTAGCTGCCCTTGATAGTGAGCTGACTTCGACGAAGGTCCTGTACTGACGGTACGACTCAAGCAGATTGACATATTCATTTCCATCCATCTGAATCAGGGGCGAAGATCGGCGGCCTGTCATACGAGCTAGGGCATCTTGAGGATCCAAACCCTTGACATTAATCAGAAATTGATGCTCTAACGGATCTCCTGGTTGACCGGTTGGTTCTGGTAATCCTATAATCTCTGAAAATTCATCCATTAAAAGGGTCATCTCTCCCCACGGGAACCAAAAATTACAGGTTCGTGGATTCTATCACTCCGCCATTGCATGGATCAGGTTGCCATTGATGGTTTGTTTTTCAACTACTGATGCCAGTTCTAATCCACACTCACTCAAATGGTTCAGGAACATTCGAGAAAAGCTTTTGAGCCATGAATAATACCACCGGGGAATGAAAGTTCCAGTGCTGAGGGCTCGATGTTCAGGACGACCTTGTTGCACCTCGTAGGAGATGTGACCTTCAGGAAAAATAAGATCAATTTGACTAGATGCCATCAAACTGAAAAACAGAGACAGACTCAGAATCAGACTTAGGAAAAATACAGAAATTTTTGAAAATTGCAGGCAGGATAAAAATGAGGTAGAAAATTCAAGATCTAGTAGAACGGAAGAATAAAAAATCACCTGGAGTTTTGAGAGAAATTAGATGGTTTGGAAAATCGTCCAGGGTTTGGAGAAAATAAGAGAAATGTCTTAAGAAAATGAAAAAAATAAGGATGTTTAGAAAATGGTCTAAAATTTTGGAAAAATGGGAAATATGAGGAATTAGGAAAATAAGGTACATACAATCACATCCTGCGCATACATTCATACACATACAACACTTCCTAAAAGGCTGACTCTAGATGCATCATTTTGAAAAGTAGTTGTAGGACCCTAATCCTAACTCTAGGTTCAGATCATCTTTGTCCAATCCGGTTATGCTGATATACTCGAGTTGAGACTCGAAGTACGTGGCATAGAATTTCAACTCCGGTTCTAAGGTAAGGTTTTCCAACATCCTTGAGCGCCTATCGATATACTTTGGACTGTGGCCCTTAGTACGTGGTAGGTGGGCGTCAACCCAAATAAGTGACCCAGTTGTGAGGCTCTGTCCCGAACTAGGGTTCTAGAAGAGAGCCCAGCAACGTGAAGATCAGGTAAAGATAGGTATGGGGGTTTGAAAAAAATGATCACATGCAAGAAATAGAGGGCTCTAAGTCCTAGAGAGATAGATTTTTGAAAACTTTTGAAAAAAGCATATATTGTTTGCATTTAGATCCTAAATTGAGGAGAGTTGTGTTTAGACCTAAGACTATGTGAGCATGAAAGTATCTCCTCAATATAGTCCTACCAAACCATGCCTAAGCTACATACAATCAATGTCAGCTAGGTCAAAATCTAGGCTCCTAGGTTCGCAAGATATCAGAAAGTAAAAGAGCTGACATTTTGAGAACACAGTTTTGATAATTAAACTAAGTCAAATACACTTTTGATCAGACAAGGACAGGTCCCATCACGGTCGCCAAACTTGTTTTCGTCGCAAAATTTTTTCCTTCCCTGCGGGAGAGAGGGGAAACGCTTCCACGAGTCAAACTTAACCAGAATTTGAAAATTGTTTTAAAATACTCGCCTCCATTTTGAAATTGCGGGAAATATTCCGTGGAATGGGACTCGACCTGTCGGTACGAGGTTCGATTGTTCCTAGCGCCTTTACCAGGGGTAATCGAACCAAGAACCAAATGTATGCTTGACTTACCTGAATTATCAAAATCGTGCTCTATCCTAAATGCACAGAGAATTCAGGCATGTGCTATGAAACTTTGTAAAATGTAGGTTGGAAAACAAGATGTATGCTTAGAAAATGCTTTGGAGTTGGAAAATATTTCTAAGGCAAAAGATGAAAATCAATCTCTCAGGAAAACTCTGATAAAAGGATTTGAAATCTCAAGAAAGTTTATAAAGATTTTGGAAAATCATGAAGGAATGAGAATCTTGGGAAAATAGAAAGAATTCTTGAGAAAAGGCAAACATTTGAAGGGAAAATGCTTGTCAGGAAAACTCCAACTTTGAAATTTTTTTTTGGACAATGATTGAAGATCCATAGGAAAACATTTTTGAGAAAAGACATCAAATCTTAGGAAATCGAAATCTCGAGAGTTGTAGTCTTAAAGACTTGAAAAACAATTTTGACTTTTTTGAGGCCTCATTTGAAAAGATTGAAAATGAATTCTAAGAAAGGAATACTTTCTGAGAAAATCATGGGAAACGTAGCTTGGGAAAATCAAACTTTGAAAAATTTTTAGAGTATCCTTGAGGAATCGATTTCTTTGAAAATGGAATTTCTGTGATTTTATCAAAAGGAAAAGCATGTGCTTTCATGATGCAAACTATCCTGAATGAATGAATGTCTTTTTATGAAAACATATTTTCAGGAAAATATGCAATTTTAAAATTAAACTAAGGTAAGATTACCACAGATTTTGACTATGGTCGTAAATATGCTTGTAATTTACTTAGTTAATTCTAAAATACTTTGTAAAAATTGAAGATATGTAGTGAATTTTGGAAGATAGCCTAGGAGTGTAGGCTCGGTGTGACTAGTAGAAAGATGCTGAATTTTGAAAGATGCATAATTTGACTAGGGCCGTAAATATGGACTCCACCGAGTTCATCAACTCCCTAAGAGTTGGTGCACGTGCCATTCGTGTACATCCATAGTGATTTTTGAGATAAAATGCATGAATCACATAATCATGATATTATAGAAATTCAAACTATATGACATGCATCCTAATCTAAGAAGAAAGGTAAATCTCTTATTCCAAAATTTCATTTAATTATTACATCACTAAATAAAATGAAAGAAAAGGAAAATTGCAGATTCCAGCTCCTTCCTTTGAATATCTCTGCCAAGCTTGAAATGGGGTTAGCTCAAATATGTGAGTTTTTTCAAGATTTTCCAATAATATTCTGAGATTATTGGATTGAGTTGGATATAAACCCGATGTTATCATCGCAAAATTTTACTTTTGCAAATCAAACCGACCTTTGAAAAAGTTTTTGAAAATAACTCGCCTCCATTTTAAAATACGGGAAAATTCTGTAGAATGGGACTCGCCTGTCGATACGAGGTTCAACCGTTCCTGGCGCCTTTATCAGGGGTAATTGAACCAAGGATCAAGAGTGTGCTTAGCTTTGAACTTGTCCTGATCATGTTCTATTTCCTAAATGCACAAAGAATCAAGCATGTGCTATGAATTTTCTGAAAATGCAAATTTGAAAACATGATGTTTGCTTCTGGGATTTGAAATATTTGAAAGATGTCACTTGGAAAATCGTGAATCATGGTGAAAGAATATTTCTGATGAAAATGAAAATCGATTTTTGAAGAATCTAGAGGTTTTGTGAAAATCGATTTCTAAGGAATTTCAAATAACTTTGGAAAAACTTGATTTTTCTGAATTCAAACTTTGAAATTGAATATATAACTTAGAAAATCATGATTAGAACTTGATAAATATTTGAAATACCATTTGAAAGCTCAGAGTTTTGAGAAAATCAATTTCTGAGAAAGACGAGAAATTTTGAGAAAATTGATTTCTCTGAATTGGAATTGGAATTGGAATTTGCAAATGAATGAAATGAATGAATATGGATTTGAAAGACTTGATTTTGAGGAATTGAGAAAATCCTTTTGTATTTTTTAGAAATGCAGTGCATTTTGAAGCTAGCCTAAGAGTGTAGGTTGAATGTAGCTAATACAAAAATCACAAATCTGGGTTTCATTCGTATTCTGACTATGGCCATAAATACGAATTCTACCAAGTTTGTCAACTCCCTAAGAGCTTGGGCACTTGCCATTTGTGTGGACCATGGTGAATTTGTAAAAATATGCACATGAATGACAAGCATAACAATTATATATCAAAGTTTAAACTATATGCAATGCAAATCCTAATCTAAGCAGAAATTGAAATTCTTATTCCAAAGTTTACATTTAATTTACATCACTAATTGAATTTAAATAAATAAAAATAAAGTCTTCAATGTCCCTGCAAAACTAGAAAACTTGTTAGTGAAGATATGTTGGCTTTTCTAGATTTATCCAGTAATATCTGGAAATTACTGGATTTTGCTAGATATAAGCCTTTTTCCATGATTCCCTGAGATAAACATGATGAAATATAAAATAAAGTTGAAGAAATATGAAAATGAGATTTGAAAATTTGAAATTAGGGTCAAAATGACCAAAATACCCATGATAGCAAGACTATGGCCTTGAAACCAGGGTTTTTCAGAAAGACATTTTGTAAAGATGAGGTTTTGGAATTCAAATGAAGATAAATTAAACATAAAGTGATGTGATATTATCCAAAATAATAAAATCTAGGTTAGGGATTTCAAAATTGAGGTCAAATGACCAAAATGCCCTTGATAGCAAGACTATGACCTTAAAATCAGGGTTTTCAGAAAATATTTTGGTAAAAATTTTGGGTTTAGGATTTAAATAAAATCAAATAACAAGAAAATCGACCATGAAGTGTCCTAACATGATTCTAAACATGAATAAACCCTAAAAACATGAACTTATGCATTAAAAACTAAAAATATCATAAAAATCATGATTTTGGCAGTGTTTTGGGATCCTGCGGGCACCCTGTTTTGCAATTTAATCCATTTAAGCATCAAATGGATTCCAAAATTCATAAAAATTGGCATATGCACTTGTTATCACCTTAAAATCAGATTGAAATCATAAAAATATATTTTTAACATTATTCCAATTCGAAAATTGCATTAAACCCCTTAAATATGTTATTTTTACCCATGGTCACATACCAGTTTCAGTGTTAGACCCAAATCAGGGGTTAACTCACTATAGAAATATTTGAAATTTTACAGAGACAAACTATACAAAAAAACAGAGAATCTCTTTTTTACAGATTGGAAAAATCATCTTCAGTGAGAGAGATATCATTCCGGCAATTTGGACTTAAATTTAATTAATATAAAATTGATTAAAACAGGTACTTCCGGTTGAAAATAATGAAAAAAATAGCAGACTTCATCAAACATTTCTGAAATTTCAGCAGTGAATATTAGACAGAAAAATAATAAACTTTTCTTTTTATGGATTATGGATGGGATCTACGGTTAAAGATCTATGATCAGTACAAGTCAGATTAGGGTTTTAATAAATCATAACGAGTTTCAAAATATGGATCCGATTTTCTGACAAAGGAAAAATACCAAACAGAGGAAAAAAATTATGAAAATTTTACAGTAAACATCTTACATCAACACAAAGCCACTGCATTTTACGGATCTTGAATCAGATATCGGATGAAAGAAATAACACAACTGCAAGTTATGCTTGAATTTAAACAACGATTTTAATCAACAGAAATCCTGATTTGACTTTGTATTTTATTATCAGGGTTCCCGAATCCCAAAATGTCTGATTTTTTTATAGGAGTTTACTTATATATTCTGTATCACATAAAAAAATCAGAAATTTATAATAAATATTTCAATATGAACTAGCATGCTTTCTACAGATCTAAGACCAAAACATACGAAAATCTAATAAAACCCTAAAAAGACATGATTTAATAATGAAAAACAATAAAAAAATATTAAAACAGCAAAAAAAAATTTATTTTAATGCTGAAACACATGTAATAAACACTAATATGCGAAAAAATAAAAAAAAAATAGGGAATTCGTGGCTGAAATTAATTTTACCTTTGAAATCATAGATTTAACTCATTTAACGGGTAAATCTCATGTTTCGTCAGTTAAGAACATGAAAAACAGCAAGGTAAACGATTATAATGGATTAGAATCTCAAAAAAATAGTACCAAATAAGAATAGATCATCTTCTTGGGTCGACATTGGGCTTCTTGGATGAGAATCCATGGTTAAATCCATGAACACAAGGGGTTCCATGGTGAAATCTAATATAAAATCATAAAAAACTAATAAAAAATAATGAAATAATATTAAATAACTCACCTTGGGGCTGCAGCTGCAATGAAGGAAGGTGGAGGTGCTGGAGAGGAGAGAGAAGCCACGGAATTGGAAGAGAAAAGAGCCCCCTTTAACCCCTCTAAAGACCCCTTTTTTATAGATTTTTGAAAATCCATGTAATTAGGACTAATTAATACCTAACTTTGACTTTTCAAACTCTATCTAAACCCACCAAGGGAGGATGATTTTTTGTGGTTTCCTAACCCTAAAGGGACCCTAACTAACCCCAATTAAACTTCTAAATGTTTTAGGGAACTTCCCAAATGTGGCACCACTTGGTGTTTTTCAAAAACCCTAATTTAAAACTTTAAAATCAAGATTAAAATCTAAAGTAAAAAAATATGATTTTTAAAATCATGTTTGGACTCTTATAGATTTCTAACCTCTAAACTAACTATAACTATGACTAACTCTAGTCTAACCCTGACTTTTGCAAATGTGGCGCCATCCAGAGTGGGCCTCACTTGAATTTTCAAAAAACGATTTTAAAACTTGAAAATGAGAGGTTTTTCAAAAGATATTCAAAAGTAGACTTTGAGATTGAATGTTTTGAAATGGTACAGAGTCTTGACTGAGTCAGAACTCCTCTGGATTTGGTGCCAACTGAGTGGGCCCCACATCGAAGTTTTGAAAAACTTGAAACAAAGACTGAAAATGATTTTGAAAAGGGGTTAAAATCACAGTTGAAATTAAAAGTTTTGAAAATAGAGTTCTAAGCAAACTGGAACTCTAGACCAGAGTCCTGAACCAATTTGGACTCTAAGATTTTGGATTTTAAAAGCCAAATAAAGGGGTTTTTGAAAGATTTTATCAAAATTGGTAAAATAAGTCAGAAAATACAGTCAGGATTAGAGTCCTAACTCAATCAGAACTCTGAAATAGAGTCCTGAATCAACTGGGACTATGCAAAATGACCTAATTTTTGAAACACAAATAGAAAAGAGTGAAAATAGAAGTAAAAAAAGACTCTAGAACAGACACCTGACTGGATTAGGACTCTGGGACGGAGTCCTGATCGGACTGAAACTCTGGATTTTTTTAGTATTTTCTTAAAAAAACAGATGAAAGAACTTATGAAAAAAATAACAAATATTGAAATAAAATAGAGTCCTGATCCAACTAGGACTCTGAGGACAGAGTCCTGATTGGACTAGTGTCTCAGAATTTTGGATTTTCTGAGAAAACAAATGAGAGAATTTTGAAAAACAAGATAGAATTGAAGTTTGGTTCAGAGTCTTGATCTGATTAGGACTCTGCAGAAGAGTCCTAATTTGACTATGACTCTGAAAATTTTGGTTTTCTGAGAAACAAATGATGAGATTTAGATAAAGCTTTTGAAAACCAGTGAAAATGAAGTGAGAAAACAAACTTTGGGTAGAATCCTGATTCGATCAGGACTCTGGGATAGAGTCGAATCAGGACTCTCAGATAAAACCTCAGAATTTTGAAATTCCATGATAAAGGTATAACAATTTTGATTCCTGAAAGGATAAATA
The DNA here is from genome assembly GCF_984573655.1 of Nuphar pumila. Taxonomy (NCBI): domain Eukaryota; kingdom Viridiplantae; phylum Streptophyta; class Magnoliopsida; order Nymphaeales; family Nymphaeaceae; genus Nuphar; species Nuphar pumila. The sequence continues at coordinate 96,957,601 of NC_143251.1, forward strand.
AAAGGATTTTTGAAAGATTCTCTCAAAATTGAAATCAGGGTCAGAGCCCTGATCTAAGTAGGACTCTTTAAACAGAGTCCTGGTTCAAGTAAAACTCTGAGTTTTTGACTTCTCTTTGAAAGATTTTGAAAGATTTGATTAAAAACAGGTAAGAATAACGATGAAAGATAGAGTCCTGCTCCGACTGCAACTCTAAGGAAGAGTCCTAATCCGACTAAAACTCTAGAGTTTTGGCTAAAATGGAAGATTTTGAAAATCAAATGAAAATATTTTAAAAACAAGTAAAGAACAGAAGTAACAAACAAAATCAGGATAGAGTCCTGATTCGATTAGGACTCCGAGAAAGAGTCCTAATTCGACTGGGACTCTAGGATTTTGGCCAAAAACAAAGGATTTTGATAGGTTTTCTCAAAAACAGGTAAAAAGGGTAGAAAAAATAGAGTTCTAATCCAACTAGGACTCTAGAAAAAGAGTCCTGATCCAACTAGGATTCTAGAAAAAGAAGTCTTGATTGGACTGTGATTCTGAAATTTTGGATAAAAATGACGAGAATGGGCAAGGATATGACCACAACTGGTTTAAAATCAGAATGGTCTTTTAAAAAGGTTCACAAAGATGAAAATACAGAGTCCTGATACAACTAGGACTCTGAAATTTTTGAGATTTTTGATAAATAAAGGGATCCAAAAGCGACACCACTTACATGGGTCTCATTTGAGAATTGAAATCAATTGAAATTGAGTTTAAAATGAATCCATATTGTTTTCTGAGAAAAACATTTCGAAATATAAGATCCTGGGGGTTGGCAAATCATCGATTTAAAACCCAGGTTTTGAAAATGATTTCAAAAGAAGAGTTTTAAAAACTTGAATCTGGATTAATATTTTGAAAACAAGAGTTCTGGATCTCGATAATGAGATGCAATGACATGCAATGACATGCAATGCTATGCAATGCAATGAAATGACATGTCAAATGCATGCAGTGATATGCAGTGACACATGAAATGTAAACACTGAATGAGGGTAAAAATTTGGGGTGTTTACAGATGCCCCTCTTTACTACTAAGTCGGTTGAAGGCCGAGCTTAGTGGCAAAGAAAAACACACCAAATTTGGACTATAAAAATGCCCCAGTTAGGAGAATCTAACCGGGTATGAAAGAATTGGCTACAATGGTAATGACAGATATGGAATGGAGAATAAAGAAGAAGATTTACCTCATCGAAATGAGGCTCAGGCTTGGCTTTTAACCTGGATGGGACGATACCTCATGGAAAAACGAGGCTCAGGCTTAATCCTTAACCTGAAAAGGGAAGATAACCAGAATCCTCAAATGAAGAAACCATGATAGGACCTTCAAATTTTGCACAATAAATCCGAGAGAGGTTTGCAAAAGGAAGAAAGGGGGTTCCCTAAAGCTTGAAAAGTGATTGATCTTGGACGTCTAATTACTAAGACTGAATGCCTTTTAAAACAGATGAACTTTTGCAGAAAATTCGGGTTTAACCCTTAACCTGAATGGGAACTGTCTATGGTGGGACAGTGGGGAGCATAGGGAAGTGTGCGAATCTGAGAGCCCAGGCGCTCAGATCAAAACAAGAAGGGAAGGATCTTGGACAACTCCCATCATCCAATCCTAAAAGGGATAACAACAACGCTTTGATACATCAAAATAGACATCAAGCTCTCACTTCATGTCAGGATAATTTGAAAAGATTGCCAATAAGATAAAAATTATAGTTGATTGAAAAATGATTGAAATATAAGTATATTTATATGAAAAATATTCTCTCTTTTCTACCTGAAGTATTACCTCCAACTGGACGTAACTTCGTAGAATCAATATTCGAATTCAAATTGCTTTCCATTGACTTTCTTTCAAGGAGGCTATCAATTTCCTTGATATGAACGAAAAAGAGAGTATTCTTGATATTGTGAAAGCAATTGGTGAAAGAATATTGATAGAAGAATTTCACAAAATTAAAGAAGATTCTTGGTAGATTCGGCAGTTTGATATCCTGGGATTCTTTTCTTAGAATAGTCTTTCTGTCTGTACTCCTTTTTTTTTCTGCAACAGATATGGAGCTCTTTGGGTTTCTGGGGAATTCATTACATCATCCTTCATTTTGGAGATGTCCTAGCTTTTCTCTTTTTGGGAAGGGTACGTCACAAACTCCTTCATCTTGGAGATGCTCTGATCCTCCTTTGCCTTAGGGATTATATTGATGATATTGGCTCATTGGCTGGTGGTCTCTTGATGATAGCTGAAATTAAATATCTTTTAGGGTTTGTCGGGAGGCTCATCGCAGTCGCCTTCATCTTGACGGTGCTCTGAGCTTTCCCTGGAAGGATCCGTCACAAACTCCTTCATCTCGGAGATGATCCAAATCTTCTTTGGCCTCGGGAGTCTAACTCGCATAATTCATCTTCATCTTGACGACAATTGAGAGATTCCTTTTGCAGATATTTAATTGCAACTTGGGTGATTGAGGAGATATGGAAATTGAATGGATTTTTCTGTATCACCCAGGATATTTCGACTGCCTTGTCTTTACAAGAATGATCTTTAAAAATGTGCCACTGACTGCGATCAATATCGATCACTTATAGCTTTGCAACAACATTGAATCTTCTTTTGTTGGCCATATTGAGGATTTATTCTTCATCCCTTTGGTTGGTCAATAGAAAGAATTTAGATTTTGAATCCTTTTTCGCAAAAGTTTCGCTCTTTTGGAAGTAATACTGAAGGTAACTTGAGATAATTCTTTTGTGTAATAAAAGATTTTTGAAATCAACAACTATTTTTCATAACAAATTGGCAAAATATTCTTGGAATCCTTGGTGAAAGAAATCACTTGAGGTCTAAATGACACATCCGTGGCTAGATTCTCCTCTCCTTTCCCCAAAGGAGAGATTCAGGCTTAACCCTTACCTATACGGGTAACAAAAATATATTCTTCTCTTCCCTAAAGAGGAGGTGTTTGCAAAATGAACTTTCGAAGAGAAATAAAGTTTTCGTCAAAACTCCCTATTTCTAGGCTTGTCTTATGGAAATGGGGTCGTTAACAAAGGTTGAAAGGATATCATAGAGGAGCGAGTCCATTACACTCTCCCTGGAAAAAGGGTCCTCGATGACGGGGGTGGCCTAACAAAAGACATTTTAGGATTACAAGGAGAACGAGCTTCCGTCGAAACTCTCCCTGGAAAAAGGGTTCCTTGTATGACAATAAAGATTGTTTTGCAAACTGTTCATGAAGCACGAGTCCCTTCAAACTCTCCCTAGAAAAAGGGGTTCAACGAACGAACAATAAAGACATGCAAAAAGAACGAGCTCCCTCGAACTCTCCCTAGAAAAAGGGTCCCTCGCAAGAGAAAATGATTGATAATTGATTTTGAGCCAGTTGGTGGACAAATTCAACACAAAAGTCGAATCTTGAAAGACCATAATTGTCGAATGCGACCCGAAGGTTGGAAAGATATGATTGACTTTGATAGAATCTGTTAACCCAAAGGTTTCGCTTGCTAAAAATTTGATGACTGGAGGTCTGACTAACTTGGACTGAATGATCCGAAGGTATGCTTGATAAACTGGAGTGACCCAAGGGTCTGACAAAGATTGTTTGGTTCACAAATCTGAAGATTAACATTGAGTCTGAACCCTAATGCGAGATTTGTGTTGCGACCAGTATGAAGACCGAACTTTGACAAAGTACTAGTACGAGCGCGGGATTTCAAGAGATCACCAGTACGAGCACTGGATTTTAGAAGATTACCAGTACGAGCACTAGATTTTGAAAGATTACCAGTACGAGCACCGGGTTTTAAAAGATTACCAGTACGAGCACATGATTTTTGAAAGATTATCAATACAAATACAAGATTTGGTAAAGCAACCAAGGTGATGTTGGATTTCATAAAAGGACCAATTCGAAAATTGGATTTAATCGGACCGGTGGAAAAGTGGGTTCGGTCGGAAGCTTTAAATCGGAATTCAAATCTTCAAGGAAAGACTAAATGAATTGGATTTTGAAAGAGAATTCGGGTCGGAACTCGGATCTTCTAGACCAATTGCTAAATTTGCAGGAAAGTTTGAGTAAAAGTTCAAACTTTTAAAGAAAAGCTAAGCAAATTGGATTTGGAAGAAAATTCAAGTCGGAACTCTGATTTTTTCTAGACCAATTCTGAATTGGATTTAGAAGAAAATTCAAGTCGGAACCTAGATTTTCTAGACCAATTCTGAATTGGAATTGGAAGAAAATTCGAGTCGGAACTCAGATCTTCTAGACCAATTCAGGACATTTGAAGGAAAGAAAACTAGATGAATTGGATTTGGAAGAAAATTCGAGTCAGAACTCGGATTTTCTAGACCAATTCTGAATTGGATTTGGAAGAAAATTTGAGTCGGAACTCGGATCTTCTAGATCAATTCAAGACATTTGAAGAAAATTAGACCCATATAATTTGAGTTTGGAAACATTGACTAGGAAGAAAACAAAATCAGATTTAAGAGTTTCAACTAGTAAAACAAGATTTAGAAAAACTTGAAACAAAGACTGAAAATGATTTTGAAAAGGGGTTAAAATCACAGTTGAAATTCAAAGTTTTGAAAATAGAGTTCTAAGCAAACTGAAACTCTGGACCAGAGTCCTGAACCAATTAGGACTCTGAGATTTTGGATTTTAAAAGCCAAATAAAGGGCATTTTTGGAGAAAAATAAAAACATAAAATAACGTATGGACTGACTGCTAAAAATAGAGAATTACTGAAATGAAACAGAACTGAAATAGACACTAAATACTACCTAATTAACTTCTAAAATATACTAAATTAACGAAATAAAATATGAATTAAATCTAATTAATGCATGAATGCTAGAAAATCATCAATGAAGCATGATCATACTTAATATATGTTGTTTTATGGGAATGGTTTGATCCATCATCTGGACGAACCCTTTCTTTAAAACGAAAAATCCATGTGATTCAATATGTAAACCAAAATAGAAACATTATTTCAGTAGAATCGACTTGATTGGGAGCTCACCTTGTGTTCTTATGGTATTTCTGAAGCTTCAGATGTAAAGTTTCAGATGGGACCAAAGGGGGCGTGGACTCAGAGAAGAAAATGGGAATTTAAAACTCAGGTTGAAATTCAGATCCAAAGAGAAAAGCTTCCCTCTAGCTAGGTGTGGGCTAGGGTATTTATAGATTTTCTGAAGAGTTTTGAAATTCAAATAGAATAAATCTAGACCCTCCATGTGGCACCATCTCAGAGGATGCTACTTTGGATTTTCTTTGAAATAAAATAAATGCAAATTTTGTTCAGATGTAAAGTTTCAGATGGGACCAAAGGGGGCGTGGACTCAGAGAAGAAAATGGGAATTTAAAACTCAGGTTGAAATTCAGATCCAAAGAGAAAAGCCTCCCTCTAGCTAGGTGTGGGCTAGGGTATTTATAGATTTTCTGAAGAGTTTTGAAATTCAAATAGAATAAATCTGGACCCTCCATGTGGCACCATCTCAGAGGATGCTACTTTGGATTTTCTTTGAAATAAAATAAATGCAAATTTTGTAAATAAGACACCTCAACAGAGTTTAATTTTTTTTGAAAGGGAGTTGGCTTGATTTTTTTTGCAGGAGCTTCCCATGTGGCGCCACCTATGTGTGGGCCCACTTTGGGATTTTGTAAAATAAACAAAATAGAAAATCAAATTGTAAATTCTGGATTTGCGCCACCTCGGTAGGGAATTTGAAATCTTGAACTTTTGCTTTTTTTGGAGGAAGCAGAGATGAACATGTGGCGCCACCTCAGGGTGGCTCCACACTGACATGTGTCAGAGGGAAGGAGCAGAGGAAGCACATGGCACTACCTTAGAAGCCTTTTGAATTTTGGTTTTTGCCTTTTCGTAAAAGCAAGCTGTAGAGCTATTTTTGAGGAGAGCCTTTTCAGAGATAGCGCCACCTCAAAGGGGGGTGATTCTGCTTTTTCTGAAGAAGGGAGAGCTGGATATGTGGTGCCACCTCATGGTGGCTCGACACTGACACATGTCAACTGCAGGAGGAAGTACCTCAGATGGCGCCACCTCAGGAATCATTTAAAATTTAAACTTGGTGGGTTCTGGAGGAAGGGAGGATAGCTATGTGGCGCCACCTTAGGGTGGCCCCACATTGACAAGTGTCAAGTGAATAAGAGAGAAAGAGAATGACATGTGGCGCCACATCAGGGAGACCCCACAATGACACGTGTCATGAAATAAAGATGGAGACTGAAGACATGTACCGCCATCCCAGAGGAGGCCCCACACTGACACATGTCAAAAAGTAAAAAGAGAAAGATGTAGGGAGGACAAGTGGAAACTAATGGAGGTGCAAGGAGGAGGATATGTGGCGTCACCTCAGGGTGACCCCACACTGACACATGGTAGAGAATGGAAGGAGAGATAAAGTGCCAAGTGGTGCCAATTCAGAGACAAGGCTCCTATATTTGAGGCTTTTTGAATTTCTGCTTTTTCTGAAGGAGGACACATGTGGCGCCACCTCAGAGTGGCCCCATATTGACACATGGCTGTAAGAAATGGGGAGACACCAGATGGCGCCACCTCAAGGGAGGCTATATTTTTTTTTCCTTTTTTTTTGGCCTTTTCAAAAGCTAAACCTGATTTGAGAAAGGCTAGTGTGACGCCACCTCAGGGTGGGTCCCACCTTGATTTTTATTGAGGTAAGAGCAAAAAGGTAAAACCTATTTTTTGGAATTTTTATAAAAACTTGGACTAACTAGTAGATAAGACATAAACTTGGCCTAATTATGAAAATTTTGAAAAGAAGTGGCCCCTGCAGGGCGATTTTGTAAAAGAATGATATTTGAAATTGCTAACAAAAGGGCAAAATCTGAGATAAAATTGATAAATTCAAAGTTTCATCCCCTTTTTCAGACAGAGCTGATCAAGTTGATAAAATTTAAAAATCCATATTGAAAACTATCCAGATCATTTTTCTGAGAAAAACTTTTGAGATTCAGAATCCTGGGGGTAAAATGGGAAGAGTTGGCAATTTTGAAGACCCAGAGAGTTTAAAATCAATTTTGAAAAGTTAAAAACTCGAATCTGGATTGAGAGTTTTGAAAATTAGGAGTTCTGGACCTCGAAATGACATGTTGTGCCGTGTAGTGATATGAAATGCTCATGTGATGATATGCAAAGACATGTCTTATGAAATGTTGCATGAAGAACTGAAGATTTCAATCTCTTGATGTGAATAGGACTTTGAGATTTTGTGACTAGAGATGATTCTGAGCAAAACAATAGGAAAATTTTAAGAATCATGGATGAAATCTAGAGTTTTGCAGGATCTCAAAGAATGACCATTTTGCCCTCCGGTGATCCTAAAGGATGGTTCACAACGATTTGTGGAGATGTCGAGGAGGTGAGTGAAAATTTGGGGTGTTTACAGGAGGTAAAAATGTCAATTTTGGAAACCGAGGGTTTGAAATTGATTTTTGAAAGCTTTAAAACTCGAATCTGGATTGAAATTTTCAAAACTGGAGTTCTGGATCTCGAAAATGAAATGAAATATGATGAAATGTTATGAAATGATAAAAAATGATGAGAAATGATATGAAATGCCATGCAAAATGCTAACCCTGAATGAAGAAATTTGGATATTGGACCCCGATTGATAGTTGTACCAGTTCAGAAAGTGATAAAATTGGGCAAAATGGTTCAAGAAATGGTTTTTGGTCTCTACCGGGCCAGAGTGACACTGAAAATTGAGGTTTAAGCTGGTTTAAACTGAAATGAACTGGATTGAGCTAAGTTTTAGAGTTTCAGAACTCAAGTGGACTGACAAGACACTGACTCGACTGAACTCCCAGACTAAATTGTCCAAAAAGTTGTCATTTTTAGAAAAATAGTCACTGAAGTGAAGTGAATTACAGACCAGAGTTGGGTTTGAGCTGGAACAAAGACCAGTAATACTGAGATAAACTAAAACTGAAGCTCAAACACTAGCTCAACTGGCTGGACTCAACTTAATTTCAGCTGAAAGAGCTGAAATGGGATAAAATGAGCTCCTAGACACTTGGAAGTGGTTTTGAACTAAAACTGGAAGACTTGAACTTCTGGTAAGCTCAAGATAAACTCTAGAGAATAGAATTGACACGAAATGACTGACTTAGAGACAATTGGCTTGGATTTGAGTGAGAAATGAGCTCATTTATAAAAAATGATCCCATTTTGGCTGGAATGGTAAGAAATGAACATGGTCTGCTCATCGTGAGCTCAGGTGAGCTAGAAATGACTGAGATTCTAACTGTCCTAAGTTTATAAATGAGCTTGGTTGACTCAGACTGACTAGAGGCATAGGATGACCTATGGGTAAAATGGTATATTTTTTGGTAAAAATGGGTAAAATGGTAATTTCTTAAGACAAACTTGGAGTTGGACTCCTATACCGACCTATCAGGGTTGACATCCACACGATAGGGGGTTGTCTGAGAATGGATGAGGAAAATTTGGGGTGTTTAAAATTTGTAGCCTCCGAGTTTTGATATTTTGGTTGTGTTGGTTGAGTGGGTAAGCTCAGTCCAGTGGGTTAGACCAAGGGGAGGTTTGCCCCTCCTTGTTGTAGCCACCAGGTTACGTAGTACCAAATTGTCTTTATGCGCTACATAGATGAAGTACCGATTGACCTTTTTCCCATCGCAGTGGTAGCACCATGATGGCTGCCATACATTGATATTTCACCTTAGCATGTGAGATATACATTTTATTCATGTCAAAGTTCTTATTTAGCAACTCTACGGTTATTTGTGCCCTTAGATAGATGCTATGCTTCGCTCCACATTTTGGCATGACCTTGATGCGAAACACCTATAGCATACTTAGTTGGCACGATTCATTGAATACGTAAGAAATATGTCAGTGGCATGTCGATAAAATTTAGACACTTACCCAAGCTCTTGATTCATGAAATGTGTAAATGGAATTAATGCTCTTTTTGCATCACACACGATTATGCCACATCACTTGGGCACATCTTGACATGGTTGTGAATTTCTATCGTATGCATGATTATTCAAACATTGTAATGTTTTGAATTATGCATAATGATGCACCTTACATGGCATAGCTACTTTATAAGCATGATGATTCAAGTTCGTAAGTTATTTAACATGTTTAATAAATGATAGTGAATGACAACATGCTTATTGATAGTTCACATTCAATTATCGCACATTCCGACACGTTTGCAAGTATACAAAAGAACATGATGTAACATGAAAATATTAATGTTATGGCATGAATGAATACGTTCCACTTGCACATCTTGTCACCGAACTTAGACGTATTGAATGAATTATGTTGATGATTCAAGTTTCTTAGCATTTAATGAATGCTTGATTGTGTTTTGTGTACAGTTGCATTGGTCACACTATACACCTTTGGCACTTGATCTGTCCCGTATGTACAAAGGGGACTTGAAGCGCATTGTAGAAATATACTTGTCCTTGAGACTTGATTATATGACAGACACTCTGTGGCGAGTTAGTGTGGGAGATGGACCCACCTCGTGAGTTGAGCTCACTTATGTTAGAAATGTGTGTTGTTACAGATACCTTACTTCTTAGTACATCTTATATGATATGTTTCTAGAGGTGTCATACATTGGACATATATTTAATGAAATATTCATTGTTAAATGCTAATGTTAATTCTATAGTCATGCTAGTCTCTTGATCATGATCTTACTGCTTATCTTAATCATGATGCTAGAGTTGCATCTTCCTTGCTCACTTGCTTCAATGATTGATGTACCTGCCTAAGTAGGTTAGTGATTGACATTGTCGCTTATTACTCAGCATAATCCTTTACTTGTTGCAGTTATACTTGTCTAATCATTTCAAATATGCTAACTGTCACACCACGATACACATATATGTTCACTCGTACATACACATTGCTTCCGATATTTTATCTGTTTCGTCATGATAAATTCACTTGTCTTGTTACCTTGGTTATTTATGCATATCATGTTATAAATGTTGTGTTTTTCGTAAATGGATTGTCGTGGATGATTTCTCACCAACTCAGAAGAGTACTGACCCAGATTTATGGGGATATAGGTGGTGACTTCTCGTGGTGCGATGGAGCTCGATGTGCGGCAGAGGGCGGAACCCACACTCTAGAACCTTAAGATCTTGGCAGTTAACTTTTAAAAAAGGGAAATGATGTATATTCCTCCTGTATCATTTTGTAAAACTGTAATAATAGAATGTTTCTTCTTGTTGTTCACTCTGTAACCCGCTCGGAACTTCCAACCGATTTTCCCTTATGTTTTTCGCTTTGCGCAATGTTTTAAAAAAAAATCACTTAAAATCTAAAGGATTTTCTAAGTTGGGATTCTGGGGTGTTACAGAACTTGGTATCAGAGCAATATTTTAGAAGTGTGGTTCAAGACTCTGCACGCATCGACCATCGCACTGTAAGTATGCCTAATTTAGTAGAATTATGTTTTTGTTGCTTAATTGCTATTTTTGCATGCTTAGATATGTGTGCTATTTCGGTTGTTGTCGGATGCGAGACACAACCTTATGCTTAAGCCCTTACACGAATTGGCTCAAGGCATCGAGAGCTCGAACCGAGTGGTTTAGACTATTATGCGAAGCATGCGAGTGTTTATACATCAAGCAGTTCCTGGTGTGAGATGTCAGATAGGACACGTCGTGCAAATCTGTTCTCGTGAACTGAGTGTACGCGCCTATTTTAGCCTGAGTGGACACTTAGAGATTAAGTGTCAGTTGAAGTTTGGTGTAGAGTTCTCGAATGGTATTGCTTTTATGCTTGTGGATGTGGTTTCCCAAGCTAGTTCATGACAATTCTTGGGAGAATTGAAGTCCTTGACCTAAAACTAGAGATTTCTTGCATATTTTTCACCTTCTCGTTCCACATTACTTGAGTGGAGATGATTGATGAATCATAACGATGATCGAAACTGTTGCACCAATCGTGTTGAAGATGATGTAGTTTTGATAAGATTCATCTGATGAGGCTCTAAATCAGTGTTTTCCTATGTTTTCTAACTTTTTTGGAATTGTTTGTGACCCTGTCTTTGATGAAGGGTATGTTTTCAGAGATGATCTTTCGAACAGAAGGCTAAAGTCTTGTTTGTGCCAGTTGATCTTTGAGTTCCTCGGAGGATACTGTTGATCCCCAGTTGTTCTTGGTGATGAGAACGTAAATGATGTTATGCGCTTAGCAAGTGGATTTTGTGTTGCCGATGATGGCAATCGACTCTTGAGAGGGTCATAGATGGGGACAACATAACATTGAACATCAGGGTATTATTACTTTTGAGAGAGCGTTGTGGGAATTATTGTTTCCCAGCCACAGTCGGAAGGGATTGTGGTGAGATGAGTTGGCTTAGGTGGTGATTCCTGGTAGTGCCAGTGTTGCTATTAGGGTGGTGATTCCCTAATGATGTTGTTGAAGTGGTGATTCTTCAACAACACCGTTAGGGTGGTGATTCTCTAACGATGCCATTAGAGTGGTGATTCTCTAATGAAGGGTGTTAGAGTGGCGATTCTCCAGCAATGTCGTCAGAGTGGTGATTCTCTGACGATGCCACTAGGGTGGTGATTCCCTAACGATGCCATCAGAGTGGTGATTCTCTAATGGAGGTTGTTGAAGTGGTGATTCTCCAACAATGTCGTTAGGGTAGTGATTCTCTAACGATGTCATTAGCGTGGTGTTGCTCTAATGTAGTCGTTAGGGTTGTGATTCTTCAGCAATGTCGTTAGGGTGGTGATTCTCTAACGATGTCATTAGAAGTGGTGATTCTCTAATAAGGTGGTTTAAGTGGCGATGCTTCAACGATGATGTTAGGTTGGTCACTCTCTAACGATGTCATTCGAGTGGTGGCTTTTTATTTTGTGATGTCGGAGTGGTGATTCTTCGTATGGTGTGTTAGAGTGGTGAATCTCTAACGATGGTCATCTAGAATGATGATTTTCTGACGATAGCGTCCTTATGTGGTGTTGCTTGGGTTTGTTCGAAGAACATGTATATAGATTGTGTTACTGCATAATTAAATTGTCATGTGTCACTGTTTGAATTGTGTGTAGTGCACTCAAGACTTTGTGAAAGACTGCTACAGTTATTACTTAGTGAGCATGGTTGTGAAACCTATTGATTAATTGTTATTATATCTTGTGTCCCCATAGATGGCATGGGAGGCCAGGTGCAGCGATATCATGGACACTGTGAACAACCTTGCGGAGGTTGTGCAATAACAGGTGGTTGCAATGTAACAGATGGGTGTGAACCTCCAACACGTAGCCCAAGGTAGGCAGGACATACGTACGGTCACCTGTAAGCGCCTTTTGGAAATGGATCCTCCTGCTTTTAAGGGTAAGATGAACCTTGAATGTACTGAGACATGGATACGTGAGATATAACATATTTTTTGTGTTCTGAATGTTTCAGAAGAGGAGAAAGTGAACTTCGGTACCTAACGTTTGAGGGACCACACTGAGAAGTGGTGGGATACGATCTCTACGGTTAAATTAAAAAATAGGAATGTTACGTGGGATGAATTTGTAGAGGTTTTTAACTCTGCATATTTTTCCAAGCATGAACGAAGTAAGAAGATGCAAGAATTTCTAGACCTACAACATGGGACGACAACTCTGGCAGACTACATCACTAAGTTTCATTGTTTGGAGCGATATTGTCCAAATATATACGTCGCGGAGAATGATCGAGCAATGAAGTTCGCTCGTGGGTTAAAGCCGACTCTGAGAACCAAAGTGTTTACTAGCGGACCAAAATCACTCGATGAGGCCATCGAGGTAGCAACCCTATTGGAAGAAGGCTGAGCCGAGCAGTAGACCAAGATTCATATGTAAGTACCAGTGAGAATAATCCCAGTGGGATGTAGTCCTCGCCACCTACCAAAAAGCAAAAGCGTTAGAAAGACTACCAGAACTACCAACAATGAAGGAAATCGCAACAACCCAATGCCCAGTGAATGTGTCGATGATGCGACAAAGATCATCTTTTTGGAGTTTGCCCTCTCTATGATGGCATGTGTTTCAAGTGTGAGCATACAGGACACATTGCCAAGTTTTGTCCGAAGAAACCTTCTGGAGATTCAGTTATTGATGATTAGGCTCCACTAAAAGAGAAGTCGTAATAATGAACGAGAAACCCATCGAGATCGTTGATCATCGAGATCAAGTTTTGCGTACCTAGACCATTCTGTTGGTCAGAGTGTGTTGGCAACACCATGGTATCGAAGAATGCGCATGGGAGCTTGTAGCGAGTATGAGGGAAAGCTATCCCGCCCTTTTTGTTGTTTAATGTTTGTGATTTCGCAGACGAAATCCTTTTTAAGGAGAGTAGGATGCAAGACCCGAGAATTTTCTGAGAAAAATTATCCGATACAAGATGAAATTTCATTATGCAATTATCAATGTATTCGTACATAAATATCTATATGCATATGTCGGTGTGTGTACATTCGTGTATATATATATATATATATATATATATATATATATATATATATATATATATACACGTGTATATGTATATCGGAAACCCTAAAGTGAAAGTATATATATATACATGTATTCTTTGTAATTAATACCTAGGTTTTGATTAATCGCATAAAGAATTAATGGAATTGCACACTGAGAATTTAAATGCCTAAGTTCAAGATATTTTATGAAATTGTGACAATAATGTGAGTTTTTAAAGGAAATCATAAGTTTTACCGGAAGTTAGAAGGAGCAATTCAAAAACCCTAATTGTAAAATTTAATAAATTGTAATACGGGTTATTTTTGAACTTTGTCGGGTTTGGGTCCAACTAGGGGGTTGACCCTAGCCATTGGTTGACCATAAGTGGACATAGATAACCCTGGAGACCAGCTGGTCAAGTTGACCAAGCTGGGAGGTGGCATTATGGTAATATAAGGTAAGACTTTTCTCAAAAATGATTATGATTGGCCATGTGGGCAGCAGCCCATGGCACTTCTGAAAGAAATTAAGTAGCTCAAAAAGGAAGCATTTCGGTTGGTTCCAGAGGGGCGACAGCCCTGGGACACTTTTTGAAAAGTTTTAAAGGCATAAGGGCATTAAAGGCTTTTGTCAATGGCATTTTTGAAAAGATTTCAAAAGAACTCAAATAGAAGAATCCTATAGGGGGCGTGGGAGGCACACTTGAGGAATCTCAAGTATGTCATTACATGGGTGGGTGTGAAACATGTCCCAGCCATTCTTTTGTGAAAAATTAATTTGGACCGTCCACTTGATAAACCCTACCTACTTAAGCTTAGAGAAAGAAGGGGGGGGTGATTTTTGCTCTCTCCCTTTCTCTCTTCCCCCTTCCTCTCCTCTCTTCTCTCTCGCACCGAATTGGTGAACCTTCATTAGAGCCTACCTTGAGCTTGTATGTAGGGATGGGTACCGAAGAAGAACTCCTCTCTACACTCTAAGCCAAGAGTAGAGTTCAGTTTCCTCCGTTGCACGCATCAAATGTGAGTTTTCTTCCATCTTCCATTTGCAAATCCTTTGTTTTCTTTTTAAAGAAATATATGTGATTCTATCTTCTTCCTTCATGAAACCGGATTCTACAATGCATGAATGTTGAGTTGCATGTGGATTCGGTGGATTAGATTTGTGTTGTTCCTTATTTTCATTTTGTAGCACTAGATGTGATGCATTCCATGACACACACACACACCCAAGGTTTAAAAATAAAAGGAAACATGCATGTATAGGCTTTTAGACAGTTCATTTTTATTTTTCTTTTTGGTTATGACTATTTGTTGGCTCTGTCCAAGGTCTGAACCATTCGGTTCAGACCTGGTCCGTTAGTCAAGTTCATACTTGGTATTTTTGTCTAGAACGAGCTTCCCGATTATGGAGTTGTGAGAGACATTTCTGAAAAATTGATTGTTAATCACTAGATACTAGTCAGTTTTCAGTGTTCTTGGACATTATGGAAATCTAAGCCACTGTCCTCGAACTTTGTAGTTGAGGACTTTTCCTGATTCGGTCTGTAAAGTCCTTTAAATCTCTTGTCAAAATGTTGAACATTCAGATTTTTTTGTCAATCCTTGTTCAGTCCAGAATGCCCTGGATAGCGTCCCGTGTTTTCAAGATTTCTCCTGTCTCCTTCAATGAAAATTCGATTGGTTTGATTTTATGGAAATCTAGGAGATAACACTTCAACTTTTGTGTTTCGAGTCATGGCTAAATCTTCTCCTAAACATCTCAAAAATATTGATCTTTTTGCTGTCGTAGGAAGTCATGTTTTTTTTTATCCTGTTTGGATTTTTCTCATTTTTGGCTGAGTTGGGTGCAGCCCAACCGAGGACCTTAGCATCCCATCACTCTGGGGTTTGCTCCATTGTGAAGTTACCTGCAAGAGCAAAAAAAAAAAATGTATAGGTTAAAGTACGACAGCCTTGAGTCGAACCACTTCTTCAAATAACCATAGAAACGCATGCGCTTTCGGTAGTCGCTTTTCCGTTGCTCCCAGACCTTAAAGTTCAGTTGGTAGGCGTAGACTGAGGTCTGAACCATGTGGTTCAAACCTAGTCAGTCCATTGGATAGGCCCTATACTGGTCTGAACCCATTCATTTCAGATCCGGGTGCTTAGGCAGCCAATTTGGGTGGTTATTGCACAACGGGTACACCATTCGGCTGGACCGAGTTGGGTGCACCAGCTTGCTGCCCCGAAGGCAGACAAACACCTTGGAGATGTGCTCAGTCCGGAGGTCCGTCAGTGGGAGTTGGCTGCAATCGAAGTTACAAAAATATATTTATAGAGTTATGTTATTGCGAAATGTGAGGACAAGGGAAAAATTGGGTAGGCTTTGGCAAATCGGTTTGCATGCAAACCGATTTGTAGCCTCCGAGTTTTGATATTTTAATTATGTTGGATGAGTGGGTAAGCTCAATCCAGTGGGTTAGACCAAGGGGAAGTCTGCCCCTCCTTGTTGCAGCCACTGGGTTACGTGGTACCAAATTGTCTTTGTGTGCTATATAGACGAAGTACCAATTGACCTTTTTCCCATCGCAGTGGTAGCACCATGATGGCTGCCATATGTTGGTATTTCACCTTAGCATGTGAGATATATATTTTATTCGTGTCAAAGTTATTATTTAGCAACTCTACAGTTATTTGTGCCCTTAGATGGATGCTATGCTTCGCTCTACATTTTGGCATGACCATGATGCGAAACACGTATAGCATACTTAGTTGGCACGATTCATTGAATACATAAGAAATATGTCAGTGGCATGTCGATAAAATTTAGACACTTACCCAAGCTCTTGATTCATGAAATGTGTAAATGGAATTAACGCACTTTTTACATCACACACGTTTATGCCACATCACATGGGCACATCTTGACACGGTTGTGAATTTCTATCGTATGCATGATTATTCAAACATTGTAATGTTTTGAATTATGCTTAATGACGTACTTTATATGGCATAGCTACTTTATAAGCATGATGGTTCAAGTTCGTAAGTTATTTAACATGTTTTATAAATGATAGTGAATGACAACATGCTTATTGATAGTGCACGTGCCATTGTCGCACATTCTAACACATTTGCAAGTATACAAAAGAACATGGCGTAACATGAAAATATTAATGTTATGGCATGAATGAATACGTTCCACTTGTACATCTTGTCACTGAACTTAGACATATTGAATGAATTATGTTGATGATTCAAGTTTCTTAGCATTTAATGAATGCTTGATTGTGTTTCGTGTATGGTTGCATTGGTCACACGATTCACCTTTGGCACTTGATTTGTCTCATAAGTACAAAGGGGACCTGAAGCGCATTGTAGAAATATACTTATCCTTTAGACTTGATTGTATGACAGACACTCCGTGGTGAGTTAGTATGAGTGATGGATCCACCTCGTGAGTTGAGCTCACTTATGTTAAAAATGTGTGTTGTTACACGTACCTTCCTTCTTAGTATATCTTATGTTATATGTTTCTAGAGGTGTCATACATTGGACAAATATTTAATGAAATATTCATTGTTGAATGCTAATGTTAATTCTATAGTCATGCTAGTCACTTGATCACAATCTTACTGCTTATCTTAATCATGATGCTAGAGTTTCATCTTCCTTGCTCACTTGCTTCAATGATTGATGTACCTGCCTAAGTAGGTTAGTGCTTGACATTGTCGCTTATTACTCAGCATAATCCTTTACTTGTTGCAGTTACACTTGTCTAATCATTTCAAATATGCTAACTATCACACCACAATGCTCATATATGTCCACTCGTACATACGCATTGCTTGCGATATTTTATATGTTCCATCATGATAAATTCACTTGTATTGTTACCTTGGTTATTTATGCATATCATGTTATAAATGTTGTATTTTTTGTAAATGGATTGTCATGGATGATTTCTCACCAACTCGCAAGGGTATTGACTCTGTTTTATGGGGATACAGGTGGTGACTTTTCATGGTGCGATGGAGCTTGATGTGCGGCGGAGGGCTGAACCCACACTCTAGAACCTTAAGATCTTGGCAATTGACTTTTAAAAAAGGGAAATGATGTATATTCCTTCTGTATCATTTTGTAAAACTGTAATAATAAAATGCTTCTTCTTCTTGTTCACTCTATAACCCGCCCGAAACTTACAACTGATTTTCCCTTATGTTTTCCGCTTTCCGCAATATTTTCAAAAAAAAAAAATCCTTAAAATCTAATGGATTTTCCAAGTTGGGATTCTGGGGCGTTACAGAACTTGGTATCAGAGCAGTGTTTTAGATGTGTGGTTCAAGACTCTGTACGCATCGACCATCGCACTGTAAATATGCCTAATTTAGTAGAATTATGTTTCTGTTGCTTAATTGTTGTTTCTGCATGCTTAGATATGTGTGTCATTTTGGTTGTTGTCGGATACGAGACACAACCTTATGCTTAAGCCCTTACATGAGTTGGATCAAGGCGTCGAGAGCCTGTACCAAGTGGTTCATACTATTATGTGAAGCATGCGGGTGTTTGTATATCAAGCACTTCCTGGTGTGAGATGTCGGATAGGACACGTCATGCGAATTTGTTCTCGTGAACTGAGTGTACGCGCCTATTGTGTCTTGAGTGGACACTTCGAGATTAAGTGTCAGTTGAAGTTTGGTGTAGAGTTCTTGAATGGTATTGCTTTTACGCTTGTGGACGTGGTTTTCCAAGTTAGTTCATGACAATTCTTGGGAGAATTGAAGTCCTTGACCAAAAACTAGAGATTTCTTGCATATTTTTTACCTTCTCGTTCCACATTACTTGAGTGAAGACGATTGAAGAATAATAACGATGATCGAAACTGTTGCTCCTATCGTGTTGAAGACGATGTGGTTTTGATAAGAGTCATCTGATGAGGCTCTAAGTTAGTGTTCTCCTGTGTTTTCCTATGTTTTTCAACTTTGTTGGAATTGTTCATGACCCTATCATTGATGAAGGGTATGTTTTCAGAGATGATCTTTCGAACAGAAGGCTAAAGCCTTGTCTGTGCCAGTTGATCTTTGAGTTCTTCGTTGGAGGATATTGTTGATCCCCAATTGTTCTTGGTGATGAGAACGTAAATGATGTTATGCGCTTAGAAAGTTTCTTTTGTGTTGCCGATGATGGCAATTGACTCCTGAGAGGGTCGTAGATAGGGACAACATAACACTGAACTTCACAGTGTTATTGCTTTTGAGAGAGCGTTGTGAGAATTCTAGTTTTCCAGCCACAGTCAGAAGGGATTGTGGTGAAATGAGTTAGTTCAGGTGGTGATTCCTGGTAGTGCCAGCGTTGCCATTAGGGTGATGATTTCCTAATGATGTTGTTGAAGTGGTGATTCCCTAACGATGCCATTAGAGTGGTGATTCTCTAATGAAGGGTGTTGGAGTGGTGATTCTCCGGCAATGCCGTTAGAGTGGTGATTCTCTAATGATGCCGCTAGGGTGGTGATTTACTAACGATGTCATTAGAGTGGTGATTCTCTAATAAAGGGTATTGAACTGGTGATTCTTCAACAATGTCGTTAGGGTGGTGATTCTCTAACGATGTCATTAGTGTGGTGATGCTCTAATGATGTTGATAGGGTGGTGATTCTTCAGCAATGACGTTAAGGTGGTGATTCTCTAACGATGTTATTAGAAGTGGTGATTCTCTAATGAGGTGGTTGAAGTGGCGATGCTTCAACGATGATGTTAGGGTGGTGACTCTCTAATGATGTCATTCGAGTGGTGGTTCTTTATTTTGTGATGTCGGAGTGGTGATTCTTTGTATGGTGAGTTAGAGTGGTGAATCTCTAATGATGGTCATCTAGAATGGTGATTTTTTGACGATAGCAGCCTTATATGGTGTCGCTTGGGTTTGTTCGAAGAACATGTATATAGATTGTTACTGCATAATTAAATTGTGATGTGGCACTGTTTGAATTGTCTGTAGTGCACTCGAGACTTTGTGAAAGACTGTTACGATTATTACTTAGTGAGCATGGTTGTGAAACCTATTGATTAATTGTTATTATATCTCGTGTCCTCATAGATGGCATGGGAGGCCAGGTGCAGCGATATCGTGGACATTGTGAACAACCTTGCAGAGGTTGTACAACAACAGGTGATTGCAATGCAATAGATGGGTGTGAACCTCCAACACGTATCCCAAGGTAGGCAGAACATGGGTACGGTCACCTATAAGCGCTTTTTGGAAATGGATCCTCTTGCTTTTAATGGTAAGAGGACCCTGAAGCTGCTGAGACATGGATACATGAGATAGAATGTGTTTTTCGTGTTCTAAATATTTCAGAAGAGAAGAAAGTGAACTCTGGTACCTATTGTTTGAGGGACTACACTGAGAAGTGGTGGGACACGATCTCTACGGTTAAATTGAAAAAAAGGAATGTTACATGGGATGAATTTGTAGAGGTTTTTAACTCTGCATATTTTTTCAAGCATGAACGAAGTAAGAAGATGCAAGAATTTCTAGACTTACAACAAGGAACGACAGTCCTGGCAGACTACATCACTAAGTTTCGTTGTTTGGAGCGATATTTTCCAAATGTATATGTCGCGGAGAAGGATCGAGCAATGAAGTTCGCTTGTGGGTTGAAGCCGACTATGAGAACCAAAGTGTTCACTAGCGGACCAAAATCACTCGATGAGGCCATCGAGATAGCAACCCTATTGGAAGAAGACTGGGCTGAGCAACAGACCAAGATTCATGTGCGTACCAGTGAGAAGTATCCCAGTGGGAAGGAGTCCTCGCCACCTACCAAAAAACAAAAGCATTAGAAAGACTACCAGAACCACCAACAACGAAGGCAATCGCAACAACCCAATGCCCAGCGAATGTGTCGGCGATGCGACAAAGATCATCCTTTTGGAGTTTGCCCTCTCTATGATGGCATGTGTTTCAAGTGTGAGCAGCCAGGACACATTGCCAAGTTTTGTTCGAAGAAATCTTCTGGAGATTCAGTTATTGCTGATTAGGCTCCACTGAAAGAGAAGTCGTAATAATGAACGAGAAACCCATCGAGATCGTTGATCATCAAGATCAAGTTTTGCGTACCTAGACCATTCTGTTGGTCAGAGTGTGTTGGCAACACCATGGCATCAAAGAATGCGCATGGGAGCCTGTAGCGAGTATGAGGAAAAGCTATCCCGACCTTTTTGTTGTTTAATGTTTGTGATTTCGCAAACGAAATCCTTTTTAAGGAGAGTAGGATATAAGACCCGAGAATTTTCTGAGAAAAATTATCTGATACATGATGAAATTTCATGATACAAATATCAATGTATTCGTACATAAATATCTATATGCATATGTCAGTGTGTGTACATTCGTATATATATATATATATATATATATATATATATATATATATTCTTTGTAATTAATACCTAGGTTTTGATTAATCGCATAAAGAATTAATGGAATTGCACACTGAGAATTTAAATGCCTAAGTTCAAGATATTTTATGAAATTTTGACAATAATATGAATTTTTAAAAGAAATCATAAGTTTTACCGGAAGATAGAAGGAGCAATTCAAAAACCCTAATAGTAAAATTTTATAAAATGTAATACGGGTTATTTTTAAACTTTGTCGGCTTTGGGTCCAACTTGGGGGTTGACCCTAGCCCTTGGTCGACCATAGGTGGGCATGGATAACCCTGGAGACCAGCTGGACAAGTTGACCAAGCTGGGCAATGGCATTGTGGTAATATAAGGTAAGACTTTTCTCAAAAACGATTTTGATTGTCCATGTGGGCGGCAACCCATGGCACTTCTGAAAGAAATTAAGTAGCTCAAAAAGGATGCATTTCGGTTGGTTTCAGAGGGGCGGCAGTTCTGGGACACTTTTTGAAAAGTTTTAAAGGCATAAGGGCATTTAAAGGCTTTTGTCAATGGCATTTTTGAAAAGATTTTAAAAGAATTCAAATAGAAGAACCCTGTAGGGGGCGTGAGAGGCACAGTTGAGGAATCTCAAGTATGCCATTACATGGGTGGGTGTGAAACTGTGATCATAGCAAAAAAATTTCTCTCTTGGTGTTTCTCTCTCCTCCTTTTTTCCTTTTCTAACCTCTATTTTCCTATTTTGAAGGGGAAAATAAAAAGACAGAAAAAGAAGAGAGAAGAGAAAAGAAAGAAAAGAAAAGAGAGAGGAACTCTTTTGCGGGGTCTCACTTGACCTTGATTTGAAAAATATTTAGAAAATTACTCGCCTCCGTTTTGAAATATTTTGCAGGAAAATGGAGAGACGGGATTCGCTCGTCGGTACGAGGTTCGATCGTTCCTGGCGCCTTTACCAGGGGTAATCGAACCAAGGATCGAATTTATGCCTTTTGCTTTTACCTAAATATTATCTAAGGATTTATCCTAAGTCTAAATGCACAAAGAATCATGCTTGTGCAATGCAAGGATGTATGCTCTTTTGAAAGATGATTTTAAAGATTCCCAAGTGTTCTGATATGAACTTGATAATAAAGTGAAGAAAAATTCTAACTTAGAACTTGAGATAGATCAGAGAAGTTCTAAGTTTTTGAAATAGTCAGAGTTGGGAAAATAAATCTTTTGAATTTGAAAAGAATGATTGGAAGATGAGTGAAAAGGAAATGAAGTTTCAAAGTCAGAAATGAACTTTGAATTAGAATCGATTTTCAAGGATCAATTTTGAATTCGATATCAAAATAGGAACTTGAATTTAGACTTGAGAAATAATTTTGAAATTGGCTTTGAGAATAGGAGATGAAATTAGATTTGAAATGAAATTTTAATCTAATATCTGAGATGGAACTGGATCTGAGATTTGAGATCCGAGATAGGGTTGGACCCGGGTTCTGGAATTCTAAGTGGGATTGGATCCGAAGTCTAAGATCCGAGATAAAGTTGAATTCTGAATCATAAATGGAATTGGATCAGAAGTCTAAGATCTGAGATGGAGTTAGATCTGAAATCTGGATCCTAAATTGGATTTTGGATCTTAAAATGGATTTAGGATCTGGAGTCTGAGATCCAAGGTGAAATTGGTTTCTGGATCCTAAAGGGAATTTGGATCTGAAGTCTGAGATCCAAGGTGAAATTGGGTTCTGGATCCTAGAATGGATTGTGGATCTGAAGTCTGAGATCCAAAGTAGAACTGGATTCTGAATCCTAAAATGGAATTGGATCTAAAGTCTGAGATCCAAAGTGGAATTGGATTCTAACTTTGGATTTGGATTTTGAAAGTCCAAAATGGGACTTTTTGACGATGGATCTGGGTTTTGAAAATCCAAATTGAATTTAAATTTAGGAAGGGTCAAGTTTTGAGATTCAGAATCAATCTCAAACTTTGATTTTTGACTTTGAAGATGAGAAGATAAATTTGATTTTGAATTTGAAATCGGAAGATGGATCAGAAACTTTAAATTGAACTTTGAAGTTTGATTTAGAATTTGAATTATGGGATATACAAATGAATTTCAAAGTCTAATTGGACTTCAAATTTAAAGTTTGAATTGGGAATCAGAAGATGAAAAAACTACAAAGTTAATCTGAACTTTTGAAATTGAATTTTGAATTGCATTGGAAATTTGAAGTTTGAATACAAAGTGATTTTGAAATTTCAAAGTCAAATTGGACTTTGAAATTGAATTTTTAAATCTTGAAGTAAGATAGAATTGAATTCGAATCTATAAAATAGAATTGATTTGAGAAATGAAGAAAAGAATCACTTGGAATTTTGAAAAAGGAATTTTGAAAATATGATGCAATTCTATCCTAAATGATGAATGAATTTAAAGAATTTTTGAAATTGGATTTTAAAAATCATATTTCATTCTTTAAATGAATTTAAAATAAGATTGAAAATATAATACATCCTTGACTATGGTCATTGAATGTATTATATAATAATCATATCTAAATTCAAATGAAGAATAAAATACATTTTGGTGCTTTTATAGAGTTTAGAATGAAATTAATTTTCAGTATATCCTGACTATGGCCATTGATATATGTATTGAATCAATTTTAGACTAAACTCTGATAAAAGAAAAAAATATTTAAGGAAAATATGATGAATTTTGTAAAGGATCCAGTGTTTATTTTATAAAAGATAAAAATCCTAAGTTTTGTTTACATCCTGACTATGGCCATTGATGTAAATCATCAACTTAGGATTAATTTACCTCTTACGAAATGGTGCACGTGCCATTCGTGTGCCCATTTGTGAATTTCTGAAAGTAAAAGAAGCAAATGATATGGAAACAGGTATTTTATGATATTTACAATGCTCATTTATTCTATCTAAAAGCTGGAAATATAAAATTCTTATTAATGTTAATTTACTACAATCTTTGAACAGAGACCTCTAATCTAAGAAGGAATATTTACATTTCTCTGCAAAACTGAATGGATTAGCATGAAGTAACATATCATCATGGAAGGAATTTAACAATTTTACCTCACTTCTGCGAAAAAGATGGATCATTACCTGATGTATAGGAAATCACTTAGTCTTGAGATGTGATGAATGAAATACTCATGCCTACTAATGAAAAATGCAACATGAATAATGTACTGAAATGATGTTTATGAACTAATAAAGGATAAAGATTGCAGTGAGATCATTGATGTAAAATGGAAGAGGCTGTAGATAGCTATATGATCTGAAAGTTTAATGGCTAAAATATCCCAACTTACCTTTGACAGTCAAACTGAATAACCATGACTTACCTTCAGCCAATATGTGGTTCTCGATGGATCAGTATAATGACAGACCCCTGGCGCTGTCCGATAAACGAATTTATGAATTGGTTCCAACCAGTTGATCTCATAACATAGGTACAGCAGAACAGAACAAAAGAAAAAGATGTGAGATGGATGTGTCAATAGAGTGTTGTTGCATGTATGTGCTGCAGTAGCTGGAAGATATATTACAGCAAGGTGTTATTGTGCTGAGTGGTGGAGATAGATGTGCTGCGTAATGGTGCCGAATGCTAAAACATTATAGCAGTGAATAGGGGAAAATGTGTATGGTGGTAAATGAATAGCAATTTAATATTCTAGCTTTTTCCAAACCATTTTCAGCATCTCTCCAATGTGAAGGGCTCGCTGTGGACACCCCAAAATTTTCAAAATATTGTAAATATCCCCTTTTTGCCCTTTGCACCCATTTTCTAGGTAATTGAGTCACTTTTAAATCTAAATTCCATTTTTATTTCTCAAATTTTGTTGAAATTAAATTCGTTTTACATATCTGACTCAATTTCGGATCTGGATCCAGATAAAAATCTAAACCTGAGCTTCGTTATCCAGTTTTAAATCAAATTCCCAAAAATTTCTAAAATAACTTTTTGAAAAGCTCAAACAGTTCGTCTGGTATCCGTTTGGATCCATCGAGTTGTGTTTCTCAATCTGAGGTTTAAAACTCGAATATTTTCTTAAAACTTGGGTCCAAACCCATTTTTTTAGAAATTTTCCCAAGATAGCCTTGAAAACCCTCTTTTGTAAATATTTCTCAAAAATACAAAAAAAAATTATTTTTTTTTAAAACTTTATTTTCTCGTAAATTTTAGGATTTTATTCCAAAAATATCGAAAAATATAGAAAATGAAGAAAAGAACAAAAAAATAATATATACAAAAAATAAAGAAAATGCAATATATATATATATATATATATATATATATATACATATATATATATATATATATATATAAATAGTTTAAAACCTCTTTTTGAAAATTACTTTCACTAGAACCCCTTTTAGAGAGAATTCCTTTGAAAACAAACCATTGTTTCAAAAATTTCAAAAAAAAAATAGAACTCCTGCAGCAAGATGTGCAACGGCTCCCTCTCGAAAGTTCATCGCGAGGACCGAAGGATGGAGGACCCTTCGATCGGTCAATCTTGCCTCCTCCGTTGATTCTTAACAACCCTCTTCTTCTCGATTCTTCTTCCCTTCTCTATAAAAAGAAAGCAACAGGAGAAGCGAGGGGATCATCGGGTGGCGCCATTATTCCATTAAATCTGTTTTCTTCATCCTGATTCACTTGAGTTCTATCCTTGGGTTCCCGAACGAAGGGCTGAAGAGCGATCTCTCCATAGAGCACCCCCTCCCAGCAGTTGCCAAAAGGAAACCAATCTCCTGTGAAATCAGGTAGGAATTCTTCCACTATTTTCAATTTTTTTTTCCTTTCTTTCTTCATTGTGGTTCTTCGTTTCCATATGGTTTTTCCCCTTTTTTTTTCCTTCTTTTTTCTTTTTTTCTTTTTTTATTAACGCACTCTAGAGAGGTTGGTTTCGCCTGTAGCCACATCAATCTCTCTCTCTCTCTCTGTGCAACATCAATGGAACAAATGGTTCCCACATCTCACCTTCGGTCTTATGATTCCTTTTCGCCAAGTTTACTTAGTTTATATAAGTGCATATTTCCTCAGACATGTTATTCTTGGTGTGATTCACGGCATCACATTTTTTTTTCTTTAAGGTTTCGCCCTCCATTTTCCTTCATCTTGTTTACAGCATCATCCTTCGCTATATGTTTTCGTTAATCTTGTAATTCAAAATGGCTAAATCCATTTCAGCTATATGCATGCTCTGGGGTAACATTTTTGTAAATAATAACCCAGAGTTGTTTTTAGTGATCCTGTCTTCCCTGAGACCACGCTTTTGCCGTTAATGATGGGAAGATTTCACTCTCTTTTTTTTTTTTCTTTCTTTTCTTTCTAATTAATCTCGTATTTTAGTATAATGTCATCATCGCCACTTTTCAATTCTATAATGTACTTCATTTAGTGGGTCTTTTAGTATCAAATTTATAATACCCCACTTAATTCAGTTCTGTTTTGCAGCATCTGACCTTCGTTTTTGTTATGATATCTATTTTATTTGAATTCTGGTTCGTTCTGTATGATCTTGTTTCATCATGATCGACATCTTCGTTAACAATTGTAATTCAGCTGCATATTAGCTTTAATCATTAGCATTATATTTTTGCTAACTTATCTGAAATGATATGATTTTTTTTTTTTTTTTACACTTGATCCATCCCTGCATTCCATAAGGCATTTGTCCCCTCCATCTTAGGCATCGTAAGTGCCTGGTTTCTGTTTATCATAAAAAAAATATATACATATATATTGATATTTCATCATTAGAATGTCTTTGTTGCGAAAACTCTCCTCCGTGATGTCTTCTGGTGTTTCCTTCAACAATACCCAGTGGCGGCACTCCCTCGTTAGGCAGTAAGGATATGAAAATAGCTCTTTCGTGTATACTTACATCTTCAAATCCCTCAACACGAGGTTCAATCACAAGGCTAGTATGGTGAGGTTGGCGTAAGAGAAAGAGGTGCATTTTGTCGGCCTTGATCAATGAACTTTTTTTTTCTTCTGCAAGATGAGCGCATCAAGAAGTTGGAAAATTAGGCGATCTATCTTGACTTCGAATACCTCTTGCAGATGCCAGGAGATTTGTTCAATCACCATCCGTCATAAGATCTTTTTGCAGGGGAATGTCATAAGAAAGGAGAATCGAAAACCTCTTCAGTTTGGGTGGAATGGCCGAGAGAATATGACATTGAAAATCTTCTTCGGGCCTCTTAGTTTGCTACTGCTAAATGTTTACTATCAGTTTGCCTTGCGCGGACTAATAGAGATGGTTTTTGCGGGGATTTTTTTTTCTTTCTTTTTTTCTGAGGTGTTAGCTACATCTATCAGATTGCCAACTGACACAACTGTAAACACCCCAAATTTTCACCCTCATCCAGTACTTACATTTTATGTGTCATTGCATACCACTACATGAATTTGACATACCATTTCATTGCATTGCACGTCATTGCATCCCATTTTCGAGATTCAGCACTCATGTTTTTAAAATATTTAATCCAGATTTGAGTTTTAAAACTTTTTCTTTCAAAAATCAATTTCAAAACCTGGGTTTTTATTCAACATTCTATCATTTTCCAACCCCAGGACTTTATATTTCAAAATATTTTCTCAGAAAACAATCTGGATTCATTTCAAACTCAATTTCAATTGATTTCAATTCTCAGATGAGACCCATTTAGGTGGTGTCGCTTCTGGATTCCTTTACTTGTCAAAAATCTCCAAAAATTTTAGAGTCCTAGTTGGATCAGAACTCTTTTTCCAGAGTCCAGTCGGATCAGAACTCTACTTTTCACTACCTTTTTACCTGTTTTTGAAGAAAACCTTTTAAAATCTTCTGTTTTGGCCAAAATCTTAGAGTCCTAGTTGGATCAGGACTCTTCTTCAAGAGTCCAGTCGGATCAGGACTCTTCTTCAGAGTTTCAATTGGATTGGGACTCTAATCTTTTATAACTATTTTATTCATTTTCAATCAAATCTTTCAAAATCTTTCAAAATGAGTCAGAAACTCAGAGTTTCAGTCAAAATAGGACTTTGTTCAGAGACTCCTAGTTGGATCAGGACTCTGATCCTGATTTCAATTTTGAGAAAATCTTTCAGAAATCCTTCAATCTACCAAAACTATTACACTTTTATCAAAGAATTTCAAAATTCTGAGATTTTATCTCAGAGTTCTGATCAAGTTAGGACTCTACCCCAGAGTCCTGATCGAAGTAGGACTCTATCCAAAATTGGTTTTCATACTTCATTTTCGCTGGTTTTCAAAAGCTTTGCTTAAATTTCATCATTTGCTTATCAGAAAGCCAAAATTCTTAGAGTTCTGATCGAATCAGGACTCTTTCTCAGAGTCCTAATCAGATCAGGACTCTGAACCAAAACATTAATTTCATCCTATTTTTAACTATTTTTCAAAATTCTCTCATTTGCTTTCTCAGAAAATCCAAAAATCTGAGAGTCCTAGTCCAATTAGGACTCTGTTCTTAGAGTCTCATTTGAATCAAAACTCTATTTTATTTCAATATTTGTTATTGCTTTCACAAGTTCTTTTAACTGTTTTTCAGAAAATACCAAAAAAATCAAGAGTTTCAGTCCAATCAAGACTCTGTCCCAGAGTCCTAGTCCAGTCAGGAGTCTGTTTTGAAGTCTATTTTTATTCCATTTTCATTTATTTCCATTTATTTTAAAAAATTAGGTCATTTTGTAAAGTCCAGTTAATTCAGGACTCTATTTCAGAGTCCTGATTGAGTTAGGAGTCTAACCCTGACAGTATTTTCTGACTTATTTCATCATTTTTTATAAAATCTTTTCAAAAACTTCTTCATTTGGCTTTTAAAACCCAAAATATCAGAGTCCTAAAAATCCAGGACTCTAGCCGAGAGTCCAGTTCGCTTGAGACTCTATTTTCAAAAACCTTGAATTTCAAATATTGATTTTAACCCTTTTTTAAAAGCCATTTTCAGTATTTATTTCAAATTTTCAAAACTCTGATGTGGGGTCCACTCAGTTGGTGCCATATCCAGAGGAGTTCTGATCCAGTTGAAACTCTGTGCCATTTCAAAACTTTTAATTTCAAGTCTACTTTTGAATCTCTTTTGAAAACTCCTTCAATTTCAAGTTTTAAAATCGCTTTTAAAAAAAAAAAAACTCAAGTAGGGCCCACTCGGGGTGGTGCCATATTCGAGTAAGTCAGGGCTAGACTAGGGTTAGTCGGTGTCTTGGTTAGTGTTAGAGGTTTAGAAGAGTCAAACCCCTTTTGAAAAAAATCATTTTGAAAGTTAGTTTTTAAAACTAGTGTTTTTAAAGGTTTTTAAAAGATGTTTTAAAAACCCAAATGTGAAAATGCCAAGTGGCATCACATTTGGGGACTTTCTAGGATAGTCTAGGGGTTAATTAGGCATTAGAGTAGATAATCTAGGCTAGGGGTAGGATAGTCTTTTCACCCCAAAATCGCCCCCCCCCCCTTTTAGAGTCCAATTTTCATAAAAAACTTGATTTTTAAAACCTAAAAAAATCTTTATAAAAGGGAGCATAGGGGGGGACGATTTTTAGGATTCATCCTTGAGGTTTCTTGGAGCTTCTCTCTCCTCTCCAGCCCTTCCTCCATTGCTGCAACTCCAAGGTAAATTTTCTCCACCTTTTCTTATTTTATTTAATGTTTTTGAATTATTCAAACCTAGATCTAGGCTTGGACACCCCTCCTTATGAAGATCCAACCATGGTTTCACCTCAAGAACCATCAAGAACGGTCCAAGAAGATGATCTAACTCTGTTTTTTATGTTTTACAGGGATTCTAATCCATTAGAATCAATTTTAGCATTAGTCTTTGCATTATTAACCAATAAAATACATGATTTACCCTTTTAATGGGTTAAATCTATGTTTTAAAGGTAATATTGAACTCCAGCCATTGATTCCCTGCTTTTATTTTATTTTCATGGTTTATTCATGTTTGTTTTACGTTCTATAGCATAGAAATAATTTGTATTTACTGTTTTATGGTTTATTTTATTGTTTTCATTAGTTAATGCATATTTTCTCAAGTTTCTTAGATTTCTGTGTGTTTTTTAGTTTAGGACAGAAAAGAGCATGCTGTTTCGGATTGAAATATGTGATGTTAATTTTTGATTTTTTTATATATGATGCATGCATATGTGATTGATCTACTGTAAAAAAATCAAATATTTTGGACTTCGGAAACCCTGTCATAAAAATCAGACATCAAGTCGGGTTTTTAAAACTTTAAAATCATTGTTAAAATCAAGAGGGTAACTTGCTGTGATGATATTTTTCTCATCTTATATCCGATTTTAGATCTGTAAATTGATATGGATTCATGTTAATTAGCTCTATCTACTGTTAAATTTTCAGAATTTTTGATATCTGTTTACTATTTTTCCTCTGTCAGAGACTCTGATTTGCAATTTAAAACTCGTTAGGGTTTACCAAAACCCTAATCAGACTTGTGTTATTCGTAAATCCCAAAATACAGATCTGATTCATGATCTATAAAAAGTGAGTATTATTATTTTTGTGTTAACTATTCATTGTTAAAATCTCAGATATTTTGGAATAGCATTGATATTTATCCCGGAATTTGTAATCTGCAGTGTCTGTTTTAACTCATGTTTGGTTTGCAATATTCAGGCCCGGATTGTCGGTAGGGGATCTCCTTGATCCTAAGTGCTTTTTCAGATCTGTAAAAAAAAAAAAGTTCTGCTTTTATGTCTATTTGGTATCTGTCAAAAATCAGAAATTTTCATGGAGGTTTGACCCCTGGTTCAGGTCTTGGACTGAGACTGGTTGGTGAACTAGGTCAAAAATAGTATATTTTTAGGGTTTGATGCTATTTTCGGATTAATTTAATGCCAAAAAAATATTTTTATAATTCTAATTTGATATTAGGGTTATAACAAGTGCAGGTACCAATTTTGAGGATTTTTAGAATCCGTTTGATGCTTGAATGGCTTGAATTGCAAAACTGGGTACCCGAAGAATTCCAAAACACTGCAAAAATCACAAAATTTGTGATATTCTTGGATTTTCGTGTATAAGCATATATTTTTAGGGTTTAATCATATTCATAATCATATTAGGATGCTTTAGGTTTAATTTGATGCTCATTTGATTTTATTTAGTGCATAAAACCTAAGTTTTTACCAAAATATTTTCTAAAAACCCTGATTTCAAGGCCATAGTCTTGCTATCAGGGGCAATTTGGTCATTTGACCTCAATTTCGAAATTCCTAACCCTAATTTTCATATTTTTAATCATGTCATAGCATATTTAGTTTGATTTATTTTTATTTGTATTTCAAAACTTGCATTTACCAAATATCTTTCTAAAAACCCTAATTTCAAGGTCATAGTCTTGTTATTAGGGGTATTTTGGTCATTTTGACCCCAATTTCGAAATTTCATATCTTATCTTCCTTATTTATTCAATATTATTTCATATTTTATCAATTTTTATTTAAGGGAAACATGGAAAAGGCTTATATCTAGCAAAATCCAGTAATTTCTAGATATTACTGGATAAATCTAGAAAAGCCAACATATCATCACTAACAAAGTTTTCTAGTTTTGCAGGTACATTGAAGACTTTATTTTTCATGTATTTAAATTTCAATAGTGATGTAAACTAAATTAAACTTTGGAATATGAATTTACATTTCCTGCTTAGCTTAGGCAGCATTGCATATAGTTTATTTTTTTAAATAATGTTAATGTGTGATGGATGATGATTCATGCATATTCAAACTCACTATGGTCTACACGAATGGCACGTGCACTAGCTTTTATGAAGTTTATAAACTTGGTGGAATTCGTATTTATGGCCATAGTCAAAATATGAATGATACCCAGATTTATGATCTTCACATTAGCCACATTCAGCCTACACTCTTAGGCTAACTTCAAAAATGCACTGCATTTCTCAAAAATACAAAAAATATTTTCTCAATTCCTCAAATCCATATTCATTCATTTCATGCATTTGCCAATTCCAATTCAAATCTCAATTCAAAGAAGTTCATTTTCTCAAATTTTTCTAAGTTTTATTCAAAAATCGATTTTCTCAAAATATTGATTTGCCAATGATATTTCAAGTATTTCCCAAGTTCCAAATTCGATTTTCTAAGTTAGATTTTCAATTTCAAAGTTTGAATTCAAAGAAATCGAGTTTTTCAAAGTTATTTCACATTTCTCAAAATCGATTTTCACAAAATCCTTATATTTCTTCAGAAATCGATTTTCACTTTCTCAAATACAGCATCTCAAAAATAATTCACAATTTTCAAAGAGTTTATTTTCCAAGAATCTTCCAAATATTTTCCAATCTTTGAAGCAAACATCATGTTTTCAAATGTGCATTTTTAGAAATTCATAGCACATGCCTGATTCTTTGTGCATTTAGGAATTAGAATATGGTTTAGACAAGTTGAACAAAGCAAAGCATTTGATTGATCCTTGGTTCAATTACCCCTAGTAAAGGCGTCAGGAACGGTTGAATCTTGTACCGACAGGCGAGTTCCATTCTTCGAAATAATCCCGCATTTTAAAAACGGAGGCGAGTTATTTTCAAAATCTTTTTCAAAGGTCAGTTTGATTTGCAAAAGTAAAATTTTGTGATGATAACAGGTTTAGCGACCGTGATGGGACCTGTCTTCGCCTGATCAATCTAATGTTCTACTTAGTTCAAATTGTCAAAATCGATTTCCATGGAATGTCAGCTTTGCTTTATGATATCATGTGAACCTAGGAGCCTAGACCTGAACCCAGCTGACATGGAGTGCATATAGACTAGGTATGGTTTGGTAGGACCATATTGAGGAGAATTATTCATGCTCACATAGACTTGGGTCTAATACAACAATCAATTTAGGAATTGTATGAAAACAATGTTTGCTTCTTCAATTATTTCAAAATTCTATCTCTTTAGGACTTAGAGCCTTCTGTTTTATTGCATGTGCTCATGTTTTTCGAAAATCACCCTACCTATATTTTTCTGGTCTTCACGTTGCTGGGCTCTCTTCCAGAACCATAGTTCGGGACAGAGCCTCACAACTGGGCCACCTATTTGGGTGAAAACCCCCCTGCCATGTACCAAGGGCCATAGTCCAACGTATATCGGCAGGTGCTCAAGGATGTTGGAAAACTTGAACCTAGAACCGGAGAAATTGATTTTATGCCACGTACATCGAGCCTTGGCTTGAGTATATAGGCATAACTGGATTGGATACAGTTGATCCGAACCTTAGAGTTAGGATTAAGGTCCTACAGCTATTTCAAAATTTGTGCATCTAGAGTCAGCTTTTAGGGAATGTTGTATGTGCATACTTGTTTATGCAGAATGTGATTGAATGTGTTATTTCCTTTTTATTTTCCATATTTTCCCAATTTTCTAAAATACTGGACGATTTTCTCAAAATTCCCCAATCTATGTCCATGTACTGTCCATGTTTTAAACCTTGGACGATTTTCCAAATACTTTATTTTCCATTTATTTCTTCATATTTCATCAAACCCTGGACGATTTTCCAAATTTCCCTTAATTTCCTTCAAAACTCCAGGTGATTTCCCATCTTTCCTGTCTTCTGGATCTCGAATTTCCTACTTTATTTTTATCCTGCCTACATCTTCCTCAAATTTCCTGTATTTTCCCAAGTCTTATTCCAATTTTCCATGTTTTCCAGTCGATTTTGATGGCATCCAGTCAGCTTGATTCAGTCTTCCCCGAGGGTCACATCTCCTACGAGGTGCGACAAGGTCTTCCAGAACATCGAGTCCTCAGCACCAGATCCTTCTTTCCCCGGTGGTACTATTTATGGTTCAAGAATTTCTCTCGTATGTTTCTGGACCACTTGGACGATTGTGGGTTAGAACTGGCGTCCGCAGTGGGAAAGCAGACAGTCAACGGCAACTTGATCCATGCACTAGCAGAACGGTCGAATCCGAGCACTTCTACCTTCTGGTTCCCGTGGGGCGAGATGACAATACTGATGGATGAATTTTCAGAAATCATGGGATTGCCTGAGCCAGCCGGTCAGCCTGGAGATTCATTGAAGAAACAGTTTTTTATTAATGTCAAGGGTCTGGACCCTAAAGATGCCTTAGCTCGCATGACGGGACGCAAGTCTTGGCCTCTCATTGAAGAAGATGGAAATGAATATGTGGACCTGCTCGAAATCTACAGACAGTATGGGATATTCGTAGAAGTCAACTCTTTGTCCAGGACTGCTCGAGAAAGAATTCAGCATGCGATGGTTCTGTGCACGGTGGATTGGCTTTCTTTCCCGACGGACGAAATTACATAGATATCAGGATAGTTCAGCTTCTAAGGAGATGGGGAAGTCGACAGACCAGCCGCCTCTCGATTGCCATGGCCGCACTCGCCTTTCTATACCGAGGGTTGACTCGTTTCGCATTCGGAGAGTCGATCCTAGTCGAAGGGTGCACCTATGCCTTGCAGTCTTGGTTCCTCCGGCATGTGCCAGTCTGAGCCAGTTCATTCAGATACAATGGAAAAAAGCTTTTGCTAGTTGCGCGATACCGGTTCTTGATCGACAACCTTCAGGAGGAAGAAGTCGTATGGGATTACTTTGATCGTCAGAAATCACCTCCCAGATATACTTACGCTTAT
Organism: Nuphar pumila; assembly: GCF_984573655.1. NCBI lineage: Eukaryota > Viridiplantae > Streptophyta > Magnoliopsida > Nymphaeales > Nymphaeaceae > Nuphar > Nuphar pumila. The sequence goes on from NC_143251.1 coordinate 96,992,154, forward strand.
GGCAAGCGGTTCAGGCTACTCGACCCCTTCTTCTACGCGTACGACCATCCAGAGCGGTGTGTCAGGCAGTTCTCTCAGAGACAGAAGCGCGTAGAGATTCGTCCACTAGCAGGGGTTTTGCCAGAGTTTGATCTCACATCGGATCAGTGGTCCGGAGCATACCATTCTGCCAGACATGGCTGGGATTCCTTTGTCAATATTAATATTTTCCTGGCCCTCGAGTGTCTTTTGATTATCCGGAGTGGTGGAAAATTGTCTGTCCCCCTCCCTTTTGTCAAGTGTATTATTAAAATCATATTCCTTTAATCTTCATTTCATCTTGGTTTGACGACCTCGCCTAGGTAACAAGGCATATTTCCAGTTGTTTATTTTGCAAAGAATAACAGCGCAATTGTCGTAATTCCAGCGACGACTCAATCCCTAGTAATGGGATATTATTTCAATTGTTTACCAAAATTCTCAACAAATATTTTCCTTCAACCAAATTTCCTTCAAAAGCCTAATCATCAGTTCTACCTTGTAGAGAGCATCAGTAACATTCAGAAGAACATTTGTGATACTCGATGGGTCAGACAAGGTCCGAAAAGAAAACCTCATCAGTTGAAGGCGTTGCATACTCAGTCACTTCAGAAGAGGAAATTGACTCACCCCGATCAGTCAGAAGTCAAGGTCAGCCAGCAGAGGATGATGTTGATCCTCAGATATATGCTATGTTCAAAGAGATGATGACCAAAATGTTGACAGAACAAGCTGAAGCTAGTACAGAAAAGATCCAGGTCAAGCAGAGGGCAAAAGGCCGGTCAGCCAAGAAGGTTTTAAAACTATCCAAGAAACATATCCAACACGAGGATACATCTGATGAATCAGAATCAGTAGTTGGCACTGATGAAGAGTATGAAGTCTGGCAAGCACTTCAAAGATCCTCTCATAGACAAGGGACAACCTATAAATTGAAAGATCAAGCAATGGATGATCCAGTCCAAATACAGCTGAAGGAAATGGCCAAGATGATTAAAGATTTTCAAGCTCATGACAAGGGAAGGAAGGTCTTCAGGAACAAAGATTTCCATGATGGCATCACCTCCGTCAGGAATAATCAAGATTCAGAAAAGAAGACAAAACTCATCTTCTTCGTTGATGCTGTTATCATCGCAAAAATTTTTCCCCTCCCTTGCGAGAGAGAAACGTATTTCGCGAGTCAAACTCGACCAAAGTTTTGAAATTGGTTTTAAAAATTACTCGCCTCCGTTTTGAAAATTTGCGGGAAAATTCCGTGGAATGGGATCCGCCTGTCGATACGAGGTTCAACCGTTCCTGGCGCCTTTACCAGGGGTAATTGAACCAAGGATCAATTATGTGCCTTAACTCGACTCAAATAGCTAAATTATGCTCTATTTTTCCTAGAATGCACAAAGAATCAGGCTTGTGCTATGAAATTTTTTAAAAATGCAAGTTTGAGAAAATATGATGTTTGCTTTGGAAAATTGAAATGCATTTAGAAAAGGACCGAAAAATGCTTGAAAATGGAATTCCTGGGAAAATCATTGAATTTTATTGGAAATCAGAATTTTGCATTGGAAAGTGATTTCTCAGGAAAACTTGAACTTTGAAAAATCGATTTGAGAATTCTGAGAAAATCAAGAAATTCATTGGAAAATGACTTGTGAAATGGAAAATGGATTCTCAAGAACATGAGAACTCTGAGAAAATCGATTTCTGAAAACTTGGGATTTTTTTTTTTTTTTGAAATTTGAGAATGTTAACATTGGAGAATCTTGATTTGAACTTGGGAAATGCCTTGAAATCTCATTTGAAAGTTTGGAATTTTGAGAAAATCCAATCCTGAGAAACTTGGAAATTTTTGGGAAAACTGATTTATCTAAAATTGAAATTAGAAAAATGAATTTGAAAATAATGCAATTTGAATGATATGAATGAATGAATATGAATTTGAAAAGGGAATTTCAATTGAGAAATTGGGAAATCCTTTTAAGACTTTGAAAAATGCAGTGCATTTTGAAGTTAGCCTAAGTGTGTAGGCTGAATGTGGCTAATATGAAGATCATAAATCTTGGTTTTCTTCGTATTCTGACTATGGCCATAAATACAAATCCCACCGAGTTTATAAACTCCATAAGAGCTTGTGCACGTGCCATTCGTGTAAACCATAGTGAATTTGAAATAATGTGCATGAATCATACATCACATATTAAAATTTTGCAGAAATTTAACTATATGCAATGCAACCCTATTCTAAGCAGAAATGTAACTCTTATTCCAAATTATTACATTTGATGTTACATTGAATTGAAATAAAAAGAAAAATAAAATCTAAGTCTTCTTCTTGAATGTTCCTGCAAAACTTGGATCGGCAAAGAGGTGGCTGTTTGAAGGTGGTGAGGATGGTGCTTCCAGGTGGAGAGCGGCTGAAGCAAGGTGGAGCTGATTTGGAAATGGTGGCTGTGGCTGAACCTTGATGTGTTGAAGGAGGGGCTTGGTTGGAGCTTCACCAAGGATTCAATAGTGATGGAGGTTGGGGCAAATAGGGGAGTAGCTGGGGCGTCTTGTTGTAAAGGAGCCGACTGGAGGTGGTGATGATGAGCAATGGAAGGTGTCAGCTGCAACAATGGTTGGAGTTGCTCCTTGATGGCTGCAAGCTGTGTGGAAGATGGCTGCACCTTGGCGTGGCTGTTGGCTGGAGCAGTGAGAGTGGAACCGGTGGAAGAAGCCGTTGGCTGGTGGCTGTTGGCTGGAGCAAGTATCTTGGAGGTAGGCTGCGGCAAGGATGGTGGCTGGAATGGAGAGCTGGCTGGAGCTAGAGTATCTGAAGAAGATGGTTGAATGTTGCTGCAGCTGCAAAGAGGATGTCGGAGGTTGAAGATGATCTGGAGCTGCTGGGCATGGAGCTTCAAAAAGGTTGGAAGGCTGCTGTGGCTGTAGCAGCTAAGGAGAGAAGAAGGGAGGTAAAGAGAGAGAATATGAGAGAGAATAGGAGAGAGGCGTGAGATGGGAGAGGAGCCGTTCTTTCACTTTTTTCCCTTTTGGTATTTGCTAACTTAGGTCTTAATCAACTAAGACCTAAGTTTCTAATAATATCAAATGACCTTTATGAAAAGCCATACGTGAATGGCTGGAGGCTAGGGAAAGGAAGGGAGGAAGGAAGGGAAGAAGGAAAGAAAGAAGGAAGAAGAAAAGAAAGAAAAAGAAAGAAAAGGGAAAAAGAAAGGAAAGAAAGAAAATGAGGAAAAAGGAAAAGGAAAGAAAGAAAGAAATGGGGCTGGAGGTTTGGGCAACCACCTTGTGGGTCCCACCTCTCTAAAAAAAATAATACTAATAATAATAATAATAAATAAATAAAAATCAATAAAAACAAATAAAAAGAACCATTTTTTTTTTGAATAAAATAGAAATGCAAATGAATGGGCCATCTCAGAGCGGGTCCAAATTTTGATTTTGAAATTCATTTTGACGATTAGAGGGGTAAAATAGTCTTTTTAGAAAAATTTTAGACGAAACGAGCTATTTTTGGCAGTTTTTGAAACGAGCTCGGATTTTGAAGCTCAATACCCCGTTGCGAAGCAAATCCAATGTAGAATTTGAAAATGTAATTTTGAAAGAAATCCAAATTGTTTTTCTCGAGAAAATGCTTCCAACAAAACGAGCTATTTTTGGCAGTTTTGAAACGAGCTCGGATTTTGAATTTCAATATCCCATTGCGAAGCAAATCCAATGTAGAATTTAAAAATATATTTTTGAAAGAAATCCATATTGTTTTTCTCGAGAAAATGCTTCCAACCGAAATGAGCTATTTTTGGCAGTTTTTGAAACGAGCTCAGATTTTGAAGTTCAATAGCTCATTGCGAAGCAAATCCAGTGTAAAACTTGAAATTTTGATTTTGAAAGAAATCCAGATTATTTTTCTTGAGAAAATATTTCCAAATTTAGACTCCCGGGGTGAAAATGTCAATTTTGGAAACCCGAGGTTTGAAATTGATTTCTGAAAACTTTTAAAACTCAATCTGGATTGAAATTTATAAAACTGGAGTTCTGGACTTCGAAAATGAAATGAAATGTTATGAAATGCTAAGAAATGATATGAAATGATGAGAAATGACATGCGAAATGCAGACCCTGAATGGTGAATTTTAGATGTTAGACCCCGATTGGCAGCTGTACAAGTTTAAAAAACATTAAAATTGATAAAATTTGCAAAATAGCTCAAGAAATGGTTTTCGGGACTCTACTGGATCAGAGTGACACTGAAAATTGAGGTTCGAGCTGGATTGAACTGAAATGAGCTGGATTGAGCTGAGTTTTAGAGTTTCAGAACTCAAATGAACTGACCAGGCACTGACTCAACTGACCTTTCCGACTGAATTTTCAAGAAAAGCTGTCATTTTTAGAGAAATGGTACGGAATGGTCACTGGAGTGAAGTGAATTACGAACTTGAGCTGACTTTGAGCTAAAAAAAAAGGTCAATAATACTGACATGAACTAAAATCGAAGCTCGAACACTAGCTCAATTGGCTGAACTCAGCTCAATTTCAGCTGAAAGAGCTGAAATGGACTAAAATGGGCTCCTAGACACTTGGAAAGGCTTTTGAACTGAAATTGGAGCGCTTGAACTCGTGGTGAGCTCAAGTTAGACTCTGGGGAGTATGACTGACTATGAATGACTGACTCAGAGACAATTGGCTTGGATTTGAGTGAGAAGTAAGCTCATTTCTGAAAAAATGATCCCATTTTGGCAAGAATGGTCAGAAATGGAAATGGTTTATTCATTATGAGATCAGATGAGCTTGAGATGACTGATATTCTAACTGTCTTGAACTGACCAATGAGCTTGGTTGACTCCGACTGACTGGGGTCCGGGATGACCAAGGGGTAAAATGGTAATTTTCCTAATAAAAATGGGTAAAATGGTGATTTTTTGAAACTGACTCGGGGTTTGACTCCTACACTGACCTAACAGGGTTGGCACTGAACAAGGAGGATTGTTTGAGAATGAATGAGGAAAATTTTGGGTGTTTACAGATGCCCCTCTTTGCTACTAAGCCGGCTTGAAGACGAGCTTAGTGGCAAAGAAAAACACACCAAATTTGGGCTATAAAAATGCCCCAGTTAGAAGGATCTGACTGGATATGAAGAGATTTAGCCCTGATGAAAATGGTAGATATGAAATGGAGAATGAAGAGGAAAGAATTTACTTCAAAAGAAGTGATATTCAGGTTTTGCCCTTAATCTGGATGAGACAGGAAATACCTCGTGTAGAAACGAAGCTCAGGTTTGACCCTTAACCTGACCGGGAAATGAAATACCTCATCAAAGGAGGCTCAGGTTTGTACCCTTATCCTGATTGGGCAGAAAATGAAATACCTCATCAAAGGAGGCTCAGGTTTATACCCTTATCCTGATTGGGCGGAAAATGAAATACCTCATCAAAGGAGGCTCAGGTTTGTACCCTTATCCTGATTGGGCGGAAAATGAAATACCTCATCAAAGGAGGTTCAGGTTTGTACCCTTATCCTGATTGGGCAGAAAATGAAATACCTCATCAAAGGAGGCTCAGGTTTGTACCCTTATCCTGATTGGGCGGAAAATGAAATACCTCATCAAAGGAGGCTCAGGTTTGTACCCTTATCCTGATTGGGCAAAAAATGAAATACCTCATCAAAGGAGGCTCAGGTTTGTACCCTTATCCTGATTGGGCGGAAAATGAAATACCTCATCAAAGGAGGCTCAGGTTTGTACCCTTATCCTGATTGGGCAAAAAATGAAATACCTCATCAAAGGAGGCTCAGGTTTGTACCCTTATCCTGATTGGGCGGAAAATGAATGGAATCCTCGAAGGAAGAAACCATGATGGAACCTTCGGATCTCCGCACAATGAGTCCGATAGGGGTTTTGCAAAAGGATGAAATTGGGGTCCCTAAAGCTTGAAAAGGGGTTTGATTTTGGGCGCCTCATTGCTGAGACTAAATAACTTTTGAAATTGGTGACCTTTTGCGAGAAAATGATTGGTGGCTTAACCTCAAGCCGAAATTGGACTGTCTATGGTGGGACAGTGGGGACACAGGGAAGTGTGCGAATCTGAGAGCCCATGCGCTCAGATTATACCAACAGAAGGGAAGGAATCTTGAAAACTCCCATTATCAAGTCCTTAAAAGGGATAACAACTGATGTCGGGATGCGCCAAAGATGAACCTCAAGCTCTCGCTTCACGCCAGGATAGCTAGAAAATATTGTCAAAATGTTGAAAATTATTGTTGATTCGAAATAATTGAAAGTGATGCACATTGCTTTGAAAATATTCCCTCTTTTCTTCCTGAAGTATTATCTCCGATTGGGCTTAACTTCGTAAAATCAAGATTCGAATTCAAATTGCTTGCAATTGGCTTTCTTTCAAGGAAGCTATCAATTTCCCTGATATGAGCAGAAAAGAGAGTATTCTTGATATTGTGAAAGCAATTTGTGAAAGAATATTGATAATAGAATTTCACAAAATTTAAAGAGGATTCTTTGGCAGATTTGGCAGTCTGATATCCTGGAATTCTTTCTCATGACGATCTTTCTGCCTACTATTTTTTTTTTGGCAGAATTAGAGCTCTCTTGGGTTTTTGGAGATTACATCATCCTTCATTTTGGAGATGTCTTGACTTTTCTCTCTCTTTTTTTTTTTTTAGAAGGGTACGTCACAAACTCCTTCATCTCAGAGATGCTTCGATCCTTCTTTTCTCTCAGGGATTATATTGACGGTTATTGGCTCTTTGGTTGGAAATCTGTTGATGATAGCAGAAATTAAATATCTTTTAGGGTTTGTCGGGAGGCCCATCGCAATCGCCTTCATCTTGACGGTGCTCTGAACTTTCCCTGGAAGGATCCGTCACAAACTCCGTCATCTTGGAGATGATTTGAATCTTCTTTGGCCCCGGGGGTCTACTCGCCTAATTCGCCTTCATCTTGACGACAGTTGAGAGATCCCTTTTGCAGATATTTAATTGCAGCTTTAGGTGATTGAGGAGATGTAGGGATTGAATGGATTTTTCTGTATCACCCAGGATATTTCGACTGCTTTATTTTCCAAGAATGATCTTTAAAAATGTGCCATTGACTGCGATCAATACCGATCACTTATGGCTTTGCAACAATATTGAATTTCCTTTGCTGGCCATATTGGGGATTTATTCTTCATCCTTTTGGTCGGCTAATAGAAAGAATTTGAATTTTGAATCCTTTTTCACGAAAGCTTTGACCTTTCAGAGATAATACTGAAGGTATTCTGAGGTAATGTTTTTGTGCAATAAAAATTTTGAAATCAACAAATATTTATTGACAAATTGACAAGATTTTCTTGAAATCCTTTGTGGAAGCGAGTATTTGAAGCACAACGTAACACATCCATGACAAAAATTTTCTTCTCCTTTCCCCAAAGGAGAAGATTCAGACATTGGAAATAGAAATTACTCCTCTCTTCCCTGAAGAGGAGGTGTTTGCAAAACGAACTTTCGAAGAGAAATTAAGCTTTCGTCAAAACTTCCTAACATTAGGCTTCTCTTATGGAAAGGGGGCCGGTAATGATGAGGTCGGTGAATTGGTCATGAAGGAACGAGTCCATCACACTCTCCCTGAAAAGAGGGTCCTTCATGATGAAATGGCCTAGTTTGAAATTGTGGTCACAAGGAAAGCGAGCTTCCGTCGAAGCTCTCCCTGAATTAAGGGTTCCTTGTATGAAATTGGAAATTTGTTTTGCAAACGGTTCACATAAACATGAGTCCCTTCAAACTCTCCCTGAAAAGGGGCTAGGTGAACAAAGGATAGCATGCGAAAAGAACGAGCTCCCTTGAACTCTCCCTGTACAAAGGGTCTCTCGCAACAGGAAATGATTGGAATTGGTATGAAATTGGAATTCAGAAAATTTAAAATTTTAAAATTTGGAATTTGGAATTTGAAATTGGAAATTTGGAAATTGATATTTGGAAACTGGAAATTGATTGACTCGAAGGTCAAAATTGGTTGACCCAAATGTCTAAATCGGAAATTTGGAATTCAAAAATTGGAAATTGGAAATTGGAAATTGGGAAATTGATTGACCCGAAGGTCGAAATTGGAAATTTTGGAAATTGATTGGCCCGAAGGTCGAAATTGGAAATTGAGTGACCCGAAGATCGAATTTGAAAATTGGTTGACCCAGAGGTCGAAATTGGAAATTTGGAAATTGGGTGGCTTGAGGGCCGAATTGGTAATTGAAATTTGAACTTTGATGAATGATCAGCACAAAGACTGAACCCGAGAGGTTGACTGATACGACCCACCAGTGAGACACTAACACAAGTGCTCAATCTTGAAAGAACACCAGCATGAATACTGGGTTTTGAAAATATGTCAACATAGACATTGGATTTTAAAAATATATCAGTTTGAGCACTGAATTTTGGAAGTGTACCAGTTTGAGCACTGGATTTCAAAATTGTACCAGTTCAAGCACTGAGTTTTGAAAATATACCTTGTTTTTAATTTGAAATTTGAATTTTTAAAAGAGACCTATGTTCTTAAAGTATTTGGGAATTGTAACGAGAATGATTGTCGGGGTCTCAGGATTATCCCTTATCCTGAATGGGTAACGAACTTGATGCAAATGCATGCCAATGAATGCAGATGTATGCAAATATGAAAATGATATAAATGAATGCACATGCGTGCAAAATGAGAGATTTGTTTATCCTGCCTGCATACAGGATATTTGTAGATAAAAATAAAATTTTTAAAAAAAATGCCCCAGTATAACTAGGAAAGGAGATTTTAACCATTATTGAACAAAATTTGGAGGAATTACAAAGAATAAGACATGGTTTAAGTATAGAATTTTTTCAAATGCCGAGCATTGATGGGATCTGGTAATTCCACTCCGTCAGCATTTATGAGCCGATATGAATTACGAGGTAATGCCTCTTTGACAACATAGGGACCTTCCCAATTTGGTGACCACTTGCCACCTGGGCGGTGCTTGAGATAAGCCGTTGATCTGAGCACTAGATCATTGACTCGAAATTTTCTTTCAATGACTGATTTTGCATATTGTCTGGCTATCCTCTGACGATATGATTGAGCGTGCTCTGCTGCTCTGAGTCTTCTTTCATCTAGCAAATCAAGCTGTACTAGCCGCTGTTGCTGATACTGATCAAGAGGTAATTCGAGAAGTGATGCAAATTTCAGAGCAGGTTTCTGAACATGTAGAGGCAATACTACTTCGGTTCCGTAGACAAGTTCTGACGGAGTAGCATTAGTTGGAGTTCGAATGGTGGTTCGATACGCCCACAATGCATCATGAATCTTCTCATGCCAGTCACGGCCTGTTTCCAAAGTTCGCTCCAGGATTCGAATCAAAATCTTATTGGTGGCCTCTGCTTGGCCATTTCCTTGAGGATAATAAGGAGCAGAGAAATGATGATGAATTTTGAACTTCAAACAAAAAATCCTCATTCTCTCATTCTTGAAATGACTGCCATTATCTGACACAATATCATGTGGTATGCCGAAACGACATAGGATATTCCTATGGATGAATGAGACCACATGTCGACCTTCTACTGTGCGTAGAGTGACTGCTTCTACCCATTTAGTAAAATATTCTGTTGCAGCAAGAAAATATTTATGGCCATTTGAAGCAGAAGGAGTAATGGGACCAACAACATCAAAAGCCCACATAGAAAATGGCCATGGCGAGACGACAGATTGCAAATATGTCGTTGGCGCATGAATGGAAGGTGCATGCATCTGGCATTGAACGCACTTCTTCACAAAATGATAACAATCTTGTTGCATAGTTCTCCAGTAATAGCCTGCTCGGATGATTTGTTTGACAAGAGTTTGGTAGCCAACATGACCACCGCAGATACCTTCATGTGCTTCTTTCACAACTTCTTTGGCTTCTTCTTCGTCCAAACATCTGGAATATTCAGAGCTGAATCCACGACGATAAAGGACGTCGGCAAGAATAAAATATCGCGCAGACATGCGCTGAATTGCTCGCCGCTCTTTCTTTGAGAGTTCTGGAGGAAATTCGCCAGTTTCAATAAAATTCTTGATGTCATGATACCAGGGCTTCTTCGTTTGCTCCGCCTGGTTTACCTGCTCTACTGGGACGAAAGCAGGTTGATCAAGTCTACCAATTTCAAAGGAGCGACAAGATTCTTCGTTCCTGAAAGACATGATGGATCCCAGATTGGCTAAACTGTCTGCAATTTGATTGAAGTCTCTCTTGACATGGAAAAGTTGGAATTCTTCGAAATTGCTAACAAGAGCTGAGACGATCTTCTGATAAGGAAGTAACTTCTGATCCTTCACTTGCCATTCAGCTAAGACTTGATTGACGACGAGCAAAGAGTCGCCATAAGCATGCACTCTTTTGACATTGAAGTCTCGTAGAATTTTCAGACCTTGTATCAAAGCTTCATACTCGGCCATATTATGAGTGCACTGAAAATCTAATTTGAGAGAAAAGGGGATCATCTCCTTCTCAGGTGTGATCAACAGAATCCCGATTCCTATGCCTACCATATTCTTGGAACCGTCAAAGAATAAATTCCAAATTGGGGATTGTTGAATATTGCAGATCCGCTCATCGGGGAAATCATCCTCGACTTTAACATCTTCTGCTAAAGGAAAATCTGCTAATTGATCTGCAATTGCTTGGCCCTTGATAGATTGCTGAGAGACATATTCCAAATCGTATTGCATCAATAAAACCTGCCATTTGGCAATCCGTCCACTGAGGAAGGGTTGCTCTAGAATATACTTGAGAGGATTTAATTTGGATAGGATCTTGACTTCAGATGTCAACAGATAGTGTCTCAATTTCTGACACATCCAAACCAGAGCTAGACATGTCTTCTCTATCTGAGAGTATTTCTTCTCATAATCAATGAAGGTTTTACTCACATAGTAAATGGCATGCTCTACCAGACTGCCTTTTTCGTATTGCGCCAAGAATCCGCCACAAGCCACTTGATTAACTGAAATGTATAGCAGTAGGGGTTTCCCTAATTCTGGCGGCTTTAACACAGGAGGATTGAGCAAATATTTCTTGATGCGTTCGAACGATTGCTGACACTCTAGTCCCCATTCGAATTTCACTCCTTTTCTGAGCAAATGATTGAAAGGCTCACATCTCATGGCCAAATTGGATATGAATCGCCGAATTGATTGCATGCGTCCCTGAAGGCTACGCAATTCTTTCAGATTAGTCGGGGGAGACATGTCAATGATAGCTTTGGCCTTAGCGGGATCAACTATCCCCTTTTTGCTGACTAGAAAGCCTAACAATTTGCCAGATTCGACTCCAAAAACACATTTTTGTGGATTGAGTCTTAGCTTGTAAAGAATGAGCCGCTTGAAAACTTGATTGAGAGTTTCGATGTGATCTTCTTCTTCTTTGGATTTTACCAAAATATCATCGACATAGGCATCCATGATTTTGTGCATCTGATCATGGAAAATGACGGCCATAGCACGCTGATAAGTGGCTCCAGCATTCTTAAGCCCAAATGGCATGACTGTATAACAAAAAGTGCCCCAAGGAGTAGTGAAAGATGTCTTGGACTGATCACGAGCGGCCAACTTGATCTGATTATATCCGGAATATCCATCCATAAAAGAGAACATAGCGTGACCTGCTGTACTATCAATCAAAAGATCAATATTAGGAAGTGGATAATCATCCTTAGGAGTCGCTTTATTGAGGTCTCTGAAGTCGATGCAAATTCGAACTTTACCATTTTTCTTGGGAACAACAACAATATTTGCTAGCCAATCTGGATAGTCAATGGTTCGAATGAACCCTGCTTTGAGTAGGTCTTCTAGACCTTCCTTAACTTGTTGTTCCACTCGAGGATCCATCTTTCTCAGTTTCTGCTTAACCGGCTTGACATTTGGTTTTAGGATGAGACGATGCTCAACCAATTTGGTATCTAGACCTGGCATGTCCTCATACGTCCACGCGAACACTTCTTCATGTTGCTTGAGAAAACGGGTGAGCCTTTCTTTCTCTTCCGGGCTCAAACTGCTGCCAATCTTGAGAATTTTAGGATCGTCTTCTGATCCAATATTGATATCCTCAGTCGGATCCTGAACTAAGGATGATAGCTCATCTTGTTTCTGAATTGCTGCAAATTCTGGTAATTCTTGAAGAGCTGAATCAAATTCTGCAGGTTCTTCTGACTGCTTTGTAATCTGACTGCATTCTGCTCTTATTTTAACCTGATGAATCACTGTTGGCTTTGAAAAGGCCTCTGGATTAAGAACGAGCTTCTTGATAGATCGGGAAGACATTCTGAAAATTGGAGAATAAATCGATTCAGGAAAATCTCCTATCATAAAACAAATTACTTTTGTTAAGAAAATAATTTGAAAGATAAAAGAGAAGAATAATGGCAAATTTTCAAAGATTTGATAACGAGAAGTAAAGATACAAATGGCATCCAGATAGACAAAGGAAATTTGCAACTTTATTGAAAGATTGAATTGAGGACAATGATTGAAATGAAACGGGATATCATCCTAAATGTGAAAACAAAAGAATAGAAATGAAAGACAAGCAGATGCCCTTAGTGCGTCCCTTTGATAAAGATAGTGCCCTTCTGAGATCTTCTGCCACTAAAGCCCAATCCGGCCCTCTGAGGATAGTGCTGAGGAATTACTGGCTCGAGACGACCATTCCCATTTTTTCCCAGGCCTTGAAAAGGCTGATAACCATGCTTTACTAACAGATCAAATCCCTTTTTGGCCTTCATAAATTGGGAGAACAGTGGATGATCTTTGAATGTACTATAGTCAATTCGTCCTCCAATTTTGAAAAACTGTGGGCCTCTCCATCGAGTCATGGCCACTGTATGTGCTGGTTGTTCAGCCGTCTGCAGTATTCCCGAATTTTCTTCAAAGCTGACCTCATCAATGCCCCTAATGCTAGGGATATCAGTAGTGAAAGTGGGCCTAAGAACCATGGGTTGTGCAAGCCTCTTCTCCGGATCCTCGCCCAAGACTGTTGTGATCATTCCACCTTTTGACCACTTGACACACTGATGCAAAGTAGACGGCACCGCGTTCGTGTTATGAATCCACGGTCGTCCCAACAACAGATTATACGTTGGGGGTACATTGACCACATGAAAGAGAACAGAGTGGACCGAGTAGTCAATGAAAATTTCCAAGAAAATTTTCCCTTTAGCTGTCTGGCCATGATTATCAAACCCGTAGATAGTGATCGGGTCTGGGATATATTCTTCTTCTCTAATGCCCAAAGCTTTGGCTGTCATTTCTGGGCATATATTGAGGCTGCTGCCTCCATCTATCAGCACATGAGGAACAGTCATTCCTCTGGATCGAATCACAACATACAAAGCGTTGTTGTGAAACACATGCGGCTTAGAAAGATCTTCATCTGAGAAAGTGATTGGAGCATTTGTCATGGCCTGATTGACTATCTGGGCCATGTCTTCAGGAGTTATGCTCGGTTTCACTTTGATTTTCCGCAACAGATCATTCAACACTTGCTGGTGCTTGGCGGAAGCTTGGGCTAAATCCAAGATTGAGACATGGGATAATGCAGTAATCGGCTTTGGTGCCGATGTCTCACCTTTCTCCGGAGCGGGCTTAATAAAGTGCTTGGGGAGCCATGGCATTCTTTTAGCCACCTCAGGAGATACCCCAGCGGGTTTATCAGATACTTTCATTTTACCAAAAGCTGCAATGAGATCCATTTTCTGAGCTTTGGACTGAGCCTGCTGCAGCACAAGGACCTGATGTTGGACTTGCATATCCCTTTTAGAGCATGGCCTAATATGCTCCTTTGGCTGAAAAGGCTGTTCAGAGACGACCGCCGTAGAATGATGGGGAAAGGGTTTCTTTAAAATATCCATATTTTCATCTTCGGCACCCTCTACCAGAAGATTCTTGTCGATGAGATCCTGAACAATATTCTTGAGAACGAAGCAGTTCTCAGTATTGTGCCCCACTGTTCTGTGAAATTTACAAAATTGATCTTTGAATTTTCCCATGGGAACAGGGGGATCGGCCAGCCTAGGCAGTTTGACCATCTCCTTGGTCAACATATACTCGAGCACAGTCTCGAGGGATTGGTCTAGTGGAGTGAATTTCCTGTCATAACTCCACCCTTCATGCTTTACTTTTTCTCGGGGCTTCGGTCCCTGTTCTGATTGAAGTGGCTTATTGTATTGAGGCACTGACTTGCCTTTCTGATCGTTCTTGTTGGAACTTTCTGCCCCATAACAGAAATCTTTGTTCTGCCCCTTACAGTGGTTCCAATTATTATTTCTGACAGAATGAGTGAAGTGAGTCTTCTTCTTCTGCTCAGTTTGGTCGTTGTTCTTAGTAAAGGTGAAGCCTTCATAGAAACCATTTTCCATGCTCAACTCGAGCCATTCAGCTCGCTCTGTCAGTTCAATGAATGTCCTTGATGGTGCAGTAGAGATGAGACCTCTTAGAGGCTGTGAGAAGTTACTCAGAATTAGGGACAAAGCATGTCCCTCTGATATGGGGTCCCTCATCTTGTTGCAAGCTGACCTCCATCGGTGGATAAAATCTCTGGCCTTCTCATTTTCTCTCTGTTTAAGGCCGCAAAGATGGCTGAGGGTGGGAAGTGCCTCAGCATTGAAGAGAAATCGCTCAATGAACATGTTTACCACTTTGTCAAATTCCTTCAACTCAATTGGATTCACATGCTCCGAGTACCATTTACCTGCGGTTCCCTCCAGACTGCGAGGGAAACATAGAAAAAGTGCACGATTGTCTCGTTTGAATCTGGAGCATTCAGCGAAGAACATGGCGAGATGAGCTTTAGGATCGCCAGAACCATCGAATTTGATAAACTTTCTGGGGAGATTCTCGAGATTGTCGTCCCCATTCAAACCATCATAGAAGTCTTCGCTGGTGAAGACTTTCTTGCCCTTGTCGCGGGCCTGCAAGTCTCGAAGCATTCTGACCACATCTTTGAACTGCGGCTGGTCAAAGTCATTGAGAGATTGCTCTTTGAATTTGTGGGCTGACCCCTGCCCCTGGGTAGACTTGCGGAATGCCTGATGGGTCTCAAACTCTTCATCTGAATCTTCCACTGATTCCTCTTCATCAGTTGCATCAACATGCTGGGCAGGCTTCTTGGATATCTTCAAGGCTTTCTTGACTGCCCGGCCTTTTGTCTTTTGCTTCACCTGTGCTTTCTCTGTACTGACTTCAGCTTGTTCTGCCAGCATTTTAGTCATCATCTTCTTAAACATGGCATACATTTGAGGATCAATGTCATCCTCAACCTGTTGCCCCTGATTTTTGCCTGAGCGCGGGGAATCCATTTCTTCGTCTGAAGCTGTCGAATATGCGATTCCCTCGACTGGTGCAGTCTTCTTCCCTGACCTTGTTTGAACCATTGACTGTCACGAATGCTCTCTGCAGGGCAAAATCGATGGTTAGGCTTTTGAGAGAGATTTTGATTGGGAGAAAATATTCGCTGAGAATTTTGGTAGACAATTTGAAAGAATATCCCATTACTAGGGATTGAGTCGTCGCGGGGATTACGACAATTGCGTTGTCATTCCTTTGCAAAGAAAATAGACAACTGAAAATTTAAGCCTTGTTACCTAGGCGAGGTCGTCAAACCAAGAATTGAAGAATTTGCAAGATTTTTATTTATTGAAAGAAAACATGATTGCATCAATAATAAACTTGAGAAAGAGGGGGCGGACAGACAATTTGCCACCACTCTTTATAACTAGCAGAGACACGAGGACCGGGAAAAAGCGGAAGAGTAACAAAAGAGTCCCAGCCATATCTGGCAGAATGGTATGCTCCGGACCACTGTGCTGATGTAAGGTCGAACTCTGGCAAGACTCCTGATAGCAGCCGCATCTCTATGTGCTTCTGTCTCTGAGAAAACTGTCGAACACACCGCTCCGGATGATAGTAAGCACAGAAGAATGGACCAAGCAACTTGAATCTCTTGCCATATGCATAGGTGTATCTGGGAGGCGATAATTCTCGATCAAAATAGTCCCACACCACTTCTTCTTCCTGCAGATAGTCGATCAGGAATCGGTACCGCGCAACTGGAAGGAGCTCCTTACCGTTGTATCTGAATGAACTAGCTCTGGTTGGTACATGCTGAAGGAACCAAGATTGAAGAGCATAAGTACATCCCTCGACTAAGATGGACTCTCCAAGTGTGAAGCGGGTCAGTCCTCTGTATAGAAAAGCAAGCGCGGCCATGGCTATCGAGAGACGGCTGGTCTGTCGACTTCCCCATCTTCTCAAAAGTTGAACTATTCTGACATCCACATAATTTTGTCCATCTGGAAAGAAAGCAAGTCCCACAGTACACAAAACCATCGCATGCTGAATTCTCTCTCGAGCTGTCCTGGACAACAAGCTGACTTCTGCGAATTCTCCATACTGTCGGTAGATCTCGATCAGACTCACGTATTCATTCCCATTTTCTTCAATCAGTGGCCAAGACTTGCGCCCTGTCATGCGAGCTACGGCATCTTTGGGGTCCAGACCCTTGACATTGATCAGAAACTGCTGCTCTAATGGATCTCCAGGCTGACCGGCTGGCTCAGGCAGTCCCATAATCTCTGAGAATTCATCCATCAGTATTGTCATCTCGCCCCACGGGAACCAGAACGTGCAAGTGCGCGGATTCCACCGCTCCGCCAGTGCATGAATCAGATTGCCGTTGACTGTCAACTTTCCCACTGCAGATGCCAATTCCAACCCACAATCGCTCAAGTGGTCCGGAAACATACGAGAGAAATTTTTGAACTAGACATAGTACCACCAGGGGAAGAAGGGTCCGGTGCTAAGAGATCGATGCTCAGGAAGACTTTGTCGCACCTCATAGGAGATGTGACCCTCAGGAAAAACAGAATCGAGCTGACTGGATGCCATTGGACTGAAAGACAAGAAGACTGGAATTAGACTTTGGAAAAATATAAGAAATTTGAAAATTGCAGGCAGGATAAAATGAAAGCTGGAAATTCGAAGTCCAGTGGAACGAAAGAATGGAAGATTTCCTGGAGTTTTGAAGGAAAAGGTGGATAATTTAGAAAAATCGTCCAGGGTTTTTGAGAAAAAGGAGATATTTCATAAAAAATGAAAAATGAGGTATTTTGGAAAATTGTTTGGTATTTTGGAAAACTTGGGAAAAATATGAGAAAATAAGGCGAAAATGAATATCATATATTCAATTACAAACAATTATGCACATACAGCAATCCCTAGGCAGCCAACTCTAAATGCATTGATTTTGAAAGAGCTTTAGGACCCTAATCCTGACTCTAGGCTTAGATCAATTGTGTCTAATCATGCTATGCCGATATACTCGAGCCGAGGCTCGATGTACGTGGCATAAAACTCATCTCCGGGTCTAGGCTTGTGTTTTCCCAACATCCTTGAGTGCCTGCCGATATACGTTGGACTATGGCCCTTGGTACGTGGCAGGGGGGCGTTAGCCCAAATAAGTGGCCCAGTTGTGAGGCTCTGTCCCGAACTATGGTTCTGGAAGAGAGCCCAGCAACGTGAAGACCGGGTAGACATAGGTGGGGTGGTTTTTGAAATATGATCACATGCAGGCAAACAGAGGGCTCTAAGTCCTAAAGAGATAGAATTTTGAAAACTTTTGAAGAAGCAAACATTGTTTTCATACAAGTCCTAGATTGAGGAGTGTTGTATTTCAGACCTAAGTCTAAGTGAGCATGCATAATTCTCCTCAATATGGTCCTACCAAACCATGCCTAGTCTATATGCAATCCATGTCAGCTGGGTTCAAGTCTAGACTCCTAGGTTCACATGATATCAGAAATTAAAGCTGACATTTCATAGAACATAATTTTGACAATTGGGCTAAGTTAAAGCACATAATTGATCAAGCGAGGACAGGTCCCATCTCGGTCGCCAAACCTGTTATCATCGCAAAAATTTTTCCCCTCCCTTGCGAGAGAGAAACGTATTTCGCGAGTCAAACTCGACCAAAGTTTTGAAATTGGTTTTAAAAATTACTCGCCTCCGTTTTGAAAATTTGCGGGAAAATTCCGTGGAATGGGATCCGCCTGTCGATACGAGGTTCAACCGTTCCTGGCGCCTTTACCAGGGGTAATTGAACCAAGGATCAATTATGTGCCTTAACTCGACTCAAATAGCTAAATTATGCTCTATTTTTCCTAGAATGCACAAAGAATCAGGCTTGTGCTATGAAATTTTTTAAAAATGCAAGTTTGAGAAAATATGATGTTTGCTTTGGAAAATTGAAATGCATTTAGAAAAGGACCGGAAAATGCTTGAAAATGGAATTCCTGGGAAAATCATTGAATTTTATTGGAAATCAGAATTTTGCATTGGAAAGTGATTTCTCAGGAAAACTTGAACTTTGAAAAATCAATTTTTTTGAGATTTGGAATTTGCTTTCTCTAAGAAAAATGGATTTGAGAATTCTGAGAAAATCAAGAAATTCATTGGAAAATGACTTGTGAAATGGAAAATGGATTCTCAAGAACATGAGAACTCTGAGAAAATCGATTTCTGAAAACTTGGGATTTTTTTTTTTTTTGAAATTTGAGAATGTTAACATTGGAGAATCTTGATTTGAACTTGGGAAATGCCTTGAAATCTCATTTGAAAGTTTGGAATTTTGAGAAAATCCAATCCTGAGAAACTTGGAAATTTTTGGGAAAACTGATTTATCTAAAATTGAAATTAGAAAAATGAATTTGAAAATAATGCAATTTGAATGATATGAATGAATGAATATGAATTTGAAAAGGGAATTTCAATTGAGAAATTGGGAAATCCTTTTAAGACTTTGAAAAATGCAGTGCATTTTGAAGTTAGCCTAAGTGTGTAGGCTGAATGTGGCTAATATGAAGATCATAAATCTTGGTTTTCTTCGTATTCTGACTATGGCCATAAATACAAATCCCACCGAGTTTATAAACTCCATAAGAGCTTGTGCACGTGCCATTCGTGTAAACCATAGTGAATTTGAAATAATGTGCATGAATCATACATCACATATTAAAATTTTGCAGAAATTTAACTATATGCAATGCAACCCTATTCTAAGCAGAAATGTAACTCTTATTCCAAATTATTACATTTGATGTTACATTGAATTGAAATAAAAAGAAAAATAAAATCTAAGTCTTCTTCTTGAATGTTCCTGCAAAACTTGGATCGGCAAAGAGGTGGCTGTTTGAAGGTGGTGAGGATGGTGCTTCCAGGTGGAGACCGGCTGAAGCAAGGTGGAGCTGATTTGGAAATGGTGGCTGTGGCTGAACCTTGATGTGTTGAAGGAGGGGCTTGGTTGGAGCTTCACCAAGGATTCAATAGTGATGGAGGTTGGGGCAAATAGGGGAGTAGCTGGGGCGTCTTGTTGCAAAGGAGCCGACTGGAGGTGGTGATGATGAGCAATGGAAGGTGTCAGCTGCAACAATGGTTGGAGTTGCTCCTTGATGGCTGCAAGCTGTGTGGAAGATGGCTGCACCTTGGCGTGGCTGTTGGCTGGAGCAGTGAGAGTGGAACCGGTGGAAGAAGCCGTTGGCTGGTGGCTGTTGGCTGGAGCAAGTATCTTGGAGGTAGGCTGCGGCAAGGATGGTGGCTGGAATGGAGAGCTGGCTGGAGCTAGAGTATCTGAAGAAGATGGTTGAATGTTGCTGCAGCTGCAAAGAGGATGTCGGAGGTTGAAGATGATCTGGAGCTGCTGGGCATGGAGCTTCAAAAAGGTTGGAAGGCTGCTGTGGCTGTAGCAGCTAAGGAGAGAAGAAGGGAGGTAAAGAGAGAGAATATGAGAGAGAATAGGAGAGAGGCGTGAGATGGGAGAGGAGCCGTTCTTTCTCTTTTTTCCCTTTTGGTATTTGCTAACTTAGGTCTTAATCAACTAAGACCTAAGTTTCTAATAATATCAAATGACCTTTATGAAAAGCCATACGTGAATGGCTGGAGGCTAGGGAAAGGAAGGGAGGAAGGAAGGGAAGAAGGAAAGAAAGAAGGAAGAAGAAAAGAAAGAAAAAGAAAGAAAAGGGAAAAAGAAAGGAAAGAAAGAAAATGAGGAAAAAGGAAAAGGAAAGAAAGAAAGAAATGGGGCTGGAGGTTTGGGCAACCACCTTGTGGGTCCCACCTCTCTAAAAAAAATAATACTAATAATAATAATAATAAATAAATAAAAATCAATAAAAACAAATAAAAAGAACCATTTTTTTTTTGAATAAAATATAAATGCAAATGAATGGGCCATCTCAGAGCGGGTCCAAATTTTGATTTTGAAATTCATTTTGACGATTAGAGGGGTAAAATAGTCTTTTTAGAAAATTTTTAGACGAAACGAGCTATTTTTGGCAGTTTTTGAAACGAGCTCGGATTTTGAAGCTCAATACCCCGTTGCGAAGCAAATCCAATGTAGAATTTGAAAATGTAATTTTGAAAGAAATCCAAATTGTTTTTCTCGAGAAAATGCTTCCAACAAAATGAGCTATTTTTGGCAGTTTTGAAACGAGCTCGGATTTTGAATTTCAATATCCCATTGCGAAGCAAATCCAATGTAGAATTTAAAAATATATTTTTGAAAGAAATCCATATTGTTTTTCTCGAGAAAATGCTTCCAACCGAAATGAGCTATTTTTGGCAGTTTTTGAAACGAGCTCAGATTTTGAAGTTCAATAGCTCATTGCGAAGCAAATCCAGTGTAAAACTTGAAAATTTGATTTTGAAAGAAATCCAGATTATTTTTCTTGAGAAAATATTTCCAAATTTAGACTCCCGGGGTGAAAACGTCAATTTTGGAAACCCGAGGTTTGAAATTGATTTCTGAAAACTTTTAAAACTCAATCTGGATTGAAATTTATAAAACTGGAGTTCTGGACTTCGAAAATGAAATGAAATGTGATGAAATGTTATGAAATGCTAAGAAATGATATGAAATGATGAGAAATGACATGCGAAATACAGACCCTGAATGGAGAATTTTAGATGTTAGACCCCGATTGGCAGCTGTACCAGTTTAAAAAACATTAAAATTGATAAAATTTGCAAAATAGCTCAAGAAATGGTTTTCGGGACTCTACTGGATCAGAGTGACACTGAAAATTGAGGTTCGAGCTGGATTGAACTGAAATGAGCTGGATTGAGCTGAGTTTTAGAGTTTCAGAACTCAAATGAACTGACCAGGCACTGACTCAACTGACCTTTCCGACTGAATTTTCAAGAAAAGCTGTCATTTTTAGAGAAATGGTACGGAATGGTCACTGGAGTGAAGTGAATTACGAACTTGAGCTGACTTTGAGCTAAAAAAAAGGTCAATAATACTGACATGAACTAAAATCGAAGCTCGAACACTAGCTCAATTGGCTGAACTCAGCTCAATTTCAGCTGAAAGAGCTGAAATGGACTAAAATGGGCTCCTAGACACTTGGAAAGGCTTTTGAACTGAAATTGGAGCGCTTGAACTCGTGGTGAGCTCAAGTTAGACTCTGGGGAGTATGACTGACTATGAATGACTGACTCAGAGACAATTGGTATGGATTTGAGTGAGAAGTAAGCTCATTTCTGAAGAAATGATCCCATTTTGGCAAGAATGGTCAGAAATGGAAATGGTTTATTCATTATGAGATCAGATGAGCTTGAGATGACTGATATTCTAACTGTCTTGAACTGACCAATGAGCTTGGTTGACTCCGACTGACTGGGGTCCGGGATGACCAAGGGGTAAAATGGTAATTTTCCTAATAAAAATGGGTAAAATGGTGATTTTTTGAAACTGACTCGGGGTTTGACTCCTACACTGACCTAATAGGGTTGGCACTGAACAAGGAGGATTGTTTGAGAATGAATGAGGAAAATTTGGGGTGTTTACAGATGCCAATCGCAGTGATTGCAAAAATAACAAAGGCAATTGTACAAGTCAGAAAGAGAAATCTTTAAAGCAGAGTGAAAAATTGAGTCAACAGAAAGAGAAGAAAAAGCATGACGGTTGGGGTTACAATCGCAAATTCACTCCTCTAGATCAGCCCCTCGAAGAGGTCCTTGAATACATTCTGAGCAAAGGAATGGTTAAGCTTCCAAGAATTGTCAATCCTCTGGTCGCCCTAGGGAAATGGAAAGACCGCTTCTGCAAATTCCACCAAACAACGGGGCACGATATTGAACATTGTTTCATCTTTAAGAATATCGTCCAAGATTATATCGACAAGAATTTCTTTGTTAAGGGTGAGAAAGAATACCAGTCGATTGTCTTTGCCAAGTCTCAGCAGAAATCAAGCACTCGGCAAGAGGTACAACATGATGATCGAAATCAGGACCGCAAGATGGCCCCTTTGGATCAAATATTTGAAAGTTTTTTGGAATACATGCTCGCGAAAGATACAGTAAAATCTCTGAAGGCTCACTTCACTCTTTCTGCCAATGATAGCAAAAGCAATAAGAAGAATCATGATCACTATTCAGAGGGATCCAAGGGCCAAAAAGAAAAGTTCTCCAACAATGATAGGCCTCTTCAATCTAGTCCTCAGCATAAAGAGAAAGATCAAGAAAAGCCAAAGTGCAAGGATTAGAGTACGGATCGAAAGTTCACCCCTTTGGACCAGACACTAGAGAGTGTTTTGGAATACATGCTCGCGAAAGATATGATCCGTTTACCTAAAGCAGCTGATCCCGCAACAATCATGGGCAGATTCAAAGGAAAATTTTGCAAATTTCATCGGGTAGTGGGACATGACACTGAGAATTGTTTCGTCCTGAAGAATATCATTCAAGATTGCGTCGACAAGAATATCCTTATTGAAGATGAGGAAGATACCAGTCGACCATCTTGAGCAAGTTTTCTAAAAATTGACAATGTCGAGACTATGTCACTTTCATCATTTTGTCATTTTGAAGGGACAATGTAGTCCCAGTTCTTCTATCAATTTGTTATTTCCTTCTTCAATGCATTAATAAATTTGTCAATCTTTCTTATGGCCTGGCATCATCTTTTATATTCCTCATTTGCAAATGTTTAAATGTCTTCTTATAAGAGGTAACCTTTTTCAAAGTGCCTCTCTAATCAACCAAGAAGCTCATTGTCAGTTTTTACCTCGTTATCCTCAGAGAATTCTCATCAAATATCAACTACTTATCCATTCATCCAAACTCTCACTCCCCAGTTATACTGGGGCATTATTTTGAAAATTGGCTTCAAAACTTTCTGTATGCAGGCAGGATCAAACAAATCTCTCATTTTGCACACATGTGCACCCATCTACATTCATTTGCATTTGCATGCATTCATTCACATTCATCTGCATTCATCTACATCAATTTGCATTGAACTCCCCATTCAGGATAAGGGATAAATCCTGAGGCCCCGACAGTCGCCCAAGTTGTCGTAAGGGTGAAGACTGAAAATTTTCCATCAAAATCAATTAGTAATTCTTCAGAATCCAGTGTTCGTGCTGGTAATTTTTCAAAAATCCAATGTTCGTGCTGGTAAACTTTCAAAATCCAGTGTTCGTGCTAGTAAACTTTCAAAACCCAGTACTCGTACTGGTAATCATTTAAAACCCAGTGCTCGTACTGGTAACCATTTAAAATCCAGTGCTCGTACTGGTAATCTTTCAAAATCCAGTGCTCGTACTGGTACTCTTCCAAAATCTGATGCTCGTGCTAGTTGAACTAGTCCCAAATGTCATGTTTATACTTATCAACTTTTCTTTCCTTTAAATGTCTTAAATTGGTCCAGAAGAGTCGAGTTCTGATTCGAATTTTCTTCCAAATCCAATTCAGAATTGTTCTAGAAAATCCAAGTTCCGACTTGAATTTTCTTATAAATCCAATTCGTATAATTTTCTTTCCTCTAGATTCTAGAATTGGTCTAGAAGAGTCGAGTTCCGATTCGAATCTTCTTCCAAATCCAATTCAGAATTGGTCTAGAAAATCCAAGTTCCGACTTGAATTTTCTTACAAATCCAATTCGTATAATTTTCTTTCCTCTAGATTCTAGAATTGGTCTAGAAGAGTCGAGTTCCGATTCGAATCTTCTTCCAAATCCAATTCAGAATTGGTCTAGAAAATCCAAGTTCCGACTCGAATTTTCTTTCAAATCCAATTCGCTTAGCTTTCCTTTACAAGTTCGAACTTCTACTCAAACTTTCCTGCAAATTTGGCAATTGGTCTAGAAGATTCGAGTTCCGACTCAAATCCTCTTTCCTTTTGGTTAATCTAGTTTTCCTCAGAAATTTGGGTTCCGACTCGAATTTCTTTTTCTTCTAACCGGTTTTGTTTTCCTTTGGGATTCGAGTTCCGACTCGAATTTCCTTTCCTTATAATTAATCTAGTTTTTCTCAGGAATTCGAGTTCCGACTCGAATTTTCTTTTCCTTCTAACCGGTTTAGTTTCCCTTTGAGGTTTGAGTTCCGACTCGAATTTCTTTTCCTTCTGACCCGTCTAGTTTTTCTTTGGGATTCGAGTTCCGACTCGAATCTTCTTTCCTTTTAGTTGATCTAGTTTTCCTCCGGGATTCGAGTTCCGACTCGAATTTTTTTTTTCCTTCCAACCGGTCTAGTTTTTCTTCAGGATCCGAGTTCTGACTCGAATCTTCTTTCCTTCTAGTTAATCTAGTTTCCTTCGGGATTCGGGTTTCGACTCGAATTTCTTCTCCTTCCAAATTGATCTACCTTTCCTTCAGGATTTGAGTTCCGACTTGGATTTCTTTTCCTTCCATAATGGACCTGGTTTTCCTTCGAAGATTCGGGTTCCGACTCGAGTTTTTTTTTCCTTCAGAGTTGGTCTAGAAGATCCGAGTTCCGACTCGAATTTTTTTTCAAAATCCAATTCATCTAGTTTTCCTTGAAGAGTTGAATTTCGATTCGAATCTTCCCTCAAAAACCTAGTTTAGCACCTGGTCCAGTCAAAGCTCACAAGTTGGAATCATTCCTTCTTAAGCTATGATCCTTATGATGAATTCCTATGGAATTGATAGTTCGTAGGTCGAACCCCTACGAGACCAATGCCGTTCTCAATAGAACCAATGTCGTTCTTAGGCTGAATCCCTATAGAACCCATGTCATTCTCAGTAAACCAATTCCAATTTCAACCTTCGGGTCAATTAATTTCCAATTTCCAATTATCAATTTCGAAATTTCCAATTTTCAATTTCCAATTTCCAATTTCCAATTTCCAATTTCAAATATCAAATTTTAAAATTCCAATTTCCAAAATTTGACCCTTTTGGTCATCCAATACCAATTTCAATCATTTTCTCTTGCGAGAGACCCTTTTTATAGGGATAGTTCGAGGGAGCTCGCTCTTTTTGCATGCTATCCAATTCGTTCACTTAGCCCCTTTTCAGGGAGAGTTTGAAGGGACTCGTGTCTTTGTGAACCGTTTGCAAAACAAAATTCCAAATTTCACACAAGGAACCCTTTTTATAGGGAGAGACTCGACGGAGACTTGCTTTCCTTGTGGCCCCATAATTTCAGACTAGGCCATTTCATCATGAAGGACCCTCTTTTCAGGGAGAGTGTGATGAACTCTTTCCTTCATGACCAATTTACCAACCTCACCAATTCTGGCCCCCTTTCCATAAGAGAAGCCTAATGTTAGGAAGTTTTGACGAAAGCTTAATTTCTCTTCGAAAGTTCATTTTGCAAACACCTCCTCTTCAGGGAAGAGAGGAGTAATTCCCAATTCTAATTTCTGAATCTTCTCCTTTGGGGAAAGGAGAAGAGAATTTTTGTCATGGATGTGTTGCGTTGTGCTTCAAATGCTCGCTTTCACAAAAGGATTTCAAGAAAGTTTTGCCAATTTGTCATTAAATATTTGTTGATTTCAAAAATCTTTATTGCACAAAATTATTACTTCAGAATACCTTCACTATTACTTCCAAAAGGGCAATGCTTTCGCGAAAAAAGATTCAAAATTCAAAATCTTTCTATTGGCCAACCAAAAGGATGAAGAATAAATCCGCGATATGGCCAGCAAAGAGAATTCAATGTTGTTGCAAAGCCATGAGTGATTGATATTGATCGCAGTCAATGGCACATTTTTAAAGACCATTCTTGAAGAATAAAGCAGTCGAAATATCCTGGGTGATACAGAAAAATCCACTCAATTTCCATATCTCCTCAATCACCTAAGCTGCAATTAAATATCTGCAAAAGGGATCTCTCAATTGTCGTCAAGATGACGGCGAATTAAGCGAGTCGACCCCCGGGGCCAAAGAAGATTTGGATCATCTCCAAGATGACGGAGTTTGTGACGGATCCTTCCAGGGAAAGTTCAGATCACCGTCGAGATGAAGGCGAGTGTGATGAGCCTACCGACAAACCCTAAAAGATATTTGATTCCAGCTATTATCAAGAGATTCCCAACCAATGAGCCAATAACTATCAAGATAATCCCTGAGAGAAAAGAAGGATCAGAACATCTCTGAGATGAAAGAGTTTGTGACGTACCCTTCCCAAGAAAAAAAGAGAGAAAAGTCAGGACATCTCCAAAATGAAGGATGATGTAATTCCCGAAAAATCCAAGAGAGCTCCAATCTGCTAAAAAGAGAGTGCCGAAAGATCATCATGAGAAAAGAATCCCAGAATATCAGACTTCCAAATCTATCAAGAATCTTCTTTAATTTTGTGAAATTCTTTTATCAATATTCTTTCACCAATAGCTCTCGCAATGTCAAGAATACTTTCTTTTCCGTCCATATCAAGGAAATTGATAGCTTCCTTGAAAGAAAGTCAATCGCAAGCAAAGTGAATTCGAATCTTGATTCTACGGAGTTAAGCTCAGTCGGAGGTAATACTTCGGGTAGAAAAGAGGGAATACTTTCAAAACAATGTGCATCATTTTCAATTATTTTGAATCAACAACAATTTTCAACATTTTGACAATATTTTCTAACTATCCTGGCATGAAACGAGAGCTTGAGGTTCATCTTTGGTGCATCCTGACATCAGTTGTTATCCCTTTTAGGACTTGATAACGAGAGTTTTCAAGATTCCTTCCCTTCTTTGGTATAATCTGAGCGCACGGGCTCTCAGATTTGCACACTTCCCTGTGTCCCCACTGTCCCACCATAGACAGTCCAATTTCGGCTTGAGGTTAAGCCACCAATTTCAGCAAAAGGCAATTTCAAAAGTTAATCAGTCTCAGTAATGAGACGCCCAAAATTAATCCCTTTTCAAGCTTTAGGGACCTTAATTTCCTTCCTTTTGCAAAACCCCTATCGGATTCATTGTGCGGAAATCCGAAGGTTTCATCACGGTCTCTTCTTTCAAGGATTCCGTCCATTTTTTTTTGCCCGATCAGGTTAAGGGTATAAACCTGGGCCTCCTTTGATGAGGTATTCCATTTTCTGCCCGATCAGGTTAAGGGTACAAACCTGGGCCTCCTTTGAGGAGGTATTCCATTTTCTGCCCGATCAGGTTAAGGGTATAAACCTGGGCCTCCTTTGATGAGGTATTCCATTTTCTGCCCAATCAGGTTAAGGGTACAAACCTGGGCCAACTTTGAGGAGGTATTCCATTTTCTGCCCAATCAGGTTAAGGGTATAAACCTGGGCCTCCTTTGATGAGGTATTCCATTTTTCTGTCCAATCAGGTTAAGGGTATAAACCTGGGCCTCCTTTGATGAGGTATTCCATTTTCCACCCAATCAGGTCAAGGGTACAAACCTGAGCCTCCCTTGATGAGGTATTTCATTTTCAACCCGGTCAGGTTAAGGGTTAAGCCTGAGCTTCGTTCCATATGAGGTATTTTTCGTCCCATCCAGGTCAAGGGCAAAACCTGAATCTCATTCCTTTTGAAATAAAATTTTCTTCTTATTCTCCATTTCATATCCATCATACTTGGATTAATTCCTTCATACCCAGTCAGATTTATCTAACTGGGGCATTTTTATGGTTCAAATTTGGTATGGTTTCTTTGCTACTAAGCTCGGCTTTCAACCGGCTTAGTAGCAAAGAGGGGCATTTGTAAACACCCCAAATTTTCACCCTCATCCAGTACTTACATTTTATGTGTCATTGCATACCACTGCATGAATTCGACATACCATTTCATTGCATTGCATGTCATTGCATCCCATTTTCGAGATCCAACACTCATGTTTTTAAAATATTTAATCCAGATTTGAGTTTTAAAACTTTTTCTTTCAAAAATCAATTTCAAAACCTGGGTTTTTATTCAACATTCTATCATTTTCCAACCCCAGGACTTTATATTTCAAAATATTTTCTCAGAAAACAATCTGGATTCATTTCAAACTCAATTTCAATTGATTTCAATTCTCAGATGAGACCCATTTAGGTGGTGTCGCTTCTGGATTCCTTTACTTGTCAAAAATCTCCAAAAATTTTAGAGTCCTAGTTGGATCAAAACTCTTTTTCCAGAGTCCAGTCGGATCAGAACTCTACTTTTCACTACCTTTTTACCTATTTTTGAAGAAAACCTTTTAAAATCTTCTGTTTTGGCCTAAATCTTAGAGTCCTAGTTGGATCAGGACTCTTCTTCAAGAGTACAGTCGAATCAGGACTCTTCTTTAGAGTTTCAATTGGATTGGGACTCTAATCTTTTACAACTATTTTATTCATTTTCAATCAAATCTTTCAAAATCTTTCAAAATGAGTCAGAAACTCAAAGTTTCAGTCAAAATAGGACTTTGTTCAGAGACTCCTAGTTGGATCAGGACTCTGATCTTGATTTCAATTTTGAGAAAATCTTTCAGAAATCCTTCAATCTACCAAAACTATTACACTTTTATCAAAGAATTTCAAAATTCTGAGATTTTATCTCAGAGTCTTGATCAAGTTAGGACTCTACCCCAGAGTCCTGATCGAAGTAGGACTCTATCCAAAATTGGTTTTCATACTTCATTTTCACTGGTTTTCAAAAGCTTTGCTTAAATTTCATCATTTGCTTATCAGAAAGCCAAAATTCTTAAAGTTCTGATCGAATCAGGACTCTTTCTCAGAGTCCTAATCAGATCAGGACTCTGAACCAAAACTTCAATTTCATCCTGTTTTTAACTGTTTTTCAAAATTCCCTCATTTGCTTTCTTAGAAAATCCAAAAATCTGAGAGTCCTAGTTCAATTAGGACGTTGTTCCCAGAGTCTCATTTGAATCAAAACTCTATTTTATTTCAATATTTGTTATTGCTTTCACAAGTTCTTTTAACTGTTTTTCAGAAAATACCAAAAAAATCAAGAGTTTCAGTCCGATCAAGACTCTGTCCCGGAGTCCTAGTCCAGTCAGGAGTCTGTTTTGAAGTCTGTTTTTATTCCATTTTCATTTATTTCCATTTATTTTCAAAAATTAGGTCATTTTGTAGAGTCCAGTTAATTCAGGACTCTATTTCAGAGTCCTGATTGAGTTAGGAGTCTAACCCTGACAGTATTTTCTGACTTATTTCATCATTTTTTATAAAATCTTTTCAAAAACTTCTTCATTTGGCTTTTAAAACCCAAAATATCAGAGTCCTAAAAATCCAGGACTCTAGCCAAGAGTCCAGTTCGCTTGAGACTCTATTTTCAAAAACCTTGAATTTCAAATATTGATTTTAACCCTTTTTTAAAAGCCATTTTCAGTATTTATTTCAAATTTTCAAAACTCTGATGTGGGGTCCACTCAGTTGGCGCCATATCCAGAGGAGTTCTGATCCAGTTGAAACTCTGTGCCATTTCAAAACTTTTAATTTCAAGTCTACTTTTGAATCTCTTTTGAAAACTCCTTCAATTTCAAGTTTTAAAATCGCTTTTAAAAAAAAAAAACTCAAGTAGGGCCCACTCGGGGTGGTGCCATATTCGAGTAAGTCAGGGCTAGACTAGGGTTAGTCGGTGTCTTGGTTAGTGTTAGAGGTTTAGAAGAGTCAAACCCCTTTTGAAAAAAATCATTTTGAAAGTTAGTTTTTAAAACTAGTGTTTTTAAAGGTTTTTAAAAGATGTTTTAAAAACCCAAATGTGAAAATGCCAAGTGGCATCACATTTGGGGATTTTTTAGGATAGTCTAGGTGTTAATTAGGCATTAGAGTAGATAATCTAGGATAGGGGTAGGATAGTCTTTTCACCCCAAAATCGCCCCCCCCCCCTTTAGAGTCTAATTTTCTTAAAAAACTTGATTTTTAAAACCTAAAAAAATCTTTATAAAAGGGAGCATAGGGGGGGACGATTTTTAGGATTCATCCTTGAGGTTTCTTGGAGCTTCTCTCTCCTATCCAGCCCTTCCTCCATTGCTGCAACTCCAAGGTAAATTTTCTCCACCTTTTCTTATTTTATTTAATGCTTTTTAATGATTCAAACCTAGATCTAGGCTTGGACACCCCTCCTTATGAAGATCCAACCATGGTTTCACCTCAAGAACCATCAAGAACGGTCCAAGAAGATGATCTAACTCTGTTTTTTATGTTTTACAGGGATTCTAATCCATTAGAATCAATTTTAGCATTAGTCTTTGCATTATTAACCAATAAAATACATGATTTACCCTTTTAATGGGTTAAATCTATGTTTTAAAGGTAATATTGAATTCCAGCCATTGATTCCCTGATTTTATTTTATTTTCATGGTTTATTCATGTTTGTTTTATGTTCTATAGCATAGAAATAATTTTTATTTACTGTTTTATGGTTTATTTTATTGTTTTCATTAGTTAATGCATATTTTCTCAAGTTTCTTAGATTTCTGTGTGTTTTTTAGTTTAGGACAGAAAAGAGCATGATGTTTCAGATTGAAATATGTGATTTTAATTTCTGATTTTTTTATATGTGATGAATGCATATGTGATTGATCTACTGTAAAAAAATCAAAGATTTTGGACTTCGGGAACCCTGTTAGAAAAATTAGACATCAAGTCGGGTTTTTAAAACTTTAAAATCATTGTTAAAATCAAGAGGGTAACTTGCTGTGATGATATTTTTCTCATCCTATATCCGATTTTAGATCTGTAAATTTCTATGGATTCATGTTGATTAGATCTATCTACTGTGAAATTTTCAGAATTTTTGATATCTGTTTATTATTTTGCCTCTATCAGAGACTCTGATTTTCAATTTAAAACTCGTTAGGGTTTACCAAAACCCTAATCAGACTTGTGTTATTCGTAAATCCCAAAATACAGATCTGATTCATGATCTGTAAAAAGTGAGTATTGTTATTTTTCTATCAACTATTCACTGTTAAAATCTCAGATATGTTGGAATAGCATTGATATTTATCCCGGAATTTGTAATCTGCAGTGTCTGTTTTAACTCATGTTTGGTTTGCAATATTCAGGCCCGGATTGCCGGTAGGGGATCTCCTTGATCCTAAGTGTTTTTTCAGATCTGTAAAAAAAAAAAAGTTCTGTTTTTATGTATATTTGGTATCTGTCAAAAATCAGAAATTTTCATGGAGGTTTGACCCCTGGTTCAGGTCTTGGACTGAGACTGGTTGGTGAACTAGGTCAAAAATAGTATATTTTTAGGGTTTGATGCTATTTTCGGATTAATTTAATGCCAAAAAAATATTTTTATAATTCTAATTTGATATTAGGGTTATAAAAAGTGCAGGTACCAATTTTGAGGATTTTTAGAATCTGTTTGATGCTTGAATGGCTTGAATTGCAAAACAGGGTACCCGAAGAATTCCAAAACACTGCAAAAATCACAAAATTTGTGATATTCTTGGATTTTCGTGTATAAGCATATATTTTTAGGGTTTAATCATATTCATAATCATATTAGAATGCTTTAGGTTTAATTTGATGCTCATTTAATTTCATTTAGTGCATAAAACCTAAGTTTTTACCAAAATATTTTCTAAAAACCCTGATTTCAAGGCCATAGTCTTGCTATCAGTGGCAATTTGGTCATTTGACCTCAATTTCGAAATTCCTAACCCTAATTTTCATATTTTTAATCATGTCATAGCATATTTAGTTTGATTCATTTTTATTTGTATTTCAAAACTTGCATTTACCAAATATCTTTCTAAAAACCCTAATTTCAAGGTCATAGTCTTGTTATTAGGGGTATTTTGGTCATTTTGACCCCAATTTCGAAATTTCATATCTTATCTTCCTTATTTATTCAATATTATTTCATATTTTATCAATTTTTATTTAAGGGAAACATGGAAAAGGCTTATATCTAGCAAAATCCAGTAATTTCTAGATATTACTGGATAAATCTAGAAAAGCCAACATATCATCACTAACAAAGTTTTCTAGTTTTACAGGTATATTGAAGACTTTATTTTTCATGTATTTAAATTTCAATAGTGATGTAAACTAAATTAAACTTTGGAATAAGAATTTACATTTCCTGCTTAGCTTAGGCAGCATTGCATATAGTTTATTTTTTTAAATAATGTTAATGTGTGATGGATGATGATTCATGCATATTCAAACTCACTATGGTCTACACGAATGGCACATGCACTAGCTTTTATGAAGTTTATAAACTTGGTGGAATTCGTATTTATGGCCATAGTCAGAATATGAATGATACCTAGATTTATGATCTTCACATTAGCCACATTCAGCCTACACTCTTAGGCTAACTTCAAAAATGCACTGCATTTCTCAAAAATACAAAAAATATTTTCTCAATTCCTCAAATCTATATTCATTCATTTCATGCATTTGCCAATTCAATTCAAGTCTCAATTCAAAGAAGTTCATTTTCTCAATTTTTTTTAAGTCTTATTCAAAAATCGATTTTCTCAAAATATTGATTTGCCAATGATATTTCAAGTATTTCCTAAGTTCCAAATTCGATTTTCTAAGTTAGATTTTCAATTTCAAAGTTTGAATTCAAAGAAATCGAGTTTTTCAAAGTTATTTCACATTTCTCAAAATCGATTTTCACAAAATCCTTATATTTCTTCAGAAATCGATTTTCACTTTCTCAAATACAACATCTCAAGAATAATTCACAATTATCAAAGAGTTTATTTTCCAAGAATCTTCCAAATATTTTCCAATCTTTGAAGCAAACATCATGTTTTCAAATGTGCATTTTTAGAAATTCATAGCACATGCCTGATTCTTTGTGCATTTAGGAATTAGAATATGGTTTAGACAAGTTGAACAAAGCAAAGCATTTGATTGATCCTTGGTTCAATTACCCCTGGTAAAGGCGCCAGGAATGGTTGAATCTCGTACCGACAGGCGAGTTCCATTCTTCAAAATAATCTCGCATTTTAAAAACGGAGGCGAGTTATTTTCAAAATCTTTTTCAAAGGTCAGTTTGATTTGCAAAAGTAAACTTTTGCGATGATAACAACAACAAACCCGGAATCACCAGGATCAAAGATCTGGGCTATGAAAACGTTTGAGTAACCAGTACCCAAACAAGCTGAATAACATTTACATGATTTCTTAACCTAGCTGTATTTGATTCTGTTTAAAGAAGGACACTGAGATATTGAAATTCTATTTCTAAACCACACCACCACCCTTCACTATTTGCCCATTACCCACCATTTCCAGCATCTGTCGCTCCTCTTCACCCCATTTCCCTTAAACAACACTTTGGCATTCATCTGCTGCATTGGTGTTTCTCTTTTTTTTTTAGCAGTTCGCAATAATATGTATCTCATTTCCTGCATGTCAGTCCCAACCATCTCCTGCAAAAGCCACTGTAGCAACACTGATGTCCGGTTATCACATGCCTCCTTAAGATCACACCAGCTCATGTTCACAGCATGTCTACACAACAGTATCTTGTTGTCACCACCTTCCTGCACTCATATCACTCTCACCATTTGTTGTGCAACACCCTGTGTAATGTCTACAAAACAACCCCTGTTTATTGGCAGCAAGTTTTTCATCACCCATGCATCTTTGCCACAGCACCTACAGCATTTCGTTTCTTCATTTCTTATTTCCATTCTAGCATAAATCTGATCTCATTTTTTTTCTCTACTTTCGATATTCACTAACTTCTCTGTTTCTTTAGTTAGTAGCTTTTCTTGCTTAATTTCTTGTTTCGTCATATAGTAGTTCTATATGATTTTCTGTTTTACATGAATCTACTGTGTGTTTATATGACTGCGTTTCTAGTATTATCAATTTTTTTGATATCTTGAATTCCTGCAAGTTAGCTTGATTCTGCAAATTAGCATCATTGTCTTTTATTTTGAAATCTGTTGCCACTGTGTGTTTTTTTTAGTTTGCAGTAAATATGGCTTAAGAATTGAATTGAAATCATTGATAGACTCACAATCTCTGTTCTGAACGGGACCACAGTGAGGTTCACAGTCTGTGTATTAAAAACCCTGCAAGAATGGTTCATTTGTGAATGAATTAAGAATTGACTCAGCACCAACAACAATTTAGAAGAGATATGGGTGCCAAGCTTACCAGCATTGCTGAAACTCACTAATCTTCATAGCCAAGAAAGGGGGGGGGGCAGTGCATTCCAGATTATTCCAGCAACACCTTGCTGCGCCAGTCCCTATATTGTCTGCATTCATGTCATCTTCCTAATATCATCGCCCATATGTCCACCAGCACACCATTCCACCTATGTATATGAATATATACATATGTATATATACATATGCATGTATATATATTTATATTCATGTATACATATGTGTATAGATTTACATATATATATATATATATATATATATATATATATATATATATATATATATATATATATATATATATATATATATATATATATATATATATATATGCATATATACATATGTATATATATATATAAATACATTAAGTTATCTTTCTATTATCTATATTATTTCATTGGAAGTTAAGCATAGGATAAGCATGTGAATACTTTATCATTGGCATCTTTGGAATCCATATGATATGGGCAAATTCTCTTCTATTTCCATACTAATCGAGTGTTTTGCAGGAAATATGTGGAAAATATCATCATTGGGAGTTGCAATTTCAATTTTATTGTAATAGCTAGGCCTTAATGAGAATTTCCTGTTTTAGATAGAATGAATGAGCATTGTAAATGTCATCAATTGCTTGTTTTCATGCATTTCTGCCTTTATTTTTCAAATTCCCACAATGGTGAAACACGAATGGCACGTGCACCATTATCGTAAAAGGTAATTGATCCTAAGTTGATGATCCACATCAATGGCCATAGTCAGGGTATGGACAAAACTTAAGATTTTTATCTTTTACGAAATAACACTAGATCCATTTTTAAAATTCATCATATTTTTCTTAAAATATTTTTCTCTTTTATCAGAATTTAACTTAAAATCAACTCAAAATACATACCAATGGCCATAGTCAGGGTATGTTTAGAGTTAATTTCATTTTAAATTCTATAAAAGCACCAAATGTGTTTTATTCTTCACCTGAATTTAAATACAGATTATTATATAATACATTCAATGACCATAGTCAGGGATGTATTATATCTTCAATCTTATTTTAATTCAGTTTAAGAATACGATAGCTTTTCAAAATCTAAATTCAAATTCTTTAAATTCATTCATCATTTAGGATAAAACTGCATCATATTTTCAAAATTCCTTTTCCAAAACACCAAGTGATGTAAACATCTTCTTCAATCAATCTTCAATTCTTGTAAAAAAACCAATTCATCTGTTCATTTTCAAATCTATTTCATTTTCAATCTCAAAAGTTCAATTTAACTTTGAGATTTCAAATGTATTTTATATTCAAAAATTCCAATTCAAATCAGATTTCAAAGTTCAATTTGACTTTGAAATTCCAAATCCAATTTATATTCAAAACTCCAAATCAAATCCAAAGTTCAATTTAACTTTGAAATTCATCTGTATATTCAAGATCCAATTTCTAAAATTCCTTTTCCCAAATTCAAATCAGACTTAGAAATTCTTGATTCATCTTCTGAATTTAACTCCAAATCCATTTTAGGATCCAGGATTCAACACTCATATTAGATCTCAGATTTCAGATCCAATTCCTCTTTAGGATCCAAACTCCAATTCCACTTTTGGATCTCAGACTTCAGATCCAATTTCTTTATAGGATCCAGAACCAATTTCACTTTGGATCTTAGACTTCAGATCCAATTTTCCATTTTAGGATCCAGAATCAATTTCACCTTGGATCTCAGACTTCAGATCCAAATCCATCTTAGGATCTAGAGTCCAACTCTACATCTTGGATCTTAGACTTCAGATCCAAAATCCATCTTAGGATCAGGAATCCAATTCCACATTGGATCTTAGACTTCAGATCCAAAATCCATCTTAGGATCAGAAACCCAATTCTACATTTGGATCTTAGACTTCAGATCCAAATCCATTCTAGGATCCAGAACTCAAGTCCATCTTGGATTCCAAATCTCGGATCCCATTTTGTTTAGGATCCGGAATCCAATTCCAAATTCCAGATTTCAATTCCATTTTCGGACCTAATCTAAATCCATTTCTATTCTTAAATACCATCTGGATTTCTCAGATCCATTCCAAATTTCCAACCTCAAAAATCTAAACTCAATTCCATCTCAAGTATTCATTTCCTTTCCTAAATTCAGGTTCAAATTCAAAGTTCATTTCTGACTTTGAAACTTCATTTCCTCTCATTTCTAAGCTTCAAGTCATTCTTTCTCATTTATTCCTCCAACCCTGAATTACTTCAAAGACTTAGAACTTCTCTGATCTATCTCAAGTTCTAAAGTTAGATTCAAATCATTTTTCACTCCTTTATCAAGTTCATCTTGGAATACTTGGAAATTTTTAAAACATCTTTCAAAAAGAGCATACATCCTTGCATTGCACAAGCATGATTCTTTGTGCATTTAGATCTTTAGGATAAATTCTTAGATAATATTTAGGCAAAGCAAAAGGCATAAATTCGACCCTTGGTTCGATTACCCATGGTAAAGGCGCCAGGAACGGTCGAACCTCGTACCGACGAGCGAATCCCGTCTCTCCATTTTCTCACAAATTTTCAAAACGGAGGCGAGTTAAATTTCTAAATATTTTTCAAATTAAGGTCAAGTGAAACCGCGCAAAACAGTTCCTCTTCTCTTTCTTTTCTTTTCTCTTCTCTTTCTCTTTTCTTTCTTTTATTCTTCTCCCTTTAAAAAGGAAGAAAATAGAGGTTAGAAAAGGAAAAGAGAATGAAGAGAGAGAAACCACAAGAGAGAGAAAAAATTTTGCGATGATCACAGATTTGGCGACCGTGATGGGACCCGTCTTCATCCGGTTGAATCTATGCCTTTGCTTTGCTTTAATATTTTCTAAGTCTTTATTCTTTTATGTCAGCTACATTTTCCATGCAAACCTTAGGAGCCTAGACTCTGTCCTAAGTTGACATCATTGCATATAGGATCTAAGTATTGTTTGGTAGGACCATATTGAGGAGATTATCCATGTTCACATTAGACTTAGGTCTTAAATACAACTCTCCTCAATTTTAGGGATTGAATGCAAAACAATGTATGCAAGTGTATGCTTCTCTTTATTTAAATTTATCTCTTTAGGACTTGCATTTGAGCCTTCTGATTTTATTGCATGTTGATCATATTTCGAAAACATCCCTACCTATATTGTTCCGGTCTTTACGTTGCTGGGCTGTCTCACTGAACCATAGTTCGGGAGAGAGCCTCACAACTGGACCACTTATTTGGGTTCTCGCCCCCCTACCACGTACCTAAGGGCCATAGTCTGAGGTATATCGGTAGGTGCTCAAGGATGTTGGGAAGCCCTTACCCTAGAACTGGAGAATTATTTTTATGCCACGTACTTCGAGCTTCGGCTTGAGTATATTGTCATACCTTGATTGGAATCAGATGATCTAAATCTTAGAGTTAGGATTAAGGTCCTACAAGCTATTTCAAATATGGCATTTAGAGTCAGCCTTTAGGGAGTGTTGTATGCGCATCCTTGTTTGTGCAGCTATAAGTGTATAATATCTTCTTGTATGCTCCTGTGTATATCAAAAACTTCTTTAAAACCTTGGGTACACTATTCAAAATTTCCTCTATTTTCGAAAACCCCAGGTGCATATCTTCCCTTTACCTATATTCTTTTCCCTTTTGTATGTCAAAACTTTTCTTAAAAACCCTGGAAAGTCTTTTTCAAATCCCCTGTTCTTTCTAAAATTTCCAGGATTGATGTCTGTCCTCTTCTTTCATCAAAAGTCTATCCGTAAGTCCTGTATTCTATCTGACTCTTTTCCTCTCTTGCCTCAGTATCATTCTGATGGCATCCAAATCTCCCGATGCTATCTTTCCCAGGGATCATGTCTTCTATCAAATAAGGGATGGAACCCCAGATCATCGGGTCATCTAGTCTCATACCTTCTTCCCTTGGTGGTACTATTCTTGGTTCGCCGCCTTCTCGCGTATGTTCCCAGACCACTTGGATGATTGTGGATTGGAGATGGCGTCGGTAGTTGGCCAGCGAATCATCAATGACAGTCTAATTCAAGCTATGGCAGAACGATGGAATCCGCGTACCTGCACGTTTTGGTTTCCATGGGGAGAGATGACTTTGCTAATAGATGAGTTCAGTGACATCATGGGGTTGCCAGAGCCAGCTGGTCAGCCAGATGACCCGGTCGAGCAGCAGTTCGTGATCAATGTCAAAAGGGATAGATGTTCGAGAAGCATTGGCCAGAGCCACAGGGAGCAGATCCTGGCCTCTCACAGAGATCAACGGAAGTCAGTTCATCGATCTATTCGAACTCTATCACAAGTATGGAGCCTATGAAGAAGTCAATACCTTATCTCGAACAGCAAAAGAAAGAATTCAGCATGCCATGGTCCTATGCACAATGGGACTAGCATTCTTTCAGAATGGTCAAAATTTCATCGATGTTAGAGTCGCCCAACTCTTTCGAAGATGGGGAAGCAAGCAGACCCATCAGCTTTCGGTGTCCATGGCAGCTCTAGCCTTTCTCTATAGAGGCTTAGCTCGTTTCGCCCTCGGAGAAACCATTTTGGTGGAAGGATGCACGTATGCCTTGCAGTCGTGGTTCCTGCGACATGTGCCGTCAAAAGCCAGTTCTTTCAGATTTAGCAGTAAGCAGCCAAAGCCAGCCATTCAGTGCCGAGCTTTGATCGAGAAACTGCATCCGGAGGAGATCGTTTGGGATTTCTTTGACAGAAGAGAGATCGTTCCTCGATACACCTATGCTCGTGACAAGCATTACAAATTGCTCGGCCCTTTCTTCTGCGTCGACTATTAGCCAGAGAGGTGTCTCCGACAGTTCTCGCAGCGGCAGATTCGCGTCAACACCCGCTTCCCGATGGGCCGCATGCCAGAGTTCGATCTACGGTCGGATCAGTGGTCTGGAGCATACCACGTCGCCAAATTTACTTGGGACTCTTTCATTCCTTTGTCTATATTTCCTGGTCCTAATGTATCATCAGAGTATCGAGAATGGTGGCAAACTGTCTGCCCATCTTCTCTTTGTATTTAAATTTTGTCATCAATAAAAATGCAACTTTTGTTCTGATGAAAAACTTTTTATGGCCAAATTTTATTTTGTTTTATATGGTTACAATCCTCGTGATGACCTCATCCCCAGTGATGAGACCTCTTCCTTATATTTTGTCTTCGATTATCTCTCATCACGATGGACGACCTCGCCTAGGTCATAAGGCGCATTTTATTGCCGCAAAATGGTAACACAATTATCGCAAAATTTTTGATGACCCAATCCTTGGTGATGGGATAACTTGTCTAAATTGTCTATCAATTCCTTCTTTCATGTCTTTTTCTCAAAAATCGCATTTTCAAAAATTCCTCTGAGCTCTAACCATTCTTCTACTTTAACAGAAATCATCTGGCATTGTCAAAATGGTGCAAACCAGAGCAGGAAAGGAAACCGCCCCACAGCACAGTGACAGTGAGGTCGAGGCAGTCAGCTCTCCTAAGTCAGTTAGGGGGCAGAATCAGAATCAGGCCGATGATATAGACCCCGCCATGTACAACCTGTTCAAAAGAATGATGACCAGAATGATGTCAGAACAGGCAAAAGCCAGTCAGAAGAAGGCTGCTCCGAAAAGCAAGCCCAAGAAGAAGGCTGTGAAAAGGCCAATCAGGATCATCAAGAAGAAAGTTCAGCCCGACACCACTTCTGAAGAAACAGAGTCAGTAGAAGAGGAATCAGAAGAAGAAGAACAGTTCGTTTATCATCAGAATCCTCTGCCACAGTTTGTAAAGACCACTGCAGAGCCCGAATCAATCAACAAGCCCATTCCGGTTAATGACCCGATGCGAGAGCAGATGAAAGAAATGAATCAGGCTATCAAGGATATTCAGGCCAAAAGCAAGGGCAAGCAGACCTACTCCGGTGAAGATATTTACCATGGCCTGGATGGGGATGACAATCTAGAAAATCTCCCTCGCAAGTTCCTTAAATTTGACGGAATAAGCAACCCCAAGGCTCATTTGGCCACTTTCTATGCTGAATGCGGCCGTTTCAGTAAGGACAACCGGGCGTTGTTCATTTGCTTTCCGCGCAGCCTAGAGGGGGTAGCGGCCAGGTGGTATGCAGACCACATTAATCCTATCGAACTACGAGAGTTCGATAAAGTCGTGAACTTGTTCATTGAGCGCTTTATGTTCAATGTTGAAGCCTCACCAACCCTCAATCATCTGTATAATTTAAAACAGATGGAGAATGAGAAAGCCAGCAAATTCATCCACAGGTGGAGAAGCACCTGTAACAGAATGAAGGTTCCCATCCCAGAGGAGCACGCCCTACAGATTATTCTGAATAATTTTGCCCAGCCTCTGAGGAACCTCATTTCTACTTCGCCTGCCAAATCGTTCATCAAGCTAATTGAGAGAGCTGAATGGCTCGAGACCGGCCTGGACAATGGCCTTTACGAAGGATATCCTTTTTTCAGAGGAAATCTTGATCAGAAGAAAAAGGCGCACGTTGCCTATGCTACAGAATTCTCAGATCAAATTAGCGGCAGTTCTGGCAGCAAGAAGAGCAAGAAAAATCGTAACAAAAATGCCGGACACTCCCGGGCCAAAAGGACAAACTCTGCAACCCAAAAGGGAAAATTTGTCAAACCACAGCCCGTTCAGCCAGAAGTGAAGCAGTCAGAGAAGCCGAAGCATGAGGGTTGGAGTTACGACCGAGAGTTCACAGCTCTGGAACAGTCCCGCAAAGACATCTTAGAATATATGATGTCAAAGGGAATGATTAAACTCCCCAAAGTGGCGGATCCCCCGGTCACTATGGGAAAATGGACGGATAAATTTTGCAAATTTCACCAGACTGTCGGACATGACACATAGCACTTTTTTGTCCTTAAAAACATCATCCAGGACTGTATTGACAAGAACCTGTTAATCGAGGATGAAGAAGAACAACCAGAAATTTTATCTAAGCCATTTCCCAAGCACTCAGCTTCTGTCATCACGGAGCAGGGATTCTCTCTTCAAGGTAGCATCCAACCATGTTCTAGTCAGGACATTCAGGATCAACATCAAGTCCTAGTCCTTCGCCAAGAGGGTGGATATCACTGCATTTTCTAGCAAACCAACAAAAACAACGGCAGAAATTGCCAAAATAGTCCCCAGAATCCCGAAACGCTTTATCAAGGCAACTTCAAAGAAAGAAGAGGCTTCAGGGTCAGTTCAGAAGCCAATCACTGCTTTATCCAATGTTTCTATTTTTGACCTGACCCACGCTTCACCTGAGCACAGCAAGTATTAGAAGAGCTTCTCAGAAAAATCAAAGTTAAGCCTAGCACAACGCCACAGGACATGGCCCAGATCGTCAATCAAGCAATGACGAATGCACCGATTACATTCTCGGACGAGGATTTGCCAAAACCTCATTCCTTTCACAATAACGCTCTTTACATAGTAGTGCGAACCAGGGGCATGACAGTCCCCCATGTGCTCATCGATGGAGGCAGCAGCCTTAATATCTGTCCTGAGATGACGGCTAAGGCATTGGGCCTAAAAGAAGAGGAATATACCCCAGATCCGATAATGATCTACGGTTTTGATAACCATGGGCAGACAACCAAGGGGAAGATATTTTTTGAAATATTCATCAACTATTCGGTGCATACTATACTCTTCCATGTGGTCAATGTGCCGCCCACATACAATCTGTTGCTTGGACCAATGCATCAAGTGGTCAAAGGGAGGCATGATCACTACGGTCCTAGGAGAGGACCCGGAAGAGCGACTCCCACAGCCCATGATCCCCCGTCCTACTTTCACTGCCGACATCCCAAGCATCAGGGAAGTCGACGAGATCAATCTGAGTGAAAGCCTGGATATGCTGAAATTGAAAGAAGTTCAGCTGACAGAAAGCGTAACGGTGGTAACCCAGTGGCAGGGACTCCACTTCTTCAAGTTAGGTGGGCGCCTCGACTGCACCTCCTTTCAGGATCATCCTCTTTTTCCTCAGTTCTCAAAAACGAAGAAAGGATTTGATTTTCTAATGAAGCACGGTTATCAGCCCTTCAGGGGCCTGGGCAGAAATGAAGACGGCGTTCTGGAGCCAATCATCCCCGCTCAGCATGTCACCAGTACCGGCTTGGGTTTCACGGGTCAGTTATCCGGCAAGCCCACTATCTTCGTCAAGGGAGCCCAGTGATGAAGACAATGCCAGTGTTTTTTGTTTTCTTTCGTTATGTCATCTTGTAAGGACAAGTTCCCCCCCAGTTTCTTTCTTTTCTTCAACAATCACTTGTAAATGTCAAAGTTTACTTAATCAATGAAAAGTTTGTCTATGTTGTCAATCTTTGTTTCTGTACAAAAGGCTGTTTTCGAACATTTTACCCTTTTCTCAAAAACCTTCTTTGCGCTTACAGGATTGTCGGAATCATGGCTCCTAAGTCGCTCAAAAAGCTCGTTATCAATACCAATCTTTCTCAAAATAAATCCAAACCGGCCAGAATCTGCAAAGCAAAGGCAGGGGCAGAAGTCAGCAGAATGACAGAGCAGATCGAAGAATTGGCAGATTTCGACTCAGCAATTCAGGATTTGCCGGAATTTGCCAATATTCAGAAGCAGGATGAACCATCTCCATTGGTTCAGGACCCGACGGAGGATGTCAACATCGGTTCAGAAGACGATCTGAAAATCCTCAAAATTGATTTCGGTCTAAGTTTAGATGAGAAGGAAAGGCTCATCTACTTCCTTAAACAGCATCAGGAAGTCTTTGCTTGGACTTATGAGGATATGCCAGGCTTAGACTCCAAGTTAGTCGAGCATCGCCTTGTATTGAAGCCAGATTGCAAACCAATCAAGCAGAAATTGAGAAAAATGGATCCTCAAGTGGCACCACAAGTTAAAGAAGGACTTGAAGAATTATTAAAAGCAGGATTCATTCGGACCATTGAATATCCAGACTGGTTGGCGAACATCGTGGCAGTTCCCAAAA
This sequence comes from Nuphar pumila, assembly GCF_984573655.1. Lineage (NCBI taxonomy): Eukaryota > Viridiplantae > Streptophyta > Magnoliopsida > Nymphaeales > Nymphaeaceae > Nuphar > Nuphar pumila. Next base: position 97,035,508 of record NC_143251.1, read on the forward strand.
AGAATGGCAAAGTCCGGATCTATATTGATTTCAGAGATCTGAACAAAGCCACCCCAAAAGATGATTATCCACTCCCCAACATCGATCTTCTGATCGATAGCACGGCAGGCCATGCCATGTATTCCTTTATGGATGGATACTCAGGCTATAATCAGATCAAATTGGCCGCTCGTGACCAATCCAAAACTTCCTTTACCACGCCTTGGGGTACATTTTGCTATACGGTCATGCCGTTCGGGCACAAGAATGCTGAGGCAACCTATCAGAGAACAATGACAGTTATCTTTCATGACCAGATGCACAAGAACATGGATGCCTATGTGGATGACATCCTGGTCAAGTCAAAAGAAGGAGAGGATCATCTTGATGCTCTCGGCCAAGTCTTTGAAAGACTTATTCTCTACAAGCTGAGACTCAATCCACAGAAATGCGTCTTCGGAGTGGAGTCAGGCAAGCTGCTTGGTTACATGATCAGCAAGAAAGGCATAGAAGTAGATTCTGCCAAGGCAAAGGCGATCATTGATATGCCGCCTCCCACTAATCTTAAAGAGCTGCGAAGTCTTCAAGGTCGTATTCAGTCAATTCGACGTTTTATCTCTAATTTGGCCATGAGATGCGAGCCCTTCAATCACTTGCTGAGAAAAGAAGTGAAGTTTGAGTGGGGACCAAAATGTCAGCTCTCATTTGAGCGCATCAAGCAGTATCTTCTCAATCCACCAGTTCTAAAGCCACCAGAACTTGAAAAGCCGCTTCTCTTGTATATCTCCATCAACCATAATGCTTGTGGCGGATTCCTTGCACAGTACGAGAAAGGCAGCCGGATAGAGCATGCCATCTACTATATCAGCAAGACCTTCATCGATTATGAGAAAAGATACTCTCAGATGGAGAAGACATGTCTAGCCTTAGTGTGGATGTGTCAGAAGCTGAGACATTATCTGATGGCCTCAGAGATCAAAATTTTGTCAAGACTTAACCCTCTCAAGTACATCCTTGAGCAACCTTTCCTCACTAGATGGATTGCAAAATGGCAAGTCCTCCTGATGCAGTACGATTTGGAATATGTTTCTCAGAAGTCAGTCAAGGGTCAGTCCATCGCAGATCAGTTGGCAGATTTCCCGTTGACAGAAGAGATCAAAGCGGAAGATGATTTCCCTAACGATCGCATCTGCAGTGTTCAAGAATCCCCAATTTGGAATATATTCTTTGATGGAGCCCGAAATATGTCTGGTATAAAAATTGGGATCTTGCTAATCACTCCTGAAAAGGAGATGCTCCCTTATTCCCTTAAACTCGACTTCCAATGTACTCATAATATGGCCGAGTATGAAGCTCTAATACAAGGCCTCAAGATTTTGCAAGACTTTGGTGTCAAGAGAGTACACGCCTTCGGCGACTCATTACTTATTGTCAGTCAAGTTAATGTTGAATGGCAAGTCAAGGATTCAAAGTTAATCCCTTATCAAAAGATTGCCTTAGCTCTCATAGGCAACTTTGAAGAGTTTCAGCTCAACCATGTCAAGAGATAATACAATCACATAGCAGATGGCCTAGCCTGTTTAGGCTCTATTCTGTCTTTTAAAGACAGTGAGTCTTGTCACTCCGAGATCGGCAGACTTGATCAACCTGCCTACATTCCAGTTGAGCAAGTGAACCAAGCCACTCAGAAAGAGAAGCCTTGGTACCAAGACATCAAAAACTTCATCGAAACTGGTAAATTCCCAGCGAAAATGCCAAGAAAAGAGAAACACGCGGTTCAGCGCATGTCAGCCCGTTATTTCCTCCTGGCCGATACTCTTTATCGTCGTGGATTCAGTTCTGAGTACGCCAGATGCTTAGATAAAGATGAAGCCATGGAAGTTGTCCGAGAGGCACACGAGGAAATTTGTAGTGGTCACATCGGCTACCAAACACTCGTCAAGCAAATCATTCGAGCAGGGTATTACTGGAAAACCATGCAGCAGGATTGCCATCAATTTGTAAGGAAGTGTGCGCACCCTTCCATTCATGAGCCAGCCGCATACTTGCAATCCGTGGTCTCTCCTTGGCCCTTTTCGATGTGGGCCTTCGACGTAGTTGGTCCGATCACTCCTTCGGCTTCTAATGGCCACCGATATTTCCTCGCGGCTACAGAATACTTTACCAAATGGGTCGAAGTTGTAACTCTGCGAACAGTAGAAGGCCAACATGTGGTCTCATTTATCCATAAGAATCTTCTTTGCCGTTTTGGCGTCCCACATGATATTGTATCAGACAATGGCAGCCATTTCAAGAATGAGAAGATGAAAACTTTCTGCTCGAAGTTCAAGATTCATCACCACTTCTCAGCTCCTTATTATCCTCAAGGAAATGGACAGGCAGAAGCCACCAATAAAATTTTGATCCGCATTCTGGAAAGAACAATGGAAACAGGTCGTGATTGGCACGAGAAGATGCACGATGCACTTTGGGTATACCGAACCACCATTCGGACTCCAACCAATGCTACTCATTCAGAGCTCGTCTACAGGACTGAGGTGGTGTTACCTCTCCATGTTCAGAAGCCTGCACTCAAGTTTGCATCGCTCATCAAGCTTCCGCTTGATCAGTATCAGCAGCAGAGGTTAGTACAACTGGATCTATTAGATGAGAAAAGGCTCAAGGCAGCGGAACACGCTCAGGCCTATCGTCAGAGGATAGCTCGGCACTATGCCAAATCAGTTATTGAGAGAAGATTCCGAGTCAATGATCTTGTGCTCAGATCGACAGCTCATCTCAAGCATCGGCCAAAGGGCAAATGGTCACCCAATTGGGAAGGCCCTTATGTGGTTAGAGAAGCGCTACCTCGCAATTCCTATCGTCTGATCAACGCAGATGGAGTGTGTGATCATTGCAAAAATTTTCCTCTCTTGTGGTTTTCTCTCTCTTCCTTCTATTTTCCTTTTCTAACATCTATTTTCCTCCTTTTTGAAGGGAGAAAAATAAAAGAGAGAAAAGAAAGAGAGAAGAGAAAAGAAATAAAGAAGGAGAGAAGAGAAATTCTTTTGCGGGTCTCACTTGACCTTAATTTTGAAAATATTTGAAATAACTCGCCTCCGTTTTTGAAATATTTGCGGGAAAACTGGGAGACGGGATCCGCTCGTCGGTACGAGGTTCCACCTTTCCTGACGCCTTTACCAGGGGTAATCGAACCAAGGGTCGAATTAATGCCTTTTGTTTTGCTAAGAAATTATCTAAGAATTTATCCTAAGTCTAATGCACAAAGAATCATGCTTGTGCAATGAAAAGATGTATGCTTTATTCGAAAATGATTTGAAGAATTCTCAAGTGTTTCTGAGATGAATCTGATAAAGTGAAGAAATGATTTCTAACTTTAGAACTTAAGATTAAAGTTCTAAGTTTTTAGAATAATCAAGAGCTTGGGAAAATAAATCTGGATTTGGACAATGATTTTGAAGTTTTGAGATAAAAGAAGAAGAAAGGAATTTTCAAAGTCATAAATGGACTTTGAATTAGAATTTTGAACTTGGATGAATATTTGGAATGGAATTGAATTCTATCTTTTGAAGTTGTTGAAATCAGAATAAAATGAGGGAAATAGAATTTGAGAAATAGAATTTGATTTGAAAGTTGGAATTTCAAGATGAAATCCGAATCCAAGATCTGGATTCTGAATAGAATTCAAAGTTGAATTTTGAATTTAGGATATGAAAATGGGAACTTGATTTGAAATCTGGAATGAAATAGAATTGGTTTTAAGGATTGGAATTAAAGTGGAATTTGGATTTGGAATTTTGAATGGAATTGGATTCAAGATTTGGAATCCAAAATGGTATTTGGATCTGAAATATGAGATCCAAGATAGGGTTGGACTCTGGATCCTAAGATGGAATTGGATCTGAAGTTTGAGATCCAAAATGTGAATTGGGTTCTGGATCCTAGAATGGGTTCTAGATCTGTAATCTGAGATCCAATGTAGAATTGGGTTATGGATCCTAGAATGGATTTTGGATCTGTAGTCTGAGATCCAATGTAGAATGGGGATCTGGATCTTAAGTGGAACTTTGGATCTATAATCTGAGATCCAAAAGGTGGATTTGAACTCTGGATCCTAAGATAGAGTTTGGATCTGAATCTGAGATCCAAAGTAGAAGTGGAATCTTGGAACCTAGAATAGAGTTTTGGATCTGAATCTGAGATCCAAAGTAGAATCTTGGATCCTAGAACGGATTTAATCCAAGATTTGGAATCCAAGATGAAATGTGGATCTGAAGTCTAAGATCCAAAGTGGGGTTTGAATTTATACTTGGAAATCTGGATCCAAGTTGAAATTAGGATTTGATTTTGGATTTGGATTATGAAAAGTCCAAATAGAACCTTTTAAAGATGGATCTGGGTTTTAGAAACCCAGATTCAAATTTAAATTTTGAGATTCAAATCCAAGCCTTGATTGAAGATAAGAGGATGGACTTCGATTTTGAAATCAGAAGATAACTTCAAAGTTGAATTGAACTTTGAAATTGAAATTTTGAATTGATTTTGGAAATTTGAAGTTTGGAAAATGGTTTTTGAAATTCCAAAGTCAAATTGGACTTTGAAATTGAGATAGAATTGGGATAGGAAAGATGTTCAAAGATCACTTGGGTTTTTGAAAAGAATTTTTGAAAATATGATGTAACTCTATTCTAAATGATGAATGAATTTAAATAACTTTGAAATTGGATTTGAAAAGCTATTCCATTCCTCAACTGAATTAAAATAAGATTGAAGATATAATACATCCTTGACTATGGTCATTGAATGTATTATATAATAATCTATATTCAAATTCAGGTGAAGAATGAAACACATTTTTGTGCTTTTATAGAGTTTAAAATGAAATTAACTCTCAATATACCCTGACTATGGCCATTGGTATATATATTGAATTAATTCTAAGTTAAACTCTGATAAAAGGTGAAATATTTGAAAATATGATGATCTTTGAAAAGGATCCAGTGTTATTTCATAAAAGATAAAAATACTAAGTTTTGTTTACATCCTGACTATGGCCATTGATGTAAATCATCAACTTAGGATTAATTACCTCTTACGAAATGGTGCACGTGCCATTCGTATTTCACCATTGTGAGAATTTTGAGAAATAAAGGCAAAAATGCATGAGAACAAGCAATTTATGATATTTACAATGCTCATTCATTCTACCTAAAGCAGGAAATGTAAATTTTCATTCAAATCTAGCTATTACAATAAAATTTGAATTTACAATTCCAAGTAATTATATCTTCCACGCATCCCCTGCAAAACACTTGGTTAATATGAAAAATAGAAAAGAATTGCCTATATCACATGGAGATCAAGGATGAAAGGCTCATATGTCAAGATATATATATATATACAAGAGAGAAAAAAAAATGGATAATGACTTACATACCTATATATATACATATATATATATATGTATATATATATATATATATACACATATATATACATATATGAGCACATACGTGTACATATATTTGTATATACTCATGTATGTACATATATATACATATATATCATATATAACATACACTTAGTATTGATTTGGATGAGAAGGAAAACTAATGAAGGAATTATGTAAATGATGGGATTAGAGCAACTCATTGAGTTGCTGTAAAAAGGAATTTGCAGTTGGCCTATGAACTCTTGTGCAATCATCATGATCACAGGTGAGGTATGCCGATCATGTATATGATATAATTAAGGACAGGAGAAAAATGCAGGGGATCGCAGCAAGGTGCTGCTGGTGGGTATGGCAAATGACAGGGTCACTTGCGGGACTGCTGGTGGTGATAGATGCTGGGCAGTAGACATTAATGAAATTCCACTAGAGAGGGGGGTGAATAGTGAAATATGATAATGATCGATAAAATAAAATAATTAAGCAATAAGGCACAACACATAAAACACAGAAGTTATACTGGTTCGGTCAATATCCAGACCTACATCCAGTCCCCAAGCAAACCACTTGAGATTCCACTATAACATCCGAGTTACCGGATAAATAGTACAACACCCTCTTTCCAAGAGGTCTTCTTCTCTCAACAGAGAAGGGGCACACCCTCTTCCCAAGAGGTCTTCTTCTCTCAACAGAGAAGGGCAACACCCTCTTTCACAGAGGTCTACTTCTTTAAACAAAGAAGGAATACAGTGAATAACAGAGTTACAATACTTCCTATAGAACCTTCAGAATGATATGAATGCACGAATGAAGGATTCTAAGAATGTTCTGTTTTTCACTCAGAGGATACTCTTTGTCAAAGAGCTGGACTTGACTTTTTCTCTTTTCTTCCTTTTTCTTTTTCTCTTTCTTTTACAAGGCTCTCTTTTCAAATCACGAATAGAAATATTTCTCTTTGTAAGCTCACACGTCTATTTCATTCCATGTTTGAATAGTTTATTTGAGTGTGTTTATATAGCCTTTAAAAAGTAGTCGTTACATTTTGGAATTTTAACTTTTTGAAATGTGAAATGTTATGTCATTTCAAAAATATCTTTTAGAGAAGATCGAGAATGCCTTTTTCCATAAGAGTAAAATAGAGGGTACACCAGTCGTTGTATTGTTTTAGGTAATACATATTTTATGTAAAAAGTCTATTTCTTACAATACTACATTGAACGTTGGGTTGTAGTTTTGTCTTTATTCTAATTAATGATTTGAGGTACATTAGTACTTCTTTGCTTTAAATGAGTGTAAGTACTATGAGTGTTTTGAGATATTTATGTGTACATAGTCATGTCAAGTGTTTTCTTTATGTTGTGTTTTTCAAAGTCTCCAGAGAGAATAAGGACCAAAAGAAGGTCGACATTCTTTGAGAAGGATATTTAACAAGGATTTGTTACAGAAGGCATGTAATGCTTTGTAGAGAGAATGATGACTTCAAGTAAGTCGACATTCTATGGTTATGAAAAAAAGTAACTAGAGAGAATGATGACTTCAAGTAAGTCGACATTCTATGGTTATGAAAAAAGGTAACTAGAGTCCTTTTAAAAACATATTTTATTTGTTTTTCTTATGTGTAGCCGATTTACGTTTTTGTCTTCTTCTTGTATTAAGAAACATTTCATTAAAGAAGATAACTAAAGTCTTTTCAAAAACATATTTTATTTGTTTTTCTTATGTAGTCGATTTTATGTTTTTGTCTTCTTCTTATAAAAAATATTTCTTTAAAGAGGGAAAACTAGAGTCTTTTCAAAAACATATTTTATTTGTTTTCTCCATGTAGTCGATGTTATGTTTGTTTGTCTTTTTCCTACATTCCTTTTTTCATGTTGTCTTGTATATAGTGTAAGGTACAATGACAAAATGTCTTTTTCATAAAAGGTTGTAAGAAGGTACAATTATTATATGACAAAATATCTTTTTCATAAAAGGTTGTAAGAAGGTACACTTATTGGTTTTCAAAAAGGAGTTTTTTTTTTAAACTATCGTATACTTTTATGATATAGTGTTTATGAATGAGTATGTAATATGCAATATGCAAGTTCCTGAAGGTTCTGTTACATATGACTCTAAAGAAGAAAAAAATCTTCATCTTGAGGTAGCCGATCTCTTCATTTGAACTTTAGGAAAGCATGGCTCATCAAGCTTTTTCTTCAAGGAGTATGATTGCACCATAGTTGTACTTGAACAGGAAGTCTCCATCCTTATTGGGTGAGATATCCTTGCATCAAATACTCGTTAGATTTATTGCAAAACATATTCAGTCATAATATAACATTATTTCAAGAGAACATATTATCATATCATATAAAATCAAATGAGACAGTGTATCATATTATGTGACATCAAAACCGAGTTTCTCAACATTCTCCCCCTTTTTGATGATGACAAAATATGCTCCCCCTGTCAAAAAGACATTCTGCATAGAAATAATAATATGATAAAAAAGTGAAATAATGTTTAAAGAGAGAATATTTCTCCAATAATGGAGACAGGTTTTCTCCCCCTTTGTCATGGACAAAAAGGAGGGATCAGAGTAAAAAAAATTTGTTACAGACCAAATATAAAAGGAATTTAAAAGTTATTACAGACCAAATATATAAAAAAAATGAGTCTATCTCGAAGGTGGAGAAGGTGAAGGTGGTCGGTTGGCGCGATTCCGCTTGCGAGTCTGCTGCAATAGGGCTTGATTACGAAGGATTCGATCCTGAGTTTGCTCGATATCCATCATAGCAGAAAAGTAATTGAAGGAGGACATTGGATCGGCTTCATCAGAGTCGAGCATGTGCAGGGACCTTAGATTGAAGGTGGTACCATCGAGGACGTGAGAGGGACGGAGGATGACTTCGTTGTGAAGTGGTACTTGGAAGTATTTGAGAATGGGAGTTATAAAACACCCAAAAAGAAGAGGCTCAAATTTCCGATAACGAATAAAGAGGTCGAAAATAATGGATGACCAATTTATCGGAAGAGAAGAAAGGATTGCGTAGATAAGAAGAGAGATTTTTCGAGGAACTAATCCCTAGCGGGGACGCTTGGGATAGATGTTGTGGAGAAGAATCTGGGCAAGTAGCTGAGCATGAGGTTGGAGATTCCTCATGTGCCACGGAAGTTGGTAGCAGTTGGTGCAGAGAAGAATTTTTCGAAGTACCGATCGGTCGATTGGTACTATGGTGTTAAGGTCGGTACCGGTGGAAGGTAGGTTTAGAATTCTTCCTAGGTCGGAAGCATCGAAAATCATCAGCTGTCCTCGGACTTTGCTGGTGATTGAGGTTTGTTCATGATCAGAAGAGAAGTTGGTATAAAACAGTCGGACTAGTTCGGGATAATAGGCAGCTGGAGATGAAGATCCTATGAGAGGTTTGAGTTCAGGGAGATAGGTGTCTAAGTCGAAGAACATGAAGTCGTCAAAGTTGATCAATTTTCCTTCATGAATGGGGCGAGAGCAGAGTGAGTTGTAGTTGTGAAACAAATCAGGATACCTTAGATCGGCGGAGGTGATTACATTGGTAGAGGAGGAAGCCATTATCGAATGTCTTGAAAATAAAGCACTAGGAGAGAAAGGAGCTTGAACCGAGAGAAAGTTTGTAGAAGGATAGAAAATTTCGAATGGAATGGTAAGAGATGAACCAATTGATTAAATAGAAAGAAGAAAATAATTGTTGATATGAAATGAATGACATTGGAAGTGAGTAATTTTTAGATTTTAGTCAAATAAGGAAATCCGTGAGTAGTAAGGTAAGAGACTTGTGAATGATAAATCAAATCAATGTTTTGAGGATAGTGTATTATATTAGATTGAGGAGGACATAGTATTGAAATATATAGATTTTACTATGGGTGAGTTTATCGACTAGTGAGAGAAACCATTAATAGAGTATAGGGTGTCATGTTGAATAAAAAAAATGATTGATCTTGAAAATAATGGCCTAATAAAACAAGCAACTTTTTACTCTATGTGGAGGGATTCTAAATACGTAAATAAAAAGATGATAGGGATATGTAGAGAGGAGAGAAAGGTGATAAAGGACAACATTTACTTGATTAAGATATGACATAAAGTAGAGGTAGAATAAATAAAGGTTTGCTTGGAGACAAGACTTTAATGATTCTCGATTTTAGTGAGATATACAATAAGAGAGAGGCAAGGTCACGGATGGAAAGAAAAGTCATGATTGCTTATTTAATATAGAAATAGTTTTTATGGAAATAGGTCATAGGGTGATCATGTGATGTGTACTTTGAAAGATATGACATTTTAAAGAAAAGAGTGCCAAAAAAATTTGTTTCATGATTAATGTGTTTTCATATTTGCAATTTTTATGAGTATACGTAGATATGAGAAGGACACATTTGGACTTTGACTAGTGGTAAAAGAGATGATGAGACAAAAAGAGAAAGAGTCAAAAGTATATAAGAATTGATAAATGATAGATTAACAATAAGAATAGACATGGAGGAGTCGGATTCAAAAATATATAATAAAAAAAATGTATTCGAGAGATGAAATGAGGAGACAAGGAAATATTTATGAGTGAAGAGTAATAATTGTGAGTTGTCATAGAGAGAAATGAGATGACATATATGGATTTTTGTGTAGGATAAAGAAGTAATAAAAAAAAACATGATTGATGAAAGACATAATGTTATGATTGATATGAATTATTGTTTATATTCTTAAGGAAGCTCGATTTGAGGAAGTTCATAGTTATTAGAGAATAAGGTTAAGTTTTAAACAAGAATTGACAAGAATGGAGGCTTAATTTGTATATGAGAGAGATGATAATAGAGTGTACGTAATCTATGATATATCAAATGATATAGTAAAGGCAATTTACGTGAGAATATAGCAACTAGATCTTAAAAAAAATAAAAGGACCAAAAAAAAGTCATTCGATTCTAACTAATGAAAAGTAAAAGTTCTCATAAACTAAGTAGAGAGGTGAAACAATTTATCGTAAGACAAGTTATCATAAAGGACAAAAATAATAAAGGAGTTGAGTGATGTGAACATTGTTATGATAGCTTTTAATATAATTAGTTTTTATGGATATGAGAGAAAGGAGATAGGACAAGGAGTTATAATGGATGTGTACTTGAAAGATGACAAGTTGAAAGACATAAAGAATGTGTCTTATAAGAACACGTGAATATGGAAACTTAGTTTGACTAACTAAAAATCGATAAGAAGGAAAGAAATTTAAAATAAGATTTAAACAAGACTTATAAGAAGTATTATAATAAGTGTGATTAATTTATAAGTCACTTAGTTTGCATATTCCTAGTTCTCTTCTAATTCGTGTGAAGTCTTCATGTTTTAATGGTTTAGTGAATATGTCTGCTAACTGTTGATTAGTGGGTATGAATTCTAGTTTAATTATGTTGTTTAAGACTTGTTCTCTTAAGAAGTGGTGTCTTATTTGAATGTGCTTAGTTCGTGAGTGTAAAATAGGATTCTTAGATAGGTTTATAGCACTCGTATTATCACAGAAAATAGTTGTATTTTCAAAATTTAAACCAAAATCTTTTAAAGTTTGTTTCATCCAGATGACTTGAGTGCAAGCTAGGCTAGCAGCAATGTATTCGGCTTCAGTAGTTGATAATGATACACAGTTTTGTTTCTTACTGAACCATGATACTAGTGAGTGCCCTAGCATGTGACATGTTCCACTTGTGCTTTTTCTGTCAGATTTACTTCCAGCAAAGTCAGCATCGCTGTATGAGATTAGATCAAATGTAGAGGATTTTGAATAGAATAATCCAAAATCAACTATGTCTTTTAAATATCTCATTATTCTTTTTACAGCTTTAAGATGTGATTCTTTTGGATTTGACTGAAATCGAGCACACAAGCAAACACTAAACATTATATCTGGACGGCTAGCAGTTAAATAAAGAACTGATCCTATCATACCTCGGTATACCTTTGTATCAACAGACTTACCATCTTCATCTTTGTCCAACACAGTAGTAGTGCTCATAGGAGTAGATTTTGAAGCAGTTGAGTTCATGTTGAACCTCTTCAGAAGTTCACGAGCATACTTAGATTGGTTGATGAAAACTCCATCCTTTGTTTGCTTAATATGCAGTCCAAGAAAGTAGGTGAGTTCTCCCATCATACTCATTTCGAATTCCTTCTGCATGGACTTAAAAAAATCTTCACAGAGAGTGCTGTTAGAAGATCCAAAGATGATGTCGTCGACATAAATTTGAACAATTAGGGTATGATTATTCACTACTTTGACAAATAGTGTAGAATCTGCTTTGCCAACAGAAAAACCAGTTTTTAATAAAAAGGTTTTAAGTCTTTTGTACCAAGCACGAGGTGCTTGTTTTAAACCATACAACGCATGTTTGAGTTTAAAAACATGATCTGGGTATTGTTCATTTTCAAATCCTGGAGGTTGTTTTACATAGACTTCTTCATTTATAAAACCATTTAAGAAAGCACTTTTAACATCCATTTGAAATAATTTGAAATCCTTATAGCTTGCATATGCTAAGAGCATTCTAATAGATTCAAGTCTAGCAACAGGAGCAAATGTTTCATCAAAGTCAATACCTTCCTCCTGGTTGTATCCTTGAGCTACTAGTCTGGCCTTGTTTCTTATAACATTACCTGTTTCGTCTAGCTTGTTTCTGAAGATCCATCTTGTCCCAATGATTGGATGATCCTTTGGTCTAGGTACAAGATCCCAAACATCATTTCTTTGGAATTGATTCAGTTCTTCAGTCATGGCTAGCATCCAGAACTCATCAATGATGGCTTCATCAATCTTCTTTGGTTCAAGTTGAGAAATGAATGCCATGTTTGCAATCCGTTCTAGCTGAGCTCTAGTTTGAACCCCCTTTGTTAGTTCTCCCAAAATCTGCTTTTGAGGATGATCTCTGATATCGACAAAGGTTCTTTGGTGATCATCTTCATTAGACTTAGCTGTGTTATCTAAAAATAAATCTGTACTTTCAACATCATCATCATTAGTTTGTATATGAACAGATTGATCAATAGATTCACAAAAACTAGCATGCATAGATTCTTCAATAGTATTATGACTCTTATTGAAAACTCTGTATGCTTTACTATGACTTGAATATCCTAAGAATATGCCTTCAACAGATTTAGCATCAAACTTATCGAGGCTATCTTTTGTGTTTAGGATAAAGCATTTACATCCAAAGACTTTGAAATAGTCTATTCTTGGAGTTCTGTCATAGAATAGTTCATAGGGAGTTTTATTTAATAAGGGTCTAATGAGAACTCTATTTGTTATGTAGCATGCAGTATTAACAGCTTCTGCCCAAAAAGATTTTGCCTGGCAGATTCTTGAAGGGTTCTATTCTTTCTTTCTACTACACCATTTTGAGGTGCAGCTCTAGAAAAGGCAAAGTTATGAGAAATACCATGCAAGTTACAAAATTTTTCAAAGAGTTCATTTTCAAATTCTCCTCCATGGTCACTACGGATTTTAACAATAGAACACGATTTTTCGTTTTGTAATTTTGTACATAAGATTTCAAACTGACAAAACGTGTCACTTTCGTTTTTCAAAAATATTACCCAAGTAAACCTTGAGTAATCATCTACAATGACAAAAGCATATTTATTATGATTAAGGCTAGCTACCCTAGAAGGACCAAAAAGGTCCAGATGGAGAAGCTCTAAAGGTCTTTTACTTGAAATGACATTTTTTGATTTGAAAGAAGATTTTGACAATTTTCCTAATTGACATGCATCACAAAAATAATCCTTTTTAAAAGATATGTTGGGTAACCCACGTACTAACTTATCTTTAGCTAGTTTAGAAATGTATTTAGAATTGACATGGACCATTCTCATGTGCCATAGATGTTGAGTGTCATTATTAGCTATGAGGCAATGTTCTGTGATGTTTTCTAGGTACAGTTCATATATATTATTCTTTCTTATACCTTTTAAGATGATGTTTTCATTGGTGTCAGTTATGAGGCATGCATCATGATTAAAGCTAACATTATAACCTGTGTCACACATTTGACTGATACTTAGTAGGTTATGTTTTAAGCCTTTAACAAGGAGAACGTCTTTGATAAGAGGTTTGTCTATGTTACCAATATTTCCAATACCAATTATCAAACCTTTGTTGTTGTCTCCAAAGGTGACGGTTCCTCCTTCTTTATGATGAAGAATAGCAAAAAGGTCTGGATGTCCTGTCATGTGCTTTGAACATCCACTATCTAGTATCCATCTGTTCTTCTTCTTTGAAGCCTGCAAAACATTAAGTAAATCTCCTTTTTGGTACCCAATCGGGTCCTTTTTTGTTAGACTTTGGAACCCATATCCATTTGGATTTGGGTTTGTCTATCTCTTTAGAGGAGTTAAAAAGATTATCATTATAATACTCCTTATTTGGTTCAGATGAACTTTTCACAAACGTGGTCTTTTGATTTATACAAGAAGGTTTTTTGAAATGAGAATAGCCAATACCATTCTTGTAAAAGGAGACCTTCTGAGAGGATAAGAGTTTATCCAAGTTCTCTTTACATTTAGTAAACTTGAAAACTGTTTTCATGAGGTTCTCAGTTTTACTTTTTAGCTCTGAAATTTCTACTTGCATATCTTTAGTTTTGGAGCTAGTAGAAGAAATTTCAGACATAAGCAAAAGATTTTTCTTTTTCAACTCAGAATTTTCACTGCTGAGTTTTTCATTCTCTTGAGAAAGCTTTAAATTTTCAGATTTTAAAACTTTATTTTTGAAACTCAATTTTCTAGATTCTTCAAATAGTTCTTGAAAAGCATCTAGAAGTTCTTCAAAGGAAAAATCAGAGATTTCACTTACCGAACTTTCGTTTGCCATGAAGCACATATTTGCAGTTTTGACTTCATCATCACTTGACTCTTCACTAGTGGATGGTTCTGAATCATCCCATTGAGCATGCAGAGCCTTTTTCTTGAAGAACCTCTTCTTTGGTTCCTCAGTTCTGGACTTTCTTTTGAGAAGGGGACAGTCACGTTTTAAGTGGCCTGACTTATTACACTGAAAGCACATGGGATCTTCTTTAAGATCTTTTCTTTCCTTGTGCCTGTTTGGAAGCCGGTTCCTTCTCATGAAGCGCTGGAATTTTCTGGTAAGTAGCGCAATTTCTGATTCTTTATCTGAGTCTTCATTCTCAGATAGAGCTGGGAAAGCTAGAGTTTTCTTTACTGGTTGCTCTTTTTTCCTTCTTTCTTTCATGTGGACTTCATAGGCCATAAGATTGCCTATTAAGTCGTCCAATGTAAGTTTAGATAAATCTTGAGCTTCTTCAATAGCAGTAGTCTTTTTCTCCCAATCAGTTGTGAGAGATCTCAAGATTTTCTTCACCTTTTCAGTCTGGGAATATGTTACACCCATAGATTTCAGATCATTGGTGATGTTGGTGAATCTGGTAAACATCTCTGTGATAGGTTCATCTTTGTTCATTTTGAACAACTCATATTTTCTAACAAAAGATGATATTTTGGCTTCTTTTACTTTGTTGGTTCCTTCATGAATAACCTCCAAAGAATGCCAAAAGTCATATGCAGATTCACATATAGATATTCTGTTGAATTCATTCTGATCAATGGCACAATATAAGGCATTCATAGCCTTTGCATTTAGGTTTGCCATTTTCTTTTCTTCATCAGACCATAAGTTATAGTCTACGGATGGAGATGTGTATGGATGCTCAACAATTTTTCATACAGCAAAGTCTATAGATTTGAGAAAGATAGCCATTCTGCACTTCCAATATCCATAGTTGGAGCCATTGAAGAAAGGAGGACGAGATGCGTGTTGACCTTCAATATCACGAGCATAAGAGGTAGATGCCATTTGTGCTGAAAGACTTGTTACGTCGAAACCAGCAAACCTGCTCTGATACCAAATTAAATTCCACTAGAGGGGGGGTGAATAGTGAAATATGATAATGATCGATAAAATAAAATAATTAAGCAATAAGGCACAACACATAAAACACAGAAGTTATACTGGTTCGGTCAATATCCAGACCTACATCCAATCCCCAAGCAAACCACTTGAGATTCCATTATAACATCCGAGTTACCGGATAAATAGTACAACACCCTCTTCCCAAGAGGTCTTCTTCTCTCAACAGAGAATGGGCACACCCTCTTCCCAAGAGGTCTTCTTCTCTCAACAGAGAAGGGCAACACCCTCTTTCAAAGAGGTCTACTTCTTTAAACAAAGAAGGAATACAGTGAATAACAGAGTTACAATACTTCCTATAGAACCTTCAGAATGATATGAATGCACGAATGAAGGATTCTAAGAATGTTCTGTTTTTCACTCAGAGGATACTCTTTGTCAAAGAGCTGGACTTGACTTTTTCTCTTTTCTTCCTTTTTCTTTTTCTCTTTCTTTTTCAAGGCTCTCTTTTCAAATCACGAATAGAAATATTTCTCTTTGTAAGCTCACACGTCTATTTCATTCCATGTTTGAATAGTTTATTTGAGTGTGTTTATATAGCCTTTAAAAAGTAGTCGTTACATTTTGGAATTGTAACTTTTTGAAATGTGAAATGTTATGTCATTTCAAAAATATCTTTTAGAGAAGATCGAGAATGCCTTTTTCCATAAGAGTAAAATAGAGGGTACACCAGTCGTTGTATTGTTTTAGGTAATACATATTTTATGTAAAAAGTCTATTTCTTACAATAGTACATTGAACGTTGGGTTGTAGTTTTGTCTTTATTCTAATTAATGATTTGAGGTACATTAGTACTTCTTTGCTTTAAATGAGTGTAAGTACTATGAGTGTTTTGAGATATTTATTTGTACATAGTCATGTCAAGTGTTTTCTTTATGTTGTGTTTTTCAAAGTCTCCAGAGAGAATAAGGACCAAAAGAAGGTCGACATTCTTTGAGAAGGATATTTAACAAGGATTTGTTACAGAAGGCATGTAATGCTTTGTAGAGAGAATGATGACTTCAAGTAAGTCGACATTCTATGGTTATGAAAAAAAGTAACTAGAGAGAATGATGACTTCAAGTAAGTCGACATTCTATGGTTATGAAAAAAGGTAACTAGAGTCCTTTTAAAAACATATTTTATTTGTTTTTCTTATGTGTAGCCGATTTACGTTTTTGTCTTCTTCTTGTATTAAGAAACATTTCATTAAAGAAGATAATTAAAGTCTTTTCAAAAACATATTTTATTTGTTTTTCTTATGTAGTCGATTTTATGTTTTTGTCTTCTTCTTATAAAAAATATTTCTTTAAAGAGGGAAAACTAGAGTCTTTTCAAAAACATATTTTATTTGTTTTCTCCATGTAGTCGATGTTATGTTTGTTTGTCTTTTTCCTACATTCCTTTTTCCATGTTGTCTTGTATATAGTGTAAGGTACAATGACAAAATGTCTTTTTCATAAAAGGTTGTAAGAAGGTACAATTATTATATGACAAAATATCCTTTTCATAAAAGGTTGTAAGAAGGTACACTTATTGGTTTTCAAAAAGGAGTTTTTTTTTTAAACTATCGTATACTTTTATGATATAGTGTTTATGAATGAGTATGTAATATGCAATATGCAATATGCAAGTTCCTGAAGGTTCTGTTACATATGACTCTAAAGAAGAAAAAAATCTTCATCTTGAGGTAGCCGATCTCTTCATTTGAACTTTAGGAAAGCATGGCTCATCAAGTTTTTTCTTCAAGGAGTATGATTGCACCATAGTTGTACTTGAACAGGAAGTCTCCATCCTTATTGGGTGAGATATCCTTGCATCAAATACTCGTTAGATTTATGGCAAAACATATTCAGTCATAATATAACATTATTTCAAGAGAACATATTATCATATCATATAAAATCAAATGAGACAGTGTATCATATTATGTGACATCAAAACCGAGTTTCTCAACAATTAATGGAAGGGTGGGGACAGTATATTGTGAAGGGAAGTGTTACTGTGCAGAAACGAAGATGTGTTGTGATGCTAAGCCTGGAACAAGGGTGAATTGCAACTTAAATAACAAAAGGGAAATGGGTGCAATTGACAGAAAATGATAAAAAAAAATGGTAAGATGGTGTGGCAAGAGGTACCTAAACGCAGTGAAAACACTACTTTAAAGAAAAGGAAACACAATGGGATGATGTTTGTTTGATATAATTAGTGAAATAATATGCTGTTAGTGGAGGTATGAAAGACAAATGGTGGGAATTGAAACTATAGGTAGAAGGCAGTGTGAAGGCTGGTGCACGTGGGGGAGAAATAAGAAGTGGGTACAGGATGCTGCTGGAGCCTATGGCGTGCAGGAGTTGGGGCTGAAGCAGGTGGTGCTGTGAGCCCACACAGGTACCATATGTCTGAAGGCTAATAGATGAAGGCGATAATGAGGAGGGTGCATAACTAACCTGCTGTAAGTGATAGGAAGCTATAACAATCTGGGGATTGCTGTGAAAGACTACTATTGATTCAAATGGTCATTACAGCAGTACTCAATCTTGCTAGGAAGGTGATGAAATTACAATGACATTCAGTATCTTCGCGGCTGCGAAGAAGGACTGGAATGGTCATACATGAATAATATGCAAGCAGTGAAATGATGCTAAATAGCTAGATACCTTGGTAAAAATAGAAATGATGAGTTAATTTCTGTAGGGTGGCTTCAGTAGCTCTAGTGAGACTATGCTAACATACTGGAGGTTAATCATCACAAGTCAATGCAGGGGCTGAACATGACATGCAGATAACGCACCAGCCGGTGATCAATGAGCTGATATAATGATATGCGCGGATCGATGTATGCTAAAAAAATTATGCATGTTGATTATCATATGGGGGTGTGGTGAATGTGGAAAACTATCTCATGAAAGATATCTAATATGTACAACTAACAGGTATAATATGTACAGAATGACATATATAATATACACACCAACATATGTAATGGAGTGAATAAAAAAAATGAACGATCCGTGGAAAACCTTGTCATAGCCTTCATCTGAGAGCAATTCTGCCTTGTTCACGTCTGTTTGTAAAATTGGCCTTCATAGCTTGCATTTTACAACTCAAATTACAGTAAACAGGAACTGTAATTTTTTTTTTGGAATGAGAAAAATTTAAATATTTGGGTGTGGCTGCACCGATGATATGGATTCAAGATACTGAGATCTAAGTAAAACATTCAGGCCTACAAAACACATTATAGATGAGGAATTAATGCCATCAATGCCTCAAACTGTAGATCACCAGAGGCCGCTGATCATGTATTGCTATGGAGATCAAGGCAATAATGTAACAAAAATGGTAATATATGTATTGGAAAGGGAAAATAGTGAGGATGAAAAGTCACACTGGTGAGGCTAGTGAAACAACCTCCCTTATGCTGCCATAGGTTCCTGATCTTCCAGGTTTTTTTCTCTTTTTTTTTTTTGCCGTGTAAAAAGAAAATTTACAAGCAAGCCATCTGATCATAGATGAATCTTAAGCTGTAAAGATAATGCATGATAAATGGAATGAAACGAATGAGACGTTATTGTGCTAATACCAAAGAAATTTGCAATGGATGACTCATGAACCGATCTTAAAGAGAGATGCAGAAATATAGCGTAAATGCAGTGGATATTCAGAGGAATACAAGTTGGAAAACCCAGACATTAACAGATACAAACCGTCAAAATGAAAATAAGAAAGTCATATGGGATATCTGAATATATACAGAAAATCTAAAAAAAAATTAAGATACGCACAAAATGTAAATTCACATGACCATTAAGATCGGTAGAAGAATGATGATTTTGCAGAATTAAAAAGAAGGGGGTTAAAACATCACCAGAAATCGTAATGAATCCAAAAATAGATTATAAACAGGGGAAAACAAATGTTGGAATAATTATTTCCAATTAATATTGCACATGGACACATCGATGTTGCTATGAGCAACTCGATGCTATCCAGAGTGCTTCAGCGGGGCATCAAATAGAAAGCAAAGTAGAAATTACAGACAGGAGAGAGAGTACTCACTTACGATTTGGTTGGAATTCTGGAGTTGGAAGATAATCGGACCAGACTTCGACAAATTATTTGGAATTCCCGTTTTCTACAGAGGATGCTTCTCCATGCTGTAGAGATTTTCCCCAGTTGGTCGATGGTGAGGAGATGGAAATCGCTGATCGTTGTGTGATAAAAAGAAAATGGATCCCCTAACCCTTCTCCTTCATGCCCCTTTTAAAGAAAAGGGAGGAAGCTTCCGGAGTCTCTCCGTTGAAGATGGAAGGCGTGAAGAAGGAGAGTTCGTTTTTTGATCAACGATGGAGAGGAGAGGAGGGAGATGCGGGAGAGAGTTCGTTAGCATTTTTTTTTTCAAAAAGGTGGTTCCCTTTTTAAGAAATTTTTGAAAAATGTTTAAGAAATGAGGTTTTTGGTAAAAACGGCTTTAAAAGCTTGAAAATCATCCATTTTCTTTGTAGCTTTTCTCGATTTTTTTTTTTTTGGTTTTTATGATATTTTTCTATTTTTTGTATTTTTAGAATAAAATCCTAAAGCTTTACGAGAAATCAAAGACTTAAAACTAATAATTTTTTTTTTGTGTTTTTGTAAAATATTTACAAAAGGGAATTTTTCAGAGCTATTTTTAGAAAATTTCTTCAGAAAATGGATTTGTGTCCGGATTTTGAGAAAATATGGATTTAAAGTACCGGTTTTGAACCTGAAAATGATTTTTAATGGATCAATATGGTTTTTAATCCAAAAAGTCTGAAGAATTTGCTTTGATTTCTCAGAAGATGGAGTCAGGGGCAAAAAGGGTCAATTTTACAAAATTTTGAAAAATTTGGGGTGTTCACAGATGCCCCTCTTTGCTACTAAGCCGGTTGAAAGCCGAGCTTAGTGGCAAAGATAACACTCCAAATTTTGAAAAATGCACCAGTCAACAGATCTGAACTGGGTGTGGAAGAATCTATTTGGGAAACACGGCTTCTCAGGCTTTGAAACCTTATCCTGAATGGTTTTGGGGAGACGAAATCCTTGAAGATGATATGATTGAGTAGAAAATGAGAAAATCGTGATGGGACTTTAAATGGAAATTCTGAAATGGTGGGAAATGAGAATTTTGATCGGGTCTCATGGGTGAGACTAGATACTCTTATCAGAGTGATTCAGGTTTATCCCTTAACCTGGATGGGACGAAAATATATCAAGATGAATTTTGAAATGAGGAAAGGAATACATGAGGACCTTGATGGGACATTTTTGAAAAATGCCTCGTGAGACGAAGCTCAAGTAAAATCCTTTCTTGGATGGATATACAAAGCGTGGATTCCTCAATGAGAAGAGCCATGATGGGACTAGAAGAAATCATCTTGTTAAAACAAGGGATTTTGTAGGAACAAGACTCAGGTTTAACCCAAACCTGCAAGGAAGATACCTCGCGAAGCGGGGTTCTGGGTTAACTCTTAATCCGGATAGGAAATCTACCATACGAATTTCTCAAATGGAGAAACCATAATGGGACCTTCGGAATTTGGACAAACAAATCCGAAAGGGGTTTTACGAGAGGAGGAAATATAGAGTCCCTAAAGCTTTGAAAAGGGGAAGAAATTGGGCGTCTCATTGCTGAGACTGAAATAACTTTTGAAATTAAATGATCTTTCGCAAATGGTTCAGGTTTAACCCTTATCCTGAGTGGGGGAAGTCTACCATACAGGTTTCTCAAAAATGGAGAAAGCACGATGGGACCTTCGGAATTTGGACGAACAAATCCAAGAGGGGTTTTTGCGAAAGGAGGAAATATAGAGTCCCTAAAGTTTTGAAAAGGGGAAGAAATGGGGCGTCTCATTGCTGAGACTGAAATAGCTTTTGAAATTAAATGATCTTTCGCAAATGGTTCAGGTTTAACCCTTATCCTTAGTGGGGGAAGTCTACCATACAGGTTTCTCAAAAATGGAGAAAGCACGATGGGACCTTCGGAATTTGGACGAACAAATCTGAGAGGGGTTTTTGCGAAAGGAGGAAATATAGAGTTCCTAAAGTTTTGAAAAGGGGAAGAAATGGGGCGTCTCATTGCTGAGACTGAAATAGCTTTTGAAATCTAATGAATCTTTCGCAGAAGGTTCAGGTTTGACCCTTATCCTAAGTGGGAGAAATCTACCATACAGGTTTCTCAAAAATGGAGAAACCATAATGGGACCTTCGGAATTTGGACGAACAAATCCAAGAGGGGTTTTTGCGAAAGGAGGAAATATAGGGTCCCTAAATCTTTGAAAAGGGGAAGAAATTGGGCGTCTCATTGCTGAGACTGAAATAGCTTTTGAAATCTAATGAATCTTTCGCAGAAGGTTCAGGTTTGACCCTTATCCTGAGTGGGGGAAATCTACCATACAGGTTTCTCAAAAATGGAGAAAACCATAATGGGACCTTCGGAAATTGGACGAACAAATCCGAGAGGGGTTTTTGCGAAAGGCGAAAATATAGGGTCCCTAATGCTTTGAAAAGGGGAAGAAATGGGGCGTCTCATTGCTGAGACTGAAATAGCTTTTGAAATTAAATGAT
The DNA here is from genome assembly GCF_984573655.1 of Nuphar pumila. Classification (NCBI taxonomy): domain Eukaryota; kingdom Viridiplantae; phylum Streptophyta; class Magnoliopsida; order Nymphaeales; family Nymphaeaceae; genus Nuphar; species Nuphar pumila. The sequence goes on from NC_143251.1 coordinate 97,057,489, forward strand.
CTTTCGCAAATGGTTCAGGTTTAACCCTTATCCTGAGTGGGGGAAATCTACCATACAGGTTTCTCAAAAATGGAGAAACCATAATGGGACCTTCGGAATTTGGACGAACAAATCCGAGAGGGGTTTTGCGAAAGGAGGAAATATAGGGTCCCTAAAGCTTTGAAAAGGGGAAGAAATTGAGCGTCTCATTGCTGAGACTGAAATAGCTTTTGAAATATAATGAATCTTTCGCAGAAGGTTCAGGTTTGACCTTTATCCTGAGTAGGTCATCCATACAGAATTCGTTAATGAGAAAACCGTGATGGGACAGGAAGAGATATTTCTTCTGAGGCAACTCTTTTTGGGAAATATAAACAATGCTAGGTTGCATCAAAATGGATATTGAATGTTTATTTTATTCTTGGAATAGCTAGAAAATTTTGCCAATAAGATAAAACTATAGCGGATTCAAATGCTTGGAAATGTGCACGTATGTGCGAAGATATTCCCTCTTTTACCTAGAGTATTTCCCCCAAATGAGGTTAACTCCTCAGTTCTAAGAGTCAGATTCAAATTTTTAGCACTGATGATTTTCTTCAAGGAAGCTATCCATTTCTCTGATATGAGAATAAAAGAAATATTCTTAATTTCATAAAAGCAAGAAATGAAGAGATATTGATAAAAGAATTTTGCATGAGAAAAGATGACTTTTGGCAACTTCGGCATTTTGATATCTGCGTATTTTCCCACGATGATCTTTTTGCACTCTTTTGAGTCATTGGGCTTTCTCGATTTTTCACATCATCCTTCATTTGGATGTCCTGACTTTTCTCTCTTTTTCAGGGAAGGGTACGTCACAAGCTCCTTCATCTTGGAGATGCTCCGATCCTTCTTTCTCTCAGGGATTATATATGATATTGGCTCAAAAGGTCTTTAGATGATAGCAGAAATCAAATATCTTTTAGGGTTTGTCGGTAGGTTCATCGCACTCGCCTTCATCTTGACGGTGATCTGAACTTTCCCTGGAAGGATCCGTCACAAACTCCGTCATCTTGGAGATGTTTCCAATCTTCTTTGGCCCCGGGGGTCCACTCGCTTAATTCGCCTTCATCTTGACGACAATTGAGAGATCCCTTTTGCGGATATTTGATTGCAACTTTTAAACGAAATGAGAAGATATGGGTTGAGTAGATTCTTTTTATAGCTTAAGATATTTCCACTGCCTGATTGTCAGAAAGTCATTTTAAAATACACACCATAGCCAAGATCAATATCAATTCTCTTCTGGCTTTTCAACATCATTGAAGATTTCTTTTATTGATCATATCGAGGACATTTCTTACATCCTTTTGGTTAATCAACAGGGAAAGATTTGAATTTTACCTCTTTTCGCAAAAAGTTTCACCTTTTTGGAAGGAAATAGAGGAGGTAATCTAGGAAAATTCTTTTCGTGCAGTCAGACTTTTAGAATCAACTAATGCTTTTAGCAAATTGGCAAAGTTTTCACGAATTTCTTGTGAAATAATCACTCAATATAGATTTTGATGAGACATTTAGCTGTAATTTAAAGAAATGGTGCAAGAAATCAGACTTTAGAAAACTGGACTGATGAAATATATTAGGTTTTGGAAATGATAAGATTGAGAAGTCCCACCCTAAGGGTTTGATCTTGTGGAATACATGACCAGCTGGAGCTGGATCTTTTGGAAATACATGACCAGCGAGATGCTGGATCTTTTGGAAATACATGACCAGCGAGATGCTGGATCCTTTGGAAATACATGACCAACGAGATGCTGGATCTTTTGGAAATACATGACCAGCGAGATGCTGGATCCTTTGGAAATACATGACCAACGGGACGCTGAATCTTTTGGAAATACATGACCAGCGAGATGCTGGATGAAGTTTTGGGAGATTTAAGTCAGAACTTGAATTTAGAAGGAGAAAGGTCTTTGGTCAGAAGACTGATTTTAAAAGGTTACCGGTGTGAAGACCGAGTTTTTCAAATGAGCTTAATATATGATTGAAAAGTTTGAGAAATAACCAGTGCGAGAACTGGGTTTTGAAGATGAGCTAGATTTTCAAAATGAGTTTTTAGAAGATAATTCAGGATTTATCCCCTTATCCTGAACGGGAGAAATAATAGAAAGAATGCCTTATTGAAAGGAGGCATCAGGTTTATCCCTTAACCTGAAAGGGTGGGAAGAGAATAAACCTGAATCTTTGAATTTTGGAAATGGACTAGCCGGAAGGCTAGATTTTTGGAAGAAGGTCCCGCCTGACAGTTGGTTTTTTTTTTTTTTTGAAAAAGAAGAGAATCCGAGTTGGGACTCGAATTTTCAAAAAAAATAAAAGATAAAGAGAAACCCGAGTTTTGAAAACTTGAATTTCTAAAGATTGTTTTCCAATGCGAGGATTGGATTCAAAAGGAAGTCTGAGTCGGAACTCGAAACTTCAAACGAAAATAATAGAGGAAAAACCCAAGCTGGAACTCGGATAAAAGATAAGGAGAAACCCGAGTTTTGAAAACTCGAATTTCTAAAGAAATGACTAATTTCCAATGCAAGGATTGGATTCAGAAGGAAGTTCGAGTCGGAACTCGGAACTTCAAACGAAAATAATAAATGAAAAAAAAACCCCGAGCTGGAACTCGGATAAAAGATAAAGAGAAACCCGAGTTTTGAAAAACTCGAATATATAAAAAAAATGATTGTTTTCCAATGCGAGGATTGGATTCAGAAGGAAGTCCGAGTCGGAACTCGGAACTTTAAACAAAAATAATAAATGAAAAACCCGAGCTGGAACTCGGATAAAAGATAAAGAGAAACCCGAGTTTTGAAAAACTCGAATTTATAAAGAAATGATTGTTTTCCAATGCGAGGATTGGATTTAGAAGGAAGTCCGAGTCGGAACTCGGAACTTCAAATGAAAGAATAAAGGGAAGAGTCCGAGTGGAAACTCAGGTTTTTTTGACAAAAAGTTTTAATCAAGAGATTAATTTTTAAAAATTTGCCAGTGCGAGGACCAGACCTGGGATTGATAATGACCATTTAGAGGACTGAATTTATTTGCATATGATCTGATTGCTCCTTTATCTTAATTGGGGAGGAAATAAAATCTTGAGAAAGAACTGATGAGAAGAGATAGAAATTGATAGAAGATTTGACAAAAGAGAAGAATCAAGGAAATTTTATGGAAAGAATTCTCACAGGTAGCATTGTTGCTCCTATGAGGGGTTTTAGGATTATCCCTTATCCTGAATGGGGATATTCTTTGAAAATAAGAATCAAGAAGAATTAATAAAATGGATGAATAAAAAATGAAAAAAAATTGATAAAACTGATAAAGATGGATAAACAAAAGGTTGATAAAAGTTGAGAAAAAGAGTTTGATCCTGCCTGCATGTGGGATCTTTAAAATGAGAGAAGAAGATGAGAAAATCATTTTTGAAAAGAAGGATTAACCACGAGAGCTAATCTTTGAAAGGGGATCATTCATGAGAGATCATCATGAGGGTTAATTTTTTGAAGCAATGATTTGAAAATCATTTTGTAGAAAATATGATCAACACGAGGGTTGATATTTGAATACAATGATTCAAAATCAAATTTTTTTTTTTTTAGAAAATATGATCAACGCAAGGGTTGATCTTTGAATGCAATGATTTGAAGTCAATTTTTAGAAAACATAATCAACACCAGGATTGATCTTTGAATGCAATGATTCGAAATCCATTTTTTTAGCAAATATGATCAACACAAGAGTTGATGTTTGAATGTAATGAAATCAATTTTTGGAAAATGAGATTAACACAAGGGTTGATCTTTGAAATGCAATGATTCGAAATCAATTTTTTTAGCAAATATGATCAACACAAGAGTTGATGTTTGAATGTAATGAAATCAATTTTTGGAAAATGAGATCAACACAAGGGTTGATCTTTGAAATGCAATGATTCGAAATCGATTTGTAGAAAAATATGATCAACACGAGGGTTGATCTTTGAATGTAATGAAATCAATTTTTGGAAAAATGAGATCAACACAAGGGTTGATCTTTGAAATGCAATGATTCGAAATCGATTTGTAGAAAAATATGATCAACACGAGGGTTGATCTTTGAATATAATGAAATCAAATTTTTGGGAAATGAGATCAACACAAGGGTTGATCTTTGAATGTAATGGTTCGAAAACTAATTTTTAGAAAATAAGATCAACACAAGGGTTGATCTTTGAATGAAAATGAAATCAAATCTTTGGAAAATGAGATCAACACAAGGGATTGATCTTTGAATGAAATGAAATCAAATTTTTGAAAAATGAGGTCCACACAAGGGATTGATCTTTGAATGTAATGATTTGAAGTCAATTTTTTGGAAAATATGATCAACGCCAGGGATTGATCTTTGAATGTAATGATTTGAAAACCAAATTTTTAGAAAATATGATCAACACAAAGGTCGATTTTTGAAATGCAATAATTCGAAATCAATATGATCAACACAAGGGTTGATCTTTGAAATGCAATGATTCAAAATCAATTTGTAGAAAAATATGATCAACACAAGGGTTGATCTTTGAAAAAGGTTGTAATAAAATATTTGAACTAAGATTTTCATGGTTTTTGAAAGACCCTCATAGGTAATATCATTTCTCTCATGAATGATGTCAGGATTGTCCCATATTTTTTTTAAAAAGAAAAAAAAAAAATTAATGCCCCAATATAGTAAGAAGAAGGAAGTATTGAATATCAAAGATATAAAGAAAATCGACATTTCATTGATAAGCAAAAGTTGATAACAAAGCCGAATATTTACAAGTATTATAACTAAAAGAGTCACAAAAACTGGGTTGACTTGCCCCTACAAAACGACTAACAGAAAGGGAATGAAAGCGAAAACTCTTGGCATTCTCAATTCTTTGATTGGTCTGGAAAAGATCCAGTTAAAACTGCAGATTGCTCTTCTCCTTCTTTTGGTACCAGAAGCTCTTTATCAATGTAGTCTTGCACAAGGTTTTGGAGGATGAAGCAGCGCTCTGTGTCATGCCCCCTTGCTCGATGAAACTTGCAGAAGCAATCTTTCCATTTTCCCATGATGACAGGAGGATCAACCTTTCTTGGGAGTTTGATCATGCCTTTTTCAAGCAGGTATTGGAGAACTTCTTCGATCGGCTGACCTAGAGGGGTAAGCTGACGATCATGACCCCAACCTTCATGCTTTGCTTTCTTCGGCTTGTTTGACTTCTGCCGAGTGCTGACCCCTACCTGGTAGCTGGACTGGGCTTGCATGTTTAGGAGATCTGAACGCCTTTCTTCTTCGATTTTGATAAAGAGATTCTTATCAAGGCAGTCTTGAACTATATTCTTGAAGATGAAGCAATGCTCAGTGTTATGCCCTATTGCTCGGTGGTACCCACAGAATTGGTCTATATATTTTCCCATGATTGTGGAAGGGCTGGCGGCTTTTGGGAGCCTGAGTAATCCGCTAGACAACATGTATTCGAGGACTTTGTCGAGCGGTTCATTTAAAGGAGTGAAATCTCGATCCTTGCTCCAATCCTTACGCTTTGGTTCTTCTTGCTTCTTGCCTTTTTGCTGAAGACTGTATTGAAGACGTTTATCATTGTTTTCGCAACGCTTCCCAATCTGGCCTTTATGTTCTCCCAAGTTATTGCCCTGGTTGCTTTGATTGCTACCCCTGTTGGCTTTAGAATTTCCTGCGTGGATGTAGCTGTGTTCAGTCATGGGGAAGGTGACAGGCGCCTTTCCTTCTGTGGGAACTTTTTCGCAATTGGCTTCAGCTTGTTCCGACAAGATCTCAACCATCATCTTTTTGAATAATTGGTATATCGCGGGATCAATCTCACTTTTGATGTCCTGAACCCCTCTTTTGACAAACTTTTGAGAATCCATTCCTAACTCTTTCCGCTTATAACTGGGATGTTAGAGCAGTGTAATCTTATGAGCCTTGCCTGACTCAACTGATAGCGCTGATGCTCTCTGTAGAGCATAAACGGGCCTTTTTAGAAAAGATCTAGGAAGAAATTTTAATAAATGAGGAAATCATAATTTGAATATGAAAACATCCCATTACAAGGGATTGGGTTGTCACCAAAATTTGCGACAACCGCATTGTTTTTCTGGAAAAAGGATAGACAAGTAAAATGTGAATAAAGATAAATTTTGAAAAGGACATATCCTGACAAAAAGATGTTTTATTGTAAATGAAGGTAGGGAATAGAAAAAAGAATTGCAGGCAGGATCAAAAAAGAATTAGAAGAAATCAAGAGAAGAAAAGGAAAATACACCTGGGTTTTAAAATAAAGAGGAAATTTTAAATAATATATACCCAGGGTTAGAAAAAAAAATATATATAGGGGAAATATAAAACATTACACAATTTACAAATAGGCAAACAAGGATGCACAAATAGCACTCCCTAGAGGCTGACTCCAAATGCAATATTTGAAATGGCTTGTAGGACCTTAATCCTAACTCTAGGGTTCAGATCATCTGATTCCAATCAAGATACGCCGATATACCCAAGCCGAAGCTCGAAGTACGTGGCATAAAAATATTTCTCTGGTTCTAAGGTAATGGCTTCCCAACATCCTTGAGCACCTACCGATATACCTCGGACTATGGCCCTTAGGTACGTGGCAGGGGGGGCGCGAACCCAAATAAGTGGTCCAATTGTGAGGCTCTCTCCCGAACTATGGTTCAGTGAGACAGCCCAGCAACGTGAAGACCGGGACAATATTAGGTAAAGAGGTTTTCAAAATATATTCAACATGCAAGAAATCAGATGGCTCTAATGCAAGTCCTAAAGAGATAGATTAAAATGAAGAGAAGCATACACTTGCATACATTGTTTTGGCATTCAATCCCTAAAATTGAGGAGAGTTGTATTTAAGACCTAAGTCTAATGTGAACATGGAATAATCAACTCAATATGGTCCTACCAAACCATACTTAAATCCTATATGCAATGATGCCAGCTTTAGGACAGAGTCTAGGCTCCTAAGGTTTGCATGGAAATGAAGCTGACATATGTAGAATAAAGACTTAAATAATATCAAAGCAAAAAGAAAAGGCATTAAATTCGACCGGACGGAGACGTGTCCCATCTCGGTCGCCAAAACTGTGATCATCGCAAAATTTTTCCTCTCTTGTGGTTTTCTCTCTCTTCCTTCTATTTTCCTTTTCTAACATCTATTTTCCTCCTTTTTGAAGGGAGAAAAATAAAAGAGAGAAGAGAAAAGAAAGAAAGAAGGAGAGAAGAGAAGAGGAATTCTTTTGCGGGTCTCACTTGACCTTAATTTTGAAAATATTTGAAATAACTCGCCTCTGTTTTTGAAATATTTGCGGAAAAACTGGGAGACGGGATCCGCTCGTCGGTACGAGGTTCGACCATTCCTGGCGCCTTTACCAGGGGTAATCGAACCAAGGGTCGAACTAATGCCTTTTGTTTTGCTAAGAAATTATCTAAGAATTTATCCTAAGTCTAATGCACAAAGAATCATGCTTGTGCAATGAAAAGATGTATGCTTTTTTCGAAAATGATTTGAAGAATTCTCAAGTGTTTCTGAGATGAATCTGATAAAGTGAAGAAATGATTTCTAACTTTAGAACTTAAGATTAAAGTTCTAAGTTTTTAGAATAATCAAGAGCTTGGGAAAATAAATCTGGATTTGGACAATGATTTTGAAGTTTTGAGATAAAAGAAGAAGAAAGGAATTTTCAAAGTCATAAATGGACTTTGAATTAGAATTTTGAACTTGGATGAATATTTGGAATGGAATTGAATTCTATCTTTTGAAGTTGTTGAAATCAGAATAAAATGAGGGAAATAGAATTTGAGAAATAGAATTTGATTTGAAAGTTGGAATTTCAAGATGAAATCTGAATCCAAGATCTGGATTCTGAATAGAATTCAAAGTTGAATTTTGAATTTAGGATCTGAAAATGGGAACTTGATTTGAAATCTGGAATGAAATGGAATTGGTTTTAAGGATTGGAATTAAAGTGGAATTTGGATTTGGAATTTTGAATGGAATTGGATTCAAGATTTGGAATCCAAAATGGTATTTGGATCTGAAATCTGAGATCCAAGATAGGGTTGGACTCTGGATCCTAAGATGGAATTGGATCTGAAGTTTGAGATCCAAAATGTGAATTGGGTTCTGGATCCTAGAATGGGTTCTGGATCTGTAATCTGAGATCCAATGTAGAATTGGGTTATGGATCCTAGAATGGATTTTGGATCTGTAGTCTGAGATCCAATGTAGAATGGGGATCTGGATCCTAAGTGGAATTTTGGATCTATAATCTGAGATCCAAAAGGTGGATTTGAACTCTAGATCCTAAGATAGAGTTTGGATCTGAATCTGAGATCCAAAGTAGAAGTGGAATCTTGGAACCTAGAATAGAGTTTTGGATCTGAATCTGAGATCCAAAGTAGAATCTTGGATCCTAGAACGGATTTAATCCAAGATTTGGAATCCAAGATGAAATGTGGATCTGAAGTCTAAGATCCAAAGTGGGGTTTGAATTTATACTTGGAAATCTGGATCCAAGTTGAAATTAGGATTTGATTTTGGATTTGGATTATGAAAAGTCCAAATAGAACCTTTTAAAGATGGATCTGGGTTTTAGAAACCCAGATTCAAATTTAAATTTTGAGATTCAAATCCAAGCCTTGATTGAAGATAAGAGAATGGACTTCGATTTTGAAATCAGAAGATAACTTCAAAGTTGAATTGAACTTTGAAATTGAAATTTTGAATTGATTTTGGAAATTTGAAGTTTGGAAAATGGTTTTTGAAATTCCAAAGTCAAATTGGACTTTGAAATTGAGATAGAATTGGGATAGGAAAGATGTTCAAAGATCACTTGGGTTTATGAAAAGAATTTTTGAAAATATGATGTAACTCTATTCTAAATGATGAATGAATTTAAATAACTTTGAAATTGGATTTGAAAAGTTATTCCATTCCTCAGCTGAATTAAAATAAGATTGAAGATATAATACATCTTTGACTATGGTCATTGAATGTATTATATAATAATCTATATTCAAATTCTGGTGAAGAATGAAACACATTTTTGTGCTTTTTTAGAGTTTAAAATGAAATTAACTCTCAATATACCCTGACTATGGCCATTGGTATATATATTGAATTAATTCTAAGTTAAACTCTGATAAAAGGTGAAATATTTGAAAATATGATGATCTTTGAAAAGGATCCAGTGTTATTTCATAAAAGATAAAAATACTAAGTTTTGTTTACATCCTGACTATGGCCATTGATGTAAATCATCAACTTAGGATTAATTACCTCTTACGAAATGGTGCACGTGCCATTCGTATTTCACCATTGTGAGAATTTTGAGAAATAAAGGCAAAAATACATGAGAACAAGCAATTTATGATGTTTACAATGCTCATTCATTCTACCTAAAGTAGGAAATGTAAATTTTCATTCAAATCTAGCTATTACAATAAAATTTGAATTTACAATTCCAAGTAATTATATCTTCCACGCATCCCCTACAAAACACTTGGTTAATATGAAAAATAGAAAAGAATTGCCTATATCACATGGAGATCAAGGATGAAAGGCTCATATGTCAAGATATATATATATATATACAAGAGAGAAAAAAAAATGGATAATGACTTACATACCTATATATATATACATATATATATATATATATATATATATATATATATATGTATATATATATACACATATATATACATATATGAGCACATACGTGTACATATATTTGTATATATTCATGTATGTACATATATATACATATATATCATATATATACATATATATCATATATATACATATATATCATATATAACATACACTTAGTGTAGATTTGGATGAGAAGGAAAACTAATGAAGGAATTATGTAAATGATGGGATTAGAGCAACTCATTGAGTTGCTGTAAAAAGGAATTTGCAGTTGGCCTATGAACTCTTGTGCAATCATCATGATCACAGGTGAGGTATGCCGATCATGTATATGATATAATTAAGGACAGGAGAAAAATGCAGGGGATCGCAGCAAGGTGCTGCTGGTGGGTATGGCAAATGACAGGGTCACTTGCGGGACTGCTGGTGGTGATAGATGCTGAGCAGTAGACATTAATGGAAGGGTGGGGACAGTATATTGTGAAGGGAAGTGTTACTGTGCAGAAACGAAGATGTGTTGTGATGCTAAGCCTGGAACACGGGTGAATTGCAACTTAAATAACAAAAGGGAAATGGGTGCAATTGACAGAAAATGATAAAAAAAAATGGTAAGATGGTGTGGCAAGAGGTACCTAAACGCAGTGAAAACACTACTTTAAAGAAAAGAAAACACAATGGGATGATGTTTGTTTGATATAATTAGTGAAATAATATGTTGTTAGTGGAGGTATGAAAGACAAATGGTGGGAATTGAAACTATAGGTAGAAGGCAGTGTGAAGGCTGGTGCACGTGGGGGAGAAATAAGAAGTGGGTACAGGATGCTGCTGGAGCCTATGGCGTGCAGGAGTTGGGGCTGAAGCAGGTGGTGCTGTGAGCCCACACAGGTACCATATGTCTGAAGGCTAATAGATGAAGGCGATAATGAGGAGGGTGCATAACTAACCTGCTGTAAGTGATAGGAAGCTATAACAATCTGGGGATTGCTGTGAAAGACTACTATTGATTCAAATGGTCATTACAGCAGTACTCAATGTTGCTAGGAAGGTGATGAAATTACAATGACATTCAGTATCTTCGCGGCTGCGAAGAAGGACTAGAATGGTCATACATGAATAATATGCAAGCAGTGAAATGATGCTAAATAGCTAGATACCTTGGTAAAAATAGAAATGATGAGTTAATTTCTGCAGGGTGGCTTCAGTAGCTCTAGTGAGACTATGCTAACATACTGGAGGTTAATCATCACAAGTCAATGCAGGGGCTGAACATGACATGCAGATAACGCACCAGCCGGTGATCAATGAGCTGATATAATGATATGCGCGGATCGATGTATGCTGGAAAAATTATGCATGTTGATTATCATATGGGGGTGTGGTGAATGTGGAAAACTAGCTCATGAAAGATATCTAATATGTACAACTAACAGGTATAATATGTACAGAATGACATATATAATATACACACCAACATATGTAATGAAGTGAATAAAAAAAATGAACGATCCGTGGAAAACCTTGTCATAGCCTTCATCTGAGAGCAATTGTGCCTTGTTCACGTCTGTTTGTAAAATTGGCCTTCATAGCTTGCATTTTACAACTCAAATTATAGTAAACAGGAACTGTAATTTTTTTTTTGGAATGAGAAAAATCTAAAATATTTGGGTGTGGCTGCACCGATGATATGGATTCAAGATACTGAGATCTAAGTAAAACATTCAGGCCTACAAAACACATTATAGATGAGGAATTAATGCCATCAATGCCTCACACTGCAGATCACCAGAGGCCGCTGATCATGTATTGCTATGGAGATCAAGGCAATAATGTAACAAAAATGATAATATATGTATTGGAAAGGGAAAATAGTGAGGATGAAAAGTCATACTGGTGAGGCTAGTGAAACAACCTCCCTTATGCTGCCATAGGTTCCTGATCTTCCAGGTTTTTTTCTCTTTTTTTTTTTTGCCGTGTAAAAAGAAAATTTACAAGCAAGCCATCTGATTATAGATGAATCTTAAGCTGTAAAGATAATGCATGATAAATGGAATGAAACGAATGAGATGTTATTGTGCTAATACCAAAGAAATTTGCAATGGATGACTCATGAACCGATCTTAAAGAGAGATGCAGAAATATAGCGTAAATGCAGTGGATATTTAGAGGAATACAAGTTGGAAAACCCAGACATTAACAGATACAAACCGTCAAAATGAAAATAAGAAAGTCATATGGGATATCTGAATATATATAGAAAATCTAAAAAAAAATTAAGATACGCACAAAATGTAAATTCACATGACCATTAAGATCGGTAGAAGAATGATGATTTTACAGAATTAAAAAGGAGGGGGTTAAAACATCACCAGAAATCGTAATGAATCCAAAAATAGATTATAAACAGGGGAAAACAAATGTTGGAATAATTATTTCCAATTAATATTGCACATGGACACATCGATGTTGCTATGAGCAACTCGATGCTATCCAGAGTGCTTCAACGGGGCATCAAATAGAAAGCAAAGTAGAAATTACAGACAAGAGAGAGAGTACTCACTTACGATTTGGTTGGAATTCTGGAGTTGGAAGATAATCGGACCAGACTTCGACAAATTATTTGGAATTCCCGTTTTCTACAGAGGATGCTTCTCTATGCTGTAGAGCTTTTCCCCAGTTTGTCGATGGTGAGGAGAAGGAAATCGCTGATCGTTGTGTGATAAAAAGAAAATGGATCCCCTAACCCTTCTCCTTCATGACCCTTTTAAAGAAAAGGGAGGAAGCTTCCGGAGTCTCTCCGTTGAAGATGGAAGGCGTGAAGAAGGAGAGTTCGTTTTTTGATCAACGATGGAGAGGAGAGGAGGGAGATGCAGGAGAGAGTTCGTTAGCATTTTTTTTTTCCAAAAAGGTGGTTCCCTTTTTAAGAAATTTTTGAAAAATGTTTAAGAAATGAGGTTTTTGGTAAAAACGGCTTTAAAAGCTTGAAAATCATCCATTTTCTTTGTAGCTTTTCTCGATTTTTTTTTTATGATATTTTTCTATTTTTTGTATTTTTAGAATAAAATCCTAAAGCTTTACGAGAAATCAAAGACTTAAAACTAATAAATTTTTTTTTTGTGTTTTTGTAAAATATTTACAAAAGGGAATTTTTTAGAGCTATTTTGAGAAAATTTCTTCAGAAAATGGATTTGTGTCCGGATTTTGAGAAAATATGGATTTAAAGTACCAATTTTGAACCTGAAAATGATTTTTAATGGATCAATATGGTTTTTAATCCAAAAACTCTGAAGAATTTGCTTTGATTTCTCAGAAGATGGAGTCAGGGGCAAAAAGGGTCATTTTTACAAAATTTTGAAAAATTTGGGGTGTTCACAGAGTGGAATTGCTCGATCCGATTAATGCTTTACATTTGAAAAGATTTTACACTTGAATTGTTCATCATAGCCTTTTGTACTCTTCAAAAGTCTTTCAATAAAGATCTTCTGTTAAGTTTTCACATTCTTCCCCCTGATACTGGGGCATTTATTTTTGATCTATACTTATCTTCCTTCATCATAATGCAGGCAGGATCAAACAAATCCTTTCCTAAAAATCTTACCAACTCTTTGCTAATGTTGGTTATCTTTATTAAATTGTGTTCATTTCATTCTTTTTATCTAATCAAATTTTATCAATTTATTGTCAACTTTATCAATTTGTCAAGTTTCATTAACTTTTATCAAATTTTATTCCTTTATCTTTAAAAAACCCCTTCAGGTTAAGGGATAAGCCTGATGCCTCTTTCCCATGAGGTATTCTTTTATTTATTTTCCCCCCCCAGGTTAAGGGAAAAACCTGACCCTCGTTGTCCAAGGTGTTCCCATTCAGGATAAGGGATAATCCTGATACCCTTCATAGGAGCATCGCCGCTACCCGTGAGAATTCTTTTTCAAAACAAATTTTCAATAAATCTATTTAAATTCTTCTCCATTTTTATAAATTTTGTTCTTCTTCAAGTTAAGGGATAAATCTAAATTGTTTCCCATAAATTCTTCAATTCACCTCCAATTGTGTTCTATGTTCCCTTAGGATAGGGGAGAATCCTGAAGCCATCATAAATAAATTTGGATCTTAGGCCACCTTGGGTCAAGGATCTTGAATGAATCTCTCATCTTCATCGTCAAAATCTATTCATGTTTTTGTCAATCCTTCAAGTTCCAACTTCCGGAATGGAATCGTTTTCTTCTAAATCGGGTTCCGACTCGGATTTTCCTTTTTGTATATTCTTATTTTTGAAGTCTCAAGTTCCGACTTGAACTTCCTTTTGAATCCAATGCTCGTGTTGGACAAATCGTTGTTTTGAGAATTCGAGTTTTCAAACTCAATTCTCATTTCATTTCCTTATATTTAAAAAACTGGGTTCCGACTCGGATTTTCCTTTTGTATATTCTTATTTTTGAAGTCTCAAGTTCCGACTTGAACTCCCCTTTTAATCCAATGCTTGTTTTGGACAAATCGTTGTTTTTGAGAATTCGAGCTTTCAAACTCAATTCGCATTCATTTTCTTATATTTAAAAACCGGGTTCCGACTCGGATTTTCCTTTTTGTATATTCTTATTTTTGAAGTCTCAAGTTCCGACTTGAACTTCCTTTTGAATCCAATGCTCGTGTTGGATAAATCGTTGCTTTGAGAATTCGAGTTTCCAAACTCGATTCTCACTCATTTTCTTGTGTTTGGAAAAACCGAGTCCCGACTTGGATTTTTCGCTTTTGTATATCCTGATTTCCTCTTGAATTTCCCTTGTCAATCAAATCGTTGTTTTTGAGAATTCGAGCTTTCAAACTCAATTCGCATTCATTTTCTTATATTTAAAAACCGGGTTCCGACTCGGATTTTCCTTTTTGTATATTCTTATTTTTGAAGTCTCAAGTTCCGACTTGAACTTCCTTTTGAATCCAATGCTCGTGTTGGATAAATCGTTGCTTTGAGAATTCGAGTTTCCAAACTCGATTCTCACTCATTTTCTTGTGTTTGGAAAAACCGAGTCCCGACTTGGATTTTTCGCTTTTGTATATCCTGATTTCCTCTTGAATTTCCCTTGTCAATCTAAAATTCATATTTTGGACCGAAATCTCTTTGAACTTCCCCTTTAGAATATGGGATAATCCTGAAAACACCGGCAGTCATTCTTACTCAATTCACAAACATCTTAAAATGTCGGTCTCCTGTTCAAATCTCCGTTGAAAAATCCAGTGCTCGTGCTGGTATGCATTTTTCGAAAACCCAGTGCTCGTACCGGGGTGTACTTTTTCGAAAACCCAGTGCTCGTACTGGGGTACATCTCTCGAAAACCTAGTGCTCGTGCTGGTGTGCATTTTCGATACCCAGCGCTCGTACTGGGGCATTTTTGAAATCCAGTGCTCATACTGGTACATCTAGCACTCGTGCTAGTGTCTGGCTGACTGATCAGTTAGCCCTCCCGGTTCAGTCTTTGTACTAACCAATCCTCATCATTCAAGCTCTAAATTCTCAATTACAACCTTCGGGTTATCTTTTGTCAAAATTTCAAATCTTTTTTTCTTGCGAAGGACCCTCTTTAGGGAGAGTTCGAGGGAGCTCGTTCCTTTCGCATACAACCATCTTTCGTTCACTAGAACCCTTTTCCAGGGAGAGTTTGAAGGGACTCGTTTCTTCGCGAACAGTTTGCAAAACAACAACCAACTTTACACGAAAGGACCTTTTTTCTAGGGATAGCTTCGACGGAAGCTCGTTTCTTTTTGTGGCCCCCATTTTTCTCATTTTTGGCCAACCCCTTCACAGAGGACCCTCTTCTAGGGAGAGTGTGATGGACTCGTTCCTCTGTGATACTTTCTCAACTTTGTTTTTGGTCGCCTTTCCATAAGAGAAGCCTAGAGATAGGGAGTTTTGACGAAAACTTAATTTCTCTTCGAAAGTTCTGTTTTGCAAACACCTCCTCTTTGGGGAAGAGAGGAGTATTTCCAACTTTCCATTCAGGTAAGGGCTTAAGTCTGAGTCTCTCTTTTTGGGGAAAAAGAGAGGAGAATTTTGTCACGGACATGTCGATTCGATATCAAGTGATCTCTTTCATCAAGGATTTTAAGAATATTTTGTCAATTTGTTATCAAGTCATTGTTGATCTCAAAATTTTCATCATATAAAAAAGTTACCTCAAACTACCTTTAGTATTATTTCCAAAGGAGCAAGACTTTTGCGAAATAAGAACTGAATTCAATCTTTTTCTGTTGGTCAACCAAGAGGATGAAGAAAAATCTTCGATATGACTGGCAAAGGAAAATTCGATGATGTTGAAAAGCCATGAGCGAATTGATATTGATCATAGCTATGGCACATTCTTAAAGACCATTCTTTGGCAGTAAGACAATAGAAATATCCTGGACAGTAAAAAAGAACCTACCCAATCCATATCTCCCCAGTCGTTTGAGCTGTAAGTCAAATATCCGCAAAAGGGATCTCTCAATTGTCATCAAGATGAAGGCGAATTAAGCGAGTGGACCCCCGGGGCCAAAGAAGATTTGAAACATCTCCAAGATGACGGAGTTTGTGACGGATCCTTCCAGGGAACGTTCAGAGCACCGTCAAGATGAAGGCAGATGCGATGAACCTACCGACAAACCCTAAAAGATATTTGATTTCCACTATCATTTAGAGATTTCAACCCAAGAACCAATGTCATCAAGCATAATTCCTGAAAAAGAAAAAGAAGGATCGGAGCATCTCCAAGATGAAGGAGTTTGTGACGAACCCTTTCTCGAAAAAGAGAGAAAAAGTCAGGACACCTCCAAAATGAAGGATGGTGTAAAAGAACCCAAGAAAGCTCCATGGTTCAAAAGAGTGCAAAAAGATCATCATGGGAAATGCCCAGGATATCAAACTGCCCGAAACTGCCAAGAATCATCTTTATCTATGTGAAATTCTTCTATCAATATCTATCCATTCATTTGCTTTTATGAAGCTAAGAATATCTCCTCTCTTTTCATATCAAGGAAATTGATATCTTCCTTAAAGAAACTCAACAGCAACAAATTTGAATTTGATTCTTGATTTTACAGAGTTAGCCCAAATTGAAGCGAATACTCTAGGTAGAAAGAGGTGATATTTTCACACACATAAGCACAATTCAATCATTTTGAATCAACTACAATTTTGGCGTCTTATTGGCAATATTTTCTCATTGTTCCAAAATGAAGTGTGAACTTGATATTCGTTTTGACGTATCCTGACGTCATCCCTCCTTAGGACTGGAAAGTCCTTTCCTTCCGTCTGATCTGAGCGCTCTCAGATTCGCACACTTCCCTGTGTTCCCCACTGTCCTACCATAGACAGTACCCGCTCAGGATAAGGGTTAAACCTGAACTTTTTGCAAAAGGTTTGTTATTGTCAAAAGCTATTTTCAGTCTCAGCGATGAGGCGCCCAACAACAACCCCTTTTCAAGCTTTAGGGACCCCCATTTTCATCTTTTTGCAAAAACCCCTCTTGAACTTGTTGTGCAAAGTCTAGAGGACCATCACAGTTTTCCTCGCTCCTCGAGGATGCTGTATCCATTCAGGCTAAGGATTAAACCTGTTACCTCGCTCTTCGGGGTATCTCCCAAAACCTTCTGCAAGAGGTCGTCTATTTTTTAGAAAGCTGATTTAGTCTCAGCAATGAGACGCCCCAGATCATCCCTTTTCAAGCTTTAGGGAATCTCTTGTTTTTTCTCTTCTCGCAAACCCCTTCTGGATTTGTTCGTCCAAATTTCGAAGGTCCCATCATGGTTTCTTCATCCAAGGATTCCGTATGGTCGCCCCTTTCAGGTTAAGGGTTAAGCTTGAGCCTCGTTCCACGAGGTATCTTTCCGTTCAGGTTAGGGTTAAACCTGTGTCTCATTTTTGACTGGATATCCTTTCTAGTTCTTCCACGGTTTCTTCATTTGAGAACTTCGTGCGATTTCGCCCCACTCAGGTCAAGGGTTAAACCTGAATCTCGCTTTTGCGATGCACTTCATTGTCCCATCACGGCTTCTTCGTTCGAGGATTTTGTATGGTCGTCCATTTCAGGATAAGGGTTAAGCCTGAACCTCGTGCCTCGAGGTATTTTCCTTTTCAGGTTTGGGTTAAACCTGAACCTCGTTTCGATGAGGTAACTCTCCCATCCCATCATGGTTTTCCCCACAAAGGAATCCATGCTCTTTGTACATCCATCCAGGAAAGGATCATGCTTAAGTTTCATCTCGCGAGGCATTTCTCTCAAAAAAAAAAAACGTCCCATCGAGGTCTGCTAATATTCCTTTCCCCATCCAAATCATCTTGATCTATCTTCGTCCAATCCAAGTTAAGGGCTAAAACCTGAGTCATTCCAAAAGGTTGATCATGTCTCACTCATGAGACTTGATCAAAATTCTTATCTTTCACCATCTTGGGATCTTTCACCCAAAGTCCCATCGCAATTTCCTCATTTCTATCATTCAGTCATATCATTGTCGAGGATTTTGTCCCCACACGACCGTTCAGGGTAAGGTTTTTAGCCTGAAAAGCCTTTATTTTTGAAATAATTCTTCCACACCCAGCTCAGATCGGCTGACTGGGGCATTTTTCAAAATTTGGAGTGTTGTCTTTGCCACTAAGCTCGGCTTTCAACCGGCTTAGTAGCAAAGAGGGGCATCTGTGGACACCCCAAAATTTTCAAAATATTGTAAATATCCCCTTTTTGCCCTTTGCACCCATTTTCTAGGTAATTGAGTCACTTTTAAATCTAAATTCCATTTTTATTTCTCAAATTTTGTTGAAATTAAATTCGTTTTACATATCTGACTCAATTTCGGATCCAGATCCAGATAAAAATCTAAACCTGAGCTTCGTTATCCAGTTTTAAATCAAATTCCCAAAAATTTCTAAAATAACTTTTTGAAAAGCTCAAACAGTTCGTCCGGTATCCGTTTGGATCCATCGAGTTGTGTTTCTCAATCCGAGGTTTAAAACTCGAATATTTTCTCAAAACTTGGGTCCAAACCCATTTTTTTAGAAATTTTCCCAAGATAGCCTTGAAAACCCTCTTTTGTAAATATTTCTCAAAAATACAAATTTTTTTTTTTAAACTTTATTTTCTCGTAAATTTTAGGATTTTATTCCAAAAATATCAAAAAATATAGAAAATGAAAAAAAGAACAAAAAAATAATATATACAAAAAATAAAGAAAATGCAAAAAATATATATATATATATATATATATATATATATATATATATATATATACATATACATATATATATATATATACATATATATATATATATATAAATAGTTTAAAACCTCTTTTTGAAAATTACTTTCACTAGAACCCCTTTTAGAGAGAATTCCTTTGAAAACAAACCATTGTTTCAAAAATTTCAAAAAAAAGTAGAACTCCTGCAGCAAGATGTGCAACGGCTCCCTCTCGAAAGTTCATCGCGAGGACCGAAGGATGGAGGACCCTTCGATCAGTCGATCTTGCCTCCTCCGTTGATTCTTAACAACCCTCTTCTTCTCGATTCTTCTTCCCTTCTCTATAAAAAGAAAGCAATAGGAGAAGCGAGGGGATCATCGGGTGGCGCCATTATTCCATTAAATCTGTTTTCTTCATCCTGATTCACTTTAGTTCTATCCTTGGGTTCCCGAACGAAGGGCGGAAGAGCGATCTCTCCATAGAGCACCCCCTCCCAGTAGTCGCCAAAAGGAAACCAATCTCCTGCGAAATCAGGTAGGAATTCTTCCACTATTTTCAATTTTTTTTTTCCTTTCTTTCTTCATTGTGGTTCTTCGTTTCCATCTGGTTTTTCCCTTTTTTTTTCCTTCTTCTTTTTTCTTTTTTTCTTTTTTTTTATTTTATTAACGCACTCTAGAGAGGTTGGTTTTGCCTGTAGCCACATCAATCTCTCTCTCTCTCTGTGGAACATCAATGGAACAAATGGTTCCCACATCTCGCCTTCGGTCTTATGATTCCTTTTCGCCAAGTTTACTTAGTTTATATAAGTGCATATTTCCTCAGACATGTTATTCTTGGTGTGATTCACGGCATCACATTTTTTTTCTTTAAGGTTTCGCCCTCCATTTTCCTTTATCTTGTTTACAGCATCATCCTTCGCTATATGTTTTCGTTAATCTTGTAATTCAAAATGGCTAAATCCATTTTAGCTATATGCATGCTCTCGGGTAACATTTTTGTAAATAATAACCCGAAGTTGTTTTTAGTGATCCTATCTTCCCTGAGACCACGCTTCTGCCATTAATGATGGGAAGATTTCACTCTCTTTTTTTTTTCTTTCTTTTCTTTCTAATTAATCTTGTATTTTAGTATAATGTCATCATCGCCACTTTTCAATTCTGTAATGTACTTCATTTAGTGGGTCTTTTAGTATCAAATTTATAATACCCCACTTAATTCAGTTCTGTTTTACAGTATCTGACCTTCGCTTTTGTTATGATATCTGTTTTATTTGAATTCTGGTTCGTTCTGTATGATCTTGTTTCATCATGATCGACATCTTCGTTAACAATTGTAATTCAGCTGCATATTAGCTTTAATCATTAGCATTATATTTTTGTTAACTTATCTGAGATGATATGATTTTTTTTTTTTTTTACACTTGATCCGTCCCTGCATTCCATAAGGCATTTGTCCTCTGCATCTTAGGCATCGTAAGTGCCTGGTTTCTGTTTATCATAAAAAAAATATATACATATATATTGATATTTCATCATTAGAATGTCTTTGTTGCGAAAACTCTCCTCCGTGATGTCTTCTGGTGTTTCCTTCAACAATACCCAGTGGCGGCACTCCCTCGTTAGGCAGTAAGGATATGAAAATAGCTCTTTCGTGTATACTTACATCTTCAAATCCCTCAACACGAGGTTCAATCACAAGGCTAGTATGGTGAGGTTGGCGTAAGAGAAAGAGGTGCATTTTGTCGGCCTTGATCAATGAACTTTTTTTTTTCTTCTGCAAGATGAGCGCATCAAGAAGTTGGAAAATTAGGCGATCTATCTTGACTTCAAATACCTCTTGCAGATGCCAGGAGATTCGTTCGATCACCATCCGTTATAAGATCTTTTTGTAGGGGAATGTCATAAGAAAGGAGAATCGAAAACCTCTTCAGTTTGGGTGGAATGGCCGAGAGAATATGACATTGAAAATCTTCTTCGGGCCTCTTAGTTTGCTACTGCTAAATGTTTACTATCAACTTGCCTTGCGCGGACTAATAGAGATGGTTTTTGCAGGGATTTTCTTTTTCTTTTTTTTTTCTGGGGTGTTAGCTACATCTATCAGATTGCCAACTGACACAACAAACTCGGAATCACCAGGATCAAAGATCTGGGCTATGAAAACGTTTGAGTAACCAGTACCCAAACAAGCTGAATAACATTTACATGATTTCTTAAAAGAAAATGTGGTGACGCCTTATCAACCTAGCTGTATTTGATTCTGTTTAAAGGACACTGAGATATTGAAATTCTATTTCTAAACCACACCACCACCTGATCATGCATATAAATTAGGGTTAATTAACATTTAAATATGCATGATTTTATAAAATAATGTTTCAAAAACCCAATTTTTTGTTAGTTTTTGAGTAAATGTGTTAAAATGATTTAAAAATAGAAAATGCAAGAAAAATAGTTTTATTTTACATTTTTATGCCTATTTTAGTTTTTGTAGTTTGGTTTTAGTTTTTATTAAAAATAAAAAATGGAGAAAAATAGTTTTACATTCATTTTAAGTGTTTGTTTTTTTTTTTAGAAAAGAAAAAATATATATAGTTAGATTAGTTTTTGAGTTTCTTTATAAATAAATAGTTTTGTTTTTGAAAATTTTCATAATAAACCGATTAATAGGTTTTCTTTACTTTTAAAAATGAAAAATATAAAATAATAAAAACAAATCATTACATGGTTTGTAATTTTTGGAAAATTGAAAAAAAAACAATAATAACACAAACCAGTTTGAAACGGTTTGTAAAAGAAAATTAAAAAAAAAATTAATAACCAAACCGGCTTGAACTGGTTTGCATTTGTTTCAAACCGGTTCCAGCCGGTTTGTTTGTTTTTAAAACCCCCAAAATCGAAAATTTCAGGCGCCTCTTCCATACGCCTGAAACTTCCTCTGGTTTTCCCCTCTTTCCCTCTCTTTCCCTCTTTTCTCACCATCCTCCACTAACACCGACATCTCCTCTTCCCTACCTTCCCCTTCTCTCTCTTTCTCTGTCTACACTCCAGCCGGCAGCAGTGGAGGACTCTTCAGTCCGGTGAATGGCGCACGGTGGAGGCCGCCGCCCTTCTTTCCCTAATCCTTCTTCTGGTTCACGAATTGCATGATATTGGAGCGAAAATGATTACGTGGCACGAGGAAGCACAAGAGTAGAAGATTTTTGCTTTTATTTTTAGAATTAGAATTTTAATTGGGTTTGTAAATATTGCACTTTACGCCCTCTGCGAAGGGTATTCATTTGTTGTAATAGTTAGTTGATTTTAAATTTCTTGAACATTTTACATTTCAATAATGTGGCAATAAAGATTAGTTTAGATTTGTGTGCTTGAATACGATATATTCTCGTTCTCTGAGTTCAACCCAGTCTCATCCAATAGTGAGAACCGGTTTTTATTATTTGATGTCTGGTTTTCACATGTTTTACATTTAAAAATCTTTTCAAAATTACAATGATTTAAAAGAAGACATCAAATTTTTGGCACCATTGCCGGGGAACGGCGTAATATTAGTATTCGCTTTATTGCCTAGTGTTTATTTGCATTTAGGTTTAGAACCACGTATGTGCATATCTTAGAGACGAGCTTACTTTTCTGCACAGCCCACCTACTAGGAGCCCTTAGAGGTGACTGTGTACGATTGGTACCGTACACATAGATTTTATATTTCTTTGCATAATCTCTGTTATGTGTAACTGCGTGGTGTTTGTTTAATTTTTGTTGTTTTTAGTTTACTCGCTTTGTGGTTTCGTGGTTTGGCCGCTTAGTGCGTTAGTTAGGTAGAAAACCCAAAGTTAGGACGTGTGCTACACCGGTCTACTCCAAGGTGTACGCAATGGCTGACGATCATCAATTGATCCATCCTTTGAGGGAGTACTTCATGCCAAATACGTATACTCCCACCTCCTGCATCATGAGACCTGATGTAGAAGCGAGCCATTTTGAGATTAAGGCCAGTGTGATTCAAATGTTACCTTCGTTTTATGGCCTTAGCAATGAGGACCCATATCGTCATCTCGACGAATTCCTTGAGATTTGCTCGACTGTGCGAATCAATAACTTTGGAGATGATGCTATGCGGTTGACTTTGTTTCCGTTCTCTCTCAAAGATAAAGCCAAGCACTGGCTAAAATCTCTTGAGACAGTTCGTATTACTACTTGGGAAGGAATGCAAAAAGAATTTTTAAAAAAATATTTCCCAATTGGTAAGACGAACTAGTTTCGTAAAGCTATAACCAGTTTTTCTCAAATTGAGGGAGAACAATTTCACGAGTCTTGGGAGAGATTGAAAGATCTTCTCCGCAAGTGTCCCCATCACCAGGTGCCTCGTTGGCAGTTGGTGCAGTATTTTTATGACGGGCTTACTGAAAAGCATCGTCAAAAGGTTGATTCGTCTTGTGGGGGCACTTTTATGCTTAAGAGTGAGGACGAAGCGTGGTCTCTATTCGAGACCTTAAGTGAAAACACGATGCATCATACCTTGTCTTCACGGCTCGATAGGACTACATCTCTGTCTAGTGGTCCTAGGAAAATTGGGATTTCCGAAGTTGGGTCCGAGTGAGATTTGCGTACCAAGGTTGACCAGTTGACTAGGAAGTTAGATCAATTCCTAGCCAATTCCTCGAGAAATCCAATAGAAAGAGTGTGCGAGCTATGTGCTAGCCCTGCACACTGTGTTTCAGATTGTCCGGCAACGCCATTATATCCTGAATTCGTTCAGGAGCAGGTGAATGTTGCCCAAGGTTTCGCTAGACCCATGCTTGATTCAGTTACACCATCATATACCCCAGGTTGGCGAAATCAATCCATTCCCCTATCCCATCAGCCCTCCCAGACACAGTATAGACCCAGTAACCCTTCACAAGGTTACTCGCATCCCATTTTTCCACAGGTTCATTCCCCATCCCAACATGCTTATACTCAACCCCATCCTCATGAGCCTTCATTTAGTCAATCCTTCCAAGATAGGATATTACAAGTTTTGAGCTCCCATACGCAGTCAATAGCCAAGCTAGAGACTAAAATAGGACAATTGGTTGAGACTTTCACTAGGCAAAGCCAGGGGAACCTTCATAGTCAGTCTGTTGTCTCAAAGGGAGAGGATTCCATGTCATTTGACTTGCAACCCGCCGATTCACATCATGAGCAAGTCAAATCTGTTACATCCCTTCAGAATGGGAAGGCGTGTCACTCCACTCAGGAATCGACTCATGAACCTTATATCATTTCTACTGACGAGTCGATCTCCATGATACCTCAGCAGAAGGGGCCTTACTCACAGCATACATTTTCATCATATAAAGCCCCATTTTCTCAGCCTTTAGGATCACCAATTTTTACTAAGCAAGAGGTGCAAATGCAGAAGGTGCTTGACCAAGTCAAGCCTGATCATATTCACCACTTGTCTGAAGTGCATTCATTGATACTCGGTCGGTCCTAGACTCTCATTTTTTGAACAGTCTCTCAGATGAGACTAATCTCTGTTTTTCACGTCGAGAAAGTTCTGATCCTACAGTTAGAGGTAGACGGGATGGAAACACAGTGCGTAGTGTCACAGATGACACTCTTTTCTTTATAGAGCCCGGTTGAGTCTGACTTCATGTCCATTGATCTCATGGACGATGAAGGTTTTTCTAGGGATTCGTCTGGCTGGGGACGTGAAACTTAGCGCTTTATGGGAGGCAACCCATATCTTGTATATTATTAGATTTGATTAGAATTTATAGATTTTATTTTGTTTTTACTTTTTCGTGAGTTTTTCATGTTCTTTTTGTTTCATTCTATGAGTTTTATGTTTTGTCATGTATACATTGCATTCATTACATTCATAGAACGTATATTTTTAATTCATGTCAGGTTATTCTACTCTTTTCCCTCATTTATTTTCTCTCATGTGCATTCATGTAGTTTCATATAAGCATGGGGGAGTGCCACTGGGACAGTGTCATTTAAGCATGGGGGAGGGTGTAGTTTGCACACCTTGATATTTCTGTTTACGTTCTTGCACATGTTTATACATCTCTCATGAAAAGTAGATTTTTAAAGAAAGAGTTTGAACTTATATGAATGTTATTTCAAATCTAATGTTTTTAGAGGATTTTTAAGCCCCATGAAATTTTTTTTCTGACATAGATCTAAAAATTATGGTTGTTTATGTGGATTTCAAAGAAATGATGATAGATACATGTTAGAATTTATTTTGAATCATAAATATGAATATGCACAGTTCTATTTTTGAAAAACTAAGCAAATGAACAAAAGCGTAAAAAAATGAGCTCAAAAGAAAAAAAATAGCATGCATTAGGTTGTTTGGATAATTCCACAATCCTTAGTAGATGGAACTTAGATGTAAGTTGAAACTTTTAATTCCATTTCGAAAAGGAGAGTGGAAAACTTCGTGATCCTAAGTAACTGAGAACAGATACAAGTTGAAATGTTTGACTCTCACGTTATAAAGGTGAATGAAGGAAGTCACTTTTATGTCTTAGTTGATATCTTTTGGTATGCATTGAAAAAATATAGAAGATATTGACATTGCACAAGGCATAAAAGCAGACCACACGCAAGCTATAAGAGAAGAATAAGTACGCAAAAAGAAAAAGCGTGAAAAAAAATGAAAAAATTGAGAAAAGAGCTGAAAAAGAAAGAAAAGTTCAGTGCTTAGAAGTACGATTGAGAAAACCTGTGTAGAAAACATATGAGTGAGGATAAGTAAATAATAATATGTTTTTATTGGATTTTCTAAGAATAAAACATAAATAATTGTGATATTTAGAAAAGTGAAAGAAATTCTTTTCTGTGGTGGTATATATATAAAAGACTCTACTTATAATTTGATTTTGAAATAACAGGAAATATTTGTAAAAATAAAGTCTTTGATTACCTACTAATTGTGAGGATGTGTAATATTATGCATACATGACAGAGATATTTGTGGGTAGCATCACTGCAAACCCTCACGATACCTTACTCGTCCACTGGGGTAACCCAGGGGTTAAAAGGGCTTGTTGCATGAGCTAAATGCAACCGTGATTCCTACGAAAGTGAGTTAGGTGATAGTTTGATTTCTTGCACTTTTTCTAGTTTGCTCAAGGACTAGCAAAACATAAGCATGGGGGTATTTGATCATGCATATAAATCAGGGTTAATTAACATTTAAATATGCATGATTTTATAAAATAATGTTTCAAAAACCCAATTTTTTGTTAGTTTTCGAGTAAATGTGTTAAAATGATTTAAAAATAGAAAATGCAGGAAAAATAGTTTTATTTTACATTTTTATGCCTATTTTAGTTTTTGTAGTTTGGTTTTAGTTTTTATTAAAAATAAAAAATGGAGAAAAATAGTTTTATATTCATTTTAAGTGTTTGTTTTTTTTTTAGAAAAGAAAAAATATATATAGTTAGATTAGTTTTTGAGTTTCTTTATAAATAAATAGTTTTGTTTTTGAAAATTTTCATAATAAACCGATTAATAGGTTTTCTTTACTTTTAAAAATGAAAAATATAAAATAATAAAAACAAATCATTACATGGTTTGTAATTTTTGGAAAATTGAAAAAATTGAAAAAAAAATAACAATAACAGAAACCAGTTTGAAACGGTTTGTAAAAGAAAATTAAAAAAAAAAATAATAACCAAACCGGCTTGAACCGGTTTGCATTTGTTTCAAACCGGTTCCAGTCGGTTTGTTTGTTTTTAAAACCCCCAAAATCGAAAATTTCAGGCGCCTCTTCCATACGCCTGAAACTTCCTCTGGTTTTCCCCTCTTTCCCTCTCTTTCCCTCTTTTCTCACCATCCTCCACTAACACCGGCGTCTCCTCTTCCCTACCTTCCTCTTCTCTCTCTTTCTCTGTCTACACTCCAGCCGGCAGCAGTGGAGGACTCTTCAGTCCGGTGAATGGCGCACGGTGGAGGTCGCCGCCCTTCTTTCCCTAATCCTTCTTCTGGTTCACGAATTGCATGATATTGGAGCAGAAATGATTACGTGACACGAGGAAGCACAAGAGTAGAAGATTTTTGCTTTTATTTTTAGAATTAGAACTTTAATTGGGTTTGTAAATATTGCACTTTACGCCCTCTGCGAAGGGTATTCATTTGTTGTAATAGTTAGTTGATTTTAAATTTCTTGAACATTTTACATTTCAATAATGTGGCAATAAAGATTAGTTTAGATTTGTGTGCTTGAATACGATATATTCTCGTTCCCTGAGCTCGACCCGGTCTCATCCACTAGTGAGAACCGGTTTTTATTATTTGATGTATGGTTTTCACATGTTTTACATTTAAAAATCTTTTCAAAATTACAACGCTTTAAAAGAAGACATCACCACCCTTCACTATTTGCCCATTACCCACCATTTCCAGCATCTGTCGCTCCTCTTCACCCCATTTCCCTTAAATAGCACTTAGGCATTCATCTGCTGCATTGGTGTTTCTCTTTTTTTTTAGCAGTTAGCAATAATATGTATCTCATTTCCTGCATGTCAGTCCCAACCATCTCCTACAAAAGCCACTGTAGCAACACTGATGTCCGGTTATCACATGCCTCCTTAAGATCACACCAGCTCATGTTCACAGCATGTCTACACAACAGTATCTTGCTATCACCACCTTCCTGCACTCATATCACTCTCACCATTTGTTGTGCAACACCCTGTGTAATGTCTACATAACAGCCCCAGTTTATTGGCAGCAAGTTTTTCAGCCCCCATGCATCTTTGCCACAGCACCTACAACATTTCGTTTCTTCATTTCTTATTTCCATTCTAGCATAAATCTGATCTCATTTTTTTTCTCTACTTTCGATATTCACTAACTTCTCTGTTTCTTTAGTTAGTAGCTTTTCTTGCTTAATTTCTTGTTTCGTCATATAGTAGT
The DNA here is from genome assembly GCF_984573655.1 of Nuphar pumila. Taxonomy (NCBI): domain Eukaryota; kingdom Viridiplantae; phylum Streptophyta; class Magnoliopsida; order Nymphaeales; family Nymphaeaceae; genus Nuphar; species Nuphar pumila. Next base: position 97,085,302 of record NC_143251.1, read on the forward strand.
TCTATATGATTTCCTGTTTTACATGAATCTACTGTGTGTTTATATGATTGCATTTCTAGTATTATCCATTTTTTGATATCTTGAATTCCTGCAAGTTAGCTTAATTCTGCAAATTAGCATCATTGTCTTTTATTTTGAAATTTGTTGCCACTGTGTGTTTTTTTTAGTTTGCAGTAAATATGGCTTAAGAATTGAATTGAAATCATTGATAGACTCACAATCTCTGTTCTGAACGGAACCACAGTGAGGTTCACAGTCTGTGTATTAAAAACCCTGCGAGAATGGTTCATTTGTGAATGAATTAAGAATTGACTCAGCACCAACAACAATTTAGAAGAGATATGGGTGCCAAGCTTACCAGCATTGCTGAAACTCACTAATCTTCATAGCCAAGAAAGGGGGGGGGGGGCAGTGCAATCCAGATTATTCCAGCAGCACCTTGCTGCGCCAGTCCCTATATTGTCTGCATTCATGTCATCTTCCTAATATCATCGCCCATATGTCCACCAGCACACCATTCCACCTATGTATATGAATATATACATATGTATATATACATATGCATGTATATATATTTATATTCATGTATACATATGTGTATAGATTTACACACATATATATATATATATATATGCATATATACATATGTATATATATATATATATAAATGTATTAAGTTATCTTTCTATTATCTATATTATTTCATTGGAAGTTAAGCATAGGATAAGCATGTGAATACTTTATCATTGGCATCTTTGGAATCCATATGATATGGGCAAATTCTCTTCTATTTTCATACTAATCGAGTGTTTTGTAGGAAATATGTGGAAAATATCATCATTGGGAGTTGCAATTTCAATTTTATTGTAATAGCTAGGCCTTAATGAGAATTTCCTGTTTTAGATAGAATGAATGAGCATTGTAAATGTCATCAATTGCTTGTTTTCATGCATTTCTGCCTTTATTTTTCAAATTCCCACAATGGTGAAACACGAATGGCACATGCACCATTTTCGTAAAAGGTAATTGATCCTAAGTTGATGATCCACATCAATGGCCATAGTCAGGGTATGGACAAAACTTAGGATTTTTATCTTTTACGAAAAAACACTGGATCCACACTGGATCCATTTTTAAAATTCATCATATTTTCCTTAAAATATTTTTCTCTTTTATCAGAATTTAACTTAAAATCAACTCAAAATACAAACCAATGGCCATAGACAGGGTATGTTGAGAGTTAATTTCATTTTAAATTCTATAAAAGCACCAAATGTGTTTTATTCTTCACCTGAATTTAAATACAGATTATTATATAATACATTCAATGACCATAGTCAGGGATGTATTATATCTTCAATCTTATTTTAATTCAGTTTAAGAATAAGATAGCTTTTCAAAATCTAAATTCAAGTTCTTTAAATTCATTCATCATTTAGGATAAAACTGCATCATATTTTCAAAATTCCTTTTCCAAAACACAAAGTGATGTAAACATCTTCTTCAATCAATCTTCAATTCTTGTAAAAAAACCAATTCAACTCTTCATTTTCAAATCTATTTCATTTTCAATCTCAAAAGTTCAATTTAACTTTGAGATTTCAAATATATTTTATATTAAAAAATTCCAATTCAAATCAGATTTCAAAGTTCAATTTGACTTTGAAATTCCAAATCCAATTTATATTCAAAACTCCAAATCAAATCCAAAGTTTAATTTAACTTTGAAATTCATCTGTATATTCAAGATTCAATTTCTAAAATTCCTTTTCCCAAATTCAAATCAGACTTAGAAATTCTTGATTCATCTTCTGAATTTAACTCCAAATCCATTTTAGGATCCAGGATTCAACACTCATATTAGATCTCAGACTTCAAATCCAATTCCTCTTTAGGATCCAAACTCCAATTCCACTTTTGGATCTCAGACTTCAGATCCAATTTCCTTATAGGATCCAGAACCAATTTCACTTTGGATCTTAGACTTCAGATCCAATTTTCCATTTTAGGATCCAGAATCAATTTCACCTTGGATCTCAGACTTTAGATCCAAATCCATCGTAGGATCCAGAGTCCAACTCTACATCTTGGATCTTGGACTTCAGATCCAAAATCCATCTTAGGATCAGGAATCCAATTCCACATTGGATCTTAGACTTCAGATCCAAAATCCATCTTAGGATCAGAAACCCAATTCTACATTTGGATCTTAGACTTCAGATCCAAATCCATTCTAGGATCCAGAACTCAAGTCCATCTTGGATTCCAAATCTCGGATCCCATTCTGTTTAGTATCCAGAATCCAATTCCAAATTCCAGATTTCAATTCCATTTTCGGACCTAATCTAAATCCATTTCTATTCTTAAATACCATCTGGATTTCTCAGATCCATTCCAAATTTCCAACCTCAAAAATCTAAACTCAATTCCATCTCAAGTATTCATTTTCTTTCCTAAATTCAGGTTCAAAGTTCATTTCTGACTTTGAAACTTCATTTCCTCTCATTTCTAAGCTTCAAGTCATTCTTTCTCATTTATTCCTCCAACCCTGATTTACTTTCAAGACTTAGAACTTCTCTGATCTATCTCAAGTTCTAAAGTTAGATTTAAATCATTTCTTCACTCCTTTATCAAGTTCATCTCAGAATACTTGGAAATTTTTAAAACATCTTTCAAAAAGATCATACATCCTTGCATTGCACAAGCATGATTCTTTGTGCATTTAGATCTTTAGGATAAATTCTTAGATAATATTTAGGCAAAGCAAAAGGCATAAATTCGGCCCTTGCTTCGATTACCCCTGGTAAAGGCGTTAGGAACAGTCGAACCTCGTACCGACGAGCGAATCCTGTCTCTCCATTTCCCGCAAATTTTCAAAACGGAGGCGAGTTAAATTTCTAAATATTTTTCAAATTAAGGTCAAGTGAAACCGCGCAAAAGAGTTCCTCTTCTTTTTCTTTTCTTTTCTCTTCTCTTTCTCTTTTCTTTCTTTTATTCTTCTCCCTTCAAAAAGGAGGAAAATAGAGGTTAGAAAAGGAAAAGAGAAGGAAGAGAATGAAACCACAAGAGAGAGAAAAAATTTTGCGATGATCACAGATTTGGCGACCGTGATGGGACTCGTCTTCGTCCGGTTGAATCTATGCCTTTGCTTTGCTTTAATATTTTCTAAGTCTTTATTCTTTTATGTCAGCTACATTTTCCATGCAAACCTTAGTTGCCTAGACTCTGTCCTAAGCTGACATCATTGCATATAGGATCTAAGTATGGTTTGGTAGGACCATATTGAGGAGATTATCCATGTTCACATTAGACTTAGGTCTTAAATACAACTCTCCTCAATTTTAGGGATTGAATGCAAAACAATGTATGCAAGTGTATGCTTCTCTTTATTTAAATCTATCTCTTTAGGACTTGCATTAGAGCCTTCTGATTTTATTGCATGTTGATCATATTTCGAAAACATCCCTACCTATATTGTTTCGGTCTTCACGTTGCTGGGCTGTCTCACTGAACCATAGTTCGGGAGAGAGCCTCACAACTGGACCACTTATTTGGGTTCGCGCCCCCCTACCACGTACCTAAGGGCCATAGTCTGAGGTATATCGGTAGGTGTTCAAGGATGTTGGGAAGCCCTTACCCTAGAACCGGAGAATTACTTTTATGCCACGTACTTCGAGCTTCGGCTTGAGTATATTGGCATACCTTGATTGGAATCAGATGATCTAAATCTTAGAGTTAGGATTAAGGTCCTACAAGCTATTTCAAATATGGCATTTAGAGTCAGCCTTTAGGGAGTGCTGTATGCACATCCTTGTTTGTGCAGCTATAAGTGTATAATATCTTCTTGTATGCTCCTGTGTATATCAAAAACTTCTTTAAAACCTTGGGTACACTATTCAAAATTTCCTCTATTTTCGAAAACCTCAGGTGCATATCTTCCCTTTACCTATATTCTTTTCCCTTTTGTATGTCAAAACTTTTCTTAAAAACCCTGAAAAGTCTTTTTCAAATCCCCTGTTCTTTCTAAAATTTCCAGGATTGATGTCTGTCCTCTTCTTTCATCAAAAGTCTATCCGTAAGTCCTGTATTCTATCTAACTCTTTTCCTCTCTTGCCTCAGTATCATTCCGATGGCATCTGAATCTCCCGATGCTAACTTTCCCAGGGATCATGTCTTCTATCAAATAAGGGATGGAACCCCAGATCATCGGGTCATCCAATCTCGTACCTTCTTCCCTCGGTGATACTATTCTTGGTTTGCTGCCTTCTCGCGTATGTTCCCAGACCACTTGGATGATTGTGGATTGGAGATGGCGTCGGTAGTTGGCCAGCGAATCATCAACGACAGTCTGATTCAAGCTATGGCAGAACGGTGGAATCCGCGTACCTGCACGTTTTGGTTTCCATGGGGAGAGATGACTTTGCTAATAGATGAGTTCAGTGACATCATGGGGTTGCCAGAGCCAGCTGGTCAGCCAGACGACCCGGTCGAGCAGCAGTTCGTGATCAATGTCAAAGGGATAGATGTTCGAGAAGCATTGGCCAGAGCCACAGGGAGCAGATCCTGGCCTCTCATAGAGATCAACGGAAGTCAGTTCATCGATCTGTTCGAACTCTATCACAAGTATGGAACCTATGAAGAAGTCAATACCTTATCTCGAACAACAAAAGAAAGAATTCAGCATGCCATGGTACTATGCACAGTGGGACTAGCATTCTTTCAGGATAGTCAGAATTTCATCGATGTCAGAGTCGCCCAACTCTTTCGAAGATGGGGAAGCAAGCAGACCCGTCAACTTTCGGTGTCCATGGCAGCTCTAGCCTTTCTCTATAGAGGCTTAGCTCGTTTCGCCCTCAGAGAAACCATTTTGGTGGAAGGATGCACGTATGCCTTGCAGTCGTGGTTCCTGCGACATGTGCTGTCAAAAGCCAGTTCTTTCAGATTCAGCAGTAAGCAGCCAAAGTCAGCCATTCAGTGCCGAGCTTTGATCGAGAAACTACATCCGGAGGAGATCGTTTGGGATTTCTTTGACAGAAGAGAGACCGTTCCTCGATACACCTATGCTCGTGACAAGCGCTATAAATTGCTCGGCTCTTTCTTCTGCGTCGACTATTAGCCAGAGAGGTGTCTCCGACAGTTCTCGCAGCGGCAGATTCGCGTCAACACCCGCTTCCCGACGGGCCGCATGCTAGAGTTCGATCTACGGTCGGATCAGTGGTCTGGAGCATACCACGTCGCCAAATACACTTGGGACTCTTTCATTCCTTTGTCTATATTTCCTGGTCCTAATGTATCATCAGAGTATCGAGAATGGTGGCAAACTGTCTGCCCACCTTCTCTTTGTATTTAAATTTTGTCATCAATAAAAATGCAACTTTTGTTCTGATGAAAAACTTTTTATGGCCAAATTTTATTTTGTTTTATATGGTTACAATCCTCGTGACGACCTCATCCTCAGTGATGAGACCTCTTCCTTATATTTTGTCTTCGATTATCTCTCATCACGATGGACGACCACGCCTAGGTCATAAGGCGCATTTTGTTGCCGCAAAATGGTAACACAATTATCGCAAAATTTGTGATGACCCAATCCTTGGTGATGGGATAACTTGTCTAAATTGTCTATCAATTCCTTCTTTCATGTCTTTTTCTCAAAAATCGCATTTTCAAAATTTCCTCCGAGCTCTAACCATTCTTCTACTTCAACAGAAATCATCTGGCATTGTCAAAATGGTGCAAACCAGAGCAGGAAAGGAAACCGCCCCACAGCACAGTGACAGTGAGGTCGAGGCAATCAGCTCTCCTAAGTCAGTCAGGGGTCAGAATCAAAATCAGGCCGATGATATAGACCCCGCCATGTACAACCTGTTCAAAAGAATGATGACCAGAATGATGTCAGAACAGGCAGAAGCCAGTCAGAAGAAGGCTGCTCCGAAAAGCAAGCCCAAGAAGAAGGCTGTGAAAAGGCCAATCAGGATCATCAAGAAGAAAGTCCAGCCCGACACCACTTCTGAAGAAACAGAGTCAGTAGAAGAGGAATCAGAAGAAGAAGAATAGTTCGTTTATCATCAGAATCCTCCGCCACAGTTTATAAAGACCACTGCAGAGCCCGAATCAATCAACAAGCCCATTCCGGTTAATGACCCGATGCGAGAGCAGATGAAAGAAATGAATCAGGCTATCAAGGATATTCAGGCCAAAAGCAAGGGCAAGCAGACCTACTCCGGTGAAGATTTTTACCATGGCCTGGATGGGGATGACAATCTAGAAAATCTCCCTCGCAAGTTCCTTAAATTTGACGGAACAAGCAACCCCAAGGCTCATTTGGCCACTTTCTATGCTGAATGCGGCCGTTTCAGGAAAGACAACCGGGCGTTGTTCATTTGCTTTCCGCACAGCCTAGAGTGGGTAGCGGCCAGGTGGTATGCAGACCACATTAATCCTATCGAACTACGAGAGTTCGATAAAGTCGTGAACTTGTTCATTGAGCGCTTTATGTTCAGTGTTGAAGCCTCACCAACCCTCAATCATCTGTACAATTTAAAACAGATGGAGAATGAGAAAGCCAGCGAATTCATCCACAGGTGGAGAAGCACCTGTAACAGAATGAAGGTTCCCATCCCAGAGGAGCACGCCCTACAGATTATTCTGAATAATTTTGCCCAGCCTCTGAGGAACCTCATTTCTACTTCGCCCGCCAAATCGTTCATCAAGCTAATTGAGAGAGCTGAATGGCTCGAGACCGGCCTGGACAATGGCCTTTACGAAGGATATCCTTTTGTCAGAGGAAATCCTGATCAGAAGAAAAAGGCGCACGTCGCCTATGCTACAAAATTCTCAGATCAATGCAGCGGTAGTTCTGGCAGCAAGAAGAGCAAGAAAAATCGTAACAAAAATGCCGGACACTCAAGGGCCGAAAGGACAAACTCTGTAACCCAAAAGGGAAAATTTGTCAAACCACAGCCCGTTCAGTCAGCACCGCAGCCAGAAGTGAAGCAGTCAGAGAAGCCGAAGCATGAGAGTTGGAGTTACGACCGAGAGTTCACAGCTCTGAAACAGTACCGCGAAGACATCTTAGAATATATGATGTCAAAGGGAATGATTAAACTCCCCAAAGTGGCGGATCCCCCAGTCACTATGAGAAAATGGATGGATAAATTTTGCAAATTTCACCGGACTGTCGAACATGACACAGAGCACTGTTTTGTCCTTAAAAACATCATCCAGGACTGTATTGACAAGAACCTGTTAATCGAGGATGAAGAAGAACAACCGGAAATTTTATCCAAGCCATTTCCCAAGCACTCAGCTTCAGTCATCACGGAGCAGGCATTCTCTCTTCAAGGTAGCATCCAACCATGTTCTAGTCAGGACATTCAGGATCAACATCAGGTCCTAGTCCTTCGCCAAGCGCAGTCTTCCACCAAGAGGGTGGATATCACTGCATTCTCCAGCAAACCAACAAAAACAACGGCAGAAATTTCCAAAATAGTCCCCAGAATCCCGAAACGCTTTATCAAGGCAACTTCAAAGAAAGAAGAGGCTTCAGGGTCAGTTCAGAAGCCAATCACTGCTTTATCCAATGTTTCTATTTTTGACCTGACCCACGCTTCACCTGAGCACCAGCAAGTACTAGAAGAGCTTCTCAGAAAAATCAAAGTTAAGCCTAGCACAACGCCACAGGACATGGCTCAGATCGTCAATCAAGCAATGACGAATGCACCGATTACATTCTCGGATGAGGATTTGCCAAAACCTCATTCCTTTTATAATAACGCTCTTTACATAGTAGTGCGGACCAGGGGCATGACAGTCCCCCATGTGCTCATCGATGGAGGCAGCAGCCTCAATATCTGTCCTGATATGACGGCTAAAGCATTAGGCCTAAAAGAAGACGAATATACCCCAGATCTGATAACGATCTACGGTTTTGATAACCATGGGCAGACAGCCAAGGGGAAGATATTTCTTGAAATCTTCATCAACTATTCGGTGCATACTGTACTCTTCCATGTGGTCAATGTGCCGCCCACATATAATCTGTTGCTTGGACGCACTTGGATTCACAACGCCAACGTTGTTCCATCAACCTTGCACCAATGCATCAAGTGGTCGAAGGGAGGCATGATCACTACGGTCCTAGGAGAGGACCCGGAAGAGTGACTCCCACAGCCCATGATCCCCCGTCCTACTTTCACTGCCGACATCCCAAGCATCAGGGAAGTCGACGAGATCAATCTGAGTGAAAGCCTGGATATGCTGAAATTGAAAGAAGTTCAGCCGACAGAAAGCGTAACGGCGGTAACCCAGTGGCAGGGACCCCACTTCTTCAAGTTAGGTGGGCGCCTCGACTGCACCTCCTTTCGGGATCATCCTCTTTTTCCTCAGTTCTCAAAAACGAAGAAAGGATTTGATCTTCTAATGAAGCATGGTTATCAGCCCTTCAGGGGCCTGGGCAGAAATGAAGACGGCGTTCTGGAGCCAATCATCCCCGCTCAGCATGTCACCAGTACCAGTTTGGGTTTCACGGGTCAGTTATCCGGCAAGCGCACTATCTTCGTCAAGGGAGCCCAGTGATGAAGACAATGCCAATGTTTTCTGTTTTCTTTCGTTATGTCATCTTGTCAGGACAAGATCCCTCCCAGTTTCTTTCTTTTCTTCAACAATCACTTGTAAATGTCAAAGTTTACTTAATCAATAAAAAGTTTGTTTTCTCTGTTCATCTTGGTGCACACGAATTCTTTGCTTATATCCTTGTCTATGTTGTCAATCTTTGTTTCTGTACAAAAGGCTGTTTTCGAACATTTTACCCTTTTCTCAAAAACCTTCTTTGCGCTTACAGGATTGCCGGAATCATGGCTCCTAAGTCGCTCAAAAAGCTCGTTATCAATACCAATCTTTCTCAAAATAAATCCAAACCGGCCAGAATCTGCAAAGCAAAGGCAGGGGCAGAAGTCAGCAGAATGACAGAGCAGATCGAAGAATTTGCAGATTTCGACTCAGCAATTCAGGATTTGCCAGAATTTGCCAGTATTCAGAAGCAGGATGAACCATCGCCATTGGTTCAGGACCCGACGGAGGATGTCAACATCGGTTCTGAAGACAATCCGAAAATCCTCAAAATTGGTTCCAGTCTAAGTTTAGATGAGAAGGAAAGGCTCATCTACTTCCTCAAACAACATCAGGAAGTCTTTGCTTGGACTTATGAGGATATGCCAGGCTTAGACTCCAAGTTAGTCGAGCATCGCCTTGTATTGAAGCCAGATTGAAAACCAATCAAGCAGAAATTGAGAAAGATGGATCCTCAAGTGGCACCGCAAGTTAAAGAAGGACTTGAAGAATTATTAAAAGCAGGATTCATTCGGACCATTGAATATCCAGACTGGTTGGCGAACATCGTGGCAGTTCCCAAAAAGAATGGCAAAGTCCGGATCTATATTGATTTCAGAGATCTGAACAAAGCCACCCAAAAGATGATTATCCACTCCCCAACATTGATCTTCTGATCGATAGCATGGCAGGCCATGCCATGTTTTCCTTTATGGATGGATACTCAGGCTATAATCAGATCAAATTGGCCGCTCGTGACCAATCCAAAACTTCCTTCACCACGCCTTGGGGTACATTTTGCTATACGGTCATGTCGTTCGGGCTCAAGAATGCTGGGGCAACCTATCAGAGAGCAATGGTAGTTATCTTTCATGACCAGATGCACAAGAACATGGATGCCTATGTGGATGACATCCTGGTCAAGTCAAAAGAAGGAGAGGATCATCTTGATGCTCTCGGCCAAGTCTTTGAAAGACTTATTCTCTACAAGCTGAGACTGAATCCACAGAAATGCGTCATCGGAGTGGAGTCAGGCAAGCTGCTTGGTTACATGATCAGCAAGAAAGGCATAGAAGTAGATTCTGCCAAGGCAAAGGCGATCATTGATATGCCGCCTCCCACTAATCTTAAAGAGCTGTGAAGTCTTCAAGGTCGTATTCAGTCAATTCGACGTTTTATCTCTAATTTGGCCATGAGATGCGAGCTCTTCAATCACTTGCTGAGAAAAGAAGTGAAGTTTGAGTGGGGACCAAAATGTCAGCTCTCATTTGAGCGCATCAAGCAGTATCTTCTCAATCCACCAGTTCTAAAGCCACCAGAACTTGGAAAGTCGCTTCTCTTATATATCTCCATCAACCATAATGCTTGTGGCGGATTCCTTGCACAGTACAAGGAAGGCAGCCGGATAGAGCATGCCATCTACTACATCAGCAAGACCTTCATCGATTATGAGAAAAGATACTCTCAGATGGAGAAGACATGTCTAGCCTTAGTGTGGATGTGTCAGAAGCTGAGACATTATCTGATGGCCTCAGAGATCAAAATTTTGTCAAGACTTAACCCTCTCAAGTACATCCTTGAGCAGCCTTTCCTCACTAGACGGATTGCAAAATGGCAAGTCCTCCTGATGCAGTACGATTTAGAATATGTTTCTCAGAAGTCAGTCAAGGGTCAGTCCATCGCAGATCAGTTGGCAGATTTCCCGTTGACAGAAGAGATCAAAGCGGAAGATGATTTCCCTGACGATCGCATCTGCAGTGTTCAGGAATCCTCAATTTGGAATATATTCTTTGATGGAGCCCGAAACATGTCTGGTATAGGAATTGGGATCTTGCTAATCACTCTTGAAAAGGAGATGCTCCCTTATTCCCTCAAACTCGACTTCCAATGTACTCATAATATGGCCGAGTATGAAGCTCTAATACAAGGCCTCAAGATTTTGCAAGACTTTGGTGTCAAGAGAGTACACGCCTTCGATGACTCATTACTTGTTGTCAGTCAAGTTAATGTTGAATGGCAAGTCAAGGATTCAAAGTTAATCCCTTATCAAAAGATTGCCTTAGCTCTCATAGGCAACTTTGAAGAGTTTCAGCTCAACCATGTCAAGAGAGAATACAATCACATAGCAGATGGCCTAGCCTGTTTAGGCTCTATTCTGTCTTTTAAAGACAGTGAGTCTTGTCACTCCTTCGAGATCGGCAGACTTGATCAACCTGCCTACATTCCAGTTGAGCAAGTGAACCAAGCCACTCAGAAAGAGAAGCCTTGGTACCAAGACATCAAAAACTTCATCGAAACTGGTAAATTCCCAGCGAAAATGTCAAGAAAGGAGCAACACGCGGTTCAGCGCATGTCAGTCCGTTATTTCCTCCTGGTCGATACTCTTTATCACCATGGATTCAGTTCTGAGTACGCCAGATGCTTAGATAAAGATGAAGCCATGGAAGTTGTCCAAGAGGCACACGAGGGAGTTTGTGGTGGTCACATCGGCTACCAAACACTCGTCAAGCAAATCATCCGAGCAGGGTATTACTGGAAAACCATGCAGCAGGATTGCCATCAATTTGTAAGGAAGTGTGCGCACCTTCCATTCATGCGCCAGCCGCATACTTGCAATCCGTGGTCTCTCCTTGGCCCTTTTCGATGTGGGCCTTCGATGTAGTTGGTCTGATCACTCCTTCGGCTTCTAATGGCCACCGATATTTCCTCGCGGCTACATAATACTTCACCAAATGGGTCGAAGTTGTAACTCTGCGAACAGTAGAAGGCCGACATGTGGTCTCGTTTATCCATAAGAATCTTCTTTGCCGTTTTGGCATCCCACATGATATTGTATCAGACAATGGCAGCCATTTCAAGAATGAGAAGATGAAAACTTTCTGCTCGAAGTTCAAGATTCATCACCACTTCTCAGCTCCTTATTATCCTCAAGGAAATGGACAGGCAGAAGCCACAAATAAAATTTTGATCCGCATTCTGGAAAGAACAATGGAAACAGGTCGCGATTGGCACAAGAAGATGCACGATGCACTTTGGGCATACCGAACCACCATTCGGACTCCAACCAATGCTACTCATTCAGAGCTCGTCTACGGGACCGAGGTGGTGTTACCTCTCCATGTTCAGAAGCCTGCACTCAAGTTTGCATCGCTCATCAAGCTTCCGCTTGATCAGTATCAGCAGCAGAGGTTAGTACAACTGGATCTATTAGATGAGAAAAGGCTCAAGGCAGCGGAACACGCTGAGGCCTATCGTCAGAGGATAGCTCGGCACTATGCCAAATCAGTTATTGAGAGAAGATTCCGAGTCAATGATCTTGTGCTCAGATCGACAGCTCATCTCAAGCATCGGCCGAAGGGCAAATGATCACCCAATTGGGAAGGCCCTTATGTGGTTAAAGAAGCGCTGCCTCGCAATTCCTATCGTCTGATCAACGCAGATGGAGTGGAATTGCCCGATCCGATTAATGCTTTACATTTGAAAATATTTTACACTTGAATTGTTCATCATAGCCTTTTGTACTCTTCAAAAGTCTTTCAATAAAGATCTTCTGTTAAGTTCTCACATCCTTCCCCCTGATACTGGGGCATTTTATTTTTGATCTATACTTATCTTCCTTCATCATAATGCAGGCAGGATCAGACAAATCCTTTCCTAAAAATCTTACCAACTCTTTGCTAACGTTGGTTATCTTTATTAAATTGCGTTCATTTCATTCTTTTTATCTAATCAAATTTTATCAGTTTATTGTCAACTTTATCAATTTGTCAAGTTTCATTAAGTTTTATCAAATTTTATTCCTTTATCTTTAAAAAACCTCTTCAGGTTAAGGGATAAGCCTGATGCCTCTTTCCCATGAGGTATTCTTTTATTTATTTTTCCCCCTCAGGTTAAGGGAAAAACCTGACCCTCGTTGTCCAAGGTGTTCCCATTCAGGATAAGGGATAATCCTGATACCCTTCATAGGAGCATCGCTGCTACCCGTGAGAATTCTTTTTCAAAACAAATTTTCAATAAATCTATTTAAATTCTTCTCCATTTTTATAAATTTTATTCTTCTTCAAGTTAAGGGATAAATCTAAATTGTTTCCCATAAATTCTTCAATTCACCTCCAATTGTGTTCTATGTTCCCTTAGGACAGGGGAGAATCCTGAAGCCATCATAAATAAATTCGGATCTTAGGCCACCTTGGGTCAAGGATCTCGAATGAATCTCTCATCTTTATCGTCAAAATCTATTCATGTTTTTGTCAATCCTTCAAGTTCCAACTTCTAGGTTGGAATCGTTTCCTTCTAAACCGGGTTCCGACTCGGATTTTCCTTTTTGTATATTCTTATTTTTGAAGTCTCAAGTTCCGACTTGAACTTCCTTTTGAATCCAATGCTCGTGTTGGACAAATCGTTGTTTTGAAAATTTGAGTTTTCAAACTCAATTCTCATTTCATTTCCATATATTTAAAAAACCATGTTCCGACTCGAATTTTCCTTTTGTATATTCTTATTTTTGAAGTCTCAAGTTCCGACTTGAACTCCCCTTTTAATCCAATGCTCGTGTTGGACAAATCGTTGTTTTTGAGAATTCGAGCTTTCAAACTCAATTCTCATTCATTTTCTTATATTTAAAAACTGGGTTCCGACTCGGATTTTCCTTTTTGTATATTCTTATTTTTGAAGTCTCAAGTTCCGACTTGAACTTTCTTTTGAATCCAATGCTTGTGTTGGATAAATCGTTGCTTTGAGAATTCGAGTTTCCAAACTCGATTCTCACTCATTTTCTTGTGTTTGAAAAAACCGAGTCCCGACTTGGATTTTTCGCTTTTGTATATCCTGATTTCCTCTTGAATTTCCCTTGTCAATCTAAAATTCATATTTTGGACCGAAATCTCTTTGAACTTCCCCTTCAAGATAAGGGATAATCCTGAAAACACCGACAGTCATTCTTACTCAATTCACAAACATCTTAGAATGTCGGTCTCCTGTTCAAATCTCCGTTGAAAAATCCAGTGCTCGTGCTGGTATGCATTTTTCGAAAACTCAGTGCTCGTACTGGGGTGTACTTTTTCGAAAACCCAGTGCTCGTACTGGGGTACATCTCTCGAAAACCTAGTGCTCGTGCTGGTGTGCATTTTCGAGACCCAGCGCTCGTACTGGGGCATTTTTGAAATCCAGTGCTCATACTGGTACATCTAGCACTCGTGCTAGTGTCTGGCTGACTGATCAGTTAGCCCTCCCGGTTCAGTCTTTGTACTAACCAATCTTCATCATTCAAGCTCTAAATTCTCAATTACAACGTTCGGGTTATCTTTTGTCAAAATTTCAAATCTTTTTTTCTTGCGAAGGACCCTCTTCAGGGAGAGTTCGAGGGAGCTCGTTCCTTTCGCATACAACCATCTTTTGTTCGCAAGAACCCTTTTCCAGGGAGAGTTTGAAGGGACTCGTTTCTTCGCGAACAATTTGCAAAACAACAACCAACTTTACACAAAAGGACCCTTTTTCTAGGGAGAGCTTCGACGGAAGCTCGTTTCTTTTTATGGCCCCCATTTTTCTCATTTTTGGCCAACCCCTTTATAGAGGACCCTCTTCTAGGAAGAGTGTGATGGACTCGTTCCTCTGTGATACTTTCTCAACTTTGTTTTTGGTCGCCTTTCCATAAGAGAAGCCTAGAGATAGGGAGTTTTGACGAAAACTTAATTTCTCTTCGAAAGTTCCGTTTTGCAAACACCTCCTCTTTGAGGAAGAGAGGAGTATTTCCAACTTCCCATTCCGGTAAGGGCTTAAGTCTGAGTCTCTCTTTTTGGGGAAAAAGAGAGGAGAATTTTGTCACGGACGTGTCGATTTGATATCAAGTGATCTCTTTCATCAAGGATTTTAAGAATATTTTGCCAATTTGTTATCAAGTCATTGTTGATCTCAATATTTTCATCATATAAAAAAGTTACCTCAAACTACCTTTAGTATTATTTCCAAAAGAGCAAGACTTTTGCGAAATAAGAACTGAATTCAAGCTTTTTCTGTTGGTCAACCAAGAGGATGAAGAAAAATCTTCGATATGACCGGCAAAGGAAAATTCGATGATGTTGAAAAGCTATGAGCGAATTGATATTGATCATAGCTATGGCACATTCTTAAAGACCATTCTTTGGCAGTAAGACAGTGGAAATATCCTGGGCAGTAAAAAAGAACCTACCCAATCCATATCTCCCCAGTCGTTTGAGCTGTAAATCAAATATCCGCAAAAGGGATCTCTCAATTGTCGTCAAGATGAAGGCAAATTAAGCGAGTAGACCCCCGGGGCCAAAGAAGATTTGAAACATCTCCAAGATGACGGAGTTTGTGACGGATCCTTCCAGGGAACGTTCAGAGCACCGTCAAGATGAAGGCGGATGCGATGAACCTACCGACAAACCCTAAAAGATATTTGATTTCCACTATCATTTAGAGATTTCAACCCAAGAACCAATGTCATCAAGCATAATTCCTGAAAAAGAAAAAGAAGGATCAGAGCATCTCCAAGATGAAGGAGTTTGTGACGAACCCTTTCTCGAAAAAGAGAGAAAAAGTCAGGACACCTCCAAAATGAAGGATGGTGTAAAAGAACCCAAGAAAGCTCCATGGTTCAAAAGAGTGCAAAAAGATCATCATGGGAAATGCCCAGGATATCAAACTGCCCGAAACTGCCAAGAATCATCTTTATCTATGTGAAATTCTTCTATCAATATCTATCCATTCATTTGCTTTTATGAAGCTAAGAATATCTCCTCTCTTTTCATATCAAGGAAATTTGATATCTTCCTTAAAGAAACTCAACAGCAACAAATTTGAATTTGATTCTTGATTTTACAGAGTTAGCCCAAATTGAAGCGAATACTCTAGGTAGAAAGAGGTGATATTTTCACACACATAAGCACAATTCAATCATTTTGAATCAACTACAATTTTGGCGTCTTATTGGCAATATTTTCTCATTGTTCTAAAATGAAGTGTGAACTTGATATTCGTTTTGACGTATCCTGACGTCATCCCTCCTTAGGACTGGAAAGTCCTTTCCTTCCATCTGATCTGAGCGCTCTCAGATTCGCACACTTCCCTGTGTTCCCCACTGTCCTACCATAGACAGTACCCGCTCAGGATAAGGGTTAAACCTGAACTTTTTGCAAAAGGTTTGTTATTGTCAAAAGCTATTTTCAGTCTCAGCGATGAGGCGCCCAACAACAACCCCTTTTCAAGCTTTAGGGACCCCCATTTTCATCTTTTTGCAAAAACCCCTCTTGAACTTGTTGTGCAAAGTCTAGAGGACCATCACAGTTTTCCTCGCTCCTCGAGGATGCTGTATCCATTCAGGCTAAGGATTAAACCTGTTACCTCGCTCCTCGGGGTATCTCCCAAAACCTTCTGTGAGAGGTCGTCTGTTTTTTAGAAAGCTGATTTAGTCTCAGCAATGAGACGCCCCAGATCATCCCTTTTCAAGCTTTAGGGAATCTCTTGTTTTTTCTCTTCTCACAAACCCCTTCTAGATTTGTTCGTCCAAATTCTGAAGGTCCCATCATGGTTTCTTCATCCAAGGATTCTGTATGGTCTCCCCTTTCAGGTTAAGGGTTAAGCCTGAGCCTCGTTCCACGAGGTATCTTTCCGTTCATGTTAGGGTTAAACCTGAGTCTCATTTTCGACTGGATATCCTTTCTAGTCCTTCCACAGTTTCTTCATTTGAGAACTTCGTGCGATTTCCCCCCACTCAGGTCAAGGGTTAAACCTGAATCTCGCTTTTGCGATGCACTTCATTGTCCCATCACGGCTTCTTCGTTCGAGGATTCTGTATGGTCGTCCCTTTCAGGATAAGGGTTAAGCCTGAACCTCGTGCCTCGAGGTATTTTCCTTTTCAGGTTTGGGTTATGAAATTCCACTAGAGGGGGGGTGAATAGTGAAATACGATGCAGATCGATAAAATAAAATATAAGGCAATAAGGCACAACACAATAAACACAGGATTTATACTGGTTCGGCCGAGTTACTGACCTACATCCAGTCCCCAAGTAAAACACTTGAGCCTTCCACTATAACATCCGAGTTACCGGATAAATAGTACAACACCCGCTTCCTCAGAGGTCTACTTCTCTTAACAGAGAAGGGAAACACCCTCTTCCTCAGAGGTCTATTTCTCTCAACAGAGAAGGGAAACACCCTCTTCCTCAGAGGTCTACTTCTCTCAACAGAGAAGGGAAAACACCCTCTTCCTCAGAGGTCTACTTCTCTTAACAGAGAAGGGAAAACACCCTCTTCCTCAGAGGTCTACTTCTCTCAACAGAGAAGGGATACAGCAGAGATTAGAAAGTTACAACACTTTCCTATAGAACCTTCAGAATGATATGCAGAGTATGAATGTACGTATGAAGATTCTCAGAATGATCTTTTTCTTTTCTTACACACTCTTGTATTTTTCTGAGAGCTTTTCTTGACTTTTTCTCTTTCTTTTTCTAAGCTCTTTTCTCAGAGTGTCAAGCAAGAATTTTTCTCGTTGAAAGCTTGCTTGTCTTTTCACACTGTTGTGTTTGTATATATATAGTCTTTAAAAAACTAGTCGTTGTCTTTTTGAAATGATTGTCCTTTTGGGATATGAGAAGTCAGGTCATTTAAAAAACAACTTAGTGTGAAAAAGATAAGTGTACTATATTGCTTTTTCAAAAAGTCTTCTTTCCATACGAAGAATTTTTGGAGTACACTATTCGTTGGTGTATTTTAAATGAGTTATTCTTTGTATTAGGTCTTTTCTCATAATAAATGTTCTGTAGTATTTTTGAACGTTGAAGTGTAGTTTATCATGTAGTTTTATCTTTACTCAATTTAATGGTTTGTAGTACATTGAACGTTGGAATATATTCTATCATGTAATTTTGTCTTTACTCAATTTAATGAATATTAGTATATTAATATTTTTCTTACAAGTCGTCACTTATAATAAATGTATGTAAGTGTGATAAATGTTTGTTGAGTACTTTATTTATAAATGGTCATTTCTTAAAAGCTTTTTGGAATAACATTTAATGTTTACAGAAGGAATGATGACTTTAAGTAAGTCGACATTCTTGAGTATGGGTTTTATTTATAAATAAATAGTCATTTCTCAAATGCTTTTTGAGGTGACATTTAATGCTTACAGAAAGAAATGGTCATTTCTTATTTTAATAAAATAATATTTATTTTCTCAAATTGTCAATTCTAAAATGAATGGTTGTGAAGTACACTAAATGCTTGAGTAATACTTATATTACAAATAGTCATTTCTCAAATAAATGCTTGTGTATTATCTTTTCATAATTTGTCTTTTCTTACATAAATGTTTATGTATTATGAACCAAAATTTCTTACGTAAAAAATTATGTATTATGAACTAATGCATTTTGTCTTTTCTTACATAAATGCTTATATATTATGAACCAATACATCTTTTCACATTTTGTCTTTTCTTACATAAATGCTTATGTATTATGAACCAATACATCTTTTCACATTGTCTTTTCTTCATAAATGCTTATGTATTATGAACCAATGCATCTTTTCATAATTTGTCTTTTCTTACATAAATGCTTATGTATTATGAACCAAAATTTCTTACGTAAATGTTTGTGTATTATGAATTAATTCATTTTGTCTTTTTCTTTCATATTTGAAATCATTAGCTTTTATATCTTGTCAAAATGTCTTTTTCATAAATGCTTGTAAGAAAGTACAATTAATGCTTTTGAAATCATGAGCTATTATATCTTGTCAAAATGTCTTTTTCATAAATGCTTGTAAGAAAGTACAATTAATGCTTTTGAAATCATGAACTATTATATCTTGTCAAAATGTCTTTTTCATAAATGCTTGTAGGAAGTACAATGATTTGTTTCAAAAAGGTGTTTTTGAAATGCTACAAAATACATAATGTATCCTTTTATGAAAGCTTAACTTTTTGTAAATAAATGGCTTGTATGATTTCAAAGCATATAGTCTAATATGAAATATGCATGCTTCTGAAGGTTCTGTTACATATGACTCTAAAGAAGAAAAAAAATCTTCATCTTGAGGTAGCCGATCTTCTTGGATAATCTTTATGAATGTATGGCCCATCAAGCTTTTTCTTCAAAGTAGTATGATTGCATCAAATAGTTGCACTTGATCAAGTTGTCTTCACTCTTCTTAAGTAAAATAACCTTGCATCAAATACTCGTTAAATACATAGCACATCATATCCAGCCATAATATAACATATTCAGTTTCACATATGAAAGCATATCATATTTATCATATCTCATGAAAGCATATCATGTATTTATCATGTATCATATATATGCATCATGAAAGCATATCATATTTATCATGTATCATCAAAACATAGTTTCTCAACAGGTTAAACCTGAACCTCGTTTTGACGAGGTAACTCTCCTGTCCCATCATGGTTTTCCCCACAAAGGAATCCATGCTCTTTGTACATCCATCCAGGAAAGGATCATGCTTAAGTTTCATCTCGCGAGGCATTTCTCTCTAAAAAAAAAATGTCCCATCGAGGTCTGCTAATATTCATTTCCCCATCCAAATCATCTTGATTTATCTTCGTCTCATCCAGGTTAAGGGCTAAAACCTGAGTCATTCCAAAAGGTTGATCATGTCTCACTCATGAGACTTGATCAAAATACTTATCTTTCACCATCTTGGGATCTTTCACCCAAAGTCCCATCGCGATTTCCTCATTTCTATCATTCAGTCATATCATTGTCGAGGATTTCGTCCCCACACGACCGTTCAGGGTAAGGTTTTTAGCCTGAAAAGCCTTTGTTTTTTAAATAATTCTTCCACACCCAGCTCAGATCGGTTGACTGGGGCATTTTTCAAAATTTGGAGTGTTGTCTTTGCCACTAAGCTCGACTTTCAACCGGCTTAGTAGCAAAGAGGGGCATCTCTGGACACCCCAAAATTTTCAAAATATTGTAAATATCCCCTTTTTGCCCTTTGCACCCATTTTCTAGGTAATTGAGTCACTTTTAAATATAAATTCCATTTTTTATTTCTCAAATTTTGCTGAAATTAAATTCGTTTTACATATCTGACTCAATTTCGGATCCGGATCCAGATAAAAATCTAAACCTGAGCTTCGTTATCCAGTTTTAAATCAAATTCCCAAAAATTTCTAAAATAACTTTTTGAAAAGCTCAAACAGTTCGTCCGGTATCCGTTTGGATCCATCGAGTTGTGTTTCTCAATCCGAGGTTTAAAACTCGAATATTTTCTCAAAACTTGGGTCCAAACCCATTTTTTTAGAAATTTTCCCAAGATAGCCTTGAAAACCTCTTTTGTAAATATTTCTCAAAAATACAAATTTTTTTTTTAACTTTATTTTCTCATAAATTTTAGGATTTTATTCCAAAAATATTGAAAAATATAGAAAATGAAGAAAAGAACAAAAAAATAATATATACAAAAAATAAAGAAAATGCAAAATATATATATATACATATATATATATATATATATAAATAGTTTAAAACCTCTTTTTGAAAATTACTTTCACTAGAACCCCTTTTAGAGAGAATTCCTTTGAAAACAAACCATTGTTTCAAAAATTTCAAAAATAAGTAGAACTCCTGCAGCAAAATGTGCAACGGCTCCGTCTCGAAAGTTCATTGCGAGGACAGAAGGATGGAGGACCCTTCGATCGGTCGATCTTGCCTCCTCTGTTGATTCTTAACAAACCTCTTCTTCTCGATTCTTCTTCCCTTCTCTATAAAAAGAAAGCAACAGGAGAAGCGAGGGGATCATCAGGTGGCGCCATTATTCCATTAAATCTGTTTTCTTCATCCTGATTCACTTTAGTTCTATCCTTGGGTTCCCGAACGAAGGGCTGAAGAGCGATCTCTCCATAGAGCAATCCCTCCCAGCAGTCGCCAAAAGGAAACCAATCTCCTGCGAAATCAGGTAGGAATTCTTCCACTATTTTTAATTTTTTTTTCCTTTCTTCATTGTGGTTCTTCGTTTCCGTCTGGTTTTTCCCTTTTTTTTTCCTTCTTCTTTCTTCTTTTTTTCTTTTTTTTTTATTTTATTAACGCACTCTAGAGAGGTTGGTTTCGCCTGTAGCCACATCAATCTCTCTCTCTCTGTGCAACATCAATGGAACAAATGGTTCCCACATCTCGCCTTCGGTCTTATGATTCCTTTTCGCCAAGTTTACTTAGTTTATATAAGTGCATATTTCCTCAGACATGTTATTCTTGGTGTGATTCACGGCATCGCATTTTTTTTTTCTTTAAGGTTTCGCCCTCCATTTTCCTTCATCTTGTTTACAGCATCATCCTTCGCTATATGTTTTCGTTAATCTTGTAATTCAAAATGGCTAAATCCATTTCAGCTATATGCATGCTCTGGGGTAACATTTTTGTAAATAATAACCCGGAGTTGTTTTTAGTGATCCTGTCTTCCTTGAGACCACGCTTCTGCCGTTAATGATGGGAAGATTTCACTCTCTTTTTTTTTCTTTCTTTCTTTTCTTTCTAATTAATCTCGTATTTTAGTATAACGTCATCATCGCCACTTTTCAATTCTGTAATGTACTTAATTTAGTGGGTCTTTTAGTATCAAATTTATAATACCCCACTTAATTCAGTTCTGTTTTGCAGCATCTGACCTTCGTTTTTGTTATGATATCTGTTTTATTTGAATTCTGGTTCGTTCTATATGATCTTGTTTCATCATGATCGACATCTTCGTTAACAATTATAATTCAGCTGCATATTAGCTTTAATCATTAGCATTATATTTTTGTTAACTTATCTGAGATGATATGATTTTTTTTTTTTTTTTTTACACTTGATCCGTCCCTGCATTCCATAAGGCATTTGTCCTCTGCATCTTAGGCATCGTAAGTGCCTGGTTTCTGTTTATCATAAAAAAAATATATACACATATATTGATATTTCATCATTAGAATGTCTTTGTTGTGAAAACTCTCCTCCGTGATGTCTTCTGGTGTTTCCTTCAACAATACCCAGTGGCGGCACTCCCTCGTTAGGCAGTAAGGATATGAAAATAGCTCTTTCGTGTATACTTACATCTTTAAATCCCTCAACACGAGGTTCAATCACAAGGCTAGTATGGTGAGGTTGGCGTAAGAGAAAGAGGTGCATTTTGTCGGCCTTGATCAATGAACTTTTTTTTTTCTTCTGCAAGATGAGCGCATCAAGAAGTTGGAAAATTAGGCGATCTATCTTGACTTCGAATACCTCTTGCAGATGCCAGGAGATTCGTTCGATCACCATCCGTCATAAGATCTTTTTGCAGGGGAATGTCATAAGAAAGGAGAATAGAAAACCTCTTCAGTTTGGGTGGAATGGCCGAGAGAATATGACATTGAAAATCTTCTTCGGGCCTCTTAGTTTGCTACTGCTAAATGTTTACTATCAGCTTGCCTTGCGCAGACTAATAGAGATGGTTTTTGTAGGGATTTTTTTTTCTTTTTTTTTTCTGGGGTGTTAGCTACATCTATCAGATTGCCAACTGACACAACAAACCCGGAATCACCAGGATCAAAGATCGGGGCTATGAAAACGTTTGAGTAACCAGTACCCAAACAAGTTGAATAACATTTACATGATTTCTTAAAAGAAAATGTGGTGACGCCTTATCAACCTAGCTGTATTTGATTCTGTTTAAAGAAGGACACTGAGATATTGAAATTCTATTTCTAAACCACACCACCACCCTTCACTATTTGCCCATTACCCACCATTTCCAGCATCTGTCGCTCCTCTTCACCCCATTTCCCTTAAATAGCACTTAGGCATTCATCTGCTGCATTGGTGTTTCTCTTTTTTTTTAGCAGTTAGCAATAATATGTATCTCATTTTCTGCATGTCAATCCCAGCCATCTCCTGCAAAAGCCACTGTAGCAACACTGATGTCCGGTTATCACATGCCTCCTTAGGATCACACCAGCTCATGTTCACAGCATGTCTACACAACAATATCTTGCTGTCACCACCTTCCTGCACTCATATCACTCTCACCATCTGTTGTGCAACACCTTGTGTAATGTCTACATAACAGCCCCTGTTTATTGGCAGCAAGTTTTTCAGCCCCCATGCATCTTTGCCACAACACCTACAACATTTCGTTTCTTCATTTCTTATTTCCATTCTAGCATAAATCTGATCTCATTTTTTTTCTCTGCTTTCGATATTCACTAACCTCTCTGTTTCTTTAGTTAGTAGCTTTTCTTGCTTAATTTCTTGTTTCGTCATATAGTAATTCTATATGATTTTCTGTTTTACATGAATCTACTGTGTGTTTATATGACTGCGTTTCTAGTATTATCCATTTTTTTTATATCTTGAATTCCTGCAAGTTAGCTTAATTCTGCAAATTAGCATCATTGTCTTTTATTTTGAAATCTGTTGCCACTGTGTGTTTTTTTTAGTTTGCAGTAAATATGGCTTAAGAATTGAATTGAAATCATTGATAGACTCACAATCTCTGTTCTGAACGGGACCACAGTGAGATTCACAGTCTGTGTATTAAAAACCCTGCGAGAATGGTTCATTTGTGAATGAATTAAGAATTGACTCAGCACCAACAACAATTTAGAAGAGATATGGGTGCCAAGCTTACCAACATTGCTGAAACTCACTAATCTTCATAGCCAAGAAAGGGGGGGGGGGGGGGCAGTGCAATCCAGATTATTCTAGCAGCACCTTGCTGCGCCAGTCCCTATATTGTCTGCATTCATGTCATCTTCCTAATATCATCGCCCATATGTCCACCAGCACACCATTCCACCTATGTATATGAATATATACATATGTATATATACATATGCATGTATATATATTTATATTCATGTATACATATGTGTATAGATTTACATATATATATGCATATATACATATGTATATATATATATAAATGCATTAAGTTATCTTTCTATTATCTATATTATTTCATTGGAAGTTAAGCATAGGATAAGCATGTGAATACTTTATCATTGGCATCTTTGGAATCCATATGATATGGGCAAATTCTCTTCTATTTTCATACTAATCGAGTGTTTTGCAGGAAATATGTGGAAAATATCATCATTGGGAGTTGCAATTTCAATTTTATTGTAATAGCTAGGCCTTAATGAGAATTTCCTATTTTAGATAGAATGAATGAGCATTGTAAATGTCATCAATTGCTTGTTTTCATGCATTTCTGCCTTTATTTTTCAAATTCCCACAAATGGTGAAACACGAATGACACGTGCACCATTTTCGTAAAAGGTAATTGATCCTAAGTTGATGATCCACATCAATGGCCATAGTCAAGGTATGGACAAAACTTACGATTTTTATCTTTTACGAAATAACACTGGATCCACACTGGATCCATTTTTAAAATTCATCATATTTTCCTTAAAATATTTTTCTCTTTTATCAGAATTTAACTTAAAATCAACTCAAAATACATACCAATGGCCATAGTTAGGGTATGTTGAGAGTTAATTTCATTTTAAATTCTATAAAAGCACTAAATGTGTTTTATTCTTCACCTGAATTTAAATACAGATTATTATATAATACATTCAATGACCATAGTCAGGGATGTATTATATCTTCAATCTTATTTTAATTCAGTTTAAGAATAAGATAGCTTTTCAAAATCTAAATTCAAATACTTTAAATTCATTCATCATTTAGGATAAAACTGCATCATATTTTCAAAATTCCTTTTCCAAAACACCAAGTGATGTAAACATCTTCTTCAATCAATCTTCAATTCTTGTAAAAAAACCAATTCATCTGTTCATTTTCAAATCTATTTCATTTTCAATCTCAAAAGTTCAATTTAACTTTGAGATTTCAAATGTATTTTATATTCAAAAATTCCAATTCAAATCAGATTTCAAAGTTCAATTTGACTTTGAAATTCCAAATCCTATTTTTATTCAAAACTCCAAATCAAATCCAAAGTTCAATTTAACTTTGAAATTCATCTGTATATTCAAGATTCAATTTCTAAAATTCTTTTTCCCAAATTCAAATCAGACTTAGAAATTCTTGATTCATCTTCTGAATTTAACTCCAAATCCATTTTAGGATCCAGGATTAAACACTCATATTGGATCTCAGACTTCAGATCCAATTCCTCTTTAGGATCCAAACTCCAATTTCACTTTTGGATTTCAGACTTCAGATCCAATTTCCTTATAGGATCCAGAACCAATTTCACTTTGGATCTTAGACTTCAGATCCAATTTTCCATTTTAGGATCCAGAATCAATTTCGCCTTGGATCTTAGACTTCAGATCCAAATCCATCTTAGGATCCAGAGTCCAACTCTACATCTTGGATCTTTGACTTCAGATCCAAAATCCATCTTAGGATCAGGAATCCAATTCCACATTGGATCTTAGACTTCAGATCCAAAATCCATCTTAGGATCAGAAACCCAATTCTACATTTGGATCTTAGACTTCAGATCCAAATCCATTCTAGGATCCAGAACTCAAGTCCATCTTGGATTCCAAATCTCGGATCCCATTCTGTTTAGGATCCGGAATCCAATTCCAAATTCCAGATTTCAATTCCATTTTCGGACCTAATCTAAATCCATTTCTATTCTTAAATACCATCTGGATTTCTTAGATCCATTCCAAATTTCCAACCTCAAAAATCTAAACTCAATTCCATCTCAAGTATTCATTTCCTTTCCTAAATTCAGGTTCAAATTCAAAGTTCATTTCTGACTTTGAAACTTCATTTCCTCTCATTTCAAAGCTTCAAGTCATTCTTTCTCATTTATTCCTCCAACCCTGATTTACTTCAAAGACTTAGAACTTCTCTGATCTATCTCAAGTTCTAAAGTTAGATTCAAATCATTTCTTCACTCCTTTATCAAGTTCATCTCGAAATACTTGGAAATTTTCAAAACATCTTTTAAAAAGAGCATACATCCTTGCATTGCACAAGCATGATTCTTTGTGCATTTAGATCTTTAGGATAAATTCTTAGATAATATTTAGGCAAAGCAAAAGGCATAAATTCGACCCTTGGTTCAATTACCTCTGGTAAAGGCACCAGTAACGGTCGAACCTCGTACCGACGAGCGAATCCTGTCTCTCCATTTTCCCGCAAATTTTCAAAATGGAGGCGAGTTAAATTTCTAAATATTTTTCAAATTAAGGTCAAGTGAAACCGCGCAAAAGAGTTCCTCTTCTCTTTCTTTTCTTTTCTCTTCTCTTTCTCTTTTCTTTCTTTTATTCTTCTCCCTTCAAAAAGGAGGAAAATAAAGGTTAGAAAAGGAAAAGATAAGGAAGAGAGAGAAACCACAAGAGAGAGAAAAAATTTTGCGATGATCACACTCGCCATGCTTCAGACTCATTGACTTTCCCATTCTCAACCTGATTGACATTCTTTATAGATTCAGAAGTCTCTCTTTGGGTTTGAATAAGAGTAAGCAAGAGGCGATATGTCTCAACATCATATATGGCAAGGGATTTGGCGATTTTCAGCCCAAGCAGTGGACTTTGGTCCCACTTTCTAGCCTCGACTTTGACAACATTGACAACTACTCTAGCCTCAGAAAATCTTTGTTTTTGAGCAGATTAAAATAAGGACAGAAATTTTCCATCCTCTGAGTAGTTTATAACATTAATGAACCTTCTTGCCCAAGATGAGGCAGCTCCCATGTTACGATGTTCTGTATATTGAGGACCCAGATCACATGGTGTATTCAGATTGTTGCTTTCAAGGGGGAGTGCTTCATTCAATGCTTCTAGAACTTCGATTTGCAGCTGAGTTTAAGAGTCCAGAGATGCGACTTCTGCTTGCTTTACTGAGCAGATGCCTTTGTAGCAGCCAGAAAACAATCTTCACTACGAATTTTGCTTGCTAACACTGACACCAAAAAGATCAGATGGATTTTCGTGCTTGCAAAGCAATTTCCTTGAACAAGCTTAAGGCAACACTGCCCTGTCCTGCCACAATATAGCACAGAGTTAGATTAATCCACTATTTGCCACGAATGCACATCTCAGGCATAATCTCTCCATATGGTGTTGTTGTTATGTACGTAAGACTGCAAAGGAATAGTGTAATTATGACATGCTTCATCACATCAGGATCCCACTCGATCTTGCCGAGACGAACTTTTATGTAAGTCAATCATCAAGAGAAGAATTGCCTCTTCTAGATCATAGGAACCATCAACCTGAGCATCTCTTGATAAGATCCTTCTATAGTTCTGGAAGGAACACAACAGGGCTGCTTACCCCTTTCTGCAATTTATTATCCACCAAAGTCTCTGGTAAACCTTAAGAAAACTTCTGGCATACCCTCGCCCAAAGAGATACAGAAATCAGAGTATACCCTCCCTAGATGAATCGCTGGTTGTTGGTGACATATTACACCAAAAGATTGACAAAACATAAACTGACAGATGGAAAACAAAATATACAATTGACAGAAGGATGCTATCCCCATTACTTTATTCAAAAAGAAAATGTAACAATGTCTTCATCCAAAAAAAAAAATATTTTGAATGCTTATCCTATCTAGAACATGATTGACGCAGAAAATCACAGATGCTAAAATGACATATCTTCAGTTTGATGGGCAAAAACCTTCAGAGTACGATGAGCTACACTCCAGCTGATAGGCTTCTCTTATGAGGGATCATCCGGGCGCCATGACCTTACAGGAGATGCCAATATGAACATTTTGGTCTTGATGCTAAAATAACATCAAGGAGATGTAAGAAAGCATAATTTCATTTAAACCTCTTTAAGAATCCTTCCCAATTTCACGGGCCCCTAGAAGCATCGGTGGATGAATGATCTGAACACCAAGATACATCGACTAACAACACACACAACCTTGAAGCTTCACGATCTTAGATTGTATGGGTAGGAGGGTGAACCCATCATGCGGTAATGCATTACAGAAGGAAGACAACGATGGAATGTAAAGGAGCATAGAGGAACCAATATTGATCATGTACAATGCAACATACAACAGGGAAGTAAGGAAATCAATATAACTTAGAAATCGAAATAAACTTAGGAAACTAAATCGCAGATAAGGAAATACACATAGACGGGTAATGAAAACGAAAAATAGGGATAAAATAAAATGAATCGATAGTGGTAAACAACGTAATTAACATATAATCAAGAAGATGATTGGCTGCCATCCAAGCAAGAGATCAGATACAAGTAGATGATCATGAAGAAGAAGAAAAGAAAGAAAGAAAGAAAAAGAAAAGAAAAAAAAAGAAGAAAGAAAAAAAAAAGAATGTTGGAACACGATTGTTCCCTTTTGATATTGCACATTTACGCAACTCGATATTTGCTATACGCAAAATCGAGGTTACATGGGTGCTCCAATGAGGTCTATTAAACAGGAAAAACTAAAAAGAAAACAAGAAAGAAAAAAATATGGAAATTACAGAGAAAAGATGGGGAAGGGCTCTTATCGGGTCACCTGGAGCTCCTACAGCCGGATCGACTTCTTTCAATCGATGGGGAAGAAAACCTGAGGAAGAAAGAGAAATGGGGGAAAGGAGGAGAAGAGGAAAATCTTGAAGGGAAAAAGGGGCGATCGTCAAAGGAAAGGAACAGTGTTGTGGTAAAAAAATGGATTGTTGTAGGTTTTCCTAGAAAAAGGATAGTGGTGATGAAGAAGCAGTAGTTGAAGGAAAGAAAGCAATGCGTATGGAGGGGTGAAAAGGGTTCCTGTTGCAGAAGAGGGGTGCGGTGGTGAAGAAGCGATGCCTTGGGGTTTTCTCATCGTGCCCCTCTTAAGGAGGGGGACGAAGGTTCGGGAGGGGGAGGAGTTCGGTTGGAGTTTGTTAGGGATGAACGAAGGAAGGAGGCCGTGGAGGATCGGATGATGGAGAGGAGGTCGCACATGGGGGGTTGGCCATGGAGGGTTCAGGCGAGAGGGAGTTTGGTGATGGAGGAGATCCTTCTGGAGGAAGGTTTTCGAGAGAGAGCGGGAGAAGGCGCTGCCTTCTTTTACGAAGGGTCTTCACCAAAAAACCCTAAAAAGAGAGATTCAAAGGGGCCGTTTTTTTCAGGTTTTTACAAAGAGGGGGCTCCCTAACAAATTTTTGGAAAAAAAAAGGTGTTTTTCATAAAACTCAATTCTCTAAAGGTGTTTTCAAAAGGTTATTTTTGTGTTCTTCTTTTTCTATTTTCATATTTTTTTGTTTTTTTCTTGACATTTTCTATATTTTTTTGACATTTTTAGAATAAAACCCTAAAATCAAAGATTTAAAACTATTTTTTTTTTGTATTTTTGAGAAATATTTACAAAAGAGGGTTTTTTTAGAATTCAAGGCTATTTTGGGAAAATTTCTTCAAAAAAACGGGTTTTGGACCAAGGTTTTGAGAAAATGTTTGAGTTTTTGACCTCGAATCGGGAAATACAACGCGATGGATCCAAACGGATACCGGACGAACTGTCTGAGCCTTTCAAAAAGTTTGTTTTTGAAATTTTGAGAACTTGACTTTAAAATTGGATAACGAAGCTCAGATTTGGATCTTTTATCTGGATCCGGATCCGAAATTGAGTCAGATATGTAAAATGAATTTAATTTCAGTAAAATTTGAGAAATAAAATGGATTTTAGATTTAAAAGTGACTCAATTACCCAAAAAATGGAATCAGGGGCAAAAAGGTAATATTTTTAATATTTTGAAAATTTTGGGGTGTTCACAGATGCCCCTCTTTGCTACTAAGATGGTTGAAAGCCGAGCTTAGTGGTAAAGAAAACACTCTAAATTTTGAAAAGAGTGTGCCCCAGTCAGCAGATCTGAGTTGGGTGTGGAAGAATTTATTTCAAAAACATGGCTTTTCAGGCTTAAAACCTTATCTTGAATGGTCCTCGGGTGACGAAATCCTCGACAATGATATGACTGAATAATAGAAATGAGGAAATCGTGACGGGACTTTGGATGAAGATTCCGAAATGATGAAAGATAAGAATTTTGATCAAGTCTGATGGGTGAGACAAGATCAACCTTTTGGAATGACTCAGGTTTAGCCCTTAACCTGGATGGGACGAAGATAGATCAAGATAATTTGGGTGAGGAAAGGAATATAAGCGGACCTCGATGGGACATTTTTGAGAGAAATGTCTCGTGAGATGAAACTCAAGTATGATTCTTTTCTGAATTGATATACAGAGCATGGATTCCTTTGTGAGAGAAAGCCATGATGGGAATGAGAGGATTACCGTATCGCAACGAGGCTCAGGTTTAACCCAAACCTGAACGAAAGATACCTCGTGGAACGAGGTTCAGGCTTCACCCTTATCTTGAAAGGGATGACCATACAGAATCCTTGAATGAGGAAGCCGTGATGGGACAACAAAATGCATCGCCAAAGCGAGATTCAGGTTTAACCCCTGCCTGAGTGGGGGCAATCGCACGAAGTCCTCAAATGAAGAAACCATGGTGGGACTAGAAAGGATATCTATTTGAAACGAGACTCAGGTTTTACCCTAACCTGAATGGAAGGATACCTCGTGGAATGGGGTTCAGGCTTAAACCCTTAACCTGAAGGGGCGACCATACGGAATCCTCGGGTGAAGAAACCATAATGAAACCTTCAGAATTTGGATGAACAAATCCGAAAGGGGTTTTGCGAAAGGAGGAAAATAGAGTTCCCTAAAGCTTTGAAAAGGGGACAAAATGGGGCGTCTCAATGTTGAGACTAAATCAGCTTTCTAAAGACAGACGACCTCTCGCAGAAGGTACAGGTTTGACCCTTAACCTGAGTGGGTACGACTATACAGAATTCTCAAATGGAGAAACCATGATGGGACAGGAGAGATACTTCAGCTGAATGAGGCAACTCTTCTGGGAATGTGA
Source organism: Nuphar pumila (assembly GCF_984573655.1). Taxonomy (NCBI): domain Eukaryota; kingdom Viridiplantae; phylum Streptophyta; class Magnoliopsida; order Nymphaeales; family Nymphaeaceae; genus Nuphar; species Nuphar pumila. The sequence goes on from NC_143251.1 coordinate 97,116,007, forward strand.
GAGATGGAAAATAAGGAGATGTGAGACAATTCTTTCGACAAAATGAACAATGAATAAGGTAACAGGAGGCAAATCTTTCGATGGTGTGAAAGATAATAAGGCGATCCTTTTAGCAAGGAGAAGGAGAATCTCTTGACAAGGCGAAAGATGAAATAAGGCGATCCTTTTAGTTAGGAGAAGGCAAGTCTTTCGATCAAAGCAAAAGATGAATAAGGCAATCCTTTTAGAAAGGAGAAGGTGAAAACAAAATATGAAGATGGCAATCCTTTTAGCAAGGAGAAGGCAAAAGTGAAATATGAAGATGGCAATCTTTTTAGCAAGGAGAAAGTGAATCTTTCGATCAAAGCGAAAGATGAATAAGGCGATCCTTTTAGCAAGGAGAAGGTGAAAACGAAATATGAAGATGACAATCCTTTTAGCAAGGAGAAGGCAAATCTCTCGATCAAAGCGAAAGATGAGGAAGGCAATCCTTTTAGAAAGGAGAAGGCAAAAAGGCGATCCTTTTAGGAAGGAGAAGGCGAGTCTCTCGACAAAGCGAAAGGCGAATAAGACGATCCTTTTAACAAGGAGAAGGCAAATCTTTCGATCAAAGCGAAAGACGGAGAAGGCGGTCCTTTTAGCAAGGAGAAGGCAAGTCTTTTGATCAAAGCGAAAGATGAATAAGGCAATCCTTTTAGTAAGGAGAAGGCAAGTCTTTCGATCAAAGCGAAAGATGAATAAGGAAATCCTTTTAGCAAGAAGAAGGTGAAAACGAAATATGAAGATGGCAATCCTTTTAGCAAGGAGAAAGCAAATCTTTCGATCAAAGCGAAAGATGAATAAGGCGATCCTTTTAGCAAGGAGAAGGTGAGTCTCTCGACAAAGCGAAAGATGAATAAGACAATCCTTTTAACAAGGAGAAGGCAAATCTTTCGATCAAAGCGAAAGACGGATAAAGCGATCCTTTTAGCAAGGAGAATGCAAGTCTTTGATCAAAGCGAAAGATGAATAAGGCAATCCTTTTAGCAAGGAGAAGGCGAATCTTTCGATCAAAGTGAAAGACGAATAAGGCGATTCTTTTAACAAGGAGAAGACGAATCTTTCAATCAAAGCGAAAGATGGAGAAGGCGATCCTTTTAGCAAGGAGAAGGCAAGTCTTTTGATCAAAGCGAAAGATGAATAAGGCAATCCTTTTAGCAAGGAGAAGGCAAGTCTTTCAATCAAAGCGAAAGACGAATAAGGTGATCCTTTTAGAAAGGAGAAGGCAAATCTTTTGATCAAAGCGAAAGACGGAGAAGGCAACACCAGGATGTATCAAAACGGATGTCAAGTTCTTATTTCTTATGAGGAAAGCTGGAAAATATTGCCAAAGTGATAAAATTATAGTTGTTTCAAGGTAATTGAAGGTAAGCACTTTAGAAAGATGTTCCCTCTTCCTCCTAGAGTATTACCCCCAACTGGGTTATCTCTATAGAGTCCAGAATCAAAGTCAAATTATTGTTGTTGGTTTTCTTCAAGGAAGCTATCAATTTCCTTGATATGAAAAGAGAGGAAATATTCTTAGTTTCATAAAAGCATTTGAATGAAAATATATTGATAGAAGAATTTCACATAGATAAAGAAGATTCTTGGCAGTTTGGGCAGTTTGATATCCTGGGCATTTTCCCATGATGATCTTCTTGCACTCTTTTGAGTCATGGAGCTTTCTTGGGATTTTACATCATCCTTCATTTTGGAGATGTCCTCACTTTTTTCTCTTTCTTCAGGGAAGGGTACGTCTGTAAACACCCCAAATTTTCACTCACCTCTCCAATATTTTCACCAAGCATCATCATTCAGCCTCTAAAATCGCCGGAGGGCAAAATGGTCATTTTCTGAGCCCGGACCTTATAGAAGTCTAAATTGCATCTGCAACTCTCAAAATTTCTCTATTTTTAGCTCAGATGTTCAAAAATTTATTCCTGACAGGAGACAGGCATCTCCAAGTCTTGGTTCAAGATTCTATTGCATAAGACATGACATTGCATATCATTGCATGAGCATTTCATATCACTGCACTGCACAGCATGTCATTTCGAGGTCCAGAACTCTCGATTTCAAAATTTTCAATCCAGATTATAATTTCAACTCTTTTTGAAATTGATTTCAAAATCCTGGGTCTTCAAAATTATCAATTCTTCCCATTTTACCCCCAGGGCTCTGAATTTCAAAATATTTCCTCAGGAAAACAATCTGGATAATTTTCAATAAATTTCAACTCAGATTTTGCCTTTTGTCAGCTATTTCAACTATCAGTCTTTTACAAAATCGCCCTACAGGGGCCAACTCTTTTCAAAAATTTATATTTTACCAATTAGTCCAGATTTTATGAAAATTCCAAAAAGAGGTTGTTGTCTTGTCCTTATTTCAACAAAGAAGCAATGTGGGACCCACATTGAGGTGGTGTCACACAGGCTTTTCTTTTGAAAAACTTGAATTTTGAAAAACCCAAAAAAATAGGAGCCTTGTCCCCTGGATTGGCGCCACTTGTCTTTCTCTCTCCTCCCATTTCCATGCCAAGTGTCAATGTGGGGCTACCTTAAGAAGCCGCCACATGTCATCCCATTTATCTGCCATGTGTCAGTATCCAACATATCCATCCTGTGCCATGTGTCATTCCACAGATCACCAGGAGATGCCAAGTGTCATGTGTTGTCCTGGCCAGAAAAAGTAGAACTTGTCTGCCCTCAGGTGGCACCATTTGAATTATGTCTCCTGCAAGTGACACATGTCACTCTCTCCTTTCCTCAGGAATAGCAAGCGACACGTGTCATTCTCTGCTCTTCTCAGAAAAAGTAGATGCCATGTGTCATTTCCTGCTCTCTTCAGAAAACTGGAATTCAAATATTCAAATCTCTCCAGAGGTGGCGCAAATCCTGAACTTCACCTTTTTCATTTTGTCTGAGATGGCGCCACATGGCTTGTACCTCCTTCTCTTCCCTCTGCCACGTGTCATTCTCTGCTTCTTTCAGAAAAAGCAGGTGACCCATGTCTCCTTCTACCTCCTTCAGAAAAAGTAGAGGACACATGTCATCTCCAGCCTCCTTCAGAAAAAGTAGAGGACACATGTCACTCTTGGCTTTCTTTAGAAAAAGCAACTATTCAAAAATTTTCAGACAAGAGCTAGGTGGCGAAAATCCTGGAGTTCTACCTTTTTCTACTTTGTCTATGAGGGTGCCACATGTCCCTTACTTTTCCCTCCTGCCACATGGCATTGTAGGAGCCACTCTGAGGAACTGCCACATGTCCATCCTCCATTCCTCCAGAGCCAACCCCCATTTGAAATTCAAATCTCCTACTAAGGTGGCGCCACATGTCAGCCTCTCCTTTCCTGCAGAAAAAGTAGAATTTGAATTCTTCTAAGGTGGCACAATCTGCTTCTTCCACTCCTGTCCTTCTGACACATGGCAAGAGCCTCCAGAGATGGCGCCACATGGCATGCTCCTATTGCTTCCAGCTTTACACCTCAGAACACCTTTTGAGGTGGCGCCAATCTAGAGCCTCACTTGGCTTCCTTTCTTTTATTTATTTTATTCTTTTAATAAAAATAGCCCCATGAGGTGGCGCCACCTGAGGACTCCCTACAAAAGGAAAATTTTGAATTTCAAACCCCAGGTAGCACCCTTTGAGGTGGCGCCATCTGGGAGCTTCCTGCAGAGAAAATCAAGCAGACCCAAATTTTGAAAAATTTCAAATCCTGCTGAGGTGTCTCACCCACAAATTTCCTATTTTATTTTCTCAAAAAAATCAAAATAGAACCCCCTGAGATGGCGCCACATGGAGGGCTCAGATTGAGCCTGTTTGAAATTCAATTTTTTCAGAAAAAATCTATAAAAACAAGGTCTCACACCCAGCCTAGGGGACCATTTTTTTTAGCTTTTTTGGACTTGGAAATTCGACCTAGCCCTCTTGAGGATCTGATCTTGAACTGTGGGAATTCACGCCCCCTTTGGCTCAGTGGAGAAGGTGCAGTGAAGTTCGTGCAGTGGCCAACTCGATTCAAGCATAGGTCAATTTTTGTGTATCCGAAGCCCGGATCGAAGGACGAACAAAGCCTTTGGTAGCAGTCTCTTTCAAGAGTTTCAAAGCTGCGTAACGAAGCAAGGTGCACCTCTTTTTCTCTTGATTTGATTTCATAATTTGATTCGGGAGTCGTTTGAAGAAAGAGCTCATCCGAGAGATGGATTGAGCTATTCTCATAAAACGACATATATAAAAATACATGATTATGATTCCTTGATGATTTCAGCATTCATGCATTTAGCTAGATTTAATTTGCATTTTATTTCATTAATTTAGCATGTTTCATGAATTAATTAGGATTAATTTAGCATTTATTTCAATTCTGCTCAGTTTCAGTAGTTCTCTGTTTTTGTCAGTCAGTCCATACGTCATTTCATGCATGTAATTTTTGTTAAAAAATCCAAAAAAAATCATGGAATGCGCCCTTAGGTGTCCCTAAAAATGTGCCAAAAATTCGGAAGCATTTGAATTTGTTTACTGTGGTAAACATTCAAAATGGCAAGTCGAGTTGTGTCACCCGGGATGCATTTTAAAAACTCTTTTCCGACTTGTAAAATCGAGATTGCCCTCTTGGAAGATCTGATTTTCTATCCGAAAGATGTTATTAGCTCAAGAGGATGTCTAGTTTTTAATATGATTTTATGAGATTTTTCTGATTTCTTTATGTATCTGACAAAAATCCGAGAGTGCGGGACACATGTCAGAGCCTGATTTGGGCCTCTGAGACTTTGGATCGACTTAGGTCGATGGGTTCCCTTTGGGTGTTGCTCTAAATCCGAATCTGTAAAAAGTGAATGTCATGTTCGGGATGTCCTCTGTTTTCATCTGAAAGCTTGTGATTTTTAGAACAGTTGTGATACCTATTTCGGATTTTGCTGTCAGTCTCCTGTTTGGCTACATTTGTCTGTTCTGTCAATTTAGGATTAAAAAGTTATATTTTTATCCATATTTATGTTGGTGAAATGCCGAAGTCATGAACATGAAAGTTGTCCATGTAGGTGTCTTGAGTCGCTCTGTTAAATATCAGAAATTGTCATGGCCTTTTTATATTTTTTTAGCATTTCATATTAGATTAGCCTGATTTTTACCTCTCTCAGAACCAAATCCTTGTTACCGAACTCACCATGGTTCAAATCATGAGGCTGTAAAAACCAAAAATGTTTCATTTCGGATCCTTTATCAGTCTGCAAATTATCAGAAGTTTTCATGGTGTAAATCTCGCATTATCATGTTAAGCATTGCATTTGGTTCGGGTCCATAGGCAAAATCTATACCTTTTAGGACTTTCTTTAAATTTTAGCATTCAAATCATATCATTTCGTGATTTTTATCATTCTAGGCTGTTTATCAGAGTAGGTAAATGCTTTATACCGAATTGGGTATAATTTGGAATTCATTTGAGGCTTGATTTAGCCATATCATCAAAACAGGGCCCTGCGGGACCCGAATCCAAGCGAAAACAAACGAAATTCGTTACTTTGGATAAATTGTAAAGTGTCAAATTCTGATTTTACAGTCTTAATGTGTTTAGCAGCATGTCATCATATCTCATTATACATTTCATCATCATTTGATTCAATTTGAATTTCAAAATCTCAATTTTTACCAAAATTTCCTTCAAAAACCCTGATTTTAAAGGTATAACTTTAATATTAGGGGTATTTTGGTCATTTTGACCATCATTTCGAATTTCAAACTATTTTCCACCGATTTTCCTGCATTTACACCATTTCAAATATCAAGGAAGCATGAGAATAGGGTTTATATCCAATTAAATCCAATAATTTCATAATATTATTGGAAAATCTTGGAAAAACCCACATATTTGAGCTAACCATATTTCAAGTTTGGCAGGGACATTCAAAAGAAGGAGCTGAAGTATGCAATTTTCTTTATTTCATTTATTTAGTGATTGTAATAATGTAAATCTTGGAATAAGATTTTAATTTTCTGCTTAGACTAGGATGCATATCATATAGTTTAAATTTATGCAATATCCTGTTTCTATGATTCATGCATTTTATTTCAAAAGCACTATGGATGTTCACGAATGGCACATGCACCAACTCTTAGGGAGTTGATGAACTCGGTGGAATCCATATTTACGGCCCTAGTCGGAATATGGACGAGACCCAGATCCATCATCTATCTACTAGTCACATTGAGCCTACACTCTTAGGCAATCTTAAAAATGCGCATCATATTTCTAATATTTTCAAAACATTGTGCATTAAATCAATTAAACTCTGAACATATTCATGGCCACAGTCAGAATATGTGAAGGATTTATTTTGACTTAATACACATTTTCCCAACAAATTTCTTAGAAAATCTTTCAAAGTGCATTCATTCATTCATATCATTTGCATCATGAAATCGTCGGTTTTCTCATGATTTTCTTAAGAAAATTTCATTCTCAAGAAACTTTGAGTATTTTCCAAAATCGATTTTCCCAAGTCAAGTTTTCACAGTTTTCCATAGAAACCAGTTTCTCAAGAAACTTCTAAGTGGGATTTCCAAAATCAAAGTTTTCCCTCGATTTTCCTTGGAAATGTTATTTTCTTAAGAGCTTCAAAAGAGTTTTCCAATCTTTCTCCAAGATCAAAATCGATTTTCAAGTATTTCAAAGGTAAAATTCCCAGGATTTCAATTTCCCAAGTTCAGTTTTTCTTCTCCAATGAGTTTTCCTATAAAATTTCCATCATTTTCCTAAGGAAATTCTCAAAGTCCGAGTTTTCCTGAGAAGTGTTTCCCTTTTCAAATGTTCACCTTTTTCTCAAGAATCACTTCTATTTTCCCAGGATTTTCAACTATTCATGATTTTCCCACATCTTTATGAACTTTCTCGTGATTTCAAAACCTCTTTCATCTGAGTTTCCTGAGAAATTGGCCTTTTCCTTGAGAAAAATGTTTCAACTCCAAAGGTTTTCTGAGCATACATAATGTCTTTCCAAGTTACATTTTCCAAAATCTCATAGCACATGCCTGAATTCTCTGTGCATATAGGATAAAACACGATTTTTTAACTAAGTCAAGCACAATTTTGGTCCTTGGTTCGATTACCCCTGTTAAAGGCGGCAGGAACGGTCGAACCTCGTACCGACAGGTCGAGCCCCATCCCATGGATTTTCCCGCAATTTTCAAAATGGAGGCGAGTATTTCAAAACAATTTCCAAAATCCGGTCAAGTTTGAATCGCGAGAGCATTTCCCTCTCTCTCTTCCGCAAGGAAGGGAAGACTGGGAAAATATTCGCGACGATAACAACGTCACAAACTCCTTCATCTTGGAGATGCTTTGATTCTTCTTTTTCTTTCTCAGGGATTAGGCTTGATGACATCGGTCCTAAAAGATCTTTAGATGATAGCAGAAATCAAATATCTTTTAGGGTTTGTTGGTAGGTTCATCACACTCGTCTTCATCTCGATGGTGATCTGAACTTTCTCTGGAAGAAGTCTTCACAAACTCCTTCATCTCGGAGATGATTCAAATCTTCTTTGGCCCCGGCGATCTAACTCGCCTATTCGTTTTCATCTTGACAACAATTAAGAGGTCCCTTTTGTGGATATTTGATTGCAGCTCAAATGACTGAGGAGATATGGATTGGGTAGGTTCTCTTTACTGCCCAGGATATTTCCACTGTCTTATTGGCAAGGAATAATCTTTAAGAATGTGCCATGGTTATGATCAATATCAGCTCACTTATGGCTTTTCAACGTCATTGAATTTTTCTTTGCCAGTCATATCGAAGATTTTTTCTTCACCCTCTTGGTTGACTAACAGAAAATTTGAAGTTTGAGTCTTTCTTCACAAAAGCTTCACCCTTTTGGAAGGAACACTAAGGATATTTGAGGAATTTCTTTATGTAATAAAAGCTTGAGATCAACAACTATCTTATGGAAATTTGGCAAGATATTCCTGAAATCCTTGATGACAAAAACCTTGCTTAACATCAAGTTTTGCCACATCAGTGGGATTCTGGAGAAAAATCCAACACGAGGCTGAATTCTGAAGGTAAATGCAAATTTAAAATTCTGAAGGCAAGCTTGGCATTCCACTGAATTTTGAAGGTAAGCCTAACTCAAAAGTTGGTTTTGAAAGACCAACCAAGTCAGAACTCAGATTCTACAAGCAAAACAGGAAAATTCGAGTCAAAACTCGAGCCTTCAAAGGAAAGCTAGGAAGTTTGGTTTCTAAGGAGAGAAAATTTGGGTCGAAACCCAAATCTTCAAAGGAAAACTAGATTAATTCAGATTTTTGAAGGAAAGAAAATTCAAGTTGAAACTCAAATATTCAAAGGAAAAATGGATTGTTCGAGTCGGGGCTCAAATCTCAAGGGAAAACTAGGAAGTTCAGATTTTGAAGGAAAGAAAACTCGAGTTAAAACTCAAATCTTCGAAGGAGAGCAAGAAAGTTCGAGTCAGGGCTCGAATCGTAAAGGAAAATTGGAAAGTTCAGATTTTGAAGGAAAGAAAACTCGAGTTAAAACTCAAATCTTCGAAGGAGAGCAGGAAAGTTCGAGTCAGGGCTCGAATCTCAAAGGAAAATTGGAAAGTTCAGATTTTGAAGGAAAGAAAACTCGAGTTAAAACTCAAATCTTCGAAGGAGAGCAGGAAAGTTTGAGTCAGGGCTCGAATCTTAAAGGAAAATTGGAAAGTTCAGATTTTGAAGGAAAGAAAACTCGTGTTAAAATTCAAATCTTCGAAGGAGAGCAGGAAAGTTCGAGTCAGGGCTCAAATTTCAAAGGAGAACTGGAAAGTTTTAGACTTTGAAGGAAAAAAAAAACTTGAGTTAGAACTCAAATCTTCGAAGGAGAGCAAGAAAGTTCGAGTCAAGGCTCGAATCTTGAAGAAAAAGTTGGAAGTTTGAGTCGAAACTCGAATCTCAAAGGAGAGCTGATGGAAATTGATGAAAGATTGACAGAAATTGAGGAAAGATTGTAACCTGAAGGCTTGAAATTGAGATTTGAATAACCCGAAGGTCAACATTGGATTTAGAGTTTTGATTTTTGATGAATGGTTAGTGCAAAAACTGAACCTGAGGGGCTAACTGATCGGTCAGCCAGACACTAGCATGAGCGCCAGATGTACCAGTGCGAGCACTGGGTTTTTCAAGAAATGCCCAGTATGAGTACTGGGTTTTGAAATTGCATCAGTACGAGCGCTGGGTTTTTGGATGTATCAACATGAGCACTGGGTTTTGAAAATGTACTCGTACGAGCTCTGGCTTTTCTGACCGAGAGTCGGAAGAGGAGACCAGCATCTTCAAGACATTTGGAAATTGAAGTGAGAATGATTGCTGGGGTTTTCAGGATCATCCCTTATCCTGAAGAGGAAGAAGGAAATAAATTTGACAGAAGTGATAAGAGTTGGTGAAGAATAAAACTGACAAAAATTTAATAAAGAAAAGATTGATAAAAATTGACAAAGCATAAATAAAATTGATAAAAAATGATAAAGAATCAATAAAATTGACAAGAAAAAAATTGATAAAGACTGACGAAAGTCTGGTGAAAATTTGGTAAAAATTGGTGGAAAATTTGATGATAAAAGATTTCAGGATTATCCCTTATCCTGAAGGAAGAAGGAGAAATGCCTCGATAAACGAGGTTCAGGTTTATCTTAACCTGAAAGGGAAAAAAGAAAAATACCTCGAAGGCCGAGGTTCAAGTTTATCCCTTAACCTGAAAAGGAAAAAAAGAGAAAGGAATACCTCATGGGAAAGAGGCATCACGTTTATCCCTTATCCTGAAAGGGTAAAGAATAAAATTTATAAAAAGTGAGAAAAGATCGAATAAATTTATGATAATTTTGTTTTTAAAAAGAATGCTCACAGATAGCTGTAAACACCCCAAATTTTTACATTCATCCAGTGTTTGTCCATTTCATAAGTCATTACAGATCATTGCATGTCATTGCACGTATTCTGCATAGCATTGTATGACATTGCATCTCATTTTCGAGATCCAACACTCCTATTTCAAAACATTCAATCCAGATTTGAATTTTAAAGCTTTATTTCAAAATCAATTTCAAAACCTGGGTTTTTATTTAATACTCTGTCATTTTCCAACCCCAAGACTTTATATTTCGAAGTATTTTCTCAGAAAATAATCTGGATTCATTCCAAATTCACATTTTAATCGATTTCAATTCACAGATGAGACCCATTGAGGTGGTGTCGCTTCTGAATTCCTCTATTCATCAAATTTCTCAAATTTTTGAAAGTTTCAGTCCGATCAGGACTCTGTCTCAGAGTCCTAATCCAGCCAGGAGTCTGTTTTTAAGTCTGTTTTACTTCCATTTTTAGTCTTTTTCGATTATTTTCAAAATTTAGGTCATTTTACAGAGTCCAGTTAGTTCAGGACTCTATTTTAGAGTTTGGTCAAGTTAGGAGTCTAACCCTGACTGTGTTTTCTGACTTATTTCATCGTTTCTTGATAAAATCTTTCAAAAACCTTTCATTTGGCTTTCTAAAATTTAAAATCTCAGAGTCCTAAGAGTTCAGGACTCTGACTCGGAGTTCCAGTTCGCTTGAGACCCTATTTTCAGAGATCTTGAATTTCAAATATTGATTTTAACCCCTTTTTCGAAGCTGTTTTCAGTAGTTATTTCAAAACTTTCAAAAATCGATATGGGCCCACTCAGTTGGAACCATATCCAGAGGAATTCTGACCCAGTTAGAACCCTATTCCATTTCAAAAATTTTAATTTCAAAGTTTACTTTTGAAAATCTTTTGAAAATCTTTTGAAAAATCCTTCAATTTCAAGTTTTAAAATCATCTTTTTTTGAAAAACTCAAGTAGGGCCCACCCGGGGTGGTGCCATATTCGAGTAAGTCAGGGCTAGACTAGGGTTAGTCAGTGTCTTGGTTTGTGTTAGAGATTTAGAAGAGTCAAAAGTTATTTTAAAAACTCATTTTGAACTTTGGATTTTAAAACTAGTGTTTTAAAAGGTTTTTAAAGAACTTTAAAAACCCAAATGTGGAAAATGCCAAGTGGCATCACATTTGGGGATTTTTTAGGATTAGCTAGGGATTAATTAGGCATTATTTAGGATAATTTAGACTAGTGGTAGTTAGGTAACTCCACCCCAAAATCGCCCCCCCTTTAGAAGTCCAAAAATTTCAAAATTGCTAATTTTTAAAACCTAAAAAATTGTTATAAAAGGCCCCCATAGGGGGGACGATTTTTCCAGCCACCTTGGGAGCAAATCTTGGAGCTTCTCTCTCCTATCCAGCCCTTCCTCCATTGCTGCAACTCCAAGGTATGAACTTCTTCACTTTTCTTATTTTATTTAATGCTTTAAACCTAGATTTAGGCTTGGACACCCCTCCTTATGGAAGATCAACCATGGTTTCACCTCAAGAACCATCAAGAATCAGCAAGAACGATCCAAAAAGGTGATCTAACCCTTTTTTGGATGATTTACAGGGATTTTAATCCATTAGAATTGATTTTAATATGATTCCTTACATTATTAACCAATAAAATATATGATTTACCCTTTTTAATGGGTTAAATCTATGTTTTAAAGGTGATATCAAATTCCAGCCATTGATTCCCTGTTTTTATTTTATTTTCATGGTTTATTCATGTTTGTTTTACGTTCTACAACATAAAAATAATTTTTATTTACTGTTTTATGGTTTATTTTATTGATTTACATTAGTTAATGCATGGTTTTTCAAGTTTCTTAAATTTCTGTGTGTTTTAGGTTTAGAACAGTAAAGATAATGTTATTTCGGATTGAAGTACTCATTGTTTATTTTTGATTTTTTTATATGTGATGCATGCATGAGTTATTGAGTTACTGTAGAAAAATCAGAGGTTTTGGATATCGTGAACCCTGTCAAAAAAATCAGACATCAAACCGGGTTTTTAAAGCTTTAAAATCGTGGTTAAAATCAAGAAGGTAACTTGCTGTGATAATATTTCTCTCATCTTATATCCTATTTTAGATCTGTAAAGTGCTATGGATTCACATTGAGTAGATCTATCTGCTGGGAAATTTTAAGATTTTTTGATCACTGTTTAGTATTTTTCCCCTTTCAGAGAATCTGTTTTTAAAGTTAAAGCTCGTTAGGGTTTACCAAAACCCTAATCAGACTTGTGTTATTCATAAATCCCAAGCCACAGATCCGATTATAGATCTGTAAAAAGTGAGTATTATTATTTTCTTGTCTACTATTCACCACTAAAATTTCAGAGATTTTTGTTTAGGATTGCTATTTATTTTTGTATTTTCAATCTGAAGTAGCCGTTTTAATCCCTGTTAAAAGTGATATGTTTTAGCTCAGATTGCCGGAAGGGTTTCTCCCTAACCGGTGATGATTTTTCTGATCTGTAAATTGGGAAATCTCTGTTTTTTTTTCTTAGTTAGTTTCTGTAAAATTTTATAAATTTTCATGGAGATTTGACCCCTGGTTCAGGTCTTGGATTGAAAATGGTTGGTGAATTAGGTCAAAAATAGCATATTTTAGGGTTTAATGCAATTTTCGGATTAATTTAATGCCAAAAAAAATTATTTTTATAATTCCAATTCGACATTAGGGTTATAAAAAGTGCAGGTACCAATTTTTATGGATTTTGGAATCCATTTGATGGCTGAATCAAGCAAATTGCAAAACCGGGTTCCTGAAAGATCCAAAAACACTGCAAAAATTACAAAATTTGTGATATTATTGATTTTCTTGCATAAGCATATATTTTTAGGGTTTAATCATGTTCATAATCATATTAGGATGCTTTAGGTTTAATTTTGTGCTCATTTGATTTCATTTAGTGCATAAAACCGAAGTTTTTACCAAAATCTATTTCTAAAAACCCTGATTTCAAGGCCATAGTCTTGCTATCGGGGGCAATTTGGTCATTTGACCTAAATTTCGAAATCCTTAACCCTAATTTCATATTTTTAATCATGTCATAGCATATTTAGTTTGATTTATTTTTTATTTGTATTTCAAAACTTGCATTTACCAAATATCTTTCTAAAAACCCTAATTTCAAGGCCATAGTCTTGTTATTAGGGGTATTTTGGTCATTTTGACCCCAATTTCGAAATTTCAAATTCCATTTTCATATTTTTTTTATTTTATTTCATATTTTATTAGTTTTGATTTAAGGGAATCATGGAAAAGGCTTATATCTAGCAAAATCCAACAATTTCCTGATATTGTTGGATAAATCTAGAAAAGCCAACATATTTTCATTAACCAAGTTTTCTAGGTACATTAAAGACTTTATTTTTCATGTATTTAAATTTCAATAGTGATGTAACTTGTAATTAAACTTTGGAATAAGAATTTACATTTCCTGCTTAGTTTAGGTTGCATTGCATATAGTTTATTTTTTTTAAATAATGTTAATGTGTGATGGATGATGATTCATGCATATTCAAACTCACTATGGTCTACACGAATGGCACATGCACTAGCTTTTATGAAGTTTATAAACTTGGTGGAATTTGTATTTATGGCCATAGTCAGAATATGAATGATACCCAGATTTATGATCTTCACATTAGCCACATTCAGCCTACACTCTTAGGCTAACTTCAAAATGCACTACATTTCTCAAAAATACAAAAAGTATTTCTCAATTCCTCAAATCCATATTCATTCATTTCATGCATTTGCCAACTCCAATTCAAATCTCAATTCAAAGAAGTTCATTTTCCCAAAATTTTCTAAGTCTATTTTAAAAATCGATTTTCTCAAAATGTGGATTTGCCAATGGTATTTCAAGTATTTCCCAAGTTCCAAATTCAAATTTTCTAAGTTAGAATTTCAATTTCCAAGTTTGAATTCAGAGAAACCAAGTCTCTCAGAATCGATTTTCACCAAATGTCAAGGATTCCTCAAAATCGATTTTATTTCTCTCAGAAGTATATTTCAAATCCCAATTCACGATTTTCCAAGATTTACATTTTCTAAATATTTCAATCATTCAAAGCAAACATCATGTTTTCAAAATATGCATTTTCTGAAAATTCATAGCACATGCCTGATTCTATGTGCATTTAGAAATTAGAATATGATTTAGACAAGTTGAATAGAGTAGAGCATAAGATTGATCCTTGGTTCAATTACCCCTGTTAAAGGTGGCAGGAACAGTTGAACCTCGTACCGACAGGCGAGTCCCATTCTACGGAATTTTCCCGCATTTTTAAAACGGAGGCGAGTTATTTTCAAAAACTTTTCAAAGGTCAGTTTGATTTGCAAAAGTTAAAAATTTTGCGATGATAACAGGTTTGGCGACCGTGATGGGCCCTGTCTTTGCCTGATCAAACTAATGCTCTACTTAGTTCAAATTGTCAAAATCGATTTCCATGGAATGTCAGTTTTGCTTTATGATATCATGTGAACCTAGGAGCCTAGACTTGAACCCAGCTGACATGGAATGCATATAGACTAGGTATGGTTTGGTAGGACCATATTGAGGAGAATTATTCATGCTCACATAGACTTAGGTCTAATACAACACTCCTCAATTTAGGAATTGTATGAAAACAATGTTTGCTTCTTCAAATATTTCAAAATTCTATCTCTTTAGGACTTAGAGCCTTCTGTTTGATTGCATGTGCTCATGTTTTTAAAAAAACCACCCCCTACCTATATTGTCCCGGTCTTCACGTTGCTGGGCTCTCTTCCAGAACCATAGTTCGGGACAGAGCCTCACAACTGGGCCACTTATTTGGGTGAAAAACCCCCTGCCACGTACCAAGGGCCATAGTCCAACGTATATCGGCAAGTGCTCAAGGATGTTGGAAAACTTGAACCTAGAACCAGAGGAATTGATTTTATGCCACGTACATCGAGCCTTGGCTTGAGTATATAGGCATAACTGGATTGGATACAGATGATCTGAGCCTTAGAGTTAGGATTAAGGTCCTACAGCCATTTCAAAATTTGTGCATCTAGAGTCAGCTTTTAGGGAATGCTGTATGTGCATACTTGTTTGTGCAGAATGTGATTGAATATGTTATAGTCATTTCCTTTTATTTTCCATATTTTCCCAATTTTCTAAAATACTGGATGATTTTCTCAAAATTCCCCAATCTATGTCCGTGTACTGTCCATGTTTTAAACCTTGGACGATTTTCCAAATACTTCATTCTCCATTTATTTCTTCATATTTCATCAAACCCTAGACGATTTTCCAAATTTCCCTTAATTTCCTTCAAAACTCCAGGTGATTTTCCATCTTTCCTTTCTTCTGGATCTCGAATTTCCTGCTTTATTTTTATCCTGCCTGCATTTTTCTCAAATTTCCTGTATTTTCCCAAGTCTTATTCCAATTTCCATGTCTTCCAGTCCGATGGCATCCAGTCAGCTTGATTCAGTCTTCCCTGAGGGTCACATCTCCTACGAGGTGCGACAAAGTCTTCCCGAACATCGAGTCCTTAGCACCAGATTCTTCTTTCCCCGGTGGTACTATTCATGGTTCAAGAACTTCTCTCGTATGTTTCCGGACCATATGGACGAGTGTGGATTGGAACTGGCGTCCGCAGTGGGAAAGCAGACAGTCAACGGCAACTTGATTCATGCACTAGCAGAATGGTGGAATCCGAGCACTTCTACCTTCTGGTTCCCGTGGGGCGAGATGACAGTACTGATGGATGAATTTTCAGAGATTATGGGATTGCCCGAGCCAGCCGGTCAGCCTGGAGATCCATTGGAGAAGCAGTTTCTGATTAATGTCAAAGGTTTGGACCCTAAAGATGCCTTAGCTCGCATGACGGGATGCAAGTCTTGGCCTCTGATTGAAGAAGATGGAAATGAACCTGCTCGAAATCTACAGGCAGTATAGAACATTTGCAGAAGTCAGCTCGTTGTCCAGGACAGCTCGAGAGAGAATTCAGCACGCGATGGTTCTGTGCACGGTGGGATTAGCTTTCTTTCCCGATGGACGGAATTACATGGATATCAGAATAGTTCAGCTTCTAAGGAGATGGGGAAGTCGACAGACCAGCCGCCTCTCAATAGCCATGGCCGCACTCGCTTTCCTATACCGAGGGTTGACTCGTTTCGCACTCGGAGAGTCGATCCTAGTCGAAGGGTGCACCTATGCCTTGCAGTCTTGGTTTCTCCGGCATGTTCCTGTCCGAGCCAGTTCCTTCAGATACAATGGTGAAAAGCTTCTTCCAGTTGCGCGATACCGGTTCCTGATCGACAACCTTCAGGAGGAAGAAGTCGTATGGGACTACTTTGATCGTCAGGAATCACCTCCCAGATACACTTATGCTTACGGCAAGCAATTCAGGCTACTTGGTCCCTTTTTCTGTGCATACTATCATCCAGAGCGGTGTGTCAGGCAGTTCTCTCAGAGGCAGAAGCGCGTAGAGATTCGTCCACTAGCCGGGGTTCTGCCAGAATTCGATCTCGCATCAGATCAGTGGTCCGGAGCATACCATTCTGCCAGACATGGCTGGGATTCCTTTGTCAGTCTTACTATTTTTCTTGGTCCTCGTGTATCTTCTGATTATCTGGAGTGGTGGAAAATTGTCTGTCCCCCTCCCCTCTGTCAAGTGTATTATTGATAAAATCATGTTTTTCCTCTCAATAAAAATTCCTTTATTTTACATTGGTTTGACGACCTCGCCTAGGTAACAAGGCATATTTTCAGTTGTTCATCCTGCAAAGAATAGCAACACAATTGTCGTAATCCCAGCGACGACTCAATCCCTAGTAATGGGATATTATTTCAATTGTCTACCAAAATTCTCAACAAATATTTTCCTCCAAACAAAATTTCCTTCAGAAGCCTAACCATCAGTTCTGCCCTGCAGAGAGCATCAGCAATATCCAAGAGAACATTTGCGATACCCGATGGTTGATACAAGATCCAGAAAGAAAGCCGCATCAGTTGAAGGCGTCGCGTATTCAGTAGCTTCAGAAGAAGAGATGGACTCACCTCGATCAATTCAGAGTCAGGGTCAGCAGGAGGATGATGGCATCAATCCCCAAATGTACGTCATGTTCAAAAAAATGATGACCAAGATGCTGGCAGAGCAAGCTGAGGCAAGTACTGAGCAAATTCAGACCAAACAGAAAGATAAGGGTAAGGCCGTCAAGAATGTGAAGATCAGCAAAAAGCAGAGTCGGCACAAGGAAATATCTGATGAGTCAGAATCAGCTGACGATGCTGACAAGGAATGTGAAAATAAGTATGAATTCAGAAGGTCGACTCAGGGGCAGGGGTCGGCCTACAAATCCAAGAATCAGTCTGTTGACGACCCTACGCAGTCACAACTGAAAGATGTGATGAAGATGGTTAAGGATCTGCAAGCCCGCGACAAGGGCAAGAAAGTCTTCACCAGCGAAGACTTCTATGATGGACTGGATGGGGATGATGATCTTGATAATCTCCCCAAGAAATTTATCAAGTTTGATGGTTCGGGCGATCCAAAAGCGCATCTCGCCCTATTCTTCGCAGAATGTTCCAGGTTCAAGAGGAACAATCGTGCCTTATTTCTCTGCTTCCCTCGCAGTTTGGAAGGTGTCACAGCAAAGTGGTACTCGGAGCACATTAATCCGATAGAACTGAAAGAATTCGACAAAGTGGTCAATTTATTTATTGAGCGCTTTCTATTCAATGCTGAAGCACTCCCGACTCTCAGTCATCTCTGCAGTCTGAGGCAGAAGGAAAACGAGAAGGCCAGGGATTTCATTCATAGATGGAGATCCGCTTGCAATAAGATGTGCGAGCCAATAGCAGAAAGACACGCACTATCTTTGATCCTGAGCAACTTCTCGCAACCCCTGAGGGGACTAATTTCTACATCTCCATCGAAGAGCTTCATAGAACTAACAGAACGAGCTGAATGGCTCGAGTTGAGTATGGAAAACGGGTCTTATGAAGGTTTTATGTTTACAAAGAATAACAGTCAACAAGAATCAAAGAAGAAAGCCCATTTTACCTACTCTGCCAGTAACAGCAAGAATCAGAACAAAGGAAATGGAAAAAATCATAGTTATGCTTCAGGAGGGTCAAATCCCAACAAAAGTGATCAGAAAGGCAAGTCGATTATTCAATATGATAAGCAGCCACAGCAGACCCTCGAACAAAGATCAAGACCACAAGAAAAGCCGAAGCGGGAAGGATGGAGTTATAACCGCAAGTTTACTCCTCTAGACCAGTCCCTCGAGACAGTATTAGAATATATGCTCGGCAGTGATATGATTAAGCTTCCAAGGGTAGCTGACCCGCCAGTGGTTATGGGAAAAATGAAGGACAGATTCTGCAAGTTCCACCGAACTATGGGACATGATACCGAGAACTGTTTCATTCTCAAAAACATCATACAAGATTATATTGACAAAAATCTGTTAGTAGAAGGGGCTGAAGATGAGAAAATGGAGATTCTAAAACAGCCTTTCTTGCAGCACTCAACAACAATGATATCTGATCATCCCTTTCAGCCACAATATCATATCCGACCATGCCCTAGCAGTGATATCAAGGTGCAGCATCAGGTATTAGTGTTGTATAAGGCCCAGTCCGGTTCTCAAAAGATGAACCTCGTTTCAGCATTCAGTAAGCTGAAAGTTTCGAGAGAACCCGCTGGACTATCTCCAGAGGTAGCCAAAAGAATGCCCTGGTTACCCAAGAGCCTTGTCAAATCTACTTCGGAAAAAGGAAGAAACCAGAAGAAAAGGTCGACACGGTACAAAGACCAATCACTGCCTTCTCTAATATCCCTATCCTTGAGTTGGCACGTGCCTCTCCTAAGCATCAGCAAGTCCTGGATGATTTACTGCGAAAGATCAAGGTCAAGCCAGACACCACACCTGAAGACATGGCTCAGATCGTTAATCAAGCCATGACCAATGCTCCCATAACCTTCTCAGATGAGGATTTGCCAAAACCTCACGCATTTCATAACAATGCCTTGTACATTGTGGTGCGAACCCGGGGAATGACTGTGCCCCACATGCTTGTAGATGGAGGTAGTAGCCTCAACATTTGTCCTGAGATGACTGCCAAGGCTCTGGGTATAAAAGAAGAAGAGTATACACCGGATCCGATCACCATTTATGGGTTTGATAATCATGGACAGACAGCAAAGGGAAAGATCTTCTTGGAAATATTTATCAACTACTCTGTTCATACAGTGCTTTTCCATGTCGTTAACGTGCCGCCAACGTATAATCTTCTACTGGGAAGAACATGGATTCATAATGCCAACGCCGTGCCATCCACTCTGCATCAGTGCATCAAGTGGTCTAAAGGTGGCATGATAACTACTATTTTTGGGGAAGATCCTGAAGAGAGGCTACTTCAGCCTATGATCCCTAGGCCAACTTATACTGCTGATATCCCTAGCATTAGAGAAAGTGAAGAAATTGTTCTTAGTGAAAGCCTTGAAATGCTAAAGTTAGGAGCAACATCAGAGACAAATCACACTGCAGCAATGGTCCAATGGCAAGGACCACATTTCTTTAAGATTGGAGGTCGTCTCGATTACAGTACTTTCAAGGACCATCCTCTTTTCCCGCAGTTTGTTAGGACCAAGAAAGGATTTGACCTGTTACTGAAGCATGGTTATCAGCCTTTCAAAGGATTGGGCAAGAACGGAGATGGCCGGCTAGAGCCAGTGATCCCTGATCATCATCCGCACAGGGCAGGACTAGGATTCATGGGCAAAAGATCTCACAAAAATACTGTCTTCATTAAAGGGATCCATTAAAAATCTTTTACCATTTGTCTTTTCTATTCCATTCATTTGATTTTTGCAGTTTGTAGGGACAATGTCCCATTTCAGTTCATTTTTAAATGTCCTTATTTCATCAATTTTCTCGTCTATCTGGATGTCATCTTTCTCTTATTCCTCTGTAATTTGTCTTCAAAATTCATTTGTTCTTATCTTTTTTATTCCCATGCAATTTATGTCATAGTAAAGGAGCTTTCTCTAAAAGCTATTCCTTTTCAAAATTTCAGAATGTCTTCTCAACCGATAAAAAGGTTAGTCATTAATCCTTCAATCCTATCGAAACCGGCAAAGATATATCGGGCCCGAGCAAGAGCAGGGGACATTAAGGTCACAAAGCAGTCAGAAGAAATGGCAGAATTCGATTCGTTGCTTCCAGAGTTGCCAGAATTTGCAGCGATTCAGAAACAAGATGAACCATCGACCCTAGTCCAGGATCCGACTGAGGACATCAATATTGGTTCAGAAGATAGTCCGAAAATTCTCAAGATCGGCACCAGCCTAAGTACAGATGAGAAGGAAAGGCTCATTGACTTTCTCAAGCAGCACCAAGAAGTATTCGCATGGACTTATGAAGATATGCCCGGTTTAGATCCTAAATTGGTGGAACATCGACTCATTCTGAAGCCTGATGCGAAACCTGTTAAACAGAAGTTAAGGAAAATGGATCCTCGAATCGAGCAACAGGTCAAGGAAGGACTTGAGGACTTGCTTAAAGCAGGATTCATTCGAGCAATAGATTATCCGGACTGGTTGGTGAATATCGTTGCAGTTCCCAAGAAAAATGGCAAAGTGCGAATTTGTATCGACTTTCGCGATCTCAATAAAGCTACTCCAAAGGATGACTATCCCCTCCCAAATATTGACCTCCTAGTTGATAGCACGGCCGGGCATGCCATGTTTTCCTTCATGGATGGATACTCCGGATATAATCTGATCAAGTTAGCCGCTCGTGACCAATCCAAAACATCCTTCACCACGCCATGGGGCACTTTCTGTTATACAGTCATGCCGTTTGGGCTCAAAAATGCTGGGGCAACCCATCAGCGTGCAATGGCTGCCATTTTCCATGATCAAATGCATAAGACTATGGATGCATATGTTGATGACATCCTAGTCAAATCCAAAGAAGAAGAAGATCATATCGATGCCTTAAGTCAAGTCTTCAAGCGGCTTATTCTTTATAAGCTAAGACTCAACCCTCAGAAGTGTGTCTTCAAAGTTGAATTAGGCAAATTGCTAGGCTTCTTGGTCAGCAAAAAGGGGATAGAAATGGATCCCGCTAAAGCAAAGGCCATCATTGACATGCCACCTCCAACTACTCTTAAGGAATTGCGTAGTCTTCAGGGACGTATGCAATCAATTCAGAGATTCATATCCAACCTTGCTATGAGATGTGAACCTTTCAATCATCTACTCAGAAAAGGAGTGAAATTTGAATGGGGACCAGAGTGTCAGCAATCGTTTGAGCGTATCAAGAAATATATTCTTAATCCGCCCGTTCTAAAGCCACCAGAATTGGGAAAGCCTCTCTTGCTATACGTTTCAGTTAACCAAGCCGCTTGTGGCGGATTCTTGGCACAATATGAAGAAGGCAGTTTGGTTGAACATGCCATTTACTATGTAAGCAAGATTTTTATTGACTACGAGAAGAAATATTCTCAAATAGAGAAGACATGCCTAGCACTGGTATGGATGTGTCAGAAGCTGAGACATTACTTGTTAGCATCAGAAGTCAAGATTCTCTCAAAACTTAATCCTCTCAAGTATATTCTCGAACAACCATTTCTTAGTGGACGGATTGCTAAGTGGCAAGTCCTGTTAATGCAGTATGATCTGGGGTATGTTTCTCAGCAATCTATCAAAGGTCAAGCAATTGCAGACCGATTGGCAGATTTTCCTTTAGCAGAAGATGTTAGAATCGATGATAGCTTTCCCGATGAGCGGATCTGTAATGTTCAACAATCCCCAGTTTGGAATCTGTTTTTCGACGGATCCAAAAACATGGCCGGCATAGGAGTCGGAATCTTGCTGATCACACCAGAGAAAGAGATGATCCCCTTTTCTCTGAAACAGGATTTTCAATGTACCCATAATATGGCTGAATATGAAGCTTTAATACAAGGTATGAGAATTTTGCAAGACTTCAATGTTCAGAGGGTACACGCTTTCGGCGATTCATTGCTCGTCATTAGCCAAGTCAAAGCTGGATGGCAGGTAAAAGATCAGAAGTTGTTCCCTTACCAAAAGATCATTTTATCCCTTATCAACAATTTCGATGAATTTCAGCTTTTCCACATCAAAAGAGAGTTTAATCAAATAGCTGATGGTTTGGCCAGCCTGGGCTCCATTATGTCTTTCAGAAATGGAGAATCCTGTCGCTCCTTTGAAATCGGTAGACTTGACCAACCTGCCTTCGTTCCGGTAATGCAAGTCAACCAGGCGGAACAGAAAAAGAAGCCTTGGTACCAAGATATTAAATTTTTTATTGAAATTGGTAAGCTTCCACCAGAACTATCAAAGAAGGAGCAAAAAGCAATTCAGCATATGTCCGCCCGCTATTTTATCCTTGCCAATGTTCTTTATCATCGTGGGTTCAGTTCTGAGTATTCCAGGTGCTTAGACGAAGAAGAAGCCAAAGAAATCATACGAGAAGCGCATGAAGGTATTTGCGGTGGTCATGTCGGCTACCAAACTCTTGTTAAACAAATCATTCGGGCAGGATACTATTGGAGAACCATGCAGCAAGACTGCTATCGTTTTGTGAAGAAGTGCGTTCAGTGTCACATACACGCACCTTCCATTCATGCGCCAGCCACGTACTTGCAATCAGTCGTGTCTCCATGGCCATTTTCTATGTGGGCCTTCGACGTCGTAGGACCCATCTCTCCTTCAGCTTCTAATGGTCATAAATATTTCCTTGCCGCAACAGAATATTTCACCAAATGGGTTGAAGCCGTCACTCTGCGTACAGTGGAAGGTCGACATGTAGTCTCGTTCATTCATAAGAACATTCTTTGTCGTTTCGGTATACCGCACGACATTGTGTCAGATAATGGTACTCATTTCAAGAATGAGAGAATGAAGATCTTTTGTTCAAAATTCAGAATTCATCATCATTTTTCAGCTCCTTATTATCCACAAGGAAATGGTCAGGTAGAAGCAACCAACAAAAGTTTGATTCGCATCTTGGAAAGAACCGTTGAGACGGGTCGTGATTGGCACGAGAAAATTCATGATGCACTTTGGGCATATCGAACTACCATTCGAACCCCAACCAATGCGACTCCTTCAGAACTTGTTTATGGGACTGAGGTGGTGTTACCTCTTCATGTTCAGAAACCCGCCCTTAAGTTCGCATCTCTTTTAGAGCTACCACTCGATCAGTATCAGCAACAGAGATTGGTACAGTTAGATTTACTCGATGAAAAAAGACTCAAAGTAGCAGAACACGCTCAGTCTTATCGTCAGAGGATAGCAAGGCAATATGCCAAGTCAGTCGTCGAAAGGAGATTCCAAGTTAATCACTTGGTCCTTAGATCAACGGCTTATCTCAAGCATCGCCCACGTGGCAAATGGTCACCAAACTGGGAAGGCCCCTACGTGGTGAAAGAAGCGTTGCCTCGTAATTCATATCGTCTGATTAATGCAGACGGGGTAGAACTATCCGACCCCATTAATGCTCGACATCTGAAGAAATTCTATACCTAGAAAATCACCATTCTATCTTTTGTATTCTTCAAAAATTCCCCTCAATAAATGATCAATTATTCTTTGGTCAAAATATCTCTCTTCCCCAGAATATACTGGGGCATTCTTGTTAAAGTTGCCTTTTATCCAAAACAATTTGTGTGCAGGCAGGATCTAATAAATCTCTCATTTTGCACGCATGTGCACTCAGTTGCATCCATTTGCATTTGCACGCATTCATCTGCATCAATTTGCATTGAATTTTCCATTCAGGATAAGGGATAAATCCTGAGACCCCGGCAAGTCATCCAAGTCATCGCCAATTGATGACCCTTCAAAACCCAGTGCTCGTACTGGTAATCTTTAAAACCCAGTGCTCGTACTGGTAATCTTTAAAACCCAGTGCTCGTACTGGTAATCTTTTAAAAACCCAGTGCTCGTACTGGTAATCTTTTAAAAACCCAGTGCTCGTACCGGTAATCTTTTAAAATTCAGTGCTCGTACTGATAACCTTTTAAAATCCAGTGCTCGTACTGGTAACCTTTTAGAGTCCAGTGCTCGTACTGGTATCCTTTAAAAATCTAGTGCTCGTACTGGTAGTCTTTTAAAATTCAGTGCTCGTACTGATAACCTTTTAAAATCTAGTGCTCGTACTGGTAACCTTTTAAAGTCTAGTGCTCGTACTGGTATCCTTTAAAAATCCAGTGCTCGTACTGGTAGTCTTTTAAAATTCAGTGCTCGTACTGATAACTTTTTAAAATCCAGTGCTCGTACTGGTAGTCTTTTAAAATTCAGTGCTCGTACTGATAACTTTTTAAAATCCAGTGCTCGTACTGGTAGCCTTTTAAAGTCCAGTGCTCGTACTGGTATCCTCTAAAAATCCAGTGCTCGTACTGGTAATCTTTTAAAATACAGTGCTCGTATTGGTACTTTGTCAAAGTTCGGTCTTCATACTGGTCGCAACATAACTCTCACATTGAGATTCAGGCTCAATCCTTAGACCTGCGAACCAAACAATCTGTATCAGACCCTTGGGTCGTGCCATTCTGTTAATCTGACATTCGGGTTGCCGATTTTGTCAAGACCTCTAGTCATTCGTGTTATCAAACAGTTCTTTGAGTTATCAAAAGCTATCAAAAGCTATCAAAATCAATCGCCAAGTTTTTCTCTTGCGAGGGACCCTTTTTCCAGGGAGAGTTCGAGGGAGCTCGTTTCTTTTCGCATGTCTTTATTGTTCGTTCGTTGAACCCCTTTTTCTAGGGAGAGTTTGAAGGGACTCGTGATTCACGAATAGTTTGCAAAATAATCTTTATTGTCACACAAGGAATCCTTTTTCTAGGGAGACTTTCGACGGAAGCTCGTCCTCCTTGTAACCCTAAATGTCTTTTGTTAGGCCACCCCCGTCGTCGAGGACCCTTTTTCCAGGGAGAGTGTGATGGACTCGTTCCTCTATGATATCCTTTCAATCTCTGTTAGCGGCCCCCTTTCCATAAGAGAAGCCTAGAAATAGGGAGTTTTGACGAAAACTCTATTTCTCTTCGAAAGTTCGTTTTGCAAACACCTCCTCTTCAGGGAAGAGAGGAGTATCTTTTGTTACCCGTTCAGGTAAGGGTCAAGCCTGAGTCTCTCCTTTGGGGAATGGAGAGGAGAATCTAGCCACGGATGTGTCATATAGATCTCAAATGATTTCCTTCACCAAGGATTCCAAGAATATTTTGCCAATTTGCCATAGAAAATAGTTGTTGATTTCAAAATCTTTATCGCATAAAATTGTACCTCAGAATACCTTCAGTATTACTTCCGAAGTGACAAAGCTTTTGCGAAAAAGGATTCAAAATTCAAAATTTTTCTATTGGCCAACCAAAAGGATGAAGAATAAATCCGCGATATGGCCAACAAAGAGAATTCAATGTTGTTGCAAAGCCATGAGTGATTGATATTGATCGCAGTCAATGGCACATTTTTAAAGACCATTCTTGAAA
Source organism: Nuphar pumila (assembly GCF_984573655.1). Taxonomy (NCBI): domain Eukaryota; kingdom Viridiplantae; phylum Streptophyta; class Magnoliopsida; order Nymphaeales; family Nymphaeaceae; genus Nuphar; species Nuphar pumila. The sequence goes on from NC_143251.1 coordinate 97,141,428, forward strand.
AATAAAACAGTCGAAATATCCTAGGTGATACAGAAAAATCCATACCATCTCTACATCTCCTCCATCACCTAAGCTGCAATTAAATATCTGCAAAAGGGATCTCTCAACTGTCGTCAAGATGAAGGCGAATTAGACGAGTCGACCCCCGGGGCCAAAGAAGATTTGGATCATCTCCAAGATGACGGAGTTTGTGACGGATCCTTCCAGGGAAAGTCCAGATTACCGTCGAGATGAAGGCGAGTGTGATGGATCTACCGACAAACCCTAAAAGATATTTAATTTCTGCTATCATCAAGAGACTTCCAACCAAAGAGCTAATAACCGTCAATATAATCCCTGAGAGAGAAGAAGGATCGGAACATCTCTAAGATGAAGGAGTTTGTGACGTACCCTTCCAAAAAAAAAATAAAAGAGAGAAAAGTCAGGACATCTCTGTTATCGTCGCGAAAATTTTTCCCCGTCTTCCCTTCCTTGCGGAAGAGAGAAAGAGGAAACGCTTTCGCGCTTCAAACTTGACCGGATTTTGGAAAATTGTTTTGAAATACTCGCCTCCGTTTTGAAAATTGCGGGAAAATCCATGGGATGAGGCTCGACCTGTCGGTACGAGGTTCGACCGTTCCTGCCGCCTTTAACAGGGGTAATCGAACCAAGGACCAAAATTGTGCTTGACTTAGTTAAATTATCAAAGTTATGTTGTATCCTAAATGCACAGAGAATTCAGGCATGTGCTATGAGATTTTGTAAAATGCAGCTTGGGAAAAACATGATGTATGCTTGGAAAATATTTGGAGTTGAAAGATATTTCTCAGGAAAAAGAGGAAAGTCAATTTCTCAGGAAACTCAGATGAAATAGGGTTTTTGAAATCACGGGAAAGTTTATAAAGGTGCGGGAAAATCAGGAATAGTTGAAAATCCTGGGAAAATAGAAGTGATTCTTGAGAAAAGGATGAACCTTTGAAAAGGGAAACACTTCTTAGGAAAACCTGGACTTTGAGAGTTTTCTTAGGAAAATGATGGAAATTCGTTGGAAAGCCCTTGTGGAAAAGGAAAATTGAAACTTGGGAAGTTGAAAACCTGAGAATCTTAACCTCGAAATACTTGGAAATTGATTTTGATCTTGGAGAAAGATTGGAAAACTCCTTTTGAAAGTCTTAAGAAAATAACATTTTCCAGGGAAAACTGTGGAAAACTTGACTTGGGAAAACCGATTTTGAAAGATCCTCAAGAGTTTGTTGAGAAATCGATTTTCTTGAGAATGAAGTTTTCTTGAGAAAATCATGGGAAAACCAATGATTTCATGATGCGAATGACATGAGTAAATGAATGCACTTTGAAAAGATTTTCTGAGGAATTGGTTTGAAAAATGTGCATTAAGTCAAAATAAATCCTTCACATATTCTGACTGTGGCCATGAATATGTTCAGAGTTTAATTGATTTAATGCACAAAGCTTTGAAAACATTGGAAATATGATGTGCATTTTAAGATAGCCTAAGAGTGTAGGCTCAATGTGACTAGTAGAAAGATGATGGATCTGGGTCTCATCCATACTCCGACTAGGGCCGTAAATATGGATTCCACCGAGTTCATCAACTCCCTAAGAGTTGGTGCACGTGCCATTCGTGAACATCCATAGTGCTTTTGAAATAAAATGCATGAATCATATAAGCAGGATATTGCATAAATTTAAACTATATGATATGCATCCTAGTCTAAGCAGGAAATTAAATATCTTATTCCAAAATTTACATTATTACATCACTAAATAAATAAAATAAAAGGAATTTGCAGACTTCAGCTCCTTCATTTGAATGTCCCTGCCAAACTTGAAATAGGGTTAGCTCAAATATGTGGGTTTTTCCAAGATTTTCCAATAATATTATGAAATTATTGGATTTAATTGGATATAAACCCTATTCTCATGCTTCCTTGATATTTGAAATGATGTAAATGCAGAGAATTCAGTGGAAAACAGTTTGAAATTCGGAATTGGGGTCAAAATGACCAAAATACCCCTAAAATTAAAGTTACATCTTTAAAATCAGGGTTTTTTGAAGGAAAACTTGGTAAAATTGAGATTTCGAAATTCAAATTGAATCCAATGATGATGAAATGCAGTATGAGGCATGATGACATGCTGCTAAACACATTAGGACTGTAAAATCGGAATTTGACATTTTGCAATTTAGCCAAAATAATGAATTTCGCTTGTTTTTCACTTGGATCCGGGTCTTACGGGACCCTGTTTTGGTATTATGGCTAATCCGAACCTCAAACGGATTCTAAATTGCACCAAATTCGGTATGAAGCATTTACTTACTCTGATAAACAGCCTAGAATGCTAAAAATCACGAAATAATATGATTTAAATGCTAAACTTTAAAGAAAATCCTAAAATGGTGGATTTTGCCTATGGATCCGAACCAAATGCAATGCTTAATATGATAATGCAAGATTTACACCATGGAAACTTCTGATATTTTGCAGACTGCTAAAAGACCCGAAATGGAATATTTTTGGTTTTTACAGCCTCGGGATTTGAGCCATGGTGAGTTCAATAACATGGATTTAGTTCTGATAGAGGTAAAAATCACACTAATCTGATGTAAAACGCTAAACAAATATTAAAAGGCCATGGAAATTTATGAAATTAATCCGAGTTATGCATGACACCTACATTAACAATTTTCATGTTTATGACTTTGGCATTTGATCAACGAAAACACAGATAAAAATATAACTATTCCTGCCTAAACTAACAGAACAGACAAATATAGCAAAACAAGGGACTGACAAGAAAAATCCGAAGCACGTATCAACACTGCTCTAAAAATCACAGGCTTTCAGATGAAAACATAAGACACCTCGGACATAACGTTCACTTTTTACAGTTTTGGATTTGGAGCAACACACAAAGATAAATCATCGCCCTAAGTCGATCCAAGATCTCAGAGGCCCAAATTAGGCTCTGACACGTGTCCCAAACTCTCAGATTTTTGTCAGACATTAAAAAAAATCAGAAAAATCTAAAGACATCATATTACAAACTAGACATTCTCCCGAGTTCATAACATTTTTTCGATTGAAAATCGGATCTTCCATGAGGGATATCTTGATTTTACAAGTCGGCAAGTGATTTTCAAAATGCATCCCGGGTAAAAAAACCCGACTTGCCATTTTGAATGTTTACTGCAGTAAACAAACTCAAATGCCTTCGAATTTTTGGCAAAATTTCAGGGACACCTATAGGCGCATTCCGTGATTTTTTTGGAATTTTTAATAAAAAATAAATGCATAAAATGACGTGTGGACTGACTAACAAAAACAAAGACCTACTGAAAATAAGCAGAATTGAAATGGATGCTAAATTGATCCTAATTAATTCATGAAATATGCTAAATGAATGAAATAAAATGCAAATTAAACCTAGCTAAATGCATGAAGGTTAAAAATCATCAAGGAAGCATAATTAAGCATTTTTATATATGTCGTTTTATGAGAATAGCTCAATCCATCGCTTGGATGAGCTCTTTCTTCAAACGACTCCCGAATCGAATTATGGCATCAAATCAAGGGGAAAAGAAGTGCACCTTGCTTCGTTATGCAGCGTAGAAGCTCTTGAAGGGGGCGGCTATCACGAGCTTCCTTCGTCCTTCACTCCGGGCTTCGGATGGTTCACCAAAATCGACCTCCGCTTCAATCGAGTTGGCCACTGCACGAGCTTCACTCCACCTTCTCCAATGCGCCAAAGGGGGCACGATTTCCACAGTTCAAAATCCGATTTTAGGAAGGCTAGGTCGGATTTTCCAAGTTCACAAGAGCTAAAAAAAATGATCTCCTTCAGGCTGGGCGTGAACCCTTGTTTTTATAAATTTTCTGAAAAATTTTAAAATTCAAACAGGCTAGATCTGAGCCCTCCATGTGGCGCCATCTCAGGGGGTGCCATCTGAGGGGTTTGAAATTTGAATTTGTCTTTTGCAGGGAGCCCTCAGGTGGCGCCACCTCAAAAGGTGTTTTAATTTTTGAGAAAAATAAAAAAATGGAGATTTTGTGGGTGAGACACCTCAGCAGGGGGAATTTGGAATTTTTTAAAAGTTTGCTTGATTCTCTCTGCAGGGAACTCCCAGAAGGCGCCACCTCAAAGGGTGTTTTCTTGGAATTTGAAATTCAAACTCACCTTTTGTAGGGAGTCCTCAGGTGGTGCCACCTCATGGTGGGCTACCTTTATTAAAAATAAAATAAAAAATAAAAATGGAGCCAAGTGGAGTCCTGGAATGGTGCCACCTCAAAAGGTGTTTGACACATGTCAGAAGGTCAGAGCAGTGGGCTCAGAAGGCGCCACCTCAGAGGAATTTGAATTCTACCTTTTTTGGAGAAAGGAGATCTGGACATGTGGCGGACAAGTGTCAGCTGTCTGGAGAGGCTTTCTCAAATGGCGCCACCTCAGGGGGAAGTTTGAAATTCAAATGGAGGTTGGCCCTGGAGGAATGGAGGGTGGACATGTGGTGCCACCTCAGGGTGGCTCCTACAATGCCATGTGGCAAGAGGGAGGAAAAGGAGGGAAAGGACATGTGGCGCCACCTCAGGCCATCTGGAAAAATCAGAGCTCAGGATTTGTGCCACCTAGGCTCTGTTTGAATTTTTGAATGGTTTGCTTTTTTTGAAGAAAGCCAGGAGTGACATGTGTCTCCTACTTTTCTGAAAGAAGTAGGGAGAAGACATGTGTCTCCTACTTTTCTGAAAGAAGTAGGGAGAAGACATGTGTCCTCTACTTTTTCTGAAAGAAGCAGAGAATGACACGTGGCAGAGGGGAGAGAAGGTGGGTCAGGCCATGTGGCGCCATCTCAGACAACCTGGAAAAGGTAGAAGCTCAGGATTTGCGCCACCTATGAGGAGTTTTGAACTTTTGAATTCTAGTTTTTCTGAAGAAAGCAGGAAATGACACATGGCACTTGCTTTTTCTGAGGAAATGAGAGCTTGCCACGTGTCCTCTGCAGGAGACACACTCCAGATGGCGCCACCTCAGAGGAGACAAGCCTACCTTTTCTGTAGGAGTTTAGGAGTGACACATGTCTCCTACTTTTCTGAGAAAAGTAGGGAGAGACATGTGTCAGGTTACTTTTCTAGAAGGAGGGAGAGGTTGACACGTGTCCTCTGCAGGAGACACACTTTAAGTGGCGCCACCTCAGAGAAGACAAGCTCCACTTTTTCTAGACAGGACAACCTATGACACTTGGCATTTCCTGGTAATCTTGGAATGACACATGGCGCAGGATGGATAGGGTGACACATGGCAGATAAATGGGATGCCATGTGGCGGCTTCTTAAGGTAGCCCCACACTGACACTTGGCATGTAGTTGAGAGGAGAGAGAAAGGACAAGTGGCACCAATCCAGGGGACAAGGCTCCTATATTTTTAGGTTTTTTTTAAAATTCAAATTTTCAAAAGAAAAGCTTGTGTGACACCACCTCAATGTGGGTCCCACATTGCTTCTTTATTGAAATAAGGATAGAACCACAATTTCTTTTTGGAATTTTCATAAAATCTGGACTAATTGGTAAAACAGGAATTTTGGAAAGAGTTGGCCCTTGTGGGGCGATTTTGTAAAAAGAAGATATTAGAAATTGTTGACAAAATGGCAAAATCTGAGATAAAGTGGCTGAAATCCATATTGAAAACTATCCAAATTGTTTTCCTGAGGAAATATTTTGAAATTCAGAGCCCTGGGGGTAAAATAGGAAGAATTGATAATTTTGAAAACCTAGGGTTTTGAAATCAATTTTGAGAAGAGTTGAAATTCTAATCTGGATTGAAAATTTTAAAATCAAGAGTTCTGGACCTCGAAATGACATGCTGTGCAGTGCAGTGATTTGAAATGCTCATGCAATGATATGCAATGTCATGTCTTATGCAATAGAATCTTGAACCAAGACTTGGAGCTGTCTGTCTCCTGTCAGGAATAAAATTTTGAACATCTGAGTTAAAATTAGAGAAATTTTGAGAGTTGCAGATGCAATTTAGACTTTTGCAAGGTTCCAGCTCAGAAAATGACCATTTTGCCCTCCAGCGATTTCAAAGGTTGAATGATGGTGTTTGGTGGAAATGTCGGGGAGGTGAGTGAAAATTTGGGGTGTTTACAATCTCCAAAATGAAGGATGATGTAATTCCTGAAAAATTCAAGAAAGCTTCAATTCTGTCAAAAAGAGAGTGCAGAAAGATCATCATGAGAAGAGAATCCCAGGATATCAGACTGCCGAATCTATCAAGAATCTTCTTTAATTTTGCGAAATTCTTTTATCAATATTCTTTCACCAATAGCTCTCGTAATATCAAGAATATATTCTTTTCCACCCATATCATGGAAATTGATAGCTTCCTTGAGAGAAAGTCAATGGCAATGATAGTCGAATTCGAATCTTGATTCTACGGAGTTAAGTCCAGTCAGAGGTAATACTTCAGATAGACAAGAGGGAATATTATTCATATATATATGTGCTTATCATTCTCGAATCAACTACAATTTTTTTATCTTATTGGCAATCTTTTTAAGTTATCCTGACATGAAGTGAGAACTTGATGTTTATTTTGATGTATCCAGGAATTGTTGTTATCCCTTTTAGGATCGGATGATGGGAGTTGTCCAAGATCCTTCCCTTCTTGTTTTGATCTGAGTGTCTGGGCTCTCAGATTCGCACACTTCCCTGTGCTCCCCACTGTCCCACCATAGACAGTTCCCGTTCAGGTTAAGGGTTAAACCTAAATTTTCCGCAAAAGGTCATCTGTCTTAAAAGCCATTCAGTCTTAGCAATGAGACGTCCAAGATCAATCCCTTTTCAAGCTTTAGGGAACCCCCTTTCCTCCTTTTGCAAACCCCTCTCGGATTTATTGTGCAAAATTCGAAGGTCCCATCATGGTTTCTTTATTTGAGGACTCCGTATATCGTCCCCTTTCAGGTTAAGGGTTAAACCTGAGCCTCGTTTTTCCATGAGGTATCGTCCTCTTTCAGGTTAAGGGTTAAGCCTGAGCCTCGTTTTTCAATGAGGTATCGTCCCCTTTCAGGTTAAGGGTTAAGCCTGAGCCTCGTTTTTCCACGAGGTATCGTCCCCTTTCAGGTTAAGGGTTAAGCCTGAGCCTCGTTTTTCCACGAGGTATCGTCCCCTTTCAGGTTAAGGGTTAAGCCTGAGCTTCGTTCCATACGAGGTATTTTCTATCCCATCCAGGTTAAGGGCAAAACCTGAATCTCACCTTTTTTTTTTCGAAATAAAATTTTCTCCTTATTCTTCATTTCATATCTATCATCATCCTTTGAACTAACTCTTTCATACCCAGTCAGATTCATCTAATTGGGGCATTTTTATAGTCCAAATTTGGTGTGTTTTCTTTGCCACTAAGCTCGGCTTTCAACCGGCTTAGCAGCAAAGAGGGGCATCTGTAAACACCCCAAATTTTTACCTTCATCCAGTGTTTGTCCATTTCATAAGTCATTACAGATCATTGCATGTCATTGCACGTATTCTGCATAGCATTGTATGACATTGCATCTCATTTTCGAGATCCAGCACTCCTATTTCAAAACATTCAATCCAGATTTGAATTTTAAAGCTTTATTTCAAAATCAATTTCAAAACCTGGGTTTTTATTCAATACTCTGTCATTTTCCAACCCCAAGACTTTATATTTCGAAGTATTTTCTCAGAAAATAATCTGGATTCATTCCAAATTCACATTTTAATCGATTTGAATTCACAGATGAGACCCATTGAGGTGGTGTCGCTTCTGAATTCCTCTATTTATCAAATTTCTCAAATTTTTGAAAGTTTCAGTCCGATCAGGACTCTGTCTCAGAGTCCTGATCCAGTCAGAAGTCTGTTTTTAAGTCTGTTTTACTTCCATTTTTAGTCTTTTTCGATTATTTTCAAAATTTAGGTCATTTTACAGAGTCCAGTTAGTTCAGGACTCTATTTTAGAGTTCGGTCAAGTTAGGAGTCTAACCCTGACTGTGTTTTCTGACTTATTTCATCGTTTCTTGATAAAATCTTTCAAAAACCTTTCATTTGGCTTTCTAAAATTTAAAATCTCAGAATCCTAAGAGTTCAGGACTCTGACTCGGAGTTCCAGTTCGCTTGAGACCCTATTTTCAGAGATCTTGAATTTCAAATATTTATTTTAACCCCTTTTTCGAAGTTGTTTTCAGTAGTTATTTCAAAACTTTCAAAAATCGATATGGGCCCACTCAGTTGGAACCATATCCAGAGGAATTCTGACCCAGTTAGAACCCTATTCCATTTCAAAAATTTTAATTTCAAAGTTTACTTTTGAAAATCTTTTGAAAAATCCTTCAATTTCAAGTTTTAAAATCATCTTTTTTTGAAAAACTCAAGTAGGGCCCACCCGGGGTGGTGCCATATTCAAGTAAATCAGGGCTAGACTAGGGTTAGTCAGTGTCTTGGTTAGTGTTAGAGATTTAGAAGAGTCAAAAGTTATTTTAAAAACTCATTTTGAACTTTGGATTTTAAAACTAGTGTTTTAAAAGGTTTTTAAAGAACTTTAAAAACCCAAATGTGGAAAATGCCAAGTGGCATCACATTTGGGGATTTTTTAGGATTAGCTAGGGGTTAATTAGGCATTATTTAGGACAATTTAGACTAGGGGTAGTTAGGTAACTCCACCCCAAAATCGCCCCCCCCTTTAGAAGTCCAAAAATTTCAAAATTGCTAATTTTTAAAACATAAAAAATTGTTATAAAAGGCCCCCATAGGGGGGACGATTTTTCCAGACACCTTGGGAGAAAATCTTGGAGCTTCTCTCTCCTCTCCAGCCCTTCCTCCATTGCTGCAACTCCAAGGTATGAACTTCTTCACTTTTCTTATTTTATTTAATGATTTTTAATGCTTTAAACCTAGATTTAGGCTTGGACACCCCTCCTTATGGAAGATCAACCATGGTTTCACCTCAAGAACCATCAAGAATCAGCAAGAACGATCCAAGAAGGTGATCTAACCCTATTTTGGATGATTTACAGGGATTTTAATCCATTAGAATTGATTTTAATATGATTCCTTACATTATTAACCAATAAAATATATGATTTACCCTTTTTAATGGGTTAAATCTATGTTTTAAAGGTGATATCAAATTCCAGCCATTGATTCCCTGTTTTTATTTTATTTTCATGGTTTATTCATGTTTGTTTTACGTTCTACAGCATAAAAATAATTTTTATTTACTGTTTTATGGTTTATTTTATTGATTTACATTAGTTAATGCATGGTTTTTCAAGTTTCTTAAATTTCTGTGTGTTTTAGGTTTAGAACAGTAAAGATAATGTTATTTCGGATTGAAGTACTTATTTTTTATTTTGGATTTTTTTATATGTGATGCATGCATGAGTTATTGAGTTACTGTAGAAAAATCAGAGGTTTTCGATATCAGGAACCCTGTCAAAAAAATCAGACATCAAACCGGGTTTTTAAAGCTTTAAAATCGTGGTTAAAATCAAGAAGGTAACTTGCTGTGATGATATTTCTCTCATCTTATATCCGATTTTAGATATGTAAAATGCTATGGATTCACATTGAGTAGATATGTCTGCTGTGAAATTTTCAAATGTTTTGATCACTGTTTAGTATTTTTCCCCTTTCAGAGAATCTGTTTTTAAAGTTAAAGCTCGTTAGGGTTTACCAAAACCCTAATCAGACTTGTGTTATTCATAAATCCCAAGACACAAATCCGATTATAGATCTGTAAAAAGTGAGTATTGTTATTTTTCTGTCTACTGTTCACCACTAAAATTTAAGAGATTTTTGTTTAGGATTGCTATTTATTTCTGTATTTTCAATCTGAAGTAGCCGTTTTAATCCCTGTTAAAAGTGATATGTTTTAGCTCAGATTGACGGAAGAGTTTCTCCCTAACCGGTGATGATTTTTCCGATCTGTAAATTGGGAAATCTCTGTTTTTCTTCTTATTTAGTCTCTATAAAATTTTATAAATTTTCATGGAGATTTGACCCCTGGTTCAGGTCTTGGATTGAAACTGGTTGGTGAATTAGGTCAAAAATAGCATATTTTAGGGTTTAATGCAATTTTCGGATTAATTTAATGCCAAAAAAATTTATTTTTATAATTCCAATTCGACATTAGGGTTATAAAAAGTGCAGGTACCAATTTTTATGGATTTTGGAATCCATTTGATGGCTGAATCAAGCAAATTGCAAAACCGGGTTCCTGAAAGATCCAAAAACACTGCAAAAATTACAAAATTTGTGATATTATTGGATTTTCTTGCATAAGCATATATTTTTAGGGTTTAATCATGTTCATAATCATATTAGGATGCTTTAGGTTTAATTTTGTGCTCATTTGATTTCATTTAGTGCATAAAACCTAAGTTTTTACCAAAATCTATTTCTAAAAACCCTGATTTCAAGGCCATAGTCTTGCTATCGGGGGCAATTTGGTCATTTGACCTAAATTTCGAAATCCTTAACCCTAATTTCATATTTTTAATCATGTCATAGCATATTTAGTTTGATTTATTTTTTATTTGTATTTCAAAACTTGCATTTACCAAATATCTTTCTAAAAACCCTAATTTCAAGGCCATAGTCTTGTTATTAGGGGTATTTTGGTCATTTTGACCCCAATTTCGAAATTTCAAATTCCATTTTCATATTTTTTTCATTTTATTTCATATTTTATTAGTTTTGATTTAAGGGAATCATGGAAAAGGCTTATATCTAGCAAAATCCAACATTTCCTGATATTGTTGGATAAATCTAGAAAAGCCAACAAATTTTCATTAACCAAGTTTTCTAGGTACATTGAAGACTTTATTTTTCATGTATTTAAATTTCAATAGTGATGTAACTTGTAAATAAACTTTGGAATAAGAATTTACATTTCCTGCTTAGCTTAGGTTGCATTGCATATAGTTTATTTTTTTTAAATAATGTTAATGTGTGATGGATGATGATTCATGCATATTCAAACTCACTATGGTCTACACGAATGGCACATGCACTAGCTTTTATGAAGTTTATAAACTTGGTGGAATTTGTATTTATGGCCATAGTCAGAATATGAATGATACCCAGATTTATGATCTTCACATTAGCCACATTCAGCCTACACTCTTAGGCTAACTTCAAAATGCACTGCATTTCTCAAAAATACAAAAAGTATTTCTCAATTCCTCAAATCCATATTCATTCATTTCATGCATTTGCCAACTCCAATTCAAATCTCAATTCAAAGAAGTTCATTTTCCCAAAATTTTCTAAGTCTATTTTAAAAATCGATTTTCTCAAAATGTGGATTTGCCAATGGTATTTCAAGTATTTCCCAAGTTCCAAATTCAAATTTTCTAAGTTAGAATTTCAATTTCCAAGTTTGAATTCAGAGAAACCAAGTCTCTCAGAATCGATTTTCACCAAATGTCAAGGATTCCTCAAAATCGATTTTATTTCTCTCAGAAGTATATTTCAAATCCCAATTCATGATTTTCCAAGATTTACATTTTCTAAATATTTCAATCATTCAAAGCAAACATCATGTTTTCAAAATATGCATTTTCTGAAAATTCATAGCACATGCCTGATTCTATGTGCATTTAGAAATTAGAATATGATTTAGACAAGTTGAATAGAGTAGAGCATAAGATTGATCCTTGGTTCAATTACCCCTGTTAAAGGTGGCATGAACGGTTGAACCTCGTACCGACAGGCGAGTCCCATTCTACGGAATTTTCCCGCATTTTTAAAACGGAGGCGAGTTATTTTCAAAAACTTTTCAAAGGTCAGTTTGATTTGCAAAAGTTAAAAATTTTGCGATGATAACAATAGCCTTGTTGCTTCTGTGATGGGTGTCAAGATTATCCCTTATCCTGAATGGGAACACCTCGAACAACGAGGGTTAGGTTTATCCCTTAACCTGAAAGGGTAAAGAATAAAAGAATACCTTATTGAAAAGAGGCATCAGTTTTATCCCTTAACCTGAAAGGGTAAAGATTTTGATAAAATTTAATCAAATTGAGGAAAATTTGATAAAACTTGATAAAATTTGATAAAATTGATGTAAATTTGATAGAAACATGAATAAAATGAATGAAACTGATAAAGATAACAAGATTTAACTGAAAATTTATAAGATTTTGAGAAAATGAGTTTTTCTGATCCTGCCTGCATATAGGATCTTGAAAGGAAAAAATGTTCATTTAAAAGGTAAGTGAGAAATCATTTTTGGGAAGAAAAATCAACCGCGAGAAGAATGATCAGCGCGAGGACTGAATCTCTGAAAGGGAATCAAACATGAGAGATCATCATGAGGGTCAATTTTTGAAGGCAATGGTTTGGAACCTAAAAAAGAAGATCAACAATAGATCTGATTTCTGAAAATAACAGTTCAAAACTGATAATAAGATCAACACAAGGGTTGATCTTTGAATATAATGTTAAAAAACCCATTTTGGAAGATAAGACCAATACAAGGGTTGATCTTTGGATATAATGATTTGAAACCCATTTTGGAAGATAAGAACAACACAAGGGTTGATCTTTGAATATAATGATTTGAAACCCATTTTTGGAAGAATATGGTCAACACAAGGGTTGATCCTTCAATGCAATGGTTCGAAAACCTATTTTTGAAAACATGATCAACACGAGGGTTGATCTTTCAATGCAATGGTTTGAAAACCTATTTTTGAAAATATGATCAACACGAGGGTTGATCTTTCAATGCAATGGTTTAAAAACCTATTTTTTAAAAATATGACCAACACGAGGGTTGATCTCTCAATGCAATGGTTCGAAAACCTATTTTTGAAAATATGATCAACACGAGGGTTGATCTTTCAATGCAATGGTTCGAAAACCTATTTTTGAAAATGTGATCAACACGAGGGTTGATCTTTGACAGAAGTTGGATAAAAGAATATTTGAATTTTTTGTTTATGAAGACTTTCAAAATTTCATGATTTTTGAAAAACCCTCATAGGTAATATCATTTCTCTCGTGAATGATGTCTGGATTGGTCCCGCATTCTGAAAAGAATAGGAATTTAAATGCGGTTTAATAAAAGTTGATGAAGAAGATTTTTGAAATATAAATTTTCAAAAACAAATGCCCCTGTGTGGCAGAGGAAGGAAGTATTTTGATATCAAATATATGAAGGAAAATTGACATTTCATTGATGAGCAAAACTGATAACAAAAGACTGAAATATTTACAAGTATTTTGTCCAAAAGGTCACAAAAAGACTGGGCTGATTTGCCCCCTACAAGGTGATTGGCAAAAGAGGAGGAAAGCAGAAGATTCTGGCATGATTAATCTTCTGAGTAGTCCGGGAGAGGCTTTGTCATGATGGCTAGCTCATCTTCCTCTTCATCTTCAACAAAGAGACTTTTGTCGACGCAATCCTGAACAATATTTTTGAAGATGAAGCAGTGGTCGGTGTCATGCCCCACTGCTCGATGGAACTTGCAGAACTGATTCATGAACCTTCCCATAACTGTGGAAGGATTTGTGACTTTTGGGAGTTTCACCAACCCTTTGGTAAGCATGAATTCAAGGGCTTCTTCGAGCGTTTGCTTCAGAGGAGTGAACTCACGATCATTACTCCAACCTTCGCGCTTTATCTTTTCTTTTTGCGGAAAGTTAGACTGAGACGACTTGTCATTCTGCTTGGAAGACTTCTCCCTTTGAGTTGTACTGTGGTTTTGGCCTCTTTTACTGCTGCCATGATCGTTGTGAGAGGTATTAGTTGCATGAGTGAACTGCGCCTTCGTCTTCTGGTCTTGGATATTTTTGACCAGAGGCGTGCCCTCGTAAAGCTCACTTTATATTCCTGCTTTGAGCCATTTGGCTCGCTCAATCAACTTGATAAAGGATTTTGCCAGAGAAGTGGCAATGAGGCTCCTCAGGGGTTGAGAGAAATTGTTGAGGATTATTTGCAATGCATGCTCCTCTGGAATGGGAACTTTCATCTTGTTGCAGGTGCTTCTCCACCTGTGGATGAATTCTTCTGCTCTTTCAGTCTCATTCTGCTTTAAGTTGTAAAGGTGATTGAGCGTAGGTGAGGCCTCAGTATTGAATATGAAGCGCTCAATGAACAAATTGACTACCTTATCGAACTCTCGTAGTTCGATAGGATTAATGTGGTCGGCATACCACCTGGCTGCTACACCCTCTAGACTGCAGGGAAAACAGATGAACATAGCCCTGTTGTCTTTTCTGAAACGTCAACATTCTGCATAAAGGTAGCTAAGTGGGCTTTAGGGTTGCTAGTTCCGTCGAATTTGAGAAATTTATGAGGAAGATTCTCCAGGTTATCATCCCCATCTAGGCCATCGTGAAAATCCTCGTCGGTGTAGGTCTGCTTGCCCTTACTCTTAGCTTGAATGTCCTTGATTGCTCGATTCATCTCCTTCATTTACTTGCTCATCGGGTCCTCTGCCGGAATCCCAGACTTGGGCTTGTTGACAGATTCAGGCTCTTCTGCAGCTATCTTTACGGACTGTCTCAGAGGATTCTGATTGTAGACAATCTGCTCTTCCTCTTCTGATTCTTCCTCGACTGACTCTAATTCCTCAGAAGTAGTGTCTGGTTGTACCTTCTTTCTGATGATTCTGACTTGCTTTTTTAGAGGCTTCTTCCTCAGTTTGCTTTTAGGAACTGCCACTTTCAGATTGGCCTCGGCTTGTTCCGACATCATCCTCGCCATCATCTTTTGGAACATACCATATATAGCGGGGTCAATGTCATCTCCTTTGTTCTGACCCTGTCCCCTGACCGACTTATGAGAGTTCATCCCTTCCGCCTCACTGTCGTTGTGTTGAGGAACTGTTTCTTTTCCAGCTCTTGTCTGAACCATTTTCGGATATCAGCGTACTCTGTGGAGGAAAGTGGAGGTTTTTTAGACCGAAGAAACTTTTGGAGAAGGATTAGGTTAAAAAAATTGTATCCCATTACTAGGGATTGAGTTGCCACAAAATTTGTGATAATTGCGTTGTTTACTCTGCGAGGGAGAGTAACCAACTAAAACACGGAGAAAAATGCTTATTTTGAAAAGGATATCTCTTGACGGAAAGAGATTTTATAAACAAGAATATAAAATCAGAAGAAAAATGAGAGAAAGAATTTGAGAATATAAGGTAAAGATTTAAAATTTGAAGAACTTGCAGACAGGATCAGAAGAATTTTAAAGAAATTTAGAAGAAGAGAAAGGAAAATACACCTGGGTTTTAAAAACAAAGAGGAAATTTTTGAATAATATATACCCAGGGTTTTAGAGAATATAAGGAAGATAAAATATCAAACAATCACAGATATACAAACAAGGATGCACAAACAACACTCCCTAATGCTGACTCTAAATGCAATATTTTAAAATGGCTGATAGGACCTTAATCCTAACTCTAAGATTTAGATCATCTGATTCCAATCAAGGTATGCCGATATACTCAAGCCGAAGCTCGAAGTACGTGGCATAAGATATTCCTCCGGTTCTAATTTAATGGCTTCCCAACATCCTTGAGCACCTACCGATATACCTCGGACTATGGCCCTTAGGTACGTGGTAGGGGGGCGCGAACCCAAATAAGTGGCCCAGTTGTGAGGCTCTCTTCCGAACTATGGTTTAGTGAGACAGCCCAGCAACGTGAAGACCGGGACAATATAGGTAGGGATGTTTTATAAAATATGTTCAACATGCAGATAAAAACCAGAAAGCTCTAATGCAAGTCCTAAAGAGATAGATTTAAATGAAGAGAAGCATACACTTGCATACATTGTTTACATTCAATCCCTAGAATTGAGGAGAGTTGTATTTAAAACCTAAGTCTAATGTGAACATGGAATAATCTCCTCAATATGGTCCTACCAAACCATACTTAAATCCTATATGCAATGATATCAGCTTAGGACAGAGTCTAGGCTCCTAAAATTTGCATGGAAATGAAGCTGATATTTGAAGAATAAAGACTTAGATAATATTAAAGCAAAACAAAGGCATAGATCCGATCGAACGAAGACGAGTCCCATCTCAGTCGCCAAAACTGTGATCATCGCAAATTTTTTCCTCTCTTGGTGTTTTTCTCTCTTCCTTCTCTTTTCCTTTTTTAACCTCTATTTTTCCTTTTTGAAGGGGAAAATAAAAAGACAGAAAAAGAAGAGAGAAGAGAAAAGAAAAGAGAGAGAAACTCTTTTGCGGGGTCTCACTTGACCTTGATTTGAAAAATATTTAGAAAATTACTCGCCTCCGTTTTGAAATATTTTGCGGGAAAATGGAGAGACGGGATTCGCGCGTCGGTACGAGGTTCGACCGTTCCTGGTGCTTTTACTAGGGGTAATTGAACCAAGGATCGAATTTATGCCTTTTGCTTTTGCCTAAATATTATCTAAGGATTTATCCTAAGAATAAAATGCACAAAGAATCATGCTTGTGCAATGCAAGGATGTATGCTCTTTTGAAAGATGATTTTAAAGATTCCCAAGTGTTCTGATATGAACTTGATAATAAAGTGAAGAAAAATTCTAACTTAGAACTTGAGATAGATCAGAGAAGTTTTAAGTTTTTGAAATAGTCAGAGTTGGGAAAATAAATCTTTTGAATTTGAAAAGAATGATTGGAAGATAAGTGAAAAGGAAATGAAGTTTCAAAGTCAGAAATGGACTTTGAATTAGAATCGATTTTCAAGGATCGATTTTGAATTCGATATCAAAATAGGAACTTGAATTTAGACTTGAGAAATAATTTTGAAATTGGCTTTGAGAATAGGAGATGAAATTAGATTTGAAATGAAATTTTAATCTAATATTTGAGATGGAACTGGATCTGAGATTTGAGATCCGAGATAGGGTTGGACCCGGGTTCTGGAATTCTAAGTGGGATTGGATCCGAAGTCTAAGATCCGAGATAAAGTTGAATTCTAAATCATAAATGGAATTGGATCAGAAGTCTAAGATCTGAGATGAAGTTAGATCTGAAATCTGGATTCTAAATTGGATTTTGGATCTTAAAATGGATTTAGGATCTGGAGTCTGAGATCCAAGGTGAAATTGGTTTCTGGATCCCAAAATGGAATTGGATCTAAAGTCTGAGATCCAAAGTGGAATTGGATTCTAACTTTGGATTTGGATTTTGAAAGTCCAAAATGGGACTTTTTGAAGATGAATCTGGGTTTCGAAAATCCAGATTGAATTTAAATTTAGGAAGGGTCAAGTTTTGAGATTCAGAATCAATCTCAAACTTTGATTTTTGACTTTGAAGATGAGAAGATAAATTTGATTTTGAATTTGAAATCGGAAGATGGATCAAAAACTTTAAATTAAACTTTGAAGTTTGATTTAAAATTTGAATTATGGGATATACAAATGAATTTCAAAGTCTAATTGGACTTCAAATTTAAAGTTTGAATTGGGAATCAGAAGATGAAAAAACTTCAAAGTTAACCTGAACTTTTGAAATTGAATTTTGAATTGAATTGGAAATTTGAAGTTTGAATACAAAGTGATTTTGAAATTTCAAAGTCAAATTGGACTTTGAAATTGAATTTTTGAATCTTGAAGTAAGATAGAATTGAATTTAAATCTATAAAATAGAATTGATTTGAGAAATAAAGAAAAGAATCACTTGAAATTTTGAAAAAGGAATTTTGAAAATATGATGCAATTCTATCCTAAATAATGAATGAATTTAAAGAATTTTTGAAATTGGATTTTGAAAATCATATTTCATTCTTTAAATGAATTTAAAATAAGATTGAAAATATAATACATCCTTGACAATGGTCATTGAATGTATTATATAATAATCATATCTAAATTCAAATAAAGAATAAAATACATTTTGGTGCTTTTATAGAGTTTACAATGAAATTAATTCTCAGTATATCCTGACTATGGCCATTGATATATGTATTGAATCAATTTTAGACTAAACTCTGATAAAAGAAAAAAATATTTAAGGAAAATATGATGAATTTTGTAAATGATCCAGTGTGGATCCAGTGTTTATTTTATAAAAGATAAAAATCCTAAGTTTTGTTTACATCCTGACTATGGCCATTCATGTAAATCATCAACTTAGGATTAATTTACCTCTTACGAAATGGTGCATGTGCCATTCGTGTGCCCATTTGTGAATTTCTGAAAGTAAAAGAAGCAAATGATATGGAAACAAGTAATTTATGATATTTACAATGCTCATTTATTCTATCTAAAAGCTGGAAATATAAAATTCTTATTAATGTTAATTTACTACAATCTTTGAACTGGGACCTCTAATCTAGGAAGGAATATTTACATTTCTCTGTAAAACTGAATGGAATAGCATGAAGTAACATATCATCATGGAAGGAATTTAACAATTTTACCTCTCTCCTGCGAAAAAGATGGATCATTACCTGATATATAGGAAATCACTTAGTCTTGAGATGTGATGAATGAAATACTCATGCCTACTAATGAAAAATGCAACATGAATAATGTACTGAAATGATGTTTATGAACTAATAAAGGATAAAGATTGCAGTGAGATCATTGATGTAAAATGGAAGAGGCTGCAGATAGCTATATGATCTGAAAGTTTAATGGCTAAAATATCCCAACTTACCTTTGACAGTCAAACCGAATAACCATGACTTACCTTCAGCCAATACGTGGTTCTCGATGGATCAATATAATGACAGACCTCTGGCACTGTCCAATAAACGAATTTATAAATTGGCTCCATCCAATTGATCTCATAACATAGGTACAGCAGAACTGAACAAAAGAAAAAGATGTGAGATGGATGTGTCAATAGAGTGTTGCTGCATGTATGTGTGGGCTACAGTAGCTGGAAGATATATTACAGCAAGGTGTTATTGTGCTGAGTGGTGGAGATAGATGTGCTGCGTAATGGTGTTGAATGCTAAAACATTATAGCAGTGAATAGGGGAAAATGTGTATGGTGGTAAATGAATAGCAATTTAATATTCTAGCTTTTTCCAAACCATTTTCAGCATCTCTCCAATGTGAAGGGCTCGCCACGCTTCAGACTCATTGACTTTCCCATTCTCAACCTGATTGACATTCTTTATAGATTCAGAAGTCTCTCTTTGGGTTTGAATAAGAGTAAGCAAGAGGCGATATGTCTCAACATCATATATGGCAAGGGATTTGGCGATTTTCAGCCCAAGCAGTGGACTTTGGTCCCACTTTCAAGCCTCGACTTTGACAACATTGACAACTACTCTAGCCTCAGAAAATCTTTGTTTTTGAGCAGATTAAAATAAGGACAAAAGTTTTCCATCCTCTGAGTAGTTTGTGACATTAATGAACCTTCTTGCCCAAGATGAGGCAGCTCCCATGTTACGATGTTCTGTATATTGAGGACCCAGATCACATGCTGTATTCAGATTGTTGCTTTCAAGGGGGAGTGCTTCATTCAATGCTTCCAGAACTTCGATTTGCAGCTGAGTTTGAGAGTCCAGGGATGCGACTTCTGCTTGCTTTACTGGGCAGATGCCTTTGTAGCAGCCAGAAAACAATCTTCACTATGAATTTTGCTTGCTAACACTGACACCAAAAAGATTAGATGGATTTTCGTGCTTGCAAAGCAATTTCCTTGAACAAGCTTAAGGCAACACTGCCTTGTCCTGCTACAATATAGCACAGAGTTAGATTAATCCACTATTTGCCACGAATGCACATCTCAGGCATAATCTCTCCATATGGTGTTGTTGTTATGTACGTCAGACTGCAAAGGAATAGTGTAACTGTGACATGCTTCATCACATCAGGATCCCACTCGATCTTGCCGAGACGAACTTTTATGTAAGTCAATCATCAAGAGAAGAATTGCCTCTTCTAGATCATAGGAACCATCAACCTGAGCATCTCTTGATAAGATCCTTCTATAGTTCTAGAAGGAACACAACAGGGCTGCTTACCCCTTTCTACAATTTATTATCCACCAAAATCTATGGTATACCTTAAGAAAACTTCTCGCATACCCTTGCCCAAAGAGATATAGAAATCAGAGTATACCCTCCCTAGATGAATCGCTGGTTGTCGATGACATATTACACCAAAAGATTGACAAAACATAAACTGACAGATGGAAAACAGAATATACAATGGACAAAAGGATGCTATCCCCATTACTTTATTCAAAAAGAAAATGCAACAATGTCTTCATCCAAAAAAAAAATTTCTGAATGCTTATCCTATCTAGAACATGATTGACGCAGAAAATCACAGATGCTAAAATGACATAACTTTAGTTTGATGGGCAAAAACCTTCAGAGAACGATGAGCTATACTCCAGCTAATAGGCTTCTCTTATGAGGGATCATCCGGGCGCCATGACCTTACAGGAGATGCCAATATGAACATTTTGGTCTTGATGCTAAAATAACATCAAGGAGATGTAAGAAAGGTTAATTTCATTTAAACCTCTTTAAGAATCCTTCTCAATTTCACAGGCCCCTGGAAGCATCAGTGGATGAATGATCCGAACACCAAGCTACATCGACTAACAACACACACAACCTTGAAGCTTCACGAACTTAGATTGTATGGGTAGGAGGGTGAACCCATCATGCGGTAATGCATTACAGAAGGAAGACAATGATGGAATGTAAAGGAGCACAGAGGAACCAATATTGATCATGTACAATGCAACATACAATAGGGAAGTAAGGAAATCAATATAACTTAGAAATCGAAATAAACTTAGGAAACTAAAACGCAGATAAGGAAATACACATAGACGGGTAATGAAAACGAAAAATAGGGATAAAATAAAATGAATCGATAGTGGTAAACAACGTAATTAACATATAATCAAGAAGATGATCGGCTGCCATCCAAGCAAGAGATCAGATACAAGTAGATGATCAAGAAGAAGAAGAAAAGAAAGAAAAAAGAAA
Organism: Nuphar pumila; assembly: GCF_984573655.1. Classification (NCBI taxonomy): domain Eukaryota; kingdom Viridiplantae; phylum Streptophyta; class Magnoliopsida; order Nymphaeales; family Nymphaeaceae; genus Nuphar; species Nuphar pumila. Next base: position 97,162,339 of record NC_143251.1, read on the forward strand.
GAAAAAACGAAGAAAGAAAAAAAAAGAATGTTGGAACACGATTGTTCCCTTTTGATATTGCACATTTACGCAACTCGATATTTGCTATACGCAAAATCGAGGTTACATGGGTGCTCCAATGAGGTCTATTAAACAGGAAAAACTAAAAAGAAAACAAGAAAGAAAAAAAATGGAAATTACAGAGAAAATCGATCCGGCTGTAGGTTTTCCTAGAAAAGGGATAGTGGTGATGAAGAAGCAGTAGTTGAAGGAAAGAAAGCAACGCGTATGGAGGGGTGAAAAGGGTTCCTGTTGCAGAAGAGGGGTGCGGTGGTGAAGAAGTGATGCCTTGGGGTTTTCTCATCGTGCCCCTCTTAAGGAGGGGGACGAAGGTTCGGGAAGGGGAGGAGTTCGGTTGGAGTTTGTTAGGGATGAATGAAGGAAGGAGGTCGTGGAGGATCGGATGATGGAGAGGAGGTCGCACATGGGGGGTTGGCCATGGAGGGTTCGGGCGAGAGAGGGAGTTCGGTGACGGAGGAGATCCTTCTGGAGGAAGGTTTTCGAGAGAGAGCGGGAGAAGGCGCTGCCTTCTTTTACGAAGGGTCTTCACTGAAAAACCCTAAAAAGACAAATTCAAAGGGGGGCCCTTTTTTTCAAGTTTTTACAAAGAGGGGGCTCCCTAACAATTTTTTGCAAAAAAAAGGTGTTTTTCATAAAACTCGATTCTCTAAAGGTGTTTTCAAAAGGTTATTTTTGTGTTCTTCTTTTTCTATTTTCTTATTTTTTTGTTTTTTCCTGACATTTTCTATATTTTTTTGACATTTTTAGAATAAAACCCTAAAATCAAAGATTTAAAACTATTTTTTTTGTATTTTTGAGAAATAATTACAAAAGAGGGTTTTCTGAGAATTCAAGGCTATTTTGGGGAAATTTCTTCAAAAAAATGGGTTTTGGACCCAGGTTTTGAGAAAATGTTCGAGTTTTTGACCTTGAATCGGGAAATACAACGCGATGGATCCAAACGGATACCGGACGAACTGTCTGAGCCTTTCAAAAAGTTTGTTTTGGAAATTTTGAAAACTTGATTTAAAAATTGGATAATGAAGCTCAGATTTGGATCTTTTATCTGGATCCGGATCCGAAATTGAGTCAGATATGTAAAATGAATTTAATTTCAGTAAAATTTGAGAAATAAAATGGATTTTAGATTTAAAAGTGACTCAATTACCCAAAAAATGGAATCAGGGGTAAAAAGGGAATATTTATAATATTTTGAAAATTTTGGGGTGTTCACAGAAACACATCCCAACCATTCTTTTGTGGAGAATTAATCTGGATCGTCCACTTGATAAACCCTACCTACTTAAGCTTAGAGAAAGAAGGGGGGTGATTTTTGCTCTCTCCCTTTCTCTCTTCCTCCTTCCTCTCCTCTCTTCTCTCTCCCACCGAATTTGTGAACCTCCATTAGATCCTACCTTGAGCTTGTATGTAGGGCTGGGTACCGAAGAGGGACTCCTCTCTACACTCTAAGCCAACAGTAAAGTTTGGATTCCTCCATTGCACGCATCAAATGTGAGTTTTCTTCCATCTTCAATTTGCAAATCCTTTGTTTTTTTTTCAAAGAAATATATGTGACTGTATCTTCTTTCTTCATGAAACCGGATTCCACAATGCATGAATGTTGAGTTGCATGTGGATTCGGTGGATTAGATTCGTGTTGTTCCTTAATTTCATTTTGTAGCACTAGATATGATGCATTCTATGACACACACACACCCAAGGTTTAAAAAAAAATGAGAAATGCATGTATAGGCTTTTAGCCAGTTCATTTTTATTTTTCTTTCTGGTTATGGCTGTTTGCTGGCCCTGTCCAAGGTCTGAACCATCCGTTAGCCCAGTTCATACTCGGTATTATTGTCTAGAACGAGCTTCTCGATTATAGAGTTGTCAGAGACACCTCTGAAAAATTGATTGTATCTCACTTGATACTGGTCAGTTTTCAGTGTTCTTGGACATTATGGAAAGCTAAGCCACAGTCCTCCAACTTTGTAGTTGAGAACTTTTCCTGCTTCGGTATGTAGGGTCATTTAAATCTCCTATCAAAATGTTAAACATTCAGATTTTTTTGTCAGTCCCTGTTTAGTCAAGAATACCCTGGACAGTGTCCCATATTTTTGAGATTTCTCTTGTCTCCCTCAATGAAAATTCGATTGGTTTGATTCTGTGGAAAGCTAAAAGATAACACTACAACTTTTGTGTTTTGGGTCAAGGCTGAATATTTTCCTAAACATCTCAAAAATATTGATCTTTCTGCTGTCATAGAAGTCATGTTTTTTTTATCTTGTTTGGATTTTTCTCATTTTTGGCTGAGTTGGGTGCAGCTCAACAAAGGTCCCTAGCAGCCCAGAACTCTGGGGTCTGCTTTATTGTGAAGTTACCTGCAAGAGAAAACAAAAAAAAATGTATAGGTTAAAGTATGACAGCCCCGAGTCAAACCACTTCTTCAAATAATCATAGAAACGCATGCACTTTTGGTAGTCGCTTTTCCGTTGCTCCCAGACCTTGGGGTTCAGTTGAGAGGCATGGACTGAGGTCTGAACCATGAAGTTCAGACCTGGTTAGTCCATTGGACAGGCCCTATACTGGTCTGAACCCATTCAATTCAGACCAGGGAGCTTAGGCAACCAATTTGGGCGGTTGCCACACAACGGGTGCACCATTCGGCTGGACCGAGTTGGGTGCACCAGCTTGCTGCCCTGAAGGCAGCCAAACACCTTGAAGACATGCTCAGTCCGGAGGTCCTTCAGTGGGAATTGGCTGCAATCGAAGTTACAAAAATATATTTATAGAGTTATGTTATTGTGAAATGTGAGGACAAGGGGAAAATGGGATAGGCTTTGGAAAATCAGTTTGCATGCAAACCGATTTGTAGCCTCCGAGTTTTGATATTTTGATTGCGTTGGCTGAGTGGGTATGCTCAGTTCAGTGAGTTAGACCAAGGGGAGGTCTGCCCCTCCTTGTTGCAGCCACTGGGTTATGTGGTACCAAATTATCTTTGTGAGCTACATAGACGAAGTATTGATTGACCCTTTTCCCATCACAATGGTAGCACCATGATGGCTGCCATACGTTAGCATTTCACCTTAGCATGTGAGATATATATTTTATTTGTGTCAAAGTTCTTATTTAGCAACTCTACGGTTATTTGTGCCCTTAGATGGATGCTATGCTTCGCTCCACATTTTGACACAACCTTGATGTGAAACACGTATGGCATACTTAGTTGACATGATTCATTGAATACGTAAGAAATATGTCAGTGGCATGTCGATGAAATTTAGACACTTATCCAAGCTCTTGATTCATGAAATATGTAAATGGAATTAGCGCTCTTTTTACATCACACATGATTATGCCACATCACTTGGGCACATCTTGACACAGTTGCGACTTTCTATCGTATGCATGATTATTCAAACATTGTAATGTTTTGAATTATGCTTAATGACGCACCTTACATGACATAGCTACTTTATAATCATGATGGTTCTAGTTCATAAGTTATTTAACATATTTTATAAATGATAGTGAATGACAACATGCTTATTGACAGTTCACGTGAAATTGTCGCACATTCCGACAGGTTTGCAAGTATACAAAAGAACATTATGTAACATAAAAATATTAATGTTATGGCATGAATGAATACGTTCCACTTGCACATCTTGTCATCGAACTTAGACATATTGAATGAATTATGTTGATGATTCAAGTTTTTTAGCATTTAATGAATGCTTGATTATGTTTCATGTACGATTGCATTGGTCACATGATTCACCTTTGGCACTTGATCTGTCTCATAAGTACAAAGGGGACTTGAAGCGCATTGTAGAAATATACTTATCCTTTAGACTTGATTGTATGACAGACACTCCGTGGCGAGTTAGTGTGAGTGATGGACCCACCTCGTGACTTGAGCTCACTTATGTTAAAAATGTGTGTTGTTACACGTACCTTCCTTCTTAGTACATCTTATGTGATATGTTTTTCGAGGTGTCATACATTGGACATATATTTAATGAAATATTCATTGTTGAATGCTAATGTTAATTCTATAGTCATGCTTGTCGCTTGATCACGATCTTACTGATTATCTTAATCATAATGCTAGAGTTGCATCTTCCTTGCTCACTTGCTTCAATGATTGATGTACCTGCCTAAGTAGGTTAGTGCTTGACATTGTCGCTTATTACTTAGAATAATCCTTTACTTGTTGCAGTTACGCTTGTCTAATCATTTCAAATATGTTAATTGTCATGCACATATGTTTCCACTCGTACATACACATTGCTTGTGATATTTTATCTGTTCTGTCATGATAAATTCACTTGTGTTGTTACCTTGGTTATTTATGCATGTCATGTTATAAATGTTGTGTTTTTTGTAAATGGATTATTGTGGATGATTTCTCACCAACTCGCAAAAGTACTGACCCCGTTTTATGGTGATACAGGTGGTGACTTTTCGTGGTGTGATGGAGCTCGATGTGCGGCGGAGGGCTGAACCCACACTCTAGAACCTTGAGATCTTGGCAGTTGACTTTTAAAAAAGGAAAATGATGTATATTCCTCCTGTATCATTTTGTAGAACTGTAATAATAAAATGTTCTTGTTGTTGTTCACTTTGTAACCCGCTCGGAACTTCCAACCGATTTTCCCATATGTTTTTCCGCTTTGCGCAATGTTTTCAAAAAAAAAATCCCTAAAAATCTAAATGATTTTCCAAGTTGGGATTCTGGGACGTTACATTTGATGATGGGGACATTTCCTAAGGAGATCCTTCATCCTCTCTTAGGTCTCATGAAATTGCTCGCCATCCAGTTCAAAAAAACTGGTGGTGGCTTGCCGAAACTGATTGGTCCTACTTATGGGAAAGTACTTCTTCAAGAACTCCTTCTGTAACTGATCCCATGACCCTAAATCTATAGAATCTAAGGTCTTTAGCCAATACTTGGCCTTATCGTTCAATAAGAATGGGAAAAGGGTCAATCTCAAAGCATCGTCTCCAAAATTATGTATCTTCACTGTAGAATAGATTTTGAGGAACTCGTCAAGGTGCCTATAGGGATCCTCATGACTAAGGCCGAAAAAAGATGGGAGCATCTGAATGACATTGGCCTTAATCTCGATATGCAGCGCTCCTACATCGGGTCTACGAATGTAGGATGCCTGGATATACTCCGTAGGAACAAAGTACTTCATCAATGGACGGGTAGAAGCTGGAGTTGGAGGATCCATGTCACCTATTTCACTTGGACTTCAAGGAGAATGTAAAATTCTCTCTAGGTCATCGATAAAAGGATACAATGAAGTACCTAAAGCTCTTTGCCCCTATATACACTGGTGCTAAGATCAGATGTATGGAAACAAACCTAATCCATCTAAACTAAACTAAACACAAAATAAAAGAAACAAAACACAAGTAAAAGCAGTAAAACTACTCTAAATTATGTCAAAAATATTTAACTATTCTACAAAATTTAAATAATGAAAATCTACTCTAAATCACAAATTTAGTAAATATAAGAAATAATGAACTATGTTCTCTAAAAGTCACATGTCTATTCGCTCATTGACTCATGCAGTTCAGTGAATCCTAGAAAAACAATACGTGAATCCTATATTTACTAACTATGTTAAATCCTATTAACTAAAAAGAAAAGAACAATAAACAAATATTAATAAACTGAAATATTAGAAATAACAGAATATCAATCACCGTTCCTCGACAACGACAGCAAAATTTGGTTGATATTTTTGCAGTGGTATTTTTAAAACATATTTTTCAATAAGAACTTTGGAAAATCTTCAACCAAAAGTATAAAACCTGACTTTCCACTTTCGTGGCGAGTACAGGTCGAATCCTTAGGGAAGAGGATAATATTCTAATTATTTCTCAAAAAATTTAATTTATTAATAGAACAAATGTTTACAATTAAATCAAACACTATAACTATAATTAAGTTACAGACTAAAAATAAAAATTAACTAAAAACAAATTCTAAAGTAGGTTGCTAAAGCCTTCTCTAGATCGCAGGGGTATTTTCATCTTTTCACCACCTTTGCATTCACACTCTGAGCATGAATACACCTTTTGACCTGTAGTGAACTTATCAACCTAAACAAAAAAACATAAAAAGTCAGTATTAAAACAAATACAATTAATTCTAAATTACAACTAATTATAATTCTAAAAACAACTATTGAAAATTAATTTGTAATTAAACTAAAATTAAGCCAAAACATAAATTCTAATTAAACTAATTAATGTAAGTTAAACTAACTAGACAAACTACTCTAATTACACTAATTATTATGCAGAGAAATACGGAAAATAATAGCAAACTAACTAATTAAAGAAATGATTGTTTTACCCTATATGTAGTGCAAAATTAAATTTTGACAGGTTTTTGAAAATAGACAGTTTGGAGGGGCAAACGAAGTCCAAAAATATTGAAATTATTTTGTTCTATTGTTTGACACATTCAAGAATCTGTTAAATTTTACAGAACCAAAAAATTCATCTGAAAGCTCCGGATATAAGCGTTTCAAATCCGAGAAAATTTTGGAAATTGTCTGTCCCAAAATTTAAAAACCAAAAAAACCTATTTTTGAAAAACGCTTAAAAATGTGACCAAACCAGCTCCGATTGGGCTTATTTTTGGTCTGCAGGCAGTCAACACACCAATAAAAAGAAATGAGGTGGATTTTCAGAAAAACTTTAAAAATTTCCACATAAAATAATGACTGCCACAGACTGGAAAATCCATTTCAAAAATTCAATTAAAAAACCAATAGACTATCATTCTCTTTATGCAATATTGGTCAAAGGTTCAGAAAAATATAGATATTTTAGTCCTACACACTGCTGAATAACAGTAAATAGACTCACATACACTATAGAATAAAAAAAATATGATATAAAACTAAATTACTTTAAGGAAGTAACAACTTAGTTCTAAGACACGACTAATATGCATACTAGCAATTGACTAACCTAAGATGTAGAACAACTATAAACTGAGATAATTTATACTACTTAACATGAATCCTAGTTAAGCACTAATGAGGATTAAAAGATATAAAAGAAAAATTGAACATGAAAGGCTTAACCACTTTCACATTAACTAAGCAAGCTTAAATGCTAAATTATATGGACTGTCCCCTATGTGGGACCTACTCAATATGCAAGTTAGTGCTTAATATACTGTAGTACACATGCAACCTAATTACTAATCGACTAATATGCAAAAGCCAATTAACAAATGATATGCAATGTATCAACACATCTATGTTATTTACCCTAAATAATGAAATTTGAAAATGCTTAAATTACCCTAGCTACGAGAAGGGAAGGTCATAAAAAGATTAGGTAAATTTGCAGTAAATATGGGGTCCACACATTATTGCCTTGAAGAAGGTTGAAACCATTTAAGATAAAGAGAAATCGCCAGCTCTACGGGCCCACACGTTTTGCCTTGTCACAAAGAGGGAAATTTCTTTACTTTAAATCAGCAATAGATTTAGGTAAGGGTTTGACATTTCAAATCCACTTACCTAATTTATAATTAAGGAGATACTCTCTTGATTACACCTTCACAAATTATTCAAACCTTCCCAAATGAGAAGTCACAAAATTTGTAAACCCACAAAACTTACTAAAATCACTTATGATTTACAAAATATGAACTTACCCCTCCTAAAATTTCGAAAATCAACACTCTAGCTAATTAACTCCTAGCTAATCTAATATATATATATATATATATATTACCTATATTAAAGAAGACATGGGCATATTGGGAATGCATGAAAATATAAATGGTTATTAACAAAAGAAACGCCAATTCTATTTTAACTAACTATGAACTCATAAACCTACTCTGACCTAATACATTGAATCTAGTTTAAGAAACTAATCAAATGTCTAAACTTACTAACTTGAACCTTTCAAGGTTCAGCAATGGCTGCTCTCCTCTATGAGAAAAACATCAGCCATTAATGAACTTTGAAATTCACTACAATACCAAAAAAAAAAATCAACTATCAATTTAATCTACTCAAACAAGATAAATCTATTAAAATAAAATCTAAAGTAAACACTCTCAACCCTGACACATACTCAATCCTATACTGCTAAACACTGAGACTTCAGACCTTCAAAATGCAAAAAATATATATTCAAATGTAAAGTTTGTAAAACATCAAAACCGGCTAGACTATGTCTAGCCAATTTTTCCAATTAGCTAAAACACACAACATGAAACAAATTCAAAATCTAAATTTAAATAAGACTCAATCTTATAATAAAAAAATATAATTTTCAGATGCTACTACTGTTTAAAAAAACAAATATCAGACCTAGATTTTATAAAAGCCCAAAATCGGCTAGATTGAGTCTAGCCGATTTCCTTCTTTTTTTTTTCACAACTCGACAAAATCAAAATAAATGCAATGAGACCTAAAACTAATGCTAGACTCAATCTAGGACAGGACAAAATACAATTTTAATATGATGCAAATATATGTATAAAAATTTCAGAACTTGAAACAAGCATCTAGATTTCTATTGACTCAATTTAGCTAAAGAAGGGATGAGAAAAAGACATACCTTTTGGTTTGTCCGATGAGGTTGGAGGGAGAAAGAGCAGTTCGATGCTTTGGAAGGTTCACAAGTGGCTGCACTCGTGTAGAAAGTCGAACACTAGAGAGGGTAGAAGTGGATGCTAGAGGTGAAGGCCAATTGGGAGAGAAGGTCGGCTGGTCTTCGTGGATATGTATGTCACACCAACACGAAGCAGACCTCCACACTATCTGCAACACCTGCAAAACACACAACAAGCACACAACAAACCCACAAAAATAATAACATGAAAGAATAAAAGATAGTGGAGGGAGAAAGAAGAAGAGAAAGAAAAAGTAGAAGAAGAAGAGAAACCGTGAATGAGAGGGAGGAAGGGATAGAGAGAATGGGGGAGAGAGAAGGAAACAACTGGGCATTTTTTCCAAAGCAAAAAATGCTCAGCCCTAATTTCTGAAACTATTTAAACCACTATATTAATCCCTAATTCTAAAAACTGCCTAATTAAAAATATTTTTTTAGCTAAAGGTTACGTCTTTGTTTATTTACATACAACTACTTAAATGCATTGTAGAAAGGGAGAGTTTGGAAAAGTGATCAAGGATTACATTATGAATCATGTGTGATTATGGATCTTTAGAGTTTGGGTCCAGCCCATGATCCATACTTAAGCTACTGGGTCAGATCTAGATCCGAACGGCCTCGAACTCCACTCCAAAACCATAAAAATGCATTATCTTTCTCAAATTAACTCTGATTCAAGCGAAATTCGAACCGTAGCTCCTTTGTATTCAAATGCATCTATACATGAGTTTTTAACCTTGAATTTTTCTTTCAATGCATGAATAAAGAATGAAAATGATGTGCATTTCATGCATCAGCAACGACAAAATGGTAATTTTAGATTTTAGAGCATATTTTTGGATTTGGATCTCATCAGGAGATCCAATTGGTCCAACCCATGACCCATATCAGTTTGGATTGGATCCAAAATGCATTGTGAACTGGATATGAATTCCAAAAGTCAACACCCTTCAGTAAATTCAAATTTTTGATTTTTTTTTTTTTTATGGTTTGAAGGAGGCAAGTCTCACTTGACAATTTTGAAATTTCAGGAAAGAAGGAAGGAGGGAGAGGGGTGAGATTTTCAAAGTCTCTCCTTCCTTTTTCATCCCATGCTCAAGGAAGAAAAGAAGGCAAGAGGAAAGATCCATTCTTCCTCTTGCCATTAATGATTTTCTCTATGCAGCCGCCCTCCTCCTCCTCTTCTCCAGGTCGATAACCAACTCCATTCAATGAGCTTTGTGTTTCTTATCCTGTCTATTCTCTTCTTCAACTCTCTTCTATGTTTGAGTCAAAGTTGAAGGTGCTGGCCAGCCTAACCCCTCCAACACTACAACAAGGAAACCGCTACTAAGGTAGAATCAATATCTTGTATCTCCTCGTGTTTGGCAAAATTCGACAACCTTCTGTCACTTCAAAAATCATTTTTTGTTAGAGAAGATTATCCTTGACATTTTTTTTTGAGAAGAAAAGCATTTTGAACCAGATCGGAATCACCCAAATACAAAATCGGGTTTCTGGGTCAGCAGCAAGCCTATCCAATCTAAAATGGTCAGATTCGAGTAGTTATTGATCTTTGATCGACCTGAATTTTGGATATGTTGCAGAGAACACATCCAATAGGTCTGAGTTAAATGTTGGCATGATTTCATTCAAGGGATCTTCATTTATAAAATCCAGAATTTGAAGGGCATCCTTGATGCCTGGCACAGTCAAGATCTGTCAGACCGATCTTATGCAGTGCATAGTTTCTTAAGCTTTTTGAGTTTTTCTGGTTTTCTTCTTTCATATTAAAGTTCTGTGTGTCTACTATAGAGCACAAAGTTTTACATGTCACAAACAAATCAGTCAAATTTTGTTAGGAATCTGACTGACCGGCATAGTTGATATCATTTTATGTTCATTTTTTGGTCATTTTGAGCCAAGTTTGGGGTTGTAGTTCGCTGACGAACACATGAACCTCCAGTTAAAATTTCACGACCACCATTATTCGAAGTAGTCGGTGGTGGAGATTTTAACATGTAATTTTTTTTGGGTCTGTCGCAGAACAACACTAGTCCGACTAGGCTCAGTGTGCGGGCTCAGGTGTCGGTTGGCCCAGGTCCACTTTAGTTATTTTCTTTCAATTTTTTTTTGTTTCATGTTAGTTTTAGGTTGTCTAGAGTCAGTCCTGACCCCGATTTGATTTGGTCAAACTTTCAACTGGGTTAGAGTCAGCTTTTGTAATCATCTAGTCAGCCTAGTCTACCCGACCCACTCGACTAGCGTAGGTAAGGGCAGATTCATCTTTTCATTTGGGTACAATTGTAAAGCGGGCCCCAGCTGCATTGTGGAGGTATGAACACATCTACTACAACAAACCAGATTATGGTTTTTGTTAGAAAATCAGACTTAGTATGTTTGTAAACCTAGTCCAATCAGCTAGGCCTAAATGTAGCCGGTGGTGCGGTTTAGTAATCGTGTTAGACTAGACCATGTGCATAGTCATATCCAGTCATCTTACATTGCATTTAGGTCTATTTTTAGGGTCATTTAGGTCTGTATTTTTCAGTGTTTTGTCACATTCATCAACCTGCATTTAGAGTCTAGATCTAGATTTGGTTAGTCTATACTAACTCTTGTGCAAGCAAGTTTCTTTTCTTTGTGGTTGCAGTGTTTTGTAGGTGAAGGCAATAATCTCATGCACATCACCGTGCCAAGAATATCAAGTTGCTAGTTTTATTTGTTTTATTTGTTTTCTTTTCTTTTATTTTTATTTAGTTAAGTAGGGTCTTAGGCTAATTTTAAATCGAGTTGTATTAATTTTTAATTCTGCTTGAACACTTGTAATAGGCTTGGTGCTCAATTATTTTCACAATTTTAAGGCAATAAAGAAGAGTGAATTGTTTGGAATATATAGTCTTACTCTGTTCCCTGTGGATTCGACTAGGACTTAATCACTTTCGTGTGAAACCGGTTATAGAAATTTGGTGTACAGTTTACACTTACATTTTATCAAAAAATATATTTTAAAATATATTTCAAAGTTAAAAATACACCAAATTTTTGGTGCCATTGTCGGGGAACGACGCTTAAGGCTAGGTATTTACTTTATTGCCTAGTGTTTGTTCATGAATATTTAGAATCGTTAGTTTGCTTTCGTTCATTATTTAGGATTGCTAGTTTAATTTCTTGGTTAATATTTGTTAGTTTGCTTTCGTAAATTAACTAAGATTGTTAGAACCATGCTTGTGTGTTAACCCTAGAGCTATCTTATTTTTACTGGCCCACCTAATTAGGGTATCCAATTTAGGTGACCGAGCATCCAGTTTATTTATTGTTAAGATAACTCTATTGTTGCAAGTGTGTGATTGATTGTTTATTTGCTTTTGTTATAATTGCTTGCTTCGTGGTGTGGTGTGGTGTGGTTTGATCGTGATTGAATGCTAGTATAGGTAGAAAACCCTTTCTAAGACGTTTGCTATACCGGGTCTGTTTTCGTCGCAAAATTTTTCCCGTCTTCCCTTCCTTGCGGAAGAGAAAGAGGAAAAATGCTTTCGCGATTCAAACTTGACCGGATTTTGGAAATTATTTTGAAATACTCGCCTCCGTTTTGAAAATTGCGGGAAAATCCATGGGATGGGGCTCGACCTGTCGGTACGAGGTTCGACCGTTCCTGCCGCCTTTAACAGGGGTAATCGAACCAAGGACCAAAATTATGCTTGACTTAGCGAAATTATCAAAATTGTATTCTATCCTAAATGCACAGAGAATTCAGGCATGTGCTATGAGATTTTTGGAAACTGTAAAATTGGAAAATATGATGTATGCTTAGAAAACATCTAAAGTTGAAAAGTATTTCTCAGGAAAAGATGGAAATCAATCTCTCAGGAAAACTCAGACGAAGAAGGTTTGAAATCTTGAGAAAGTTTATAAAGAGTTGGAAAATATTGAAGAAGTGAGAATCTCGAGAAAATCTGGAGAAAGTTTATAAGGGACTTGGAAAACCATGAAGAAATGAGAATCTCAGGAAAATCTTGAGAAAGTTTATCAGCTTTGAAAAATCATGAAGAAATGGAAATCTTAGGAAGATTTTGAGAAAGTTTAGAAAGACTTGTAAAACCATGAAGAAATGAGAATCTCAGGAAAATTCTGAGAAAGTTTAGAAAGACTTAGAAAACCATGAAGAAATGAGAATCTCAGGAAAACTGAAGGAATTCTTGAGAAAAGATGAACATTTGAAAAGGAAAGCACTTGTTGAGAAAATGCAGACTTTGAGAATTTTCTTAAGAAAAGGATAGGAAATTTATAGGAAAAATTCATTGGAGAAGGAAATTCAAAAACTTAGGAAATTGAAATCCTGAGAATCTGTTTTTTTTTGAAATATCTGAAAATCAACTTGGATTCTTGAGAAAATGAGAAATTCCTTTGAAAAGAATCTTGAGGAAATAACTTTTTAAGGAAAATCACAAGAAAACATTTGATTTGGGAAATCCAACTCCGAATATCATCATAGTTTCTTGAGAAAATCGATTCCATGAAGTGAAAATCTTTTGAGAAAATCATGAGAAAAACAAATGATGCAGATGATGTGAATGAATGAATGCACTTTTGAAAAGATTTCTGAAAATTTTATTGGAAAAATATGGATTAAGCCAAAGTAAATCCTTCATATATTCTGACTGTGGCCATGAATATATTCAGGGTTTATTTGAGTTAATTCACAATATTTTGAAAACATTGGAAATATGAGGTGCATTTTCAAGATAGCCTAAGAGTGTAGGCTCAATGTGACTGGTAGAGAGATGATGGATCTGGGTCTCGTCCATATTCCGATTAGGGCCGTAAATATGGACTCCACCGAGTTCATCAACTCTCTAAGAGTTGGTGCACGTGTCATTCGTGTTCATCCACGGTGAATTTTGAAAATTTGAGATATATGCATCATAGAATCAGGATATTACTGAAATCAAACTATATGAGATGCAACCTAATCTAAGCAGTAAAAGTAAATCTTATTCCAAGGTTTACATTGGATTGTTACATTGCATAACATAAAGTAAAAGAAAATTGAAATGGAGCCAAGGAATCAGCATCTTCTAGATTTTCTTGCAAAAAGAGAGTTAGTACCAGATAACCGAGGGAATGGGTATATATATATAATATACAACAAAAATATACAAGTAAATATAGAAATACTTGAATTTATGATGAATGATATATGATAATGAAGATATATTTACAAAAGTAAGAGAAAAGAGAAATATATGGAATAACAAATACACATTAAGGGATATATATATCTATAAGTATATATACATGTATACATATATATAGACATATATATACATATATACGCATCCATATAGATAGATATACAATAGATATACATATACATAGATATATATATACATATAATGAGAAAATATACATGTTTAATGGAAATTCCATATAATGGGTAAAACCAGAAAATACAGGTATATACAGTTTCTGTAGGGGATTTTACACAGTCATATTTCCCAAATTACAAAGTAATTTTCAATGAAAATGGGAATGGAGCTTCCCTATATATCCATATTGAAGCACGCCAAAGATGGTTGGGAGATCACGATTGGATATAGAGATATCCGTTCATGAATATGGCCAAATATCAAGACTGCACACTTGCAGCAGAAAATGAATATGTGCAGGAAATGGATTGTGGAAGTATCATGGGCTATTTCAAGGATATCATGAAAAGGATATGAAAAGCTTGGTGAAAAGGTGAGAATGTCGTGAAAAATGATGAAACAATATGTATAATTGGTGCTGCAAATGGGGTGATATTATAACAATATAGCAAACAAGAATTTAGCACTAAGCTAAGCAAAATCTCATAAAACCAAGGGTGATATTCCAGCCATAGCTTCATAAAACAGGAATTTTAACAGCAAGCTAGACAAAATCTCATAAACCGAATGATGGTGTTCCAACATAACTTCATAAAATAGGAATTTGCATATCAAGCTCATAAATCAAATGATGAAGTTCCAGTCATAACTTCATAAAACAGAATTTTGAACATCAAGCTCATAAATCAAATGATGATATTTCAGCCCATAGCTTCATAAAACAAGAATTTGAACATCAAGCTCATAAATCAAATGATGATATTCCAGCCCATAGCTTCATAAAACAAGAATTTGAACATCAAGCTCATAAATCAAATGATGATATATTTACAAGAGTAAGAGAAAAGAGAAATATATGCAATAATAAATACACCTTAAGGGATATATATATATATATATATATATAAAAGTATATATCTATGTATATATATACATATATATATACATATATACGTATACATATAGGTAGATATACCTAGATATACAAATATATATAGAAATAAAATGAGAAAATATATGCATTAATGGAAATTCTACAAAATGGGTAAAATCAGAAAATATGGATATACACAGTTTCTGTAGGCAATTTCACACAACCATACTTCTCAAATTATAATGCAATTTCCAGTGAAAATAGGTATGGAGCTTCCCTATATATCCATAATGAAGCACGCCAAAGATGGTTGGGAGATCACGATTGATATAGAGATATCAGTTCATGAATATGGCCAAATATCAAGACTGCACACTTGCAGCAGAAAAGATGGGTAGATGCATGACATACAAAATATGCTGAAAATATGCTGCAGAAGCATTGTGAACTGGTTTCAAGGGTGTTATGAGAGTGTAAGGAGGATGAAAGAAGATGTACAAAGTGAAAGAAAAAAATGACTGAAACGAGAAGAAGATAAAGCAGAGTACACTATGTAAATCTACAAATAGCATTAAGATCTAGAATATGATAAAACTATCTAAAGAACTTATACTGTAGGTAAATGACTAAACAAACAACTAATGTACTGAAATCTGTAAATGCTAATGCAATGATAACCTAATGAAGGGAAAGTCTCTAATGAAAACACCCGTTACTTGATGCTAACATACTGATGCTATATGCAAATAATAAAGCACAACATAATGCATTATTAGAACAATGAAAAGCAAGTGAAAATCATATGAAACAAAGCTTGCATGAACATAATCAGAGAAACTTGTATGAAAAACTAACAGATTTACTATATTCATGTGCTGGATAAAAAACAACTAAATCAATACTAAAATCAAAACAATATGCAGAAATTAAAATCAACACTTAGTAAACACAGCACACTATCTATCAATGTCCAATCATACATCTATATCACACAGAAATTTATTTGACAGTAATGACTGGACTTATTGAACCAGATTCTTTCAGAAATCTGTATCAACCAATATTGATATAGCAATGATACACAGGTATATCAAGGATGCAGAATCCTCTTATTGCAGGTAACTGAAAACCAGTCACAATAATCAAGAGTTGCAAAACAGAGACTTAGAAACTACAGCAAATCATAATTGATCATTATAGGAAGCAACAGGAAATATGAATCTGTAAAACAAGGATTGAAATTCTTAAGAAATCTGATTCAATTGCAATGTAAAACAATACTTGTTATGGTAGAAAACATTAGATATAACAATCCAAAGATTTCAAACAGAATCAAGCAAACAACAATGAATCAACATTTGAAATCAAACAAAACAAAAATTGCAATGATTAACAGGAAAATCAAAGAACGAAAAGATATAAACAGAAATTACAGGAAATGGAAACAAATGAAGCAGGTAATTCAGGATATGTAGACTAATTCAATGAATAACAAACCACATTGATAGATGAACAAAATAAAAGATCGGTTTTCTGTTACCTTGTAATTCCCTTGTTTCCAACGACCTGCGGAGATCAAATGAAGATCGCTTTCTACTGGTGGGTTGACAGGAATGGGGAAAACGGTGGTTGGGTGTCCTGCTGCTGAACTGAAACGGATGAAGGATGGAGCTGGTGGTCTGAAGATGATGACTTGTAGGCTGCAGAAGAAAGGGCAGCAACCCGTGAAAACACTGGATGGAGTTCACGCTGGATGGAATTTCCTCTACTGGGCTGAAGGCAAGGTGGCAACGTTGGCTGGGCTCCTGTAGATAGGGTTTGAGAAGAAGACCCCCCCTTTGCAGCTTGTGGTGATGAACTCCTTTGCCTGTAGATGATGGACTCCCTGCGGTTGGGCTTGGAGGCAGATGGGAAGCGGCAGTTAGCAGCAAGGGAAGGGCGGTGCTGGTGGTGGAAGACCTCTGCGGTTGGGGCTGAAGAATGTTGATGCTGCTCCCTCACGCTTGAGAGCCTCCTCGTGCAAAATAAAAAAGAAGACCCTATTCATCGGCCAGGCTTCCCCCCTTTCAATCGACTCCTCCCTCCTTCAATCGGCTAGCCCCCTCCCTTTTCAAAGACCTTCAGCCCTTTGAAGAAAACGCAACCTTCTACTTCCGTTACACCTTTTGAAATTTTTTTTCAAATTGAAACTTAATGCTGCCGTTTTCAAAAGGGCGCATCTTGTGATTTTTTCCAAAATTTTCATTTCATTTACCTAAGTTTTAAGTAAAAATGAAATTTTTACTTTAGGGAAATTCGGCTGTGCCATTAAGGCTGCCTCTTTCTAAAAAAAAAAAAAAAAAATTATTAAAACAAATGAAATAAAAAGGAAATAAATGAGAGGCTTTTATGGAAATGCCACCTCAATCCACTTTTAAAATCCTTTTGAAAATAAAGCTTTATTTTGTTTTTGTAAAATCTTTTATTTTCAATTGGGGTGCCACATGTGTGTGGGCCCACTAAAAAAATAAATAAATAAATAAATAAATAAGAATTTCAAAAAAAGAAAATTTTGCAAATTGGTATGACCTCCGGGTGGGTCCCACTTGAGAATAAGATACTTACCTGAGAGTCTGAGTATGATGCTAGTTCAAAGGCAGGTCCCGCTCCATTTATTTGAAAATACGAGATAAAACATTATTTGTTTTTCAAGAATTTGGAAAAATTTGGTTTTCAAGGCAAAAATATGGATAAATGTAAAAACAAAATTTGTAAAGAGATTTAAAATCTTTTGCAAAAAGTCTTGAGATAAAGTCTTTAAAATCAATATCCAAATATCCAGATTGTTTTCTTGAAAAAAAATTTTGTAATTCAAAGTCCTGGGGGTAAAATGGGAAAGATTGGCAATTTTGAAATCCCAGGGTTTTAAAAATCAATTTTGAAAAGTTTAAAAATCAAATCTGGATTAAGATTTTTGAAAATCAGGAGTTTTGGATCTCAAAATGACATGCTGTGCAGTGAAATGATGCAAAGTGTTCATGCAATGCAATGCAAAGACATGTTTCAGTGAAATGTCACTCTGAGCTTAGACTTGGAAATTCTAACTTTTGTCCAGAAAGAGGATTTTGAAATTTTGCAATTTGAAGATGTCTCTGAACCTAAATATAGAAATTTTGAGGCTCAAGAGTGAAATTTAGGATTTTCTGCAAGGTTCAATCTTGGAAAATGACCATTTTACCCTTCATTGCTTCTGAAGAACTGAAATATGATAATTAAGGGCGATGTCAAGAAAGTGAGTGAAAATTTGGGGTGTTTACAGATGCCCCTCTTTGCTACTAAGCCGGCTTATGGTCAAGCTTAGTGGCAAAGAAAACACACCAAATTTGGGCTATATATAAAAAAAAATGCCCCAGTCAGAAGGATCTGACTGAGTATGAAGAAGTTTGCCCGAAGAAGATGATAGATATGAAATGGAGAAATGAAGAGGAAAGACTCACTCTGTGAGAGCGAAGTTCAGTTTTATGCCCTTAATCTGGATGGGACAGGAAATGTTCCATATGGAACGCAGCTTAGGTTTTGACCCTTAACCTGATTGGGGATTGAAAAATCTCATAGAAATGAGATTCAGGTTTGTACCCTTATCCTGATCGGGCAGAAAATGGAATACCTCCTTGAATGAGGCTCAGGTTTATACCCTTATCCTGATCGGGTGGAAAATAGAATTTTGGAAGGTGAATAAGACAACTTTTCTTGAAAATGAACGAGGCGATGGAAATGGAATTGTAAGAGGCAATTTTGGAAAATGATCAAGACGATTCGGTGAATTTTCATCATCGTGAAATATGAAGAAGGTAAGGAGTAAGACGACTATTTCGACAATGTGAAAGATGGATATGGCAATCTTTTGACGAGAATAAGGTAACTCTTTCGGCAGCGAGAAAGACAAACAAGGCAAACTCTTTTAGAGAAGAGTAAGGCAACTCTTTTGACAACGCAAAAGATGAATAAGGCAATTTTTCCAACGAAGAATAAGGCAACTCTTTCGGCAATGCGAAAGATGAACGCTGGCGATCCCAAGGAACAAGGCGATTCTTTCGACAACACAAAAGATGTCAAAGGCAATCCAAAGGAATAAGGCGATTCTTTCGACAACACGAAAGATAATAAAGGCGATCCAAAGGAATAAGGCGAGTCTTTCGACAACGTGAAAGATGACAAAGGTAATCCAAAGGAATAAGGCGAGTCTTTCGACAACGCGAATGATGACAAAGGTAATCCAAAGGAACAAGGCGAGTCTTTCGACAATGTGAAAGATGATAAAGGTAATCCAAAGGAATAAGGCAATTCTTTCGACAACGCGAAAGATGACAAAGGTAATCCAAAGGAACAAAGCGAGTCTTTCGACCCCGCGAAAGATGACAAAGGTAATCCAAAAGAACAAGGCGATTCTTTCGACAACGCGAAAGATGACAAAGGCAATCCAAAGGAATAAGGCGATTCTTTCGACAACGCGAAAGATGTCAAAAGTAATCCAAAGGAATAAGGCGAGTCTTTCGACAATGCGAAAGATGACAAAGGCAATCCAAAGGAATAAGGCAATTCTTTCGACAACGCGAAAGATGATAAAGGTAATCCAAAGGAATAAGGCAATTCTTTCGACAACGCGAAAGATGACAAAGGTAATCCAAATGAACAAAGCGAGTCTTTCGACCCCGCAAAAGATGACAAAGGTAATCCAAAGGAACAAGGCGATTCTTTCGACAACGCGAAAGATGACAAAGGCAATCCAAAGGAATAAGGCGATTCTTTCGACAACGCGAAAGACGACAAAAGTAATCCAAAGGAATAAGGCGAGTCTTTCGACAATGCGAAAGATGACAAAGGCAATCCAAAGGAATAAGGCAATTCTTTCGACAACGGGAAAGATGATAAAGGTAATCCAAAGGAATAAGGCGAGTCTTTCGACAACGCGAAAGATGACAAAAGGCAATCCAAAGGAACAAGGCAATTCTTTCGACAATGCGAAAGATGACAAAAGGCAATCCAAAGGAACAAGGTGATTCTTTCGACAATGCGAAAGATGATAAAGGCAATCCAAAGGAATAAGGCAATTCTTTCGACAATGCGAAAGATGACAAAAGGCAATCCAAAGGAACAAGGCGATTCTTTCGACAATGTGAAAGATGACAAAGGCAATCCAAAGGAATAAGGCAATTCTTTCGACAACGCGAAAGATGATAAAGGTAATCCAAAGGAATAAGGCGAGTCTTTCGACAACGCGAAAGATGATAAAGGCTATCCTTTCGGAGATAAGGTTAATCTTTCAACAACGTGAAAGGTGATAAAGGAAAATCTCTCAAAGGGGTCAAGATACATCAATATGGACATCAAGCTCTCACTTAACGTCAGGATAGCTAGAAAATATTGTCAAAATGTTGAAAATTTTGCTGATTCAAAGTAATTGAAAATGATTGTGAAAATATTCCTTCTTTTTTACCTGAAGTATTACCTCCAAACAGGATTGACTTCATAGAATCAAGATTTGGAATCCAAATTGCTTGCGATTGACCTTCTTCAAAGAAGTTATCAATTTCCTTGATATGAACATGAAAGAGAATTTGATATCATGAAAGCAATCTATGAAAGGATATTGATAATATAATTTCACAAATTTAAAGGAGATTTTTGATAAATGTGGCAGTTTGATATCCTGGGAGCTTCTCTCATGATAATCTTTCTGCGCTCTTTTGGCTCTCTTGGGTTTTTTGCTGCATTCTCCTTCATTTTGGAGATGTTCTGGCTTTTTCTCTCTTTCTTTTTCCTCTCTTGCTCTCTTTTGGGAAGGGTACGTCATAAACTCCTTCAACTTGGAGATGTTTTGATCCTTCTTTGACGATATTGGCTCTTGGGTTAGAGATCTTTGGATGATAGCAGAAATTAAATATCTTTTGGGGATTGTCGGGAGGTTCATTGCATCTGCCTTCATCTCGACAGTGCTTTGGACTTTCCCTGGAAGGATCCGTCGCAAACTCCGTCATCTTGGAGATGTTTCAAATCTTCTTTGGCCCCGGGGTCTACTCGCTTAATTCGCCTTCATCTTGACGACAAGTGAGAGATCCCTTTTGCGGATATTTAATTGCAGCTTAGGTGATTTTAAGGAGACAGGGCTTGGATGAATTCTCTCTTTTCTAGCGCTCAGAATATTTTCACTGCCTCATTTTCACAAGAATGGTCTTTAAAATGTGCCATTGACTGCAATCAATATCAATCATCTATGGCTTTGCAAAAACATTGAATATTCTTTTCTGACCATATCGAGGATTTATCCTTCATCCTTTTGGTTGGCCAATAGAAAGAATTTGGATTTTGAATCCTTCTTCACAAAAGCTTTGCCTTTTTGGAAGTAATACTGAAGGTAAACTGAGGTAAAAATTTGTGCAATAAAGTTCTGAAATCACCAAGTAATTGATTGACAAATTGACAAAGTGTTCTTGAAATCCTTAGTAAAAGAGATCGCTTGACATCCGAGTTGACACATCCATGACGATGATACTCAATTTTAAAGGTAAATCCAATACGAAGTTGGAATTTTGAAGGTAAGTCCCGGCAAAATACTGGATTTTGAAGGTAAGCCTAACTTAAAAATTGGTTTTGAAAGACCATCCGAATCAGGATTCAGGTTTTTACAATAAGCTAGAAGATTCAAGTCAAAACTCGAGCCTTCAAAGGAAAGCTAGGAAGTTGGGTTTCTAATAAGATAAAGTTTGGATCGAAACCCAAATCTTCAAAGGAAAAACTAGGTCAATTCAGATTTTTGAGTCGAAACTCAAATATTCAGAGGAAAGTTGGAAAGTTCGAGTCGGGGCTCGAATCTCAAAGGAAAACTGGGAAGTTCAGATTTTGAAGGAAAGAAAACTTGAGTTAAAACTCAAATCTTCGAAGGAAAGCAGGAAAGTTCGAGTCAGGGCTCGAATCTCAAAGGAAAATCTTTAATCAGAAGATTGAATTTTTGAAAATCGATAGTGCGAGAGCTGGAATTGAAAGTTTTGAGAATGGCCAGTTCGAGGACTGGATTATTTGACTTGCAATGAAAAAGACCATCATATTTAGATGTGTGTGGTCTGATTTTCAGGATTAAATCCCTTATCCTGAACGGGGATATGAATAAAAATTGGAAAATCATGGAAAATGATTCAGGTTTATCCCTTAATCTGAAGGGGAAGAAAATGGATGCAAAATTAATGCAAAATGAAATGCAAAATGCACATGAAATGTAAATGAATGCAAAACTAATGCAAGTGGGTGCATATACATGCAAAATGAGAGATTGGTTTATCCTGCCTGCATACAGGATGTTTTGAGGTAAAGATAGATTTTTCAAAAAAATGCCCCAGTGTAACTAGGGAGGAAGATTTTGATTACGAAGAAGGATAATCGAGGAATAAGGTGACATGCTTCTTGATTGAGAGACGTCCTCAAGATCGTTCCTTACAAGAGACATATTTGTGAAAAGGAAAGAGACGAAAATAACATGGTGCCAAATTATTGGCGAATTTTATTGATGCTTAAAAATCGAGGAAAGGAAACAAAATTATATTATCCCTTTGACATGAAGAAAGTGCTAGAACATGGGATCTTTAAAGTAAAAGGAGAATGTTATTTTAAAAGTGAGAAATCATTTTGGGAAGAAAATCAACTGCAAGGTCGATTTTGAAGAATGATCAGCGTGAGAGCTGATATTTGAAAAGGGGAATCAACACGAGGGTTGATTTTGAAGAGAGATCATCATGAGGGTTGATTTTGAAAATGAATTGGTTTAACAATAATTTTGGAAAAGAAAATCAACACAAGGGTTGATTTTTAAAGATAATAATTCAAAATTGAATTTTGGAAGTTAAGATCAACACGAGGGTTGATTTTGAAAATGAATTGGTTTAACACTAATTTTGGAAAAGAAAATCAACACCAGGGTTGATTTTAAAGATAATGGTTCGAACCAATTTAAGAAAAGAAGATCACCGCGATGGTTGATTTTTGAAAAAGATTGGACCGAAATATTAACCTTTTGAAAAATTTCACGATTTTTGAAAAACCCTCATAGGTAATTTCATTTCTCTCATAAATTGCCCCTCGTCTTGAAAATAATGGGCAAAGAAGATTCTTCAAAACAAAAACAGGTGCCCTAACGGGACAAAAGAAAGAAGTATTTGATGAAGAAAATTGATATTTTATTGATAAGCAAAACCTATAACAAAAAGACAGCCTATTTATAAGCACTCGACCAAAAGGTTGCAAAAACTTGGCAGACTTGCCCTTATGAGGTGACTGGCAAAATGAAAGAAAGAAAGCAGGAAACTTTAGCATCGTCAATTTTCTGAATGATCTGGGAAAGGCTTGGTCAAGATGGCCAGCTCTTCTTCTTCTTCTTCTTCAGCAAGGAGGCTCTTGTCAATGCAATCCTGAATAATATTTTTGAAGACAAAACAATGATCAATGTCATGCCCCACTGCCCGATGGAACTTGCAAAACTGATTCTTGAACCTTCCCATGATGGTGGGAGGAGTTGTGGCCTTTGGAAGTTTCACTAATCCCTTAGCCAGCATGAATTCAAGGGCTTCTTCGAGTGTTTGTTTGAGAGGAGTGAACACACAACCATTACTCCAACCTTCATGCTTTATCTTTTCCTTTTGTGGAAAGTTGGGCTGAGATAGCTTGTTATTCTGTCTTTCCTCTCGATCCGCATAGTTGCCCTTACTACTTTTGTTATCATTGCGGTTGATGTTGGCGGAGGAGGTGAAATTTGCCTTTTTCTTTGGATCTAGATTGTTCTTGACGAGGGTGATACCATCGTAGACACCATTCTCCAACCCCATCTCGAGCCACTCGGCTCGTTCAGTAAGCTCTATGAAAGACTTGGAAGGCGAGGTGGAGATAAGACTTCTCAAAGGTTGTGAGAAGTTGTTTAGGATCAACGATAAAGCATGCCTCTCTGATATAGGATCCCTCATTTTGTTGCAGGTCTCTCTCCATCTGCGAATGAAGTCCCTTGCCTTTTCCTTTTCATTTTCATTCTGCCTTAGATTGCAGAGATGTCTCAATGTTGGGAGCGCTTCAGTATTGAACAGAAATCGCTCAATGAATAGGTTGACCACTTTATCGAATTCTCGCAGCTCGATTGGATTGATATGCTCGGAGTACCACTTGACGGCAGTGCCTTCTAGGCTACGAGGAAAACAGAGAAATAGGGCCCTATTGTCTCTCTTGAATTTGGAGCATTCGGCAAAGAACATGGCGAGATGGGCTTTGGGATCACCAGAACCATCGAACTTGATAAACTTGCGGGGCAGATTTTCCAATTCTTCGTCTCCTTCTAATCTATCATAAAAATCCTCGCTAGTGAAGACTTTCTTGCCCTTGTCGCGAGCTTGCAGGTCTTTAACAACTTTGGCCATTTCTTTGAACTGTGTCTGCAAGAGCTCTTCTGCAACTTGATCTTTTGATTTGCGACTCCTCCTTTGTTTTCGGGCCTGTTTCTGAAATGCCGGAGGCACCTCATATTCTTCATCGGTGTCTTCCTCTGATTCTGATTCATCTGAAATTTCCTCTGGCTGAACTTGCTTCTTGGAGTTCTTCTTATCCTTGTGTCCATAGAACTTCTCTCTGAATGGGTTCTTCTCTGCACCGGTCCCAGCCTGTTCACTCATCATTTTGGTCATCATTTTCTGGAACATGGCATACATCTGTGGGTCTATGCCATCCTCCCCTTGCTGCTGTTCTTGACTCCCCTCGGATCGCGGGGAGCCCATCTCTTCTTCTGAGGCTGAGGAGTACTGTGGTGATGTGGTTCTTTTTCCTGACCTTGTTCGAACCATCAAATGTTGTGGATGCTCTCTGCAGGATGAAGTCTTGATTAGACTCTGAGGGAACTTTGGATTGGGATGAAAATGATTATTGACGATATGGTAAACAATTAGAAGAATATCCCATTACTAGGGATAGAGTCGCCGCTGAAATCACGACAATTGTGTTGTCATTCTTTGTAAGAGAAATAACAACGAAAAATGTGCCTTGTTACCTAGGCGAGGTCGTCAACCACGAGGAAAAACACCATTTTTTTAAGGAAAGAGATATCTTTTGGAAAACAATCCGCAAACGGATTTAGAATAAGGAGAAGGCAAGTGGGTAAACAATTTCCACCGCAGTAATCAAGGTATGTACGAGGAAAATAAGATGAAGAATTTTGCAAATAGACAAAATGATTGAAAATTCAATGAGAGAAAACATTTGAAAAATTGCAGGCAGGATAAAATGCAGCTGAAAATTCGAGATCCAGTAGAACGGGAGAATGAAAAATCACCTGGAGTTTTGAAAGAAATTGGATATTTGGAAAAATCTTTCAAGGTTTGAGAAAATAAAGGGAAAAGATGAGAAATATGGATATTTGAAAATATTTTAGGAAAAATATAAGAAAATAGAGGTAACATGCAATCAATCACATCCTGCACAAACATTTATGCACATACAACACTCCCTAAAAGGCTGACTCTAGATGCATCATTTTGAAAACATCTGTAGGACCCTAATCCTAACTCTAAGTTCAGATCATCTTTGTCCAATCCAGTTATGTCGATATACCCGAACCGAAATTCGAGGTACGTGGCATATAATTTCAACTCTGGTTCTAAGGTAAGGTTTTCCAACATCCTTGAACGCCTACCGATATACTTCGGACTGTGGCCCGCGGTACGTGGTAGGGGGGTGTTAACCCAAATAATTGGCTCAGTTGTGAGGCTCTGTCCCGAACTAGGGTTCTGGAAGAGAGCCCAACAACGTGAAGACCGGGTAATGATAGGTAATTGGGGTTTTGAAAAATGATCACATGCAAGAAATAGAGGGCTCTAAGTCCTAGAGAGATAGATTTTTGAAAATCTTTGAAGAAGCATACATTATTTGTATTCAGATCCTAAATTGAGGAGAATTGTATTTAGACCCAAGTCTATGTGAGCATGAAAATATCTCCTCAATCTGGTCCTACCAAACCATGCCTAGTCTATATGCAGTCAATGTCAGCTAGGTCAGAATCTAGGCTCCTAGGCTTGCATGATATCAGAAGTAAAAGTGCTGACATTTTGTGAACATAATTTCGATAATTGAACTAAGTCAAGCATAATTTTGACCAGACAAAGACAGGTCCCATCACGGTCGCCAAACCTGTTTTCGTCGCAAAATTTTTCCCGTCTTCCCTTCCTTGCGGAAGAGAAAGAGGAAAAATGCTTTCGCGATTCAAACTTGACCGGATTTTGGAAATTATTTTGAAATACTCGCCTCCGTTTTGAAAATTGCGGGAAAATCCATGGGATGGGGCTCGACCTGTCGGTACGAGGTTCGACCGTTCCTGACGCCTTTAACAGGGGTAATCGAACCAAGGACCAAAATTATGCTTGACTTAGCGAAATCATCAAAATTGTATTCTATCCTAAATGCACAGAGAATTCAGGCATGTGCTATGAGATATTTGGAAAATGTAAAATTGGAAAATATGATGTATGCTTAGAAAACATCTAAAGTTGAAAAGTATTTCTCAGGAAAAGATGGAAATCAATCTCTCAGGAAAACTCAGACGAAGAAGGTTTGAAATCTTGAGAAAGTTTATAAAGAGTTGGAAAATATTGAAGAAGTGAGAATCTCAGGAAAATCTTGAGAAAGTTTATCAGCTTTGAAAAATCATGAAGAAATGGAAATCTTAGGAAAATTTTGAGAAAGTTTAGAAAGACTTGTAAAACCATGAAGAAATGAGAATCTCAGGAAAATTCTGAGAAAGTTTAGAAAGACTTAGAAAACCATGAAGAAATGAGAATCTCAGGAAAACTGAAGGAATTCTTGAGAAAAGATGAACATTTGAAAAGGAATTCTTATCCTGTCTATTCTCTTCTTCAACCCTCTTCTATGTTTGAGTCAAAGTTGAAGGTGCTGGCCAGCCTAACCCCTCCAACACTACAACAAGGAAACCGCCACTAAGGTAGAATCAATATCTTGTATCTCCTCGTGTTTGGCAAAATTCGACAACCTTCTGTCACTTCAAAAATCATTTTTTGTTAGAGAAGATTATCCTTGACATTTTTTTTTTGAGAAGAAAAGCATTTTGAACCAGATCGGAATCACCCAAATACAAAATCGGGTTTCTGGGTCAGCAGCAAGCCTATCCAATCTAAAATGGTCAGATTCGAGTAGTTGTTGATCTTTGATCGACCTGAATTTTGGATATGTTGCAGAGAACACATCCAATAGGTCTGAGTTAAATGTTGGCATGATTTCATTCAAGGGATCTTCATTTATAAAATCCAGAATTTGAAGGGCATCCCTGATGCCTGGCACAGTCAAGATCTGTCAGACAGATCTTATGCAGTGCATAGTTTCTTAAGCTTTTTGAGTTTTTCTGGTTTTCTTCTTTCATATTAAAGTTCTGTGTGTCTACTATAGAGCACAAAGTTTTACATGTCACAAACAAATCAGTCAAATTTTGTTAGGAATCTGACTGACCGGCATAGTTGATATCATTTTATGTTCATTTTTTGGTCATTTTGAGCCAAGTTTGGGGTTGTAGTTCGCTGACGAACACATGAACCTCCAGTTAAAATTTCACGACCACCATTATTCGAAGTAGTCGGTGGTGGAGATTTTAACAGGTAATTTTTTTTGGGTCTGTCGCAGAACAACACTAGTCCGACTAGGCTCAGTGTGCGGGCTCAGGTGTCAGTTGGCCCAGGTCCACTTTAGTTATTTTCTTTCAATTTTTTTTTGTTTCATGTTAGTTTTAGGTTGTCTAGAGTCAGTCCTAACCCCGATTTGATTTGGTCAAACTTTCAACTGGGTTAGAGTCAGCTTTTGTAATCATCTAGTCAGCCTAGTCTACCCGACCCACTCGACTAGCGTAGGTAAGGGCAGATTCATCTTTTCATTTGGGTACAATTGTAAAGCGGGCCCCAGCTGCATTATGGAGGTATGAACACATCTACTACAACAAACCAGATTATGGTTTTTGTTAGAAAATCAGACTTAGTATGTTTGTAAACCTAGTCCAATCAGCTAGGCCTAAATGTAGCCGGTGGTGCGGTTTAGTAATCGTGTTAGACTAGACCATGTGCATAGTCATATCCAGTCATCTTACATTGCATTTAGGTCTATTTTTAGGGTCATTTAGGTCTGTATTTTTCAGTGTTTTGTCACATTCATCAACCTGCATTTAGAGTCTAGATCTAGATTTGGTTAGTCTATACTAACTCTTGTGCAAGCAAGTTTCTTTTCTTTGTGGTTGCAGTGTTTTGTAGGTGAAGGCAATAATCTCATGCACATCACCGTGCCAAGAATATCAAGTTGCTAGTTTTATTTGTTTTATTTGTTTTCTTTTCTTTTATTTTTATTTAGTTAAGTAGGGTCTTAGGCTAATTTTAAATCGAGTTGTATTAATTTTTAATTCTGCTTGAACACTTGTAATAGGCTTGGTGCTCAATTATTTTCACAATTTTAAGGCAATAAAGAAGAGTGAATTGTTTGGAATATATAGTCTTACTCTGTTCCCTGTGGATTCGACTAGGACTTAATCACTTTCGTGTGAAACCGGTTATAGAAATTTGGTGTACAGTTTACACTTACATTTTATCAAAAAATATATTTTAAAATATATTTCAAAGTTAAAAATACACCAAATTTTTGGTGCCATTGTCGGGGAACGACGCTTAAGGCTAGGTATTTACTTTATTGCCTAGTGTTTGTTCATGAATATTTAGAATCGTTAGTTTGCTTTCGTTCATTATTTAGGATTGCTAGTTTAATTTCTTGGTTAATATTTGTTAGTTTGCTTTCGTAAATTAACTAAGATTGTTAGAACCATGCTTGTGTGTTAACCCTAGAGCTATCTTATTTTTACTGGCCCACCTAATTAGGGTATCCAATTTAGGTGACCGAGCATCCAGTTTATTTATTGTTAAGATAACTCTATTGTTGCAAGTGTGTGATTGACTGTTTATTTGCTTTTGTTATAATTGCTTGCTTCGTGGTGTGGTGTGGTGTGGTTTGATCGTGATTGAATGCTAGTATAGGTAGAAAACCCTTTCTAAGACGTTTGCTATACCGGGTCTGTTTTCGTCGCAAAATTTTTCCCGTCTTCCCTTCCTTGCGGAAGAGAAAGAGGAAAAATGCTTTCGCGATTCAAACTTGACCGGATTTTGGAAATTATTTTGAAATACTCGCCTCCGTTTTGAAAATTGCGGGAAAATCCATGGGATGGGGCTCGACCTGTCGGTACGAGGTTCGACCGTTCCTGCCGCCTTTAACAGGGGTAATCGAACCAAGGACCAAAATTATGCTTGACTTAGCGAAATCATCAAAATTGTATTCTATCCTAAATGCACAGAGAATTCAGGCATGTGCTATGAGATATTTGGAAAATGTAAAATTGGAAAATATGATGTATGCTTAGAAAACATCTAAAGTTGAAAAGTATTTCTCAGGAAAAGATGGAAATCAATCTCTCAGGAAAACTCAGACGAAGAAGGTTTGAAATCTTGAGAAAGTTTATAAAGAGTTGGAAAATATTGAAGAAGTGAGAATCTCAGGAAAATCTTGAGAAAGTTTATCAGCTTTGAAAAATCATGAAGAAATGGAAATCTTAGGAAAATTTTGAGAAAGTTTAGAAAGACTTGTAAAACCATGAAGAAATGAGAATCTCAGGAAAATTCTGAGAAAGTTTAGAAAGACTTAGAAAACCATGAAGAAATGAGAATCTCAGGAAAACTGAAGGAATTCTTGAGAAAAGATGAACATTTGAAAAGGAATTCTTATCCTGTCTATTCTCTTCTTCAACCCTCTTCTATGTTTGAGTCAAAGTTGAAGGTGCTGGCCAGCCTAACCCCTCCAACACTACAACAAGGAAACCGCCACTAAGGTAGAATCAATATCTTGTATCTCCTCGTGTTTGGCAAAATTCGACAACCTTCTGTCACTTCAAAAATCATTTTTTGTTAGAGAAGATTATCCTTGACATTTTTTTTTTGAGAAGAAAAGCATTTTGAACCAGATCGGAATCACCCAAATACAAAATCGGGTTTCTGGGTCAGCAGCAAGCCTATCCAATCTAAAATGGTCAAATTCGAGTAGTTGTTGATCTTTGATCGACCTGAATTTAGGATATGTTGCAGAGAACACATCCAATAGGTCTGAGTTAAATGTTGGCATGATTTCATTCAAGGGATCTTCATTTATAAAATCCAGAATTTGAAGGGCATCCCTGATGCCTGGCACAGTCAAGATCTGTCAGACCGATCTTATGCAGTGCATAGTTTCTTAAGCTTTTTGAGTTTTTCTGGTTTTCTTCTTTCATATTAAAGTTCTGTGTGTCTACTATAGAGCACAAAGTTTTACATGTCACAAACAAATCAGTCAAATTTTGTTAGGAATCTGACTGACCGGCATAGTTGATATCATTTTATGTTCATTTTTTGGTCATTTTGAGCCAAGTTTGGGGTTGTAGTTCGCTGACGAACACATGAACCTTCAGTTAAAATTTCACGACCACCATTATTCGAAGTAGTCGGTG
Organism: Nuphar pumila; assembly: GCF_984573655.1. Taxonomy (NCBI): domain Eukaryota; kingdom Viridiplantae; phylum Streptophyta; class Magnoliopsida; order Nymphaeales; family Nymphaeaceae; genus Nuphar; species Nuphar pumila. The sequence goes on from NC_143251.1 coordinate 97,192,838, forward strand.
GTGGAGATTTTAACAGGTAATTTTTTTTGGGTCTGTCGCAGAACAACACTAGTCCGACTAGGCTCAGTGTGCGGGCTCAGGTGTCGGTTGGCCCAGGTCCACTTTAGTTATTTTCTTTCAATTTTTTTTTGTTTCATGTTAGTTTTAGGTTGTCTAGAGTCAGTCCTGACCCCGATTTGATTTGGTCAAACTTTCAACTGGGTTAGAGTCAGCTTTTGTAATCATCTAGTCAGCCTAGTCTACCCGACCCACTCGACTAGCGTAGGTAAGGGCAGATTCATCTTTTCATTTGGGTACAATTGTAAAGCGGGCCCCAGCTGCATTGTGGAGGTATGAACACATCTACTACAACAAACCAGATTATGGTTTTTGTTAGAAAATCAGACTTAGTATGTTTGTAAACCTAGTCCAATCAGCTAGGCCTAAATGTAGCCGGTGGTGCGGTTTAGTAATCGTGTTAGACTAGACCATGTGCATAGTCATATCCAGTCATCTTACATTGCATTTAGGTCTATTTTTAGGGTCATTTAGGTCTGTATTTTTCAGTGTTTTGTCACATTCATCAACCTGCATTTAGAGTCTAGATCTAGATTTGGTTAGTCTATACTAACTCTTGTGCAAGCAAGTTTCTTTTCTTTGTGGTTGCAGTGTTTTGTAGGTGAAGGCAATAATCTCATGCACATCATCGTGCCAAGAATATCAAGTTGCTAGTTTTATTTGTTTTATTTGTTTTCTTTTCTTTTATTTTTATTTAGTTAAGTAGGGTCTTAGGCTAATTTTAAATCGAGTTGTATTAATTTTTAATTCTGCTTGAACACTTGTAATAGGCTTGGTGCTCAATTATTTTCACAATTTTAAGGCAATAAAGAAGAGTGAATTGTTTGGAATATATAGTCTTACTCTGTTCCCTGTGGATTCGACTAGGACTTAATCACTTTCGTGTGAAACCGGTTATAGAAATTTGGTGTACAGTTTACACTTACATTTTATCAAAAAATATATTTTAAAATATATTTCAAAGTTAAAAATACACCAAATTTTTGGTGCCATTGTCGGGGAACGACGCTTAAGGCTAGGTATTTACTTTATTGCCTAGTGTTTGTTCATGAATATTTAGAATCGTTAGTTTGCTTTCGTTCATTATTTAGGATTGCTAGTTTAATTTCTTGGTTAATATTTGTTAGTTTGCTTTCGTAAATTAACTAAGATTGTTAGAACCATGCTTGTGTGTTAACCCTAGAGCTATCTTATTTTTACTGGCCCACCTAATTAGGGTATCCAATTTAGGTGACCGAGCATCCAGTTTATTTATTGTTAAGATAACTCTATTGTTGCAAGTGTGTGATTGACTGTTTATTTGCTTTTGTTATAATTGCTTGCTTCGTGGTGTGGTGTGGTGTGGTTTGATCGTGATTGAATGCTAGTATAGGTAGAAAACCCTTTCTAAGACGTTTGCTATACCGGGTCTGTTTTCGTCGCAAAATTTTTCCCGTCTTCCCTTCCTTGCGGAAGAGAAAGAGGAAAAATGCTTTCGCGATTCAAACTTGACCGGATTTTGGAAATTATTTTGAAATACTCGCCTCCGTTTTGAAAATTGCGGGAAAATCCATGGGATGGGGCTCGACCTGTCGGTACGAGGTTCGACCGTTCCTGCCGCCTTTAACAGGGGTAATCGAACCAAGGACCAAAATTATGCTTGACTTAGCGAAATCATCAAAATTGTATTCTATCCTAAATGCACAGAGAATTCAGGCATGTGCTATGAGATTTTTGGAAAATGTAAAATTGGAAAATAAGATGTATGCTTAGAAAACATCTAAAGTTGAAAAGTATTTCTCAGGAAAAGATGGAAATCAATCTCTTAGGAAAACTCAGACGAAGAAGGTTTGAAATCTTGAGAAAGTTTATAAAGAGTTGGAAAATATTGAAGAAGTGAGAATCTCGAGAAAAACTGGAGAAAGTTTATAAGGGACTTGGAAAACCATGAAGAAATGAGAATCTCAGGAAAATCTTGAGAAAGTTTATCAGCTTTGAAAAATCATGAAGAAATGGAAATCTTAGGAAAATTTTGAGAAAGTTTAGAAAGACTTGTAAAACCATGAAGAAATGAGAATCTCAGGAAAATTCTGAGAAAGTTTAGAAAGACTTAGAAAACCATGAAGAAATGAGAATCTCAGGAAAACTGAAGGAATTCTTGAGAAAAGATGAACATTTGAAAAGGAAAGCACTTGTTGAGAAAATGCAGACTTTGAGAATTTTCTTAAGAAAAGGATAGGAAATTTATAGAAAAAATTCATTGGAGAAGGAAATTCAAAAACTTAGGAAATTGAAATCTTGAGAATCTGGTTTTTTTTGAAATATCTGAAAATCAACTTGGATTCTTGAGAAAATGAGAAATTCCTTTGAAAAGAATCTTGAGGAAATAACTTTTTAAGGAAAATCACAAGAAAACATTTGATTTGGGAAATCCAACTCCGAATATCATCATAGTTTCTTGAGAAAATCGATTCCATGAAGTGAAAATCTTTTGAGAAAATCATGAGAAAAACAAATGATGCAGATGATGTGAATGAATGAATGCACTTTTGAAAAGATTTCTGAAAATTTTATTGGAAAAATATGGATTAAGCCAAAGTAAATCCTTCATATATTCTGACTGTGGCCATGAATATATTCAGGGTTTATTTGAGTTAATTCACAATATTTTGAAAACATTGGAAATATGAGGTGCATTTTCAAGATAGCCTAAGAGTGTAGGCTCAATGTGACTGGTAGAGAGATGATGGATCTGGGTCTCGTCCATATTCCGATTAGGGCCGTAAATATGGACTCCACCGAGTTCATCAACTCTCTAAGAGTTGGTGCACGTGTCATTCGTGTTCATCCACGGTGAATTTTGAAAATTTGAGATATATGCATCATAGAATCAGGATATTACTGAAATCAAACTATATGAGATGCAACCTAATCTAAGCAGTAAAAGTAAATCTTATTCCAAGGTTTACATTGGATTGTTACATTGCATAACATAAAGTAAAAGAAAATTGAAATGGAGCCAAGGAATCAGCATCTTCTAGATTTTCTTGCAAAAAGAGAGTTAGTACCAGATAACCGAGGGAATGGGTATATATATATAATATACAACAAAAATATACAAGTAAATATAGAAATACTTGAATTTATGATGAATGATATATGATAATGAAGATATATTTACAAAAGTAAGAGAAAAGAGAAATATATGGAATAACAAATACACATTAAGGGATATATATATCTATAAGTATATATACATGTATACATATATATAGACATATATATACATATATACGCATCCATATAGATAGATATACAATAGATATACATATACATAGATATATATATACATATAATGAGAAAATATACATGTTTAATGGAAATTCCATATAATGGGTAAAACCAGAAAATACAGGTATATATAGTTTCTGTAGGGGATTTTACACAGTCATATTTCCCAAATTACAAAGTAATTTTCAATGAAAAGGGGAATGGAGCTTCCCTATATATCCATATTGAAGCACGCCAAAGATGGTTGGGAGATCACGATTGGATATAGAGATATCCGTTCATGAATATGGCCAAATATCAAGACTGCACACTTGCAGCAGAAAATGAATATGTGCAGGAAATGGATTGTGGAAGTATCATGGGCTATTTCAAGGATATCATGAAAAGGATATGAAAAGCTTGGTGAAAAGGTGAGAATGTCGTGAAAAATGATGAAACAATATGTATAATTGGTGCTGCAAATGGGGTGATATTATAACAATATAGCAAACAAGAATTTAGCACTAAGCTAAGCAAAATCTCATAAAACCAAGGGTGATATTCCAGCCATAGCTTCATAAAACAGGAATTTTAACAGCAAGCTAGACAAAATCTCATAAACCGAATGATGGTGTTCCAACATAACTTCATAAAATAGGAATTTGCATATCAAGCTCATAAATCAAATGATGAAGTTCCAGTCATAACTTCATAAAACAGAATTTTGAACATCAAGCTCATAAATCAAATGATGATATTCCAGCCCATAGCTTCATAAAACAAGAATTTGAACATCAAGCTCATAAATCAAATGATGATATTCCAGCCCATAGCTTCATAAAACAAGAATTTGAACATCAAGCTCATAAATCAAATGATGATATATTTACAAGAGTAAGAGAAAAGAGAAATATATGCAATAATAAATACACCTTAAGGGATATATATATATATATATATATATATATATATATATATATATATATATATATATATATATATATATATATATATATATATATATAAGTATATATCTATATATATATATACATATATATACATATATACGTATACATATAGGTAGATATACATATATATAGAAATAAAATGAGAAAATATATGCATTAATGGAAATTCTACAAAATGGGTAAAATCAGAAAATATGGATATACACAGTTTCTGTAGGCAATTTCACACAACCATACTTCTCAAATTATAATGCAATTTCCAGTGAAAATAGGTATGGAGCTTCCCTATATATCCATAATGAAGCACGCCAAAGATGGTTGGGAGATCACGATTGATATAGAGATATCAGTTCATGAATATGGCCAAATATCAAGACTGCACACTTGCAGCAGAAAAGATGGGTAGATGCATGACATACAAAATATGCTGAAAATATGTTGCAGAAGCATTGTGAACTGGTTTCAAGGGTGTTATGAGAGTGTAAGGAGGATGAAAGAAGATGTACAAAGTGAAAGAAAAAAATGACTGAAACGAGAAGAAGATAAAGCAGAGTACACTATGTAAATCTACGAATAGCATTAAGATCTAGAATATGATAAAACTATCTAAAGAACTTATACTGTAGGTAAACGACTAAACAAACAACTAATGTACTGAAATCTGTAAATGCTAATGCAATGATAACCTAATGAAGGGAAAGACTCTAATGAAAACACCCGTTACTTGATGCTAACATACTGATGCTATATGCAAATAATAAAGCACAACATAATGCATTATTAGAACAATGAAAAGCAAGTGAAAATCATATGAAACAAAGCTTGCATGAACATAATCAGAGAAACTTGTATGAAAAACTAACAGATTTACTACATTCATGTGCTGGATCAAAAACAACTAAATCAATACTAAAATCAAAACAATATGCAGAAATTAAAATCAACACTTAGTAAACACAGCACACTATCTATCAATGTCCAATCATACATCTATATCACACAGAAATTTATTTGACAGTAATGACTGGACTTATTGAACCAGATTCTTTCAGAAATCTGTATCAACCAATATTGATATAGCAATGATACACAGGTATATCAAGGATGCAGAATCCTCTTATTGCAGGTAACTGAAAACCAGTCACAATAATCAAGAGTTGCAAAACCGAGACTTAGAAACTACAGCAAATCATAATTGATCATTATAGGAAGCAACAGGAAATATGAATCTGTAAAACAAGGATTGAAATTCTTAAGAAATCTGATTCAATTGCAATGTAAAACAATACTTGTTATGGTAGAAAACATTAGATATAACAATCCAAAGATTTCAAACACAATCAAGCAAACAACAATGAATCAACATTTGAAATCAAACAAAACAAAAATTGCAATGATTAACAGGAAAATCAAAGAACGAAAAGATATAAACAGAAATTACAGGAAATGGAAACAAATGAAGCAGGTAATTCAGGATATGTAGACTAATTCAATGAATAACAAACCACATTGATAGATGAACAAAATAAAAGATCGGTTTTCTGTTACCTTGTAATTCCCTTGTTCCCAACGACCTGTGGAGATCAAATGAAGATTGCTTTCTACTGGTGGGTTGACAGGAATGGGGAAAACGGTGGTTGGGTGTCCTGCTGCTGAACTGAAACGGATGAAGGATGGCGCTGGTGGTCTGAAGATGATGACTTGTAGGCTGCAGAAGAAAGGGCAGCAACCCGTGAAAACACTGGATGGAGTTCACGCTGGATGGAATTTCCTCTGCTGGGCTGAAGGCAAGGTGGCAACGTTGGCTGGGCTCCTGTAGATAGGGTTTGAGAAGAAGACCCCCCCTTTGCAGCTTGTGGTGATGAACTCCTTTGCCTGTAGATGATGGACTCCCTGCGATTGGGCTTGGAGGCAGATGGGAAGCGGCAGTTAGCAGCAAGGGAAGGGCGGTGCTGGTGGTGGAAGACCTCTGCGGTTGGGGCTGAAGAATGTTGATGCTGCTCCCTCACGCTTGAGAGCCTCCTCGTGCAAAATAAAAAAGAAGACCCTATTCATCGGCCAGGCTTCCCCCCTTTCAATCGACTCCTCCCTCCTTCAATCGGCTAGCCCCCTCCCTTTTCAAAGACCTTCAGCCCTTTGAAGAAAACGCAACCTTCTACTTCCGTTACACCTTTTGAATTTTTTTTTCAAATTGAAACTTAATGCTGCCGTTTTCAAAAGGGCGCATCTTGTGATTTTTTCCAAAATTTTCATTTTATTTACCTAAGTTTTAGGTAAAAATGAAATTTTTACTTTAGGGAAATTCGGCTGTGCCATTAAGGCTGCCTCTTTCTAAAAAAAAAAAAAAATAATTATTAAAACAAATGAAATAAAAAGGAAATAAATGAGAGGCTTTTATGGAAATGCCACCTCAATCCACTTTTAAAATCCTTTTGAAAATAAAGCTTTATTTTGTTTTTGTAAAATCTTTTATTTTCAATTGGGGTGCCACATGTGTGTGGGCCCACTAAATAAATAAATAAATAAATAAATAAGAATTTCAAAAAAAGAAAATTTTGCAAATTGGTATGACCTCCGGGTGGGTCCCACTTGAGAATAAGATACTTACCTGAGAGTCTGAGTATGATGCTAGTTCAAAGGCGGGTCCCGCTCCATTTATTTAAAAATACGAGATAAAACATTATTTGTTTTTCAAGAATTTGGAAAAATTGGGTTTTCAAGGCAAAAATATGGATAAATGTAAAAACAAAATTTGTAAAGAGATTTAAAATCTTTTGCAAAAAGTCTTGAGATAAAGTCTTTAAAATCAATATCCAAATATCCAGATTGTTTTCTTGAGAAATTTTTTTGTAATTCAAAGTCCTAGGGGTAAAATGGGAAAGATTGGCAATTTTGAAATCCCAAGGTTTTAAAAATCAATTTTGAAAAGTTTAAAAATCAAATCTGGATTAAGATTTTTGAAAATCAGGAGTTTTGGATCTCAAAATGACATGCTGTGCAGTGAAATGATGCAAAGTGTTCATGCAATGCGATGCAAAGACATGTTTCAGTGAAATGTCACTCTGAGCTTAGACTTGGAAATTCTAACTTTTGTCCAGAAAGAGGATTTTGAAATTTTGCAATTTGAAGATGTCTCTGAACCTAAATATAGAAATTTTGAGGCTCAAGAGTGAAATTTAGAATTTTCTGCAAGGTTCAATCTTGGAAAATGACCATTTTACCCTTCATTGCTTCTGAAGAACTGAAATATGATAATTAAGGGCGATGTCAAGAAAGTGAGTGAAAATTTGGGGTGTTTACAGGCTCTAACTACGATATATGCAATGGCAATGCTCCCAAGACCCACAACTCCAACCCTCACCAATCCAGAACGTTTGTTTAGGAGTAGCTCTCCACAAGCTAGAGTAATGGGTGAGGAGCTCCCAACACGCCCACTTAGGGAGTACTTCATTCCTAATGAGTACACCCCAGTCTCTTGCATCACAAGACCGGATGTAGGGGCAAACACCTTTGACATCAAGGCCAACATTATTCAAATGCTTTTATCTGTCTATGGCCTTAGTAATGAGGATCTTGATTGCCACCTTGATGAATTCCTAGAAATTTGCTTGACTGTGCGAATTCATAATTTTGGCGATGATGCCTTAAAACTCATGCACTTTTCCTTCTCTTTAAAAGATAAGGCAAAACATTGGTTGAAGTCCATTGACTCAATTCGAATTACCACATGAGAGCAACTTAAAAAATATTTTTTAAATAAATACTTTTCCATTGATAAAACGAATCAATACAAGAAAGCAATCACTAGCTTCCTATAGTTGGAAGGAGAGCAATTCTATGAAACATGGGAAAGGTTCAAGGACCAACTAAGAAGATGCCCTCACCACCAAGTACCTAAATGGTAATTAATATAATATTTTTATGATGGTCTTACTGAAAAAAAATCATCATATGGTAGATGTTGCTTATGGGTTCATGCTCAAGAACAAAGACGAAGCATGGTCGTTTTTCAAAACATTGAGTGATAACTCTATGCACCATGCCTCATCTTCGAGGTTTGAAAGGACCACCTCTGATCCAAGTGGTCCTAAAAAGGGAGGAATTCTGGAAGTTGGGTCCAACCAAGAACTTCAAATCAAGGTGGACTAGTTGGCTAGAAAAGTAGACTAACAGTTAACCGGCCCAACTATAGTGAATCAAGTGTGCAAGATTTTTGCTAGCCCCGCACACTATATAACAGACTTCCCGGCAGCACCTTACTATCCTAAGTGTGTTCAGGAGCAAGTGAATGTTGCCCAGGGATTTGCCAGATCGATACATGATCCTTATGCACCTACTTATAATCTGGGTTGGTGAAACCACCCTAATTTTGCATGGAGAAATCCACAAAATACCCTGGCTACAAATCAAAACCAAGGGAGACCCAGTGGGTTTGACAGTTTTTAAAGATTAGTGCCTCAGAACTCCCCCCCTTTTAAGACAAAATTCCCAACAAGAGACTTCAACGAGTTAGTCTTTTGAGGAGAAGCTCTTGCAAGCATTCGTTGATATAAAGACCAACCTCAATTCCCATACCAAATCAATCTCAAAACTTGAGGTACAGATGGAGCAATTGGCGAAAGCTTTAAGCAGGAGGAGTGATGGGACATTGCCTAGCCAACCTCTGGTCAATCCTAGAGGCAAGGAACTAGCCCAGTCTAGCTTACACTTCACAGAGTCTCATCATGAGCAAGCCAAGATTGTCCTAGCCTTACGTTCGGGTAAGGAAGACAAGAAGGAGGTGACTTAGAGAACGGATGCTCCTATATCTATACCTCACCACCTAAAAAACATGTAGAGGAAAAGCGAGATAATTTGCAGGAAGATCCCTCTACTTTCTATGATCCCCCTGTACCCTTTTCTCAAGCACTTGAAAAGTCTAGAGCTTTCGGTAAACAAGGGATAAATATGCAGGAAATGCTTGAATTATTCAAGCAAGTCTACATCAACCTTCTCCTGTTAGATGTCATCCAACGAGTGCCTGCATATGCAAAGTTCCTTAAAGAACTTTGTACGTAGAAAAGAAAATCAGGATCTCTGCCCAAAAAGATCTTCTTGACTGAGCAAGTTAGCTCAGTGCTTCAGCACCAAGCTCCACTTAAACTCAAGAATCCTAGGGCACCAATCATCTCTTGTATTATAGGGAATAAAATCATCAAGCGTGCTTTGCTCTATCTTGGAGCCAGTGTAAACATTTTGTCGGGTTCCCTGAATGATACTTTTGGGATTGCAGACATAAAACCCACCTCGATCACCCTACAATTGGCCGACAGGTCTACCAAGATCCCTTGTGGGATATTGGAGGATGTGATAGTCAAGGTCAAGGATTTTTATTTCCCCATTGATTTTATTATTTTAGATATGGAAGGCACTGATGTTGTTTGCCAGACTCCCATCATTTTGGGCAGACCATTCTTGGCCACTGCCAATGCTTGTATTAATTATCATACTTGGGCGATGGATGACTCATTTGGCAACAAGAAGATGTGATTAAACATCTTCGATGCTGCTATGAGACCAGTGGGAAATGATGAATGTTTTCAGGTAGATGACACTGATCCTTAATGGGAGCAATCTGATCCACCACAGGAGTCAGAGTTTGATGATGAGTATGATAATATTATGAATGTTGCTTCGAATTATCCCATCACTTCTTTTCAAGGCTGGAAATTTGAACCCCTTCCTGACTTGGCAGAAGCCCTTTCCAAAGCCTCCATTCAGAGCCCGCCAACGCTTGAGCTAAAGCCTCTATCGGCTTCTTTTAAGTATGCATTTCTAGGTAAAGACCAAACTTTACCAGTTATAATTGCCACAGACCTCACTAAAGATCAAGTAAATAAGCTTATTGAGGTCTTATGATAATATAAATTGGCAATTGGTTGGTCAGTGGCGGACCCCAAGGAGATTGACCCATCCTTTTGCATGCACCAAATTATTATGGAAGAGGGTTCCAAACCCTCCAGGGAGATGCAAAGGAGGTTAAATCCCAATATGAAGGAGGTAGTCAAGAAGGAGGTGGTCAAGTGGTTAGATACAAGTATCATTTACCCCATCTCTGGCAGTCAATGGGTAAGCCTGACTCAGGTAGTACCTAAGAAGTCTAGGCTCACAGTGGTTGAAAATGAGAAGAGGGAATGTGTTCCCATATGCACCACTACGGGGTGGCGAGTCTGTATAGACTATAGAAAACTGAATGAGGCAACAAGAAATGATCACTTTCCTTTACCATTCATCCATCAAATATTGGAGAGACTTGTGGGACAAAGCTACTTTTGTTTTCTTCATGGATATTCTGGTTATAACCAAGTAGCTGTCCACCCCAAGGACCAAGAGAAGACAACATTCACCTGTCTATATGGCATATTCGCATTCAGACATATGTTGTTTGAGCTATGTATTGCCCCTGCTACTTTTCAGAGGTGCATGATGGCCATCTTCTCTAACATTATAAATGACATGCTGAAAATTTTCATGGATGACTTCTTAGTTTATGGCTCATCATTTGAGAATTGCCTCAACAAGCTTCGAAAAGTTTTTCAAAAGTGTATGGAGACTAATCTCATTCTTAGCTTGGAAAAGAGTCATTTCATGGTCCAACAAGGTATAGTTTTGCGACACATTGTGTCCAAACCAGAGGATCAAGGTGGAAATGGCAAAGGTGGAAACCATAGCCAAGTTGACACTTCCTCAGTCTGTGAGGGAGATCCGATCCTTCTTAGTACATGCTAGTTTTTACCAACAGTTCATAAAATATTTCAGTCAAATATATAGACCGTTGTGTAATTTACTAGAGAAGGATCAACATTTTCGTTTTGATGAAGGATGTAGTAAGGTTTTCCACACTATCAAGGAAGCCTTAATTAGTGCCCCGATCTTGAGGTCTCTGGACTAGACGAGACCTATCAAGATCATGTGTGACACATCAGACTATGCGGTGGGCACTATTCTAGGGCAAATGGATGATAAAAAGCCCTATATGATATACTACATGAGCAAAACCCTTTCTGATGCACAATTAAACTATACCACAATAGAAAAGGAAATGCTTGTTGTAGTCTTTGCCTTAGAGAAGTTTAGATCATATCTGCTTCGATCAAAGGTGGTTGTCTATTATGACCATGATGCACTAAGATATTTGTTGAACAAGAAAGACATCAAACCAAGTCTCGTTCGGTGGGTTTTGCTACTACAAGAGTTAGATCTTGAAATCTGAGATAAGAGCGAAAAAATGAATATAGTAGCTGATCATTTGTGAAGACTGATTGTGGAGACATCTAACAACCAGAATCAGATAAATGAGTCATTTTCAAATGAGCAGATTATGACAGTCGGGTGTCTACCATGGTTTGCTAATATTGTAAACTATCTAGTGACCAAAAAGCTCCCTGAGCATTATAGTAAGACTTGAAGGGATAGATTCTATGCTCAGGTGAAGTATTATTTTTGGGAAGACCCAGAGCTCTTCGGATATTGTGCAGACCAAATGATCAAAAGGTGTGTCCCCGAGGATGAAATAGAGAGCATCCTCAAGTTTTGCCATACTCTAGCATGTGGAGGTCATTTTTCAAGTAAGAAGACTGCAACCAAAGTCTTGCAGTATGGATTCTTCTAGCCCACATTGCATAGAGATGCTCACAAATTTTGTAAACGTTGCATCCGCTACTAGCAAACGGGGAACATGTCTCAGCGGAACAGGATGCCCCTTATCCCCATTCTTGTGGTTGAAATCTTCGATGTTTGGGGAATTGATTTCATAGGTCCTTTTTCGCCTTCATTTGGTTATATATACATTTTAGTGGCGGTTGATTGTATCTCCAAATGGGTTGAGGCAGTGCCTACGCACACAAACGACCATAAGGTGGTGATTAACTTCATTAAGCATAACATCTTTAGTTGGTTTGGTATCTCTCGAGCATTGATAAGTGATGAAAAAAGCATTTCAAAAATATATGGGTAGCTTCTCTTTTGAGAAAATACTTCATAATAAATAAGATTGCACCCCCTATCATCCTAAAATCAGTGGACAGGTTGAAGTATCCAATAGAGAGTTAAAATGCATATTGGAAAAAAGTGTTAGACCGGATCGCAAGGATTGGTCTCAACGCCTTGATGATGCCTCAAGCATTAGCCCCATTGCCCACTGGGAATATACTCCCACTATAAGAAATCAGACCTTTACTAGTGTTAAATTAGCGCCAATAAAAGTTTGTCTATCGCCAACAAAAATCTTTACTAGCGCTAACATAGCGCCATTAGTTTTGCCAATAAAAGTGTTGCCGGTAATACATTTACTTGGTACTAATGTATAGTGACAAAAAATATATTTTTACTGATGCTAAAAAAAAAAAAATTTGTCTCTATTTTAGCGCCAAAAGAAAGTTCTTTTATCTCTATTTTAATGCAAAAAAAAATTTTAGCGCCAGTAAATGTGTTTTGTTTACCAATTTAGCGTCAGTAAAATATTTTTTACTGGCAAACTGAATAAGTGCACTAGTAAAAGTGGATAATAAAAAGAAATTATACTTCTCATCATAAGATTTCATTCTTGAACACCACAGAAGCAATTGGCAAGGTGAAATTTACCTGATTGCTTATCATATTAACAACTGCCTATGAGAATTTCAGAGGAACTCAGATCAACATCCACCGAACTAACATAACTCACACAGATATCTTAAAATGCACAAAAAACTCACAATCACAACAAAATTCGTAGATGAAAATACCGATTATCCAGAAATTCATAATCACGATTAGATTGGTGCTTGGAATTACTGGTTATCCAGAAATTAGGGGATCAAAAATTGAAGTTTGGGGAGAAAAAAAAAAAGAAAAAACCCAAAAATTCGATCAATTAGAAACATCGAGAGATCTCGAGAAACTTACATTAGGCCAATACTTAGAAATCGCGGTGTAGAGATGATGATGTCGTTGATGTTGAAGAGATTGTCACGTGACATGTTGGGTTTATGAGGATGACGACCACATCAGATCCCTCGAAGGCCTGTCCTAGCTGATCCTCACCCATGTACCCGACAACCTGAAACCCATTTTTTTTTTAGGCAGAAAACATAAGAAACCAGGGAAAACGAAAAGTCCAAATCAGGAAAAAGGGTTTGCAGGCTAGGGGAAGATGTTGGACATTATGGGTTTTGGGTCCAACCCACAGTATGACCCGGTTTGACACCCTCTTAGTGGGTCACGTAAGTGGCCAAGTAATGGAGATAGTGGGTGGGAGTTACGTGAATGTGGAGAGACCACATTCACGTAACTGCCTAATCTCCCATTACAAATAAGGGGTTAGGAGCTACGAAAATGATGAGTGTTCATAGCCATTATCCTGCCCGAATTCTATTCTGCATTCAGACTCAGTGGAAAGGGTCCTGCTCACCGTCGACCTAAGGCCTGGGCTCATTGTGGGCGTCGACCGGCTGAGGAGAACGCCGAACTTCCTACACGAACAATGGCGAATTCAGGTACGCTCCCTGTCATGTTGTTTTTTGCAGGGTATCGCCAACATTGGGTTATGGGCCCACAATCTTATCCGACCCGGGCCTGTTTCGGACCGGGTCTAACCCGGGTTTTGTTCGGGCTGGGTCTGATCGTATTAAGTAAGGGTCGGGTCATACCCGGATCCCATTTAAACCGGATCGGATCCATGTAATGCAGGATCCAAACACTATTAAGACTGAATCGGATCAGAAACCTGATCCGACCCCTTTCGAAACCGGTTCAGAGTTGTTTTTGATCGGTTCTTTCAAGTTTTTCATCGGTTCCGAGATGCTGTGGCCCTGTTTTCATAAATATAAAGAAATACAGGGATTTTGGCATACAGTCATAGGGTTTTATGAACTTTTGTTCATATTAAGTATCGGTTTATAAGGTTTAGAACCGGTTCGGACCCTTAGATGACCGGTTCGGGGCGGTTTCAGACCGGTTCAGAGTGTTTTTAAACCGGTTTCTACTTGTGGACCCTGGGTTTTACCCATATGAGCATGTTTTTGATATTTTTCATGCTTTATAAAGTATTTATTTTGAATAATGCATGACCTATGCATGTTAATTCATGTATTTTGCGTTGGTTAAGTTATGCATGATGATTTTAAGCATGAATTGTAACTAAATTTATGACAATTAGTTTATGCATTTTTGTTGAAGTATGAACTGATATTATGTCATGAATATACATGCATTAAAATGTGTGCATGGGTGTGGTCCATAATACGAATAGGATTTTCGGTAAAAGATTTTGATTGACTGATTCATGTAATCACCAAAGTGATCTGAATCGTGTTAATTAAGGATTCTTTGGACTATATTAAGATTCGTAATTATGATTATGTGTGAATTTATGAAACATCGATTCTACCCAAAGGTAGGTCGTTGTGTTCCAAATTTACACAAGGTGTAATAGTAGATGTGTATTCCAGCCCATGAAGCATATTTGTACCCAAAGGTACAATGCTGAATTGCCTCTGGATTCATGATCTACTAGTTTCACCAACTGAAGTCAATTCCTTGAGAATTGAAGAGACGGAGCAATTATGAGTATTGTCATTTTCACCAAAGTGAAACGATAATGGCTCAACTATGCTTGTCTCAGAAAAGGTGAATAATAAGGGGTCTCATATTTACCTTTTTAATATAAATCTCGTATAGAGCGATTTATCCCCCACTCATACGGAGAATAAAACAACTGTTTTGAAGGTTGTCTATGAGAAGTGGGAGCGCTAAAAATGATGTCTATGAGAAGTGGGAGTATTCGAATAATCTTAGCTTGTTGCTTTTGCAATCTTGAGTGGCTTAGAATATTTGAGGTGTTATCTCTCACTGCAAGACAGTGAAGAAATTTCCGAAATCCATTGGGACAGAAATTATTAATTTTATACGAGATTTTATCTCAGGCCATTTAGATAAGGAACTTCATTATGGGTCTTGGCATAGTGGACTCTATTGAGAGACCACTAAAGATCTTTTGTGACAATGAAGCAGCCGTGTCCTTTTCAAATAACAACAAGAGCTCAAAATCGTGTCGACACATGGAGTTAAAATATTTTGTTGTTAAAGAAATGATTGAGAATCATCTGGTATGTATTGATATAATTGGGACGAAGGAAATGACTGCGGATCCCCTTACTAAAGGGCTAGCACCGGGATTGTATTCCCAACATGTAAAGGTAATGGGTCTTTTTTATTCCTTCTGATGTATGACAATACATTATGTGATCGCATTTGTGTTTATGTTTTGATTCTCTAAGGTTTTGTGTTATTGTTGATTTTGCATGAAGAATCTCTCATATGGGTTAGAGAGAATAGCAGAATAACAATATTAAAGGACTAATAGAATAGGTGAGAGACCAACCTATTCATAAAGGTAATTTTCTACATGCCTAAGCACTGAAGGTGAATTGTAGCGTAGTACATGGAAATATGACATTTCATAAAGGGGTGTTCATATCCATGACTCATACGATTCATCCTTGTGATAAAGGGTGGCATGTGAACCCACATGAAGAATTAAATCGAGATAACGATATACACCTCGATTTAGTACACTTTTGGTGTCAATGGGTCAAGTGGGAGAATGTTTGACATTATGGGTTTTGGGTCCAACCCACAGTATGACCCGGTTTGACACCCTCTTAGTGGGTCACATAAGTGGCTAAGTAATGGAGATAGTGGGTGGGAGTTACGCGAATTGTGGAGAGACCACATTCACGTAACTGCCTAATCTCCCATTACAAATAAGGGGTTAGGAGCTACGAAAATGATGAGTGTTCATAGCCATTATCCTGCCCGAATTCTATTCCGCATTCAGAGTCAGTGGAAAGGGTTCTGCTCACCGTCGACCTAAGGCCTGGGCTCATTGTGGGCATCGACCGGATGAGGAGAACGCCGAACTTCCTACATGAACAATAGCGAATTCAGGTACGCTCCCTGTCATGTTGTTTTTTGCAGGGTATTGCCAACAAAAGAGACTTGAGCTATAGAATTGATGTGACTAATGTCAGCAGTGATGTCAGGGGCTTCAGAGATATCATAGAGGGCGAGGTTAGAGACGAGGGGGTTAAACTTCATGAGGAGGGCGAGGGGCTGGCTGATATCTCCCGTCTTGCCCTGCACGATCACCTTTCGATCAGGGGCATTCCCTGAAGTAGAATAAGAAGAAGAGGAGGACATACAGCTGCCACTCTTCCTCAGAGCAGTCTCAACGGCTCGGAGCATCACACCTTTCATCTTTCACCCTCCTTCCAACCACAATGAACAACAGTGAGAGGGAACAAAGAGAGAGGAGGAGAGAAGATGCCAACAATGGTGGTCGGTGAAGAGAGAGAGAGAGCCCGCGAAATTCAAAAGACAAATTTTTTTTAATCCGTGTGTTTTTTTACTGGCACACTTTTTTTGTGGGCCAGTAAAAAGCTTTTTTATTGGCCCATTTTTGTGGTGTGCCAATAAAATTCTTTTTTTTTCTGGCATACTTTTAATGTGCACGAGTAAAAACTCTTTTTTATTGGTGTGCTTTTATGTTGCACAATTTTTTTTTCTCGCACTAATTTTTATGTGTGCCAGGAAAATTTTATGACACTGGCCCATAACACTTTTTCACTAGCGCCAATGAAAATGCTCTTTTACGGTCACCCCCAGTAAAAGAGGTTAGCTTGGGCAGTTTGGGCTCGACTCAGCTTGACTCACTTGTGAGCTAGTTACAAGTCGAATGGTCTTGAGCTCATTATGAGCCGATCACAAGCCGGTTTGTTTTCTAAAAAAAGATTTTTTTTTTAAGGTGTTCTTTTAAAAAACTTGATTTTTTATATATATATATATATAGCATGCATTTAAAGTATATAATACATGTATAAAATATATGATATTATGACATGTAAAACGAGCCGAATGGAGCCAGGCTTGCCATGTTTGTAGTTGACTCATTTGCCTAAACGAGCTGGTGTGTAACTTGGCTGGTCGAGCTCGATTTCAGAGCCGAGCCTAAAAGCTAGCTGATCTTATCGTTTCCCAGCCGTAAACATGCATAATCAACCGTAAAATATTTGAGAGATCACGAACAAATGACGCATGAACCTAACTACATGAGTGTGCCCATGGTTGGTACCCAACTAGAATTTGCACTGAGAATCTACAAATCATATTTGTCGTTGTCATTGGCATCACAACAACATCATCATCATCATTACTATAGTTATTGTTCTTATTATTATTATGGTGCATGGAATTGTGGCATCTTTGAATATCAAAGCTCACCAGAGTGGACCCAACTCCAAATTGCATTCGTTAAAGATAGACTTGGTTAGTGGCATCACATGGATAAAGACCTGTCTAGTGGGGTTTGAAAAACTACAAGTGTGATATTAGGACAGATCCAAAACCAGTTTTCTTTATACCAATAAGATTCGGTCTTCACAACCCATAGTTGAACCCAGAAATCAATTCTCCAATCCATGATGCCAGTAATTTACAATCCAAGGCAACTTTGAAATTCAACAAAAAAAGTAGGAGTACGTTATGGTTGTTACTTAAAGACTTGTTTTACAAATCTACAATTGGGTCAAGATATATGAATAACCATTTGGATGAAAAACATTTTACACAGGAAATTTTGAAGAAAAAGGGAAAAGTCATCTCTCAATTTGTTGTGGCGTGGGACATGTCCAGTCTGATCCAGATCATATCTCATTAGCCTGAAAAGAAGACGCAAGTAGGGATCCTCCAAAAGTTGAAGATAGATCCGGACCCATTAACATCTAACTAGGGGCCCACGGGCACCCGATGGGTGATCGGATACTCAACTGAGTGGGCTGGGTTTGGGCAGCAGCTTTAGCTCGAAACCTGATAAGTGCGTTGGGCCTAAGCTGACCCTTCTAATAAATGGGCTGGGTTCGGGTATGGTAAAAAGGGACACATCAATGATGTACAACCCACACCACTTGATAATTGTTGGGTTCAGTAAGGACTCGACCCAATCTAATCGAACACTAACCTGATAAAACCCATGCTCAACCCCCGACAAGCTTTGATCTGGCTTTCTGTGGGTCAGGGATGACATCGGCCGGGTCTGTTGTGCCATGACAGGCATTGGGTCAGATCAGTTCGGGAAGGCCCCATGCCCCAAGCATGCTTAGGGCTGTGAATGGGATGGGACCCAGACCTGACCATATAACTAATAACCCGGTTTGGGTTTGAGTTCGGGTTTTGTCCGGTCATGAAAATAGAATCCAAAACCCGGACTCTCATAATTTTAGAATATATATAGATGAAAATAGGTATTGTCGAAAGCGTCTGGCATCGGACAAGCTCAGACAGTTTTTAGCAGTGGTTCTGGCTGCAGACCGCACGTCAAACAAAAAATTCAAAAAACAGTTTTTAGCAGTGGTTCTGGACCGACTCAAGACTGCAGCAAAAATTACTAAACGCAAAAAAAAAATTTGCACCACTGATCGCCAGCGCGATCAACGGCGCATAAAGGCGAGCAGGTGAGAGGGTTGTGTATGTTCGCCCCCGATGATTCACTGAATCCCACGTCCGTGTTCGGGGGATCGAATGAGCGCCACGTATTCATGCACATGGGGCTCGTATTCCCGTGTATGTTGACATAACTTTGCATCGGACTCTGGTGCTGTTGCAAAGACTTAATCACCCTTACTTGCTTTTCTTGCCCTGAAATGACGGTTCGAGGAAATGATAAAAATATCCTCCATTCAAAAGTTGTGAAACGACGGGTGGGGAAAAGGACAAAAAAGTACTCCTTCCAGAAAGTTTGATGTTAACCATTTAGAGTGGAGACGTTCGCCTGCGCCATTTGCTGTAACAGTGCTCCCATTATCAACGTTCCAGTGTTACAAAACATTTCAGTGTCTTCTCTTCATTATTGCTGTCGTTAGGCATCATGGAAGAAAGCAATGATTCACAAACATTCCAACCAGTGCCATTAAGGCACAGTGAGTAGCTTTTCATCTCATCATGCTATCGATGAAGAAGGCATGTCGTCTTGTGTGCCATTAAGGCATTGTTTGGTTATTGCAGGTAGATCTTGTTATTACGAAGGTTGGAAACTTATCGATATTTGTAAGACGTTGGGACCTGTTGACAAGAACGCTTGTTTGCAGATGCTAGGAAGGGCCTCTACCCCATCAGGTATCCTACAGTCACTCATCATATGCATTGTATCTCAAACCGCTGTATTAGTAACAGACTCTCATTTTTGTGAGATACATTTTTGTTAGTTAATATCGATTTGTTTGCTATTATGTTCAAGTTCTTCCTTATCGATTTGTAATTTATTGTGCGATATATTTATCGACCTTTTAGATAGTATGTTTTTGTATCGTCGAGTTATAAGTTATAAAAACTGAACTGCCGTATCGATTTTCAATATCTGACAAATCGCTATACATATCGTTTTGTAAGATATTATATGTTTTGTAATATGTATTTGTAAGATATTTGTACACAGACTTTGAAAACGTTTGGGTGCAGAAACACATCTTGACACGCATGGTGGGGCGATTTTCGCATGCATATCGTTGCTCTCTCAGCGACTTCTATTGAACTCGCTTTAGAGCCTCGTGGATACTATGAGACCGTTATCGTCAACACACATTTACGACATGTTTATTTTATTGGCATGGTAAGCGACACGTCGATGCTCAGCACAAGCAAACATCAAACCGTACTTGCTTTGTTACTTTCATGCATTAAATTGTTGCTTTGACTTGCGTAACCCTAGTGGTATCCGTTCTTATATGCATCCTGATTAA
This sequence comes from Nuphar pumila, assembly GCF_984573655.1. NCBI lineage: Eukaryota > Viridiplantae > Streptophyta > Magnoliopsida > Nymphaeales > Nymphaeaceae > Nuphar > Nuphar pumila. Next base: position 97,212,924 of record NC_143251.1, read on the forward strand.
ATCGTAGTAAACCTATGCCGCTTGATAACGGAAATTGATATATTGCTTACAAAACATTCCACTGTCTTCTTTTATTTGTCGTTGTTGTTTGGCATTAAGGAAGAAAGCAATGATGCACAAACATTCCAACCAGTTCCATCAAGGCGGCATGAGTAGCTTCCCAGCATCATGCTATCGATGAAGAAGGCATGTCGTCTTGTGTGTCATTAAGGCTTTGTTTGGTTATTGCAGGTAGATCTTGTTCTTACGAAGGTTGGAAACTTATCGATATTTGTAAGACGTTGGGACCTGTTGACAGGAATGCTTGTTTGCAGATGCTAGGAAGGGCCTCTACCCCATCAGGTATCCTACATTCACTCATCATATGCATTGTATCTCAAACCGCTGTATTAGTAACAGACTCTCGTTTTTGTGAGATAATATCGACTTGTTTGCCATGTTCATGCAAACTCAAATTGATATATTGCTTAAAACATTATTGAGCTTATCATCAGGTTGTAATAAAGACGATGTAGCTCAATCAATAGAAAGATCTGGAGAATTGAATATCTATGCTTATGACCCAACTGAAGAATTGAACATCTGCACTGACGATGCACATGAAAAGAAGGGTGCAGGCATTAGACCCACTATTGACTTGAATGTTCCAGTGGAAGAAATGCAATTCAATGATGAGGTAGACTACCATGACAACGCACATAATAAAAGTGTATGCACCGGGAATGTACACGGAAGTACACCTGACTTCAATGTTCCAGGAGAAGAAATGCAATTCAATAATGATCCTGATTTTGATGTCAGTACACTTAATAAAACTGTAAGAACTGGGAATGTACATGGAATTTCACTTGACTATGTTTCTGTAGAAGGAATGCATTTTAATAACGAAGAAGATGCATATAAATTTTACAATGATTATGCCTTAAAAGTTGGCTTCAGTGTGAGAAGGTTTTCTTGGTCAAAAAATGCACAGGGTGTCTTGGTTAGAAAGACATATGTCTGTTCCAAGCAAGGTTGGAAGAAATCAATGGGAAATCCAACTAGGAGCACGCCAGAATCAAGATGTGGATGTCAGGCGAGATTGGTTTTGAGAAGACATCCGAATGGGAAATTTATCGTGCGTACTTTAATCAGTGATCATAATCATGATTTATCTGCATCATTTATGACTCCTATGCTAAGGTCACATCGTAAAGTAACTGTAGCTCATGCTGCAATGGCTGAAATAGCCGATAGCGCCGGCATTGCACCAAGGAAGACATACAATTTGTTTACCCGCATTGATGGTGGTCGCGAAAATGTGCCATTCACACCTTTGGATCTTAGAAACCACTTGAGCAGGAAGAGGACAGATAACATGAAGAACGGAGAAATATGTTGTTTGGTTCGTTACTTACAGAATAAATCAAGTAATGAACATGGTTTCTTTAGTGCAATGCAAGTGGACGCAGATGGATATGCCGTGAATATGTTTTGGTCAGATTCAAGGTCTAGATTAGATTATGAATGCTTCAATGATGTGCTTGTGTTTGATACTACAGTAAAGATTAACACTGAACAGTGACCATTTGCGCAGTTTGTGGGAGTGAACCATCATGCACAGAGTTGTATATTAGGCAGTGCTTTTGTGTATGACCAGACCAAGGAAACCTTTGAGTGGTTGTTCAGAGTATTTACACAGGCAATGAACGGGAAGCATCCTGAAACTGTACTTACAGATGGTGATCACGCAATTGCGGCTGCAGTGCTTCATGTGTGGCCAGATGCACATCATCGCCTGTGTTTGTGGCATATCTTTCAAAATGCAGCAAAGAACATAGGACACATATTTAATCAGAATACAGGGTTTGACAAACATTTTACAAGGTGTGTACTTCATAGCGTAGACGAGGTCACCTTTAAGTCAGATTGCGACAAAATGATTAAGACATATGACCTTGCTGACTGTCTGTGGTTACAAAATTTATATGCCGAAAAAGAGAAGTGGGCATTGGCATATGGAAGACAATACTTTTGTGCAGGTATGATAAGCACACAAAGAGCCGAATCTATGCATGCCACGCTGAAGAAAACCCTGTATTCATGTTTAACAATGTTTCGTTTCATGGAATAATATGAATTATTTGTAGACGGTCTAAGACAGAATGAGCTTCAACAAGATGTGAAATGCTTCAATACACGACCTCTAACTTTTGGCATGAAAATATTGATGCGACCTGCAGCTCTGTATACACTAACTGTATTTGAATGGATCAAGAAAGAGGTGTTGCATGTCATGAATTGCAGAATAGAAGAACTGGTGCAAACCGAGAATATGCACAAATACCATATTTTTTGTCAGGGCGAAAAGCATCAGGAAAGGCAAAAAGCGCATGTCACGTACAATGTCGACAACGGAAGGGTAGAATGTTCGTGCAAAATATATGAATTCAAAGGTATCCTATGCTGTCATGCATTAAAGGCACTCAATCAAGAGAAGATACAAGAAATACCTGAGTCTTACGTAATGCGAAGATGGACGAGACGCGTGAAGATTGAAATGCTCGTTATGGACAATGCGAGTAAATTTGTTGTTGACGAGAAGTGCCACATAGCCTCCCGTTACCAATAATTGTGTAGGTCATTCATGCATGTTGCTGATTTGGCATCGAGAAGCGAAGAAGGCTATGCATGTGTGAGAAAAGCTGCAACGGAGTTACTTGAAAAAGTGGAGTTAATTCACATTAAGTCTGTTGCAGCGAATGAATACCAGCCGAAGATAATGGGATCGAACAACATAGGTCAAAATCATGTCTCGCTTGACACTCCCGAGAAGTTGCGCCGAAGCGTAAACATTATCTTCAACAAGTCAGTAGTGAACATTGTTGATTATGATGGATATATTCATGAAGCGCAGGGTATCAAAAGAAAACCTGCCTCTGATCGCAGTCGTCGGAGGGCAAAGGGTGCACTAGAATTGGTTGGCAAGAAAAGGACTAAGAAACAACCAACCTGTAATGAAAAACAACAAAGCCCTTCGAATGAACAGGTATGTAAAACATTATATTGCTTCCCATTGCGTGAAGCTTGTCAAATAGCTAACTCGTGTAATATCCATCATGCAGCAATACCCTGCAGAAGTACCGGCAAACGTTCAAACCTACATTCCTCCCGACCAGATTTCCAGCAACGATCGCTACAGTTTTACAAGGCTTTTGGTATGTAATCGATGTTGCGAGGAGGTACGCATTTCTTGTGAAACATAATTCAGTGTCTAATATTTTCTCTTTCATGACAGGCTACGATGCAGTCGACAGATAGGTTTGGAACACAGGAATCTCGTGTGGGCTATTAACTTAGTTGTCATGCCTCTTTGCATGACCCGATCTCCACAATGCCGGATTTTTTGAGAGTTTATAGTCGTTTGTCATTGACGACTTGCGGTTCGTGGTTGAATTTGTTCAAATCGATAGATAGCGGGTTTTTGCTTCTGCAGGAAGGCGAATGATGACATCACTGTATGGCGATTTGTGGTTATCGTTGAATAGCGATATGTGGCATCACAGCGTAGAACGTTGTTGATTATTGTTGGACTGTCAATCTTAGCGTGATGCGAAGGATTGTTCAAGTGTGCTGCGATGTGTAGCATCGCAGCGTAGGACTGTCAATCACTGTGCTGCGATGTGACAGATCGCTATTCAACGATAACCACAAATCGCCATACACCTCCAGTCAACTTCTTCTCCAGCAAATCTTTCGCGTTCCCGACACCTCCACTTGCCTTTTGAAATCATTATTGTTATCTTGTGAAAAGTTGTATCCATATATTATAAATAAAAGGCTACTCAATGTGTATTTTCTAACGGATACCCATAAATGTTTGAGTTGTCGTATAGTATTCATTGATCATGTTGGTTGAGCAGTACATCTTTTAGGTCATAAATAGTCGCACAAGCACTGGAAGGTGTGTTTGTCTTCTACTTCGTGAACCAGCAACAACCAAACTGACGGTTCCTTCATAAACCTGGAGATCCGCCCTCGAACATAGAAAATTATAGTCGGTGAGGCAGACGAAGACAGCTACACGACCAACAATGGCGAATCCTGGGTATATTGTCTACACATAGTCTACATGTTCAGCAAAATCCGTCTCTTTCATGCGTTTTTTGCGATTTGTTTTTGTGTACTATATAATGTAATTTAAATATCGGTCGTTGCAATGTCCGCATTCATTTCAGTCGAACATCCACCGACGAAGTTGGGCGAAAACTTAGTCAATCACTCTTGGAGGACATCAACCGAATGCGCAGTGAATTCGCACAATGCAACATGATCAGTAATTTTGTTAGTATGAAACTAGTAGTAATGTAAGCCATGTGTACGTATGATCAATACAACACCATATTTGCTGCAAACAGACTATATTCGATTTCGTAAATTATATTAAAAGCAACGCACCAAGCCAGACTGTGAGCGTCGTCAGCCCATATTTCATGGTATATCGGTTGTATTTTATGTTGCTTTTCATTATTGATTTAGTCCAATTGATTCGTATGTTAACGTTGGTGTTAGCAATGTTTCTTTCGGTTTGCAGACTATATTACGCCGTTTCCCATACTCCAGTGGATTTCAAGACGGCAAACCTTATTGGGTTAACGGTAATCACTACAGAGACCTTATGACAAGTGAAAAGGTAAGCAAACAAACCTACAGTGCAATATTACAGCGTGACAGTGGTAACAACATTTTTTCGATCTATTTGCAGATACTGATTCCTACACTCTGGCAGTCTGAAAAGCATTGGGTCTTATACGTGATGGATTTACGCGAAAAACAACTATGGTGTTACAATTCGTTGGAAGTTGACAGTGGTTTACGGCTAGACATTTCTCATCTCGTAAGATTCCATCTATATGAGTATCGTGTAGTGTACTGGGGTCATGAATTTACTTTCGGTCGCATTATTCTCAGATCGGTTTCCTCATAGCCATTTTGGGAGTCGATGTCAGCGAGTGGATCTATCGCACGGCATACCATGCTCCTTTACAAGATAATGGCGTTGATTGCGGCGTATTTGTAATGAAGTACATTGAAGCGATATACAATGGTGCAGAACCCTGTTTCGACGTTGTATGCCATTCTTTGGCCTCTGTTATTGGCAATTAAGGGCATGTCTATTGCTTCTAGTTTACAATCTGTTTTTGCAGGTTGATATACCCGGATTCCGCGAAGAACTATTCAAAAAGTTGACGTCCTTTCTAATTTCGGAGGAGAAACTGACGGAGGCGAGGATCTAAAAGGCTTGTAATTGATAAAAGATGTGCGCTCAACCCGCGTGATTGACAGTCGCAGGGTGAGACTACGATGTGTGCAATGAACAAAGACTTCTAATGTTTGAAATGATAATATTCAACATCGCTATGAAATGTTGTATGCTTAAACATCGCTTTAATGTCGCGTTCTTATTTTACGAATAGTACAAAGCGATACGCTTGGTGGTCTAACGTCAAACTACACTGCTACGACCATGAAAACCTGTGCCAGCATTTGAAAATTGCTTGAATTTTAAAGGACGGTTTCTTCAATTATGATCTTACAGACCTATGAAAAAGGTATAGACGGATACGACAACTACGTCGAAGCCGCCTATGCACTCGATTCAAGAATAAGTCATTTATGCAGGAATTGTCGATTATGTCGGTTCCTTATTCGCGAAGCAAAGTGGAACTATGTGTTGTGTCTTTCAAATATTAATGACACGTTCTATCACCCTCCGTCAGTTTTCCAGTATATACGTCAGTTTCATTAAACCAAAAAGCAAATCTTAAATAAAAAAGCACTCCGCATTAATGAAAACAATGTCATGCCAGAGGGCTATTCTGAATGGTAGTCAATGCGATTGGACCGAATCCTTGGGTCTCAAATAAATCCACTAGTACGTCTAAAGAAATCGCCTTAGGTGTACATTACCGTCGGTTCATCAATACAACGATTTCTAAGAACAAACCTTTCTTATTGATAAGTTCACGTAATGCGATATTTAGAAATATCTTTCGCCAGAGAAAAATATGATGGTCGTACTTGTGCTGGTCGAAAGCACCAGCAACCCAACACAATATGCTGGTCGAAACAGAAAAAAACTACAAAAAATGAGTTACCGCCTGAACTAGGAACCCAAATCTATCATCAAAATTATACCCAAACACCCAAATAGCCCTTCAAATCAGTCCCAATCTATCACACACCAAAAAATGACCAGATTACAATTGATTTGGGCAAACAAAACCCACCGATAGCATCACAATCACAAACTTTTTGCATTCAGGGTATTGTTCATCAGTTTTTTCAGAAAATACAAGAAAATCCACTAAAAATTGAGATTTCATCCGACCATTAAAATTCTTGATTCATTCAATCACAAAAATCAAGAGCTAATGGAATCCAACATCAATCGACCAAAAGTTCAAGACTTCAAGGTTGGTACGGACGTCAGCTGTGGAGAACACAAACTGAGGTGGGTCCCAGCACGACCGATCCAGATGAAGCTTCTTCCTCTCACCGATCTTCAACAAAGCACCCTTTCATTTTCAATAGAGCTCTGATACCATATTGAAATCGGGAAACCAGCAAGAACAAAAGGAGAAGAGAGGAGAATAGAAAGGGAAGACAACTTAAGCTTCATTAGCAAAAAACCCTGAAAAGGTTACAACATATAGGGGTCGACCCTCTTTTACACTACATGACAAAAATTTAGATACCCACTAACACCTTGAAACATTACAGTTATACACTGCATGACTTGGCGGAGCTCCTGCTGGCCACCCTCAGCGCGACTGCACCTACTGGGTTACTGTCGAGGAGGACAGCGAGAACGGTGATGGAGGGCCTCGTTAGGTTGTACAGACAGAGCAATCAATAGGTTTCACTTTATACTATTCTGTCTGCCGTTCGTTTTAAACTCAATCAATTTTCTGCATATTTCGTCGCGTATTACCGGAATATGTTCCGGCAACAAAACAGGTAATGTGAAATCCAATATATAACAGGAATACCCAATAACATCGGATACGAAGCTCATACAGCGTGGAAACAAGGTTGTTCTCCATTGTATATTGCTTCAATATGCTTCATTACAAATATGCCACAATCGACCCCATTACTTTGTAACGGAGCATCGTCAGCACAGAGCAACATCCACTCACCAATATCGACACCCATTTGCCCGTTAAGGAATCCCGCCTGTGAAAAAGGGATAATATATTACAGTCCGGTCCACCTCGAATAGCTACTTCACCTTTGGGTACAAGCTTACCAAATGCATAGCATCGCGTTCTACGCCACTGTGGCAGTCCAATGAGTTGTAGCACCATAGTTGTTTTAGCTGAAAATTCATCTCGTATAGGACCCAATGGTCTGGATGTTGCCAGAGTGTAGGAAGTAAAATCTGCGAATCGATAAAATCATTTTTCGTTTCAGAGACTTATCGTGATGGGGATGTTACGAATAAACCTTGGATAAAAGGTTTGTTCACTTACCTTTCCAAATTTCGAAATGTCTATGCACTCATCATCGCTGTTCCAACAAGGTAGTGCATCTTCGAATCCTATGTCGTATGGCTTTCGTCGGACGTACATCTGTTGCACGAAATAGCAAGGTTTAACCACCAAGAAACGTGAGTACGTCATGAAAACAAACAGAACAATAGCGGCACAGACATACCATGAAATACAGGCTGATGATGCGTACTGTATTTCTCGTTGGGTTGCTCTGAATGTAATTGACAAAATCATACATTGTCTGGTTGCACAAAGTTACGAACTTCAGAACATGCAAACCGATGACCTAGAAATTGATAGTGGACAAATACTTACAAAATTACTGATAGTGTTCCCATCTGCAAATTCATCTTGCATCTGCTCGATGTCATCTACGAACTCGTCAGGGCGTTGCCGCGCAGCCGAGATTGTGGATGTTGCACTAAGTGCACCATGAGCGTGGTATTCAGGATTGGACATTGAAATTATTGTCTACAGTAAACAACACTAGTCCAAATACGACATGAAAAGCCAAATGTTCACTAAACCGCTCAGGCGTTTCAAAGAATATACCTCTTAAGCGCTAGTCTTGGTACTGTGGATGTGGTTGTCTTCTTGTTCAGAGCCGTGCGTGGCCGTTTTGCTGCCATCGTCCACTCCATTGGCAACGTGCCTGGTCGTTTAGCTCCCATCCTCCTATCCGTTTGCTCCGTGCCTGGTCGTTTTTCTCCCCTCGTCCACTCCTCTAGCGCCGTGCCTGATCGTTTTGCTACCATCGTCCTCTCCGTTGCCACCGTGCCCGGTCGTAGTGCTCCCATCGTCTTTGGCGTCGTGCCGGGTCGTATTGCTCCACTAGCCCTCTTCTTGTCCGCCATGGCTGGTCGTACTGCTTCGATTGCCCCCTTCTTCGGCGCCATGCCTGGATGGAGATATCGATGGCACCTTTGCAATGGAGATACTGAAACGTCGTCCTCACCTACAAAGGTAAAGTCCTTTAACGTGCAACCATTTTTTGAAAACAGCCCGCTAATTAATTGATTGCGTTTAAAAAAAATATAAATACGGCTTTTCGCATGCCGCCTTTTTTTGATAACCGCGTCAAATTAAATGCTTGCGTTCGAAGTATTCAAAAATACGTCTTTCCATGCCGTTCATTAAGTTTTAAATATTCAAAAATACGTTTTCCACGTGTGATTAGACATTCGAACAATACGCACAAATCACTATGCTGCGATGCCACAGATCGCTCTCTGACTCAAAGCACGGAGCTAATTAATTGATTGCGTTTAAAAAAAATATAAATACGGCTTTTTTGTAAAAAAAATGTAGTTATTCAATCATACATATATGTGTTCTAAGGCTGTCAAAAAAAATTTTATAGTGACACAATCATGCATATTTGTGTTCTAAGATTGTGATTTTTTTTTATAGTGATTCAATCATGCATATATGTGTTCTAAGGTTGCCAAAAAAATTTATAGTGATTCAATCATGCATATATGTGTTATAATGCTATAAAAAAAATTCATGGTGATTCAATCATGCATATATGTGTTCTAAGGTTGTCAAAAAAAAATCATAGTGATTCAATCATGCATATATGTGTTCTAAGGCTGTCAAAAAAAATTCAATCTGCCATATATATGTTCTAAGGCTGTCAACAAAACTTCATAGTGATTCAATCACTCATATATGTGTTGTAAGGTTGTCCAAAAAATTATAGTGATTCAATCATGCATATATGTTTCCTAAGGTTGTCAAAAAAATTTCATAGTGATCCAATCATGCATATATTTTTTCAAAGGCTATCAAAAAAATTTCAATCATACATATATATGTTCTAAGGCTGCCAAAAAAAAATCACAGTGATGCAATCATGCATATATGTGTTATAAGGCTCTCAAAAAAAATTCACTATGATTCAATCATGCATATGTGTTCTGAGGTTATAAAAAAAAGTTCATTAAGAATCAAACATGCATATATGTGTTCTAAGGCTGACAAAAAATTCATAGTGATTCAATCATGCATATGTGTTCTAAGGCTGTAAAAAAAAGTTCATTTAGAATCAATCATGCATATATGTGTTCTAAGTTTGACAAAAAAAATTCATAGTGATTTAATCATGCATATATGTGTTCTAAGGCTGTTAAATTTTTTTTTTGGTGATTCGATCATGCATATATGTGTTCCAAGGCTTTCAAAAAAATTTCAATCTTGCACATATGTATTCTAAGGCCCTAAAAAAAATCATAGTGATTCAATCTTGCATATATATGTTCGTAGGTTGTAAAAAAAAACTCATAGTGATTCAATCATGCATATATGTGTTGTAAGTCGGTAAAAAAAAAATTATGTTGATTCAATCATGCATATATGGGTTGTAATGTTGCCAAATAATTTTATAGTGACTCAATCATGCATATATGTGTTCTAACGCTGTCAATATTTTTTTATATTGATTCAATCATGAATATATGTGTTCTAAGCTTGTCAAAAAACATTATAGTGATTCACTCATGCATATATGTGTTCTATTGCTGTCAAAAAAAAATCTTAGACATTGAATCATGCATATATTTGTGATTAAATATATGTGTTCTAAGGTTGTCAAAAAAAATCATAGTGATTCAATCATGCATATATGTGTTCTAAGGCTACCAAAAAAATTTCATAGTGACTCAATCTTGCATATATGTATTCTAAGGCTCTCATAAAAAAAAATCATAGTGATTCAATCATGCAAAAAAGTGTTATAAGGCTGTCAAAAAAATATCATAGTGGTTCAATATTGAATATATGTGTTCTGAGGTTGTCAAAAAAAAAATAATAGTGATTCAATCATGCATAAATATGTTCTAAGCTTTTGGAAAAAAAATTTATAGTGATTCAATCATGCATATATGTGTTTTACTGCTGTAAAAAAATTTTATAGTGATGTAATTATGCATATATGTGTTCTAAGTTTGTAAAAGAAATTTATAGTGATTCAATCATGCATATATGTGTTCTACGGTTGTCAAAAAAATTCTAGTGATTCAATCTTGCATATATTTGTTCTAATGTTGTCAAAAAAAATCATAGTGATTCAATCAAGCATATATGTCTTCTAAGGTTGTCAAAAAAAATTCATAGTGATTTAATCAAGCATATATATGTTCTAAGTTTGTCAAAAAAACTTCATAGTGATTCAATCATGCATATATGTGTTCTAATGCTTTCAAATAGAGAAATGACAATAATGATTTCAAAAGGCAAGTGGAGGTGTCGAGAACGCAAAAGATTTGCTGGAGAAGAAGTTGACTGGAGGTGTATGGCGATTTGTGGTTATCGTTGAATAGCGATCTGTGGCATCGCAGCACAGTGATTGACAGTCCTACGCTGCGATGCCACACATCGCAGCACACTTGAACAATCCTTCGCATCACGCTAAGATTGATAGTCCAACAATAATCAACAACGTTCTACGCTGCGATGCCACATATCGCTATCCATGTGTGATTAGACATTCGAACAATACCCAAAAATCACTATGCTGCGATGCCACAGATCGCTCTCCGACTCAAAGCACGAAGCTAATTAATTGATTGCGTTTAAAAAAAATATAAATACGGTTTTTCGCATGACGCCTTTTTTTTATAACCGCCGCCAAATTAAATGCTTGCGTTCGAAGTATTCAAAAATATGTTTTCCACGTGTGATTTGACATTCGAACAATACCCACAAATCACTATGCTGCGATGCCACAGATCGCTCTCCGACTCAAAGCACGAAGTATCCAGCGATGGCAACAAATCCTTTCCTTATCTATTGATTATTTGCATCGCTGTAATCAGCGATGGCAAACAATCACTGTATTTGTCTTCGCCAATACTTTGTGCGCTATTCTTTCGAGGCGAAGACAAATACAGCGATTGCGAAGACAAAGATCTCTGTAATAGTAATTTCAATTGTAATCATTGCATTTTTGAAAAAATGAGAAGCTTGACTTTTGAACAAAGATCTACGTTTACAAACAAATCTTTTGAACTTGTGCACTCGGATTTATGCTGCGATGCCACAGATCGCTCTCCGACTCAAAGCACGAAGTATCCAGCGATGGCAACAAATCCTTTCCTTATCTATTGATTATTTGCATCGCTGTAATCAGCGATGGCAAACAATCGCGGTATTTGTCTTCGTCAATACTTTATGCGCTATTCTTTCGAGGCGAAGACAAATACAGCGATTGTGAAGACAAAGATCTCTGTAATAGTAATTTCAATTGTAATCATTGCATTTTTTGAAAAATGAGAAGCTTGACTTTTGAACAAAGATCTACGTTTACAAACAAATCTTTTGAACTTGTGCACTCGGATTTATGCTGCGATGCCACAGATCGCTCTCCGACTCAAAGCATGAAGTATCCAGCGATGACAACAAATCCTTTCCTTATCTATTGATTATTTGCATCGCTGTAATCAGCGATGGCAAACAATCGCTGTATTTGTCTTCGCAAATACTTTGTGCGCTATTCTTTCGAGGCGAAGACAAATACAGCGATTGCGAAGACAAAGATCTCTATAATAGTAATTTCAATTGTAATCATTGCATTTTTGGAAAAATGAGAAGCTTGACTTTTGAACAAAGATCTACGTTTACAAACAAATCTTTTAAACTTGTGCACTCAGATTTATGCTGCGATGCCACAGATCGCTCTCCGACTCAAAGCACGAAGTATCCAGCGATGGCAACAAATCCTTTCCTTATCTATTGATTATTTGCATCGCTGTAATCAGCGATGGCAAACAATCGTTGTATTTGTCTTCGTCAATACTTTGTGCGCTATTCTTTCGAGGAGAAGACAAATACAGCGATTGCGAAGACAAAGATCTCTGTAAAAGTAATTTCAATTGTAATCATTGCATTTTTGGAAAAATGAGAAGCTTGACTTTTGAACAAAGATCTACGTTTACAAATAAATCTTTTAAACTTGTGCACTCGGATTTATGCTGCGATGCCACAGATCGCTCTCCGACTCAAAGCACGAAGTATCCAGCGATGGCAACAAATCCTTTCCTTATCTATTGATTATTTGCATCGCTGTAATCAGCGATGGCAAACAATCACTGTATTTGTCTTCGCCAATACTTTGTGCGCTATTCTTTCGAGGACCGACACCCGTAGTATCTAAGGGAGGATTTGCTTACTATGTTATTTTTTTTATGATTATTCAAGATTTTGTTGGATATACTTCCTTAAACATAAGCATGAAGTCTTTGCATCGTTTAAGACATATCATATGATGATTAAAAATCAATTTAATGATAATTTAAAAATCTTTAGAGTTGATTCCGGAGGAGAGTATCTTTCAAATGATTTTAAAAACTATCTTGAAAACCATAGAATAGTTCATCATAGATCTTATCCAAAAACACCACAACAAAACAGTCTAGCTGAAAGAAAACATAGGTATATTATTGAAACAACTAGAACTTCACTCATTTCTCAAAACATTCCAAAAAGTTTTTGGGCCGAGGCGGCTCTTACATCCGTTTATCTTATAAATCACTTTTCTTCAAAAAATCTAAACAAAACTTCACCTTTTAAAATTTTATACCAAAAGGAACCCGACTAAAATAGGTTAAGAATCTTTGGATGTAAATGTTTTGTCCTTACCGACAAAAATGACAAACTCTCACCAAAAGTCATTCCTTATGCATTTCTTGGATATTCTGAAACTCAAAAAAGATTTAGATGCTATGATGTTAAGAACGACAAACTATATGTTTCTAGGAATGTGACTTTCTTAGGAAACGTTAGTGGTTTTGAGAAGGATGAATCCCATAAAGAGAATATGGATTACTCTTTCTTGTTTAAGTTACTATCTAGAAATGATGATATTTTTAGTGATGATGAACTCAATTAGTTTAGTAAAAAAGAAAATATAGATGAAGACAACCATCCTTCTTATCAACCTACTAATCCTCCCATAGAGGAAAGTTTATTTATTACCGAGACCCAAAGTCGGAAAGATGTAATAATAAAGAATTAAACAGTAAAAGAATTTCACGTTACCGCAACTCATTATACAATTACAACAAATGTATAGCGTGAAAAAAATAAAAATCTAGGATTTATTCCGAGTCACTGGACGAATCTGATGAAATTTCATAGACTTGTCTCTCACTTTTTATTGGTGGACCGTCTATCCTGGGTGGCCTCCTCGTTTTCAAACCTTGCCTAAGAAGACTGGTCATCATGTCCACCACTGCATTCAATTGGGTCCCCATAGTGCTTACTTCTGTCCTTAATTTCTTATTCTCCCTCTCAATAAGTTCAAACCTTGCGGCAGAGACAGTCTTCTCTTTTGGAGCAAGAGTTCGGTCTTTCTCGTGATTTGTTACTAACTGACTAGTCGTATTAACTAGATCGAGGCGACGTTTTGGTTGTAGAGGCTGGGCTACAACATGAGAAGGGACAGTTGGGAGGCATGGGTTGACAATTTTCTCAATCTTCCGATTTCGCCGCATTGGTTCCTAATAGCTTTCGAAATAGAAGGGATCAAATTGTCGTCCTTCATGATCATACGGTACGGCAGGGAAACCACCTGAGTTCCAATTAAATTATTCGTCCCTGTACCGATCGCTCCAATTCACGTGCCTGCCCCCACCATTATTCATCTTCCTTCTCACCTCCAAAGGCTTATTTGGGATAGACTGCCCCAAGCAAGATTGTAGGAGAACTCGACTACCTTGCTGCATCTCGGCTTTAAAATTGCAGAATAGCCACAAATCGCGGCCAGACAATCTGGCAGCCTCCGCAACAACGTCTTCATCATCGCCCCCATCTCCATAAGGTCTCCACAAAACCTGTACATTGGTAATTCTTTTTAATAACGAATGACAAATATATTAAAATTTATTTACGCATGATATGGCAACAACGATATGCACTACGGAAGACAATCCTGCAGCGATGTATACTTAAGAATGCTGAACATTACAACGACTTATAATACTCAATGGTAAATGCTGACGCGATTGTAAACAATTTTAGAACGTTTACCTTGTTTAATTGCAGCCCATCTAAAATGGACTTAGCATTATAAACTGCGACGTTTATTCTGGCCCAGCGACCGATCTTTGGAAAACCACAAATCGGAGGGCCACACCGTGGACGCAATGGGATAATATGTTCCAACGCCCAGGCCTAACAAAAAAAATATTATTAGCAACGCCACAGACTGCAATGAGATTTGTCTACAAATACTAAGTATGTAATCAACAAATACCTGAACAACTGTTTTCATACCATTACTCGCACGGTGGAGTTGACTGTACAGATGTGCGAGCATAGCGGCACCCCAGGCATAGTTGTCGACTTCGTCTAAGTCTGCCAGGTACTGCAGCCACATGGAACTTATTCTCGAACCAGAACAATCAGAAAATAATGTAAGAGCAAAAAAATATAGAAGGAAGCCGCGCAACTCTTGGTCAGTTGTTTCAGATGCACAAGTAGCGGAGTGGCCTTCCCATTTATTACGAAAAAATGAGACCTTCATTGATGTGGAATTGCTTCCACCAGAAATACATTGACTCCATTCGTCCATCGACATTCCTAGAAGGGCAGTGCAGTTTTCCCTTGCGTTATAGTTTGAATGCCGTAATAGGACAGCACTGCCATCGCACTTAAGGCCAGTGATCCTCGCCACATCTTCTAGAGTCATGGTGATCTCAAAAGAATCAAACTGGAATGTGTTAGTCTTATCATTCCACTTATTTACCAGGTGAGTCATGGTATTCCAGCAAGTTTCAAAATATTGCTGGTCCAAAAGGCCACCGAAGTGCATATTTCGTAGTCGGTCCTTCTGATATGCACTCAGTTGACCATACCAAGACAGAACTACAAGCCATTGACAGCGACCTCCGAGCTTTTCACCTGGTGCTTTACTTCTCCTGTGACCTCCCTGTAACACAAAATAACATATTATTTCTACAAATTATAAATTACTTCCATTTGTACTTATAAATACTATTCTACTAACCGCTATAAATAATATCGGTTGCAGACATACTATCGCAGTAATCGCTATAAATATCAATACCTAACACAGTAATCGCTATACCAAAATCGCTAAACATATTATTAAATCTTCGCAGACAGGACAGATATATTTACCTTGGTCGCTATTTTCTGCTGTTCTCGCTCCAACCTGGGACTTTCTGGTGGGTCCAATGCCTCGAACTGCCTTTCAATCTCCATCTCTACCGGCTCCACCGTCGCCTTCCTTTCTCTCGCCTTCCTTTCTCTTGCCTTCCTTTTCTCATCCTCCTTCTGCTTCCTTTCTCTGTCCCTATTCTCCTCCTCCTCCTTCTGCTTCCTTTCTCTCTCCTTTTCCGTCTGCTCCTTCTGATTCCTTTCTCTCTCGCGTTTCTCCTCCTCCTCCTTCTCCTTCCTTTCTCTCTCCCTTTTCTCCTCCTCCTCCTTCTCCTTCCTTTCTTTCTCCCTTTTCTCCTCCTCCTCCTTCTCCTTCCTTTCTCTCTCCCTTTTCTCCTCCTCCTCCTTCTGCTTCCTTTCTCTCTGCTTTTTCTCCTCCTCCTTCTTCTGCCTTTCTCTCTCCCTTTTCTCCTCCTCCTCCTTCTGCTTCCTTTCTCTCTGCCTTTTCTCCTCCTCCTTCTCCTTCCTTTCTCTCTCCCTTTTCTCCTCCTCCTCCTTCTCCTTCCTTTCTCTCTGCCTTTTCTCCTCCTCCATCTCCTTCCTTTCTCTCTGCCTTTTCTCCTCCTCCTTCTCCTTCCTTTCTCTCTCCCTTTTCTCCTCCTGCATCCTTTCTCTCTCCTTTTTCGCATCCTCCTCCTTCTCCTTCCTTTCTCTCTCCTTTATCTCCTCCTCCTTCTGCTTCCTTTGTCTCTCCCTTTTTGCCTCTTCCTCCTGCTTCTTCCTTTCCCTTTCCTTTTCTTCCTCCTCCTTCTCCTTTAGCCGCCTTTCTTTCTCTTCGGTTTCTTGTTTCCTTCTTTGCCACAGTTCTTCCACCTGCTTCTTCCTTTCCCTTTTCTTTTCTTCCTCCTCCTTCTGTCGCCTTTCTTTCTCTTGCAGTTGTTGTTTCCTTCTTTCCTGCAATTCTTCCTCCTGCTTCTTCCTTTCTCTTTCCTTCTCTACCTCCTCCTCCTTCTCCTTCCATTGCCTTTCCTTCTTTTCCTCATTCTCCTTCTGCTGCCTTTGCATTTCCTTAGCTTCCTCGAACTCCAACTCCCTCCTTCGCCTTTCCTTTTCTTCCTCAAACTGAGGAATATTCTGTTCCTTCTCTTCCTCCTCCTTATTCATTTGACTTCGCCTCTCCTCCGCCTCCTTCAGTAGCCTTGCCTTGTGTCGCATTGCTCTACTCTCCAAGTTTATCCTCTGAGCCTCCGCCATCATATTGCTAACATCCCTTTCCCACTCCTCCGCCTTCTTCTTCCTCTTTTCCATCTGCTGTGCGTTAATCCTCCGCCTTCTATTTATATTCTCATCAATATTTCTGGCCTTTGCCTTCTCTTCGTCATCCTTGTTCTGCATCTTTCGTTCTTCAGAGTTCTTCCTTTGGTCCGCAGCCTCGATATCTGATGGATAATCCTCCGCAAAATACGATTCCAAGGCTTTTTCCCTGTCTTCATCGTTCTCAATCTTAAGTATATTTTGGTATCTTTCAAAAACTTTAGATAGATGGGACTGGCGGATCACTTCTCTAATAGACAACCCATTGAACGACGGGGTATCTCTAATCTGATGAGGCGCAGACATTGCTAACCTGCACAACACAATACACGATCATCATCAGTAGAAATCGTCAGAATATTTGGGTTCATAATACAAATCCTTGTATAAGAACCAATCTTCAGATTGAAGAAAGAAAACTTACACGAAACTCACCGAAACGATGGGAATTTGGATATTCCAACTGTAGAGTAAGCAACAATAACAACTAATACGCAACAGAAGGTGGCAACGATGCTGCGACTGCGCATAAGACGGAAACAGATGCTCTGGTAAAAAGGAAAGGATGCTCCGGCAACTCGAGATAAAAGCAAAGAATCTCCGGTAGAGTGCTTAGAGCGACAAAGGATTTTTTTGAACTATTTGTATCATAGAACATAACGCTTGCTACATACGCAACCACCTGCGGAACGTTTTCCCGCGATATCGATGGAGGGCAGTTTTGTCATTTTCACAAACCGACGATTCAGTTTTCTAGAAGGAGGGCATTTATGTCCGTCCGAGGAAGAGGAACCGACGATTCAGTTTTCTAGAAGGAGGGCATTTATTTCTGTAAATTTTCAGCGATATCTATTGTCATTTCATTCCCCATTTTAACTTCAACGATACATTACAACCACCTGCGGAACGTTTTCCCGCGATATCGATGGAGGGCAGTTTTGTCATTTTCACGAACCGACGATTCAATTTTCTAGAAGGAGGGCATTTATGTCCGTCCGAGGAAGAGGAACCGACGATTCAGTTTTCTAGAAGGAGGGCATTTATTTCTGTAAATTTTCAGCGATATCTATTGTCATTTCATTCCCCATTTTAACTTCAACGATACATTACAACCACCTGCGGAACGTTTTCCCGCGATATCGATGGAGGGCAGTTTTGTCATTTTCACGAACCGACGATTCAATTTTCTAGAAGGAGGGCATTTATGTCCGTCCGAGGAAGAGGAAGCGAATGGCGGTAAAGGTTACTTAAGTCTTTGCTGCGGCACCAAATTACGATGCAATATGATGGCGACCCACATGGGGATACATGCCGGTTTGCATCTTATACATGGCGCGGTTTGGAACCCCCGAACATGAGATCTCAGTACCGGCTCTGTAAATTCTTCCGCAAATCGCTATAGCGATTTGTAGTGTTATTCAGTAAGCAAATCGCTGTAAATCGCTACCCGAATTAGGACCAACTTGTCAGGGCCATATCTCCCTAACCGGAGGTCATATTTCAAATCCGTAAAAAGTGGTGTATTCGTTATTGAGTCTAGTTTATTTCTGTAAATTTTCAGTGATTTCTATTGTCATTTCATTCCCCATTTTAACTTCAACGATACATTACAACCACAATCATCAAAAGAAAGATTGCCCAAGCCTAAGAAGCTTCTTGAATCGTTCCTTCAGTTCTTTGCCGGATTCCGCACTGTTGCTTTTGAAATTGTTGGGGTCCTCTCGAGCGAGCTCTCCAAGCAATGGGAGTCCCATCATCGCCAAATCTTCCAAGGTGATCGTCATCTCTCCCCACGGAAACACAAAGGTGTTGGTCTCCCAGCACCATGCTTCAAACAGAGCCCTTATCACGTTGGCCTGGCACTTTATGTTCCCTAAGGATGCCTTCAAAGCCCCGTAGATCCCAAACTTGTTCCAACCTCCTCCGAACTTGGGTTCCAGTCGCCGGAACCAGTCGGACAGCCCGGGCAGCGGCCTCATTGCACCTTCTACCCTGCAATTTTCGGACCAATCTGCCCTGCCGGACTTGATTTCGGCTTCGAGGGGTGGCATTTCCATCGACGTCTCAAACGCCGCAACCTGCTCTTCTTCTTCCAGCTCTCCAACGGTTGGCTGCAACAGTTGGGCTTCACCCTTCCAAACAGCTATGCTCAGAGCAACATGTCAACGTCCCACTGATAGACAAAACAACATTTCAAAGGTTATTTATCATAATGCCAGCTTTAGTTGAATCTGTTTTGATTGCAATGTTTGAAGCATCTCTTTCTTGCTTTGATTGTTTGTGTTTGTTGCTTGCTGCTTAAGTGCTTCTCAGTAAGTAGAATCTGGCCCTCATGCTCATCTCGATTGGATTACTGAGATTCCACCAGTAAGATCCATAGTCCTTCTTGCTGCTAACTCTTTACATTTGCAGGTTGTTTCTTCAAATGATTATAATAATGACAAATATGTGAAGGAGTTCAGTATCAGTGTTTCTAATGCGCTTGCTACTTGTCCTGCTCGGGTTTTGCCAACTCCTCGTGTGAGTTGATCATATGTAATTTATTGTTTTGTTCATTATTCTGATCAACTCACACGAGGAGTTGGCAAAACCCGAGCAGGACAAGTAGCAAGCGCATTAGAAACACTGATACTGAACTCCTTCGCATATTTGTCATTATTATAATCATTTGAAGAAACAACCTGCAAATGTAAAGAGTTAGCAGCAAGAAGGACTACGGATCTTACTGGTGGAATCTCAGTAATCCAATCGAGATGAGCATGAGGGCCAGATTCTGCTTACTGAGAAGCACTTAAGCAGCAAGCAACAAACACAAACAATCAAAGTAAGAAAGAGATGGTTGATGAGCCCGAACGGGTAGCATCCTGTGAGAGCAAAGGGCCATGAACACGCTGGGAGGAGCCCTCAGACCCCCCTTCTGTAAGGGTAAAAGCTCTGAATCAGACTCCATAACTCTTCAAGTTGAATGATGCTACCCACACTGAGAGGAGCCCCCAGACCCTCCTCCTGTAAGGGTAAAAACTCTGAATCAGGCTCCACAACAATAAATGTGCAGGTCAGTCGGTGCTTGATGGAGCAATGTAAGATCTTTTGTTGGATGTGCATAGAAGCAGAAATAGAAGGGAGAGAGAGTGTGAAAGGGTTGATGTCCAGGGGAGATATCTTTCTCGGATAATCCTGTAGTGCAGAGACTGGGTCTTAAATAATCATCTTCGGGGCACTTAAGTCTTTACAACCACTCCTTTTCAAGAACCGTCATTTTTTTTTGCACCAATGGAGGAGAGGGTACTTAAGTCTTTGCAATTGCATCAAACTCCAACGCTATAGCGATTTGTAGTGTTATTCAGTAAGCAAATCGTTGTACCTAACCGGAGGTCATATTCCAAATCCGTAAAAAGTGGTGTCTTCGTTATTGAGTCTAGTTTATTTTGGTAAATTTTCAGCGATTTCTATTGTCATTTCATTCCCCATTTTAACTTCAACGATACATTACAACCACAATCATCAAAAGAAAGATTGCCCAAGCTAAAAGTCTTGAGAGAGTAGAGGAGGGCCTCACCACCCACCAAATAACAAAAAATACAACGACTCAACTTCAAGTGCAGTAAGGACCCAGAGTCGAATAAATTTAGAGGGAGCTCATCAGTAAGGACCCACAACAGTCAATGTGCAGGTCAGTCGGTGCTTGATGGAGCAATGTAGGATCTTCTGATGGATGTGCACAAAAGCAGAAATAGACCCAGTCTCTGCACTGGAGGATTATCCGAAAAAGAAATCTCCCCTGGAGGAGGCCATGAACATCAACCCTCTTACTCTCTCTCTCTCCCTTCTATTTCTGCTTCTGTGCACATCCATCAGAAGATCCTATATTGCTCCATCAAGCACCGACTGACCTGCACATTGACTGTTGTGGGTCCTTACTGATGAGCTGCCTCTAAATTTATTCGACTCTGGGTCCTTACTGCACTTGAAGTTGAGTCGTTGTATTTTTTATTATTCGGTGGGTGGTGAGGCCCTCCTCTACTCTCTCAAGACTCTTAGCTTGGGCAATCTTTCTTTTGATGATTGTGGATAATCATCAAAAGAAAGATTGTGGATAATCATCAAAAGAAAGATTGCCCAAGCTAAGAGTCTTGAGAGAGTAGAGGAGGGCCTCACCACCCACCGAATAACAAAAAATACAACGACTCAACTTCAAGTGCAGTAAGGACCCAGAGTCGAATAAATTTAGAGGCAGCTCATCAGTAAGGACCCACAACAGTCAATGTGCAGGTCAGTCGGTGCTTGATGGAGCAATGTAGGATCTTATGATGGATGTGCACAGAAGCAGAAATAGAAGGGAGAGAGAGTGAGAGAGGGTTGATGAGCCCACGGACCCCCCTCCTGTAAGGGAAAAAGGCCATGAACACGCTGGGAGGAGCCCTCAGACCCCCCTTCTGTAAGGGTAAAAGCTTTGAATCAGACTCCATAACTCTTCAAGTTGAATGATGCTACCCACACTGAGAGGAGCCCCCAGACCCTCCTCCTGTAAGGGTAAAAACTCTGAATCAGACTCCACAACTCTTCAAGTTGAATGATGCTACCCACGCTGAGAGGAGCCCCCAAACCCTCCTCCTGTAAGGGTAAAAACTCTGAATCAGGCTCCACAACAATAAATGTGCAGGTCAGTCGGTGCTTGATGGACCAATGTATGATCTTCTAATGGATGTGCACAAAAGCATAAATAGAAGGGAGAGAGAGAGAGAGTGAGAGTTGAATGATGCTACCCACGCTGGGATGAGCCCTCAAACCCTCCTCCTGTAAGGGTAAAAACTTTGAATCAGGCTCCACAACAGTCAATGTGCAGGTCAGTTGGTGCTTGATGGAGCAATATATGATCTTCTAATGGATGTGCACAGAAGCAGAAATAGAAGGGAGAGAGAGAGAGTAAGAGGGTTGATGTTCATGGCCTCTTCCATGGGAGATTTCTTTTTGGGATAATCCTCCAGTGCAGAGACTGGGTCTTAAATAATCATCTTCGGGGCACTTAAGTCTTTACAACCACTCTTTTTCAAGAACCGTCATTTTTTTTGCACCATTGGAGGAGAGGGTACTTAAGTCTTTGCAATCACATCAAACTCCAACGCTAATTAGTGCTGACAAACATGGGGATACGAGACGCACATGCTTACATACGTGGTGCTCTTTGGGACCCCCGATCATGAGATGTAGCTAACTGCCCTGTTCGGGGGGGGAACATATAACCTGCTTCGTGAGCAGGTTGTATGTTCCCCCCGCGAACACGGGGCCGCATGTTCGCGGGTCCAAATGAGTGCCACGTTGGCACTCATTCGGGAGTTATGTACGGAGGGATATCTTGGGATCCGCAATATTCCTTCGTACACACCCAAACTGACGAATGAGTGCCAACGTGACACTCATTCGAACCCTCGAACACGCGGCCCCGTGTTCCACGGGGAACATACACCACCCTCTCTGCATAAAGTGTCCAATTTGTGTCAGACACTTTACTTAAAGAGAGAGACCCCGCATCATCAAACAGACAAAAAGTCCAACGCAAATCAAATGATTTTGCGCTAATTACACTATTAAGGTGGACCCAAATGAGGTGGTTTCTCCAAATCCCGAGGTTCTCTAGGACCGAAGATAACTTTTGATTAAAGAAAAAGAAAAAAAGAAGAAAATGGACAAAGATGACAGTTGCCACAACTTGCCAGCTACTCCAAACAACAAGAAAGATCAGTACTTTTCTAAATAAATGTGCCTTGACTTAAATGTTACAGTTTATCTTTTGTTTTTTAATGACTAGTTTATCTTTTATAAATCTGTAGAAAAAGTCTTCCTATTGAATTATGTGCATATTCGTACCGTAAAGTTTAATGTAACATGTAGAAAAAAAAACGTGCCATGTTTGCAAAAAGTTTTTATTTATCATCTGCGTTTACTTCTTTAGAAATGACCTAAGTGTGTCTTTAAATTTTGCAAACAAAGAGAGAACAGGGGCATGTTTGTCATTTCTTAGCAAATCAACCGTGCCTAACGGTATATATATATATATATATATATATATATATATATATATATATATATATATATACTCACTTAGGCATATAAACGGTTTGCTTGCAAGATACCCGACTTGAATGCGGGCAGGTTATATGTTCGCCCCAGGAACACGCACTGTACAGTGCGTGTTCCTGGGTCCCCACTGAGCGTCGCCTGGTGCTCAGTGGGGTGTACGGGAGAGCAGTACACCATCTTACATTTTGCAGGCTGATGTACGGCTTTCCCGTACACCCCTATTGAGCGCCACACAGTGCATGTTTGGGGGTGCACACTCAACACCCTCTCGACCTGAATCTAAAGTCTATTAAGCAGGTTTGGTAGCCAAACATGGATCCACTTTTGGTATTAATTTTTTAATTCAAACATGAACCCAAATCCGCCTAAAAACCCAACTTGATTGAGTTTAAATATCAGGTTTTAAGCTAGTGGGATCCGGATTTGGTTTTGTATTTTTTCATCTGAATTCGATCAAGCCAACCCTAATTAAGTTGAACTTGGTAATGCCGAAATCCGACTTGAATCCAAATCGTTTACATCCCTAATCACCTTATCTAACAGTGCTACGATGATGCAAATCGGTTGCCTGATTCGCAAGAAAATCTACGATGTACAAAGCCACTCCTACACTACACTAAAGCAAACTCTAGATATAAGAAAATTACAGAAATTTAAGAAAGTACTCATAAACTCTTTCATTCAACTCTCTGAAAATCAAAGCATTTACAATCATTATTTATAG
This sequence comes from Nuphar pumila, assembly GCF_984573655.1. Lineage (NCBI taxonomy): Eukaryota > Viridiplantae > Streptophyta > Magnoliopsida > Nymphaeales > Nymphaeaceae > Nuphar > Nuphar pumila. The sequence continues at coordinate 97,236,696 of NC_143251.1, forward strand.
GCGAAAGCAAAACCCCTAATCTAATTTGGATCTCAGATAGATTCAAATCCTAACTAAAATCTAAAATTAAGAAAAATCTGAAAACTGAAAACAAATCCATAAATGGATCTTAGACCCAAGTTCATCTTGATTCAACCTTATGTCATTCGCCCTGGTTTGGAGAAGACTAGCCACGAGCCTAGACCACTTTCACTTCTTCCAGTTTCGTGCAACTGCTACAAACCACTGATTTGAACCAACTTCACACACATGCGGATCCGCTAAGCATAAATCTGGAGGGTCTAGTAGTTGTGGGATCTGATACATAGTAGCCCCAAGCATGAAGAGTAAGATGATACAATCCATTGGTTGTTGATCCAAGAGGGTGGAAAATGGATCTTCATATACGATTTGGGTCAAATTAGAAAGGTTCATTTGAATATGTTTTTGGATCCAATTAGGTAGAATTGGGTCAAGATGTTCTTTAATTGGGTTTGGGTATAGGACTGGTTTTAGGACATGTTCGGATAAGGGCTCAACTAGTTTGGGTTTTAGAACAGAGGATTCACAAGGCTTAAGTGGGTTTTGAGTCAAGATAGGGTTTGTTTTAAGGTTTAATTGTGGGTTGAGATCTAAATATGTTTCATTTGTATTTGAGCACCTAATAGGATTTGGTAAAGGTTCCAAATGAATATTTTTTGGGTTGGGTCCATGAGGAGTTACATCTAATTGGGTCGTGATAAGCTCGGGAATTGGAGCATACAATGGACCATCAATGAACCTGGTTCTTATTAGTTGCTTGAACGTGTCTCATGTTTGAATTCTTTCTTGTACTTGTCCTTCATAAGTGATCATCCACCAAACTTTGGTGGTGTCATGGAGTCTAGAGGATGCCAAGATGACTGTGCAACGATCAGGAATATTCCTGATGTCACCCGAATATGCTTTCTAATGCATGGATGCAGATAAAAACAAAATCTGCATTGCATTTGCTTGTGAACTTTGAAAGGCCCAAATTTATGGCATAAGCTTCATATGGGTCTAAACATGTTGGATGTACTCTCTGCTTGCATTAGGGACTGGCAGGAATTAATGCATGGACCTGTGGATTGTTTTGGGTCTAAGACATGGTTGAGACTTTTGGATCTTGGGTTAGGTTGGAGTTCAGATAAGCAGGAGAATGGGTTGGAATGGGATCCGGTTGGTTTGGGTAGGGATTTATGTTATTTTGGTTTTTTGGGATCCAATTTCTTTTTGGTCGATTGTCTTAGATCCACAGGTGCATCATCGCAAATCGGTTGCCCGATTTTCAAACAAATCTACGATCTATTTATTAGGAAATGCATAATGGATCGGATGGTTTGGATTTAAAAATATGAGTTTCTTAATTGCAAAAATTTGACACATTGTAGAAAGTTGAATTTAGTAGCCCTTAAAAAGTCAGTTTTTACAAGATAACTATGCAATCTAAAACATATTTTTAACTATGCAAACAATGTGATCTAAAACAGTCACAAAGCCCCTTAAACACTACTAAATACTTTCAAACTGGCCAAACCAAGAGAGAAACTGAAAATCAAAGTTGGCTTGGTCAAAAGGCCAAGGTCGACTCAATGCAGTCAAAACAAACCTAGGTACTTCTAAATACACCGCGTGCCACTGCAAAGTTCAAAGAGTGCCATCAAATCGTTACATTGAACCTCAAGAAAAAAATTATAAAAATATAAGAAAATACTCATAAACCCTTTCATTCAACTCTCTAAAAATAAAAGCATTTACAATCAATATTTAAAGGCAAAAGCAAAAAACTCTAATCTAATTTGGATATAAGGTAGATACAAATCCTAACTAAAATCCAAAACTAAGAAAAATCTCAAAACAAAAAAACAGATCCATAAATGGATCTTAGACCCAGGTTCATCTTGCTTCAGCCTGCATCACACAACCTTATATATGCTACCATACTTTGTTTGGAAAAGCCACACATCGTGGTAGTTACCCACAATATGGTAACTTTCCTCTTATAGTGTCTCTTCCGATAAATATAAGAAAATTCAAAAAGGAAACAGTTACGCTAACCATTTTTCTTGTTGCTGCTATATAAATGGGTGTTAATGAGAAGCCTGTATGCAGAGAAAAATATAAAGAAGGGTTAAGAAAACATACCTTCTCTGATCTTTTTCAACTAAAAAAGGAAGAGGGATCCTGCTCACTGATTGCTAAAGGAGCCTGCACTCATTGGAGGGCTGCAATCTGGCTGAGGAGCGAAACTCACCTTGTTCCAGCCACCAACGCCAACCACCAGCCATCATCCAGTTCCTCGATGGCTACCTCAGGTATGCCTTTCGTCTTTTTTGTTGTGCCTTGCAAGAGGATCCCCAACATTGGGTTATGGGCCCATGCCATGCCTTCGCTGCACAGGCGATGACATTTTTTTGACGACTGTCATCATGGGGCAACAGTGTTTTTCTGGCAGAGCGGAGTCACCGTAGGGCGATGTTGTAGGCAGTCGACAGTAGGTCACCGTTGGGCAACATGGTGTCACCGGTAGACGACGACTGTCGTCGTGGGGCGACAGAGTAAAAAAAAAACTGATCGAGTTTTTACCTGTGGTCGTCAAGCTGCAGGAGCTTTAGTCGTCGTCGGGGGCAGCCGCGAACTGTCGCCGAAAGGGGGGTTGCTTTTTTCGGATCGTCGGCGTTCCGTCCGGCGACATGCAGCATAAGGGTTTTTAGAAACCCCCATCTCCATGTTTCGTCTTGTCGTCGAGCAACAAAGTTTCTTCTCGTCGTCGTCTGCAAGATGCCGTGGATGCATCATCGGGAAGCGGCTGCCTTCGTCGGCCGCTTCACCACCACCATCGTCCGTTCGGCGTCACGCGACATCCAGAGCGACAAAACATCTCTTTGGCTTCCCTTTTTCTGTCAAGCGAGGTGAGTGAATACATCGATGGAGGCCGTCGGGGCCGGTGCCTTTTCTCCGCCATGTGCCGGCTGGCGACGTGGGTCGTTGGCAAGCGACATTGGTTGCCGGCAAGCCGAAAGGGTGAAACCCCCTTTTCGGTTTCACCGATTTTTGTAAACAAAAACCCTCGGGTTTCTGTTTTTTATTTTTTTTATCGGTGGAACCGGATCGGGTCCAGATATGGGTCTGATCCGGTTAATACCGAGTCTGACTCAGATCCAATTAAAATCGGGTCTGACCCAAATCCAGTATTATCGGGTCAGACCCAGATCCGGTTAATATCATGTCTGACCCGGATCCGGTTAATACCGGGTCAGACCCGGAATTGTTTCATTTTGGGTCAGACCCGGATCTGTTTCATTCCAGGTCAAACCCAGATTCGTTTCATTCTGGGTCAGAACTGAATCCAGTATTTAACTAGATCAGACCCGGATCCAGTAAGGGTTCAGGCACTATTTGGCTTGAACCAGATCAGGGTCTGATTCGGCCCTTTCTAGGACCGGTTCAGAGCCATTTTTGAGCGATTTCTTCCAGTTTCTCACCGGTTTCGAGATGCTAAGACCATGTTTTCATAAATATAAGAAGATACATGGATTTTGGCATACGGTTATAGGGTTTTATGAACTTTTGTTCATACTTGACATCGGTTCATTAGGTTTAGAACCGGTTCGGACCCTTGGATAACCTGTTCAGAGCTGGTTTAGATCAGTTCAGAGTGCTTTCAGATTGGTTACTGCTTATGGACCCAGGATTTTACCCATTTAATCTTGAATTTTGTTATTGTTTATGCATTTTATTTGTAATTATGCATGAATAAATGAATGTATAACATTGACATCAAGGATAGCTAAATAACTTAGTGAATTCATGTCACCAAAGTGACTGAATACACGTATGTTATCAAAATTTTATATTATCATATGAATTTAGCCAATATTACTGTTGTACTTAGATTCATGAAACGATAAACGACCCAAAGGTAGTTTTATCGTGTTTGGAATTTAGGTAAGGTAAAATGAGGCAAATGTGTTGAGATACATTGCGCATGTGTATCCAAAGGTACCTTGTGTTGATGGTCTAACTTTACAAGAACCTTAGTTTTACCAAATATGGTCAGTAGGCGAAGTAGTTTCACGTGTTGGAGCTCTTACCAAAATAAGGCTTCAATGACCCCTTACACTCGCCTAAAAATAAGCATATTAAGGGCCTTTATTCATTTGTTTTTGCCATTAAGTTTTGTCTTGTACGAATATTGTTTGATATATGTCTTTTGTCGTGCAGTTTATATTCATGTGATTTTAGATGGCTCTAGTTGTATTCTTTTTCTAGATGGATTGAACTTTAGTGATTGAAAAGAGATTGTTCTCTTTACATTAAGGTATATAGATTTAGACCTGGCCCTAAGGATAGATGAACCCGCTGTCCTAACTGATCAAAGCACTGCTGATCAAAAGAATGCTTTTGAGAAGTGGAGCGTTAGAATAGACTTAGCATGTTGCTTCTGCAATCTAAAATGACTAAGAATATTCGAAGTGTCATCCCAGAATGCAGAGCAGTGAGAGAATTCCTTAGTGCTATTGAAGCACAATTCATGAGTTCAAACAAGGCCAGAGCTAGTATCCTGATGTCAAAGCTCATATCTATGAAATATACTGGAAGGAAAAGTATTCGTCATCACATTTTAGAGATGAGGAACATAGCATCTCAGCTTAATGACATGAAGCTGATCATTTCTGATTCTTTCCTAGTGCATTTAGTTCTAGCATTCTTACCCTTGGAATACGGACCTTTCAAAATCTCTTACAACACACATAATGATGAATGGACGTTTAATGAACTTATATCCAAGTGTGTTGAAGAAGAACAGAGATTGAAATGAGAGAAGGTGCAGAGTGCACATATGACTTCTCATGTGATGTCTATTTGCAATCGTTGTAATTTTTGAAAAGATTTTTATATGTAACACATGTGAAAACCAGACATCAAATAATAAAAACCGGTTCTCACTAGTGGATGAGATCGGGTCAAACTCAGGGAATGAGAATATTTCGTACTCAAACAATCAACTATTTCTTTATTGCTCAATTATAAAATGTAAAATGTACGAGAAAAGTAAAAACAACTAACCATTACAACAAATGAATACCCTTCGCAGAGGGCGTAAAAAGCGATATTTACAAACCCAGAATTAAATTCCTAATTATAAACTGAAAACAAACTTCTACTCTTGTGCTTCCGTGTCGCATATGCGTTTAGCTCCACTCATGTGCTATCCTGCACAAATCAAACGAACAAGAGATAGAAGTAGAAACTATATTAAGCAAATTATACTAATTCATTGCTTAAAAAACATGAAAGAAATCTAATGACAATTACAAATGAAAATGAATTCTAATTAAATCTAACTAACTAATTACTAATTACTAACTCATTAAACCAAACTTATTTTACTTAACTAACACCAACTAAGGCTTCAAGTAACTCAATTAACAACTAACACTTGGTTAACAAACAACAAAACCGGAAATGGGATATTGAAAAACATAGGAAATTAGTGATTTGACAAGAAAACAAGAAAATGAACTGCAAAACAGGATGAAAAATAGGAAATTAATTGAATGAAGAAGACAAGAAATCAATGTATTAAAAAAAACAAGAAAAATGAATGTAAAACAGAAAGTGAATGTAATACAAGAAAAACAGTAAATGAATGTATTAAAAAAAAGCAGAAAAATGAAATATAAAAACAGGAAATGAAGGATATAAAAAAAAATGGAAATCAAGAGATAAAGCAAACAGGCAATTAATAATGATATTACTACAGATTATACTAAAAAAACAGAGGCAGATCTATACTAAAAATCAAAACATGAAACATGCAAGAATGAACAAACAAGAATTTGGAATAACAAACAAAACAGAGAATGCAATAAAAAATTTGAAAAATGACTTAAAAAAATCAGGAAATACAAAACAGGAAATGGAAAACTGGAAAATAGGAAATCAATTTCAAAAATTAGAAAATGAAATAACTAAAAACATGAAATGTTTTTAAAAACAAAACAAAAAATGAGCTGAAATATATATTAAAACTGAAACAGGAAATCAGGAAAACACGCTAAAATGAAAACAAACAGGAGATATAGTCAATGAAAATAGGAAAAAAAACTGAATAATAGAAACAGGAAATTAATTGATCGATCTTTACAGGATAAACAAGAAATTGAATGAAATGAAAACAGGGAAAAAAATTGCAGAAAAATTCATGGTAACAATAGAAATGAAATCAACAAAGAAAATAAAAATTGAACAAAAAAATGAAATGAACAAACAGAAATTCAATGAATGAATATGCTGGAAATTGGAAAAGCAGGAAATTCGCGAAAGCAGAAAACAAAAACCTAGAAGACGACGGTAAACAGGAAATCAAAGTATCAATGACAGAAAATCAACCGTTAACAGGAGATTATGATAAAAAAAAATAGGAATTTACAAAAAAATAATAAAAAATGCTACTAATTAGAATGGGGATTTCTGGCAAGGCTATCGATCTGATGCTTATTTCACCCAATTTTATAGAAAAAAAACAAAATCAACACATAGTTCACGACAGATCTCATGCTTATTATGCAATGAGGAATATGTATTTACATAAAAGAAAATGATAAGATGCTGAAGTTACGAACATCTAAATGCTACTGAGAATACTAGATCTAAAACGAAATTGTAGAAGCACAGTAGCTGCTAAATCAAATCACGATTCTGGAATGAACAACAATAAAAACATGTGATCTATATATATATATATATAATTTTTCTTTTCTTTTTTCTGTAAACAATGCTAAACACGAACGTTTGAAAAGAAAGAAGATGAAGATGAATGTAGAAAAGTTGAGATGCTTACCGTAAAGAAGGATTAGAAGAAAGGTGGCCTCCACCACTCACGCCGCCACCGGACTGAGTGTCTCTCCACCGGATTGAGAAAGAAGAGAAGGAGGGAGAAGAGGAAGACAGGGAAAAGAGGGGAAAATAGAGGGAAAAGAAGGAAAAAGAGAAATCTGGTGGAGGAGATGGAAAAGAGAGGGAAAATAGGGGGAAGAGGAAGGTTTTGGCAAAAATGGGGAGACCGCTTGGGTTCTTCCCCCTTTCGTTTATTTAAAACCATCAGATGGTTTAATTTTAAAAAAATCTAAAAGCTACCTTAACAAAAATTTATTTACTAAAAACCTCATTTCTACTTATATAAAAAAACTAACTAACTAACTCTAATTTTTGTTATTTTTAAAAAAACTAAACTACTAAAATTAAGCCAACAACTAAAATATGCATTAAAATGTAAAATAGAGTTATTTTTCATGCATTTTCTATTTTTAAATCATTTTAGCTCTTTTACTCAAAACTAGCATAAAATTAGGTTTTTAGAACATTTTCTCATAAAATTATGCATATTTTTATATGAAATATCTCTAAAATATATGCATGATCAAATACCCCCATGCTTATGTTTTGCTAGTCCTCGAGCAAACTAGAAAAATGCAAGAATTCAAACTATCACTAACTCACTTTCGTAGGAATCACGATTGCATTTAGCTCATGCAACAAGCCCTTTCAACCCCTAGGTTACCCCAGTGGACGAGTAAGGTCTCGTGAGGGTTTGCAGTGATGCTACCCACAAACATCTCTGTCATGTATGCTTAATATTACACATCCTCATAAGTAGTAGTTAATTAAAGACTTTGTTTTCACAAAATATTTTCTGTTATTTCAAAATCAAAACATAATTAGAGTCTTTTATATACCACCACAGAGAAAGAATTTCTTTCACTTTTCTAAATATCACAATTATTTATGTTTTATTCTTAGAAAATCTAATAAAAACAAGTTATTATTTATTTCTTCTCACTCATATGTTTTCTGCACAGGTTTTCTCAATCACACTTCTAAGCATTGAACTTTTTTCTTTTTAAGCTCTTTTCTCTTTTTTCTTTTTTTTCACACTTTTTTTTTTGCGCATTCATTCTTCTTTTATAGCTTGTGTGTGGTCTGCTTTTATGCCTTGTGCAATGTCAATATCTTCTATACTTTTTCAATGCATACCAAAAGATATCAACTAAGACATAAAAGTGACTTCCTTCATTTACCTTTGCAAAGTAAGAGTCAAACACTTCAACTTGTGTCTGTTCTCAGCTACTTGGGATTACAAAGTTTTCCACTCTCCTTTTCGAAATGGAATCCAAAAGTTTCAACTTACATCTAAGTCCCATCTACTAAGGATTGTGAAATTATCCAAACAACCTAGCGCATGCTCTTTTTCATTTTTTTAAGCTCATTTTTGCGCTTTTGTTCATTTGCTTAGTTTTTTCAAAAATAAAACTGTGCATATTCATATTTACGATTCAAAATAAATTCTAACATGTATCTATCATCATTTCTTCGAAATCCGCATAAACCATAATTTTTAGATCCATGTCAGAAAAAAAATTCATGGGGGCTTAAAAATCCTCTAAAAATATTAGATTTGAAATAACATTCATATAAATTCAAACTCTTTCTTTAAAAACCTACTTTTTATGAGAGATGTGTAAACATGTGCAAGAACGTAGACAAAAATATCAAAGTGTGCAAACTACACCTTCCCCATGCTTGAATGACATTGTCCCAGTAGCACTCCCCCATGCTTATATGAAACTAAGTGAATGCACATGAGACTCAATAAATGACGGAAAAGGAGTAGAATGACCTGATCTGAAATATAAATGCACGTTCTACGAATGCAATGAATGCAATGTATACATGACATGACATGAAAACTCATGAATGAAACAAAAAATGAATAAAATAAAACCAAATAAAATCTACAAATCCTAAAGGTAAATCTAATAATATACAAGATATGGGTTGCCTCCCATAAAGCGCTAAGTTTCACGTCCCCAGCCAGACGGATCCCTGGAAAAACCTTCATCGTCCATGAGATCAATGGACATGAAGTATCGCTCAATCAGGCTCTATAAAGAAACGAGTGTCATCTGTGACACTGCGCACTGTGTTTCCATCCCTTCTACCTCTAAATGTAATATCATGACTCTGTAGACAAGAAGGATGAAGATTAGTCTCATCTGAGAGACTAGTCAAAAAATGAGAGTCTAGGACCGATCGACTATCAATAAATGCAACTTCAGATAAGTGGTAAATATGATCTGGCTTGACTTGATCAAGCACCTTCTGCATCTGTACCTCTTGCTTACTGAAAGCAATCGGTGATCCTAAAGGCTGAGAAAATGGGGCTTTATGAATATGTGAAGAATGTAACAACTGAGGGCCTTTCCCCTTCTGCTGAGGTATAATGGAAAAAGACTCGTCAGTGGAAATGATATGAGACTCATGAGTTGATTCCTGAATGGGATGATATGCCTTTCCACTCTGAAGGGATGTAACAGATTTGACCTGCTCATGATGTGAATCATTGAGATGCAAATCAAATGACATGGAATCCTCTCCCTTTGAGATGACAATAGGCCTACTAGATGGGTTCCCCTCGCTTTGCCTACTAAAGGTCTCAACCAACTGTCCCATTTGATTCTCTAGCTTGGCTTTTGACTGCGTATGGGAGCTCAAAACTTGTAATATCTTGTCCTGGAAGGATTAACTAGGCAAAGGCTTATGAGAATGGGGTTGAGTATAAGCAGGTTGGGCTGAGGGATAACTCGATTGCTGAAATCTAGGCGCATAACCGCCTTGCCTGGGTTGGTTCTGGGAAGGATGAGGTGGTTTCGCCATCCCGAGTTATATGAAGGTGCAAATGAATCATGCTCGGTCCTAGCGAAACCTTGGGCAGCATTCACCTGCTCCTGAACGAATTCAGGATATAGCGGTGCTGCCGGACACTCTAAAACACAGTGTGCAGGGCTAGCACAAAGCTCGCACACTCTTCCCACTGGACTTCGCAAAGACTTGGCTAGGAGTTGATCTAATTTCCTAGACAACAGGTCGACTTTGGTACGCAAATCTAACTCGGACCCTACTTCAGAAATCCCTACATTCCTAGGACCACTAGACACAGATGTAGTCCTATCGAGTCTTGAAGACAAGGTATGATGCATCATGTTTTCACTCAAGGTCTCAAATAGAGACCACGTCTCATCCTCACTCTTGAGCATAAAAGTGCCCCCACAAGACAAATCAACTATTTGCATGTCCTTCTCAGTCAGGCCATCGTAAAAATACTGCACGAGTTGCCAGCGAGGCACCTGGTGGTGGGGACACTTGCAGAGAAGATCTTTTATCCTCTCCCAAGTTTCGTGAAATTGTTCTCCCTCAATCTGTGAAAAACTGGTGATGGCTTTACGAAACTGATTTGTTTTACCAATTGGGAAGTACTTTTTGAGGAATTCGCGCTGCATTCCTTCTCAAGTAGTAGTACGAACCGACTCAAAAGCTTTTAGCCAGTGCTTGGCTTTATCCTTGAGAGAGAACGGAAAGAAAGTTAACCTCATAGCATCATCTCCAAAGTTATTGATTCGCACTGTCGAGAAAATTTCAAAGAATTCGTCGAGATGACGATATGGGTCTTCATTGCTAAGGCCATAAAATGAAGGTAGCATTTGAATCACACTGGCCTTAATCTCAAAATGGCTCGCTCCTACATCAGGTCTGGTGATGCAGGAGGCGAGAGTATACGTATTTGGCATGAAGTACTCCCTCAAAGGACGGATCAAATGACGATCATTAGCCATTGCGTACACCTTGGAGTAGACCGGTGTAGCACACATCCTAACTTTGGGTTTTCTACCTAACTAATGCACTAAGCGGCCAAACCACGCAAACCACAAAGCGAGTAAACTAAAAACACAAAAACTAAACAAACACCACGTAGTTGCACACAACAGGGATTATGCAAAGAAAGTATGAAATCTATGTGTACGGTACCAATCGTACACAGTCACCTCTAAGGGGATCCTAGTGGGTGGGCTGTGTAGAAAAGTAAGTTTGTCTCTACGATATGCACATACGTGGTTATACTCCTAAATGCAAACAAACACTAGGCAATAAAGTAAATACTAGTATTTCACTGTTCTCCGGCAACGGCGCCAAAAATTTGATGTCTATTTGCAATCGTTGTAATTTTTGAAAAGATTTTTATATGTAAAACATGTGAAAATCAGACATCAAATAATAAAAACCGGTTCTCACTAGTGGATGGGACCGGGTCGAACTCAGGGAATGAGAATATTTCGTATTCAAACAAACAACTATTTCTTTATTGCCGAATTATAAAATGTAAAATGTATGAGAAAAGTAAAAACAACTAACTATTACAACAAATGAATACCCTTCGCAGAGGGCGTAAAAAGCGATATTTACAAACCCAGAATTAAATTCCTAATTCTAAACTGAAAACAAACTTCTACTCTTGTGCTTCCATGTCGCGTATGCGGTTCAACTCCACTCCTGTGCTATCCTGCACAAATCAAACGAACACGAGCAGTAGACAAGATAGAAGTAGAAACTATATTAAGCAAATTATACTAATTCATTGCTTAAAAAACATGAAAGAAATCTAATGACAATTACAAATGAAAATGAATTTTAATTAAATCTAACTAACTAATTACTAATTACTAATTACTAATTACTAATTACTAATTACTAATTACTAACTAGTTAAACCAAACTTATTTTACTTAACTAACACTAAATAAGGCTTCAAGTAACTCAATTAACAACTAACACTTGGTTAACAAACAACAAAACCGGAAATGGGATATTGAAAAACACAGGAAATTAGTGATTTGACAAGAAAACAAGAAAATGAACTGCAAAACAGGATGTAAAACAGGATGTAAAACAGGAAATTAATTGAATGAAGAAGACAAGAAATCAATGTATTAAAAAAAACAGGAAAAATGAATGTAAAACAGAAAGTGAATGTAATACAAGAAAAACAATAAATGAATATATTAAAAAAAAATAGAAAAATGAAATGTAAAAATAGGAAATGAAGGAAATAAAAAAAATGGAAATCAAGAGATAAAGCAAACAGGCAATTAACAATGATATTACTACAGATTATACTAAAAAAACAGAGGCACATCTATACTAAAAATCAAAACACGAAACATGCAAGAATGAAAAACAAGAATTTGGAATAATAAACAAAACAGAGAATGCAATAAAAAAAACTGGAAAATGACTAAAAAAATCAGGAAATACAAAACAGGAAATGGAAAACTGGAAAACAGAAATCAATTTCAAAAACTGGAAAATGAAATAACTAAAAACATGAAATGTTTTTAAAAACAAAATAGAAAATGAGATGAAATCTATATTAAAACTGAAACAGGAAATCAGGAAAACACGCTAAAATGAAAACAAACAGGAGATGTAGTGAATGAAAATAGGAAAAAAAACTTAATAATAGAAACATGAAATTAATTGATCGATCTTTACAGGAAGAACAAGAAATTGACTGAAATGAAAACAGGGAAAAAAAATTACAGAAAAATTCACGGTAACAATTGAAATGAAATCAACAAAGAAAATAAAAATTAAACAAAAAAATGAAATGAACAAACAGAAATTCAATGAATGAATATTCTGGAAATTGGAAAAGCAGGAAATTCGCGAAAGCAGAAAACAGAAAACTAGAAGACGATGGTAAACAGGAAATCAAAGTATGAATGACAGAAAATCAACCGTTAACAAGAGATTACGATAAAAAAAACAAGAATTTACAAAAAAATAAATAAAAAAATGCTACTAATTAGAATGGGGATTTCCGGCAAGGCTATCGATCTGATGCTTATTTCACCCAATTTTACAGAAAAAAAATGAAATCAACACATAGATCATGACAGATCTGATGCTTATTATGCAATGAGGAATATGTATTTATAGAAAATAAAATGATAAGATGCTGAAGTTACGAACATCTAAATGCTACTGAGAATACTAGATCTAAAACGAAATTGTAGAAGCACACTAGCTGCTAAATCAAATCACGATTCTGGAATGAACAATAATAAAAACATGTGATCTATATTTTTTTTTTTTGTAAACAATGCTAAACAAGAACGTTTGAAAATAAAGAGGATGAAAATGAATGTAGAGAAGTTGAGATGCTTACCGTAAAGAAGGATTAGAGGAGAGGTGGCCTCCACCACTCACGCCATTACCGAACTGAGTGTCTCTCCACTAAATTGTGGAAGAAGAGAAAGAGGGAGAAGAGGAAGACATGGAAAAGAGGGGAAAAAGAGAGGGAAAAGAGAAATCTGGTGGAGGAGAGGGAAAAGAGGGGGAAGAGGAAGGTTTTGGCAAAAATGGGGAGACCGCTTGGGTTCTTCCCCCTTTCGTTTATTTAAAACCATCGGATGGTTTAATTTTAAAAAAATCTAAAAGCTACCTTAACAAAAATTTATTTACTAAAAACCTCATTTCTACTTATATAAAAAAACTAACTAACTCTAATTTTTGTTATTTTTAAAAAAACTAAACTACTAAAATTAAGCCAACAACTAAAATATGCATTAAAATGTAAAATAAAGTTATTTTTCATGCATTTTCTATTTTTAAATCATTTTAGCTTCTTTACTCAAAACTAGCATAAAATTAGGTTTTTAGAACATTTTCTCATGAAATTATGCATATTTTTATATGAAATATCTCTAAAATATATGCATGATCATCATGCACCCAAGATAGGACCGAAGAAGAATGTATTTAAGAGAAATGCTAAGAAGAAGTCAGCAGGGGATAAGACATCCCAATGCAAGCAATCTGACTCTGCTCCCATAAAGTGCTTTTTTTTGCAAAAAGAAGGGATACAGGAAGGCACATTGCATAAAGTGTAAGAAATGGTTGAAAAAGAAAGGTAATTTGTCATTTATTTTTCATAAATATAATTTGTTATAAATTTCTAAAAATAGTTGGTGGATTGATTTTGGTGCTACTGTTCATATTTTCAACTGTCTACAGTTGTTCCTGAGAAAAAGAGAACCAACAATGCATGAGAAGAGCATCTATTCGGGAAACAAGATGTGTTCACATGTGAAGGGTGTTGGGACCTGCAGGATTATTTTAGATACATGTGTAGTTTTAGATCTTCATGATGTCTTTTATATTCTATCATATAGTAGAAACTTAATTTCAATTTCAAGGTTGGATAATTTTGGATATTGTTTTAAATTTGAAAAGTCCAAGTTATTCATATACAGAAATTCTATTGAAATTGGTTTTGCATTAATTTATGATGGTTTATATAAATTGAATGTGAAGATCCAAACTCAGGAGTCTTTGACTTCTGAATAAACATTGGTTGGGAATAAACGTAGCATGATTAATGACAAATCCCACATGCTTTGGCATCGAAGATTGGGTCATATCTCTGAAAAGAGAATAAAGAGACTCGTAAATGAAGGGATCTTGAAATATCTAGATTTTACCGACAATAATTCATGTGTTGATTGCATAAAGACTAAGAATATAAACACATATAAAGAGGGTGCCAAATGCAGTAGTGAGATATTGGAGATAGTCTGTAACGCTCCAAATAATTAACTCAAAAATTTTAGAATAATTTTTTTTTCTAAACATCAACGGAAAAGCTTTATTAAATCCTTTGTTCATTTATTTGGGCGGGTTACAAGTAATAGCACAAAAGCAATAACAGTAGGCGAATATAACTCTTTCATTGAAATGTTACAAGTCATAAATTACAAACTTAATGAATTATTAAAGTCAGAGTTCCTCAGGACATCCGCAGAAGATATGGTCTCATGGCACTGTCCGCAACGACCACAATTGCTCGCCTTTCTCTATTTCCTGAAAGATATGGTCTCTATTTCCTGAGTAAGAAGCATAACATCCATATGAATATGCTTAGTGCCATATGTACAAGTATATGTGCTACACCTGTATATATGTGGTAACAAACTTTTGAACCAATGTGGATGTACAATTCACTTAATTAAAGCATTTCATGTAAAGTTTGCATAAAGTATAGACATCAATGTACAACACATCATATTTTATGATACACATTTAAGCTATCACATTTTTCATGTAAAGGAAAAACTGATCTGGGTTAAGCACCACATGAATCACACTTAAGTTATTATTATCTGCAGGTAAAGGAAAACAGATATGAGTTAAGCATCACATGAACGAATCACAAACATGTTCTAACAATTGCAACATCAAGCAGTGTGCAACTTTACCTGAAGATTTTTCAGAAATGTTCTAACTTTATGTTTCTCTTGTTAATTAGCATGTGGGTACGCACAGGCATTCAACATTGTAGCAGACCGAGACCACACGGGGGTTTATTATTTTATAACTTGTATGACTAGCCGTACGGATATCTAAAGGGGATGGTTCACGAGCGAGAGGGTACTCCCCAATGGCTACAACTAAAATTAGGATGCACCCTATAACTTCTACAAAAGACTTGGATCTACCACCTAGGACACATTGGTAGTCCTGACCCCCCTAACTCCGAGGACTGGGGACCGGGTGAGACGCCTCGATCTCACAAAACTAGAATGTCCCACAGAGTTTGTACCATCTACCCTCTCCAAGGTAGACCTTGGGTCCAGTAATATATACCATCTTTCAAGTGTACCGAGAGCCCTGAGAAACCAGTAACATATACCATTTTCAGGTATACCCAGTATCCGAGAAAACCAGTAACATATACCGTCTTTCAGGTATACCTAGAATCCCTTATTTATTTTAGATGTGCATATTTTTCATTCTTGTTCGTTTGGGTCCAGTAGCATACACCATCTTTCAGGTGTACCCAGAGCCCCTGGGAAACCAGTAACATGTACCATCTTTCAGGTATACCCAGAATCCCAAGAGAAACTAATAACATATACTGTCTTTCAGGTATATCCAGAATCTAGAATTTTCATTTATGTGATCATGTATTAATTTAGCTTTTGTTTTTGGTGCTAGGTATACATATTGTACCCCACTGGTTAATGCTACCACATGGCATATCCCAACTTTAACCTTTCCTAAGTGCTCGTATGACACCACAAGGGTTTTACGAAACCATGAACTTAATTTTGAATATTTCATAATTCATGACCCACCATATCAATAGAATTTATCAAATCTCATGCATGAATTTATTTGCATTTTTGAATTAGAACCATGGTCATGACATTCACAAGTGCAAGATACATAATCTCATGTGTTCGATGGACAAGGGTTTGTAAGACTCGATCTTGCTTGATAGATTTTCAAGGTAAAAGCAATTGAACTAACATTATATTTCTTATATCGGAGTTTTCTAATAATCATAGGTTCATATACAAGTTGATCCCTTATGCATGCATACATGAAATAACATGCAAATTTTAACCAATCAACTTCATATGATACAAGTTATATGTCAAAATTAATATACATCATATTACACCTAATCATTAATTAGGTTGCCCAATTCATTCTATGAAAATTATCGAAGTCAAAATTTCATGCACCATACATTTACCTGTACATCATACACAACTAAAATATCATGCATCCTCATTTGCTTACATTACTTATTTATTTTCCATAAATGAATGCGAGTAGGTGTGGGCGAAAATGATTTTGTTCCACACATCATTAAGATTATTGTTTCATTAATCTCAAGTACATTACTATCAAGTTGAGGCTAATGATAACATATTCAGGATGAGCAAGAAAAAAAAAGTAACCCAACCATCAATAATCTCTATGGCCCACATAATCAAACTCTAAGTTTACAATGCATTTTTCCCTTAATAATATTTCGTTATTTTTTTTCCTGAGGCTGATTTGACTTGGCTCAATCTTTTCTTTTTTTAACGTTCATTTATTAATCTCATGAATTACAAGGCATACACCAACACATTGTGGTGGTTTTAAGTGCTAGATTATAACCGTTGCCATGAGTATTCTTTCATAGACGAGTTTTGATGCCTCAGCCACAGTTTAGTTTATGGCTATGTATTAGCCGCAAGACAACGCTCACCTGCCATTCCCACTGCAAGGAGATATACCTTGTTGGCTCTCTAACACATCGAGAGCGTGGACGCCATCGAGGCCTACCAGTCCCAAGGGGTGGATTGGTAATAGTGACAGTCACCACCCCAACTATTAAATCCCCTTTAGCTATATCCATATCAGCTCCTGCGCTGATCCGAGTGGGATCCGCTGACTAGTATGACTCACCGTGGCTGCAGCAATGAAATCTCTAGTCTCCCCTGCTCAGCAAGGCGTGAGAGATCCTACTGTGTTGCATGGTGGACCGGTCAGCAGGCTGCATCCGCAGCTAGTGGCGCAGCCTAATATGAGCTTGTTCCATTCTTAGGCGAATCGCAACAAGGTCAACCTGCAGAGCCCAGCGTCGTGGCCATGGCTACAACCGTAGGTCCAGGTCTGCGGTCCTACGCTCAGTCAGGCCAACCATTAGTGTCAAGCCTGAGCATTATATATATATATATATATATATATATATATATATATATATATATATATATATATATATATATATATATTCGTTAAGCAGAGTAGCAACTGTTCATATGCCCTCATTCGGTAGGAACGAGGAGTTCACTTTCCTGCTATTAACGTTGAACTGATTTGGCGGGACATATTGGACTTTACATTTTTCCCCGGATGCAACTACACCTGCTCAGTTCTTGTAACGATTGAATACTACTTCACAGTTTTTGGAACATCACTCTGGACCCACCAATGCACCAAATTACATATTAGAATATTTACATTTTGTAGGTATATACGTATGCATAGACCAATTATATCTTATACATTTAGAATATATATTCATTGAAATCTAAATGAATTGAGTATACTACACTACCCATCCTAAAATCAGTGCACAATATACCAGTGAATATTGTCATGCCTGTTAAGATTTAACTAACCAATTATATCTTATACATGTTGCTAGTACATAGCAAAAACGATAGGATTTCAACCATAATTTGAACCCACGATAATCGAAACATTCAGCGCATGCCATAACTTAATAAGAAAAAAAAATCAGAACATGCAGCTTATAACCCCACCCAACCAAACATCCTTTAACAGGGCTATTATAGGATCGTGTCGAAAATACAACCCTAGAAATTCCTGTTCATATTAGAGTTTTCCAAAAAAAAATTTTTTTAGCATGCTGATCCTATACCCTGTGCACTGAAAGTGTAGACAGAACCATAGGGAAAAGGAATGATTTTCAGATTTGGCAAACCCCTAAAGTCTGATCAGAGTACAAACTCTAAATCTCCTGTTTATCCTTCGATTCTTTTTTATCTGGGTTGTTACTACAATCCACTACATTCTTGGTTCCAAACACACAACTAAATCAAAAAATGACTACACCCTCATATATGATAACCAGTAGATTAATGTTAGAAATAACGAAAAAAATTTAGTTGGAGAAATTAGTTATTCTCTTAGACACATACACAAATTCGAGAATCATTCTTCGCATAATTCAAACCCAAATAAATGGGTTGTATGACTTCAACTCGCATCCTTGGAACAGGTATAGTGCGAAAATCAAGATAAACCCTACCACGGTCACATAACACACTGATGGAATGTATATGTTATTCTACACCTACGTATCTAGATGAAATGACATGATTTAGAACATACTCGATCAATAACATTGTACACAAGTAGAGAGAAATGTACTCCTACATGAAGATGGTGTGAAACATACTTGTGTTCCATAACACCATGTACATGCATAAAGATACTATGCCCTTACCTTGTTGAAGACCAAATCCGGAGGTAGCCACGCTTCCTTCTCTCGTGTGTTGAATGACCTCGGGCAAGCTTTTTGTCGGAGGTAATGGAGGTGGAGAAAAAAAAATGTGAAGGAGAAGGCTGCAACTCGGTTGGCAAGGGAACATTGGGAGAGAAAGGAAAAGAGTCTTCTTGAGACTGATTTTTTCTAAACCCCCTTTTTTTCAATAACTCACCTCATTATTATGGCTTTATAACTTCCACCCTCTTAAAATTTGTGGGAGGCTCATTATGGAGTAGAGCCTTCCATTTTGGAAAATCGTGGACTTTTACACTTTAATGTGTTGTAACTCCCCTTTTCAATTTTTTTGAAATACGTGGGAAAGGAGACCTTCCCAAAGTGATTTCCTCTCCCCCAAGTTTTTGGTTGGATTTCCTTCTTCTTCTTCTTTTTGAAAAATTGCCTAGCCTTCTTCTCCTTGAATGACACTCATTTCATCATTTAAACCCTCTTAAATGAGAAGTTATAAAGTCTTTTCGGATTTTTAGCAAAAGTAATAAAATATTTTTGTCAAATGGTCTGAAGCACTGGGGGATTTGAACAAGGGTTCTCTTCCCTAAGGGGTAACGAGCCTCACCAGTGCACTATGTTTTGTTTTGTTGCAATTTCTTGCAACGTTATTTTATTTATCCTTTATGAATGATTTTAATGAGTTTTACAAAATGACGTGTTTTGGCAAAACCTTTTAGCGGGGGATTTGAACCAGAGTTCTCCTCCCTTAGAGGCAAAAAACCTCACCAATGTGCCATTATATACTTCGTTGCATATCTTTGCAACCTTAATTCTCTTATTTCCTTCTGACATTTGACGATTTTGACAAAAAGACATGTCCTCTTTCTAAAATTCGTGTATATGGCTGATGAGATTTGAACTCAGATTGCCTCATAACTAGGAAAGACCTCTTGCCATAACACTACTTCTTTGTTAATTCTTTTATATACGAATTCATCTTTTTGACGAATCTCAATTACGAGTTGGATTGAAAATATCTTTTAGATCTTCTGAACTTCCTAACTATATTTTCGGATCTTCATCATGATTCAACCATATTAAGATTCAATTATATTCTAATTAGGTTTCGGATCCATCCAGGATCCGAGTCTATACATCGCATCTAAATCCAAACACTGGATCCATTTGATCCTATTTGGATTTAAGATCCATTTGAATCGACCCTATATCACGTTACCATATTTATTCCAAAGAATTTTACCATTTATTCAATTTAATAATTATCAAAATTTTATGGATTTTACATAGTCCATACAAATGTATGTTGACCTGTTTCCCCCTATTACACGAGCGAAAAATATTTTGTCACTTTTATTGATGACTATTCACGGTATATGTATCTCTACTTGATCTTTGAAAAATTTGATATTTTTCAGATGTTCACAAAATTTAAGAAAGAAGTAAAGAAACAAACCGATAAAGTTATTAAAATAGTCAGGTCTGATAGAGGTGGAGAATATTATTGTAGGTTTACTGAGATGGGGCAAAGGGAAGGACCATTAACACGATTTCTCAAAGAAGAAGACATTGTGCCTCAATATACCATGTCTGGTAGTGCCTACCAGAATGGTGTAGCTGAAAGGAGAAATCATACGCTTAAAGAAATGTTTAGGGCCATGTTGAATTATTCAATACTTTCCATGAAGTTGTGGGTAAAGCCTTAAGGACTGTTGTGCATATTTTGAATAAGGTTCCTATGAAATCTGTACCTAAAACTCCCTACGAGTTGTGAACAGGCAGGAAACCATCACTGTCTTATATGCATATATGGGAATGTCCTGCAGAGGCTAAGCTGTATAGCCCCCACATTAAAACCTTTGATCCAAGAACAACCAGTGGATATTTCATTGATTATCCAGAGAGATCAAAAGGATATAGGTTTTATTGCCCATCTCATTCACCATAGATTGTTGAAATAGATAAGGCAAAATTTCTTGAAGATGGTTCAGTAGGATTAAGTGCACCTCAAAACCTTGGTTTTAAAGAAATACAGGATCCAGTTTCATTATCTGTTAAGGAAAACACCGAGAGATACCATATTATTATCCTTAATGATGATGTGGTTGATCACCCAGTTGTTAATGCACAAATCCAAAGTGAACCTATTGTTGACAATGCAGAAGAGCACAAACAGGATGAACAAGTTCAATCTGAGCCTAAAGAATGACCTGTTTGGAGATCCACAAGAATTAGGAGATCTGCCATACATCCTGATTATGTGGTATACCTTCAGGAGCCTAGTGATTTCATAAATATAGATGATGACCCGTTGACTTTTATGAAAGTTGTTGAAAGCAAACAATCTTCGCATTGGATAAAAGCCATAAAAGAAAAGTTAGACTCTATGGCTAGGAATCAATTATGGATCTTGTCGAGTTACCTAAGGGAGTAAAACCCATATGGTATAAATGAGTCTTTAAGACCAAAAAAGACTCCAAAGGTAACATAGAGAGACATAAGGCAAGATTGGTTGCTAAAGGATTCACCCAGATGGAGGGCATTGATTATAATAAGACATTTTCTCCTGTCTCAACTAAGGAGTCAATGAGGATAATTTTGGCTCTCGTAGCTCATTATAACTTAGAGCTACATCAGATGGATGCGAAAACAACGTTCCTCAACGAAGATCTGAATGAAGAGGTATACATGGAACAACCTCTTGGTTTCTCTGAAGATGATCGTTTGGTTTGCAAGCATAACAAATCAATATATAGACTTAAACAGGCCTCCCGACAGTGGTATATTAAATTTTTTCAAGTCATTGTGACTTTCGGGTTTACAGAAAATATTATTGATCAATGTATATACCTTAAGGAAAACAAGAGTAAGTTCATTATATTGATGTTGTATGTGGATGACATTTTGCTAGCAACCAACAATATAAAGTTACTTTCAGAGACAAAACAGTTTCTTGCATCACATTTTGATATGAAAGATATGGGTGGGGCTGCTTATGTACTTGGCATTGAGATCCGTCGAGACAAAGCAAAAGGTTTTCTAGGCCTCTCCCAAAGATTCCACATAAATAAGGTATTAAAGCGATATGGGATGGAGAATTATTCTTCTGGTTCAACACCCATATCAAAAGGTGACAAATTGAGCCTAAAGGATTGTCCACAGAACGAAGTTGACAAAGCACAGATGAGTGCTTATCTATATGCATTAATTGTTGGCAGCTTGTAATACGCACAGACTTGTTCTCGTCCAGATATCTCTTTTACAGTAAGGGTACTTGGCAGATTTCAGTGTAACCCAGGCATACCCCATTGAAAAGCTGCCAACAAAGTCTTGCAGTATTTGCAAGGAACAAAAGACTATATGTTGATGTATCATAAAGTTGATCACCTCGAGGTTATTGGCTACTCAGTTGCGAACTTAGGAGGATGCCTTGATAGTAAAAAGTCTACTACTGGGTAAATCTTCTTACTTGCTGGGGGCGTGATCTCTTGGAGCAGTGAAAAGCCGATGACCACTATTGCTCACACCATGGAGACAAAATTCATAGCATTGTACGAGACTACCTCGCAGGCCATATGGTTGAAGAACTTCATATCGCAATTAAAAGTGGTTGATTCCATTGAGAAGTCATTAAAGGTCTACTGTGATAATAAAGTTGTGGTTTCCTTTTTTAATAACAATAAAAGTACTACGTTATGTAAGCATATGAAATTAAAGTACTTTGTTGTTAAAGAAAGGACAGAGAATCATCTAGTGCATATTATTAATATTGATACCAAAGAGATGATTGTTGATCCTCTTACTAAAGGGATAGCACCGAAATTATATTCCGAACATGTATTGAGGATGAGCTTGTTAAACTCTTTTTTGACATATGCATATGAATAAAATGATCATATATAGTTTATTGATTCTCATTATGGTTGTTGTTAATCACATAAGGATTAGAGATTTAACTTAGGATCTGTAAAATAGATTTGTAAAGGCCAATATATTCATCAAGTCATTCCCATAAAGTTTACTTGTTTATCATCGAAACAAGTGGGAGAATGTTGGGATAAGCCACACATCGTGGCAGTTACCCACAATATGGTAACTTTTCTCTTATTGTGCCCCTTCCGATAAACATAAGAAAATTCAAAGAGAGAACGGTTACGCTAACCGTTTTCCCTACTGCTGCTATATAAACGGGTGTCAATGAGAAGCCCGTATACAAAGAAAAATATAGAGAAGGGTTAAGGAAACATACCTTCTCTGATCCTTTTCAACTAAAGAGGGAAGAGGAATCCTGCTCACCGATTGCTGAAGGAGCCTGCGCTCATTGGAGGGCTGCAATCCGGCTGAGAAGCGAAACTCACCGTGTTCCAACCACCAGCACCAACCACCAGCCATCATCCGGTTCCTCGATGGCCGCCTCAGGTACACCTTTCGGCTGTTTTGTTGTGCCTTGCAGGAGGATCCCCAACATCCTTGATTTTCAAGCTTCTCCATTTACAAATCCAATTTTTTCCTCAAAATTAGAAGCCACAGAATGCACCGTCTATTCATGCTATAACCAGAATACCATACTTTCCCTACCAAACTGTTAGAAATTTGTTAGCTCGGGTCATTTTTGTTTTCTTCTAAATCTTAGCGTGAAAAAACTGCATTTCATCCCTTGATGCTTTTGGTACCTCATCTGCATCTGCTGTTTGCTCTATAAAGTGATTATTTAAATATCTTGGCTCCACACGTTTGGTAGGGGGAACTTGTAAATGTCACCAAGTTGACGAGATGTCAAGAGTTAGAAACTCATTGAGAGTATCCCTTACTGCAAGTGTACTTTCCAGAATGTGCAGTCGATGATCGGAGGTTTCCCAATTGCCTTAACCAAAAAAAGAAAGAAAATGAAAATGACTAAATGACATGAATGATATTAGTAAAAAGTAGGATCTTTCGGTGTGGACCATCAGGAGTGAAGAGTCTGAATTTTTTATCATCGTGAATGGTGGTCGTCAAGTTCAAAAGCCTCCAACTGTTGGAAAAAATAAAAAATCAGAGTCTGAGTCTTTAATTGGTTCCCCCGCCAAAACAAGATTTTCTAAACTCCAACCAAGAAACCAGCAATCAGAAATACAGGTTAATAATTTTTACAATCAAGGGCGTTTTTAACAAGTCATAGTCATGTGTTTAATCAGTAGCAGCATTCGGTAAGTGCGGTTGTCTGTTTTTTTTTTTTTGAAAGAAACATATTTAGCATTGATTTACGAGGGATCACACATTACATGTAAAATGCTGCTATAAAGCAAAGAGTTCAACACCCCATAAGTGCAATTGTCACATGGTACTGCTTGACGTTTTCTTGGTTTGTTGGCTTTGTGTTGGGACGTTGCAAGTAGGGATGGCAGTGGGGCGGGGCGGGGGACAAGGTTTCCACCCCCGCCCCACCTCAAAATTTTATCTTCCACCCCCGCCCCGCCTCCGCGGCGGGGATGAATTTTATCCTCCACCCCCGCCTCCATCCCCGTTTCATACCCTTCATCCCCGGTCCAAACGGGGATGAGGCGGGGCGGGGCGGGGATATTGCAGGGAAAAGTGGTCGGGGCGGGGATCGTGGTGGGGCGGGGAAAAGTGCACGTCCACCCCCGCCCCGCCTCTGCGGCGGGGATGGATTTTATCCTCCACCTCCGCCTCCATCCCCGTTTCATCCCCGGTCCAAACGGGACGAGGCGGGGCGGGGCACCGCTTTCCCCCGGTCCACTGTCATCCCTAGTTGCAAGTTCGAACCCCAAATGGTATGGTTGTATAACTGGTAGGACTGGGTCTGACTAACCCCAGCTTTCTATGTCTAAAAAAGTTTTATGCCTCTGGGATGATGACCCATGACCTTAAATATAGCAAGCTGAGTCAGTGCCATCAGGTCTTCTACCCTAAATGTGGTTTCTTGAAGTCATAAACAAAAATAAGAAAAAAAAAACAATTCATGAGAAACTGTAAACCAGAATAAAAGAGCTTGCTCCACCTGAGTAAATATTTAGTAATATCCCTCATTAGATTGTATCTCGAATTATTATTATTATTAATGAACTTGGTTATGTCAAACACGATCCGAAATGCAACCTTTATTGAAATCATTAAGGTTTTCAAGTTGATAAAGCACATCTTCCGATATATATCCATGTCATGCCCACTCCTATGGGCATATACACGTGATATAGTCAACGTAAATAGTAAACAATTGATTTCCCAGTTGGTCTACCAGCACTATGGGCAAATTATTAGATGCGCAAGCAGTTGAAAATAAAGCATCACCACAAAGTGGGACCCATTTTATCATTAAAAACAATCAACGAATCTCAGGAATTTTTTTCTCACTCTTTTTTCGGAATAACCACAGAAAATCACCCGCACTCACACTCGAGCTCATCGGTGTAAAAACTTTAGGGACTCCCTTACCCAATAAGGAGTACACCCAGCTTCAGCCTCATGACAAGGGATGCACGCCCGTGGGTTTTGAACTCGTGATGTTTGTTCAGCTTGGTAATGTTTATGAGTGAGCGGGGCCTCTCGTGGACCATCATTTTTGTCATATATTGTTTATTTACTTTTTGCTAGCCTATGGGGCTGTAAGTTGGTTGGACCCAGTTCACATTGCTTCCAAGCGGACCCATAATAGCTGTAACAGGTCATGCTTGGACAGCATGCGGCTGCATCTGCGTTAGGGGTGTCAACGGGTTGGGTTTGGTTCGGACCCAAGTGGAACCAGACTTGGACCAGATTTTTTAGTATGGTATCGGGTATACTATAAGAAAAACCATACCTGGACCCAATAAGAACTACATGAACCAAACTTGGACACTACAAGAAAAACATTAATTAGCGATGAAAATAATCTGTCGCAAATTTGCAACGGATTAACTAGAGAAAACTAGTCGTCCTTAAAATTAAAATTAGTTGTGGAATTAGCGACGGAAAAATTCTGTCTCAAAATCCATCGTTAATTAGCGATGAAAACATTTTGTTTCAAACTTCATCGCAGCTTCGCGATGGATGAGCGATAGAATTTTTCCATCACTAATTAGCGATGAATTTTGAAACAAAATTTTTTTGTTGCTAATTTTCGATGTAAAATGGCCCATCTAGGGCACGAAATTCTCTCTCTCTCTCTCTATCTCTCTCTCTCTCTCTCTCTCTCTCTCTCTCTCTCTCTGGCGCCTCCCATCTTTTGAGCAGACATCGACGATCGAAGTCGTCGGCCACCCCTCCAAACACCACCACTGTCTCCTTTTTCCTTGCTGCCACCAACGACCATCGACCACCCCCTCTTCGATCGCCGTCATCTCCCCTTGTTCCTTCAGCGACCCCGCCGATGACCCACCACCTATTCCTCCCGCTCCGACAACTCGGCCGAAGTCCACCAACGACCACGCCATTGAGCTCGCTTGTTCACTGCCTCCCATACCCTCGCACCCTTTCTGGGTTCTCCGGCAGTGCCTCAATGTTCTGTTTGTTGCCATCTTCTTCTCTTGTGTTTTTTTGGTGACGCCGACCTCCTCCTCTGGTAAGCTCCCTCTCTATCTCAATTTCAACATGCGCCTTCCTCTTGTCCCTCTTTCCAACTTGTTGGCAGGGGGGCACGCCCCCTTGCCGCTGGTCCTTTCTGACAGGAGGCTCCGCCCCCCTGCGCTTTTTTGCGCTACGTCAACAGGGGGATCCACCTCCCTTGCCTTTGTTTTTGTTCGGTCGACAAGGGGTTCAGCCCCCTGCCTTTGTTCTATTTTGGCTGGTAGGGGGACTCCGCCCCCTGCCATTGTTGCTTCTCGGCAAGGGGTTGAGCCCTCGTCTTTGTTTTCATTCGGTCAGCAGGGGGCGGAGCCCCCTGTCCTTGGTTCTTTGAGTCGACAGTGGGCGGTGCCCCTCCGCTCTCTATCCACTTTGTTTCTCCGATCGGCAGGGGCTCTACCTCCCTGCTGTTGTCTTTTCTTGTCGGGCAAGGAGGGCGAAGCCCCTACCTGAGTGGATCTTCTGCCGACAGGGAGAGGGGGCTCTACCCCTTGTCGTGTTCCCTTTTCGTCAGGAAGGGCGGGGTGAAGCCCCCTACCTGTGTCTTTGTCTTTGTCTTTGGTCGGCAGTCTTTATCATTGTAGGTGTGTAGTAGAGCAAAATGCGCAATGCTTAATGCTAAGCATCGCATGCGGCTTAAAATGCCATGCAAAAATAAACAAGAAAAATGCAAATGCAAAAGCATATAAATTGGGTAAATACCCGTGGTGAATTAATGATGCAAGTCCATCACATGTTATTTACTTTCTTGAATGAAACACTTTTCTGCTCACACACTCACTTAGTTGATGATATCTAGGACTGTTTTGGTAGAGTTTGGAGATTATGTTGAGCATGATTTGAATGTATGGGAATAGAAGTGCTCTTATTTTTGTAGTTCGGATTCCATGCTAGTCATGGTTGTAGTTAGCAGAATATTGGAGTGTGTTTGTTGCAGGTACATGTTTGACATTGTTGTGATATGAATGATTAAATGTATTGCAATGTTTGACATGACTATCCATGCTTGCATGAAGTTATTTTCGATTTGATTATGCATTCCATGTGAAATTGTATCATGAAAATATGCTTAAAATGAATGTATCATGTTTGTGAATGTGATTTCATCTTTCTAAATATCCTTGTGATGTGTGTAAATATGATGTGATGGTGTTACACAAAAAAATATTGAATTATCAATGCAAGCATAATAGTTCATGGAATTGTATTTTTTGTTAAGCATGTTTGTGGTAGAGAGGGAAAAAAAATTTATGCATTAACTGAAACAAAAAAATTGCTCACCAATAATCACCAAACAAGAATTTCTAATAGATTTGTAAACCACAACAAAGTGTTAACCAACTCAACACAAGCAACAAGCAAAATGAAGACTTTATGACCTACAATACGCAAATTATAGCAAACCAACAAGGAGAAATCAGTCATTTCATTCCCATTAACTTGGAAAAATGGAACCTACTGTATAATTGTGAACACCCCAAATTTTTCAAAGTTTTTGTAAAAATGTCCTTTTTGCCCTTGGCTCCATCTTCTGAGAAAACCAAAGACAAATTTCAATTATTCTTCAGATCTTCCGGGTTAAATTCCATGTTGATATATTCAAACTCGATTTTGAAACCAGACCCAATGTTTTAAATCCAAATCTGAGCCTCGTTATCCAAATTTTTAAAACTAAAATTTTAAATTACCAAAATAATCCTTTGAAAGGCTCAGACAATCCATTCGGTATCCGTTTGGATCCATTATGTTATATTCCTCGATTCGAGGTTTAAAACTCAAATATTTTCTCGAAATTTGGGTTCAAACCCATTTTCTGAAGAAATCAAACCCAAATTTCTCAGAAAACCTTTCCCTTTGTAAATATTTTTGAAAAATTCTAAAATGATTTTTTTTACTTTTCTTAGTTTCATAGCTTTATATATAAAATGAAGAAAAAGAGCAAAACAAAAGTTAAAAATAAAATAAAATAATCAAGTAAGCCTCTTTTTGCAAAATCATCTTGGTAAAACCCCCTTTTTACAAATTTTTCTAAAACAGCCGTCTCTTTTGATTTTCATTAAAATTTTTTAAGGATTTTGAAAATAGCCTCTCTCGAAGCTTCTTCCTCTTTTTTTTTATAAAAGCTTGCAAGGGGAAGAGGGGTCGTCAACGCCTCTCCACCCCCGCACCCCTCTTCCCATCACCGAAGCCTTTCGACGTCTTCACCCCATCGCAGTGGATTTTCCTCTTCTTCCTTCTCGCATCTTCCCCGATTGTTCTCTTTTCTTTCTCTGTTTTATTTTTTTCTCTGCATTTATCTGGTTTTCATTCTATCTACCAAAGAAGATCAACCTAATCATAGAGATTCGATCCTGGTAAGAACCCCTCCCATCTACTTTTCTAATATGTTCCGATTTTCCTTTTTTTACCCCATCAACGCACCATCGAATGTGTTGGGTTGCTGGTAGCAACATCGACCTTTCCTCGTGCAACAGCAAGGGAACAAATAAGTTCCAACAACTTTTTAGTTATTTATTTTCATTTTCTTTTATTTATTTAGTTTTTGCTTTTAGATTCAATGATCTTATGTAATTAGTTTGAATCCCATCCTGATTTTCTCGATTGAATCATTACTTTGATCTTGATTTTTTTTTAGATTTCCTGTTTTGATAAGGCTCGAGGATCATTATCCTTCTTTTATTACCAATTCGTCACTATATCCTCATTATTTGCAGTCGTTAATGTTAATACATAGTTAAATTTTTGAAGGATTTTCTCATCTGTTTCATGATATTTTCATTTTCTGTTTTTGCTCTGTTGTTAATTCTTCCTGTTTTATCTGTAACCGCAGTCTATTTTGTTCTTGTTCGATCCCTGTCTTGGATCATATTTCGCCTCCTATTTTGGAATTAGTCCCTTCTTGCTTTACTATTGTTTTGGTTTGGCTTTAATTACTGAATAATGGTCTTTCGTTGGTTTCTTATTTTACTCCCTTTATAGTTTTGCACCCCTTTATTCTTCTCCAGCATATTGTGTAGATTGCAGCCCCTGTTTTAAAATCATTTTAAGTTCCTGTTATGTATTGTCTTATGCTAATCTTTCAGCATTATGCCCAATATTCCTGATTCATTATTGTTGTTTCGTTCGAGGCATTGTCTTTCTGTTATTATCTGTGAACTTAATTTATCTGATTCTTGTTTTCCCCATCTTATGTGATCTCATTTTTTGTTTGATAGTTTTATTGTTGCTGCAGCTTCGTTGTGGTTTCCAGGTTCATCAAATGTGATTCAGCATCATTATTTTCTATATCATTCTCTATTTATCTACCTCTGCTCTCGGAATTGGAGTTTCTGTTTATATTAGCAATTACTTTTGATCTTCGTGCTGCCTTGCCGCGAGATTTCTGATTGAACTCGATTTTCTGTTTCGTATAGACCATCACATCATGTATGCATAATTCCTATTTACTTTCTGGGTATTTTTGTATCCCTGCACATTCCGTATCATCATTTTTTTTGTATATTGTCCTCTGTATATCTCCATTATGCAATGTATATCAATAAAGGTAACCCCAAATATGAACCACGTTGTTGGTCCACTAGAGACTGATCTCACTATGGTTGGGCTAGTTCACCTTTTAGCAGGGTGGATACAAAACTTTAGTCATATTGAATTAATGAGTAGCAGAAGCTTCGTGATGAAGCCGCTGATGAGCAACTCTCCAAGGGATAGTCGTTGATGTAATATTTACAGATTGGTTTAAAATTCTACTGAAGGGGTGCTGAGTTGGGATGATCTAGCTATGATTTGTTCAGACAACAGAGATCAAATTAGATCTCAATCGCTAAGTTTCTTGTCATCAGCAAGAGGATCTTTTGTTGAACTTAACCGATGCAGAAGAAGAAGAAGGCATACTACTTTCAATATTGTGTGATTTGGAAGTAACCAAGCTACAAGTCAGATTACTGTAATTAGGCAAGAGTTGCTCATCCCTTTTTCATTGCTTGAGACTTCTGCATTGTAATATTCTCTTTCTGCATGACTCTTAATATGTTTAATGTTGTAATTAAGATAACCTGCGTGAATAGTTATCCTTGATGCAAACACCTTCAACCACTACTAATATCCCACTTTCATTATATTCCCCCTTTTTATTTCATTTTGTTTCATATATTGATTTGAGCCCCTGTGTTTGATCTACACACTCTTTTTTTTTCTCCCTCTTGTCTGATCTGATTTTACTTTTATCTATATTACACCATGTCATTATCATTTAATTACCTTTGACTCAATTATGTATCCTCAAATATTTTAGCATTTATCAAGCTCAACGTCAACAATCCCATGGTAAGCTGGTTCAATGTTCAAGTGGAAACTCTGTGATCCTTGAAAGATCAAATAAGAATGAATTCCAAAGAGAGTCATGCAGAAGACTCATTTCAGAATCCTGGGTTCATAGATCAGTAACTCCCTGCGTTTGGCCTCATTTTACTGTTCTGTCATTTTAGATATGGTTGGAATAGTTGATCTTGGGGGTAGATTTGTCCAAATGGCATATGCCATCCGAGCAAAGGTAATATTAAATAAAGTTATAACTTACTACTCTTTCTCATGATGTAAAATATCTGACAATTTTGGGAGCACCATTGCCAAGGTATTCCATGTGACAGTGTAAAAGTCAGGCCAATCTTCGGTGCTATGTCAGGCCCTTTCAGGATGGAGCTTATGGGAAATGGCTGCCATGCATTTGCACGTGGGAACAAGAATTCATGGAGATCTCCTGTTATTCCAGCAAAACTTCAAGTTGTGTAATCGCTATCCTTGTGCTTGCCTATAGAAAACATTGTACTGGTCAAATGTGCTTGCACTATGACTGATTTCATGTACAGTTCCTCATGCACATGTAACGTGTTTTAATATAATCTCTTTTTGGTTTCAATTCCTTGCATTCATTTTTATTTATCTATTTATTTAGTTTTTACTTTCTTTCTTTCATTTATATTCTCGATCTTATACTTCTAGTCAAAGATATCATGGCTCACTTTGGTCTCAAAGGGATCATCTGAGAGTTGAGTCTTAGTTTGGGTTTCACTATTCATGCTTTCTGAATTTCATCCCTATAGCTTTTCATGATTTTTTATTAAGCTAAGTAGAAATATTGCAATATTGTAATATATTCACATTCTTTGTTCACAGCGTGCTATTAGCATGCTGCTTTGGTTAGTGTTTCCTTTACATCCACAATTACTTGCATTATGACTTGTTGGCTGCTTGAGCAGAGATTCTGAGGTCAGTTGAAAGCACCAACCATCCATGTATTTTGAAGGGCTTTGGTAGATTCTATAAGTATGGTGAATCTATAATGAAGGCAATGGCTTTGCCATCTGGGTCTGGCCATGAGGATTGCAGGGCAGCTGCCATAGCAACTCTTAGAATCGATGAATCCACTTATACTCATCTCAAACGTACATTCGGTGGCACATGGAATGGTGATGGAAAGATGGTCAGAGGAATCTCTCTTCCTTGATAGGGCTGTGGAGGTGGTATCCTGTAATTTTTTTTATTTTTTTTTATTTTCCCTCTGAGGCAATGTACATCTACACTATATCTCTTTTTTTTGTGTGTGTTTGTCAAAATCTGACTCTACATTCTCTATACAGAAAGGTTTTGTAAATTACAGGAATTCGATTGCAAAGGGGTAACACCCATAGATTATGCAGCCAAACTACACGCTGCTTCTTGATGAATTTGATCCATTGAAAAAGATTATATTGATAAAGCAATTGAGGTATGAGGATTCATTGGCTGAAGCTGCATGACCGTTAGTCCAAAGTGCCCACTGCTGAAGATGTGGATTCTCGCATGTCTGCAAATACAAGTGTAAGAGTAGTAACGAAAAATTAATTTTTGATTCACTGATAAGGATAGACTAATTCACTTTCTAAATGATTAAGAGGTCTTTGTTTAGTAGGATCTACATTAAAACAGGATGATATCTTTGATATGTGTGCATTCTTTTGATTTTCATATTATTTCATCCTCTCTAAGAGTTTGAGCCTACAGTAGAAGGTTGAAAATAACAGATGACTATGCTTGCTCATGCATGGGCAGCTCAAGTGCCTGAGAAAACATATAGCAGGTTTTTGATCTAAGCTGGCAGCTGATTAGCTTGCTGAGAAGGTAAATACCACTGATTTTTGAAGGGAATGACATGAACATCTTATTTTCCAAACCTTTATGCAAGGAGGTTCTGATAACATTGGCATGGAGCTGCAAAGTTATCTGAAGAAAATTCTGAGAATAATCTGCCTATTGAATAGGCATCGGATAGATGCGATCCAGTAGGACCATCCCTTGGATATCCACTGAGTCTTGGTATTGATGACGGTGATATCTCTGAATTAGGGATTTTTTGGAATAAGACCCATGGTTTCATCTCCTACAAATGGGTAATTTTTACTTCTCCCCCCCCCACCATAACATTACATCTTGTATGTATCCACTCACAGCCTTTGTTTTCTATGATAGGTCCTCTGCTTTAAATTTGCTATATATGTTGTTGCTGTAACTTGAGTTCTATTTAGGCAGCCCCATTCTTGTTGATTCCATGACGTAGGCTATGTTAATAATGATCTGAAAATTCATTTCACCATTGTGCTGGTACATCCATGCACTAATATCATCATTTGTTATTTCCATCTCTCTTTTTCTTTTTCCTGGCCATAGATTCAGGATCATTTGAAATTGATTCCACTTTGCTGCAACATAGGTGTATGTTCTCACCTTTGATAGATTGATCTCATACCCAGCCTCTGTTGTCTATTCCTATTTAAGTACTCACAGTGGTATTTTGTGTGGCCGTCAGCAAACTGCAGCAACACTCTACGTTGTTGCAACCATCTGTGGTAATGTTTGGTATATTTGTCTCTACTGTATTCTCTTATCATATGCTTCTTTAGGGTCATATCATGTCCCTGCCCACCTGTCAATGCTCACATTAACCCTCTTCACAGTATCTGTTGTATACCCTGTCACCACCTTCCAGCATATACGCAACTCTCAGCAGTTGTGTGCTGCCATTTATCTGCATAGTCCTTTCACTACAATACTTGCATTCATCTCGAACCACAACTTGTATATATCACATATATATGTATATATATATGAACACCTGTATACATATACATATGTGTATACATATATGCATACATACATAGATGTGTATATAAGTATATATGTATCATCTTCCATCTTCCTATCATTCATATCTTGGCATATGAACATTTTTAGATATCCATGTGATATATGTCATTTTTCTTCTATTATCATATTAATCCAGTTGTTTTACAGGGAATATGTAAAGAATGACATCACTCGGAGAATTGTATTTGTAATTTCATGTGTTGTAATATGTAGGCCTTAAGAGAATTTATATTTCCAGCTCTTAGGTAGAATGAACGAGCATAGTAATATCTTGAGTTGCTTATTTTCATGCTTTTGCCTTTATTTCTCAAAATCTCACAATGGTGAAACACGAATGGCACGTGCACCATTTCGTAAGAGGTAATTAATCCTAAGTTGATGATTTACGTCAATGGCCATAGTCAGGATGTAAACAAGACTTAGTATTTTTATCTTTTGTAAAATAACACTGGATCCTTTTCAAAAATTATCATATTTTCTTTAAATATTCTTTTCTTTTATCAGAATTTAATCTAAAATTAATTCAATATATATACCAATGGCCATAGTCAGGGTATATTGAGAGTTAATTTCATTTTAAATTCTATAAAAGCACCAAAAGATATTTTATTCTTCATTTGAATTTAGATATGATTATTATATAATACATTCAATGATCATAGTCAGGAGTGTATTATATCATTAATCTTGTTTAAATTCATTTAAAGAATGGAATATGATTTTCAAATCCAATTTCAAAATTATTTAAATTCATTCATCATTTAGGATAGAATTGCATCATATTTTCAAAATTCCCTTTCAAAAACCCAAGTGATTGTGAATAGCTTTTCTTCAATTTCTATTTCAAACTCATCAATTCTATCTCATCTTCAAAATCCAAATTCTGACTTTGAAATCAAATTCAAAGTTCAATTTAACTTTGAAATTCTTGATTTATTTTCTAAATTCCAAATTCAAGTTTCAAATTCAAAGTCCAAATTTGACTTTGAAATTCATTTTATTCAAAAGTCCAAAATTCTCAAAACAAATTTTGAAATTCTGAATCCAAAGTTAGATCCAAAATTCATCTTGGATTCCAGACTTCGGATCCAATTCATATTTATGATCCTGGATCCAGAATCCAACTTCACTTTGGATCTTAGACTCCAGATCCACAATCCATTTAGGATCCAAAATTCAAATTTCACTTTGGATCTTAGATTTCGGATCCAAATTCCATCTAGGATCTAGAATCCAATTACATCTCGGATCTCAGACTTCAGATCCAAGTCAATTTTAGGATCCAGAACCCAGTTCTACTTTGCATCTCAGACTACAGATCCAAGTTCATTTTAGGATCTAGAACCCAATTTCACTTTGGATCTTAGACTTCAGATCCAAATTCATTTTAAAGATCCAGAATCCAATTTCACTTTGGATCTCAGACTTCATATCCAAAACTCATTTTAGGATCCAGAATCCAATTTCACTCTGGATCTCAGACTTCAGATCCAAATTCCATTTAGGATCCTGGATTCACTTCCATTTCGGATCTTAGACTTCAGATCCGAATTCATTCCAAACTTCGGATCCAATTCCATCCTGGGTCTCATATTTCAGATCCAATTCCTCTTAGGATCCCAAAATCCAGAATTCAGTTCATCTTGGATTTCAACTCTATTTAGAATCCAAACTTTGATTCAAAATTTCATTCTGAACTCCAAATTTCAAATCAAATTCTATCTCCAAATCTAAATTCCATTCCAAGTTTATCTTAAATCCAATTCTATCTCTCGATTTTATTCAAATTTTCTCAAATCTTACTCTGATTTCAAAATTTTCATATTCCATCTCTATTCAAAAATCCTAGATCAAGGTCCATTTGTGACTTTGAATTTTCTTTTCTTCTCCTTTTATCTCAACTTCAAAAACCATTTCTTTATTTTCCCAAGCCCTGATTATTCCAAAAACTTAGAACTTTAAATCTTAAGTTCTAAAGTTAAAAACCATTTTTTCACTCTATTCATCAGAAAAACTTGGAAATTTCCAAAATCATTTTCGAAAAAGCATACATTTTTGCATTTGCACAAGCATGATTCTTTGTACATTTAGACTTAGAATAAATTCTTAGATAATTTCTTAGCAAAGCAAAAAGGCCTGAATTCAACCCTTTGTTTGATTACCCCTGGTAAAGGCGCCAGGAACGGTCGAACCTCGTACCGACGAGCGGATCCCGTCTCCCAGTTTTTCCGTAAATATTTCAAAACAGAGGTGAGTTATTTTCTCAAATATTTTCAAAATTAAGGTCAAGTGAGACCCCGCAAAAGAGTTCCTCTTCTCTTCTTTTCTTTTCTTTTCTCTTCTCTTTTCTTTTCTGTCTTTTATTTTCTCCCTTCAAAAAGTAGGAAATAGAGGAAAGAAAGGAAAAAGAGAAGGAAGAGAGAGAATATTACGAGAGGAAAAATTTTGCGATGATCACCGTTTTGGCGACCAAGATGGGACTCGTCTTCGTCCGGTTGAATCTATGCCTTTTGCTTTGCTTTGATACTTTCTAAGTCCTTATTCTAACATATGTCAGCTACATTTCCATGCAAACCTTAGGAGCCTAGATTCTGTCCTAAAGCTGACATTATTATATATAGGATCTAAGTATGGTTTGGTAGGACCATATTGAGGAGATTATTCCATGCTCACATTAGACTTAGGTCTGAAATACAACTCTCCTCAATTCTAGGGATTGAATGTAAAACAATATATGCAAGTGTATGCTCCTCTTCATTTTAAACCTATCTCTTTAGGACTTGCATTAGAGACATCTGATTTCTTGCATGTTGAGCATATTTTAAAAAAAAAAACCTCCTTACCTATATTGTCCCGGTCTTCACGTTGCTAGGTTGTCTCACTGAATCATAGTTTGGGAGAGAGCCTCACAACTGGACCACTTATTTGGGTTCACGCCCCCCTACCACGTACCTAAGGGCCATAGTCCGAGGTATATCGGTAGGTGCTCAAGGATGTTGGGAAACTATTATATTAGAACCAGAGAAATATTTTCTATGCCACGTACTTCGAGCTTTGACTTGGGTATATCAGAATATCTTGATGGGAATTAGATAATTTGAACCCTAGAGTTAGGATTAAGGTCCTACAAGCCATTTCAAAATATTGCATTTAGAGTCAGCTTTAGGGAATGCTGCTTGTGCATCCTTGTTTGTACATCTGTGATTGAATGATATTTTATATATTTTTCCAAAACCCTGGGTATATATTATTCAAAATTTTCTCTTTGCTTTTAGAACCCAGGTGTATTTTTCTTTTCTTCTCCTAATTTCTTCTAATTCTTTGATCCTGCCTGCAAATTCTTCAAACCTTAAAACTTTGCCATCTACTTTCAAAATTCTTTTTTTTTCTGATATATTCCTTACCTTCTTTTTTTAAAATATCTTTTGTCAGGATATGTCCTCTTCAAAATTAATTTTTGTTCATATTTTACTTTTTTATCCCTTTTCAGAAAAACAAACGCGGTTGTCACAAATTTTGGTGACAACTTGATCCCTCGTAATGGGATGTTTTTATTTTCAGATTGTGATTTCTTCCTTTATTAAACTTTCTTCTTAGATCTCTTCTAAAAAACCCCATTTTTGCCCTACGGAGAGAGCATTGACACTATCAGTTGAGTCAGGCAAAGATCAAAGATTACACTGCTCTAAACATCCCAGTTACAAGCAGAAAGCAATGAATGAATTCTCAAAAGTCTGTCATAGAGGGAGTTTAGGACACCAAGAGTGAGATTGATCCTGCAATATGTCGGCTATTCAAAAAGATGATGGTTGAGATATTATCCGAGCAAGCTGAAGCCAGTTGTGGAAAAGCTCCCACCGAAGGAAAGGCACTTG
Source organism: Nuphar pumila (assembly GCF_984573655.1). Classification (NCBI taxonomy): domain Eukaryota; kingdom Viridiplantae; phylum Streptophyta; class Magnoliopsida; order Nymphaeales; family Nymphaeaceae; genus Nuphar; species Nuphar pumila. The sequence continues at coordinate 97,274,013 of NC_143251.1, forward strand.
TCACCTTCCCCATGAATGAACACAACAATATCAGTGTAGGAAACTCTAAAGCCAGCAGGGGCAGCAACCAAGGCAACCAGGGCAGCAACTTGGGAGAATATAAAGGCCAGATTGGGAAATGTTATGAAAACCATGATAGACTTCTTCAATACAACCCTCAACAAAAAGGCAAGAAACAAGAAGGACCAAAACACAAGGATTGGAGCAAGGGTCGAGATTTTACTCCTTTAGATGAGCCGCTCGACAAAATCCTCGAATACATGTTGTCCAGCGGATTACTCAGGCTCCCAAAAGCCGCCAGCCCTTCCACAATCATGGGAAAATATATAGACCAATTTTGCAGATACCATCAAGCAACAAGGCATGATACTGAGCATTGCTTTATCTTCAAGAATATAGTTCAAGACTGCCTTGATAAGAATCTCTTTGTCAAAAACGAAGAAGAAAAGCATCCAGATCCTCTGACCATGTAAGCTCAGTCCAGCTACCAGGCAGGGGTCAACACTCAGCAGAAGTCAAGCAAGCCGAAGAAAGCAAAGCATGAGGGTTGGGGTTATGATCGCAAGCTTACCCCTCTAGGTCAGCCAATTGAAAAAGTTCTACAATACCTGCTTGCAAAAGACATGATCAAACTCCCAAACCAGGATGATCCCTCTGTCACCAAGGGAAAATGGAAAGATCGCTTTTGCAAATTTTATCGAGCGAGGGGGCATGACACGGAGCGCTGCTTTGTCCTCAAAAACATTGTGCAAGACTACATTGACAAAGAGCTTCTGGTGCCAAAGGAAGGAGAAGAGCAGCCTGCAGTTCCACCCGAACCTTTTCCAGACCACTCAGAGAGTTGAGAATACCAAGAGTTTTCGCTTTCATCCCTTTTTATCAGTCGCTTTGTAGGGGCAAATCAGCCCAGTCTTTGTGACCCTTTTTTTAAAATACTTGTAAATATTCAGTTCTGTTATCAAACTTTTGTTTATCAATGAAATGTCGATTTTCTTTATATCTTTGATATTCAACACTTCCTTCTTTTTGCTATATTGGGGCATTAAATTCCTTTTTTTTTCAAAAATACAGGACAATCCTGACATCATTCATGAGAGAAATGATATTACCTATGAGAGTCTTTCAAAAATCATGAAAATTTTAGTCCAAATATTTTAATCCAACCTTTTTCAAAGATCAACCCTTGTGTTGATCATATTTTCTAAAAAAATTGATTTCGAACCATTATGTTCAAAGATCAACCCTTGTGTTGATCATAATTTCTAAAAATTGATTTCGAATCATTACATTCAAAGATCAACCCTTGTGTTGATTATATTTTCTAAAAATTGGTTTCGAATCATTACATTCAAAGATCAACCCTTGTGTTGATCATATTTTCTAAAAATTAATTTCGAATCATTACATTCAAAGATCAACCCTTGTGTTGATCATATTTTCTAAAAAAATTGATTTCGAATCATTACATTTAAAGATCAACCCTTGTGTTGATCATATTTTCTAAAAATTGATTTTGAATCATTGCATTAAAAAAAAGCAACCCTCGTGTTGATCATATTTTCTAAAAATTGATTTTGAATCATTGCATTCAAAGACCAACCCTTGTGTTGATCATATTTTCTAAAAATTGATTTCAAATCATTGCATTCAAAGATCAACCCTTGTGTTGATCATATTTTTCTAAAAATTGATTTCGAATCATTGCATTCAAAGATCAACCCTTGTGTTGATCATATTTTTCTAAAAATTGATTTCGAATCATTGCACTCAAAGATCAACCCTCGTGTTGATCATATTTTCTAAAAATTGGTTTTTCAATCATTGCTTCAAAAAAATTAACCCTCATAATGATCTCTCATGAATAATCCCCTTTCAAAGATCAGTTTCTACGGTTAATCTTTCTTTCCAAAAATGATTTTCTCATATTCTTCTCTCATTTTAAAGATCTCACATGCAAGCAGGATCAAATAAACTCTTTTTCTCAACTTTTATCAAAATTTTCATTTACCAAATCTTCTTTCAGTCTTATCAGTTTTATTCATTTTTATCAAATTCTATTAAATTTTATTCATCCATTTTTTAATTCTTCTTGTCAAATCTTATTTCGAAAAAAGTTTCCCTTTCAGGTTAAGGGATAAACCTGATGCCTCTTTTCCATGAGGTATTTTCTTTTTTTCTTCTTTTCTCCCCCCCCCCCTTCAGGTTAAGGGATAAACCTGAAACCTCATCCTACGAGGTCCTTCTTTCTTCAGGATAAGGGATAGTCCTGAATGTCTTTCTCTTTTAAAGCTTCATTAATCTCTGCCAAATCTTTTTCTTTATCAAAATTTTATCAGTTTTATTTTCTTTTTCAAAATTTTGTCGATTCTTTCATCAAACCTTTTATTAATTTCCTTTCCCATTTAGGATAAGGGATAATCCTGAAACTACTTATAGGAGCAATAATGCTACCTGTGAGAATTCTGTCGCAAAAATGATTTTCATAGATTTCCTTAATTCTTCCCTTGTATTAAATCTTCCATCAATTTCTATTTCTTCTCGTCATTTCTTTTTCAAATTTTATTTCTTCCCCAGTCAAGATAAGGGGGCAGTCAGATCACATGCAAATAAATTCAGTCCCCGAAATGGTCATTCTCAATCTTAGATCCCGTCCTCGCACTGGCAAATTTTCAAAAAAAAAACTCAATCTTGATTAAAACTTTCTGTCAAAAACCCGAGTTTCGACTCGTGCTTCTCCTTTTTTGGATCTAATGCTCGCATTGGAAACCAATCATTTCTTTAGAAATTCGAGTTTTCAAAACTCGGGTTCTCTTTAATCTTTTATTTTCTGAAAATCTGAGTTTCAGCTCAGGTTTTTCCTCTATTATTTCGTTTGAAGTTCCGAGTTCCGACTAGGACTTCCTTTTGAATCCAATGCTCACATTGGAAACAATCGTTGTGTCGAAGTTTGCAATTTTTCAAAATCCTCTTTTCATCTTCTGATTTAAAGATCCGAGTTCCAGCTTGGGTTTTTCCTCTATTATTTTCATTTGAAGTTCTAAATTCCGACTAGGACTTCCTTTTGAATCCAACGCTTGTGTTGGAAATCAATCATTTCTTTAGAAATTCGAGTTTTCAAAACTCGGGTTTCTCTTTTATCTTTTATTTTCTGAAGATTCGAGTCCCAGCTCGGGTTTTTCCTCTATTATTTTCATTTGAAGTTCTAAGTTCCGGCTAGGACTTCCGTTTGAATCCAATGCTCGTGTTGGAAACCAATCATTTCTTTAGAAATTCGACTTTTCAAAACTCGGGTTTCTCTTTTATCTTTTATTTTCTGAAGATCCGAGTCCCAGCTCGGGTTTTTCGTCTATTATTTTCATTTGAAGTTCCGAGTTTCGACTAGGATTTCCTTTTGGATCCAATGTTCACATTGGGACCAATTGATTGCGTCGAGAATTCGAGTTTTCCGAACTCAAAAATTCTCTCTTATCTTTTATCTTAAACATCCGGGTTCTGACTCGGGTTCTCTCCTTTTTCCTTTTTTTAGATACACGAGTCCCGACTTGGACTCTCTTCTTTTTCAAAAACCCCAACTGCCAGGCGGGACCTTCTTTCAAAATCCAGCCTTCCGACTAACCCATTTCAAACTTCAAAATTCAGGTTTATTCTCTTTGAAAATCCTTCTATTCCCCTTTAGGTTAAGGGATAAACCTGATGCCTCTTGCTAACGAGGTATTTCTTTCCTTCCTTCCCCGTTCAGGATAAAGAGATAAGTCCTGAAAGCCGACCACATGCAATTAAATTGTGATGGTCCATTAATTTTCACCAAGGATCCTTGATTCCTCAATTCTTTTCGAAAATTTAGCTCTCTTCAAAATTCGGTCCTCGCACCGGTAACCTTCTAAATTCAGTGTCCTGATCAAAGTCTTTTCTTTTACAAAATTCAAGTTCTGACTTAAATCTGATGTATTTCCAAAAGATCCAGCATCTCGCTGGTCATGTATTTCCAAAAGATCCAGCATCTCGCTGGTCATGTATTTCCAAAAGATCCAACTTTCGTTGGTCTTGTATTTCCAAAAGATCCAGCTTTTGCTGGTCTTGTATTTCAAACGTTCCAGCTTTTGATGGTCAGGTATTTCAAACATTCCAGCTTTCGCTGGTCAGGTATTTCAAACGTTCCAGCTTTCGCTGGTCATGTATTTCAAACGTTCCAGCTTCTGCTGGTCATGTATTTCAAAGGTTCCAGCTTTTGCTGATCATGTATTTCCAAAATCAAAAAATTCAACTCAATGTCTCGTCAAAATCTATACTGAGTGATTATTCTACAAAGAATTCATGAAAACTTTGCCAATTTGCTAAAAGCATTTGTTGATTCTAAAAATCTGACTACACAAAAAGAATTTTCTCAGATTACCTCTAGTATTCCTTCCAAAAAGGTGAAACTTTTTGCGAAAAAGAGGTAAAATTTAAATCTTTTTTTGTTGATCAACCAAAAGGATGTAAGAAATGTCCTCGATGTGATTTGTGAAAGAAATATTTAATGATGTTGAAAAGCCAGAAGTGATTTGATATTCATCATGGCTATGACGCATGTTTTAAGACGACTTTCTAGCAACCAGGCAGTGGACATATCTTGAATTATAAAAGGAATCCACTCAACCCATGTCTTTACATTCATTTAAAGTTGCAATCAAATATCTGCAAAAGGGATCTCTCAACTGTCGTCAAGATGAAGACGAATACGCGAGCTAGACCCCCGGGGCCAAAGAAGATTTGAATCATCTTCGAGATGAAGAAGTTTGTGAAAGATCCTTCCAGGGAAAGTTCAGATCACCGTCGAGATGAAGGCGAGTGCGATGAACCTACCGACAAACCCTAAATGATATTTGATTTCTGCTATCATTTAAAGACCTTTTTTAGCCAATATCATCAATAGAATCCCTAAGATAAAAAGAGGATCGAAACATCTCCAAGATGAAGGAGTTTGTGATGTACCCTTCCCTGAAAAAGAGAGAAAAGTCAGGACATCTCCAAAATGAAGGATGATGTAAAAACCTGGAAAGCCCAATGACTCAAAAAGAGTGCAAAAGGATCATCACGGGAAAACACCCAGATATCAAAGCTGCCAAAGTTGCCAGAAGTCATCTTTTCTCATGTAAAATTCTTTCATCAATATCCCTTCATTACTTGATTTTATGAAATTAAGAATATTTCTTCCCTTCTCATATCAAGGAAATGGAAAACTTCCTCGAAGAAAATCATCAACGCTAAAATTTTGAATTTGACTCTTAGAACCGAGGAGTTAACCTCGATGGAGGAAATACTCTAGGTAAAAGAGGGAATATCTTTGCACATACATGCACATTTTTCAAGCATTTGAATCAACTATAACTTTATCTTATTGGCAAAATTTTCTAGCTATTCCAAGAATGAAATAAACATTCAATATCCATTTTGATGCAACCTAGTGTTGTTTATATCTTCCAGAAGAGTTGCCTCATTTAGTTGAAGTATCTCTTCCCGCCTCATCACAGTTTTTCTCATTGAGAAATCCGTATGGTAGATTCTCACTCAGGTTAAGGGTCAAGCCTGAACCTTCTGCGAGAGGTCATTGATTTCAAAAGTTATTTCAGTCTCAGCAATGAGACGCTCAATTTCTTTCACTTTTCAAAAGCTTTAGGGAACCCTATATTTCTCCTTTCGCAAAACCCCTTTTGGATTTGTTCGTCTAAATTTTGAAGGTCCCATTATGGTTTCTCCATTTGAGAAATCCGTGTGGTAGATTTTCCCACTCAGGTTAAGGGTCAAGCCTGAACCTTCTGCGAGAGGTCATTGATTTCAAAATGCTATTTCAGTCTCAACAATGAGACGCCCCATTTATTCCCCTTTTCAAAGCTTTAGGGAACCCTATATTTCTCCTTTCGCAAAACCCCTTTCGGGTTTTTTCATCCAAATTCTGAAGGTCTTATTATGGTTTCTCTATTTGAGAAATCTGTATGGTAGATTCCCCCACTCAGAATAAGGGTCAAACCTGAACCTTCTATAAAAGGTCATTTATTTCAAAAGCTATTTTAGTCTCAGCAATGAGACGCCCAATTTCTTCCCCTTTTCGAAGCTTTAGGAAACCCTATATTTCTCCTTTCACAACACCCCTTTCGGATTTGTTCGTCCAAATTTCAAAGGTCCCATTATGGTTTCTCCATTTGAGAAATCCGTATGGTAGATTCCCCCACTCAGGATAAGGGTCAAACTTGAACCTTCTGCGAGAGGTCATTGATTTCAAAAGTTATTTCAGTCTCAGTAATGAGATGCCCCATTTCTTCCGCTTTTCAAAGCTTTAGGGAACCCTATATTTCTCATTTCGCAAAACCCCTTTCAGATTTGTTCATCCAAATTCCAAAGGTCCCATTATGGTTTCTCCATTTGAGAAATCCGTATGGTAGATTTCCCCACTCAGGATAAGGGTCAAACCTGAACCTTCTGCGAGAGGTCGTTCATTTCAAAAGCTATTTCAGTCTCAGCAATGAGACGCCCAATTTCTTCCTCTTTTTAAAGCTTTAGGGAACCCTATATTTCTCCTTTCGCAAAACCCCTTTCGAATTTGTTCGTCCAAATTCCGAAGGTCCCATTATGGTTTCTCCATTCAAGAAATCTGTTTGGTAGATTTCCCCACTCAGGATAAGGGTCAAACCTGAACCTTCTGCGAGAGGTCGTTCATTTCAAAAGCTATTTCAGTCTCAGCAATGAGACGCCCAATTTCTTCCCCTTTTCAAAGCTTTAGGGAACCCTATATTTCTCCTTTCGCAAAACCCCTTTCGGATTTGTTTGTCCAAATTCCGAAGATCCCATTATGGTTTCTCCATTCGAGAAATCCGTATGGTAGATTTCCCCGCTGAGGTTAAGGGTCAAGTATGAACCTTCTGCGAGAGGTCGTTCATTTCAAAAGCTATTTCAGTCTCAGTAATAAGACGCCCAATTTCTTCCCCTTTTCAAAGCTTTAGGGAACCCTATATTTCTCCTTTCGCAAAACCCCTTTCAAATTTGTTCGTCCAAATTCCGAAGGTCCCATTATGGTTTCTCCTTTCGAGAAATCCGTATGGTAGATTTCCCCCACTCAGGATAAGGGTCAAACCTGAACCTTCTGCAAGAGGTCATTGATTTCAAAAGCTATTTCAGTCTCAGCAATGAGACGCCCCATTTTCTTTCCATTTTCAAAAGCTTTAGGGAACCCTATATTTCTCCTTTCGCAAAACCCCTTTCGGATTTGTTCATCCAAATTCTGAAGGTCCCATTATGGTTTCTCCATTTGAGAAACCCGTATGGTAGATTTCCTATTCAGGTTAAGAGTTAACCGGGAACCTCGCTTCGCGAGGTATCTTCCTTGCATGTTTGGGTTAAACCTGAGTCTCGTTCCAACGAGATTCCTCGTTCTAACGAGATGTTTCCTTCCAGTCCCATCATGGTTCCTCCCATCGAAGAACCCATGTTTTGTATATCCATCCAGGATAGGATCCTACTTGAGCTTCATTTCACGAGGCATTCTCCAAAAATGTCCCATCAAGGTTCTCATGTATTCCTTTCCTCATTTAATTCATTTTTGATATATCTTCGTCCCATCCAGGTTAAGGGCTAAACCTGAATCATTCCAAAAAGAGTATCTTGTCTCACCCATGAGACCTGATCAAAATTTTGATTTTCCACCATTTCGGGATTTTCACCAAAAGTCCCATCAAGATTTCCTCATTTTCTACTCAATCATATCATTTTCGAGGATGCTGCCTCCCCAAAAACCATTCAGGATAAGGTTTTAAGCCTGAAGAGCCATATTTTTTAATTAATTCTTCCACACCCAGTTCAGATCTGCTGACTGAGGCATTTTTCAAAATTTAGAGTGTTATCTTTTCCACTAAGATCGGCTTTCAACCGGCTCAGTAGCAAAGAGGGGCATCTGTGAACACCACAAAATTTTCAAAGTTTCTGTAAAAATGTCCTTTTTGCCTCTGGCTCCATCTTCTGAGAAAACCAAAGACAAATTTCAATTATTCTTCAGATCTTTCGGGTTAAATTCCATGTTGATATATTCAAACTCGATTTCGAAACCGGACCCAATGTTGTAAATCCAAATCTGAGCCTCGTTATCCAAATTTTAAATTACCAAAATAATCATTTGAAAGGCTCAGCCAATCCATCTGGTATCTGTTTGGATCCATCATGTTATATTTCTCAATTCGAGGTTTAAAACTTGAATATTTTCTTGAAATTTGAGTCCAAACCCATTTTCTGAAGAAATCAAACCCAAATTTCTCAGAAAACCTTTCCCTTTGTAAATATTTTTGAAAATTTCTAAAATGATTTTTTTTTACTTTTCTTAGTTTCATAGCTTTATATATAAAATGAAGAAAAAGAGCAAAACAAAAGTTAAAAATAAAATAAAATAATCAAGTAAGCCTCTTTTTGCAAAATCATCTTGGTAAAACCCCCTTTTTAAAAAAAATTCTAAAACAGCCGTCTCTTTTGATTTTCATTAAAATTTTTTAAGGATTTTGAAAATAGCCTCTCTCGAAGCTTCTTCCCCTTTTTTTGTTATAATAGCTTGCAAGGGGAAGAGCGGTCGTCAACGCCTCTCCACCCCCGCACCCCTCTTCCCATCACCGAAGCCTTTCAACGTCTTCACCCCATCGCAATGGATTTTCCTCTTCTTCCTTCATGCATCTTCCCCGATTGTTCTCTTTTCTTTCTCCGTTTTATTTTTTTCTCTGCATTTATCTGGTTTTCATTCTATCTACCGAAGAAGATCAACCTAGCCATAGAGATTTGATCCTGATAAGAACCCCTCCCATCTACTTTTCTAATCTGTTCCGATTTTCCTTTTTTTACCTCATCAACGCACCATCGAATGTATTGGGTTACTGGTAGCAACATCGACCTTTCCTCGTGTAACAGCAAGGGAACGAATAGGTTCCAACAACTTTTTAGTTATTTATTTTCATTTTCTTTTATTTATTTAGTTTCAGCTTTTAGATTCAATGATCTTATGTAATTAGTTTGAATCCCATCCTGATTTTCTCGATTGAATCGTTACTTTGATCTTGATTTTTTTTTAGATTTCCTGTTTTGATAAGGCTCGAGGATCATTATCCTTCTTTTATTACCAATTCGTCAGTATATCCTCATTATTTGCAGTCGTTAATGTTAACACATAGTTAAATTTTTGAAGGATTTTCTAGTCTGTTTCATGATATTTTCATTTTCTGTTTTTGCTCTGTTGTTAATTCTTCCTGTTTTATCTGTAACCGCAGTCTATTTTGTTCTTGTTCGATCCCTGTCTCGGATCATATTTCGCCTCCTATTTTGGAATTAGTCCCTTTTTGCTTTACTATTGTTTTGGTTTGGCTTTGATTACTGATTAATGGTCTTTCGTTGGTTTCTTATTTTACTCCCTTTACAGTTTTGCGCCCCTTTATTCTTCTCCAGCATATTGTGTAGATTGCAGCCCCTGTTTTAAAATCACTTTAAGTTCCTGTTATGTATTGTCTTATGTTAATTTTTCAGCATTATGCCCAATATTCCTGATGCATTATTGTTGTTACGTTCGAGGCATTGCCTTTCTGTTATTATCTATGAACTTAATTTATCTGATTCTTGTTTTCCCCATCTTATGTGATCTCATTTTTTGTTTGATAGTTTTATTGTTGTTGCAGCTTCGTTGTGGTTTCGAGGTTCATCAAATGTGATTCAGCATCATTATTTTCTATATCATTCTCTATTTATCTACCTCTGCTCTCGGAATTGGAATTTCTGTTTATATTAGCAATTACTTTTGATCTTCGTGCTGCCTTGCCGCGAGATTTCTGATTGAACTCGATTTTCTGTTTCGTATAGACCATCACATCATGTATGCATAATTCCTATTTCCTTTCTGGATATTTTTGTATCCCTGCACATTCCATATCATCATTTTTTTGTATATTGTCCTCTGTATATCTCCATTATGCAATGTATATCAATAAAGGTAACCCCAAATATGAACCACATTGTTGGTCCACTAGAGACTGATCTCACTATGGTTGGGCTAGTTCACCTTTTAGCAGAGTGGATACATAACTTTACTCATCTTGAATTAATGAGTCGCACAAGCTTCGTGATGAAGTCGCTGATGAGCAGCTCTCCAAGGGATAGCCGTTGATGTAATATTTATAGATTGGTTCAAAATTCTACTAAAGGGGTGCTGAGTTGGGATGATCTAGCTATGATTTTTTCAGTCAACAAATATCAAATTAGATCTCAATCGCTAAGTTTCTTGTCATCAGCAAGAGGATCTTCTGTTGAACTTAACCGATGCAGAAGAAGAAGAAGGCATATTACTTTCAATATTGTGTGATTTGGAAGTAACCAAGCTACAAGTCAGGTTACTGTAATCAGGCAAGAGTTGCTCATCCCTTTTTCATTGCTTGAGACTTCTGCATTGTAATATTCTCTTTCTGCATGACTCTTAATATGTTTAATGTTGTAATTAAGATAACCTGCGTGAATAGTTATCCTTGATGCAAACACCTTCAGCCACTGCTAATATCCCACTTTCATTATATTCCCCCTTTTGATTTCATTTTGTTTTATATATTGATTTGAGCCTCTGTGTTTGATCTACACACTCTTTTTTTTCTCCCTCTTGTCTGATCTGATTTTACTTTTATCTATATTACACCATGTCATTATCATTTAATTACCTTTGGCTCAATTATGTATCCTCAAATATTTTAGCATTTATCAAGCTCAGCGTCAACAATCCCATGGTAAGCTGGTTCAATGTTCAAGTGGTAACCCTGTGATCCTTGAAAGATCAAATAAGAATGAATTCCAAAGAGAGTCATGCAGAAGACTCATTTCAGAATCCTGGGTTCATAGATCAGTAACTCCCTGCGTTTGGCCTCATTTTACTATTCTGTCATTTTAGATATGGTTGGAATAGTTGATCTTGGGGGTAGATTTGCCCAAATGGCATATGCCATCTGAGCAAAGGTAATATTAAATAAAGTTATAACTTACTACTCTTTCTCATGATGTAAAATATCTGACAATTTTGGGAGCACCATTGCCAAGGTATTCCATGTGACAGTGTAAAAGTCAGGCCAATCTTCGGTGCTATGTCAGGCCCTTTCAGGATGGAGCTTATGGGAAATGGCTGCCATGCATTTGCACGTGGGAACAAGAATTCATGGAGATCTCCTGTTATTCCAGCAAAACTTCAAGTTGTGTAATCGCTATCCTTGTGCTTGCCTATAGAAAACATTGTACTGGTCAAATGTGCTTGCACTATGACTGATTTCATGTACAGTTCCTCATGCACATGTAACGTGTTTTAATATAATCTCTTTTTGGTTTCAATTCCTTGCATTCATTTTTATTTATCTATTTATTTAGTTTTTACTTTCTTTCTTTCATTTATATTCTCGATCTTATACTTCTAGTCAAAGATATCATGGCTCACTTTGGTCTCAAAGGGATCATCTGAGAGTTGAGTCTTAGTTTGGGTTTCACTATTCATGCTTTCTGAATTTCATCCCTATAGCTTTTCATGATTTTTTATTAAGCTAAGTAGAAATATTGCAATATTGTAATATATTCACATTCTTTGTTCACAGCATGCTATTAGCATGCTGCTTTGGTTAGTGTTTCCTTTACATCCACAATTACTTGCATTATGACTTGTTGGCTGCTTGAGCAGAGATTCTGAGGTCAGTTGAAAGCATTGACCATCCATGTATTTTGAAGGGCTTTGGTAGATTCTATAAGTATGGTGAATCTATAATGAAGGCAATGGCTTTGCCATCTGGGTCTGGCTATGAGGATTGCAGAGCAGCTGCCATAGCAGCTCTTAGAATCGATGAATCTACTTGTACTCATCTCAAACGTACATTCGGTGGCACATGGAATGGTGATGAGAAGATGGTCAGAGGAATCTCTCTTCCTTGATAGGGCTGTGGAGGTGGTATCCTGTAAAAAAAAAAAATTCTCTCTCTCAGACAACGTACATCTACACTATATCTCTTTTTTTTGTGTGTGTTTGTCAAAATCTGACTCTACATTCTCTATACAGAAAGGTTTTGTAAATTACAGGAATTCGATTGCAAAGGGGTAACACCCATAGATTATGCAGCCAAACTACACGCTGCTTCTTGATGAATTTGATCCATTGAAAAAGATTATATTGATAAAGCAATTGAGGTATGAGGAGTCATTGGCTGAAGCTGCATGACCGTTAGTCCAAAGTGCCCACTGCTGAAGATGTGGATTCTCGCATGTCTGCAAATACAAGTGTAAGAGTAGTAACGAAAAATTAATTTTTGATTCACTGATAAGGATAGACTAATTCACTTTCTAAATGATTAAGAGGTCTTTGTTTAGTAGGATCTACATTAAAACAGGATGATATCTTTGATATGTGTGCATTCTTTTGATTTTCATATTATTTCATCCTCTCTAAGAGTTTGAGCCTACAGTAGAAGGTTGAAAATAACAGATGACTATGCTTGCTCATGCATGGGCAGCTCAAGTGCCTGAGAAAACATATAGCAGGTTTTTGATCTAAGCTGGCAGCTGATTAGCTTGCTGAGAAGGTAAATACCACTGATTTTTGAAGGGAATGACATGAACATCTTATTTTCCAAACCTTTATGCAAGGAGGTTCTGATAACATTGGCATGGAGCTGCAAAGTTATCTGAAGAAAATTCTGAGAATAATCTGCCTATTGAATAGGCATCGGATAGATGCGATCCAGCAGGACCATCCCTTGGATATCCACTGAGTCTTGGTATTGATGACGGTGATATCTCTGAATTAGGGATTTTTTGGAATAAGACCCATGGTTTCATCTCCTACAAATGGGTAATTTTTACTTCTCCCCCCACCATAACATTACATCTTGTATGTATCCACTCACAGCCTTTGTTTTCTATGATAGGTCCTCTGCTTTAAATTTGCTATATAATCTGTTGTTGTAACTTGAGTTCTATTTAGGCAGCCCCATTCTTGTTGATTCCATGACGTAGGCTATGTTATTAATGATCTGAAAATTCATTTCACCATTGTGCTGGTACATCTATGCACTAATATCATCATTTGTTATTTCCATCTCTCTTTTTCTTTTTCCTGGCCATAGATTCAGGATCATTTGAAATTGATTCCACTTTGTTGCAGCATAGGTGTATGTTCTCACCTTTGATAGATCGATCCCATACCCAGCCTCTGTTACCTATTCCCATTTAAGTACTCACAGTGGTATTTTGTGTGGCCGTAAGCAAACTGCAGCAACACTCTACGTTGTTGCAACCATCTGTGGCAATGTTTGGTATATTCGTCTCTACTATATTCTGTTATCATATGCTTCTTTAGGGTCATATCATGTCCCTGCCCACCTGTCAATGCTCACATTAACCCTCTTCACAGTATCTGTTGTATACCCTGTCACCACTTTCCAGCATATACGCAACTCTCAGCAGTTGTGTGCTGCCATTTATCTGCATAGTCCTTTTACTACAATACTTGCATTCATCTCGAACCACAACTTGTATATATCACATATATATGTATATATATATGAACACCTATATACATATACATACGTGTATACATATATGCATACATACATAGATGTGTATATAAGTATATATGGGTCATCTTCCATCTTCCTATCATTCATATCTTGGCATATGAACATTTTTAGATATCCATGTGATATATGACATTTTTCTTCTATTATCATATTAATCCAGTTGTTTTGCAGGGAATATGTTAAGAATGACATCACTCGAAGAATTGTATTTGTAATTTCATGTGTTGTAATATGTAGGCCTTAAGAGAATTTATATTTCCAGCTCTTAGGTAGAATGAACGAGCATAGTAATATCTTGAGTTGCTTATTTTCATGCTTTTGCTTTTATTTCTCAAAATCTCACAATGGTGAAACACGAATGGCACGTGCACCATTTCGTAAGAGGTAATTAATCCTAAGTTGATGATTTACGTCAATGGCCATAGTCAGGATGTAAACAAGACTTAGTATTTTTATCTTTTATAAAATAACATTGGATCCACACTGGATCCTTTTCAAAAATCATCATATTTTCTTTAAATATTCTTTTCTTTTATCAGAATTTAATCTAAAATTAATTCAATATATATACCAATAACCATAGTCATGGTATATTGAGAGTTAATTTTATTTTAAATTCTATAAAAGCACCAAAAGATATTTTATTCTTTATTTGAATTTAGATATGATTATTATATAATACATTCAATGACCATAGTCAGGAGTGTATTATATCATTAATCTTATTTAAATTCATTTAAAGAATGGAATATGATTTTCAAATCCAATTTCAAAATTATTTAAATTCATTCATCTTTTAGGATAGAATTGCATCATATTTTCAAAATTCTCTTTCAAAAACCCAAGTGATTGTGAATATCTTTTCTTCAATTTCTATTTCAAACTCATCAATTCTATCCCATCTTCAAAATCCAAATTCTGACTTTGAAATCAAATTAAAAGTTCAATTTAACTTTGAAATTCTTGATTCATTTTCTAAATTCCAAATTCAAGTTTCAAATTCAAAGTCCAAATTTGACTTTGAAATTCATTTTATTCAAAAGTCCAAAATTCTTAAAACAAATTTTGAAATTTCGAATCCAAAGTTAGATCCAAAATTCATCTTGGATTCCAGACTTCGGATCCAATTCATATTTATGATCCTGGATCCAGAATCCAACTTCACTTTGGATCTTAGACTCCAGATCCACAATCCATTTAGGATCCAAAATTCAACTTCCACTTTGGATCTCAGATTTCGGATCCAAATTCCATCTAGGATCTAGAATCCAATTACATCTCGGATCTCAGACTTCAGATCCAAGTCCATTTTAGGATCCAGAACCCAATTCTACTTTGGATCTCAGACTACAGATCCAAGTTCATTTTAGGATCTAGAACCCAATTCCACTTTGGATCTCAGACTTCAGATCCAAATTCATTTTAAAGATCCAGAATCCAATTTCACTTTGGATCTCAGACTTCAGGTCCAAAACTCATTTTAGGATCCATAATCCAATTTCACTCTGGATCTCAGACTTCAGATCCAAATTCCATTTAGGATCCAGGATTCACTTCCATTTCGGATCTCAGACTTCAGATCCGAATTCATTCCAAACTTCAGATCCAATTCCATCAGGATCCTTGCAGGGCCACGGTAAGTCATCATTCACCTTCCCTCTATACCTCCTTTGAGAATTCTTCAACCACGACTTTCCTATGTTTTACCTTCATTGCTTTGTTCTTTATCCTAATACCTCGAAGCACAATCTAGAAAATTGGATTTGCATAATTGCAGTATCGATCTAGGTGTGCAATATCAAAAGGAATGGATCATTCCAGCATTTTTTTTAGTTATTTTATGCCTTTCTTTTTTCTTGTTAGTCCGTTTTGAATCCTTTGATATTTTTGTACGCTTTACCCAATTTATTGTTCCTTTTTCTGCATTCGTATGGCTCATTTTCTCTTTTAATCCTTTCGCTTGTTCTTTTTTTCCTTTTTTTTTGTCTTGTCAGAGGCAACTCTGTATCGTTGATCTACCTATTGCAGCCTCAATGATGCATGTTGCTATAGTAAGATTGCTCCCAAATGCTTATTGCATTGTGAAGCTACAACAAATCATGTACATATTACCTTCTTGTTGGCTTCCTGTTCAAATTCTGAATATATCATTCAAATGCATTTGTTCATCAAGTTGTAATTTGCATTTTTCATGATCTACTGAATTTGTTTCATTCCTAGTATTTTGTTTGCATTCACTCCTTTTTTTTTTTGAAATTTTATTCATCATCAATTGCATTCACATAATTGTAGATATAACTCTATTTTAGCTCAATCTAGAATAATCATTCTCTAAACTTACATTCCTCATTACACGATCTATTGTGATTATTTTGTTTAATTCTCTCTTCTGAGAAATCAGATGAGTTCTGCACCCATTTCACTAGATCTGTTGAGAATATTGAGTTCCCAAGACAATCCACCCTACAGTCTGTCGTGAAAATATTTTATGGGTCATTTGCAAACACCTTGTCCTGTTTTACTAGAAATTGAATCTCTCATGAGTAGGCTGTACCATGAGCTTCTTAAAAAGCTCCCCTCCACCAGCCCTGGATCTGGAGCTTCGAAGGCTGCAAATCACAGATGAAGATCTGAAAATTAATGATCACAGTGCAGAGTTCAATTCAATCGAAATTATTTCTGGACCATTCCATTCACACGTTATCTTGCATTAACAATTTCGAGCTCATTTAAGCCACGATCAGGCTCTTTTGATGATACATGGGGAAGCTGTCAGACTCCAGTTGACACTATTAGACAAGGCAAAGAAGTTTCTAGGGATTCAAAAGCTCAATCTGGAAAGATTGGACGGGATATAGTCATGTTTCTCAGCAATTTCAGGCCCTCACCTTGCCAGCTTGCGTAGGAGGTGGCCAGCTAGAGGCAATGGCAGTTCCAAAGTCGCAGGCAACACCACTATGCTGCTACAGAGTTATTTTGCAGCAAGCTTGAATCCACCTTATCAATACACGACGGCACATTTCCCTTTGCACTTAACCTCATCTCTTCACTAGCCATGTGCATATCATATTTTTTTCATTTAATGCATGATATCTGAGTTTTACAGTCATAATTTTGGTTAAATTTCCTTTTAGGTGTTCATTATCTGTCTGTTATTTCCCTACCTACGCACCATCATCTTTGAATCCTTACTTTAATGTCTCTTTCTTTTTACTCTTCACTAGTCCTAGTCCTTTCGAGTTCCAAATAAACGGGAATGCTAAGAATGAGCTTCTTAGCCCCATGAAATCTCCAATACTTAAGATGTCATTATGTCAACTATATCTCTACTATTTATGGTGTACTGAATTTTTTTTTCTTTCTTCTGGGCGTCTGTGGTTTTATTTGATTTCTTGTGTGATATTGCAAATAACGTATTTGTTGCCAACACTCTCTTCATTTAGTCCCTGTAGTCTCATATTTTGTTATAGATCATCATGCTTCTTTTCTTCTTGTCTTTTCTTTTTACAAAAAGAAAAAAAAAAGAAAAAGAAAAGAAAAGAAAAGGGGTAAATTGTTTTGTGAGTCCTTTTATCAAAAGAACTGAAGGTCTGACTCCTGGCGATATAGAGATGAAGAGAGTGTTATCGTTACTGGTACTTTTGTATGGGTTTCATAGAAGCAATTCTGGCCTACTGGTGAAATTCTAGAAGGCACCCTTTGCCTATAACCTCTTCGAGTTTAGCTGCATTTGCTTTGGGGGTTTCAAGGAGAGCTGGTAGAGGGTCTTGTGTGAATCGGGGTATAGAATACAAGTTTGATCGTCAAGCTAAAGATTGTAGACAAAAGGCTGGATGATGGAGATCATGAAGTCGATGCCTGCATCACTGAATCAGGGCAAATTTCTTGTTCAAACTACAATTGGACCACTGTTATGGTTCATCTTACTGCATCATTTTCCACTACAACCTTCATAAGTGTATTAAATTTTCTAGTCATGATAACTTTCAACAAACTATCATGAGAGGAAAACCTTGAAAAATATATGTCTAAGACCGGAAGAGAATTTAGATAAGGACCCCGCAGTATGATATGATAAAGAGGTTATCTCAAAGTTCTTGTGCCAATTTGGGAGGGTTGATAATTTCTGGCTTGGTATTAGTTGAAAAGGATGAAAGTGTTGACTTGGACTTCTGTAATGACCTATAAAAACATCATAAGAGTGAACTGGTACTTGAAGTAGTATATAGAAGATCGAGTATTATCCAAAATGCTCCTTTCTATGGGCCCCTTCTGGGAAAGATTTGACTGTGGGAGTTTCCATCCCCTGCAGCTTTAACTAGCTGTGGCTCAAACAGGCATATAGATCGAATACATTAGTATATCTACAAAAATTTTATGTCTGTATGTTGGTTTGTGCTGATACATTTTGATTTACCTTTTTTTTTAATAGACCATTCATATGTACTTTCCACCTTGCAATATCATACTTATCACTGCCATGTATTTTACCTGTCATAGTTCACTTTAGCACTTGCCCCTGCCCTCTTCATTATCCATCTATTTCATCAGCATTTGGTCACATCACCATCTCAACAGTGCATCTACTGCTTCACTTGTCATGTGCATAGGCCACATCTGTAATCACTTTTTCCACTATCCCCTGCAAATATCGTTGC
Organism: Nuphar pumila; assembly: GCF_984573655.1. Taxonomy (NCBI): domain Eukaryota; kingdom Viridiplantae; phylum Streptophyta; class Magnoliopsida; order Nymphaeales; family Nymphaeaceae; genus Nuphar; species Nuphar pumila. The sequence continues at coordinate 97,292,263 of NC_143251.1, forward strand.
ATCCACCAAAACATTGTATCTCATTTGTTGCAGCATCTCCCATTATTTTCCACCTGCTAAATGCATTGCATCCTCATATTCAGCTTCAACCCCACTTTTATACACACAATCATCCCTTACGTCTCTATAATGCAGTATCTACTGCTGCATCTACTGCAGTATCCATACGTTGCTGTGTACCTCCTCCATATTACAGCCACATCCTCACAACACTGCCACGCCACCCTGCAAAAACCTACACAGCCAGCTCATCATCATCTTCCACTACCTGCAAATCACACTGTGCATCATCACTTTCGGCACCTTCACAACAGCCAGCTCATCATCATCTTCTTCCACCTGCAAATCACACTGTGCACTCTTCATTCCTCTGCTGTATACCCATTCCTCTGCATCCTTACCTTCAGCAACTGTCAACATTCACTTGCACAATCAATATACATCATTTACTTTTACACGGCCACTGTGTAATTACACTCACTACATTGCGTACATTACTGCTGCAAATTCTTGTCTTTCACAACAATCCAAAGAGTTGATTTGGCCCTCTTAGCCGCACAATAGTTCAATAAAACGGCTGTGACTTTTGTACCTCCATCAGCATATTGACCAATCACCATCACCTAATTTTTTTTCTTTTTCATCACATGTTTATCATGTATTGTATATAGTGTAGGCATTTCTTCATCAATAGTGATCATGTGCATATCAACTTCAGCATGGTTCTCTTCTGTATTTATATGCCCTTGTAAATACTAACTCTGTTTTGCAGGATTATGGATTTTCCTTTTTCAAGTCAGATATTTTCCATCCCTTCAGAATTCATGACCATAATGTAATAGTTAGATTATAATGAGAATTTACATTTCCAGTTTTAGATAGAATGTATGAGCATATAAATATCATAGATTATCTGTTTCATATCATTTTCATCTTATTTCTCAAAATTTTCACAAATGGGAACACGAATGGCACGTGCACCATTGTAATAGGAGGTGATTAATCCTAAGCAAATGACCCACATTGATGGCCATAGTCAAAATGTGGACAATGCTTAGGATTTTCATCTTTTAGGGAATAACATTGGATCCACACTGGATCTCTTTCTAAATATCATCATATTTTTAAATATTTTCTTCTTTTATCAGGGTTTAACTTAAAATTAACTCAAGATATATATCAATGGCCATAGTTAGGAAATATTGAGAGTTAATTTCATTTTAAACCCTATAAAAGCACAAAAAATGTGTTTTATTCTTTATCTGAATTTTAATATGATTATTATATAATACATTCAATGACCATAGTCAAGGATGTATTATATTATTCAATCTTATTTTAATTCATTTAAAGAATGAGATATGATTTTCAAATCTAAATTCAAAATTCTTAAAATTCATTCATCATTTAAGATAGAACAACATCATATTTTCAAAATTCTTTTCCAAAATCCAAGTGGTCTCAAATATCTTTCTTCAATCTCTATTTCAATTTGTTCTTCTAGCTTATTTCCAAGATTTAAATTTCGATTTCAAATTGACTTTAAACTTTCAAAATTATTTTGTACTTCAATTTCCAAAATCCAAAAATCAAACTTCACAATTCAATTTAACTTTGAATTTCTGATTCATCTTCTTATCTCAAATTCAAATCAAGTTTATTTTCTTATCTTCAAAATTCAAAATCAAAGTTTGAGATTGATTCTGAATCTCAAACTTTGACTCTTCCTAAATTTTAAAATTCAATCTGGGTTTTCAAAACCCAAATCCATCTTCAAAAGTCCTATTTGGACTTTCAAAATCCAAATCCAAAGTTAGATCCCAATCCCAACTTGGATCCAGATTTCCAAGAACAATCTTCACTTATTGGAACTCAAACTTCCATCTTGGATCTAAGACTTCAGATCCAATTTCATTTTAGGATCCGGGATCCACTTCTCCTGTTTGGATCTCAGGCTTTAGATCCAAATCCCATTCTAGGATCCAGAAACCAATTTCACCTTGGATCTCAGACTCCAGATCCAGAATCCACTTCACCTTAGATCTAGATCCAAAACCTATTTTAGGATCCAAAATCCAATTCCATTTTTGGATCTCAGATTTCAGATCCAAGTTCCATCCCAAATTTTGGATCCTATTCTACCTTGGATCTTAGACTTCAAAATCCAAATTTCATCTTGGATTCCAGATCTCGGATCCAATTCTATTTAGGATCCAGAATCCAATTCTATTCCTAAATTCTAGATTTCAAATCCAAGTTTCATTTTCAGATCTCATCTGAATCCATTTCTATTTCCTATACCATTTGGATTTCTCAAGTCCATTCTGATTTCAAATTTGAAATTCAAAATCCATTTCAAATATTCATTTCCTTTTCTAAATCCAAGTTTAAAATTCAAAGTCCATTTCTAACTTTGAAACTCCATTTCCTTTCATTTTAGCTTCAAATCATTCTTTCTCAAAATCAAGATTTATTCTTCCAACTCTGATTACTTCAAAAGACTTAGAACTTCTCTGATCTATCTCAAATTCTAAGTTAGATTCTACCATTCAAAAACCATTTTTTCTCTCCATTATCAAATCTACCTCAGAAAACTTGGAGATTTCCAAAAACATTTTTCTTAAAATAGCATACATCCTTGCATTGCACAAGCATGATTCTTTGTGCATTTGAATCTTTAGGATAAATCCTTAGATGATATTTTAGCAAAGTAAAAGGCATAAATTCGATCCTTGGTTTGATTACCCCTGGTAAAGGCGCCAGGAATAATCAAACCTCGTACTGACGAGCGAATCTCGTCTCTCCATTTTTCCGCAAATCTTCAAAACGGAGGTGAGTTAAATTTCTAAATATTTTCAAGTTAAGGTCAAGTGAGACCCCGCAAAAGAGTTCCTCTCTCTTCTCTTTCTTTCTTTTCCCTTCTCTCTTCTTTTCTGTCTTCTATTTTCTCCCTTCAAAAAGGAGGAAATAGAGACTGGAAAGGAAAAAGAGAAGGAAGAGAGAGAAATCACAAGAGAGGAAAAATTTTGCGATGATCACAGATTTGGCGACCGAGATGGGACTCGTCTTTGTCCGGTTGAATCTATGCCTTTGCTTTGCTTTAAAAGTTATCCAAGACTTTATTCTTTAAATGTCAGCTTCATTTCCATGCAAACCTTAGGAGCCTAGACTCTGTCTTAAGCTGACATCATTGCATATAGGATCTAAGTATGGTTTGGTAGGACCATATTGAGGAGATTATTTCATGTTCACATTTAGACTTAGGTCTGAAATACAACTCTCCTCAAGTTTTAGGGACTGAATGCAAACAATGTATGCAAGTGTATGCTTCTTTTCATTTAAAACTATCTCTTTAGGACTCGCATTAGAGCTTTCTGGTTTTATTGCATGTTGATCATGTTTTTGAAAACATCCCTACCCATATTGTCCCGGTCTTCACGTTGCTGGGCTGTCTCACTGGACCATAGTTCGGGAGAGAGCCTCACAACTGAACCACTTATTTGGGTTCGCGCCCCCTACCACGTACCTAAGGGCCATAGTCCGAGGTATATCGGTAGGTGCGCAAGGATATTGGAAAGCCATTACCTTAGAACCGGAGAAATATTCTTACGCCACGTACTTCGAGCTTCGGCTTGGGTATATCGGCGTATCTTGATTGGAATCAGATGATCTAAACCTTAGAGTTAGGATTAAGGTCCTACAAGCCTTTTCAAAATTTGCATTTAGAGTCAGCTTCTAGGGAGTGCTATTCTATGCATCATTGCTTGTATAAATTGATTCTTTTATAGATATTATCTTGAAAATTCTTATCTTTCAAAACCGTGGATATTTATTTCATAAAAATTCTTTTATTTTCTCAAAATCCAGGATGGTATATTTCTTATTTCTTTATTCTCTCATAAGTTTCTTAAACCCTGGACATTCTTTTAAATTTTTTCCCCTATCTTTCAAAAGTCCAGGCATATTTTTCTTCTGATTTATTTGAATTCTTTTGATCCTGCCTGCAATTTTTCAAAAATATTCAAGGTCTTGTCATTCATCTTCAAAAATACTCTTCCTCGTATATTCCATCTTCTTAATATAAAATCCTTTTTATCGAGAGATCTCTTTAAAATTCTTTTTCATTATCTCTCTTCTTTTCAAAATTTCTTTGATCTGAACCCTTCATTTATTCGTCAGAAAACACCAACAGTTCCAATCATGGTTCAAACGAGAGCAGGGAGAAGGGTAGCTCAGCAGTACAATGACAACGAAGTGGAAGAGATGAACTCTTCCAGGTTATCCTGAAAACGTGATTCAGATGAGGATGATGTAGACCCGGCGATGTATAAAGTCTTTCAAAAGATGATGGCAAAAATGATGTCCGAGCAAGCTGGGGCAGGATCGAAGAAATTATCCTCTAAAACCAAGGTCAAAAGGAAGCCAGTGAAGAAGCATGTCAGGATCAGCAAAAAGAAAATTCAGCAAGACAGCACCTCTGAAGGCACAGAGTCAAGAGAGGAGGATTCCGAGGAAGAACAATTTGTGTTCGTCCCGAGATATCTGCGACAAGTCAAGAAGGTGGCAGAGGAACCTGAATCAGTCAACAAGCCTAAAGATGGAGTCCCGACGGAAGACTCAGTTCAAATATTGACGAAGATGGTCAAAGACCTACAGATCCGAGATAAGGGAAAGAGGGTATATACCAGATAGGACTTCTACCTTGGTTTAGATGGGGACAGCAGCTTGGAAGATCTCCCCCGAAAATTTATTAAGTTCGATGGGTCCGACAATCCAAAGGCCCATCTCGCGATGTTCTTCGCCGAATGTGCCAGATTCAGTGAAGACAATCGGGCCCTCTTCTTGTGCTTTCCTCGCAGCTTAGAAGGCATAGCAGCAAAATGGTACGCAGAGCATATCAACCCCGTCGAACTACAAAATTTTGACAAAGTTGTTAATCTGTTCGTGGAAAGATTCATGTTCAACACTGAGGCACTGCCAACTCTCAATCACCTGTATAACCTGAAACAAGGAGATAAGGAAAAAGTCGTAGACTTCATTCAGAGGTGGAGAGATACCTGCAACAAGATGAGAACCCCCATTTCAGAGGAGCACACACTCCAGGTTATTTTGAACAATTTTTCTCAGCCTCTCAGAAGCCTCATCTCCACTTACCCATCAAAATCATTCATAGAGCTTATCTAACGAGCTGAGTGGCTCGAGATGGGAATGGACAATGGAAATTGTGAGGGCATCACTCTCATCAAGGGCAATCAAGACCTCAGAAAGAAGGCGAATTATACCTTTTCAGCTAATTCTGGGGGCAGTAGAAGCAAAGATAACAAGACCAAGCAGATGGGTCAGCAAAAGGAACCCTTCAAACAGAATGACAAGCCAGTTCCCGCCAAGCAGAATGAAAAGATAAAACGTGAAGGTTGGGGTTATGACCACCAATTCACCGCTCTGGAATAGTCCCTCGAACAAGTTTTGGAGTATATGTTGAGTAAAGATATGATTAAACTTTTGAGAGTTGTTGATCCTCCGGTCTCCCTGGGAAAATGGAAGGACAAGTTATGCAAGTTCCACCGGGCAGTGGGGCACGACACCGAGTACTGCTTCGTCCTAAAGAACATCATCCAGGATTGCATTGATAAAAATCTTTTGATAGAGGACGAAGAAGAAGAGCAGCCCGCTGTCCTAACCAAGCCTTTCCCGGACCACTCCAAATGATGTTGAAGTTTCTCTGTTTTTCTCCTTTTCTTAGTAGTCATCTTGTAGGGGCAAGTCAACCCCAGTCTTTTGTGATCTCTTTTTATCACTTGTAAATATTCAAGTTTTGTTTTCAAGTCATTACTTATCAATGAAATGATAGTTTTTCTTCTTATTCTTTGTTCAATTCTTATTTCTTTTGCCATGTTGGGGCATCTTTTATTACGTTTATGCTTCAAAATATTCTTTTGCCATCAAATTCCTATTCTTTTCAGGATAAGAGGCAATCCTGACAATCCTCCATGAGAGAAATGATATTGCCTATGAGGGTTTTTCAAAATCATAAAAAAATGAATGAAAAATTTCTGCAAAATCTTCACCATAATCACCAAAGATTCAAAATTTTGGGTCCAACCTTTTAAAAATCAACCCTTGTGTTGATATCCTTTTCTAAAAATGGTTTTGAATCACCATCTTAAATCAACCCTTGTGTTGATCTTCTCTTGCCAAAAATCAGTTTCAAACCATTGATTTCAAAGAATCGGCCCTCATGATGATCTCTCCTCAAAAATCAACCCTCGTGTTGATTCTTCTTCAAAGATTAGCTCTTGTATTGATCATTCTTCAAAATCAACCTCACGGTTGATCCTCCTTTCAAAAAAATGATTTTCTCATAAACATTTTCATCTCATTTTGAAGATCCCACATGCAGGAAGGATCAAACAAAATCTTTTTCTCAACTTTTATCAAATTTTCATTTATCAAGCTTTATTAGTTTATCAGTTTTATTCATCTTTATCAATTTTATCAATCTTATTGATTTTTTCCATCCATTTTTATTAATTTTGTCAATTTTATTCTAGTACCTTTTCAGGTTAAGGGATAAACCTCATGCCTCTTTCCCATGAGGTATTCTTTTTTCCTTCTGAATTTCCCGCTCGGGTTAAGGGATAAACCTGAACCTCGTCCCGCGAGGTCCTTCTTCCTTCAGGATCAGGGATAATCCTGAAGTCCTTCATCATCTTCCAAGTATCTTCAATTTTTCTACCAAATTCTACCGTCTTTGTCAATCTTTGTCAATTCTTTATTTCCGATTCTTTATCAATTTTATTGATTCTTTATCATTTGTTATCAATTCTTTTAATTCTTTATCAACCTTTTATTAAATTTTGTCGAATTTGTCAATTTTATTCTTTTCCCCTTTCAGGTTAAGGGATAAACCTGAATCATCTTCCATAATTTCTTTAATTTTCATCATTTCTTAGTTTTCTTTTATCCTTTCTTTTTAAAGATTCGGGTTCTGACTCGAGTTTTCCTTTTATCTTTTCTTTTGAAGTTTCGAGTTTCGACTCGGGCTTCCCTTTGGTTCTAATTGGACCAATCGTTCTCTTTTATCTTTTCCTTTTAAAGATTCAGGTTCCGACTCGGGTCTTCCTTTTATCTTTTCTTTTGAAGTTTCAAGTTCTGACTCGGGCTTCCCTTTAGTTCTAATTGGACTAATCGTTTTCTTTTATCTTTTAAGATTCAGGTTCCGACTCGGGTCTTCCTTTTATCTTTTCTTTTGAAGTTCCGAGTTTCGACTCGAGCTTCCCTTTGGTTCTAATCCTTGCATTAGACCAATTGTTTTCCTTAAAAATTCGAGTTCCAAAACTCGGGGTTTCTTTTATCTTTTCCTTTTAAGATTCATTTTCTGACTCGGGTCTTCCTTTTATCTTTTCTTTTGAAGTTTTGAGTTCTGACTCGAGCTTCCCTTTGGTTCTAATCCTCGCATTAGACCAATTATTTTCCTTAAAAATTTGAGTTCCAAAACTCGGGTTTTCTTTTATCTTTTTCTTTTAAGATTCGGGTTCCGACTCGGGTCTTCCTTTTATCTTTTCTTTTGAAGTTTCGAGTTCCGACTCGAGCTCCCCTTTAGTTCAAATCCTCACATTAGACCAATCGTTTTCCTTAAAAATTCGAGTTCCAAAAACTCGAGTTTTCTTTTATCTTTTCTTTTAAGATTCGGGTTCCGACTCGGGTCTTCCTTTTGTCTTTTCATTTGAAGTTCCGAGTTCCGACTCAGACTTCCTTTTGGATCCAATGCTCGTGTTGGAACCAATCGTTGCATCGAAAATTCGAGTTTTCAAACTCAATTTTCTCTTTATATCCTTTATCTTGAAAATCCGGGTTCTGACTCGGGTTTTCCCCTTTATATATTCCATCTTCCTTTTAAATATCCGAGTTTTAACTCGGATTCCTATCTCCTTCATCAAATTCCAATGTTTTCATTGGTCCTTTCAAATTCCAATTTTATAAAATTCATCCTTCAAAAATTCCAATGTTTACATTGGTCCTTCCAAATTCCAATTTCATAAATTGGTCCATCAAAATTTCAATTTTACACTGGTCCTTCAAAATTCCAATGTTTACATTGGTCCTTCCAAATTCCAATTTTTCAAATTGGTCCATCAAAATTCTAGTTTTACACTGGTCCTTCAAAATTCCAATGTTTACATTGGTCCTTCCAAATTCCAATTTCATAAATTGGTCCTTCAAAATTCCAGTTTTACACTGGTCCTTCAAAATTCCAATGTTAACATTGGTCCTTCCAAATTCCAATTTCATAAATTGGTCCTTCAAAATTCCAGTTTTACACTGGTCCTTCAAAATTCCAATGTTTACATTGGTCCTTCCAAATTCCAATTTTTCAAATTGGTCCTTCAAAATTCCAGTTTTAACTGGTCCTTCAAAATTCCAATGTTTACATTGGTCCTTCAAAATTCCAATTTTCTCAAATTGGTCCTTCTAAATTCCAGTTTTACACTAGTCCTTCAAAATTCCAATTTTCTCAAATTGGTCCTTCTAAATTCCAGTTTTACACTAGTCCTTCAAAATTCCAATGTTTACATTGGTCCTTCCAAATTCTAATTTTCATGAATTGGTCCTTCAAATTCTAGTTTTACACCAATCCTTCAAAAATTCCAATGTGTACATTGGTCCTTCAAATTTTCAATTTCCTCAAAATTAACCCTTCAAATTTCCAATTTTTAAATTGATCCTTCAAATTCCAGTTTAACGCTGGTCCTTTACCAAGATCTTTTACCAAAATCTTTTTTTTCCAAAAAATCCTTTAGCAAAATCCTTCTTAAATTCCAGTTTAACACTGTTTCTTTAGAAAAATTCTTTTTCCTTTTCCAAATTCTTTAACTTAACTTCATTTTATGTTGATCCTGTAAAAACCGGTCTTACTGATCAAAATTGCCAAAATCGAAATTTCCAGCCCAAAGTCTTATCAAAATCTATATTGAGTGATTATTTCACCAAGGATTCTCAAAAATCTTGCCAATCTGCTAAAAATGCGTTGATTCCAATATTTTATTACGCAAAAGTATCACCTCAGATTACCTCTAGTATTCTTTTCAAAAGGGTGAAGCTTTTTGCGAAAAAGAGTAAAATTTGAATTTTATCTCTGTTGATCAACCAAGAGGATGTAAGAAATGTCCTTGGTATGATTAGCGAAAGAATTATTCAATGATGTTGAAAAGCTAGAAGCAAATCGATATTGATCATTGCTACGACGCATGTTTTAAGTTGATTCTCTGGCAATCAGGCAGTGGAAATATCCTGAGCGATAAAAAGAATCCACTCCATCCATATCTCCTCATTCATTCATTTAAAGCAGTAATCAAATATCTGCAAAAGGGATCTCTCAATTGTCGTCAAGATGAAGACGAATAGATGAGCTAGACCCCCGGGGCCAAAGAAAATTCGGATCATCTCCGAGATGAAGGAGTTTGTGACGGATTCTTCCAGGGAACGTTCAGATCACCGTCAAGATGAAGGCAACTGCGCTGAGCCTCCTGACAAACCCTAAAAGATATTTGATTGCCGCTATCATCTAGAGATTTTTACCAATGCCACCAATATAATTCCTGAGAAAAAGGAGGATCGGAGCATCTCCAAGATGACGGAGTTTGTGACCTACCCTTCCTCGAAGAAAAAAAAGAAAAGCCAGGACATCTCCAAAATGAAGGATGATGTAATGAACTCCCCCAAAAACCCAAGAAAGCTCAATATCTTAAGAAGAGTGCCAGAAAGATCATTTATGGAAAAACCTCGGGATATCAAACTGCAAAAATTGCCAGGAATCATCTTTTCTCATGCGAATCCTTTCATCAATGTCCTTTCACTACTCGCTTTTGTGAAATTAAGAATACTTCTTCTCTATTCATATCAAGGAAATGAATAACTTCCTTGAAGAAACTCAACAGCTTTAAAGTTTGAATCTGACTCCAGAAACCGGGAAGTTAACTTCATTTTGGAGGAAATACTCTAGGTAAAAAGAGAAAATATCTTTTCGCACATACGTGCACGCTTTCAAGCACTTGAATCAATCACAATTTCATCTTATTGGTGAAATTTTCTGGTTATCCAAAATAAAATAAATGCTCAATATCTATTTTTTGATGCAACCTAGCGTTGTTTGTATTTTTCAAAGAGAGTTGCCTCATTCCGGTGAGGTTATTTCTCCCAGTCCCATCATGGTTTTTCCCCATCAAGGAATCTGTGCTATGTATATCTAGTCAAAATAAAGTTTTTTTCCTGAACCTTGTCTCACGAGGTATTTTTCAAAAAATATCCCATCCAGATTAAGGGCTAAGCATGTGTCTTTTCAAAAATTCTTATCTTTGTCTCAACCATGAGACTTCTTTCAAATCCCTCCTTTTACCATTTCGGGATATTCATCCCAAAGTCCCATCACGATCTCATCATTTTCTTCTATCCAAATTACTTTCATTTTCGAGGTTTTCGTTCCTACAAAAACCTTTCAGGATAAGATATAAAACCTGAAAAAAAAGTTTTTCAAAACAAATTCTTCCACACCCAGTTCAGACATTCTGACTCGGGCGTTTTTAAAGAAAATTTGGCGTGTCGTCTTTGCCGCTAAGCTCGGCTTACAACCGGCTTAGAAACAAAGAGGGCATCTGTGAACACCCCAAATTTTCCAATAAAACCAAAAATTCCTTCTTTGCCCTGACCTCCGTCTTCTGAATAATTGGGTCAATTTTCAACCAAAAATTCCATTCATTTCTCGGATTCGCTGGAATCCAAAACACAATTCTTATGCTTGACCCAATTTCTGATCCAAATCGGGCCCGGATCCATTCTGGAATCCCAATTTTCAAATTTAACCCGATATTTTCCAAAAAAAACTCATTTTTTTTTAGAAAATCTTATAATTTCAAATGAAAATCAAATCTTTTAAAAACTTGGCATCAATCTCGTCTTTAAAAAAAAAACCTTTGTGTGCTTGTATTTTAGGTGGTCCTTCAAAAAATGAAAAAAAAAGTCTTTCAGAAAGGAGGCTCCACCCTCATTTTTTAAAAATATCCTTAAAAAAAAACCATCTTTTTGAAAATTTCCAAAAAATAGAATGATCTCCTTTGAAAAGCTCGCAACAACCTCCCGTTGCAGATCACACTCAACCCATCTTCCATCGCACCCTCCTCCTCCTCCGCTCATCTCCAACTGCCTTCTCTTCTACCAGAATTTTCCTTTTTCTCTTTAAAAAGGCACGAAGATACTCTTCCTGATCTTCGCATTCACCTCTCCATATTCGACACTTCTTCCCCTTCTTCTTTCTGATTGTTCTCCTTCCCCTCTTCTTCAGCAGTCGAGGATTTCCACTGTAAAAAACAGAGGAAACAAACTCCTTCAGGATCCTTGCAGAGCCACGGTAAGTCATCATTCACCTTCCCTCTATACCTCCTCTGAGAATTCTTCAACCACGACTTTCCTATGTTTTACCTTCATTGCTTTGTTCTTTAACCTAATACCTCGAAGCACAATCTAGAAAATCGGATTTGCACAATTACAGTATCAATCTAGGTGTGCGATATCAAAAGGAATGGATCATTCCAGCATTTTTTTAGTTATTTTATGCCTTTCTTTCTTCTTGTTAGTCCATTTTGAATCCTTTGATATTTCTGTACGCTTTACCCAATTTATTGTTCCTTTTTCTGCATTCGTATGGCTCATTTTCTCTTTTAATCCTCTCGCTTGTTCTTTTTTTCCTTTTTTTGTCTTGTCAGAGGCAACCCTGTATCGTTGATCTGCGTATTGCAGCCTCAATGATGCATGTTGCTATAGTAAGATTGCTCCCAAATGCTTATTGCATTGTGAAGCTACAGCAAATCATGTACATATTACCTTCTTGTTGGCTTCCTGTTCAAATTCTGAATATATCATTCAAATGCATTTGTTCATCAAGTTGTAATTTGCATTTTTCATGATCTACTGAATTTGTTTCATTCCCAGTATTTTGTTTGCATTCACTCCTTTTTTTTTTTGAAATTTTATTCATCATCAATTGCATTCACATAATTCTAGATATAACTGTATTTTAGCTCAATCTAGAATAATCATTCTCTAAACTTATATTCCTCATTACACGATCTATTGTGATTATTTTGTTTAATTCTCTCTTCTGAGAAATCAGATGAGTTTGGCACCCATTTCACTAGATCTATTGAGAATATTGAGTTCCCAAGACAATCCACCCTACAGTCTGTCGTGAAAATATTTTCTGGGTCATTTGCAAACACCTTGTCCTGTTTTACTAGAAATCGAATCGCTCATGAGTAGGTTGTACCATGAGCTTCTTAAAAAGCTCCCCTCCACCAGCCCTGGATCTGGAGCTTCGAAGGCTGCAAATCACAGATGAAGATCTGAAAATTAATGATCACAGTGCAGAGTTCAATTCAATCAAAATTATTTCTGGACCATTCCATTCACACATTATCTTGCATTAACAATTTCGAGCTCATTTAAGCCACGATCAGGCTCTTTTGATGATACATGGGGAAGTTGTCAGACTCCAGTTGACACTATCAGACAAGGCAAAGAAGTTTCTAGGGGTTTAAAAGCTCAATCTGGAAAGATTGGACGGGATATAGTCATGTTCCTCAGCAATTTCAGGCTCTCACCTTGCCAGCTTGCGTAGGGGGTGGCCAGCTAGAGGCAGTGGCAGTTCCAAAGTCGCAGGCAACACCACTATGCTGCTACAGAGTTATTTTGCAGCAAGCTTGAATCCACCTTATCGATACACAACAGCACATTTCCCTTTGCTCTTAACCTCATCTCTTCACTAGCCATGTGCATATCATATTTTTTTCATTTAATGCCTGATATCTGAGTTTTACAGTCATAATTTTGGTTAAATTTCCTTTTAGGTGTTCATTATCTGTCTGTTATTTCCTTACCTACGCACCATCATCTTTGAATCCTTACATTAATGTCTCTTTCTTCTTACTCTTCACTAGTCCTAGTCCTTTCGAGTTCCAGATAAACGGGAATGCTAAGAATGAGCTTCTTAGCCCCATGAAATCTCCAATACTTAAGATGTCATTATGTCTACTATATCTCTACTATTTATGGTGTACTGAAAAAAAAATTCTTTCTTCTGGGCGTCTGTGGTTTTATTTGATTTCTTGTGTAATATTGTAAATAACATATTTGTTGCCAACACTCTCTTCATTTAGTCCCTGTAGTCTCATATTTTCTTACTGATCATCATGCTTCTTTTCTTCTTGTCTTTTTTTTTTTACAAAAAGAAAAAAAAAGAAAAAGAAAAGAAAAGGGGTAAATTGTTTTGTGAGTCCTTTTATCAAAAGAACTGAAGGTCTGACTCCTGGCAATATAGAGATGAAGAGAGTGTTATGGTTACTGGTACTTTTGTATGGGTTTCATAGAAGCAATTCTGGCCTACTGGTGAAATTCTAGAAGGCACCCTTTGCCTATAACCTCTTCGAGTTCAGCTACATTTGCTTTGGGGGTTTTCAGGAGAGCTAGTAGGGGGTCTTGTGTGAATCGGGGTATAGAATACAAGTTTGATCGTCAAGCTAAAGATTGTAGACAAAAGGCTGGATGATGGAGATCATGAAGCCGATGTCTGCATCACTAAATCAGGGCAAATTTCTTGTTCAAACTACAATTGGACCACTGTTATGGTTCATCTTACTGCATCATTTTCCACTACAACCTCCTTCATAAGTGTATTAAATTTTCTAGTCATGATAACTTTCAACAAACTATGATGAGAGGAAAACCTTGAAAAATATATGTCTAAGACCGGAAGAGAATTTAGATAAGGACCCTGTAGTATGATATGATAAAGAGGTTATCTCAAAGTTCTGGTGCCAATTTGGGAGGGTTGATAATTTTTGGCTTGGTATTAGGTGAAAAGGATGAAAGTGTTGACTTGGACTTCTGTAATGACCTACAGAAACATCATAAGAGTGAACTGGTACTTAAAGTAGTATATAGAAGATCGAGTATTATCGAGAATGCTCCTTTCTGTGGGCCCCTTCTCGGAAAGATTTGACTGTGGGAGTTTCCATCCCCTGCAGTTTTAACTAGTTGTTGCTCAAACAGGCATATAGATCGAATACATTAGTATATCTGCAAAAATTTTATGCCTGTATGTTGGTTTGTGTTGATACATTTTGATTTTCCTTTTTTTTTAAATAGACCATTCCTATGTACTTTCCACCTTGCAATATCATACTTATCACTGCCATGTATTTTACCTGTCATAGTTCACTTTAGCACTTGCCCCTGCCCTCTTCATTATCCATCTATTTCATCAGCATTTGGTCACATCACCATCTCAACAGTGCATCTACTGCTTCACTTGTCATGTGCATAGGCCACATCTGTAATCACTTTTTCCACTATCCCCTGCAAATACTGTTGCATCCACCAAAACACTGCATCTCATTTGTTGCAGCATCTCCCATTATTTGCCACCTGCTAAATGCATTGCATCCTCATATTCAGCTTCAACCCCATTTTTATACACACAATCATCCCTTGCGTCTATATACTACAGTATCTACTGTTGCATCTACTGCAGTATCCATATGTTGCTGTGTACCTCCTCCATATTACAGCCACATCCTCACAACACTGCCACACCACCCTGCAAAAACCTGCACAACCAGCTCATCATCATCTTCCACCACCTGCAAATCACACTGTGCATCATCACTTTCGGCACCTTCACAACAACCAGCTCATCATCATCTTCTACCACCTGCAAATCACACTGTGCACTCTTCATTCCCTTGCTGTATACCCATTCCCCTGCATCCTTACCTTCAGCAACTGTCAACATTCACTTGCACTATCAATATACATCATTTACTTTTACACAACCACTGTGTAATTACACTCACTACATTGCGTATATTACTGCTGAAAATTCTTGTCTTTCACAACAATCCAAAGAGTTGATTTGGCCCTCTTAGCCGCACAACAGTTCAATAAAACTGTTGTGACTTTTATACCTCCATATCAGCATATTGACCAATCACCATCACCTACATTTTTTTTCTTTTTCATCACATGTTCATCATGTATTGTATATAGTGTAGGCATTTCTTCATCAATTGTGATCATGTGCATATCAACTTCAGCATGGTTCTCTTCTGTATTTCTATGCCCTTGTAAATACTAACTCTGTTTTGCAGGATTATGGATTTTCCTTTTTCAAGTCAGATATTTTCCATCCCTTCAGAATTCAGGACCATAATGTAATAGTTAGATTATAATGAGAATTTACATTTTCAGTTTTAGATAGAATGTATGAGCATATGAATATCATAGATTATCTGTTTCATATCATTTTCATCTTATTTCTCAAAATTTTCACAAATGGGAACACGAATGGCACGTGCACCATTCTAATAGGAGGTGATTAATCCTAAGCAAATGACCCACATTGATGGCCATAGTCAAAATGTGGACAATGCTTAGGATTTTCATCTTTTATGGAATAACATTGGATCCACACTGGATCTCTTTCTAAAAATCATCATATTTTTAAATATTTTCTTCTTTTATCTGGGTTTAACTTAAAATTAACACAAGATATATATCAATGGCCATAGTCAGGATATATTAAGAGTTAATTTCATTTTAAACCCTATAAAAGCACCAAAAATGTGTTTTATTCTTCATCTGAATTTTAATATGATTACTATATAATACATTCAATGACCATAGTCAAGGATGTATTATATTATTCAATCTTATTTTAATTCATTTAAAGAATGAGATATGATTTTCAAACCTAAATTCAAAATTCTTTAAATTCATTCATCATTTAAGATAGAACAACATCATATTTTCAAAATTCTTTTACAAAATCCAAGTGGTCTCAAATATCTTTCTTCAATCTCTATTTCAACTCGTTCTTCTAGCTTATTTCCAAGATTTAAATTTCGATTTCAAATTGACTTTATACTTTCAAATTCATTTTGTACTTCAATTTCCAAAATCCAAAATTCAAACTTCACAGTTCAATTTAACTTTGAAGTTTCTGATTCATCTCCTGATCTCAAATTCAAATCAAGTTTATTTTCTTATCTTCAAAATTCAAAATCAAAGTTTGAGATTGATTCTGAATCTCAAACTTTGACTCTTCCTAAATTTTAAAATTCAATCTGGGTTTTCAAAACCCAGATCCATCTTCAAAAGTCCCATTTGGACTTTCAAAATCCAAATCCAAAGTCAGATCCCAATCCCAACTTGGATCCAGATTTCCAAGAACAATCTCCACTTATTGGAACTCAAACTTCCATCTTGGATCTAAGACTTCAGATCTAATTCCATTTTAGGATCCAGGATCCACCTCTTCTGTTTGGATCTCAGGCTTCAGATCCAAATCTCATTCTAGGATCCAGAAACCAATTTCATCTTGGATCTCAGACTATAGATCCAGAATCCACTTCACCTTAGATCTCAGATCCAAAACCCGTTTTAGGATCCAGAATCCAATTCCACTTTTGGATCTCAGATTTCAGATTCAAGTTCCATCCCAAATTTTGGATCCTATTCTACCTTGGATCTTAGACTTCAAGATCCAAATTTCATCTTGGATTCCAGATCTCTGATCCAATTCTATTTAGGATCCAGAATCCAATTCTATTCCTAAATTCTAGATTTCAAATCCAAGTTCCATTTTCAGATCTCATCTGAATCCATTTCTATTTCCTATACCATTTGGATTTCTCAAGTCCATTCTGATTTCAAATTTGAAATTCAAAATCCATTTCAAATATTCATTTCCTTTCCTAAATCCAAGTTTAAAATTCAAAGTCCATTTCTAACTTTGAAACTTCATTTCCTTTTATTTTAGCTTCAAATCATTCTTTCTCAAAATCAAGATTTATTCTTCCAACTCTGATTACTTCAAAAGACTTAGAACTTCTCTGATCTATCTCAAATTCTAAGTTAGATTCTACCATTCAAAAACCATTTCTTCTCTCCATTATCAAATCTACCTCAGAAAACTTGGAGATTTCCAAAAACATTTTTCTCAAAATAGCATACATCCTTGCATTGCACAAGCATGATTCTTTGTGCATTTAGATCTTTAGGATAAATCCTTAGATGATATTTTAGCAATGCAAAAGGCATAAATTTGATCCTTCGTTTAATTACCCCTGGTAAAGGCGCCAAGAATGGTCAAACCTCGTACCGACGAGCGAATCTCGTCTCTCCATTTTCCCGCAAATCTTCAAAATGAAGGCGAGTTAAATTTCTAAATATTTTCAAGTTAAGGTCAAGTGAGACCCCGCAAAAGAGTTCCTCTCTCTTCTCTTTCTTTCTTTTCCCTTCTCTCTTCTTTTTTGTCTTCTATTTTCTCCCTTCAAAAAGGAGGAAATAGAGGCTGGAAAGGAAAAAGAGAAGGAAGTGAGAGAAACCACAAGAGAGGAAAAATTTTGCGATGATCACATGGGTCTCAAATTTCATATCCAATTCCCCTTAGGATCCCAAAATCCAGAATTCAGTTCATCTTGGATTTCAACTCTATTTAGAATCCAAACTTTGATTCAAAATTTCATTCTGAACTTCAAATTTCAAATCAAATTCTATCTCCAAATCTAAATTCCATTCCAAGTTTATCTTAAATCCAATTCTATCTCTCAATTTTATTCAGATTTTCTCAAATCTTACTCTGATTTCAAAATTTTCGTATTCCATCTCTATTCAAAAATCCTAGATCAAGGTCCATTTGTGACTTTGAATTTTCTTTTCTTCTCCTTTTATCTCAACTTCAAAAACCATTTCTTTATTTTCGCAAGCCCTGATTATTCCAAAAACTTAGTACTTTAAATCTTAAGTTCTAAAGTTAAAAACCATTTCTTCACTCTATTCATCAGAAAAACTTGGAAATTTCCAAAATCATTTTCGAAAAAGCATACATCTTTGCATTTGCACAAGCATGATTCTTTGTACATTTAGACTTAGAATAAATTCTTAGATAATTTCTTAGCAAAGCAAAAAGGCATGAATTCGACCCTTGGTTCGATTACCCCTGGTAAAGGCGCCAGGAACTGTCGAACCTCGTACCGACGAGCGGATCCCGTCTCTCAGTTTTCCCGCAAATATTTCAAAACGGAGGTGAGTTATTTTCTCAAATATTTTCAAAATTAAGGTCAAGTGAGACCTCACAAAAGAGTTCCTCTTCTCTTATTTTCTTTTCTTTTCTCTTCTCTCTTCTTTTCTGTCTTTTATTTTCTCCCTTCAAAAAAGGAGGAAATAGAGGAAAGAAAGGAAAAAGAGAAGGAAGAGAGAGAATATTATGAGAGGAAAAATTTTGCGATGATCACAATAATTTCATCTGAATGTGTGGAAAACTACTTTTGCTTGACAGTAGTTTTCTTATAGGTGAATGATATCATATATATATATATATATATATATATATATATATATATATATATATATATATATCAAATCATTATATCCACCATCAATGCATGATAAATTAAATATTTTCTTCATCATAGCATTATTATGATTCTCTTTTAACTGGTTAAAATAATATTTGTAACATCATAAGACAAAATAGCTATAAACCATGAATGGATGTACCGTAGGATAGTTGATAATGAGGTATCACTTGAATATATGGATGGTGTTGACAGTTTTATTGAATTTATAACGGCAAGTGTCAATACAGTGGATCTTATCGATCGGATTAGGTGCCCCTGCACGATATGTAAGAACAATTGATTTATAGAATCTCATGGCGTTAGACATCACCTATATAGGAAGGGTTTTGTCAGTGGTTATCATAATTGGATGCTTCATGGTGAAGAATTTTGGAACAATTTTGATGCATGGGTGGATGTGGTGCACGATAATGCATTTGTGGATTTGATATTTGATGTCACAGGACCAGAACTGGGTTATGCTATGGGTCTTAGTGATATACCAACTGGGGTAGAGGAGGAAGCAACAAACGATGCAGCTAGTAGATTTTATGACTTATTTAGAGATGTTGATGAGCCACTGTGGAATAGTTACGAGAGACATTATCTTGTTTGTAGTTCTTCAACTACTAAATTTGAAGTCAGAGTATAATTTGAGTCAATCATATTTTGAACGTATGTGCTCTATTGTGAAGAGTATGTTGCCTAAAGATGAGAAATTGCCACAAAATTTCTATCGTGCGAAGATCATGGTCAACACTCTAGGTATGGGGTATCAAAAGATAGATGCTTGTCCAAATCACTGCATATTGTATTTCAAAGATCAAGAAAATAGCAGATCATGTCCGTTATGTGGGCATCATCGATTCAAGCCAAAGACAAAGGGCAATGCTAGCACGAGGTCAAAAGAAGTGACATACAAGTCACTCCGCTACTTCCCTCTCATCCCTAGATTGCAACGACTGTATATGTCTTCGAGGATAGCTAAACACATGAGATGACATGCAAATAAAGTTTGACATGATGAAGACAAGATCATGCATCATGTTGACGGGGAAGCTTGGAAGCACTTTGATTGTACTCATGAGACCTTCACAAAGAAAATGAGAAATGTTAGACTCGATTTTTGTATAGATGGATTTAATCTATTTGGGGGTAAATCAACCTCATACTCATGTTGGCCGGTATTTGTCACCCCATACAACCTTCCTTCAAGCTTGTGTATGAAGCGTCAAAATCTTTTCTTGTCGCTATTGATCCCTGGTCTGGCATCTCCGGGCCAAAATCTTGACGTATATTTGAGGCCATTGATTGATGAACTGAAAATACTGTGGGATGACGATGTTCTCATATACGATGCCCAAAAAAAACAAAACTTTAATATGAAGGTTGTTATTCTATGGACAATTAGTGACTTTTTTGCATATGGTATGTTATCTAGTTTGAGCACATATGGAAGGTTGGCATGTCCGTACTACATGAAGGATACAAAATCTTTTAGATTAACGCATGGAAGAAAGCCGTGTTGATTTGATTGTCACCGTCGATTTCTACCTAGCAACCATCCGTTCTGACGACAAAGGAATGTGTTTCGAGTAGGCACAACTAAAATAGAAGGTTCACCTACACGGTTGTCTGGCATAGAGATTTTAAGACGATTGTGATACTTTCTATATGGACTGACAGATGCCTATAGTGTGATGCCCTTCCTTGTATTTGTGAAGGATCATAATTGGACAAAAAAATCTATATTTTGGGAATTACCATATTGACCGACCTTATTGATATAACATAATTTGGATGTAATACATGTGAAGAAAAATGCGTTTGATAATGTGTTTAATATAGTAATGAATGTTAAAGGGAAAACGAAGGATAATCCGAAGGCCCGTATGGATTTAAAAGTAATATATAAAAGACCAAAATTGAAACTCCAAGAGTACAATGATAAAGTACTAAAACCAAAGGCAAGGTATGTGCTTGGACCAAATCAAGCAAAGAAGGTATGTCAGTGGTTGAGATAATTGAGATGTTCATATGGATATGTTTCTAACATTGCTCAGGCTATGAAGATAGACGAGGAACAAATATATGGGTTGAAGAGCCATGATTGTCATGTCATCATCCAAGAGTTGATTCTCCTAGCATTCCATGATATGTTAGACAAATCTATAAGATGTATTATCCGAGTTGAGACAATTTTTTAGAACATTGTGTGCATCAAAAGTTGTAGTAACTGAGGTAAAAAATCTCGAAGATTCTATCGCCACTACTATTTGTCAGCTAGAGAAGATATTTTAGCCAGCATTTTTTGACATTATGAAACATGTGATCATACACTTGCCATATGAACTTAGGGTTGGTGTCATGTGCAGTATCGGTGGATGTACCCATTTGAAAGGTATATTTTTATTTATATTTTTCTCTCTAATGTTATTGGGAATTTATTATATTATGAGATATATATTATTGACAGATGCATGTTTGACCTCAAAAAAAAGCTTCGGAATAAAGCAAGAGCGGAGGGTTCAATTTATGAGGCGTAAACTTTAGAAGAAATTTTAAATTTCTCATATATGTACTTTGAACCTCACATTCCAACACGTTACACTTGCCCACCTCATAATGATGATGGAGAACAAGTTACTGTGACTGACAAACTATCGATATTTAAACCACTTGAGCATGCCTTTGGCAATTGCCGGTCAAGACTCTTGGAAGATCGAGAGCAAGACCTGAGCACAAATCTATATTCTTTTTAATTGCTCAAAGATTGACCTCTACATCGAGTAAGTATACATAATATGTTACATTAAGTTCTCTACGTACATATATGGTTCGATAATATAATTATTTGTTAAGTGCAGACAATTTGATCTGGAGTTGCGAAGAGAACTTTTATATCTCATTTAGAAGTACAGAAAGAATGTGAAAATAAGTTTGGGGCATGATTGAAAGAGTTGGTAAGGATGATGACATGCATTCTTTCTATGTAAATAACAATATATTACTTAATTGGTCATATTTGAAGTCATTGTTTATGATTGTAGGTTTGCCATGGTGATGTTAATGACTAAGGAATATGTGATTTACAAAATGGTCTAACCAAAGTTGTGCAATATTACAATGGATACATCGTAAATGGTTATCGATTTCATATAAAAGACTATGATGTAAACAAGTCAGTGATGAATAGTGGTGTGTGTGTCAAGGGTAGCAGTTACGGTAAAAATAAATTTGACTACTGCGGTGTTATTGAATAAATAATGGAGTGGACTTACTTAGGCATAAATAACACGATAACTTTATTCAAATATCATTGGTTTGATCCCACATCAATAAGAGTCGACAAAGCCTCAAGCATTGTGAAGGTGAATCATAAATCAAGGTTTGGAATATATGAAACATTCATATTAGCATCGCGAGCTCAACAAGTTTACTATACTTCATATCCGAATATGAGAAAGTCAGATAGAAATGAATAGTGGGTGGTTTGCAAGGTGAAGTCTAAACTATACCCTGAGTATGATCAGTTATAGGAAGATGAGATTGTTGAAAAGGGTGATTACTATCAATCAGATGATATGCATGACTTCTTGGTTGGTACTTTTGGAATGCATATTTTTAAAAGATATTTTTCAATAAAAACTTGGGAAAATCGTCAACCAAAGATATAAAAACCGACTTTCCACAGAAGTGGCGAGTACGGGTCGAATCCACAGGGAACGGGATACATTCTGAGATAATTCTAAAATAACACTTTATTAATATAACAAGGTTTACAACTATGTTAATATTACAATTTAAATTAAATAACAAACTAAACTATAAAAATAAACTAAAGCAGGAAGCTAAGTCTTCAGCAGATCTCCAGGGGCAAAATTGTCTTTTCACTACATGTGCATAGTGCACTTCTTCTCTGAATTACACCTGTAAACTTGTTCTAACTTATCAACCTACACAATAAAAATACAAAGTCAGTAACAATACATAATGAAATTTAAATTACAATCTACAATTAGTTCTAAGCTAATAAATGAATTAAACTACACTTAAATAATTAATAGAAAACTAAAAATGCATTAACTAACTAAACAAAACAACTCTAATTAATCTAACTAACTCTAATTCAATCACTACAAGACTAGAAAACACGAAAACTACGCTAAATCAGACAAATGGTTAAATGACTATTTTGTCCCTAAAGAAAGCAAAAGTGGACTCTGACAGCTTTTTGCAAATCACAGATTTGAGGGGTCAAACGAATTCCAAATTTTTTAAAACCACTTCTGTTTTGTAACTGACAAATCCAAAAATATGACACAGTTTACATAGTTGAAAAATACATTTTGGATCTCCAGATGTAAGCGTTTCAAAATCGGGATAATCTTGGAAATTGCAGAACCCGAAATTTGAAAACCCGAAAAAGTCGTTTTCACAAAACGCTTAAAAACCAGACCAAATCAACTCAAATCGAGCTGAAAGTTGGTCTGCAGACAGTTAACACACAGATGTGGAGAACAAAAAAATAATTTTCAGAAAACTCAATAAAAATCTACATGAAATGACAAGTGCCCGACATGATAAAAATCAGTTTTAAACTTCAGAGCACTATTCATCTATTTGAATCCACTAATGACATTTACACATTAAATAATATACAAAAACAGTCATGAACTATTCTAAATTACTACTAAACTATAATAAAGGACAACAATCAAACTAATTTATAAAATTAAGAAAAGAACTATATAACTAATGTTAAACCTAATCTAATCCTATCAATAATAATAATCTATCCTAATCTAAAGTACTATTCTAACTAAAACCTATATATTTAAATCTATTTAATCCTAATATACTCTAGCTAACAACACAACTAACTAACTAACTAACCTATTGTTTAGTCTAAGATCTAATTAAAACAAACAATAATACACGATTACATTAACTAGGGCTAGATAACTACATAGGATTAATTATGGTTAGTACTAATTAGGGTTAGTAACTAAGTACGGTTAAGTACTAACTATTGTTAATCACTAACTAAGTTAGATGTTAAATAGGGTCGGTTACTAAGTAATTAATTAAGGGTAATAATATAACTACGGTTAATACCTAAAGTTAGGCTAAGGTTAACTATGGCTAATATCTACATAGGATTAGCTAATGCCTAAAGTTAGTCGACTAAGGCTAAATGCTAACTAGGGTTACTTAGGATAAGACATTAAATTGCATGCCACCCTAGATGAAAAACTAACTATGCTAAGAACTAAATATTACTTAATAACATTAATAAAGACCTAAGTTAATTTCTAAATGAAATACATACCTAAAGAGATACTCACGATTTTATACAACCTAATCTAAGTCAATAACTTACCTTAATTAAGCACACACGACTTTCTAAAATCTAATTCTAATTCATACATTACTAACTTAATTAATTTATCCTAACTAAATTAAATCACTAAATGCTAACCCCTAACATTAAGACTACCTAATACACTTAACTAAATTAGAAAAACACGATTTTGAAAACCTACTCTAATGCTAACCTTATTAAATTAATTAATTAACACCTAATTAATGCTAATTCAATCCAATCAATTAGTAAATAGGGTTAATAGAAATATGAATCCACGAATTTGGTAAAATACTTCCTCTTCCATTCTTGCTTTAAAAGCACATTAGGAAAGTTGCAATCTCTAAAAACCGTCCAGCCCATTGGCATCATGCGTTTTTCATTGTCTCATTAAAAGCAATAGAAACTCTTTTTAAATTCTTTCCTAAAACCCAATACACGATTTTGGCTGGACTTAAAAGAAAATATGGCAATTCAATTCTTGCCAAAATCATGTAAACCTAATTTAGAAATTCTTTGGAAAGTCAAAGGAGGTTTACCACATTTAAAATCATAACTCATAGGCGAATTGGTTGGACAAAATCTTTATTACAACTTTCCTAAATTCATAATCCACGATTGGAGAGGCTAGCATCATACCAAAAACGTCTTCTAATCTAAAAGACCACCTTGCCCTTAACTAAAATACAAGCTAAATAAACAACTAATCTATACTAAGGTTAATCTAGCTATATTAATCTAGGCAAACATAATGTGGGGGCTATGAACAGGAAATACGAATTTTGGAAACTCTATTGAATTAAACACTACACCACAAATCGATATTCTACATTAATTCTAAATTAGATAAAACGAAAGTTAAGAATTGTAATTAATCTAAGTAAGCTATGACTAACCTAATATCAAACACGTCAAATATTAAACTTCATATCATTACCTACAGACTTTTAATCAAACAAAAACTGCACACTACCTTACGTTAAACCTATAATAAAATATCAACTATACTATAGAAAACGACTAACTATAATCAATAGATAAATTACATGCTACATTAATATACGTTAAAACTAGAATCTACAAACATGAAACACTAAAATAATCTAACGAATATGCAGGGAATTAAACTATACAAAGAACACATTACACATAAAACTATTAATCTAACAGCAAAACAGAATTTCTATATGGATTACATCTACTACACGATTATCCTTACCTAATCTACATAGCAATTGAACTAATTTAAACTAACTAAAAGCTATTTTATCAAACTAATATGCACAGAAAAACGCTACAGCAACAGAATTTATACTAACCACTTTATAAAATCTACCTAAATCGCTATTCATAAAAACCAATCAAATGACTAAAAAATAAAAAACAACATAAACTATGGAAGGATTTATATAATCTACTGCTAATAAAAACATATTCAGACCTACCTACTGATGGGATAATACGAAGAAAACGCAGACACATAGCAGCACATTTGGATCACACTCACATACCCAAAAAGATCAACATTGGATCGAAAATAAAGATTTAACTAAAACAAAACACCTAACACTCCTACGTGTTGGTTTATGCACAAAAAAACTATTCTAAGGCTAACGAAAAATAGAAAATCACAGCACACAAAACTCACGCACAGATTAGGTTCTAACTAGAAGAAAGGGATGAGAAGACCCACCTCCAGGGCGATCCGACGACTGAGGGGAAGAAGAGAGTGGACTTTGCTTGATTCCACGCCACGAAGGACCTCGGTGATGCTGTCTAACATATCTTTGTTGTCTTTTTTGTAGGGATCCGCAAGTGGTAATGCTCCGGGGTTCAGGGTCGGCCGACCATGGAAGAGAGGGACCTCCACCATGATGGATACACTCCAGCTGGAGCTGCAAAGAAACAAATCAAAGGTTAGTTCCAGCAGGGGGAGAAGAAGGACAAGGTCTGAAAAGAAAAGAATGGAAGAAGAAGACGGCATCTCCATTGAAGATGGACTCCATGGATGAGGAAGAAGATGGGTGAGAGGGGCGGCTTGGTAGAAGGTGGAGTTGAGAAGAATTGTGCCCCTAGGGCACGAAAATCAAAGAAAAGACAAGACTGGTTTGGGCGCCCCTCTCCCTTTTCACGATTTGGCCTATTTTGGCAATTTTCCATAAACATGCTTAAAATATAAATTATGTCTGGGCGCCTCTTTCTACAGGGGTTTTTTAGAAATATTTTATGATAAAAACGTGAATGGGTATGCTGGAGTGGATCTACATCAATATTGGATCAGATCCAAGGCCCAAAATGGGCGGTTTGGATCCAAATCCTCCAAATCGGCTCTGAGATTTGACCCGCTACACTATAAATGCATTAATTTTCTCAAATTAAGTCTGATTGCGATGAAATTTGAACCAAATCTCTATAACATCATTATGCACCTAAGTGTATGCTTTAAACTTATAGATGATGCATTTATGCAGTGAAAACATGTTAAGAAAACGTAATATTTATGCATCATTAATTACCCCCGTGCTAGAATAATTGCTAGTCCCTAGCAATACACTCTACCATGCAAAATATGGACTACCCAATAACATGAAAGCTCTTATTAAAAAAAACAAAAAAAAACTAACTCACTTTCGCAGGAATCACGATTGCATTTAGCACATGCAACAAGCCCTTTAAACCTCTGGGTTACCCCAGTGGACGAGTAAGGTCTCGTGAGGGTTTGTAGTGATGCTACCCACAAACATCAATATCATGCATAAATAATTTTTCAGAAATACTAGGCAATTAAGAACTCATTGTAAACAAATATTTCATGTAATCTATATTCTCCAAACAAATTCAGAAATTTCTATGCCACCACAGTAAAAATCATTTTCTTTCACTTCTCTAAAATTGTAATTATCTATGAATTTTCTCAGAAAGTCAAGTATTATCATGTTTTACTCATTTATCCTCACCTGTATATTTTTTGCACAGTAATTCAGACCTACCTACTGATGGGATAATACGAAGAAAACGCAGACACATAGCAGCACATTTGGATCACACGCACATACCCAAAAAGATCAACATTGGATCGAAAATAAAGATTTAACTAAAACAAAACACCTAACACTCCTACGTGTTGGTTTATGCACAAAAAAACTATTCTAAGGCTAACAAAAAATAGAAAATCACAGCACACAAAACTCACGCACAGATTAGGTTCTAACTAGAAGAAAGGGATGAGAAGACCCACCTCCAGGGCGATCTGACGACTGAGGGGAAGAAGAGAGTGGACTTTGCTTGATTCCACGCCACGAAGGACCTCGGTGATGCTGTCTAACATATCTTTGTTGTCTTCTTTGTAGGGATCCGCAAGTGGTAATGCTCCGGGGTTCAGGGTCGGCCGACCATGGAAGAGAGGGACCTCCACCATGATGGATACACTCCAGCTGGAGCTGCAAAGAAACAAATCAAAGGTTAGTTCCAGCAGGGGGAGAAGAAGGACAAGGTCTGAAAAGAAAAGAATGGAAGAAGAAGATGGCATCTCCATTGAAGATGGACTCCATGGATGAGGAAGAAGATGGGTGAGAGGGGCGGCTTGGTAGAAGGTGGAGTTGAGAAGAATTGTGCCCCTAGGGCACGAAAATCAAAGAAAAGACAAGACTGGTTTGGGCGCCCCTCTCCCTTTTCACGATTTGGCCTATTTTGGCAATTTTCCATAAACATGCTTAAAATATAAATTATGTCTGGGCGCCTCTTTCTACAGGGGTTTTTTAGAAATATTTTATGATAAAAACGTGAATGGGTATGCTGGAGTGGATCTACATCAATATTGGATCAGATCCAAGGCCCAAAATGGGCGGTTTGGATCCAAATCCTCCAAATCGGCTCTGAGATTTGACCCGCTACACTATAAATGCATTAATTTTCTCAAATTAAATCTGATTGCGATGAAATTTGAACCAAATCTCTATAACATCATTATGCACCTAAGTGTATGCTTTAAACTTATAGATGATGCATTTATGCAGTGAAAACATGTTAAGAAAACGTAATATTTATGCATCATTAATTACCCCCGTGCTAGAATAATTGCTAGTCCCTAGCAATACACTCTACCATGCAAAATATGGACTACCCAATAACATGAAAGCTCTTATTAAAAAAAACAAAAAAAAACTAACTCACTTTCGCAGGAATCACGATTGCATTTAGCACATGCAACAAGCCCTTTAAACCTCTGGGTTACCCCAGTGGACGAGTAAGGTCTCGTGAGGGTTTGTAGTGATGCTACCCACAAACATCAATATCATGCATAAATAATTTTTCAGAAATACTAGGCAATTAAGAACTCATTGTAAACAAATATTTCATGTAATCTATATTCTCCAAACAAATTCAGAAATTTCTATGCCACCACAGTAAAAATCATTTTCTTTCACTTCTCTAAAATTGTAATTATCTATGAATTTTCTCAGAAAGTCAAGTATTATCATGTTTTACTCATTTATCCTCACCTGTATATTTTTTGCACAGTAATTCAGACCTACCTACTGATGGGATAATACGAAGAAAACGCAGACACATAGCAGCACATTTGGATCACACGCACATACCCAAAAAGATCAACATTGGATCGAAAATAAAGATTTAACTAAAACAAAACACCTAACACTCCTACGTGTTGGTTTATGCACAAAAAAACTATTCTAAGGCTAACAAAAAATAGAAAATCACAGCACACAAAACTCACGCACAGATTAGGTTCTAACTAGAAGAAAGGGATGAGAAGACCCACCTCCAGGGCGATCTGACGACTGAGGGGAAGAAGAGAGTGGACTTTGCTTGATTCCACGCCACGAAGGACCTCGGTGATGCTGTCTAACATATCTTTGTTGTCTTCTTTGTAGGGATCCGCAAGTGGTAATGCTCCGGGGTTCAGGGTCGGCCGACCATGGAAGAGAGGGACCTCCACCATGATGGATACACTCCAGCTGGAGCTGCAAAGAAACAAATCAAAGGTTAGTTCCAGCAGGGGGAGAAGAAGGACAAGGTCTGAAAAGAAAAGAATGGAAGAAGAAGATGGCATCTCCATTGAAGATGGACTCCATGGATGAGGAAGAAGATGGGTGAGAGGGGCGGCTTGGTAGAAGGTGGAGTTGAGAAGAATTGTGCCCCTAGGGCACGAAAATCAAAGAAAAGACAAGACTGGTTTGGGCGCCCCTCTCCCTTTTCACGATTTGGCCTATTTTGGCAATTTTCCATAAACATGCTTAAAATATAAATTATGTCTGGGCGCCTCTTTCTACAGGGGTTTTTTAGAAATATTTTATGATAAAAACGTGAATGGGTATGCTGGAGTGGATCTACATCAATATTGGATCAGATCCAAGGCCCAAAATGGGCGGTTTGGATCCAAATCCTCCAAATCGGCTCTGAGATTTGACCCGCTACACTATAAATGCATTAATTTTCTCAAATTAAGTCTGATTGCGATGAAATTTGAACCAAATCTCTATAACATCATTATGCACCTAAGTGTATGCTTTAAACTTATAGATGATGCATTTATGCAGTGAAAACATGTTAAGAAAATGTAATATTTATGCATCATTAATTACCCCCGTGCTAGAATAATTGCTAGTCCCTAGCAATACACTCTACCATGCAAAATATGGACTACCCAATAACATGAAAGCTCTTATTAAAAAAAACAAAAAAAAACTAACTCACTTTCGCAGGAATCACGATTGCATTTAGCACATGCAACAAGCCCTTTAAACCTCTGGGTTACCCCAGTGGACGAGTAAGGTCTCGTGAGGGTTTGTAGTGATGCTACCCACAAACATCAATATCATGCATAAATAATTTTTCAGAAATACTAGGCAATTAAGAACTCATTGTAAACAAATATTTCATGTAATCTATATTCTCCAAACAAATTCAGAAATTTCTATGCCACCACAGTAAAAATCATTTTCTTTCACTTCTCTAAAATTGTAATTATCTATGAATTTTCTCAGAAAGTCAAGTATTATCATGTTTTACTCATTTATCCTCACCTGTATATTTTTTGCACAGTAATTCACAAATATTCTTAAGCAATGAAATTTTCTCTTTAAGCTCACTCTTTTTCTTTTGATATTCAATTTTCCACTCTTTTTCATTCTTCTAACTTGAGCACTATTTCGAATATCCAGTCTTGTGACCCTTGTAGCGAGCTTTGGGTCAGTGACTCCCAGGTCAGACAACCTTAGGGCACCAGATACAAAGTATCCCTCGGACTTAATTGCTGGAGTCACTCGACCTTCTATTCTAATAGTTTATGTATAGTATTCTTCTCATCATGTGCAATGTCTCTATCTCTTAGGCTTTCTATGCAGTCCATGTAACAAGCTTTCGCCTCGGTGGCTCCCAAACCAGATGGCTTTAGGGCACCAGGTGTAAAACACCCTTCAGATTCTACTTACTCGAACCACAAAGGCAACAGATATCAACTAGACAGAAGGATGATCTCCTTCGTTATCCTTTTCGTCAAGAGACTCAAACACTTCAACTCGTGTCTGAGTTCCACTAGTAGGACTCGCGAAGATATCAACAACTAAACGTAGCTCTATACTTTTAAACTCATTTTTCAAAACATCATTCAATTGCTTACTTTTTTCAACACACTGTGCATACTTATACTAAGTGATTCAAAACTTTATACAATCAAATACTATCTTTCCTTTGAATTATTTCATAAACAACTACTCTATTTAGATCAGATCAGAAAAAAAAATTCACATGGGGCTTATACATTTCTAAATTGTCAGATCATGCAGATAAATAATCATAAATGCTACAATTTATTCTTAAAGACCTACTTTTATGAGTTTTAAGCTATCAGACATAAAGAAAAATTTTAAAAATTTTGTGCATCTAAACCATCCCCCCATGCTTGAATGACATTGTCCCTATTGGCATACAGAATAATGCAATCATGCAATGCAGATGCACACTAAAGAACAATAAAATGAATAAGGAGAAAGGATTGATACAACCTGATATGCTCAAGCCATCTGAAGCTATCGATTGACTGGACTTTGCACCACCACTATGCATGTACCAATGCATAGTTTTTTGCTCATCTGGTCAATGTTTTACTTTTGAAGGCATTCTTCCTGTCTTGTAACTTGAACTCATACATTGATGGATCAGATGTTCATACATGTCAACAATGAAATCCAACATGAAATCAAAACATAATTCAGAACAAAACATGAACAACTAACTACTTTATTTCTAATATACATATGATACATCCTAACTTACAGTTAATACAATAAGACACTAATACATAAAACAACTAGACTATGTTAGACTTATTCTATAAAATCAATCTATATCTAAATCAGTAAGTTAGCAATTACTCTATCTTACTCTATGTCAAAATAATCTAATTAGTCTATGAACTAAAAGACAATCTAATTTGAATCAGTAAATCAGTAAACACAGGAAAACACTACTAAATCAACAAATTAGCAGTTACTCTATGTTAGACAATATTAAAACAATCTAATTACTCTAAGAAATAAACACAATTCTAATCTAAATCAGTAAATACAAGAAATCACTGCTATATTATCTAAGACTCACCTGTCTAATAGATCATTGAAGCATGCAATTCAGTGAATCCTAGGAAAAACAGAAAATGAACCCTATATTTTCTAACTATGTTAAATCCTAAAACTAAAACAATTAAATAAACTAAGCTAAACTAAACATATATTAATAAACTGATATCTCAGAAATACTTAGAATATAATCATCGTTCACCGGCAACGGCGCCAAAATTTGGTTGGTACTTTTGGAATGCATATTTTGAAAAGATATTTTTCAATAAAAACTTGGGAAAATCGTCAACCAAAGATATAGAAACCGACTTTCTACAGAAGTGGCGAGTACGGGTCGAATCCACAATGAACGGGATACATTCTGAGATAATTCTAAAATAACACTTTATTAATATAACAAGGTTTACAACTATGTTAATATTACAATTTAAATTAAATAACAAACTAAACTATAAAAATAAACTAAAGCAGGAAGCTAAGTCTTCAGCAGATCTCCAGGGGCAAAATTGTCTTTTCACCACATGTGCATAGTGCACTTCTTCTCTGAATTACACTTGTAAACCTATTCTAACTTATCAACCTACACAATAAAAACACAAAGTCAGTAACAATACATAATGAAATTTAAATTACAATCTACAATTAGTTCTAAGCTAATAAATGAATTAAACTACACTTAAATAATTAACAGAAAACTAAAAATGCATTAACTAACTAAACTAACTAAACAAAACAACTCTAATTAATCTAACTAACTCTAATTCAATCACTACAAGACTAGAAAACATGAAAACTATGCTAAATCAGACAAATGGTTAAATGACTGTTTTGTTCCTAAAGAATGCAAAAGTGGACTCTGATAGCTTTTCGCAAATCACAGATTTAAGGGAACAAACAAATTTTAATTTTTCCGAAATTACTTATGTTCTGTAACTGACAGATCCAAGAATATGACACAGTTTACAGAGTTGAAAAATACATTCTGGATCTCCAGATATAAGCGTTTCAAAATCGGGGTAATCTTGGAAATTGCAAGACCTGAAATTTGAAAACCCGAAAAAGCTGTTTTCACAAAACGCTTAAAAACCAGACCAAATCAACTCAGATCGAGCTGAAATTTGGTTTGCAGATAGTTAATACACAGATGTGAAGAACAGAAAAATAATTTTTAGAAAACGCAATAAAAATCTACATGAAATGACGAGTGCTTGACATGATAAAAATCAGTTTTAAACTTCAGAGCACTATTCATCTATTTGAATCCACTAATGACATTTACACCTTAAATAATATACAAAAACAGTCGTGAACTATTCTAAATTACTGCTAAACTATAATAAAGGACAACAATTAAACTAATTTATAAAATTAAGAAAAGAACTATATAACTAATGTTAAACCTAATCTAATCCTATCAATAATAATAATCTATCCTAATCTAAAGTACTATTCTAACTAAAACCTATATATTTAAATCTATTTAATCCTAATATACTCTAGCTAACAACACGACTAACTAACTAACTAACCTATTGTTTAGTCTAAAATCTAATTAAAACAAACAATAATACACGATTACATTAACTAGGGTTAGATAACTACATAGGATTAATTATGGTTAGTACTAATTAGGGTTAGTAACTAAGTACGGTTAAGTACTAACTATTGTTAATCACTAACTAAGTTAGATGTTAAATAGGGTCGGTTACTAAGTAATTAATTAACTAAGGGTAATAATATAACTATGGTTAATACCTAAAGTTAGGCTAAGGTTAAATATGGCTAATATCTACATAGGATTAGCTGATGCCTAAGGTTAGTCGACTAAGGCTAAATGCTAACTAGGGTTACTTAGGATAAGACATTAAATTGCACGCCACCCTAGATGAAAAACTAACTATGCTAAGAACTAAATATTACTTAATAACATTAATAAAGACCTAAGTTAATTTCTAAATGAAACACATACCTAAAGAGATACCCATGATTTTATACAACCTTATCTAAGTCAATAACTTACCTTAATTAAGCACACACGACTTTCTAAAATCTAATTCTAATTCAAACATTACTAACTTAATTAATTTATCCTAACTAAATTAAATCACTAAATGCTAACCCCTAACATTAAGACTACCTAATACACTTAACTAAATTAGAAAAACACTATTTTGTAAACCTACTCTAATGCTAACCTTATTAAATTAATTAACACCTAATTAATGCTAATTCAATTCAATCAATTAGTAAATAGGGTTAATAGAAATATGAATCCACGAATTTGGTAAAATACTTCATCTTCCATTCTTGCTTTAAAAGCACATTAGGAAAGTTGCAATCTCTAAAAACTGTCCAGCCCATTGGCATCATGCATTTTTCATTGTCTCATTAAAAGCAATAGAAACTCTTTTGAAATTCTTTCCTAAAACCCAATACACGATTTTGGCTGGACTTAAAAGAAAATATGGCAATTCAATTCTTGCCAAAATCATGTAAACCCAATTTAGAAATTCTTTGGAATGTCAAAGGAGGTTTACCACATTTAAAATCATAACTCATAGGCAAATTGGTTGGACAAAACCTTTATTACAACTTTCCTAAATTCATAATCCACGATTGGAGAGGCTAGCATCATACCAAAAACGTTTTCTGATCTAAAAGACCACCTTTACCTTAACTAAAATATAAGCTAAATAAACAACTAATCTATACTAAGGTTAATCTAGCTATATTAATCTAGGCAAACATAATGTGGGGGCTATGAACAGGAAATACGAATTTTGGAAACTCTATTGAATTAAACACTACACCACAAATCAATATTCTACATTAATGCTAAATTAGATAAAATGAAAGTTAAGAATTGTAATTAATCTAAGTAAGCTATGACTAACCTAATATCAAACACGTCAAATATTAAACTTCATATCATTACCTACAGACTTTTAATCAAATAAAAATTGCACACAACCTTACGTTAAACCTATAATAAAATATCAACTATACTATAGAAAATGACTAACTATAATCAATAGATAAATTACATGCTACATTAATATACGTTAAAACTAGAATCTACAACCATGAAACACTAAAATAATCTAACAAATATGCAGGGAATTAAACTATACAAAGAACACGTTACACATAAAACTATTAATCTAACATCAAAACAGAATTTCTATATGGATTACATCTACTACACGATTATCCTTACCTAATCTACATAGCAATTGAACTAATTTAAACTAACTAAAAGCTATTTTATCAAACTAATATGCACAAAAAAACGCTACAGCAACAGAATTTATACTAACCACTTTATAAAATCTACCTAAATCGCTATTCATAAAAACCAATCAAATGACTAAAAAATCAAAAACAACATAAACTATGGAAGGATTTATATAATCTACTGCTAATAAAAACATATTCAGACCTACCTACTGATAGGATAATACGAAGAAAATGCAGACACACAACAGCACATTTGGATCACATGCACATACCCAAAAAGATCAACATTGGATCGAAAATAAAGATTTAACTAAAACAAAACACCTAACACTCCTACGTGCTGGTTTATGCACGAAAAATCTATTCTAAGGCTGACAAAAAACAGAAAATCACAGCACACAAAGCTCACGCACAGATTAGGTTCTAACTAGAAGAAAGGGATGAGAAGACCCACCTCCAGGGTGATCCGACGACTGAGGCGAAGAAGAGAGCGGACTTTGCTTGATTCCATGCCACAAAGGACCTTAGTGATGTTGTCTAACATATCTTTGTTGTCTTCTTTGCAGGGATCCGCAAGTGGTAATGCTCCAAGGTTCAGGGTCGGCCGACCATGGAAGAGCGGGACCTCCACCATGATGGATACACTCCAGCTGCAGCTGCAAAGAGACAAATCAAAGGTTAGTTCCAGCAGGGGGTGAAGAAGGACAAGATCTAAAAATAAAAGAATGGAAGAAGAAGATGGCATCTCCATTGAAAATGGACTCCATGGATGAGGAAGAAGATGGGTGAGAGGGGCGGCTTGGTAGAAGGTGGAGTTGAGAAGAATCGTGCCCCTAGGGCATGAAAATCAAAGCAAAGACAAGACTGGTCTGGACTTCCCTCTCCCTTTTCACGATTTGGCGTATTTTGGCAATTTTCCAGAAACAGGCTTAAAATATAAATTATGCCTGGGTGCCTCTTTCTACAGGGGTTTTTTAGAAATATTTTATGATAAAAACATGAATGGGTATGCTGGAGTGGATCTACATCAATATTGGCTCAGATTTAAGGCTCAGATGGGCGGTTTGGATCCAAATCCTCCAAATCGGCTTCGAGATTTGAGCCGCTACACTATAAATGCATTAATTTCCTTAAATTAAGTCTGATTTCGATGAAATTCGAACCAAAGCTCTATAACATCATTATGCACCTAAGTGTATGCTTTAAATTTATAGATGATGCATTTATGCAGTGAAAACATGTTAAGAAAATGTAATATTTATGCATCATCACTTCTCTTATGGTCACTATGTCACACATGGTCTGCATGTCATATATCCATTGTCCAATGGCACACGTATGGAAGAATGTGATCCAAATGATATATCAAGTAGATGATCGCCCAATAAAGAAGAAGACGAAGAGGACAAAAAGGTGGAGGAGGAAGAAGAAGAATATGAAAGTCAAATAAGTGATAAGGAAGCATACTCGAGCTAGTGAAATACATCTTGTAATACATACCACATCACTTTCTCATACGCACCATCTATTTTAACATTATATCTTGCATATAATGTTATATTTTACGGTAACTTAGCATGTACATGTACAGTTCATGCATAGTTATAAAACTGATTCATGTAGGACCTTTAAATCTTTACATTTCATGCATATGTCATGTCCATGCTAAGATCAAGAGTTATGTAACTGATCCAAATAATATTTTTATTTGTTAAAATATGGTTCGTGGAGGTCGTAGTGGTCGAGCACCCAGCGGTCGAGGACCAAGTGAAGGCCATGGAACAACATTGGGTAGATGTCTTTGTGTTATATTTAAATATAGTCATTCATTATGTTTTTGCTTATATGTTGGTATAAAAATTGTTACTTGTTAATCGTCTTTATCGGATCCCAACTTATTGATAGTCAGTCTCAGCCTTCATCTTCACGTAATGCTTTGATAGGTATATCATTTAAATAATTATATACTTGATTAGTTTAAATGTGCATTGTGTGAATTTCTAACTCATTGTTCTATAGATGTTGTTTCGCCTGTACATGACCCACCTACACCAGTTACTCATACACATCACGAGTCAATGCCGGTTGGTATGTATATTTCCATAATGGTTAAAGTTATTTACTCAACATGTAGATAGAATGTGTACATGGATTTTCTTATTTTTGTACATCAGTCCAAGAAAGTTGTACTGATGTTGGGTCTTCTCAGTCTGACACACGATGACTCATTAAAATAGTGTATATCGATAGTCGACCATAAGTATTTCATTGTCACTTATCCAATACTTATCTTATAAATAGTGTATATCGATAGTCGATTGTTAATGTATACCAATTAATATGCAGCACAAGGTTCGAGACACAAGAAGTGATTCGAGAAATTAGGAAGTCACTAGTTCAGCATCTTTCAAGACTGGTCGCTTAATGGAAAGAGTACCTGAAGGAGGTATTGGACATATTATGATCCTCATTCATGGTATACAATCGTTTATCATAGCTAATGTGTTTCATATTTAATTTTTTTTATAGTCATGTATACTAACTTTCTGAAATTATTTGTAGGCTTCAAATCGCTTCGTGACTGCGAAGGAGGAGCAGGACACGAGGCTAGTATGGCAGAAGGTGGTTGTCATTCGATTTGCCGACATGCTTCACAATATGAAGACTGCAGCAATAAAAGTAGTGGGTGAAATAGATGATCCACTGTAGTGGAAGGGCCATGACCCTTCTACTCTCAGGACAAATTATTGGGATGCAATGTGCAACAAGTGGGCGAGCCATGAATTTTGAAATCGCTCAGCAAAGGCTACACAAAACCGAGAAAAGATGCCTGATGCCCATCTACACACAGGTGGTTCTAGGACTTTTGGGAGCCACCAGAAGAAAATGGTAATTTATCAATATATATATATATATATATATATATATATATATATATTGTCAAATTTATAAGTATTTATACATACTTTCTAATTGATTTTTTTATTATTTAACCTTACAAGAAGCCGAAAAAAGAGGTCATGTGCCTTACAAGGATGTGTTTGTTGAAACACATAAACGTAAGAGTACGAGAGAGTTTGTATCAGAAAAGGTGAGAGCGACAACGATATGTATTTATTATATTAATAAACATTATAATATACAAGTTATCATGAATTACATTATCATAAATATTATAATTCTTAATTATTAATTTATACTATAATCATTACTTTATAGGAGTCATACGAGTAGCAGATGGTAAAGCGATATAGCGATGACTTCACTCACCATCCGCCTTTTGATCCTGCAGCATGGGTGACTGCAACCGATGAATCCAAAAAAGGTCGAGTGTTCGGGTTTGGGAGTAATATGAACACCATGATAGTTGTTCCCTCCTCCAGCCAAGGCTCTCAGAGTTCTCCCACCAGCACCAACTCTCAGCGTCCGATTGACCCTGCTATTTCTTGGGATGGTGTTTGCCAACTTCTTCAGGACACAATGCATGACTTTTTATATGAAGCCATTCCCAACCTTGTCCATAATGAGTTGTGCAACTTTTTCGGGACAGAGAAACTTTGTCTGCCTTCAACATGAGCTCTAGTGCCCATCAGGTACGTATAACATTTATTTTAATACATATTTAAAGTTTCATGTCGTTAGATTTAAATACGTATATGCCTATCAACTCAAAACCTCAACATAAGAGACCCACGAATTTTTCTGAGAAATTCACTGTTTGCGTAGAATTGAGGTGTATACTTTCGTATGTTTACGTGATTGTAGCGCATAATTAGATATAATTTGACTATGCTTTGTATTTCGGATCATCATGAGCGAAACCCGAAATCGCGTAAGTATAATATATGAGTAAGAAGAGCCCAATTCTGGATGAATTAACTTCTAGAAATTTAAAGGTAAGTTCATAAAATATGTATTTAGTTTATCCTTGAATTTGGGACCTATACGAATAAAAAAATCTCGTCAGTGCATGTGAATTACGAGAATTGCTTATTGATAGTACATGAGTCGTAACGAGTGCATTTCTCGCAAACGATGAGAAATTTCTCAAAGAAGATTTGAACATTTCTTGTCAATCAAAAATTTGAAAATGAATAAATGATGTGTTGAAGACAATTTTTATTTTAAAAGCACTAAATGAGCATTTGTTTTTACAACATTTAATTATCCTTTTTGGATCTGAAGATGATCCAGACCCATTGGGCGACCCAGACCCATTGAGCGGCCTTCCATGTGGTCAGTGGTGGCCATGAGGACCGGCTGGTCAATGGTTGACTAGCTGGGCGGTGGCATTCTTGTAAAAGAATGTATTGCTTGAAAAGGGAGGGCCATGATTGGCAATGCCCTTGGTTCAAGGCCTCATGATGAGGCTTAAAGCTTCATCATGAGGGGCATCTTTCCAAGAGAGGAAGGCATGGGGCTGCGACCCATAGACTTTTGGTAATTGTTTTAAACCTTTTCAAAATGCAAGAAACGATTGGTTGTAAGGGGCGGTAGCCTTGGGGCTCCCCTTGTAAATTTCTCAAGATTTAAATGCTTTTACAAACCCTTCTCAAGTGGCATTTTTTAAAACCTTTTTGAAAGATTTGAAAAGAGGACTTTGATAGGTGGAGTGGGCGGCCATGGAGGGGCATGTTTCACCCCAGCCCTCCATCTTCCCACAATTAATCCTAGCCCTACGTTTTTAAAACCCTACCTACATAAACCTTCAAGAAAGAGAGAGAAGGCATCTTTGGGCGATTTTTCCTTGGAGTCTCTCTCTCTCATTCCTTTCTTCTTTCCCAAATTGTGTAAGTGGGTTTGCGTGGGTGCTAAGCACCACTTTGGTTGAATCTCCTAAGCTATAGCTTCCTCTCCATCGTTTGAAAGCCTTCAGAGGTGAGGTTTCGACCATTTTTTCATTCGCATGTCTTCTTGTTTTCGTTAAAAAGATGTATATGTTGTTCTTTGTTTCGTAATGGCATGAAACCAAATTCCCTATTATGCATTATATGATATGCATAGATTTTTTCAGTGGATTAGGTATTGCATGTTTGTTTTCTTTGATTTGGCAATGCTTTCCCATGCTTAGTCGTGTTTTGAATGGATTTGTAGCATGAGTTTTTCCTTTTTCTCAATGATGCGTTTCGGGGCTGCTTGTGCTTCTTTTTCCATTGCGAGATGGTGGCGTGGGTGTGGTCTGCTCGGTTGCAGCCACCACTCACGGTGGGGGAGGTAGCATCAACGCCGCCACCTTCACGGTTGGGTTGGGTGGCGGTTCGGGCTTGCACCTAGCCGAACTCGCCATCCCCTTCTCTCGCTCAGGTTGTCTCAGTCTGAACCAAGTTGGTTCAGACTGGACATTGGCACCCCGGGGTCTGAGCACGGGCTCAGACCGGCCTGGGGTGGCTTTCGGTGTGCCCAGATCACGCCGAGTGCTGGAAGAGCACTCAGGTGGTCTGGTGGCACTGGCGCCTTGTGGCACTGGCACTCTTATGGCAGGCGCAGGCTGCAGCGCCTTGCCCCTTCTCGGTTGGTGCAACCTGCACCTTCGTTGGTCTGGACATCACAATCCAAACCCGTACTCAGGGCCCGAGCGAAGGCTCCGGTCTGTACCAGACCTGGGGCAAGTGTTGCTACACATGAACTGATCCTGGTTCATGTGGCGCTTTGCATGCATTAACTGCAGGCAAGTCTGGACCGAATGTCCAGACTTATTGTCGGCTTTCTGGGGACCACCTGGTCCCATGGCGAGGCTCTGGATCTCTGTCCAGACCAGTGGGCTGCGTGGCCTGCAGGGCAGTAGTACCCAGCGTGGTTAGTGAATGGTGACTACGATTGGAAGGTTGCGAATGCCGGTTCGGGCAAGTCTGGACCAAATGTCCAAACTTGCCACCGAGTTTTCAGGGACCCCATGGTCCAGCTGCATGGGTCTGGACCTTTGTCAAGACCAGTGGGCCGCTAAGAGTTGCATAGCTGCAGCACTTTTTTAGAGTTTTGGGGAGGCCTCGCTCCCGAGTTGCACCTGGAGGTGCAGCTGCGACTCTTTGTCTGCAAATTGGGTTGGTGTGTGTTGCGGTTTTGGGGACAAGGCGTGGCCTTAGTGCAACCGGTATATGGGGTTGTTGTAGTGAATTGGGACAGTATCGTGGCCTTAATGACCATTTTGTTTAGTAGCACATCTCAAATGCACGACGATGTTTGTCATATCACCCCTTAGCAAAAGATTCTCCTTGATGCCGCTGCGGTAGCAAAAATATGTCATTATATGTGTGCTTTTTCATACGTTTGATGGCATTCCACTTATGTCATTTACGTGCATCATAGTTAGCACTTTACGCAAATATGTGGTTCGCGAAAAATGTAAAGCAAATTAACATTTATGAAATGATATGATTCAATGAAAAATGAGGAAACCGCGTGCTTATTGCTCTTGCACGAAATCAGAATTATTTGAATGCACTGGTTTAACAATTTGGATACTATGTCTTCCCGTTTAGTGTTCATGCCACTTGTCACTTGCACGTTATCTTGATGCGCATTACTTTGGTTTCGTATTTATGGTAAATACTCGAATGCAAGACAAAGTGAGATAATGTCTTATGATGATTATCGATTTCGTATTAGCTTTGTCGATGAGGTTGTTGTACCCATGTCTTGGAAGACTTATAGGAGGTTGGAACTCCATGGCGAGTTCAGTTTGGGGCGACACAGACCCCGTGACACGAGCTCACTAAAGATAACAACGTAATGTTACTTACACTTTTCCTGCTAAGTGCACCTCGTGCAATGTATGTTCTAGAGAGGGATTGCCTTAGATCGTTAGTTCTTATTGTGATTAAAGACTATCACAGCTATACTTAGTTTCTCTCTTTAGATATTCTAAACGGCATCACTACAAAGCACATACATGTATGCATGCACTGTTAAGATATTCTACCTGCTTCAGTTATGATTAAGTTCCCTTAACTCGTTAATTGGAATACCACGTTTCTAATGTCTATTGTGATCAAGATGTTAGTGTGTATACCACCGTGGCTAAATGTTTCTAACTGTCTCATCATAACGCACATTGTTTCACATTGTTATATTATTGGTTCTCACACTTGTCACAAGATGCACATATATGTCCACTTGTATCTATGCACAGTTCATAATACCTTATTTGTTATGCATGACAAATTCTCTTGGGCTGTTATATTGGTCGATTATGTTCTGTGATGTATATCTTATTATAAATGCTATGAATTGTGCAAATGGATTGTTGTGGTTGATTTCTCACTAGCTCGCAAGAGTACTGACCCTGTTTTATGGGGATGCAGGTGTTTGCTTCTAGGTGTGCGATGGAGCTCGATGTGCGGCGGAGGACATGAACCCACACTTCTAGAACATCAAAGATCTTGGCAGTGTTTTTGAAAAAGGGAATTGTTGTACTATTTGTAATATGTGATAAATAAAAGATGTTTCATATCCTTGTTGTTCTCTTTGTGATCCACCCAGAGTTTTTCCTCTCGTTCTCCCTTTCTGGTCTTTTTTCCGCTTTGCGCAATATTTTTCAAAAAAAAAAGTTCACCCTAAAATCTAAAGGATTTTTTCGAGTCGAAAATAACTGGGTCATCACATTTGGTATCAGAGCAGTGTTATAAAAGTGTGGTTCAAGTCTCTGCATGCATCGATCATCGCACTGTAAGTATGCTTAGCTCAATAAAATTAAGTTTTTATTGCTTAGTTACTTCTCCTGCATGTTTAGATCAAATTCTATTACATTTCGGGTGTCGTCCGATGTGAGACCCAGTTTCGTGTTTAAGCCTTGTATTTTTTGCTTAAGGCATCGAATGTCAGAACCAAGGGGTTCATTTACGCTTGTGGATATAGTTTTCCAAGCTAATTTGAGTCGACTCCTGCGAGAGTTGAAGTTCCTGACTAAGACCTAGGGAACTACTTGCGTAGTTCGTTGTTCTCGTTCCACATTGTGTTGGTGGAGACGATTGAAGCATCGTAGCGACGATCAAAAACTTTTATCCTAATGGTGTTGAAGACGATGTAGTTTGATAAGAATCATTGTGTAAGGCTCTAAGTGAGTGTTTTCCCTCTTTTCCAACTTGTTGGAATTGTTCGTGACCCTGTCTTTGGCAAAGGGTATCTTTTCAGATATGACCTTTTTGGACAAAAGGTTGAAGCCTTGTATGTGTCAGTTGAGCCTCTGTGTATTCTGTCGGAGGATGCTGTTGATCCCCAATCATTCTTGGTGATAAGAACGTGCATGATAGTGAGCGCCTAGCTTATGGCTTTTGTGTTGCCAATGATGGCACTCGACTTCTGAGAGGGTCATTGTTTGGGGTAGCATAACACCGATCTTCAAGGTGTTGTTGCTCTTGAGAGAGCACTGTGGGAACTCTTGTTTCCCAACCACTGTCAGGAGGATTGTGGAGAGATGACTCAGGTGGTGATTCCTGGTAGTGCCAATGATGTCGTTGGAGGGGTAACTCTTCAGCGATGTCGTTAGAGTGGTGATTCTCTAACGATGTCGTTAGGGTGGTGATGCTCTAATGATGCTGCTGGGGTGGTGATTCTCCAGTAATGCCGATAGAATGGTGATTCTCTAATGATGCTACTGAAGTGGTGACTCTTCAGTAATGCCATCAGGGTGGTGATTATCTAACGATGTCATTAGGGTGGTGATTCTCTAATAATGCTACTGGAGTGGTGATTCTCTAATAATGCTACTGGAGTAGTGATTCTCCAGTAATGCCGCTAGGGTGGTGATTCTCTAGCGATGCCATTAGAGTGGTGATTCTCTAATGAAGGTCGTTGAAGTGGTGATTCTCCAGTGACACCATTGGAGTTGTGACTCTTCAACGATGTTGTTAGAGTGGTGATTCTCTAACGATGCCATTAGGGTGGTGATGCTCTAATAATGCTACTGGGGTGGTGATTCTTCAGTAATGTTGTCAGGGTGATGATTCTCTGATGATGCCATTAGGGTGGTGATGCTCTAATGATGTTGCTGGGGTGGTGATTCTCCAGTAATGTCGTTAGGGTGGTGATTCTCTGATAATGCAATTAGGGTGGTGATTCTCTAATGATGTTGTTGAAGTGGTGACTCTTCAACAATGCCGGCAGGGTGGTGATTCTCTGACGATGCCATTAGGGTGGTGATTCCCTAATGATGTCGTTAGAGTGGTGATTCTCTAACGATGCCACTAGGGTGGTGATTCCCTAATGATGTCATATGAGTAATGATTCTCTTTGTTTTATTATGTTAGAGTGGTGATTCTCTAACGTTGGTCGTCTAGAATGGTGACTTTCTAGTGATAATGAACTTGTGTGTGTCGCTTGAGGTTGTTCGAGGAACGTGTTTATATGTCATGTTGCTGCATGATTTAGTTGTGACGTATTTTGCTTGAATTATGTGTAGTGTGCCCGATGATTTTTGAATGATTGCTGCGATTATTGTTTAGCGAGCATAGTTGTCAGACCTATCGATTAATTATTATGTCTTTTTGTCATGATAGATGACTTGGAAGACCAAATGCAACGATATTATGGGCACTGTGAGCAACCTTGCAGAGGTTGTGCAACAAGTGGTTACGATGCAACAGATGGGTGTGAACCTTCAACACGTAGCCCAAAGTGCGCAGAACATAAGTACGGTTACCTATAAGCATTTCATGGAATTGGATCATCTTGCTTTTGAGGGTAAGACAGACCCTGAAGCTGCGGAGTCGTGGATACATGAGATAGAACGTATTTTTCGCATTTTGGATGTCCTAGAGGAACAGAAAGTGAACTTTGGTACCTATCGTTTGAAATACCACGCTGAGAAGTGGTGGGACACGATCTCATCGGTTAAATTCAAAGACATGAATGTTACGTGAGATGAATTTGTTAAAGTTTTTAACTCTGCGTATTTTTTTAAGCATAAACAAAGTAAGAAGATGCAAGAATTCCTAGACCTGCAACAGGGGACGATGACCCTATCCGACTATATTACTAAGTTTCGTTTTTCTGAGCGATATTGTCCAAATGTTGATGTCGAGGAAAAGGAAAGAGCAATGAAGTTCGCTCGTGGTTTGAGGCCTACTCTGAGAACCAA
The DNA here is from genome assembly GCF_984573655.1 of Nuphar pumila. Lineage (NCBI taxonomy): Eukaryota > Viridiplantae > Streptophyta > Magnoliopsida > Nymphaeales > Nymphaeaceae > Nuphar > Nuphar pumila. The sequence continues at coordinate 97,336,990 of NC_143251.1, forward strand.
AGTGTTCACTAGCGGGCCAAAATCGCTCGAAGAGGCTATTGAGGTAGCTACTCTATTGGATGAAGACCAAGTCGAGCAGCAGACTGTGGTTTTTGTGATTATGAGTGAGAAGAATCCTAGTAAGATGGAGTCCTCACCACCTACTAGAAAGCGGAAGCGTCAGAAAGTACATCAGAACCGTCAACAAAGGCAATCCCAGCAGTCGAATGCTCATCGGAAGTGTCGACGATGCAACAAAGATCATTCTTTCGAAACTTGCCCTCACTACGATGGAAAGTGTTTCAAGTGTGGACAACCAGGGCATATTGCCAAGTTTTGTTCCAGGAAGTCTATTAGAGACTTAGTTGTTGCCGACTAGGCACCGTCAAACGTGATATGACCATTTTGGTCGTTGTTTGATGTTTTGTGATTTTGCGGACGAAATCCTTTTTAAGGAGGGTAGGATAAGACCCACAAATTTTTCTGAGAAATTCACTATTTGCGTAGAATTGAGGTGTATACTTTCGTATGTTTATGAGGTTGAAGTGCATAATTAGATATAATTTGACTATGCTTTGTATTTCGGATCATCATGAGCGAAATTCGAATTCACGTAAGTATAATATATGAGTAAGAAGTGCACAATTCTGGACGAATTAACTTCTGAAAATTTAAGGATAAGTTCATAATATATATTTAGTTTGTCCCTGAATTTGGAACCTATACGACGAAAAAATTATGTCAGTGCATGTGAATTACGAGAATTGCTTATCGATAGTACGTGAGTCATAACGAGTGCATTTCTCGCAGACGATGAGAAATTTCTCAAAGAAGATTTGAACATTTCATGTCAATAAAGAATTTGAAAATGAATAAATGATGTGTTGAAGTCAATTTTTATTTTAAAAGCACTAAATGAACATTTGTTTTTACAACATTTAATTATCATTTTTGGATCTGAAGATGATCCAGACCCATGGGGCGACCCAGACCCATTGGGCGGCCTTCCATGTGGACAGTGGTGGCCATGAGGACCGGCTGGTCAATGGTTGACCAGCTGGGCGGTGGCATTCTTGTAAAAGAATACATTGCTTGAAAAGGGAGGGCCACGATTGGCCATGCCCTTGGTTCAAGCCCTCATGATGAGGCTTAAAGCTTCATCATGAGGGGCGTCTTTTCAAGAGAGCATGGCCTTTTGGTAATTGTTTTAAACCTTTTCAAAATGCAAGAAACGATTGGTTGTAAGGGGCGGTAGCCTTGGGGCTCCCCTTGTAAATTTCTCAAGATTTAAATGCTTTTACAAACCCTTCTCAAGTGGCATTTTTGAAAACCTTTTTGAAAGATTTGAAAAGAGGACTTTGATAGGTGGAGTGGGCTGCCATGGAGGAGCGTGTTTCACCCTAGCCCTCCATCTTCCCTCAATTAATCCTAGCCCTACGTTTTTAAAAACCTACCTACATAAACCTTCAAGAAAGAGAAAGAAGGCATCTTTGGGCGATTTTTCCTTGGAGTCTCTCACTCTCATTTCTTTCTTTTTCCCCAAATCGTGTAAGTGGGTTTGCGTGGGTGCTAAGCACCACTTTGGTTGAATCTCCTAAGCTATAGCTTCCTCTCCCTCGTTTGAAAGCCTTCGGAGGTGAGGTTTCGACCATTTTTCCATTCGCATGTCTTCTTGTTTTCGTTAAAAAGATATATATGTTGTTCTTTCCTTCGTAATGGCATGAAACTGAATTCCCTATTATGCATTATATGATATGCATAGAGATTTTCGGTGGATTAGGTATTGCATGTTTGTTTTCTTTGATTTGGCAATGCTTTCCCATGCTTAGTCGTGTTTTGAATGGGTTTGTAGCATGAGTTTTTCCTTTTTCTCAATGATGTGTTTCATGGCTGCTTGTGCTTCTATTTCCATTAAGAGACGATGGCGTGGGTGTGGTCTGTGAAAGTGCACTAGGATCGAGGCAACGAGCACTAGAAGGGGGTGAATAGTGCTTTTAAAAAATTGTCTGCGGAATATTTAATGGTTTTGCAAATCTCAAAGCAAACACACAAAGAACACAAGATTTTATCCTGGTTCGGTCTAACCCGACCTACATCCAGTCCCCAAGCAAAACCCGCTTGAGATTTCCACTATCAACCTTGTAAACTACAAGATCACACAGACCATAACTGGTCCCACTTTCAGTAACAACCCTACTGAAAGCAAACAACTCTTTTACACCAAGGAGTCTTTCTTTTTACAGAAAATAAGTAACAACTTACAAAACAACCTATGAGCCTTCCTTTTGAATGCAAATGAGATGCAATTGGCTTTTGAGGTTGTTGAAATACTTTACTCACGAATTCACTATCTCTTAAAGTGACTTGAGTGAAAAACTGAAGTGAAAATATCACGTGAGTGAGAAAACAAATACTTGAATGAATAGGAGTGAAAAGCAATAAGTAAATGATTCAAATCGATTGAATTCTTGTTGTTTTGAGTGTAAAATGCACTCATATTTATAGTTAAAGTTTTCCATACGTTGAGGGTATGAAAGGGTATCAAAACTGTCCATTTTGAACGATCAAAACATTTGAAAAATGAAAAGACACGCCTTTTTGAAGTTTCAGGAAAACGGCAAAATTAGTCGATTGAAACATCAATTAGTCGACTAATAGTTAGTTATTAGTAGACTGACAGTTATCGTCGGTCGACTGATCTGTTAATCGAGCCGTTTGAAAATCTGAATTTTTGAAACTTAGTCGACTTGAGAAAAGTTAGTCGACTGATAATATCATCAGTAGACTGAAAAACCTTTTAGTCGACTGCTGCTAAAATCTTCTGAAAAACAAACATTCTGTTTGGTCGACTGATAAAAAACATTAGTCGACTGCTGCTAAATTTTCAGAAAACACATGTTCTGTCCAGTCGACTGATAAAACCATTAGTCGACTGCTGCTAATTTTCCAGAAAACAGACATTTTGTCCAGTCGACTGATAAAACCTTCGGTCGACTAATTTGACAAAAATGACTTTTTAGAAAATATGGCGCGAAAGGATTAGTCGACTGGTAAGTCTATTGGTCGACTAATAAACATGAAAATTTAAGAAAAGAGTTTTCTAAAAAGATTTTCAAGAGGGTTCTTTTTAGAAAAGTTTTTCTAAAGACTTTTAAGGTGAAATGCAACCTAAATATGCACTCTAAGTAAGGCTCTTACAAGAATCTAAGACTTTTAATGAATTAAACATTTGCACACAAGTCTTCAAAGATTCTTCATCGAATTCTTCAATTTCTTCATAGCCTTAGCTGAAATGCAGTTGATTCCACTTGCTCATCATAAAAACCTTGTACTTGAAGTATCATGTATGGCTTCATTGTCGTAACAATCTCCCCCTTTTTTATGATGACAAACTTAATCAAAGATGAAGCATTTAGATGCATAGATGGAGATTTTACTCCCCCTATCAATATGCTGCAAAACATTAAAAGTTAGCACATTTAAAGCACATATATCACATATTGATTGGTTTGCATTTCCATTCATCATTTCTTCATGCATTTAGAAATACATTAATTCAAAGCTTTCTTTTTCTCTTAATTTTGCATTTCTCATGCAAGATCTCCTGCAATGTAATTGCTATCATCTTTTTTTCCCCCTTTGTCAGAATCAAAAAGAGTAAGGGCAGAAATAGCATAAGCAAAATAGAGATACAAGTTTAAAATATTACAACCCATAAAGTATGAAAGTTCAGACAACAAAGATTAGAAAAGTGAGATGAGCAAAAACTTGATTGAAGTAATCTCTTTCTGAATTGAAGATAGTTGTTGAGTCACATCTTCACGAAAAGTATGTTGATGCAGCTCTAAAGCTTCTAGTCTCTGCATAACTTCAACATGGTCTTGACTTGTCAAAAATTTCTTTCTTTTTGCATGAGATGAAGGTGTCGCAGAAGGTGAAGGTTCAGAAATTGATGGTTCATTAGGATCAGATGGTTCAGTTTGATCAACATTTAAAGGAGGCAGATATTTAATTTTCATTCTTTTAAAAATTGTTTGATCAAAGAACTCTTTTTGCTCAATGTATTTTTCATTTGTTAAAGGAACTTTGAAATGTCTCCCAAATCTCTTGAGAAGTTCTTTTGTATACTTAGCCTGATTGATGAAGATTCCTTCTTTAGTTTGCTTTATTTGAAGTCCAAGGAAGTAGTTTAATTTGCCCATCAAGCTCATTTCAAACTCTTCATGCATAGCTTTAGCAAATTCTTTACAAAGAGAATCATTAGTAGAACCAAATATTATGTCATCAACATAAATTTGCACAATAAGAATATCTGAGTTACAATGTTTAATAAATAAAGTGGAGTCTACCCGACCAATGGAAAAACCAGATTGTTCTAGAAAATTTCGTAGTCTTTCATACCACGCTCTTGGTGCTTGTTTGAGTCCATACAAAGCTCTTTTCAATTTGTAGACTTTTTCTGGATTTCTGGATATTTCTCATTTTCAAAGCCTAGAGGTTGCTCTACATAAACTTCTTCATTGATGTGTCCATTTAAGAATGCACTCTTAACATCAATTTGATATAACTTGAAGTTCATGTAACTAGCAAAAGCAAGCATCATTCGAATTGACTCTAATCGAGCCACTGGTGCATAGGTTTCATCAAAATCTATGCATTCTTCTTGATTATAGCCTTGTGCCACTAGCCTTGCTTTGTTACGAATGACTTCACCATTTTCATCCAGCTTATTTCGGAAGACCCATCTTGTTCCAATTACCGGATGATCCTTTGGTCTATTAACTAGATCCCAAACATCATTCCTAGTAAATTGGTTAAGTTCTTCAGACATGGCCAAAAGCCAAAATTCATCAACACAAGCCTCATTGATATTCTTTGGTTCTAATTTAGATATGAAAGCAACATTTGCAATATATTTTTCTAACTGCCTTCTAGTTTGGACACCACTCTTTATTTCACCAATAACTTGTTCATGTGGAAGATTAGGAACTTCTTTCCAAACCGGTTGAAGAGGAATATTTTCTTGAGAAGTACTCTCTATCAAGGGTTCTTCTTGAAGTATTACTTCTTCTCCTTCGCTTAGAGGTATAACCTGCTCACAATTCTCATCAAATGCAACATGTAAAGATTCTTCAATACAAGATGTTCTTTTATTGAAAATACGATATGCTTTACTTCTAGAAGAATATCCAAGAAATATTGATTCATCTGATTTTGAATCAAACTTATCAAGATTATCTTTGGTATTTAACAAGAAACATTTACTACCAAAAATTTTGAAAATATGAGATCTTTGGTATACGATCATAATACAATTCAAAACATGCTTTATGTAAAATTGGTCGAATAAGAACACGATTTAAGACATAACATGTTGTATTAATTGCTTCAGCCCAAAAGTATTTTGGTAAATTTTTATCTTGAAGCATGGTTCTAGCACATTCTTGCAAAGTTCTATTCTTTCTTTCAACAACTCCATTTTGTGGAGCCGCTCTAGGAAAAGCAAAGTTGTGAGATATACCATGTAAATCATAAAACTTTAGAAAAGATTCATTTTCAAATTCACCACCATGATCACTACGAATTTTAATAATAGATGTAGATTTTTCATTTGTAATTCTTCTACAAAGTTTAGAAAATTCTGAAAAAGCATCATTTTTGCTTTTTAGAAAAATCACCCATGTAAACCGAGAATAATCATCTACTATAACAAAAGCATACTTGCTACCATTCAAACTTTGAATTCTAGATGGTCCAAATAGATCTAAATGTAAAAGTTCAAGAGGACGTTTTGTTGAAACTATATCTTTTGCTTTAAAAGAACTCTTGATTTGTTTACCCCTTTGACAAGCATCACATAAGTGATCTTTTTTATATGGTATTCTAGGTAGGCCTCTTACAAGATCATTCTTGGATAACTTTGAAATAATTTTAAAGTTAACATGTCCAAGTCTCTTGTGCCATAACCATTGAATTTCATTTGAAACAATAAGACATTTTTTATTAAAAGAGGGTAATTCATCTAGATATAGTTCGTACACATTGTTTCTTCTTTTACCTTTAAAAATGATCTTTTTAGATTGAAAATCAGAAATTAAGCATAAATCATTTTCAAAAGAAACATGAAAACCTTTATCACATAATTGACTAATAGATATTAAATTATGCATTAAACCATCTACTAAAAGAACATTTTCTATCAAGGAAAATTTTGGATTACCAATGTTACCAATACCTATCACTTTTCTCTTGTTTTTGTCACCAAAGGTGACGGTTCCTCCATCCTTATTTTGGAGGGTGGAAAATAACTCCGGCCTTCCAGTCATATGTTTGGAACAGCCGCTGTCCAATATCCATTTGCTCCTTATGTTGTGTACCTACAACAAAATCAGAAAACAGAGCATTTGACCCCTTTCTATTTTCAGGTCCATGAGAGTTAGTCTTAGGAACCCATATCCATTTGGATTTTGGTTTCCTTTGATAATAAATATTCTTTCTATAAAAGAATTTAGAATAAACATGTCTATAATAATCATATCTAGATGCATTTCTATTAGAACTAGAAAGTTTAGTTCTATGAACAAAAGGTTGAGAATAATGTCTTTGATTTTTCACCACATAGTTTGGTCTATTTTGAGTATCAAAGAAGCTATATCCCAATCCGGTTTTATTAACCGAGCATCTTTGAGAACCAAGAAGTTTTTCTAGATTCTCTTGACCATTTGTGAATTTGGTCACTATAGAAAGAAGATCATTTGACTTTTCTTTAAGACTAGATATTTCTTTTTGTAAGAGATTGGTTCTAACTCCAATTTCTTTTATCTCAAGTGCTTGGCAAGAATTTTCCTTCTTGAGATCTTCTATTTCTTGAAGTAACACTTTATTTTGAGAGTCAAGAGTTAAATTTTCAGTTTTTAACTCTTTATTTTTAGAACTAAGACTCTTGAATTTAGCATATAAATCATTAAATGCTTCAAATAACTCATCATAGTCAAATTGACATACCGAATCTTCTTGTGCTACAAAACACATGTTGGCGACTTCTTCATTTGATTCTTCATCGGAAGAGGAGTCACTATCATCCCAACATGCTTGAAATGCCTTTTTCTTCTTGAATTGGTCCTTGGGCTTGATTTTGAGAAGAGGACAATCTTTCTTGATATGTCCTGCCTTTTTGCAGTTAAAGCACTTTACTTCATTGAGAATGGAAGAATCTGCTTTCTTTGCCTTTCTTTGAAATCTTCCCTTTTTTATGAATCTTCTGAATTGCCTTGTGATGAGGGCAATATCTTCATCTTCATCTTCTTCTGAATTTTCTGAGTCAGAAGTAGCCTTAAAAGCAAGAGATTTCTTCTTAGGCTCTTTTTCTTGTCTGTCTTGAAGTTGGACCTCATATGCCATTATGTTACCAACTAAGTCTTCAAGAGTGAGAGTATTGAGATCATTTGCTTCTTCAATAGCAGTGGTTTTTCTCTCCCATTCAGGAGTTAAACACCTTAGAATCTTTCTGACTAAATCCACTTGTGAATATTCTTTTCCAAGGGATTTCAAAGTGTTAGTTATATCAGTCATTCTAGTTACCATGTCCGATATAGATTCATTTTGCTTCATTTTGAACAATTCAAATTTATGAACTAAAGAAGCAATTTTAGATTCCTTTACCTTTGACGTACCTTCGTGAGTTACTAGAAGAGTATGCCAAATTTCATTTGTTGTAGAGCATTGAGAGATGCGATTGAATTCTGCCTTGTCAACGCCACAATATAATGCATTCATGGCTTTGGCATTTAGTGAAGCAGTCTTCTTTTCATCATCGGTCCATCGGCTGAAATCAGTTGATGGAGTTTGGTACTTTTTTTTAAACAACTCTCCAGATATCGAGATCCATGGATTGCAAGAATATTGTCATTCTTACTTTCTAGTATCCATAGTTTGTTCTGTCGAAGATAGGAGGACGAACAGAGGAGCTTCCTTTTTGTGCTGAGATGTTGTAGTTTCCATGCTAGATGATGGTCAAATCAAAGTAATAGCAAACTTGTGCTCCGATACCAAATGAAAGTGCACTAGGATCGAGGCAACAAGCACTAGAGGGGGGGTGAATAGTGCTTTTAAAAATTGTCTGCGGAATATTTAATGGTTTTGCAAATCTCAAAGCAAACACACAAAGAACACAAGATTTTATCCTGGTTCGGTCTAACCCGACCTACATCCAGTCACCAAGCAAAACCCGCTTGAGATTTCCACTATCAACCTTGTAAACTACAAGATCACACAGACCATAACTGGTCCCACTTTCAGTAACAACCCTACTGAAAGCAAATAACTCCTTTACACCAAGGAGTCCTTCTTTTTACAGAAAATAAGTAACAACTTACAAAACAACCTATGAGCCTTCCTTTTGAATGCAAATGAGATGCAATTGGCTTTTGAGGTTGTTGAAATACTTTACTCACGAATTCACTATCTCTCAAAGTGATTTGAGTGAAAAACTGAAGTGAAAATATCACGTGAGTGAGAAAACAAATACTTGAATGAATAGGAGTGAAAAGCAATAAGTAAATTATTCAAATCGATTGAATTCTTGTTTTTTGAGTGTAAAATGCATTCATATTTATAGTTAAAGTTTTTCATACGTTGAGGGTATGAAAGGGTATCAAAACTGTCCATTTCGAACGATCAAAACGTTTGAAAAATGAAAAGACACACCTTTTTGAAGTTTCAGGAAAATGGCAAAATTAGTCAACTGAAACATCAGTTAGTCGACTAATAGTTAGTTATTAGTAGACTAACAGTTATCGTCGGTCGACTGATCTGTTAATCGAGCCGTTTGAAAATCTAAATTTTTGAAACTTAGTCGACTTGAGAAAAGTTAGTCGACTGATAATATCATCAGTAGACTGAAAAACCTTTTAGTCGACTGCTGCTAAAATCTTCTGAAAAACAAACATTCTGTTCGGTCGACTGATAAAAAGCATTAGTCGACTGCTGCTAAATTTTCAGAAAACACATGTTTGGTTCAGTCGACTGATAAAACCATTAGTCGACTGCTGCTAATTTTCCAGAAAACAGACATTCTGTCCAGTCGACTGATAAAACCTTTGGTCGACTAATTTGACAAAAATGACTTTTTAAAAAATATGGCGTGAAAGGATTAGTCGACTGGTAAGTCTATTGGTCGACTAATAAACATGAAAATTTAAGAAAAGAGTTTTCTAAAAAGATTTTCAAGAGGGTTCTTTTTAGAAAAGTTTTTCTAAAGACTTTTAAGGTGAAATGTAACCTAAATATGCACTCTAAGTAAGGATCTTACAAGAATCTAAGACTTTTAATGAATTAAACATTTGCACACAAGTCTTCAAAGATTCTTCATCGAATTCTTCAATTTCTTCATAGCCTTAGCTGAAATGCAGTTGATTCCACTTGCTCATCATCAAAACCTTGTACTTGAAGTATCATGTATGGCTTCATTGTCGTAACAGTCTGCTCGGTTGCAGCCACCACTCACGGTGGGGGACGTAGCAGCAACACTGCCACCTTCACGGTTGGGTTGGGTGGCGGTTCGGGCTTGCACCTAGCCGAACTCGCCATCCCCTTCTCTCTCTCAGGTTGTCTCAATCTAAACCAAGTTGGTTCAGACTGGACATTGGCACCCCGGGGTCTGAGCACAGGCTTAGACCGGCCTGGGGTGGCTTTCGATGTGCCCAGATCACGCCGAGTGCTGGAAGAGCACTCGGGTGGTCCGGTGGCGTTGGCGCCCATGCGCCATGCGCTGGCGCCCTTGTGGCGCTGGCACTCTTATGGCAGGCCCAGGCTGCAACACCCTGCCCCTTCTCGGTTGGTGCGACCTGCACCTTCGCTGGTCTGGACATCAGGATCCAGACCCATGCTCAGGGCTCGAGCGAAGGCTCCGGTTTGTGCCAGACCTGGGGCAAGTGTTGCTACACATGAACCGAGCCCGGTTCATTTGGCGCTTTGCATGCATTAGTTGCAGGCAAGTCTGGACCGAATGTCCAGACTTGTTGTCGGCTTTCTGGGGATCACCTAGTCCCATGGCGAGGGTCTGGACCTCTGTACAGACCAGTGGGCTGCGTGGCCTGCAGGGCAGCAGTACCCAGCGTGGTTAGTGAATGGAGACTACGGTTGGAAGGTTGCGAATGCCGGTTCAGGCAAGTCCGGACCAAATGTCCAGACTTGCCACCGAGTTTTCAGGGACCCCATGGTCCAACTGCATGGGTCTGGACCTTTGTCCAGACCAGTGGGCTGCTAAGAGTTGCGTAGCTGCAGCACTTTTATGGAGTTTTTGGGAGGCCTCTCTCCAGAGTTGTACCTGGAGGTGTGACTGCATCTCTTTGTCTGCAAATTGGGTTGGTGTGTGTTGCGGTTTTGGGGCCAAGGCATGGCCTTAGTGCAACCGGTATATGGGGTTGCTGCAGCGAATTGGGGCAGCATGTTGTCGGACCCCATTCCCGCTATTTTACGGTTTTTCACGTATTGTGGCCTCAATGACCATTTTGTTTAGTAGCACATCTCAAATGCACGACGATGGTTGTCATATCACTCCTTAGCAAAAGATTCTCCTTGATGCCGATGTGGTAGAAAAAATATATCGTTATATGTGTGCTTTTCCATACGTATAATGGAATTCCACTTATGTCATTTACGTGCATCATAGTTAGCACTTTACGCAAATATGTGGTTCACGAAAAATGAAAAGCAAATTAACATTTATGAAATGATATGATACAATGAAAAATAATGAAACTGCGTGCTTATTGCTTTTGCACGAAATCAGAATTATTTGAATGCACTGGTTCGACTATTCAGACACTATGTCTTCCCGTTTAGTGTTCGTGCCACTTGTCACTTGCGCGTTATCTTGATGTGCATTACTTTGGTTTCGTATTTATGGTGAATACTCGAATGCAAGACAAAGTGAGATAATGTCTTGTGATGATCATCGATTTTGTATTAGCTTTGTCGATGAGGTTGTTGTACCATGTCTTGGAAGACTTATGGGAGGTTGGAACTCCATGGTGATTTCAGTTTGAGGCGACAGACCCCGTGACACGAGCTCACTAAAGATAACAATGTAATGTTACTTACACTTTTCTTGCTAAGTGCACCTCGTGCAATGTATGTTCTAGAGAGGCCTTGCCTTAGATCATTAGTTCTTATTGCAATTAAAGACTATCACAGCTACACTTAGTTCCAATCTTTAGATATGCTAAACGGCATCACTACAATGCACATACATGTACGCACGCACTGTTAATATATTCTACCTGCTTCAGTTATGATTAAGTTCCCTTAACTCGTTAATTGCAATACCATGTTTCTAATGTCTATTGTGATCAAGATGTTAGTGTGTATATCACTGTGGCTAAATATTTCTAACTGTCTCATCATAACGCACATTGTTTCACATGGTTATATTATTGGTTCTCACACTTGTCACAAGATGCACATATATGTTTACTTGTATCTATGAACAGTTCATAATACCTTATCTGTTCTGCATGACAAATTCTCTTGGGTTGTTACATTCATCGATTATGTTCTTTGATGCATATCTTATTATAAATGCTATGAATTGGGCAAATGGATTGTTGTGGTTGATTTCTCACCAGCTCGCAAGAGTACTGACCCTGTTTTATGGGGATACAGGTGTTTGCTTCTAGGTGTGCGATGGAGCTTGATGTGCGGTGGAGGACATGAACTCACACTTCTAGAACATCAAAGATCTTGGCAGTGTTTTTGAAAAAGGGAATTGTTGTACTATTTGTAATATGTGATAAATAAAAGATGTTTTATATCCTTGTTGTTCTCCCTGTGATCCACCCAGAGTTTTTCCACTTGTTCTCCCTTTCTGGTCTTTTTTATGCTTTGCGTAATGTTTTTCAAAAAAAAAGGTCACCCTAAAATCTAAAGGATTTTTCCGAGTCGGAAATTCTGGGTCGTCACACAACACATATATGCATTATTGAATCACTATTATATTTATTTGACAGCCTTAGAACACATTTATGCATGATTGAATCACTATAAATTTTTTTTAACAATGTTGAAATACATATATGCATGATTGAATCACTATGAAATTTTATGTATAGCATTAAAACACATGTATGCATGATTGAATCACTATAACATTTTTTTGACAATGTTGGAATACATATATGCATGATTGAATCACTATGAAATTTTATTGATAGCATTAGAATACATGTATGTATGATTGAATCACTATAAAACTTTTTTGACAGCCTTAAAACACATATATGCATGATTGAATCACTATGAATTTTTTTGACAGCCTTGGAACACATATATAAATGATTGAATCAGTATGAATTTTTTTTTACAACCTTAGAACACATACATGCTTGATTTAATCACTATAAAATTTTTTGACTGCCTTATAATACATATGTGCATGATTGAATCACTATGAAAGTTTTTTTACAACCTTAGAACACATGTAAGCATGATTTCATCACTATGAAATTTTTTTGACAACCTTAGAACACATATATGCATAATTGAATCACTACAAAAAGTTTTTGGCAGCATTAGAACATATATATGTATGATTGAATCACTATAAAAAAAAATTGATAACCTTAGAACACATATATGCATGATTGAATCACTATGAAATTTTTTTGACAACCTTAGACCATATATATGTATGATTGAATCACTATAAATTTTATTTGACAACCTTATAACACATATATGCATGATTGAATCACTATAAATGTTTTTTGACACCTTTAGAACATATATATGCATGATTGAATCACTATAAAAATTTTATGACAGCTTTTGAACACATATATGCATGATTAAATCGCTATAAATTTTTTTTTACTACCTTAGAACACATATATGCATGATTGAATTACTATGAAATTTTTTGACAACCTTAGAACACATATATGCATGCTTGAATAACTAAAAAAAAAATTTAACAGCATTAGAACATATATATGCATGATTGAATCACTATAATTTTTTTTTGATAACCTTAAAACACATATATGCATGATTGAATCACTATGAATTTTTTTTTACAACATTAGACCATATATATATATGATTGAATCACTATAAATTTTATTTGACAACCTTAGAACACATATATGCATGATTGAATCACTATAATTTTTTTTTACACCTTTAGAACACATATATGCATGATTGAATCACTATAAAATTTTTATGACAGCCCTAGAACACATATATGCATGATTGAATCACTATGAATTTTTTTTTACAACCTTAGAACACATATATGCATGATTGAATCACTATGAAATTCTTTTGATAACCTTAGAACACATATATGCATGATCGAATCACTATGAACTTTTATTGACAACTTTAGAACACATATATGCATGATTGAATCACTATGAAATTTATTTGACAGCATTAAAAAACAAATATGCATGCTTGAATCACTATGACATTTTTTTGACAACCTTAGAATACTTATCTACATGATTGAATCACTATTAATTTTTTTTGTCAGCCTTAGAACAGATATATAAATGATTGAATCAGTATGCTTTTTTTTTATAGCCTTAGAACACATATATGCATGATTGAATCACTATGATTTTTTTTTACAACCTTAGAAGACATATATGCATGATTGAATCACTATGAATTTTTTTTTATAACCTTAGAAAACATATATGCATGATCGAATCACTATGAACTTTTATTGACAGCCTTAGAATACATATATGCATGATTGAATCACTATAAAATTTATTTGACAGCCTTAAAAAACATATATGCATGTTTGAATCACTATGCATTTTTTTGACAACCTTAGAACACATATATGCATGATTGAATCACTATGAAATTTTTTTGTCAGCCATAAAACAAATATATAAATGACTGATTCAGTATGGAATTCTTTTGACAGCCTTAGAACACATATATGCATGATTGAATCACTATAATTTTTTGTTGACAACCTTAGAACTCTATTATCATCACAAAATTTTACTTTTGCAAATCAAACTGACCTTTGAAATTTTTTTTGAAAATAACTCACCTCTGTTTTAAAATGCAGGATAATTCCGAAGAATGGGACTCGTCTGTCGGTATGAGGTTCAACTGTTTCTGGTACCTTTACCAGGGGTAATTGAACCAAGGATCAAAAGTGTGCTTAGTTTTGCTCAACTTGTCGAAATCGTGTTTTATTTCCTAAATGCACAAGGAATCAGGTATGTGCTTTGAATTTTCTGAAAATGCAGGTTTGAAAACATGATGTTTGCTTCGAATATTTGAAATACTTGGAAATTCTTGGAAAAGATAATACTTTGAAAATCATGAGCCTTGTTGAAAAAATGTTTCTGAGAAAGTAAAAATCGATTTATGAAGAAATCTTGAAATTTTGTGAAAATCGATTCTAAGAAATTTGAAATAACTTTGGGAAAGGTTTGAATTTTGAATTTTAAAATTGAAGATGTTAGGATTTGGAAAATCATGAGTTTGAACTTGAGAAACACTTTAAATATCCTTTGAAAACTCAATGTTTTTAAGAAAATCGATTTCTGTATTAAACTTAGAAAATTTTGAGAAAATCGATTTCTTGGAATTGGAATTGAAATTTACAAATGAATGAAATGAATGAATATGGATTTGAAAGACTTGATTTTGAGGAATTGAAAAAATCCTTTTGTATTTTTGAGAAATGTAGTGCATTTTGAAGTTAGCCTAAGAGTGTAGGCTGAATGTGGCTAATACGAAGACCACAAATCTGGGTCTCATTCGTATTCTGACTATGGCCATAAATACAAATTCCACCGAGTTTGTCAACTCCATAAGAGCTAGTGCACGTGCCATTCGTGTATGCCATAGTGGATTTGTAAAGAATGTGCATGAATTAGCATACATAGTAGTTATATATCAAAGTTTAAAACTATATGCAATGCAAAATCCTAATCTAAGCAGAAATTGAAATTCTTATTCCAAATTTAATTACAATTTACATCACTAATTGAATTTAAATACAGGAAAATAAAGTCTTCAGTATCCCTGCAAAACTAGAAAAATGGATTAGTGAATATATGTTGGCTTTTCTAGGTTTATCCAGCAATATCTGGAAATTGCTGGATTTTGCTAGATATAAGTCTTTTCCATGATTCCCTAATATAAACTTAATGAAATATGAAATAAAACTAAACAAATAATAAAGATCAGATTTGAAAATTCGAAATTGGGGTCAAAATGACCAAAATACCCCTGATAGCAAGACTATGGCCTTGAAATCAGGGTTTTCAGAAAGATATTTGGTAAAATACAACTTTTGAAATTCAAATAAGGACAAACTAAACCAAATATGATATGACATGATTAAAAATGAGAAAATTAGGGTTTAGAATTTTGAAATTGAGGTCAAATAACCAAATTACCCCTGATAGCAAGACTATGGCCTTGAAATCAGGGTTTTTCAGAAAATATTTTGGTAAAAACTTTATGTTTAGGGTTTAAATGAAGTCAAGTAAACATAAAATTAATCATGAGGCATCCTAATATGATTATAAACATGAAAAACCCCTAAAAACATGAACTTGTACACGAAAATCATAAAATATCATGAAAATCACAATTTTTGCAGTGTTTCTGGATCCTGCAGGTACCCTGTTTTGTAATTTGATCCATTCAAGCATTAAATGGATTCCAAAATTCATAGAAATCGACACCTACACTTGTTATCATCCTAAAACTATATTGTAATCATAAAATTATATTTTTAACATTATTCCAATTCAAAAATTGCATTAAAACCCTAAAATAAGCTATTTTAACCCATGGTCACAGACCAATTTCAGTGCTAGACCCAAATCAGGGATCAACTCACCATGAAAGTTCTTTAAATTTTACATAGGTAAACTTGACTGAAAAACAAAAATTTTCCTTTTTACATATTGGAAAAACCATCTTCGATGAGGGAGAAACCCTTCCGACAATCTGGACTTAAATATAATGAATCTAACATTGGTTAAAACAGATACTTCCGATTGAAAATACAGAAACAAATAGCAAACTTCATCAAAAAATCTTGAAATTTCATCAGTGAATATTAGACATAAAAATAATAAACTTCCTTTTTTATAGATCATGATTCGGATCTATGGTTTGAGATCTATGATCATTACAAGTCTGATTAGGGTTTTGGTAAACCCTATCGTGTTTTAAATTTAAAATTCGACTCTCTGAAACAGGAAAAATACTAAACAGTGGCAAACAATTATCAAACTTTCACAGTAAATATTTCACATCAACATGAATCCACTGCACATTACGGATCGCGAATCAAATATTGGATGAGAGAAATAACACAACTTCAAGTTACCTATGAATTTCAACAACGATTCTAAATGATTGAAAATCACGGTTTAATCTTTTATTTTTTTAACAGGTTCCCGAATCCCAAAACATCTTATTTTTTTAAAGTAGTTCACTGACATATCCTTGTATTACATATAAAAAAATCAAAAATTTACAGTGAGTATTTAAATACGAACTAACATGCTCTTTATTAATCTAAGCTTAAAACACACAAAAATTTGAGAAAACTCAATAAAACATGCTTGAATCAATGAAAACAATAAAAAAATACTTAAACAGTAAAACTAAATTAATTTCTATGCTGGAATACATGTAATAAACATTAATAGGTAAAAAAATTAAATAAAACACAGGGAATTCATGGCTGAAATTGCTTTCACCT
The DNA here is from genome assembly GCF_984573655.1 of Nuphar pumila. Classification (NCBI taxonomy): domain Eukaryota; kingdom Viridiplantae; phylum Streptophyta; class Magnoliopsida; order Nymphaeales; family Nymphaeaceae; genus Nuphar; species Nuphar pumila. The sequence goes on from NC_143251.1 coordinate 97,353,725, forward strand.
TTGAAATCATGGATTTAACCCATTTAACGAGTAAATCTCACGTTTCTTTGGTTAAGAACGTAGAAAACATACCTTTCATTGATTCTAACGGATTAGAATCCTGGAAAACAGCATGGAATAAGTTTAGATCATCTTATTGGATTAAACTTTAGGTTCTTGATGGTGATTCCATGGTTTAAACCATGAAAAGGGAGGCTCCCATGGTGAAATCTATTGAAAAATCATAAAAAAATAATAAAAACTATCAAAAAATACTAAGGAATCCTACCTTGGATGGTACAGCAATGGAGGGAGCAGCTGGGATGAGAGAGAAGGTCCAAGAAACTGCTGAGAAATCCTTAGGGGTCGACCTCCCCTCTAGCCTCTTTAAATAGAAAAAAATTAGGTTAAAAAAATGCTAATTAATTCCAATTTTGTCCCTTTTAAAAACCTATCTCAAACAATTAGTGGGGGCGATTTTTCCTAATTGAATTTGACTCTTGACCTTCCTAATTAATCCCCTAACTAACCTAAGACTGCTAATTAGACCTCTAATTGACCTAAAGACCCCAAATGTGACGCCATTTGGGTTTTTCAAAAACCTAATTTTTTAAAACTTTAAAATCAAAGTTAGAAACTAGAGTGAAGATAGGGGTTTTTTAAATTAAATTTTGACTCACCTAGACATCTAACCTAGGTAGGACATTGACTAATCCTAGTCTAACCCTGACTTTTACAAATGTGGGGCCACCTTCAGTGGGCCCCACTTGAATTTTCAAAAATGATTTTAAAGCTTGAAATTGAGAGAATTTTCAAATGATCTTCAAAAGTAATCTTGAAATTAAAAGTTTTGAAATGGCATAGAGTTCCAACTGGGTCAGAACTCCTCTGGATGTGGCACCAACTGAGTGGGCTCACATCAGGTTTAGAAAAATTTGAAATAAACACTAAAAATAACTTTGGAAAGGGGTTAAAATCAATAATTGAAATTCAGAATTTTTGAAAATAGAGTCTCAAGCGAATTAGGACTTCGGGTTAGAGTCCTGGATTTTTAGGACTCTGAGATTTTGGGTTTTAAAAGCCAAATGAAGGATCTTTTGAAAAGATTTTATCAAAAATGGTCAAACAAGTCAGAAAATACAGTCACGGTTAGACTCCTAACTCAATCAGAACTCTGAAATAGAGTCCTCAATTAACTGGACTCTAAAAAATGACCTAATTTTTGAAAAACAAATGAAAATAACAAAAATAGAAGTAAAAACAGACTCTAGAATAGACTTCTGACTAGATTAGGACTCTGGGACAGAGTCCTGATCGGACTGAAACTCTAGATTTTTTGTTGGTATTTTCTGAAAAATAGATGAAAGATCTTGTGAAAACAATAACAAATATTGGAATAAAACAGAGTTCTGATTCAACTGAGACTCTGGGAACATAGTGCTAATTGAACTAGGACTCTCAGATTTTTGGATTTTTTGAGAAAACAAATAAGAGAATTTTGAAAAACAATTGAAAACAGTATATAATTGAAGTTTTGGTTCAGAGTCCTGATCTAATTAGGACTCTGAGAAAGAGTCCTGATTCAATCAAAACTCTAAGAATTTTGGTTTTTCTAGTAAGCAAATGATGAATTTTAAGCAAAGCTTTTGAAAACCAGTGAAAATGGAGTGAGAAAACAAACTTTGGATAGAGTCCTGATTTGACCAGGACTCTGGGGCAGAGTCATGATTCTATCAGGACTCTAGGATAAAACCTTGGAATTTTGAAATTCTTTGATAAAAGTATAACAGTTTTGATAGATGAAAAGAATTTTGAAAGATTCTCTCAAAATTGAAATCAGAATCAGAGTCCTGATCCAACTAGGACTCTCTGAACAAAGTCCTGTTTTGACTGAAACTCTGAGTTTTTGACTCATTTTGAAAGATTTGGTTAAAAACAGGTAAAAATAGTGACAAAAGACAGAGTCCTAGTCCGACTGGAGCTCTGAAGAAGAGTCCTAATCCGACTGGGATTCTTGAAGAAGAGTCCTAATCCAACTAGGACTCTGGGATTTTGGCCAAAACGATAGATTTTGAAAGGTTTTCACCAAAACAGGTAGAAAAGGTAGTAAAAAGTAGAGTTATGATCCGACTGGGACTCTGAAAAAAGAGTCATGATCCAACTAGGACTCTAAGATTTTGGCCAAAACGGAAGAAACGGACGAGGGATATGACCATAATTGTTTAAAATCAGAATGGTGTTTTAAAAAAAGTTCAAAAAAGATTCAAACAGATGAAAATACAGAGTCCTGATCCAACTAGAACTCTAAATTTTTTGAGATTTTTGTTAAATGAAGGAATCCAGAAGCGACACCACCTAAATGGATCTTATCTAAGAATTGAAATCAGTTGAAATTGAGTTTGAAATGAATCCAGATTGTTTTCTGAGAAAACACTTTAAAATATAAGGTCCTAGGGGTTGGCAAATGACATAATGTTGATTAAAAACCCAGGTTTTAAAATTGATTTTGAAAGAAAAATTTTAAAACCCAAATCTGGATTAAATATTTTGAAAACAAGAGTTCTGGATCTCGATGATGAGATGCAATGCAATGCAATGAAATGACATGTCAAATGCATGCAATGATATGCAGTCACATATAAAATGTAAGTACTGGATGAAGGTGAAAATTTGGGGTGTTTACAGATGCCCCTCTTTGCTACTAAGCCGGTTGTAAGCCGAGCTTAGTGGCAAAGAAAAACACACCAAATTTGGACTATAAACATGCCCCAGTTAGAAAAATCTGGCTGGGTGTGAAAGAATTAATTCAGATGATGATGATAGATAGGGAATAGAGAACAAAGAAGAAGATTCACCTCATCGAAATGAGGCTCAGGCTTAGCCCTTAACCTGGATGGGACGGGAAACGAAATACCTCATAAGAATGAGGCTCAGGTTTAACCCCTTGACCTGATCGAGGATGATACCTCATGAAAAAATGAGGTTCTGGCTTAACCCTTAACCTGAAAGGGGATGATACCTCGTGGAAAAATGAGGCTCAGGCTTAACCCTTAACCTGAAAGGGGACGATACCTCATGGAAAAATGAGGTTCAGGCTTAACCCTTAACCTGAAAGGGGACGATACCTCATGGAAAAACAAGGTTCAGGCTTAACCCTTAACCTGAAAGGGGACGATACCTCGTGGAAAAACAAGGTTCAGGCTTAACCCTTAACCTGAAAGGGGACGATACCTCATAGAAAAACAAGGCTGAGGCTTGACCCTTAACCTGAAAGGGGACGATACCTCATGGAAAAACAAGGTTCAGGCTTAACCCTTAACCTGAAAGGGGACAATACCTCGTAGAAAAATAAGGCTCAGGCTTAACCCCTAACCTGAAAGGGGACGATACCTCGTGGAAAAATAAGGCTCAGGCTTAACCCTTAACCTGAAGGGGACGATACCTCATGGAAAAATAAGGCTCAGGCTTAACCCTTAACCTGAAAGGGGATGATACTTCATGGAAAAATGAGGCTCAGGCTTAACCCTTAACCTGAAAAGGGACGATGCCTCATGGAAAAACGAGGCTCGGGCTTAACCCTTAACCTGAAAGGGGACGATACCTCATGAAAAAATGAGGCTCAAGCTTAACACTTAACCTGAAAGGGGACGATACCTCGTGGAAAAATGAGGCTCAGGCTTAACTCTTAACCTGAAAGGGGACAATAAACAGAATCCTCAAATGAAGAAACCATGATGGGACCTTCGAATTTTACACAATAAATCCGAGAGGGGTTTGCAAAAGGAAGAAAGGGGGTTCCCTAAAGCTTAAAAAGGGATTGATCTTGGGCGTCTCATCGCTGAGACTGAATGGCTTTTAAGACAGATGATCTTTTTGCAGAAAATTCAGGTTTAACCCTTACCCTGAACAGGAACTGTCTATGGTGGGACAGTGGGGAGCACAGGGAAGTGTGCGAATCTGAGAGCCCAGACGCTCAGATCAAAACCAGAAGGGAAGGATCTTGGACAACTCTCATCATCCGATCCTAAAAGGGATAACAACAACGCCTGGATACATCAGAATAGACATCAAGTTCTCACTTCATGTCAGGATAACTTGAAAAGATTGCCAATAAGATAAAAAGTGTAGTTGATTGAAAAATGATTGAAATGTAAGTATATTTATATGAGTTCCCTCTTTTCTACCTGAAGTATTACCTCCAACTGGACTTAACTTCGTAGAATTAAGATTCGAATTCAAATTGCCTGCAATTGACTTTCTTTTAAGGAGGCTATCAATTTCCTTGATATGAACGGAAAAGAAAGAATTCTCATTGTGAAAGCAATTGGTGAAAGGATATTGATAAAAGAATTTCACAAAATTAAAGAAGATTCTTGGCAGATTCGGCAGTTTGATATCCTGGGATTCTTTTCTCAGAATGGTCTTTCTGCCTGTACTCTTTTTTTTCGACAGAATTAGAGCTTTTTGGGTTTCTGGGAAATTCATTACATCATCCTTCATTTTGGAGATGTCCTAGTTTTTTCTCTCTTTTTAGAAGGGTACATCACAAACTCCTTCATCTTGGAGATGTTCGGATCCTTCTTTGCCTCAGGGATTATATTGACGATATTCGCTCATTGGCTGGTGGTCTCTTGATGATAGCTGAAATTAAATATCTTTTAGGGTTTGTCGAAAGGCTCATCGCAGTCGCCTTCATCTTGACGGTGCTCTGAACTTTCTCTGGAAGTATCTGTCACAAACTCCTTCATCTCGGAGATGATCCAAATCTTCTTTAGCCCTGGGGGTCTAACTCGCATAATTCGTCTTCATCTTGACGACAATTGAGAGATCCCTTTTGCAGATATTTAATTGCAGCTTGGGTGATTGGGGAAGATATAGATTGGATGAACTTTTTTTTTTATCGCTCAAGATATTTCCACGGCCTCATCTTTGCAAGAATGATGTTTAAAAATGTGTCATAGCTTCGATCAATATTAATCACTTATGGCTTTGCAACAACATTGAATTTTCTTTGCTGGCCATATTAAAGATTTATTCTTCATCCCTTTGGTTGGCCAATAGAAAGAATTTGGATTTTGAATCTTTTTTCGCAAAAGCTTCACTCTTTTTGGAAGTAATGTTGAAGGTAATCTGAGGTAATTCTTTTTATGCAATAAAAGATTTTTGAGATCAACAACTATTTTTCATGACCAATTGGCAAAATATTCTTGAAATCCTTGATAAAAGAAATTGCTTGAGATCTAAATGACGCATCTGTGGCTAGATTCTCCTCTCCTTTCCCCAAAGGAGAGACTCAGGCTTGACCCTTACCTGAACGGGTAACAAAAGGTACTCCTCTCTTCCCTAAAGAGGAGGTGCTTGCAAAACAAACTTTCGAAGAGAAATAAAGTTTTCGTCAAAACTCCCTATTTCTAGGTTTCTCTTATGGAAAGGGGGCTGCTAACAAAAGTTGGAAGGATATCATAGAGAAACGAGTCCATCACACTCTCCCTGAAAAAGGGTCCTCGACGACGGGAGTGGCCTAACAAAAGACATTTAGGATTACAAGGATGACGAGCTTCCGTCGAAACTCTCCCTAGAAAAAGGGTTCCTTGTATGATAATAATGATTGTTTTGCAAACTGTTCGTGAAGCACGAGTCCCTTCAAACTCTCCCTATAAAAAAGGGTTCAACGAACGAACAATAAAGACATGCAAAAAGAACGAGCTCCCTCGAACTCTCCCTGAAAAAAGGGTCTCTCGCAAGAGAAAATGATTAACGATTGATTCTGAACTAGCTGGCAGACGGATTCGACATAAAAGTCGAATCTCGAAAGACTATGATTGCAGGATACGACTCGAAGGTCGGAAAGATATGATTGACTTTGATAAAATTTGTTAACCCAAAGGTTTCGCTTGCTAAAAATTTGATGACTTGAGGTCTGACTAACAAAATAGATGACCCGAAGGTATGCTTGATAGACTGGAATGACCCAAGGGTCTGACAAAGATTGTTTGGTTCGCAGATCTGAAGATTAACATTGAGTCTGAACCTCAATGTGAGATTTATGTTGCGACCAGTATGAAGACCGAACTTTGACAAAGTACCAGTACAAGCACTGGATTTTAAAAGATTATCAGTACGAGCACTGGATTCTAAAAGATTACCAGTACGAGCACTGGATTTTGAAAGGTTACTAGTACGAGCACTGGATTTTGAAAGATTACCAATACGAGCACTGGATTTTGAAAGATTACCAGTACGAGCACTAGATTTTAAAAGATTACCAATACGAGCACTAGATTTTAAAAAATTACCAGTACGAGCACTGGATTTTGAAAGGTTACCAATACGAGCACTGGATTCTGAAAGATTACCCATACAAATACAAGATTTGGTAAAGCAACCAAGGTGAGGTTGGATTTCATAAAAGGACAAATTTGAAAGTTAGATTTAACCGGACCAGCGAAAAACTGGGTTCGGTCAGAAGCTTTGAATCAGAGTTTAAATCTTCAAGGAAAGACTAGATGAATTGGATTTTGAAAGAGAATTCGAGTCAGAACTTAGATCTTCTAGACCAATTGCTAAATTTGTAGGAAAGTTTGAGTGGAAGTTCAAACTTTCAAAAAAAAGCTAAACGAATTGGATTTGGAAGGAAATTCGAGTCGGAACTCGGATTTTCTAGACCAATTCTGAATTGAATTTTGAAAAAAATTCGAGTCAGAACTCAGATCTTCTAGACCAATTCAAGACATTTGAAGGAAATAGAATTAGATGAACTGGATTTGGAAGAAAATTCGAGTCGGAACTCGGATTTTCTAGACCAATTCTGAATTGGATTTGAAAGAAAATTCAAGTCGGAACTCGGATCTTCTAGACCAATTCAAGACATTTGAAGGAAAGAGAATTAGATGAATTGGATTTGGAAGAAAATTTGGGTCGGAACTCGAATTTTCTAGACCAATTCTGAATTGGATTTAGAAGAAAATTCGAGTCGGAACTCGGATCTTCTAGACCAATTCAAGACATTTGAAGGAAATAGAATTAGATGAACTGAATTTGGAAAAAAAATTCGAGTCGGAACTCGGATTTTCTACACCAATTCTGAATTCGATTTGGAAGAAAATTCGAGTCGGAACTCGGATCTTCTAGACCAATTCAAGACATTTAAAGGAAAGAGAATTAGATGAACTAGATTTGGAAGAAAATTTGAGTCGAAACTTGGATTTTCTAGACCAATTCTGAATTGGATTTAGAAGAAAATTCGAGTCAGAACTCGGATCTTCTAGACCAATTCAAGACATTTGAAGGAAATAAAACTAGATGAATATAATCCGGTTTTGGAAACATTGACTAGGAAGAAATCAGATTTAAGGGTTTCAACCAGTAAAACAGGATTTAGCAAAGTACCAGCACGCACACCGGATTTTAGAAGGACACCAATACGAACACTGGATTTTAAAAGATTTGCCAGTACGAGCATTGGGTTTTGAAAGATTGTTGATTGATTGTAATAGGGGATTTTCAATCTTCACCCTCACAATGACTTGGACAAATGCCACTGGTCTCAGGATTTATCCATTATCCCGAATGGGAATTAGATACAGATGTAAAATGGATGCATGCAAATGCAAATGAATGCAAAATGATGTAAGTGGGTGCATATGTATGCAAAATGAGAGATTTGTTTGATCCTGCCTGCACATAGGGTATTTTGAATGGAAGACGAGTTTATAACAAAATGCCTCAGTATATTCTGGGAAGAAAAAGAGTATTCAGATAAAAACATAATTGGTCATTTATTGGAGAAACTTTATTGAAGAATATAGAAGTTTTCTAAGTGTAGAATTTTTTCAAGTGTCAGGCATTGATAGGATCGGGTAATTCTACCCCGTCTGCATTAATCAGACGATATGAATTATGTGGTAGTGCTTCTTTCACCACGTAGGGTCCTTCCCAGTTTGGTGACCATTTTCCACGTGGACGGTGCCTGAGATGAGTCGTTGATCTAAGGACCAGGTCATTAACTTAAAATCTTCTTTTGATGACTGACTTGGCGTATTGCCTTGCTATCCTCTGACGATAAGACTGGGCATGCTCTGCGGCTTTAAGTCTTCTCTCATCGAGTAGGTCTAGTTGTACCAATCTTTGTTGTTGATATTGATCGAGTGGTAGCTCTAGAAGAGATGCAAATTTAAGAGTGGGTTTTTGAACATGAAGAGGTAGCACCACCTCGGTCCCATAAACAAGTTCTGAGGGAGTTGCATTGGTCGGGGTTTGAATGGTGGTTTGATATGCCCAGAGTGCATCATGGATTTTCTCGTCCCAATCACGACCCGTCTCAACGGTTCTTTCCAAGATGTCGATCAAACTTTTATTTGTCGATTCTGCTTGGTTGTTCCCTTGGGGATAATAAGGAGTTGAAAAATTATGGTGAATTTTGAATTTCGAACAAAAGATCTTCATTCTTTCATTCTTTAAATGAGTACCATTATCTGACACAATATCATGCGGTATACCGAAACGACAAAGAATGTTCTTATGAATGAACAAGACCACATGTCGACCTTCCACTGTACGCAAAGTGACGGCTTTAACCTACTTGGTGAAGTACTCTGTTGCGGCAAGGAAATATTTATGACCATTGGAAGCGGAAGGAGTGATGGGTCCCACGACATTGAAGGCCCACATAGAGAATGGCCATGGAGACACGACTGATTTCAAGTACGTAGCTGGCGCATGAATGGAAGGTGCGTGTACCTGACATGGAACACACTTCTTTACAAAGCGATAGCAATCTTGTTGCATGGTTTTCCAATAATATCCTGCTCGAATGATCTGCTTAACAAGGGTTTGGTAGCCGACATGACCACCGCAAATGCCTTCATGCGCTTCTCGCACGACTTCTTTGGCTTCTTCTTCATCTAAGCACCTAGAATACTCAGAACTGAACCCACGACGATAAAGAACATTGGCAAGAATAAAATAACGGGCAGACATATGCTGAATCGCTTTTTGCTCCCTCTTTGATAATCCTGGTGGAAGCTCACCAGTTTCAATGAAATTTTTAATATCTTGGTACCAAGGCTTCTTTTTTTGTTCCGCCTGATTAACTTGCATTATTGGAATGAAGGCAGGTTGATCAAGTCTGCCAATTTCAAAAGAACGACAGAATTCTTCACTTCTGAAAGACATAATGGAGCCTAGGCTGGCCAAACCGTCAGCTATTTGATTAAACTCTCTTTTGGTATGGAAAAGCTGAAATTCATCAAAATTGTTGATGAGGGCTAGAACGATCTTTTGGTAAGGAAGCAACTTCTGGTCTTTTACCTGCCATTCAACTTTGACTTGGCTGACGACGAGCAATGAATCATCGAAAGCGTGTACTTTCTTAGCATTGAAGTCTTGCAAAATTCTCATACCTTGTATTAAAGCTTCATACTCGGCCATATTATGAGTATATTTCAGTTTCAGAGAAAAGGGGATCATCTCTTTCTCTGGTGTGATCAGCAAGATTGTGATTCCTATGCCGACCATATTCTTGGAACCATCGAAAAATAAATTTCAAACTGGAGACTGCTGAATATTGCAGATCCACTCATCAGGGAAATCATCCTCGGCTTTAACATCTTCTGCCAAAGGAAAATCTGCCAATTGGTCTGCAATTGCTTGGCCTTTGATAGATTGCTGAGAAACATATTTCAAGTCATACTGCATCAAGAGGACTTGCCACTTGGCAATCCGTCCACTGAGAAATGGTTGTTCGAGAATATACTTAAGAGGATTAAGTTTTGAGAGAATCTTGACTTCTGATGCTAACAGGTAATGCCTCAACTTCTGACACATCCAAACCAGTGCTAGACATGTCTTCTCTATCTGAGAGTACTTTTTCTCGTAGTCAATAAAAGTCTTGCTTACATAGTAGATGGCATGCTCAATCAGACTGCCTTCCTCATACTATGCTAAGAATCCACCACAAGCGGCTTGGTTAACTGAAACATACAGCAAAAGAGACTTTCCTAATTCTGGTGGCTTCAGAACGGGTGGGTTAAGAAGATATTTCTTGATACGATCAAACGATTGCTGATACTCTGGTCCCCATTCAAACTTCACTCTTTTCCTGAGTAAATGATTGAAAGGCTCACATCTCATGGCAAGATTAGATATGAATCTCTGAATTGATTGCATACGTCCCTGAAGACTACGCAATTCTTTGAGAGTGGTTGGAGGTGACATATCAATGATGGCCTTTGCTTTGGCGGGATCTATTTTTATTCCCCTTTTGCTGACCAAGAAGCCTAATAACTTGCCTAATTCAACTCCGAAGACACACTTCTGAGGGTTGAGTCTTAGCTTATAAAGAATAAGTCGCTTGAAGACCTGACTTAAAGCATCGATATGGTCTTCTTCTTCCTTGAATTTGACTAGGATATCATCAACGTATGCATCCATGGTCTTGTGTATCTGGTCATGGAATATGGCGGCCATCGCGCGTTGATAGGTTGTTCCGACATTCTTGAGCCCAAACGGCATGACTGTATAACAGAAAGTGCCCCATGGCGTAGTGAATGATGTTTTGGATTGGTCACGAGCGGCCAGTTTGATTTGATTATATCCGGAGTATCCATCCATAAAAGAGAATATGGCATGACCAGTCGTGCTATCGACCAAGAGATCAATATTTGGGAGCGGATAATCATCCTTAGGAGTAGCCTTATTGAGATCACGGAAGTCGATACAGATTCGAACTTTACCATTCTTCTTGGGAACGGCTACAATATTTGCCAACCAATCCAGATAATCTATTGCTCGAATGAACTCTGCTTTAAGTAAATCCTCAAGTCCTTCCTTGACCTGCTGCTCGATTCGAGGATCCATCTTCTTTAACTTCTGCTTAACTGGTTTTGCATCAGGCTTCAAAACGAGGCGATGTTCCACCAATTTAGGATCTAACCCTGGCATATCCTCATAAGTCCATGCGAACACTTTCTGATACTGCTTGAGAAAATTGGTGAGTTTTTTCTTCTCATCTGTGCTTAGACTGGTACCGATCTTGAGAATTTTAGGATTATCCTCTGAACCAATATTGATGTCTTCAGTTGGATCCTGAACTAGGGTCAATGGCTCATCTTGTTTCTGAATCGCTGCAAATTTTGGCAACCCTGGAAGTGCTGAATGAAATTCTGCCATTTCTTCTGGCTGCTTTGTATTCTTACTGTCCTCTGCTCTTGCCATGACCCGATAGATCTTTGCAGTTTTCGATGTGATTGAAGAATTGATGGCTAATCTCCTTATTGATTGAGAAGACATTCTGAAATTTTGAAAAGGAATAGCTTTTTAGAAAAAGTTCATTCATTATGGCATAAATTGCATGAAATGAAGAAGGATAAGAACAATGAATTTTGAAGACAAATTGCAGATGAGTAAGAAAAAGATGGCATCCAGATAGATGAGAAAATTGATAGCTTTATTGAAGACTTGAAATGGAATGATGACTCTGCTTTTTGGTGATCTTCACATCCATCTTCGTTGTTCGGCCTCTGACCTTTTTCTTATTGTGGGCCTTTCTTGAGTTGGCCCTGATTTCCTCAGTCAATAACTTACTTAGTATTCTCTGAAACAACGAATACATCTGTGGGTCGATGTCATCATTAGCTCGTTGACTTCCATTTCCGGCAGATTGTGAAGAGGTCATTTCTTGCACTGAAGCTGATGGGGAACTGATAAGCTGGATTGGCGCGGTTTTCTTTCCGGACCTCGTCTGCACCATTTAAGGATGCAAGTGATCTCTGCAGGGCAAAACTGAGGATTAGCTGCTGAAAACGGTTTTAAATAGGAAGTATTTGTTGAATATCTGGTAGACAATTTGAAGGATGTCCCATTACTAGAGACTGAGTCATCGCTGGAGTCACGACAATTGCGCTGCTATTCTTTGCAAAATAAACAACTGAAAATACGCCTTGTTACCTAGGCGAGGTCGTCAAACCAAGATAGGATGAAAATTAAAGGAATTTTATTGAAGAAAAAACATGATTAAACTTGACAAAAGGGAGCGGGTCGAACAATTTTTCACCACTCCTGATAATCATTGGACACTCGAGGACCAGAAAAAATAGTGAGAGTAACAAAAGAATCTCAGCCATGTCTGGCAGAATGGTATTCTCCAGACCACTGATCTGATGTGAGATCGAACTCTGGCAAGATCCTTGATAGTAGACGAATTTTTATGCACCTCTGTCTCTGAGAGAACTACCTGACACACCGCTCTGGATGGTAGTATGCGCAGAAGAATGGGCCAAGTAGCCTAAACCGCTTGTCGTATGCGTAAGTATATCTGGGAGGTGATTCTTGACGATCAAAATAGTCCCACACGACTTCTTCCTCCTGAAGGTTATCGATCAAGAATCAGTATCGCGCAACTGAAAGAAGCTTTTCACCATTGTATCTGAATGAACTGGCTTGGGTTGGCACATGTCGAAGGAACCAAGATTGCAATGCATAAGTGCACCCTTCGACTAGGATTGATTCTCCGAGTGTGAAACGGGTCAACCCTCGATACAGAAAAGCGAGTGCGGCCATGGCTATGGAGAGGCAGCTGGTCTGTCGACTTCCCCACCTTCGCAGAAGTTAAACTATCCTGATATCCATGTAATTTTGTCTATTTGGAAAGAGAGCTAATCCCACAGTGCATAAGACCATTGCATGATGGATTCTCTCTCGAGCTGTTCGAGATAAGAAGCTGACTTTTGCAAATGCTCCATACTGTTTGTAGATTTCGAGTAGGTTCACATATTCATTTCCATCCTCCTCGATCAATGGCCAAGACTTGCGTCCTGTCATGCGAGCTAAAGCGTCTCGGGGATCTAGACCTTTGACATTTATCAAAAATTGATTCTCCAGTGGTTCTCCAGGCTGACCAGCTGGTTCAGGTAATCCCATAATCTCCAAGAATTCGTCCATCAATAAAGTCATTTCCCCCCATGGGAACTAGAAGGTACTAGTGCTCAGATTCCACCATTTTGCCAGTGCGTGGATCAAATTGTCGTTAACTGTCTGCTTTCCCACTGCGGATGCCAGTTCCAATCCACAATCATCCAAATGGTCCGAAAACATACGAGAAAAGTTTTTGAGCCATGAATAATACCACCGGGGAATGAAGGATCTGGTGATGAGGACTCGATGTCCAGAAAGACCTTGTCGCACCTCGTAGGAGATGTGACCCTCAGGAAAGACTGAATCAAGTTGACTAGATGCCATCAGGACTGGAAATCATGGAAAATTTGGAATAAGACTCAGGAAAATACAAGATTTTGAAAAAGATGCAGGCAGGATAAAAATGAAGCTGGAAATTCGAGATCCAGAAGAACGAAAGGATAAAAAATCACCTAGAGTTTTGAAGGAAATAGAGGATTTTTCTGAAAATCGTCCAGGGTTTGAATAAAACAAGAATTTTAGACAGTATATGGAAACAGATGGGAAAATTGGGGATTTTTTAAAATCATCCAATGTTTTTGGAAAAACTTATAAAAAAATGTAATGAAAGAAATTGACATTCAATCACATCCTGTACAAACAAGTATGCACATACAGCATTCTCTAAAAGCTGACTCTAGATGCACAAGTTTTGAAATAGCTTTAGGACCTTAATCCTAACTCTAAGGTTCAGATCAACTGTGTTCAATCATGCTATGCCTATATACTCGAGTCGAGGCTCGATGTACGTGGCATAAAATCAATTTCTCTGGTTCTAAGTTCCAGTTTTCCAACATCCTTGAGTACCTGCCGATATATGTTGGACTATGGCCCTTGGTACGTGGCAGGGGGGCGTTAACCCAAATAGGTGGCCCAGTTGTGGGGCTTTGTCCCGAACTATGGTTCTGGAAGAAAGCCCAGCAACGTGAAGATCGGGTAAATATAGGTGGGGTGGTTTTTGAAAACATGAGCACATGCAAGAAAATCAGATGACTCTAAGTCCTAAAGAGATAGAATTTTGAAATATTTGAAGAAGCAAGCATTGTTTTCATACAATTCCTAGATTTAGGAGTGTTGTATTAGACCTAAGTCTATGTGAGCATGAATAATTCTCCTCAATATGGTCCTGCCAAACCATACCTAGTCTACATGCAATCCATGTCAGCTCGATTCAAGTCTAGGCTCCTAGGTTCACATGATATCATGAAATAAAAGCTTACATTCCATGGAACACGATTTTGACAATTTTAACTAAGTTAAGCACACAATTGATCAGGCGAAGACAGGTCCCATCACGATCGCCAAACCTGTTATCATCGCAAAATTTTACTTTTGCAAATCAAACTGACCTTTGAAAAAGTTTTTGAAAATAATTCACCTCCGTTTTAAAATGCAGGATAATTCCGAAGAATGGGACTCGCCTGTCGGTACGAGGTTCAACCGTTCCTGGCGCCTTTACCAGGGGTAATTGAACCAAGGATCAAAAGTGTGCTTAGCTTTGCTCAACTTGTTTAAATCGTGTTTTATTTCCTAAATGCACAAAGAATCAGGTATGTGCTATGAATTTTTTGAAAATGCAGGTTTGAAAACATGATGTTTGCTTCGAATATTTGAAATACTTGGAAATTCTTGGAAAAGATAGTACTTTGAAAATCATGAGCCTTGTTGAGAAAATGTTTCTGAGAAAGTAAAAATTGATTTATGAAGAAATCTTGAAATTTTGTGAAAATCGATTCTAAGAAATTTGAAATAACTTTGGGAAAGGTTTGAATTTTGAATTTTGGAATTGAAGATGTTAGGATTTGGAAAATCATGAGTTTGAACTTGAGAAACACTTGAAATATCCTTTGAAAACTCAATGTTTTTAAGAAAATCGATTTTTGTATTAAACTTAGAAAAAATTGAGAAAATCGATTTCTTGGAATTGGAATTGAAATTTACAAATGAATGAAATGAATGAACATGGATTTGAAAGATTTGATTTTGAGGAATTAAAAAAATCCTTTTGTATTTTTGAGAAATGCAGTGCATTTTGAAGTTAGCCTAAGAGTGTAGGCTGAATGTGGCTAATACGAAGATCACAAATTTGGGTCTCATTCGTATTCTGACTATGGCCATAAATACAAATTCCACCAATTTTGTCAACTCCATAAGAGCTAGTGCATGTGCCATTCATGTATACCATAGTGGATTTGTAAAGAATGTGCATGAATTGGCATGCATAGCAGTTATATATCAAAGTTTAAAACTATATGCAATGCAAAATCCTAATCTAAGTAGAAATTGAAATTCTTATTCCAAATTTAATTACAATTTACATCACTAAATGAATTTAAATACAGGAAAATAAAGTCTTCAATATCCCTACAAAACTAGAAAAATAGATTAGTGAATATATGTTGGCTTTTCTAGGTTTATCCAGCAATATCTGGAAATTGCTGGATTTTGCTAGATATAAGTCTTTTTCCATGATTCCCTAATATAAACTTAATGAAATATAAAATAAAACTAAACAAATAATAAAGATGAGATTTGAAAATTTGAAATTGTGGTCCAAATGACCAAAATACCTCTGATAGCAAGACTATGGCCTTGAAATCAGGGTTTTCAGAAAGATATTTGGTAAAATACAACTTTTGAAATTCAAATAAGGATAAACTAAACCAAATATGATATGCCATGATTAAAAATGAGAAAATTAGGGTTTAGAATTTTGAAATTGAGGTCAAATCACCAAATTACCCCTGATAGCAAGATTATGGCCTTGAAATCAGGGTTTTTCAGAAAATATTTTGGCAAAAACTTTGGGTTTAGGGTTTAAATGAAGTCAAGTAAACATAAAATTAATCATGAAGCATCCTAATATGATTCTAAACATGAACAAACCCTAAAAACATGAACTTGTACACGAAAATCATAAAATATCATGAAAATCACAATTTTTGCAGTGTTTCTGGATCCTGCAGGTACCCTGTTTTGTAATTTGATCCATTCAAGCATCAAATGGATTCCAAAATTCATAAAAATCAACACCGGAACTTGTTATAACTCTAAAACCATATTGGAATCATAAAATTGTATTTTTAACATTATTTCAATTCAAAAATTGCATTAAAACCCTAAAATAAGCTATTTTAATCCATGGTCACAGACCAGTTTCAGTGTTAGACCCGAATCAGGGGTCAACTCACAATGAAAATTCCTGAACTTTTACATAGGTAAACTAGACAGAAAAACAGAAATTTTCCTTTTTTACAGATTGGAAAAACCATCTTCGATGAGGGAGAAACCCTTCCGGCAATCTGGACTTAAATATAACGAATCTAACATTGGTTAAAACAGATACTTCCGGTTGAAAATATAGAAACAAATAACAAACTTCATCAAAAATTCTTGAAATTTCCGTAGTGAACAGTAGACATAAAAATAATAAACTTCTTTTTTTACAGATTATGATTCGGATCTACGGTTTGAGATCTATGATCATTACAAGTCTGATTAGGGTTTTGGTAAACCCTAACGAGTTTTAAATTTAAAATGCGACTCTATGAAAGAGGAAAATTACTAAACAGAGGCAAAAAATTATCAAAATTTCCCAGTAATGGAGGGAGCAAATAAAGGTCCAAGAAACTTCTGAGAAAAATAATAATGAATCCTACCTTGGATGGTGCAGCAATGGAGGGAGCAGCTGGGAGGAGAGAGAAGGTCCAAGAAACTTCTGAGAAAGACTTAGGGGTCGACCTCCCCTCTAGCCTCTTTAAATAGAAAAAAATTAGGTTAAAAAAAAGGCTAATTAATTCCAATTTTGTCCCTTTTAAAAACCTATCTCAAACAATTAGTGGGGGGCGATTTTTCCTAATTGAATTTGACTCTTGACCTTCCTAATTAAGCCCTTAACTAACCTAAGACTGCTAATTAGACCTCTAATTGACCTAAAGACACTAAATGTGGCGCCATTTGGGTTTTTCAAAAACCTAATTTTTTAAAACTTTAAAATCAAAGTTAGAAACTAGAGTGAAGATAGGGGTTTTTAAAATTAAATTTTGACTCACCTAGACATCTAACCTAGGTAGGAAATTGACTAATCCTAGTGTAACCCTGACTTTTACAAATGTGGCGCCACCTTGAGTGGGCCCCACTTGAATTTTCAAAAATGATTTTAAAGCTTGAAATTGAGAGAATTTTCAAAAGATCTTCAAAAGTAATCTTGAAATTAAAAGTTTTGAAATGGCATAGAGTTCCAACTGGGTCAGAACTCCTCTGGATGTGGCGCCAACTGAGTGGGCCCACATCAGGTTTAGAAAATTTTGAAATAAACACTAAAAATAACTTTGAAAAGGGGTTAAAATCAACAATTGAAATTCAGATTTTTTGAAAATAGAGTCTCAAACGAACTAGGACTCCGGGTTAGAGTCCTGGATTTTTAGGACTCTAAGATTTTGGGTTTTAAAAGCCAAATGAAGGAGCTTTTGAAAAGATTTTATCAAAAATGGTAAAACAAGTCAGAAAATACAGTCAAGGTTAGACTCTTAACTCAATCAGAACTATGAAATAGAGTCCTGAATTAACTGGACTCTACAAAATAATCTAATTTTTGAAAAACAAATGAAAATAACAAAAATAGAAGTAAAAACAGACTCTAGAACAGACTCCTGACTGGATTAGGACTCTGGGACAGAGTCCTGGTCGGACTGAAACTCTAGATTTTTTTGGTATTTTCTGAAAAACAGATGAAAGAACTTGTGAAAATAGTGAAAACAATAACAAATATTGGAATAAAACAGAGTTCTGATTTAACTGAGACTATGAAAACAGAGTGCTAATTGAACTAGGACTCTCAGATTTTTGGATTTTCTGAGAAAACAAATAAGAGAATTTTGAAAAACAGTTGAAAATAGTATAAAATTGAAGTTTTTGTTTAGAGTCCTAATCTAATTAGGACTCTGAGAAAGAGTCCTGATTCAATCAGAACTCTAAGAATTTTGGTTTTTCTAGTAAGCAAATGATGAATTTTAAGCAAAGCTTTTGAAAACCAGTGAAAATGGAGTGAGAAAACAAACTTTGGATAGAGTCCTGATTTGACCAGAACTCTGGGGCAGAGTCCTGATTCTATCAGGACTTTAGGATAAAACCTTGGAATTTTGAAATTCTTTGATAAAAGTGTAACAGCTTTGATAGATGGAAAGAATTTTGAAAGATTCTCTCAAAATTGAAATCAGGATCAGAGTCCTGATCCAACTAGGACTCTCTGAACAGAGTCCTGTTTTGACTGAAACTCTGAGTTTTTGACTCATTTTGAAAGATTTGGTTAAAAACAGGTAAAAATAGTGACAAAAGACAGTGTCCTAGTCCGACTGGAGCTCTGAAGAAGAGTACTAATTCGACTGGGATTCTTGAAGAAGAGTCCTAATTCAACTAGGACTCTGGGATTTTGGCCAAAACGGTAGATTTTGAAAGGTTTTCTCCAAAACGGGTAGAAAAGGTAGTAAAAAGTAAAGTTATGATCCGACTGGGACTCTGGAAAAAGAGTCCTGATCCAACTAGGACTCCAAGATTTTGGCTAAAATGGAAGAAACAGACGAGGGATATGACCATAACTGGTTTAAAATCAGAATGATGTTTTAAAAAAAGTTCAAAAAGATTCAAACAGATGAAAATACAGAGTCCTAATCCAACTAGGACTCTAAAATTTTTGAGATTTTTGTTAAATGAAGAAATCCAGAAGCGACACCACCTAAATGGATCTCATCTAAGAATTGAAATCAGTTGAAATTGAGTTTGAAATGAATCCAGATTGTTTTCTGAGAAAACACTTTAAAATATAAGGTCCTGGGGGTTGGCAAATGACATAATGTTGATTAAAAACCCGGGTTTTAAAATTGATTTTGAAAGAAAAGTTTTAAAACCCAAATCTGGATTAAATATTTTGAAAACAAGAGTTCTGGATCTCGATGATAAGATGCAATGACATGCAATGCTATGCAATGCAATGAAATGACATGTCAAATGCATGCAATGATATGCAGTGACATATGAAATGTAAGTACTAGATGAAGGTGAAAATTTGGGGTGTTTACAAACTCATATATGCATGATTGAATCACTATGAATTTTTTTTTATTGCCTTTTAACACATATATGCATGATTGAATTACTATAAAAGTTTTTTGACAACCTTAGAACACATATAAGCATGATTTCATCACTATGAAATTTTTTTGGCAACCTATGCATTCTATTAATGTCCTTCACTTTATTGCTAATCTATGTGTCATTCAGCCATGTTACTTTGATTGCCTTAGATTAGGTGCATTGCGTATAATTTATTTCATTATATTTTATTTATCAATACTAATATTTCAGTTCTCTTGTAGGATGCTGAAGATAATCAGCGTAGAGGAGCTTATGAAGTCATGGACGAAGTCGAGATAATGAAGAGGATGATGCTCCAAATCTTGGCAAGGAGTAGCTTCATGTGTTGAATTTGTTTCACGTATTTGTTGTTTCAAACGAAACTCTTTGTATATATTCACTTATAACTAATTAGAACTTGGCAAGGATTATACTGGGTTGTTAAATTTGTTTCACTTATAACTCGTGTTAAATTTGTTTCACCTACTTTGTATATGTATTTTTTATGTGTACTTTGTTTTTTATACACAGGTTATATAAATTGTATAACGAGAAATTTTTTCTCGATATTTATATTTCAAATAAAATTGTTTTATTTTTTTAAAATTCAGCAATGGATTTTTCAAAGAAATTCAGTCGCAAAATGGCGACAGTATTTGGCGATGAATAATATCCGTCGTAAATTTAGCAACGAATTGGGGACGGATATTTATCTGTCTCAAAAATTGAATCAGTCGATGTTTTGCGATAGAATATGATCCAACGTTGATCTGTTGCTAAATTGGCAATAGAATTTAAAGACGGATATGTATCTGTCGCAAAACCAAATAAGTACTTATTTAGCGACAAACTTGCGATGAATCATGGCATTCGTTAATCTGTCGTAAATTAGCGATGAAAGTAGCGATAGATCAGTTTTGTTGCTAATTAGTGACCAAGGAATTACGACGGATGCTATCCATCGCTAAACCATCGCCAATTCGTCGTGAAACAGTTCAGCGACGGATTACCGTCGGATAGCGTTCATCGCTAATTCGCAGATTTCTTGTAGTGGGACCACACCCGATAAAACCATATTTTTTATCATTTTTACATTGAAAAATTGCGGGTCTTAATTGGAAATCAGGTCGGGTACGGGTCTAGTATAAAATTTCACAAACTATACCAGGGTTCATATATTAATCAAACTTTCAGGTTCGAACCCGGATCTTAATCGGGTCTTCTTATTTTTCACCATACCCGAACCCTATAGGATTTAGCTCGGGTCGGGTTCGGGTAAACCAGACCTGTTGACACCCCTAATCTGAGTCTGAGTTTGGACATGGAACAGGAGAATCTTTTAGCTTTTTATAACTTTTGTATGTTAAGAATTGTTAGATTTAATCAGACGCCAACCATTTACAAATCAAAGCTTTCTTGGTCATTAACGCATGGGCGAGCGTGTGTATATTTGCGCGCGTACACACACACGTGCACATGCGCGCATATATAATGTTTTGAGTGGTCCATTCAGATTGTTTTATTTTTATTTTTTTTGTGAGAAAGATAATTCATTTATTCAGATAATGATAAAGAAAGGAGTTAGGACCGGTGACGAGGAATCAACAAAATCCTATTACAGAAAACCGAAATTATAAGAAAATTAACATTGTTGAATGTCACTATTAAGATGTTTAACCAGAGGCATAACTTAAGTGTTCTAATTATTACCTTTCTTACTTGCAAGGCCAATGGGTCCACAAGATTCATGGTCCTAGCTGACCCGGTTCCATATTCGCTGGACATGGTTTAAAGAATCAAAATATCAATCCTGGTAAAAAGATGCATTGGACTTTTAAGTAAACAAGTGAGGCATTTCATATGGGTCGAAGCTTTTCTTTTTTTCTTTTTTTTGCTTTTGGGAGAAAAAAGATAAAGTTAGGTTTACTAAACCAAACCAAACTCAAAACTAAATCCAAAGTTCAATTGACCAAATTAACCAGGTACCAAGTGAATTGTGCATTTGGGTCGATGTTGAAGCACACTTTTATTTTGATCGATCCACATTCTAGTAGGTCCAGCTCATCCTAAGCTGCACAATGCAGAAAATGGAACTTGTAAGTGGATATAGACAAAAGACCTGTTTCGGCAGATCTGGTCTTGTCTGATCTTGTTGCATCAGAATCAGGTTTTAGAACTCGAATTTACAGGAATTAAAATCCCAAAATCAGGAACTGAGTCATGAGATTGGTTCCTGGACCTATATTTCACACATGCATACGCAATACGACATGGTTTTTTATGTACTAATTCAATATGTCTGTCATAGAATAGAAGCTTGGCATTAAGGGACAAGTAGAAAACAGGAATAGCAAAGTGAGCACGTGAGAGACCAAAAGCAGGTGACCTAAGAGCACTATATGAAGTTATTCAGCAGTGACACTTGTGTTAAGAGTGCCTAATCAAAAGCAGCTCTGTCCTCTCTTTTCATTTAAGAAACATGTCAGAAAATGCGGATGAAGGTGCGCTATCACTGTCATGATGCTAAGTTGAGGCCAATTTGTGGGGGTGGGGGGCCACATGATGCACAGAGCCTTGTATGTTTGTGAGCTGTTTTATTGCTTTCCCTCACATGGCCTTCACCTTTCATGTAGAGTTGTTGGATTAGGTTGGTGTACTCTAAAGGCCACAGCCTCCTTTTTACCAAAATTATTTGCGTCCCCACACATACCTTGTCCCCCACCAATTATATCCCTTCTCTCATATGATGCCTCCTCTTCTTACTTTCCCCCCTGCAATAATGGCTCGTTGAATCCCTTTCTTCATATGGTGTCTCCCCTTCTTAATTTCAAATCAGTAATAGTTTTTTAATTTTTCAAAATTCAAGGGAGAAAATACCCTTCATTGGCTGACTTCTTGTTGGTAAAACCCCTTGAGGTTCTCTCTCCTCACCTGAAAGTGCACCTAACTTTGACTTTACGGCAAGGGATGCCACCCGTTGGATTTGAACTTATGACATCCCATCAACTTGGTGACATTCACAAGTCACCCCTACTAGATGAGCGGAGCCCTTGTGGGCTACAGTAATAGCTTGTTGACATATACAAAAGAAGACATATTCGGTTGTTTACTCGAGAAGACATAAAATACCTGTAATTCCAATTGAAGATAATTTGAGCTTTTTTCACTTTTTAAATTGTCCGACGATATTCATTTTGCAAGAGGGATACGTAGTCCTATGAGGGTTTTGCCTCTTGGAATAATCACCATTAAAGATCTATATCTTCTCTAACTTGTACTATATCCTATAATATTTATATTTAAAAGAGTAATTTACAAAAAGTTGCCTAATATATCAGATATTAAACAAAAACTGCTGATGTTTTGGTTATTTCATTTAACTGCCTACTTTATCTGAATGCATCTGAAATACCCACCTGTGGTATCTTAAAAAAAAGAAAAAAGAAAAAGAAACACCCACCTGAGGTATCAAATCACAAATTTGTCGTTTTCATAGAACAGCTCATCCTAGGCCATCTTACTGTCTTTTGATGCACAAATCAACATTGAAGCATTTTAAACACTTTTTTTTTTACTAATTGTAGGTTACTGACTTTAGAATCAAATGCATTTATCAAACATAACTTATAAAAGCAGGCGGCTAAATGTAATAGCAGAAATGTCAGGTGGCACTTGTAAATAGCTGCTAAATTAGGCAGCCTTTATAAATTACTCTTTTTAAGATCTTGATTTGGTTGATTAAATGAGTTTGCAGAAATTGGAAACGCAGTAGAAGTTCCACGGCTCCACCATTATCGAAACACTGATAACTTTCTCTGTCTTCAGACCAACCTTTTACCGTTTCCGTATATTCTTATTTCGTTTTTTAGCATTTTTTGCATCATTCATTTATGTTCATAAATTGGGATCCAACGGTCAAGTTGGCAAAGACCAAAGAACATAAATCTTCTCACATTGGGATGGAGTTCAAAACTTTGCAGGAACCTAGCAAGAGGAGTATAAGATCATTTTGATTCTTAATTTGGGGCCTTCTAGTTGTATCATTCAATGTTGTAATTTAAGTTGCTTCAAACCATTCATGGTCCATAAGTTCAGTCAAAAGCTATTTTACGTTTATATCTTACAATACATTATTTGTTAAGCATTTAATGTAAAAAGTACATATATAACAAAATATCATGATAAAAATAGCAATATGTCATGGTAGAAGGTAAGGTCTCTGCTTGAGAAAAGACGGATTCTTTTTGCATTTCGGACCTTGAGTGCAAGGAATCAACACGGATGCAAAATTGCAGATACCCTGCCTAATGCTTTAAGAAGTGGAAATACCCAAAAAAAAAAAAGGTTATGTCTCCAAAGATGCCCTTAAATTTTAATGACTTAATCTTCATTTTTTTTTTGTTTCTTGGCTGGGCTGAAGGAAACTCCCCACCTTCCAATCACTGACATTAGCAGGCCTTCAGTTGGTAAAACCCTTAAGGTCCCCCGCCAACCAGAGAGTACACCCAGGAGCTTTATTTTCGTGTCTACCTTCACTCTCTAATTTTGGTTTATCATGTTTGAGGCCAAGATATATGCCCTTTTAAGAGTAAGCTATGGGAACATATTGCTACAATATAAAGCACATGTACAAAGGAGAAGTCTATAGGTGCACAATCACCATGATCTACAGCTAGCGGGTTTTCTCATATTGGAGTTTTGATGCATGTGGGACCCATTGCACGGTTGCCATCCAATGGAAAGAAGTAGCGTGCATGAGACGATAGTAGGCATGGTGGCCTTATAGTATAAGTCCATCTACTTTGTCTTTGTCTCCAATAGTTGCATATTCAACTACTCCTAGTGGGGCAGATAACCTCATACAGAAATAAGCACAAGTGTTGCTTATGGTGCAACACTTTATTCTTGATGTAATTCTTTCATACTTTATTTAAATATATTTTTCTTTAAAAGAAAGGTGTCGTGGCATCTAGTCAAATGTGAAATAAATGGATTGCGTGCTTGTCATGTGGTGTGTTTGTATTTATCGAAAAATAGTATAAGGTATTACCAACTAGTTCAATCACTTCTGTACGCATGTCTCTGTGTGCGTACGAGAGAGACTTAGCATTACTAACAGGCATATTTCAAAATGATAGCACGTTATCAGCTTTTTCCTAACTTGTTTATGCACATTATTTATAGGTTGTACTACTCACGAGCCATCTCAAACGGATCGATCGACACGAGAGAGAGAGAATGAATGAAAATAACCATTTTTATTGACATAAAGTGTGCATCATAGTGCACAAGAAAGCTCTGATACAATGCCCGATACAATGAGAAGAAAGGATTATACAATAATAAAAAATAAACGCGAGGAACTTGGCCAAAGTAACGACAAGAACTCTAATTGATGATGGTTTTCAAGGTGCTTTAACCAGTCTCCCTTATGAAACCAATCCTACTCGAATAAACTAGCACCAGAATGTGGAAGACGGCAACCACGACGGGACTCTCCATGTTCGTAAATCCTTGAAATGTGCTCCTCCATGATGATACCTTTGATCTCTTCTTATTCCTTATTGTAAGAGCCCAATTAATATCTGCAACACACAAAAAAAATTGTTGCAATGACTAACTTATGTATTAGTTGTTGCAATCTAAGTCAAGAAAATTGGAAATATTGAAGTGATAAAAATTATGATTATGTATAAAAACATTGGTAACTTTAATCAGCGAAAATACTTACATGATCGGCGAGGCTGCATCAAATTTAGTATTTGGGTGGTGGTGGTGGGGAGCTGTAGTAGTAGGGAAGAGGTGGTGATGGGGATGGTGGTGGTGGAGATTTGTAGTAGTAGGGAGGTGGTGGAGATGGGGATGGTGGTGGTGGAGACTTGTAGTAGTAGGGAGGCGGTGGCGAAGGTGATGGTGGTGGAGGTGATTGGTAGTAGTAGGGAGGAGGAGGAGATGGTGACGGTGGTGGAGGAGACTTGTAGTAGTAGGGGGGTGGAGGAGATGGAGATGGTGGTGGTGGGGACTTGTAGTAGTAGGGAGGTGGTGGTGAAGGGGATGGTGGTGGTGGGGACTGATAGTGGTAGGGAGGAGGAGGAGATGGCGATGGTGGTGGTGGGGACTTGTAGTAGTAGGGAGGTGGCGGAGATGGGGATGGTGGTGGAGGAGATTTGTAGTAGTAGGGTGGTGGTGGTGAGGGAGATGGTGGCGGTGGGGACTTGTAGTAATAGGGAGGAGGTGGTGAAGGTGATGGTGGTGGTGGGGACTGGTAGTAATAGGGAGGAGGAGGAGATGGAGAAGGAGGTGGTGGGGACTTGTAGTAGTAAGGAGGGGGAGGAGATGGCGAAGGTGGCGGTGGGGATTGGTAGTAGTAAGGAGGTGGGGGAGATGGTGATGGAGGTGGTGGAGATTTGTAGTAGTAGGGAGGTGGAGGAGATGGTGATGGTGGTGGAGGTGATTTGTAGTAATAGGGAGGAGGAGGAGATGGGGATGGTGGTGGTGGGGACTGATAGTAGTGATGAGGTGGATGAGATGGAGATGGTGGTGGTGGGGATTTGTAGTAGTAGGGAGGAGGAGGAGATAGCGATGGTGGAGGTGGAGACTTGTAGTAGTAGGGAGGAGGAGGCGATGGCGATGGTGGTGGAGGTGACTTGTAGTAGTAGGGAGGAGGAGGAGATGGTGATGGTGGTGGTGGAGATTTGTAGTAGTAAGGAGGAGGTGGGGGTGATTGGTAGTAATAAGGTGATGGGGGTGGAGGAGACTTGTAGTAGTAATGGTGTGATGGTGGTGGTGGAGGAGATTTGTAGTGGTACTTGGGCAGTGGAGGTGGTGGGGACTTGTAGTAGTAATGGTGTGATGGTGGCGGTGGAGGAGGAGACTTGTAGTAGTAATGATGTGGTGGGAACTTGTGGTGGTAGGGTGTAGGTGGCTTCTTGCAGTCCTTGTATGGCTTCTCAGGAGCATAGGCAAATGCTTTGGTCTTGAGAACGATCAGGTGGTGTGTCTCTGATTTTATGAAGAAGGAGGCGCCGGACTTGCCATGGCCTACCTCCGTGGGGATGTTGCAGTGAGAGCCTTTAGGTGGGCTGTGGAGCTTGGCCTTGCAGTCCTTGTATTTGCCGTAGAAGTCCTTGAGCACAATGCTGTACTTCCCACCCTTCTTGGTTTTTCCAAAGAATGAGATTTCCTTCTCGCCAACCTTGCAGGTTACTTCCACGGTTGCACCTGTTTGGCCATAAGGTCAAGTCATGAGTGCACAACCCACAGATATTCAGATTTAGTGGGAGAGAGAGAGAGTCAACTTCTCGGCAAGCAGCACTCTAACATTCGCAATTACATGGTTAATTAACTGCTAAAATTTTGTATTAGTAACAACCAAATCTTATTTACGGATGTTCTAAAGTTTCCATTTTTTTTTTTTTAAATATGGTTTGGAATGTTTAAACGACTGCTGAAATATCACATTTAATTAAATATCAGGTTTAATTTCTTGGATTAATTGTTAACATTCATAGCAGTAGCAACTTTATAAATTTCAGCAAATTTTCAGATATTTGTTGGCATCCCAAAAGGCAACCGTACAAGATTGTGGGAGGCCTTACCTCAGGCTGACCTCATCCACCTTTTTAAAATGGAAAACAAATCGTTTAACCATGTTCTAGGGAACACATTAATCATTTTATAACAACGGTCATATGGAAAAGTTTTTGATTTTTTTTGAAAAAATAAGGAGAAATACACGAAAAAACAAAAAAAAAAAGAACTTAAATTAATGACTGTAACGTACCCTTGCATGCATTCAAGCCTACCATCACAGAGAAATGCTTACCATTAAGGCCTTTCTTCTCATTGGACGTCTTCTTGTGTGCCCAATCGTAGCATCTGTAGCAGTAGACGCTTCCAACTGCCTTCACAAGTGGATGGTATGGGTAGTAGTGGTGGTGAGGAGGAGGGGGGGATTTGTAGTAGTAAGGTGGTGTCCGAGGATGTGCTGGTGGTGGTGGGGAAGTGTAGTAGTACGGCGGTGGTAAGTGAACTGGTGGTGGTGGGGAAGTGTAGTGGTACGGCGGTGGTAAGTGAACTGGTGGTGGTGGAGATTTGTAGTAATAAGGTGGAGATGGAGGTGGAGGTGAAGGCGAAGGTGGCGGTGGAGATTTGTAGTAGTAAGGTGGTGGCTGTGAAGGCGAAGGTGGTGGCGGAGATTTGTAGTAGTAAGGTGGTGGAGGAGATGGAGAGGGTGGGGGAGGAGACTTGTAGTAGTAAGGTACTGGTGGTGACGGCGAAGGTGGTGGCGGTGATTTGTAGTAGTATAGTGGTGGTGGTGACGGGGAAGGTGGTGGCGGAGACTTGTAGTAGTAAGGTGGCGGCGGTGAAGGCGAAGGTGGTGGTGGTGGTGGTGATTTATAGTAGTAGGGAGGAGGAGGAGATGGTGAAGGTGGGGGTGGCGATTTATAGTAGTAGGGAGTGGGAGGAGATGGTGAAGGTGGGGGTGGTGATTTGTAGTAATAGGGAGGAGGAGGAGATGGTGAAGGTGGTGGTGGGGATTTGTAGTAGTAAGGTGGTGGTAGTGAAGGTGAAGGTGGTGGTGGAGACTTATAGTAGTAAGGTGGCGGTGGTGATGGCGAAGGTGGGGGTGGAGACTTGTAATAGTATTGTGGTGGCGGTGAAGTAGAAGGCGGTGGTGGGGATTTGTAATAGTAAGGTGGCGGTGGTGAAGGAGAAGGTGGTGGTGGGGATTTGTAGTAGTAAGGTAGTGGAGGGGATGGAGATGGTGGTGGTGGAGATTTGTAGTAGTAAGGTGGTGGAGGAGATGGAGATGGTGGCGGTGGAGATTTGTAATAGTAGGGAGGTGGTGGTGATGGAGAGGGTGGTGGTGGCGATTCGTAGGGGTACTGGCCGGAAACTACAGCATTGTTAAAGGAGAGGCAAACCACGGCAGCCAGGAAGAAATGAGGCCATAGACGACCCCATCTGGGGTCGCCAGACGGGAGGACCATTCCGCCAGAGAATCACCAACTCCGGCGAATTTCTCTATCCCCTCTAGTTTCCGGCCGTGGAACTATTGGAAAAGTAAGGTTAGAGAAAAAAGGAAAAGAGTGAAAAGAGGAGGAGATAATTGGTTTGTGTTGTAGCTTCTGTATGCGCACCCTTTATATAGAGGTATGCCGTTTACTATAGAGCTGTCATGCAAATTATTTTAATTCAGAGATGCAATTATTAATGAGACTTTGTCTCAAAATAAGCAACTCATTCGCAATGCCCAACAAGTTAATCTTGTAGTTATCAATTTCTTCGAAATGTGGCAAATTGTTAATACACTCAAACGTGGTTGACCTGTATTAGGGTCCGCTTAGATATTCGGTCCGGTTCGGATAACTTACCTGGCTTCAAACACCATCCATATTGAAGTTATATTGGATACATATGGATCTAAGCCTGAATTCAAACAGGTAGATCTAAACATGGAGCTAATGAAAAAGGAAGTCGTATCCGGGGATTGAAGAATGGATTTAACCGATTTTTGGCCGCATAAACATTCCAATTACATGCTTAATCAAAGCAGCATTCATAATTTTGTATGCATGATTGGATCTGCACTGATGGGGACTAAATTACGTACTTAAGGTGCTCTTTTAGGTTCATCAGAACACTTTAATTGTCAATATCTATAGCATCTGCATTTTACAATGACATTAGATGCCCAATCAATCTTCATGATCCACAAATACATATCGCTGTTCACGTAATTATAGCTCACTTTACTTCAGAAAACATATATCACTCATTCAACATCTATTGATCACAGTTACCAACCTCTCTCTCACTCTCTCTGTTGAATGTGGGTTTTGTTCTTGCCACATATGGTGCATTGTAGGTAGGGGTGGAAAAATCTGACCCGACCCGCCAACCCGCTTCTTAGCCGGGTTAGGGTTTGGCTTAAACGGCTTCATATCGTAAACGGGTCGACCCGCCTAACCCATTTATTAAACGGGTCGTGTTCATGTTAAGGGTATACCAACCCATTTGACCCGTTTAATAAACGGATTAGGCGGGCTGGTCAACCCGTTTACATGAACCCATCAACCGGCAACCCATGTTTGTGTTTCTAATTGTGTTATTTGGGACAATCTATTAATAATATATGAGACTTGATTTAGAATTTTTAAAAAATTTCAGCACCAAAACTAAAATTATTTTTTTAAAATAAATGCTTACAAGTAAAAATAAAAAGGAAACCTTAATCGGGTTCCCCTTTTTGTTTCTCTGAGAAAATGAGAGAGAGGGAGAAGAGCAGTCGAAGCTGCGGGTGATCTTCGGTGAACGAGTTGGACCGAACCCTCTCCAGCTCAGAGGAGCGACGATGGCAAGGATATCCTTCTCAGTCGTTGCCTCTCACGGCTCCTTCTCGACAAAGCAATGACAAAGACGGTGAGGGTTTCCCACCTCCTGCAGTGGCTTACTTCCAACAACACGGGTAGCCCTGTTGTCAATATGCTTCTCTATTCTGTCAGCATCCATAGCCGCCTTCTTCTAATCAGGTGATTTTCTGTCGAATTCAACTCCTGTTGAGTTATCAGCATGATCAAGAGTTCCTACGTCTACCTCCATCGTCTGATTCATTAGAGGATCCTTACTGTCGCCAATCTCCTCATCCTCCAACTAGACAGGTTATTCGGGTTACTCGGGTCAGTTATCATGTTTATGTTATTGGGTCGACCCATTTAATAAACGAGTCTCCATGTTGTGTAATCTTGTCATGTCGACCCGACCCGTTTATTAAACGGGTTAACCGTGTCTTGTCGGGTTACCCGTTAATGGGTTGTGTTCATGTTTGCCACATCAGACCTGTTTAATAAACGGGTGGTGTTCGTATTGAGGTATTTTGACCCACCGACCCGACAGGATTGCCACCCCTAATTCTAGGTATGGAATGGAGAAGATGCTAGAAAGATCTAGGAAAGAGATGAATTAAGCCGTTGGGAGCGCATGTGCAATCAATATAATACTTAATTATAAGAAGTTTATTGACTGCATATAATTCATGGAAACCAACACAGCTAATACTTTTTGGTTAAAGTAATTATTTATGTCTAATGGCAATAGCCGGTTTCGGCATCCAAAGAACGTTCGGGCAAAAGAATGACGAGAAATGATGTCAACTCATCCAAAATTATGACATTGCCCTCGCAACTGTATTTATTTCCGAATCTGACATCGTATCATTCGCTCGGACAAATTAATCGATTTAACAATACAAGATTTCCTTTCTTTTTCACCTGATTGTAAATGGGTCGAATTCGGATAGGATATGATTGAAATTGAATGTATCTTAATTGAATTCTGAGTTCGATTTGGATATGAATGTACTCCTTTACCAAACCCAAATTTGATTAGCTATTTATCCCTTTGTCACAATGACACCGGCAGGTATAACCTGACATGACACCATGCGGGTTGGACTCGCAATTTCGAAAATTTAAAATTTGTGAAAAATGGACACAAGGACAAGGAATGTATTGGGACGTCACCTTGTACTGCACTGTTAGTGCACGTCACCTTGTATTAGAACGTTGCAAGTTCAAATCCCAATGGTAGCTTGTTTAATTAACTGGTGGAGGTCTGCCTTACCTCAGTTTGCCTATAAAAAAAAAAAAAAAGAAGACGATGACCTTTCATACCTTATAATGCACCATGCCATCAAGCCTACTTATTGAGATATCCCGTGGTAGGGATTGTTTGTTGGTGATTGAAAGCACCTACTTTTCCAAAAAAAATTGAATAAGTTTAGGATAAGTTGGGAAGTTGGTCAAGAATGGGAAATACCCTGGTTCAAATTTGACCCAGCCTTTTGAGACAAGAAAAACATGTTTTTGGAAATTTTTTTCCTTGTAAGGCCTTTTCGGTCTTTTCCAAAGTCAATGGTATACGACGTATTGGGATGGCAGTGGGGCGGAGGTCCCCGCCCCGGCCCCGCCTCAAGAATAGAACCTCCATCCCCGGCGGGGATGGATTTTAACCTCCACCCCTGCCTTCATCCCCGTTTCATGTCCTCCATCCCCGGTTCAAACGGGGATGAGGCGGGGCGGGGCAGGGATGATGCGGGGGAAAAGTGGCAGGGATGGGCCGGGGATCGTGATGGGGCAAGGTGGGGAAAAGTGTAAGTCCAACCCCAAACAGGAATGGATTTTAACCTTCGTCCCCGCTTCCATCCCCATTTCATACCCTTCATCCCCGGTCCAAATGGGGCGGGGCCCCACTCCCCCGGGTCCACTACCATCCCTAACGACGTACGTTGTTTCTGGTAACTTATAAGAGTTGCAGAGGCTCACGTTTGGGAATTCGTGAAAGCAATAAAGCTTATTCCTAAAATGACTTAAATGCCCTTAAAAGATATCATGATTTAATTTAGTTTCAATTGCAATTTAATTCTCACATATTTCACCCCCCATAAATAACTAAGAAAAATTTACCTCCTTCGTTACCCACATGCTCTTTTAGGACACGTTTGAAAGCAAGAAGAATTCTTACAGAAAAAACAAAATTGTCGTAACTTTAAAAAAAAAAAAAGTAAAAAAAAAATCACTCTTTTGTGTAGCATAAAAAAAGCTAAATAAAGAGTGTGAGCGAGGAGAGGGTCAACTCAACCCTCTTAGAGAGAGAGATGGTCGACCACATCCAAGAATAAGAGATAGAGAAAATGGTGGTGGTGGGTGGAAGGAAGCTCATTTTGTGGGAGCTCATGGGATAAGAGATGTTGTAGGTGAATAGTTTCTCTAGGTGGAGGAATTTTTTTCTAAAATATTATACTTTTTAAAATAAACTTTGTTTTCAAAAAATTTCTCATTTGGAACATTTGAAAAAGTTATCATTTTTTTCTTTTTTACTTCCATTTTTTTCTGCTATTTTCTCGCTTTCAACTTTGATTATTTACTTTATCCAAGGTGCTCTTTTTTACTAGTAAATAACCGAGATGCCCTTAAGTTTGGTTTTAAAGCTTTTTATCAAATTAATGAAGGGTAAATTTTGTGATTTAAAGATTAATAAGTGCACAATGAAGTTGAATTACAGAATGGATAACTAATGTTTCACTTCACAGATAGATCCCTGAAGCTAGGTCTGATAAAAGAAGCTTGTAACTGGGCTCGGTTCAGCTCGCATGAAGCTCATTTTACACTGTCAAGTGACTTTGCATGCTGAGCCATGAGCAGTCGATGTAGCATAAGTGAGCCAAGTACAAATAACAAGTATTTAACTTGACTATAGACTCATATAGACTCGTTTGGATAGACCTTTTTTTTGTTTTTTTAGATAGGCAAACTGGTGTCAGGAGACCCCACCAGTTATACAACCATTGGATGTGAAATTGCAACGTCCCAACGCATGGTCACACCTAGATGATAATATTTTGAATTTTGAACAAGATAAGATGTTAGGCATAGGCTTAGCCCAATTTAGGTAAAGGGGCCTAATGGTCCTGTGATTTGAGATAGGTCATGAGTTGGTCTGCTGTGGACCTTATTTCTAACCCATTTGCACTTAGGGATGACAGTGGACCTGGGGAAAACGGGGCCCTGCTCCGCCTGACCCCGTTTGGACCAAGGATGAAAGACATGAAACGGGGGACGAAGGTTAAAATCAAGACCCATGCAGAAATGAAGGGCAGGATTTTGAGACGGGGTGGGGATGGAGACGTTGTCCGGCCCTACCCCTGCCCCGGTTCACTGCCATCCCTATTTGCACCTGCCAGTACTTGTGTAACAACAAATTAGTCCATGAATAGAAAGTTGAGAAGGCACTTCATTGAGC
This sequence comes from Nuphar pumila, assembly GCF_984573655.1. NCBI lineage: Eukaryota > Viridiplantae > Streptophyta > Magnoliopsida > Nymphaeales > Nymphaeaceae > Nuphar > Nuphar pumila. The sequence continues at coordinate 97,386,590 of NC_143251.1, forward strand.
CCAGTGTAGCCATATACAATAGAAGACTGTTGCCCTATCATGGCACGGTGACAAAGAGTGATACCCTAGAACTGCAGACAACTAAACCATAGAAAAGAGATTTCAGGAATTTTGGGTGGTGATAAATTTTCATGTGGGCCGCCCACAAGATGCTCATGTGATATAGTTGACAACCACTAGGTACAAACAAACTGCACTAAAGTTGCTCAGTCCCTTGGTTGTTGGTGGGCTCCATTTTTTATAGGAATGCTGAAGTCAAATGATTCTATTATTTCAAAACACTCACAAGCCTTGTCATGAATGGCAGCTCAGCACATAAATATTCACTAGTAGTTGAGCTACTTTGTGCTTCCTAATTGTGATTGTTTAACAGGTGTATAATGTTTGGAATATATGAGATTACCTGAAATGAAATTAATCTGTCATTTTTTGTTGTTTATTGGTTAAAGGCAACTAGAGCTAAGTTCCAATTTTCATTTCTAGTAAACAATTACGCAGCAAATACTCTAGTAGTGGTTGAGCAATTGTTCTCAAGTATATGAAGTTGAGAACTCCATCGATAATTTTCAAGTGAGGCCTTCTTTTTTTGTTTTTTTTGTCATCTTGAAACAATCTCCACACGGGCACATGGGCCTTATAGCTAGGAAAAAGATAACAATCCTAATTTAGAAATTAAAATATTACTTTTATATATCTTCATATGTTTGCATTATTTGAAACAAAGCAATGGAGTGTCATGCCTAGGGCTGGGAAACAAGCCGACCTGCTCGTTGTTCCGTTCACCATGAACTTGTTCGTATTCAGTTCATGTAGCTCAAGCCGAGCCACGAGCAGTTCGTTAACCAAAAACGAGCCGAGCACGACACGAACAAAGGGTGCTCGGCTCGGTTCATCTCGGGTAAGCTGCTAAGATTATAATAACAAATTTTAGTGTAACATATGTTATAAGAAAAGGTAACTTTGCATTGTTGGTAAGTATGTATGGCATGTATTCAAGGTGTTTGCAATTCAAATCTCATTGTTATCATTATAAAATACATGGGTTTTTTTTTCTAACATGCCAGCTTGTGGCTCGGCTCAGTTGACTCAAGCTCGACTTGTATAGCTATGAACACGAGCCAAACTTGAGCTGAATTAAATGGTGCCCTAGTCATGCCATATGCAGAATTCCATGTTGAGGTGGAAACAAGAGGAACCATAATAAAGAAAATTGACAATTTGGGCTTCATTTATGTTAGTTCATATTAATTTGTCAATCATGTTATCTGGCTGCCACTTGGAGATTTTTTTTTTCAACTTTGGCTAAGAGAACTACGTACGAGAACTATACTTGGGTTTATGATGTGATCAAGTGGCAATTTTCAAAATTTTCCCTCTCTTTTGAATAATGATCTGTTTTTTTTTTTTTAGAGAGAAAGAATAATGATCTGTTGATCATTTTCTAAGATCCCTCATTTAACTCACCATTGCAAGGATATCTTTGTGATTTACCATTTAGTTGTCTGGTGAGATGCTAACAAGTACTCATGAATGCCAGACCCAAGGGGTTTGGCTTAGTAGGATGGGGGGGGGGAGGTCGAGGGGTAAGCTCTCTGAGTTTTATGTCGACATGGATAAAGACAGTACGTAGTATAGCAGGCTGAGCCACTGTGGCTAGGTCTATGTGGTTGGGGGGCGGTTTCTCTGAGAAAAAAAAATAAAAGTAGTCATGAATGCGCAGCTTTTTTTGCCTTCTTTTACTTTTTCCCAACCTTCCTGGCCGCGCATTTTCCTTTCATGCATGCATGTCTTCTCATGCCTACACCTTTTTCACCTTTACCTTTACCTTTTTCATTTTCTTCCTTTTCCCATTAAATTGTAAAGTCCTGGCATATATATCTTACATTTCAAGCCATTTTTCCACTATTCTTGAACACGGATAGATGACTTATGGGACAGCTGTCTCACCAACTAATGAAAAACTCTTGACAAGTTTTTTTTTTCTTTATTTAGTCTCTTTTCCTCTGAGAGAGAGACGCCTTTGGATACGTTCCAAATATTATTTGGGATTGTGAGTACCTCATCAGAACGGAAGCGGATCAGGTCATGCTGAACATGAGCGTTTTTGCTCATGCTGACATCATGGCGGTCCGATTTGAATTTTAAAAAGTTCAAAAGTCAACAAAACCACTTGGCATTCATCCAAAATGCAAACAGACGGCCACGATGTCCGCATGGGCAAAAACGCTCATGTTCAGCATGACCTGATCTACGCCCCCCCCCATCAGAACTGACTAAAACAAATAGTTTCAAGTAGGGGGTAGGCAATGAGCTCGATGGGCCAAGCCGACTCGGTCCACCATAGGCTGTGTTTCAAGGTTTTAGACTCTGGCCTGTTAGCTATCATGTCAAAACCCGGCCTATTATATACTTGGTCTGGGGTCGGGTCGGGCCACCATGCCGACCCCGATAGGCTTGAGCTACCTAATTAATTTTTTATAGTAACTTGGAAACTATTACTATTTACCTAATTAATTATATTGATTATATGAAAAATAAAAAAATAATTAGATTAGTGCATTAATCTTTCATTTAATTCATTACTTTTTGTATTATAGAAATTAATTTATAAACTCTATCTGAAAATAACCTACAAATGGGTTTGGGCCGGGCTAACCTGGCTCACTGAACATTGGCCCATTGGGCTAATGGGCTGGGTCATGGGCTGCTGTTCAAACCTCAGCAGCCCACTTAATGGGCCCAACCTCCTGAAAAGTAAACCCTAGGTGGGGTCACCTACACCCAAACCCTTACAGAGCTCACCAAATTAATTAAAGGCACCCACACACCCGGTGGTAATCGAACCTCGGATGAAAGGGTCAGCACCTTCACCCAAGTCCGCTGCCACTCCACGACCTGGATGGGTGTTCTGTGATCAAATTAATTGTTAATTCACCGATACATCAATTAGTTTAGTGAAATAAGGCTTTGTGTTTGGTCGTTTCCTACGAGAATTGCATCTAGATCATGTGTTTGAACTTAATTAAAAATACTAGTGTTTTTTTATCTATGAAATATTCAAATATTGTATGCTGTTGATTTTTCAAGCCAGTGAAGAACTCAATTTCATGCCATAATTGCATGATTCAAAGGCTCATTTCCTACCAAACAAAACCTTGTAGATTCTGTAGGGCATGATCCAAAAATATAAAAAAATGGTATTTTCTACTCATTTATAAGTCATAATGTCACCATTACCAAATACCAACAAAAAAATAAATATTTATTTATTTATTGAAGCGACCAAGCATCAGATGATGCAATAATATTTCACGTGGGCCCATGTGGCCATGATCCCTTTCCGAGAATGCTGGCTCACTTGGTATGCATAACAAAAGTGGACCTGAAATATAGGGACTAAATGGGCTGGATCCAAGTTGGACCTACATGTTTTCAATGCCTTAGCGAGACCATGACTTTCGGTTTAAAATTTTCTACATGGTTTGGTCTAATCTAGTCTGGTTTCATATCACTACAACAAACCAGTGGATTAGCGATGACCTAAATTCGTCGCTAATCTGCCGCTAATCATATTAGCGACGGAGTAGCGACAAATATCTTCTATTGTGATTTTTTTGACGCTAATAAGTGACGACATATATCTGTCGCCCGTTCCGTCGCTAAGTAGCGACATACTCTATATGTCGTCAGTTCCGTCACTAAGTTGCGACGGAATAATGAATGACAACTTCCGTCGCAAGGCCGTCATTACTAAACGGCGACGGATTTACAACCATCGCTAATCCGTCGCTACCTTCAACGGTAATAATAAATAGCGATGGATATATTCGTTGCTAATCCGTCGCAAACAAGGAAAAAAAATAAAAAAAATATTAGAAAATTAAATATCGAGAAAAAATTTTTCGTGCTACAATTTATATTTCTTGTACAATTTATAATTCCTGTGAATAAAAAACAAAGTACACATAAAAATACATATAAAAGGAAACTAAAACAATTAATCGTTTCACTTTAAAATTCGCAAGTTTTAATTATTTACAATTCAACATTTACATTTTTGAAACAAAAAGAAAGTAGAACAAATTCAACACATTAATCTAATCATCACCAAGATTTTGTGTGTCTTCTTGTTCATTACCTTGATCTGTCCCTTCAGCTCCACTAGGCTGATTATCGCCATCAACCTACACAAGAAAAGAAAGGTCAGTATTGATAAACAAAATATATTGAAATAAATTTTACACTATACGTGATTATATCATGAATGATATGTGTTCTAAGGCAATAAAAAAACTCTATATGTTATTATATCATGCTCATATATGTTCTAAGGCAGTCAAAAAAACTTTATATGTGATTCTATCATGCTCATATGTGTTCTAAGGCAGTAAAAAAACTCTATATGTGATTATATCATGCTCATATGTGTTCTAAGACAGTCAGAAAAACTCTATATATGATTCTACCATGCTCATATGTGCTCTAAGGCAGGCAAAACGTTGTATATGTGATTCTATCATGCTCATATGTATTCTAAGGCAATCAAAAAACTGAATATGTGATTATAGCATGCTCATATGTGTTCTAAGGCAGTGAAAAAAACTTTATATGTGATTCTATCATGCTCATATGTGCTCTAAGGCAGACAAAAAACTTTATATGTGATTCTATCATGCTCATATGTGTTCTAAGGCAGTAAAAAAACTCTATATGTGATTATATCATGCTCATATGTTTTTAAGGCAATCAAAAAAACTCTATATGTGATTCTACCATGCTCATATGTGCTCTAAGGCAGGCAAACCGTTGTATATGTGATTCTATCATGCTCATATGTGTTCTAAGGCAGTCAAAAAACTAATATGTGATTATAGCATGCTCATATGTGTTCAAAGGCAATCAAAAAAACTTTATATGTGATTCTATCATGCTCATATGTGCTCTAAGGCAGGCAAAAAACTTTATATGTGATTCTATCATGCTCATATGTGTTCTGAGGCAGTAAAAAAACTCTATATGTGATTATATCATGCTTATATGTGTTCTAAGGCAGTCAGAAAAACTCTATATGTGATTTGACCATGCTCATATGTGCTCTAAGGCAGGCAAAAAGTTGTATATGTGATTCTATCATGCTCATATGTGTTCTAAGATAGTCAAAAAACTGAATATGTGATTATAGCATGCTCATATGTGTTCAAAACTTTATATGTGATTCTATCATGCTCATATGTGCCCTAAGGCAGGCAAAAAACTTTATATGTGATTCTATCATGCTCATATGTGTTCTAAGGCAGGCAAAAAACTTTATATGTGATTCTATCATGCTCATATGTGTTCTAAGGCAGTAAAAAAACTCTATATGTGATTATATCATGCTCATATGTGTTTTAAGATAGTCAGAAAAACTCTATATGTGATTCTACCATGCTCATATGTGCTCTAAGGCAGTCAAAATGTTGTATATGTGATTCTATCATGCTCATATGTGTTCTAAGGCAGTCAAAAAACTGAATATGTGATTATAGCATGCTCATATGTGTTCTAAGGCAGTCAAAAAAACTTTATATGTGATTCTATCATGCTCATATGTGCTCTAAGGCAGACAAAAAACTTTATATGTGATTCTATCATGCTCATATTGAAAGTGCACTAGGATCGAGGCAACGAGCACTAGAGGGGGGGTGATTAGTGCTTTTAAAATTTTTTGCGGAATATAGAATGATTTTGCAAATCTCAAAGCAAACACACAAAGAACACAAGATTTTAACCTGGTTCGATCTAACCCGACCTACATCCAGTCCCCAAGCAAAACCTGCTTGAGATTATCCACTATCAACCTTGTAAACTACAAGATCACACAGACCATAACTGGTCCCACTTTCAGTAACAACCCTACTGAAAGCAAACAACTCCTTTACACCAAGGAGTCCTTTTTACAGAAAAGAAATAATAACTTACAAAATAACCTATGAGCCTTCCTTTTGAATGCAAATGAGATGCAATTGGCTTTTGAGGTTGTTGAAACACTCTACTCACAAATTCACTATCTCTCAAAGTGATTTGAGTGAAAACTGAAGTGAAAATATCACGTGAGTGAGAAAACAAATACTTGAATGAATAGGAGTGAAAAACAAGAAGTAATTCAATATAATTCTATTGAATTTGATATCTTTGAGTGTAGAATGCACTCATATTTATAGTTAAAGTTTTCCATAGGTTGAGAGTATGAAAGGGTGTCAAAACTGTCCATTTCGAACGATCAAAACGTTTGAAAAATGAAAAGATACGCCTTTTTGAAGTTTCAGAAAAACGACAAAATTAGTCGACTGAAACATCAGTTAGTCGACTAATAGTTAGTTATTAGTAGACTGACAGTTATCGTCGGTCGACTGATCTGTTAATCGAGCTGTTTGAAAATCTGAACTTTTGAAACTTAGTCGACTTGAGAAAAGTTAAGCGACTGATAATATCATCAGTAGACTGAAAAATCTTTTAGTCGACTGCTGCTAAAATCTTCTGAAAAACAAACATTTTGTTCGGTCGACTGATAAAAAGCATTAGTCGACTGCTGCTAAATTTTTCAGAAAACACATGTTCTGTTCAGTCGACTGATAAAACCATTAGTCAACTGCTGCTAATTTTCCAGAAAACAGACATTCTGTCCAATCGACTGATAAAACCTTTGGTCGACTAATTTGACAAAAATGACTTTTTAGAAAATATGGCGTGAAAGGATTAGTCGACTGGTAAGTCTATTGGTCGACTAATAAACATGAAAATTTAAGAAAAGAGTTTTCTAAAAAGATTTTCATGAGGGTTCTTTTTAGAAAAGTTTTTCTAAAGACTTTTAAGGTGAAATGCAACCTAAATATGCACTTTAAGTAAGGCTCTTACAAGAATCTAAGACTTTTAATGAATTAAACATTTGCACACTAGTCTTCAAAGATTCTTCATCAAATTCTTCAATTTCTTCATAGTCTTAGCTGAAATGCAGTTGATTCCACTTGCTCTTCATCAAAACCTTGTACTTGAAGTATCATGTATGGCTTCATTGTCGTAACACATATGTGTTCTAAGGCAGTAAAAAAACTCTATATGTGATTATATCATGCTCATATGTTTCTAAGACAATAAAAAAAACTCTATATGTGATTCTACCATGCTCATATGTGCTCTAAGACAGGCAAAAAGTTGTATATGTGATTCTATCATGCTCATATGTGTTCTAAGGCAGTCAAAAAACTAATATGTGATTATAGCATGCTCATATGTGTTCTAAGGCAGTCAAAAAAACTTTATATGTGATTCTATCATGCTCATATGTGCTCTAAGGCAGGCAAAAAACTTTATATGTGATTCTATCATGCTCATGTGTTCTGAGGCAGTAAAAAAAAACTCTATATGTAATTATATCATGCTCATATGTGTTCTAAGGCAGTCAGAAAAACTCTATATATGATTTGACCATGCTCATATGTGCTCTAAGGCAGGCAAAAAGTTGTATATGTGATTCTATCATGCTCATATGTGTTCTAAGGTAGTCAAAAAACTGAATATGTGATTATAGCATGCTCATATGTGTTCTAAGGCAGTCAAAAAAACTTTATATGTGATTCTATCATGCTCATATGTGTTGTAAGGCAGGCAAAAAACTTTATATGTGATTCTATCATGCTCATATGTGTTCTAAGGCAGTAAAAAAACTCTATATGTGATTATATCACGCTCATATGTGTTCTAAGGCAGTCAGAAAAACTCTATATGTGATTCTACCATGCTCATATGTGCTCTAAGGCAGGCAAAAAGTTGTATATGTGATTCTATCATGCTCATATGTGTTTTAAGGCAGTCAAAAAACTGAATATGTGATTATAGCATGCTCGTGCTATATATGTGTTCAAAGGCAGTAAACATATTATACTGAAATAAATTATATTCAATGCATCTAAGTTAAGGCAATCAAAGTTATATGAAATCTAACAACATGTAATATATCACATGAAACTTTCATACCTGAGAGGCACCTGCAATCGAAGTTCCCCTGTTCAGCAAAAAATTATTGAACTCAGCTCGGAGAACGTCGGAGATGGTTTCATGGAAGTAGTCACGCATTGTGTCCTTAACGGTCTGACGCACATCATCACCGAAAAAAATAGGATGCTTGGAGCTTATATCGATGGAAGAAGTCTGTGAGCCGTGACTGGAGGAAGCAACGACAGGTGAGGTGTTCATATTACTCTCAAACCCGAACACACGACCCTTTTTGGGTTCACCTGCTGCAGTCACCCATGCTGCATGATCAAATGATGGATACTGAGTAGAGTCATCGCCATATCGCTCTATCATCTGTTGCTCATATGCCTCCTACAAAATAATGTTTACAGTATGCATTAATAGTTAAGAATTACAATGTTTATGATAACTTGTATATTACAATGATTATTAATAGAATAAATACATATCGTTGTCGTTCTGGCCTTCTCTGATACGAAGTCTTCTGTGGTCTTCCGTTTATGTGTTTCAACAAACACATCCTTATATGGTACAATGCCTCCTTTTTCTGCTTCCTGCGAAGTTAAATGATAAAATATTTAGTTAACAGGTTTGCAACAATACTTATAAAATTGATAATATTTATTGATGAGTTACCATTTTCTTCAAGTGGCTCCCAAAAGTCTTTGATCCACCTGTGTGTAGATGGGCTTTGGGCATTTTCTCTCAATTTTGTGTAGCCTTTGCAGAGCAATTTCGAAATGCATCCCCCGCCCACTTGTCGCATATTCCCTCCCAATAATCTCTCCTGATAGTAATAGGGTCATGTCCCTTTCACTGTAGTGGATCATCTCTTCCGCCAGATGTTTTTTTTGCTGCAGTCTTCATATTGTGCAGCATGTCTACAAATCGATTGGCAGTCATTCTCTACCGCACCTTCTTTGCATCATGTTCCTCCACCGTAGTCGCGAAGCGATTCAAAGCCTATATATATTTTCAGAAAGTTAGTAGACATGATTATAAAAAAAATTTAAATATAAAACACATTAACTATGACAAACAACTGTATACCGTGAATGAGGACCACAATCTGTCTATCACCTCTTTTGGATACTCTTTCCATTAAGCGACCGGTTCTAGTAGATGTTGAAGAAGTGAATTCCTAATCTCACGTACTACTTCTTGTGGCTCAAACCTCGTGCTGCACATGAATTGGTACAAAGTAAATATCAATATAAAATATTTATAAGATATGCAATAAGTGAAAACGAAATACTTACGGTTGATTATCGATATACATTATTCGAATGAGTCTTCTTGTGTCAGACTAAGAAGACTCTGCATCCTGCATTGGCTTCTGATTTGTATGATCAACTGGTGTAGGTGGGTCATGTACAGGTGAAACATCATCTGTAAAAAAATATGTTAGAAATTCTCAGAATGCGCATTTTAACTAATCAAGCATCCAATTAGTTAAATGATATACCTATCAAAGGAGCCCGTGAAGATGAAAGTTGAACCTGGCTACCACTAGATGAACGACCACTGTAACCTCCATGAACCATATTCTAACAAATAAAAAATGTCATGCAATACATTCAAATAATTCGCATCAAGTATTATAATACATTCAAATAATTCAAATCATTGGAATACTTGCAAATCGTTCATATCATTGCAATACATTCAAATCATTCACATCAAGTATTACAATACATTCAAATAATTCAAATATAAAAATATCAAGTATTGCAATACAACCCATTCATTCACATCAAGTATTATAATACATTCAAGTAATTCAAATATAAGAATATCAAGTATTGTAGTACAAGTCATTCATTCGCATCAAGTATTACAATACATTCAAATAATTCAAATCATTCACATCGAGTATTGCAATATATTCAAATAGAGGTTTGTATTACAAGATTTTGCTCACTAGCTTGAGAATTCTTCCTCATCACTTGTTTGACTTTCAAATTCTTCTTCTTTTTCTTCTTCTTCTTCTTCATTGTTTGTTCATCCACTTGGTATATCATTTGGATCACATTCTTCTATGAATGTTTCATCGACCAATGAAGATATGACATGCATATCATGCACAACATCATGACCATAAGAGAAGTCATAAATATCATCTGATTGATAGTAATCACTATCTTAAGCTAACTTGTCTTCCTGTAACTGATCATACTCAGGGTATAATTTGGACTTCACCTTGCAAATTGCCCACCAGTCATTTCTATCTGACTTTTTTATACTCGGATATGAAGTATAATAAACTTGTTGAGCTTGCGAGGCTAATATAAATGGTTCATATGTTCCAAACCTTGATTTATGATTCACCTCCACAATGCCTGAGGCTTTGTCGAGTCTTGTTGCAGTTGGATCAAACCAATGACACTTGAATAAAATTACCCTATTATTTATGCCTAAGTAAGCCAACTCCATTATTTCCTCTATAACATTGTAGTAATCATGTTCATTTTCACTGTAGCTGCTACCCTTGACACACACATCACTATTCATCATTGATTTGTTTATACCATAATCTTTTGTATGAAATCGATAACCATTTACGATGTACCCGTTGTAACATTGCACAACTTTGGTCGAACTATTTGCTAAATCACATATTTCTTGATCTTTAAGATCACCATGGCGGACCTACACACAAACATAAACAATGACTGTGATCACGACCAATTAAGTAACTTAGTGTTATTTACAATAACACAATTTATGTTAGCGTCCTTACCAACTGTTTCAACCACTCCACAAACTTAGTTTCACGTTCTTTTTGTACTTCTGCATCAGTGAGATGTGAAACTTCTCTTCGCAACTCCAGATCAAATCGTCTACAAACCACAAATACTTATATTACCGAACTATGTAAGCACGTATAGAACATAAAAGGATTTATAATTGTGTTGCATCTACATATACTTACTCGATATATGGGTCGATCGCTGAGCAATTAAAAAGAATATAGATATGTGTTGAGTCTTGCTCTCGATCTGTCAAGAGTCTTGATCGGCAACTATTAAATGCATGCCCAAGCCCAAGTGGTTGAAATATCGACAGCTTGTCAGCTACAGTTACTTGTTCTTCATCATCGTTACGAGGTAGGCATGTGTAAAGTGTTGGAATGTGAGGTTCAAAGTACATAGATGAGAAATTTGAAATCTCTTCTAAAGTGTACATCTCACAAATAGAGTCTTCTACTCTTGCTTTATTACGAACCTTTTTTTTATGTCAAACATGCATCTGTCAAAAATATACATTTCAAAATTGTAATATCTGTCATTGAAGAGACAAATATAAGAAAACATATACCTTTCAAATGGGTACATCCATCGATATTGCACAGGGCCACCAACCCTTAGTTCATATGGCAAATGTATGATCAAATGTTCCATAACATTGAAAAATGTTGGCGGAAAAATCTTTTCTAGCAGACAAACAGTAGTGATGACAGAGTCCTTGAGATTCTTTACATTAGATACTATGACTTCCAATGCGCACAATGTTCTAAAAAATCCACTCAACTCAAACAATACCCCCCATATAGGTTTGTCTAACATATCATGGAATGCTAGGGGTATTAATCGTTGCATAAAGATATGACAATCATGGCTCTTCAACCCATATAACTAGGGACGGCAGTGGGGCGGGGCGGGGGACAAGGATACCACCCCCGCTCTGCCTCAAGATTTTATCCTCCACCCCCGCCTCCATCCCCGACGGGGAATTGATTTTATCCTCCATCCCCGCCTTCATCCCCGTTTCATGTCCTCCATCCGCGGTTCAAACGGGGATGAGGCGGGGCGGGCGAGGATATTGCAGAGAAAAGTCATCGGGGTAGGGTTGGGGCAGGGATGAGGCGGGGACGGGGCAGGGCGGGGAAAAGTGCACGTCCATCCCCGCCTCCACCCCTGGACGGGGATGGATTTTAACCTTCGTCCCCGCCTCCATCCCCGTTTCATACCCTTCATCCCCAGTCCAAACGGGGTGAGGCGGGGTGGGGCCCCGCTTTCCCCCGGTCCACTGCCATCCCTACATATAACTGTCTATCATCAATCTTCACAGCCCGAACAATGTTAGAGACATATCCATCTGGAAATCTCAACTGTCTCAACCATTAACATACATGCTTTATTTGATCATGTCCAAGCACGTACTTTTCCTTTGGTTTCAGTACTTTGCCATTATACTCTTTGATTTTCAATTCTGGTCTTTTACATATTACTTTTAAATCCATACGGGCCTTCGGATTATCCATTGTTTTCCCTTTAACATTCATTATTGTATTGAACACATTATCAAACACATTTTTTTCCACATGCATCACATTCAAATTATGTCGTATTAATAGGGTCAGTCAATATGGTAGTTCCCAAAAAATAGATTTCTTTGTCCAATTATGATCCTTCCCAAATTCAAGGAAGGGTGTCAGACTGCGGGCATCTGTTAATACACCTGGAAAGTATCACAATCTTCTTAAAATCTATATGTCAGACAATCTTGTGGATGAACCTTCCATTTCAGTTGTGTCTGCTCTAAACACATTCCTTTGTCGTCGGAACGGATGGTCGCTGGGTAGAAATTGACGATGACACTCAAACCAGCAAGGCTTCCTTCCATGCGTCAATCTAAAAGCTTTGGTATCCTCCATGTAGTACGGACATGCCAACATCCCATGTGTGCTCCAACCAGATAACATATCATATGCAGGAAAGTCACTGATTGTCCATAGAACAACGACCTTCATATTGAAATTTTGTTTTTTATAGGCATCATACGTGGTAACACCGTCATCCCACAATACCTTTAGTTCATTAATTAATGACCTTAAATATACATCAAGATTTTGGCCAGGTGAGGTCGGACCACGGATCAATAGAGACAAGAAAAGATTTGGACGCTTCATACACAATCTTGGTGGAAGGTTGTATGGAGTTACAAATACTGGCCAACATGAGTATGAAGTTGATCTACTCCCAAATAGATTAAATCCATCTGTATATAGACCGAGTCTAACATTTCTCACTTCCATTGCGAAGTTCTGATGAGTACGATCAAAGTGCTTTCAAACTTTAGCGTCAACATGATGCATGATCTTGTCTTCATCGTGTCGAACTTTATTTGCATGTCATCTCATGTGTTTAGCTGTCCTTGAAGACATATACAATTATTGCAATCTAGAAGTGATAGGAAAGTAGCGGAGCGACTTGTATGAAACTTCCTTTGATCTCGTGCTATTATTGCCTCTTGTCTTTGGCTTGAACCGAGGATGCCCACATGACGGGCATGATATATTGTTTTCCTGATCCTTGAAATACAACATGCAGTGATTTGGACAAGCATCAATCTTTTTATACCCCATACCTAGAGCGTTGACCATAACTTTCGCATGATAGAAATTTTGTGGCAATTTCTCACCTTTGGGCAACATACTCTTCATAATCATGCACAAACGGTCAAAACATGAATGACTCAAATTATACTCGGACTTTAAATTCATTAGTTGAAGAACTGCAGATAAGATAGTGTGACTCTAGCGACCGTTCCAAAGTGGCTCATCAACATCTCTAAGTAAATCATAAAATCTACTAGCTGCATCATTTGATGATTCTTCATTTACTGCAGTTTTTACATCACTAGGACTCATAGCAGAACCCAGTTCTGTTCCTGCGGCATCAAATATCAAATCTATATATGGATTATTGTGTACCACATTCACCCGTGCATTAAAATTGTTTCTAAATTCTTCTCCATGAAACATCCAATTCTGATAATCACTCACAAAACCCTTCCTGTATAGGTGATGTCTAACGCCATGAGGTTCTACAAATCGATTATTCTTACAAATCTTGCAGGGACACCTAATCCGACCTATGGGATCTGTTGTACTGATACTTGCCGTTGCAAATTGAATAAAACTTTCAACACCATCAATATATTCATGCGATAACTCATTGTCAATTATTCTACGATACATCCATTCACGGTTTGCAATCATTTTGTCGTATGATGTTACGAATAATATCCTAACCAGTTAAAAGAGAACCATCAAAATGCTATGATGAAGAAAATATCAAATTTATCATGCAATATATGATGTCATACAATCACAAGAATTATGATGCATGCATTGATAACTTAATATTTTCATGTGCAAACTATTCATGATACGATACATTCATTTGAAGCATGCTTTCATTATACAATTTAACATGGAAGTCATAATCAAATTGAAAGTAACTACATGCAAGTATGGATACAATCACATCAAACATTGCAATACATCAAAATCATTCATATCAAACAAATGTCACACATGTACCAGCAGCAAACACACTTCAATATCCCGCTAACTACTACCATGCCTAGCATGGAATCCGTACTCCAAAAATAAGAACACTTCTATTCTCAAACATTAAAATCATGCTCAACATGATCTCTAAACGCCAACAAAGCAGTCATAGATATCAACAACTAAGTGAGTGTGTGAACAATAAAGTGTTACATCCAATAAATTAAATAACATGTGATGCGCTTGCATCACTTACTCATCACGGGTATTTACCCGATTTGCATTGTTTTTGTCACTTACTTACCACGGGTGGCGGGGCACAAGCAGGTTCCGTTGAGAAATCTGCAAGAGACACTGTGTTAAAATAAAGTCACCACCTGCCAAAAAAAAAACTGAGGCAAGGTCGCCCTCCTGCCGGAAAAGCAGGGGGTTGGGGGGCTACCCCTGCACGAATAAAAAAAATGACAAAGGGCGTCCCCTTATCGAATAAAAAAATGAGCCATGAGAGTGACCCATACCGAAAAAAACAAACGAGGCAGGGGTCACCCCCCTACTGAAAAAAAAGAGGCACGGGGGCGACCCTCTGCTCGAATAAAAAAATGAGGCAGGGGGGCGACCCCCTGCCGAAAAAAAAATTAGGCACGGAGGCGACCCTCTGCTCGAATAAAAAAATGAGGCAGAGGGTTGCCCCCCTACTGGAAAAAAAAGTGACAGGAGAGCGCCCCTCTGCCCGCATAAAACAACGAGGCAGGGGGGTCGACCCCTGCCTGCATAAAACAAAGATGCAGGGGGGTCGACCCCTACCCGAATAAAACAATGAGGCAGGGGGGGTCGACCCCTGCTTAAATAAAACAACGAGGCAGGGGGTCCACACCCCCTGCCGGGAAAAATAAAATGCGGCAGGGGTTGCCCCCCTGCCGGAAAAAAAAAAACGAGGCAGGAGGGTCGACCCCCTATCGGAAGAAACAAAATGCGGCAGGGGGCGACCCCCTGCTGGAAAAATAGAACGCAACAGGGGGTCGCCCCTTTGCCGGAAAAAACCAAATGCGGCAAGGGGCAACCCCCTGCCGATAAAAATAAAACGAACGCGGCAGGGGATGACCCCCTGCCAAAAAAAATAGAACGCGACAGGGGGCGACCCCCCTGTCGGAAAAAAATAGAGGGGGCAGACGGGGTGTGATAGGCGACCCTCCTGCCGGAAACAAAATAGAAGGGGCACGCGGGGGGCGACCCCCCTGCTGGGAAAAAAATTTTTTTTTTACCTGCGGCGGGCGAGGTGCGACAGGTGATCCCCCTGCCGGAAACAAAATAGAAGGAGCACGCGGAGGGCGACCCCCTTGCTGGGGAAATTTTTTTTTTTACCTGCGGCGGGTGGGGTGCGATAGGCGGGGTGCGACGAGCGTCGGTCGGCGGGGTGATGGGCCCGACAGAACGAGGGGAGACGGGCCGAGAGTGAGAAGGGGCGGCGGAGGAAGGCATCGGGCTGGGCGGAACGAGGGGCGACGGGCCGTGGAGTGAGAAGGGCCGGCGGAGGAAGGCGTCGGGCCAGGCGGAACGAGGCGCGACGGGCCAGGGAATGCGCCAGCCGACGAGGCAACGGGCCGGGCGGCGGAGGAAGGAATCGAGTGACAGAGGGCGGCGTCGGGAGGGCGGGAGAGAGGAAACAGGAAAAGAGGGAAAATGGATTTAGTTAGGGATTTACGCGAAAATTCGCGACGGCTTTGGAGACAGAATTATTTCGTCGCCAAGCCATCGTAAATTTACAGCAGCCGTTAGCGACGGAATATTTTTGTCGCTGACGTCGTCGCTAGTTAGCAATAGAAATCTTCCATCGCCCAATCTGTCGCTAATCGTCGCGTTTCTTGCGACAAAAATGTACCGTCTCTAATCTGTCGCTACCTAGCGATGGATCGAGCAACGAAAACCTTCTGTCGCTATATCTATCAATATTGCAAATCTTAGCGACGGACTATATTTCCTCGCTAATCCGACGCAAAGTTGCGACGAAAAAAATTTGTCGCTAATATCCGTTGCTACGTCACATTTTTCTTGTAGTGTATCCAGATTTAAACAATTCTCATAAACTGGCAGAACAAATGTTTCTAATTCAAATTGGGTACAAAATCAGGCTTATCTATTGATGTAAAAACACATTTTACTGGAAGCAGATCAGGTCATGCTGAACATGAGCGTTTTTGCTCATGCATGCTGACATTGTGGCCATCCGATTTGCATTTTAAAAAGCTCAAAAGTCAACAAAACCACGTGGCATTCATCCAAAATGCAAACAGACGGCCACGATGTCCGCATGAGCAAAAACGCTCATGTGCAGCATGACGTGATCTGCTTCCCATTTTACTAGATCCAGATCTAATTAGCTAGAGGACCTACACGCAAAATTGAGGATGAATCTATTTTTTGATGAATTTGAGGGTACTGAGGATCATCGAAAGACTTATTTTGTCAAGCATTTAGGATTTGAGGAAGAAATTCCTCATGTTGGGCCTTTAGAGCATACAATTAGCTATTTTATTCGTAAATATGAGTTGAGCACATTGAACATTTTGTGTGTGAAAACCTATTTTTTTTTGGCCTCGTCAAAACTTTATTGGTGTTGAAAATGAAGTGCATACTGCATTTGCAGATAGCAAGAACTTTTGCAGTAGGTTTGACTTGTTGATTATTATAATGTACTTCCTTGTTAGTTCTGTAAAAGGAAATGCAGTGAATAATAGTGATCTTAAGCAGAAATCCTTTTAATTAAGTGAATTTTTGCATAGATTTTTTTTTCTATTGATACTAAATTTTTTTGTGAATTTGTGACTGCTTTGATAGAAGGAAAATCCGTTGAATGCTCTATTTTAGATGAATTGTTGTTTCACCATAAATTTGTGTAAATTCCATCTATTATTGAAATGTCAGAACGAGTTAAATATAAATTTTGTGAAGCTTTAAATTGGAGAAATCATGTAATCTCCCATCTTAGCAATTAAATTTTTTTGAGCATGAATGAGCATTATTATTTTGTTTCTTTTACAATTATAAATTGCAAATTACTTATTGGAGTAATTTTGTGGAGGTATTATGGAGATCCATTTGATAAGAAGAAATGATGCGTAATATATCTCAAAAAATTTATTATGATATTTGATATCTATTTTGTGAATTTTGAAACCTCAAACAATGTTGTATTATTTTTAGTTTATATTTTATTTTTGGTAAGAGTCAGATCCTATAGATATGAATAATTCTAATACTTTATTTTATGGTACTAGAGGTAGGGGTGTCAATGGGTAAGCTTTGGTTCAAATTCAGGTGAAACTAGACTTGGACTAGATTTTTGAGTATTGTATCATGTTTGGACCTTAGCCTAATCGGGTCCACTATTATAAGAAAAACCATACTCAGACTCGATAAAAACCACATGAACCAAACCCGAACCATACCCGCTAAAACCATATTTTTATCATTTTTACAATGAAAAATTATGGGTCTTAAACAAAACTTGGGTCGGGTCCGAGTATGGTATAAAATTTCACAAACTATACCCGGGTCCATGAATTAAGCTTTGGGTGTGGACCCGGGTCTTAATCTGGTCTTCTTATTTATCACTATACCCGAACCCTATAGGGTTTGGTTCAGGCCGAGTTCGGGTAAAACCAAGCCCGTTGACACCCCGAACTAGAAGGTATAGTGGGTCCATTGCTAGATTTTTTTTTTAGATCTAGATCCGAATCCAATTTTGTAAGAGAGGCCCACTCAACAAATTGATATTTTTTATTGGCTCTTGAGGGAGGTGGTCACTTAAGTCGCCAACCATGGCTAGCCACCTTTTCTCAAGCCACATTGGGCTAGAGTGGAGGTGACGCCCAAGGATACCACTCCATTCTCCATGGCTCCTCGTTGACAAGAAGAGAATAGAACAAACATTTTTTGAAATGCTGGTGTTTACAACCACTGTACTTCGTGAACTGGTCACCCGAATTAGGTTCAAATGGTCGAGCACTGCTCTCCTCCATCCTTAACATTCCTAGCTTCTTATTCAATTTGTATAGAGTGACTTCTCGTCACTTGCATCCTAATTCTTGATGTAATTCTTTCATACTTTATTTAAATATATTTTTCTTTAAAAGAAAGGTGTCGTGGCATCTAGTCAAATGTGAAATAAATGGATTGCGTGCTTGTCATGTGGTGTGTTTGTATTTATCGAAAAATAGTATAAGGTATTACCAACTAGTTCAATCACTTCTGTACGCATGTCTCTGTGTGCGTACGAGAGAGACTTAGCATTACTAACAGGCATATTTCAAAATGATAGCACGTTATCAGCTTTTTCCTAACTTGTTTATGCACATTATTTATAGGTTGTACTACTCACGAGCCATCTCAAACGGATCGATCGACACGAGAGAGAGAGAATGAATGAAAATAACCATTTTTATTGACATAAAGTGTGCATCATAGTGCACAAGAAAGCTCTGATACAATGCCCGATACAATGAGAAGAAAGGATTATACAATAATAAAAAATAAACGCGAGGAACTTGGCCAAAGTAACGACAAGAACTCTAATTGATGATGGTTTTCAAGGTGCTTTAACCAGTCTCCCTTATGAAACCAATCCTACTCGAATAAACTAGCACCAGAATGTGGAAGACGGCAACCACGACGGGACTCTCCATGTTAGTAAATCCTTGAAATGTGCTCCTCCATGATGATACCTTTGATCTCTTCTTATTCCTTATTGTAAGAGCCCAATTAATATCTGCAACACAAAAAAAAAAAATTGTTGCAATGACTAACTTATGTATTAGTTGTTGCACTCTAAGTCAAGAAAATTGGAAATATTGAAGTGATAAAAATTATGATTATGTATAAAAACATTGGTAACTTTAATCAGCGAAAATACTTACATGATCGGCGAGGCTGCATCAAATTTAGTATTTGGGTGGTGGTGGTGGGGAGCTGTAGTAGTAGGGAAGAGGTGGTGATGGGGATGGTGGTGGTGGAGATTTGTAGTAGTAGGGAGGTGGTGGAGATGGGGATGGTGGTGGTGGAGACTTGTAGTAGTAGGGAGGCGGTGGCGAAGGTGATGGTGGTGGAGGTGATTGGTAGTAGTAGGGAGGAGGAGGAGATGGTGACGGTGGTGGAGGAGACTTGTAGTAGTAGGGGGGTGGAGGAGATGGAGATGGTGGTGGTGGGGACTTGTAGTAGTAGGGAGGTGGTGGTGAAGGGGATGGTGGTGGTGGGGACTTGTAGTAGTAGGGAGGTGCTGGTGAAGGGGATGGTGGTGGTGGGGACTGATAGTGGTAGGGAGGAGGAGGAGATGGCGATGGTGGTGGTGGGGACTTGTAGTAGTAGGGAGGTGGCGGAGATGGGGATGGTGGTGGAGGAGATTTGTAGTAGTAGGGTGGTGGTGGGGAGGGAGATGGTGGCGGTGGGGACTTGTAGTAATAGGGAGGAGGTGGTGAAGGTGGTGGTGGTGGTGGGGACTGGTAGTAATAGGGAGGAGGAGGAGATGGCGAAGGAGGTGGTGGGGACTTGTAGTAGTAAGGAGGGGGAGGAGATGGCGAAGGTGGCGGTGGGGATCGGTAGTAGTAAGGAGGTGGGGGAGATGGTGATGGAGGTGGTGGAGATTTGTAGTAGTAGGGAGGTGGAGGAGATGGTGATGGTGGTGGAGGTGATTTGTAGTAATAGGGAGGAGGAGGAGATGGGGATGGTGGTGGTGGGGACTGATAGTAGTAATGAGGTGGATGAGATGGAGATGGTGGTGGTGGGGATTTGTAGTAGTAGGGAGGAGGAGGAGATGGCGATGGTGGAGGTGGAGACTTGTAGTAGTAGGGAGGAGGAGGCGATGGTGATGGTGGTGGAGGTGACTTGTAGTAGTAGGGAGGAGGAGGAGATGGTGACGGTGGTGGTGGGGACTGGTAGTAGTAGTGAGGTGGGGGAGACGGTGATGGTGGTGGAGGTGACTTGTAGTAGTAGGGAGGAGGAGGAGATGGTGATGGTGGAGATTTGTAGTAGTGAGGAGGTGGGGGTGATTGGTAGTAATAAGGTGATGGGGGTGGAGGAGACTTGTAGTAGTACGGAGGTGGTGGAGACGGTGATGGAGGTGGTGGGGATTTGTAGTAGTAAGGAGGTGGCGGTGGTGATTGGTAGTAGTAGGGTGATGGTGGCGGTGGAGACTTGTAGTAGTACTTGGGTGGTGGTGGTGGCGGTGACTTGTAGTAGTAAGGAGGCGGCGGCGGGGACTTGTAATAGTAAGGAGATGGGGGTGGAGGAGGAGGAGACTTGTAGTTGTAGCGGGATGGTGGTGGAGGAGATTTGTAATAGTACTTGGGCAGTGGAGGTGGTGGGGACTTGTAGTAGTAATGGTGTGATGGTGGGGATGGAGGAGACTTGTAGTAGTAACGATGTGGTGGGAACTTGTGGTGGTAGGGTGTAGGTGGCTTGTTGCAGTCCCTGTATGGCTTCTCAGGAGCATAGGCAAATGCTTTGGTCTTGAGAACGATCAGGTTGTGTGTCTCTGATTTTATGAAGGAGGCGCCGGACTTGCCATAGCCGACCTCCGTGGGGATGTCGCAGTGAGAGCCCTCAGGTGGGCTGTGGAGCTTGGCCTTGCAGTCTTTGTATTTGTCGTAGAAGTCCTTGAGCACAATGCTGTACTTCCCACCCTTCTTGGTTTTCCCAAAGAATGAGATTTCCTTCTCGCCAACCTTGCAGGTCACTTCCACGGTTGCACCTGTTTGGCCATAAGGTCAAGTCATGATTGCACAACCCACTGATATTCAGATTTAGTGGGAGAAAGAGAGAGAGTCAACTTCTCAGTGAACAACAGTCTAACACTCGCAATTACATGGTTAATTAACTGCTAAAATTTTGTATTAGTGCCAACCAAATCTGATTTAGAGATGTTCTAAAATTTCCATTTTTTTTAAAGAAAAATATGGTTTGGAATGTTTAAACGACGGCTGAAATATCACATTTAATTAAATATCGGGTTTAACTTCTTGGATTAATTGTTAACATTCATAAAGTAGCAACTTCATAAAATTTCAGCAAATTTTCAGATTTTTGTTGACATCTCAAAAGGCAACCGTACAAGATTGTGGGAAGCCTTACCTCAGGCTGACCTCATCCACCTTTTTAAAATGAAAAACAAATCGTTAACCATGTTCTAGGGAACACATTAATCATTTTATAACAACGGTCATATGGAAAAGTTTTTGAATTTTTTTGAAAACATCAGGAGAAATACACGAAAAAACACAAAAAAAAACTTAAATTAATGAGTCACATACGCTTGCATGCATTCAAGCCTACCATCACAGAGAAATGCTTACCATTAAGGCCTTTCTTCTCATTCGACGTCTTCTTGTGTTTCCAATCGTAGCATCTGTAGCAGTAAACTCTTCCAACTGCCTTCACAAGTGGATGGTATGGGTAGTAGTGGTGGTGAGGAGAAGGGGGGGATTTGTAGTAGTAAGGTGGTGTCCGAGGATGTGCTGGTGGTGGTGGGGAAGTGTAGTAGTACGGTGGTGGTAAGTGAGCTGGTGGTGGTGGAGATTTGTAGTAATAAGGTGGTGGAAGTGAAGGCGAAGGTGGTGGTGGAGATTTGTAGTAGTAAGGTGGTGGCGGTGATGGCGAAGGTGGTGGCGGAGATTTGTAGTAGTAAGGTGGTGGAAGTGAAGGCGAAGGTGGTGGTGGAGATTTGTAGTAGTAAGGTGGTGGCGGTGATGGCGAAGGTGGTGGCGGAGATTTGTAGTAGTAAGGTGGTGGTGGAGATGGAGAGGGTGGGGGAGGAGACTTGTAGTAGTAAGGTGATGGTGGAGATGGAGACGGTGGGGGCGGAGACTCGTAATAGTAAGGTGGTGGAGGTGATGGAGACGGTGGGGGAGGAGACTTGTAGTAGTAAGGTAGTGGCGGTGACGGCGAAGGTGGTGGCGGTGATTTGTAGTAGTATGGTGGTGGTGGTGACGGGGAAGGTGGTGGCGGCGACTTGTAGTAGTAAGGTGGCGGCGGTGAAGGCGAAGGTGGTGGTGGTGATTTATAGTAGTATGGAGGAGGAGGAGATGGTGAAGGTGGGGGTGGCGATTTATAGTAGTAGGGAGGGGGAGGAGATGGTGAAGGTGGTGGTGGGGATTTGTAGTAGTAAGGTGGTGGTGGTGAAGGTGAAGGTGGTGGTGGAGATTTATAGTAGTAAGGTGGAAGTGGTGATGGGGATGGTGGTGGTGGAGACTTATAATAGTATTGTGGTGGGGGTGAAGGAGAAGGCGGTGGTGGGGATTTGTAATAGTAAGGTGGCGGTGGTGAAGGAGAAGGTGGTGGTGGTGATGGAGAGGGTGGTGGTGGCGACTTGTACAGGTACGGTGGTGGAGGTGGCGATGAGTAGGGGTATTGGCCGGAAACTACAGCATTGTTAAAGGAGAGGCAAACCACGGCAGCCAGGAAGAAATGAGGCCATAGACGACCCCATCTGGGGTCGCCGGACGGGAGGACCATTCTGCCAGAGAACCACCAACTCCGGCGAATTTCTCTATCCCCTCTGGTTTCCGGCCGTGGAACTGTTGGAAAAGAAAGGTTAGAGAAAAAAGGAAAATAGAGAAAGGAGGAGATAATTGGTTTGTGGTTTTGCTTCTAAATGTGCACCCTTTATATAGAGGTATGCCGTTTACTATAGAGCTGTCATGCAAGTGATTTTAATTCCGAGATGCAATTATTAATGAGAGTTTGTATACTCTCTTTCCCTCTATAATTTGGAACCTTCCCTAACAATGGAATGAACAATTAAAGAACTTGGCGGGCAGGTTATATGTTTCCCCCCGGGGACACGCACTATAGCTACAGTGCGTGTTTCTGGGTGCCACTGAGCGCCGCGTGGCACTCAGTGGGGGTATAGGGGTAGCCTACATCTGCAGGCTGATGCATGGCTCTCGGTACACCCCCAGCAGCCCTCAGTGGAGACCCGAAACATGCACTGTAGCTACAGTGCATGTTCCCGAGGTGAACACGCAACACCCTCTCAAGAACTAGTCACCACCAAACTTCAAATAATAAAAATAGCTACAGTGCGGGGGTGCACACGCAACACCCTCTCAAGAACTAGTCACCAACAAACTTCAAATCATAAAAATAGCAAAATGGTGCGGTACATCATCCAATACCAGCTACGGTTTCATCTCCTTGACCTACATTTTGCCGGGTACCCACGGTAATATCAAATCTTGGTGAATTACACTCATGTGACTTTGTCTCAAAATAAGCAACTCATTCGCAATGCCCAACAAGTTAATCTTGTAGTTATCAATTTCTTAGAAATGTGGCAAATTGTTAATACACTCAAACATGGTTGACCTGTATTAGGGTCCGCTTAGATATTCGGTCCGGTTTGGATAACTTACCTTGCTTCAAACACCATCCATATTGCAGTTATATGGATCTAAGCCTGAATTCAAACAGGTAGATCTAAACATGGAACTAATAATAAAGGAAGTCGTATCCGGGGATTGAAGAATGGATCTAACCGAGTTTTGGCGACTTTTGAGACTTAGATACGGCCCAAACATAAACATTCCAATTACCAACCTCTCTCTCACTCTCTCTGTTGAATGTGTGTTTTGTTCTTGCCACATCTATGGTGCAGTGTAGGTATGGAATGGAGAAGATGCTAGAAATATCTAGGAAAGAGATGAATTAATTTAGGCTATATTTAGCCGTTGGGAGCACATGCAATCAATATAATACTTAATTATAAGAAGTTTATTGACTGCATATATAATTCATGGAAACCAACACATCTTATACTTTTTGGTTAAAGTAATTATTTATGTCTACTAGGGTATGGCTGTGGTCCACCTCAGCTTTTTACCTTTTTTCTTTCCCATACTTTATTGTTTGGGAAAGTCATTATATCACTCTAATTTAGATTACATGAAAAATTTATGTTGGTATTTTCCTTTTCTTTCTAATGTCATATATATCTCTTCACTTTAAATTATGTACTTTTTTTTTCATTTTCTTAAAGTGCCCCATAATGCACGTAACTCCTCGTACCAAGTTCTATAGCATGTCATCAATGAGGAGTTGTGAACATTCACCTGCCTCAATTAATCCATTCTCATGTTGTTTCTGGTTCATGCCAAAAACATGCAAAATGCCGAAGCATATGTACGTTTAACTGGACCTACAAATCGCTCATCTGGTAGGGGCAACTTGTGAACATCAGCAAGTTAATGAAACATCATGAGTTCAAAACTCAATAGCCATTCTTTGAGGCATGATTGAAGCCCTCAATGGGTAAAGGAAGTCTAAAGGGTTTTACTAACCAAAGGCCTGCCAATATTTAGTAAGTAAATAATTAGGATGAGGGTTTGACTGTCAGCTTTTCCTTGATCTAGGTCCTCGTTATGTGGAGTCGCCAAAGTGGTTTCCAAATAAGCAAGAATGCTCGGACCGGGTTGAGCCCTAAATCAACCAGACTAAGTCCATTCCATTGAGCCCGCAATCCAATGAGGGTATTTTTGTCATTTTAAAATTCTGGTATTACCCCTATAATGTTGATTTTTTTTGTTCGAGTAACTAGAAATAGTGAAAGAGATTAACATTGTGGAGTTACTTCATGCACTGATGTCAATCTCGACGGTTTCTATTGTGCCACGTCAACTTATGATTCTTGACAACCAATAAAAATGGCCAAAGAGGATAGTTCCGACATACCGGTCACCAGTCGCCTGCATTGGCATATTTGCTTCCGTGGTTTACTGGTAATAGCCGGTTTCCGCGTCCAAAGAACGTTCGGGCAAAAGAATGACGGGGAGATGATGTCCACTCGTCCAAATTATGACATTGCCCTCGAAACTGTATTTATTTCCGAACCTGCCATCGTATCATTCGCTCGGGCAAGCCCAGGACAAGTTAATCGACATAAGAATACAAGATTTCCCTTCTTTTTCGCCAGATTGTAAATGGGTCGAATTCGGATCGGATATGATTGAATGTATCTTAATTGAATTCAGAGTTGGATTTGGAGTTGGATATGAATGTACTCTTTGACCAAACCCAAATTTGATTAGCTATTTATCCCTATGTCACAATGACACTGGCCGGTATGACCTGACCTGACACACGATGCGGGTTGGACTTTGAAAAATGGACACAAGGACAAGTAATGTATTGGGACGTTACCTTGTATTGGGATTGTTAATGCACGTCATCTTGTACTGGGACGTTGCAAGTTCAAATCCCAATGGTAGCTTGTGTAACTAACTGGTGGGGGTCTGCCTTACCCCAGTTTGTCTATCAAAAAGAAAAAAAAAAGATGACCTTTCATACCTTATAATGCACCATGCCATCAAGCCTATTTATTGAGATATCCCATGGTAGAGATTGTTTGTTGGTGATTGAAAGCACCTACTTCAAAAAAAGTTGGATAAGTTTAGGATAAGTTGGGAAGTTGGTCAAGAACGGAAAATATCCTGGTTCAAATTGGACCCAGCCTTTTGAGACAAGAAAAACATGTTTCTGGGAATTCTTTTCCTTGTAAGGACTTTTCCGTCTTTTCCAAAGTCAATGGTATACGACGTAGATTCTGGTAACTTCTAATAGTTGTAGAGCAGATTCTGACACGAACATTGGCCAACGTTTGGGAAGTCGTGAAAGCACAAAAGCTTTCCCCTAAAATAACTTAAATGTCCTTAAGAGATATCTTGATTTAATTTTGTATCAGTAGCAATTTAATTCTCACATATTTCACCTCATACACAAACTAAGGAAAATTTACCACCTTGGTTACCCAAGTGCGCTTTTAGGACACGTTTGAAAGCAAGAAAAATTTTTACAGAAAAAAAAATTTCCCTAACTTTTTAAAACAAAAGGTAAAAAATTTCACTCTTTTGTATAGCATAAAAAAAGCGAAATAAAAAGTGTGAGAGAGAAGAGGGTCAACCTGCCCGCTTTCACAGAGAGAAAGAGAGAGGTGGTCGACCATACTCAAGAGTAAGAGAGAGAGAGAGAGAAAGAGAAAATGGTAGGAAGCTCATTTTGTTGCAGCTCATGGAACAAGAGATGTTGTAGGTGAATAGTTTCACTGGGTGGAGGAATTTTCTTCTAGAAAATTATACTTTTAAAAAAAACTTTATTTTCAAAAATTTTCTCTCATTTGAAACCGTTATAAAAGTTATCATTTTTTCTTTTTTACTTGCATTTTTTTTCCTACAATTTTCTCGCTTTCAACTTTGACTATTTACTTTATCGAAGGTGCTCTTTTTAACTAGTAAATAACCGAGATGCCCTTAAGTTTGGTTTTAAAGCTTTTTTATCAAATTAATGAAGGGTAAATTTTGTGATTTAAAGTTTAATAAGTGCACAATGAAGTTGAATTACAGAATGGATAACTAATTGTTTCACTTCCACATCCGACCTTTTGAATCCCCCCAAAAATTGTGTGCTTTTTAGGATCACAGATAGATCCCTGAAGATAGGTCTGATAAAACAAGCATGTAACTGGGCTCACACCTAATGATCTTTATTTTGAATATTGATCAAGATAAGCTGTTAGGCATAGGCTTAGCCCAATTTAGGTAAAGGGGCCTAATGGTCCTGTGATTTGAGATAGGTTTGAGTTGGTCTACTGTGGATCTTAATTATTTCTAACCCATTTGTACTTAGGGATGGCAGTGGATCGGGGCAAAACTGGGCCTTGCCCGGCCTGGTTTTGTTTGGATCAGGGATGAAGGACATGAAACAGGGATGGATACGGGGTGGGGCGGTTCACTGCCATCCCTATTTGCACCTGCTAGTACTTGTGTAACAAATTAGTCCATGAATAGAAAGTTGAGAAGGCACTTCATTGAGCCCAGTGTAGCCATATACAATTGAAGACTGTTGCCCTATCATGGCACGGTGACAAAGAGTGATACCCTAGAACTGTGGACAACTAATTAAACCACATAAAGGACATTTTAAGAATTTTGGGTGGTGATAAATTTTCATGTGCCCCCCCCCCCCCCCCCCACACAAGATGCTCATGTGATATAGTTGACAGCCACTAGGTACAAAGAAACTGCATTAAAGTTGCTCAGTCCCTTTCGTTGTTGGTGGGCTCCATTTTTTTTTAGGAATGCTGAAGTCAAATGATTCTATTATTTCAAAACACTCACAAGCCTTGTCATGAATGGCAGCTCAGCACATAAATATTCACTAGTAGTTGAGCTACTTTGTGCTTCCCAATTGTGATTGTTTAACAGGTGTATTTATCTGTCTAATGTTTGGAATATATGAGATTACCTGAAATGAAATCTATTATTTTTGTTGTTTATTGGTTAAAGGCAACTAGCGCTAAGTTCCAATTTTCATTTATAGTAAACAATTAAGCAGCAAACACTCTAGTGGTGGTTGAGCAATTGTTCTCAAGTATATGAAGTTGAGAACTCCATGGATAATTTTCAAGTGAGGCCCTCTTTTTTTTGTTTTTTTGGTCATCTTGAAATAATCTCCACACGGGCACATGCATGGGCCTTATAGCTAGGAAAAAGATAACAATCCTAATTTAGAAATTAAAATATTACTTTTATATATCTTCATATGTTTGCATTATTTGAAACAAAGCAATGGAGTGTCATGCCTAGGGCTGGGAAACAAGCCGACCTGCTCGTGGTTCGGCTCACCATGAACTTGTTCGTATTCAGTTCATGTAGCTAGCAAGCCGAGCCACCAGCAGCTCGTTAACAAAAAATGAGCCGAGCACAAAAACAAAGAGTGCCCGGCTCGGTTCATCTCGGGTAAGCTGGTAAGATTATAGTAACAAATTTTAGTGTAACATATGTTATAAGAAAAGGTAGCTTTGCATTGTTGGTAAGTATGAATGACATGTATTCAAGGTGTTTGCAATTCAAATCTCGTTGTTATCATTATAAAATACATGATTTTTTTTTTCTAACATGCTAGCTCGTGGCTCGGCTCAGTTGACTCAAGCTCGACTTGTATAGCTATGAACACGAGCCAAACTCGAGCTGAATTAAATGGTGCCGGCTTAGTCATGCCATACAAAATTCCATGTTGAGGTAGAAACAAGAGGAACCATAATAAAGAAAATTGACAATTTGGGCTTCATTTATATATGTTAGTTCAAATTAATTTGTCAATCATGTTATCTGGCTGCCACTTGGAGAATTTTTTCCAACCTTGGTTAAGAGAACTACGTACGAGAACTATACTTGGGTTTATGATGTGATCAAGTGGCAATTTTCAAAATTTTTCCTCTCTTTTGAATAATGATCTGTTTTTTTTAGAGAGAAAGAATAATGATCTGTTGATCATTTCTAAGATGCCTCATTTAACTCACCATTGCAAGGATATCTTTGTAAGATGCTAACAAGTACTCATGAATGCCAGACCCAAGTGGTTTGGCTTAGTAGGATGGGGGACCTAGACCGTTTGATGGGCAGTTTATGTTCAAATAAGCATGTCACCTGACTGGGGTCTCGAGGGGTAAGCCCTCAGAGTTTTACGCCAACATGAACAGATACCCTAGTACGGAATGCTGAGTCAGCACAGCTAGGTCTCTGTGCTTTAAACAGTTTCTCCGAGTAAAAAAAAAAGAGCACTTGTGAATGCTCAGCTTTTTATCTTTCTTTTCCTTTACCCCATTTCCCTGGGCGAGTATTTTCCTTTCATGCATGCATGTTCTCTCATTTATTCTCCTTGCCTACAACTTTTTCACCTTTACCTTTAGCTTTTTCATTTCTTTCTTTTTCCCATTAACTTGTAAAGTCCTAGTATATATCTTACATTTCAAGCCATTTTTCCACTATTCTTGAACACGGATAGATGACTTATGGGACAGCTGTCTCATCAGAAAAACTCTTAACAAGTTTTTTCTTTTATTTAGTCTCTTTTCCTTTGAGAGAGACGCCTTTGGATACGTTCTAAGTATGATTTGGGATTGTGAGTACCTCATCATAACTGAAATACATAGTTTCAACTAGGGGTGGGCAATAAGCCGGACCATCCGGTGGAACAAGCCGAATTGGCCGACCATAGGCTGTGTTTGAGTCAAGGTTTTAGACTCTGACCGCTTAGCTATCATGCCAAAACCCGACCTATTATATACCTGGGCCAGGGTCGGGTTGACTCATGGGCCATCATGCTGATCCGATATGTAATGCTCACAATTTTTTGAGGAATTTTATTTAATTTTTGTATTTTTTTTATTGAATGGTAAATCAAAATTTTTAAATTTTAGTAGGCATTGTGTTATAGGGTTTGTAGGATTTAGAAAAAAAATTTAAGTTTGAAGAAAATATCCCTGCATGCCCAAGGGTCTTATCGACCCTATGGAGTTTCGAATTTTTCAAAAATTATTTCTAAAGAATTTGATTTAACCTTTTATGGGATATTTAAAATGAATAATTTAAATAAATAAAAGTTTAAAAATTTATGGGTAAAATCTATTCACACTTAAGTCTAATGACGTTTCATGTAATTTCATATTTGAATTTTTAAAGAATTGGATTTGCATTTAGTTTGAATTAATTATGAATTTCATTTAGTGAAATAAAACTTAAGAATTAATTAAATTATATCATGTGATAGGAGTCCATAGGTGGGTTGTCTCTTCTTACGTGGCACTCCTACTTAAATTAAAAAAAGAAAAATAAAACTTGAAATTCAAGAGTTAAAATAAAACTTACCAAATTTAAATCTTGTCTTGTTTTCTAAAATAAGACTCAATAAAGGAGGATGTTACCCCCTAGAGACCCCAATTTGAA
This sequence comes from Nuphar pumila, assembly GCF_984573655.1. NCBI lineage: Eukaryota > Viridiplantae > Streptophyta > Magnoliopsida > Nymphaeales > Nymphaeaceae > Nuphar > Nuphar pumila. The sequence continues at coordinate 97,416,671 of NC_143251.1, forward strand.
GAAGGGGCTGGACCAAGAAGGAAAGAAAGGAAAGTAGAAGTTTATGAAAACTAACCTAGATCTAAGATCAAGGGCTAGGATTAACTCTATCCCTTGATCCAACCCTAATAGTATAAAATAGATGAGGGTTCACGCCTCCCTATTTGCCCTTTTTTTGTTTTTTTCTATTTTTCTATTTTTTTTTCCTTCTCTAAGAAATCCCTTTTCTTCTCCACTTTTTCCAAACCAAATCCTTGGTGTTTTCACCCTTGGCTCAGTAAGGGAGGCATCCACGATCGTGTGAAGAGCGCAAGGAGGTCATGGGCGAGGCTGTCGTTCGTGTTGGACGCTGATTCATGTTAGAAGAGCGATCTACGCACGTAGGACCAATTTTTTGTCAAAAAAGTAAGGAGTTCTATACTCTACACGTAAAACAAAATTCATGGATATGAATTCTTTCAATTTTTCATAAGTACAGACCCTAAACCATGCCTCCCATACGTGGGTTTGGCTTAGAGCTGACTATGCATGTGATCAAAATGGGTTTTCTTTTAAAAAACCCTTTAAAAATTGTTCTCTCAAAACTGATTTCTCAGAAAATAAAATCATAAAAATAGAAAAATATGCATGTTACCTAGTTATTTTTCTGTATATTATGATTTGAATTAATATATTATGTTCATACTGATGTGCTCTAAAAATTAAAATGATTTCTATGGTCATTTTTATAGGAAAATACATGTTTTATATTACCAGGTTTCTTAGATTTTTTTTTGATAATTACGTATTTCTACCTAACACTCAACTGGTAAATCGCTTGCATTTCCCTCATTCAGAAAAGTTTTAATGAGTGGTTTATTGAGTTGAGAAGTTAACAAAATTTTGCATCTACTATGACATTTTGAGCCATGTTCATAGACTAAGTACGAATTTGTGATAGTTGGAACAAAAAAGTACAGGTCTGCACTAAAACGTTCATAACTCTCTTGCATGGATGATTTTTTTTTAATGGTTTATGGCATCGAAAGAAAAAATTTTCTACAAACTGTGAAAAATTCAGCTCTGACCAGAGACTAAAAAAATTCTACAACTTCTATAACAGTCGAATAAAATTGGACTTGTTGCAAATTTGGAGAAATATTCTTTCTTGTTGTTTGTTAGATCTTATTTTTTCCCACATGTTTAATACGTTAATATTAGGTTTTATTGATAAAATATAGGTTCTATAAGTTCTGAAAATTTGTCATATACATGAATCTATGTTCTTGTATGTGAAAAATTATTTTAAAAAAGGTTTTGGAAAAAACATTTCTAGGGTTTTGATGTTCTTGATAAAGAGATTTGATCTGAGCATTTAGGATGGATTATTTCATGTTTATCATGATTAAACAACATGTTATTGCATAAATAATTCATGTTTTCATGATTGTTTAGGGTTTTATATGATTCTTGCATAGATATAATCATATTTGAAATATTTCTTGAAGGTTTTGTGATTCTTTGATGATGTATTTTATTGTTTTAGCAAAATTGACATGAATCTGATCAAATATGCATTATATGATGATGTAGCAATGTTTAGAGTATCAAAAATCATGATTGTAGAGGTTTTTACCTTGATTCTTGTTCTTGCTTAATAGATCTTGCATGAGTTTAAATCTTGGCTTTTTTATCTTCATTTTTTTATCCTGACTGATCATGCATATATTTTACATTTTATTAATCAGTATTTATGCATGATCCATGTCAAAATTGCCTTAAAAAACCCATTTTTACCATTAGTTTTGAGAAATTGCATTGATTGAATTTTATCAGAAAATCATATTCTTCAAAGCTTTTCCTGCATATATATTTTAGTGTTTCTATTATAGTTAGAATTTCTTAATTGTAGTTTAGTTTGCTTAGGTTTTTATTAGCTGATTTGTAATTTTTAATTAGTTTAAGAAGTTTGCTTTTTAAACAATAAAACATGTTTTGCTAAAAGTGAGTCTTTTGAAAATTTTTGAAAATTGTTGGACTGGTTTTGAAAAAATTGTTTTACCCTAATATAATATTATAAATAGTATTATACAACAGAAAAAAAGAGGTTTTTCTTGAGTGGACTGCAAGTCTCTCTCTCTCTCTCTCTTGCGTCCTCTCCCTTTTTCTTTTCTTGTTCTTCTTACTGTATTCTCCAGCATCGGTTCTTCCATTTTCTTCATTGGGAAGGTGCAACAACAACCAAGATTAACCAATCTTTCCTCAACCCATCTAGCCGACCTTGGTAAGTCCTTCTTTCTACCCATCTTCGTAGCATAGGATCGGTGCATGCCTTCTTTCTATTTTTCTGCATCCTCATTGCCTGTAGCATACATTGAGATCTTGATTTTTTAATTTTTCTGCATATAGGATAGATCTGATTACATATTTTCTCTGATGTTAGCTGGATCATATAACTTTGTGTTGCAGCATCTTTATTTATTGTTTTCATTACCAGTTTAGATCATCAGTTTTATATTGTTTTATGTTATTACATACTTTTAGATTTCACATTTTCTTTATTACTGGGTTGTAGTTAGTCTGTGTGTTTTCTGTTTTCTATTAGTTTCATAGTTAAATGGTGAAGTAGCTATTAGTTGTTTTTATTTCATTAACAGTAGACGTTAATTGATTTCTCTATTCATTACATTAGTCACAAGTCAAGTCAGTAGTTATTGGGTTTAGTGTATATGTTATTAGTTTTAATTCATCACTTAGGTATCTGTTTAAAATGTTTTATAACTGCATTGACGTCTTGCATTAGCCGTTCTTTGTTTTAGGCATTAGTCACTCCAGTCCTTATTTGTTTTAGTAAACTATTCAGTTTTAATATCAGTTTTAATATGGTTTAGCATGTGGTGTCTCATTAGGCCATTTAAGTACATTTTAATTATTCAATAGCAAATAGTTTATTGATTAGTTCAAAGCTTTATTCACGTTTTTGGTAGAGGCATTAGATAGTTGATGTGTTTTAGGTAGGCAGATCTGAATTCCTATCATTAACTGTTAAAGCTCACGTTTTTTTTTTTCCTTAGTCATATATAATATACATTGCTGCATTAGAGTAATCATGTTGCCTTATAGTTTACTTCATTGCTGCCTTATAGTTTACTTCATTAATTGATATCATATTTAGTTAGATTGTCTGAGTAGTTCATGTTAGTAGATTGAGTTTTTTTACATGTTTTAATGGTCCAGATTTAAGTAGTTGCATAGTTCTAGTCAAATAACATAGTTAGTTGCTGGATTTGTTAGTTTGTTAGTAATTTGTTATGTTAATTCATCTTGTAGTTAGTTGATATTTAGTTAACTTAGATTCACAATTTTCTGTATTGATTAGTTAGCTCTTCTTTTTTTTTTTAATTTAGTTTAGTATTCACAAGTCGTTACATTAGTTAGTTTCTTGTTTACATATTGTTTGTTAGAAGGTAGTTTTGCTATTTCATCAATTAGTGTAGGTTGTTACAAGTTGATTTCTTGAAATAATTTAGTTCATGTTTAGTTTAGTCAATTCAAATCTTGTTTTTGCTGAATTCTTTTTATCATTAGTTTATAAATTTGTGTTAGTTGTCTGCGTACTGCTTGTTTTGTGTTGTTGTGTTTTGCAGGGAAGCGTTGGAACGTATGGTGAGTACCTTTCTGTGCCCTCAAGGTACCCTCTGAGGTCCCCTCAAGCCTTCAGAAGTACCCTCAAAAAAGCAAAAGTTCAAGAAAACATGCATTACCTCAAGAAGGGACAAGAAGACTCAAAGCACTAAGCCTTTTCTTTTCTTTTTAGATTAGGGTTTTATTTCTGATATTTATTCATTTAATTGGGTCTGTAATAAAACCATTTATTTTGTTTAAGCCCTCTGCATAGGGCCATACTCCCTTAGTTATTTAATTATTTAAATAATTCTTTTTATTTTGGCAATAAAGAGTAGTTTAGCTTGTGTGTTTGAATACAAGTATTTCTCGTTCTCTGAGATCGACCCGGACTCCACCACTTGTGCGAGTCGGTTTTTATATTTTTGGTGTCTGGCTTTCACTGGATTTTCATTAAAAAATTATTGTTTAAAAAAGGGTTTTCATAAAACTAACACCAAATTTTGGAAGCCATTGCCGGGGAACGGCGAAATACTAGTATTCACTTTATTGCCTTGTGTTTGTTCTCATATTTATAGGTTGTTAGTTTAATTCAGTTCTTTAATTAAGATTGTTTAGTTTGCTTTTCGCATTTAGGCTTAGAACCACGTGTGTGCATACCGTAGAGATGAACTTACTTTTCTGCACAGCCCACCCATTAGGATCCCCTTAGAAGTGACTGTGTACGATTGGTACCGTGCACATAGATTTCATTTTCGTAAATTCTCTACTGAGTGCAACTGCGTGGTGCTTGTTTATTTCTTGTTTTCAGTAATTGTTTCTGTTACTCGCTTTGTGGTTTGTGTGGTTTGGCCGTTAGCGCGTTAGTTAGGTAAAAAAAAAACCCAATTTAGGACGGTTGCTGCACCGGTCTACCCTTTGGTGCATGCACGGGCAACGTTCACTTGAACCTGAGCTTGCATAATTTGTTGAGGATCCTGAATCTTTCTTTAGGAGAGCCCATCAATCTAGCCTCATGGCTGAAGATCAGCAGTTGATCCATCCTCTTAGGGAGTACTTCATTCCCAACACATACACTCCTGCCTCCTGCATCACAAGACCTGATGTGGGAGTGAATCATTTTGAAATCAAGGCCAGTGTCATCCAGATGTTACCATCCTTTTATTGCCTTAGCAACAAAGACCCATACCGTCATCTCGACGAATTTCTCGAGATCTGCTCTATGGTGTGGATCAACAATTTTGGAGATGACACATTAAGGTTGACATTATTCTCCTTCTCTCTTAAAGATAAAGCCAAGCATTGACTGAAGGCCCTCGATACTGTTCAAATTACCACTTGAGAACATATGCAAAGGGAGTTTTTAAAGAAATACTTCCCAATTGGTAAAAGGAACCAGTATCGAAAAGCCATCACCAGCTTTTCACAGATTGAGGGAGAAATGTTTCATGAAATGTGGGAGAGGATGAAAGATCTTCTCTGCAAGTGTCCCCACCACCAGGTGCTCCGTTGGCAACTGGTGCAATATTTTTATGATGGTCTCACTGAGAAGAACCGTCAAATGGTTGACGCTGCCTGTGGGGGCACTTTTATGCTCAAAAGTGAAGATGAAACATGGGCCCTTTTTGAGACCTTGAGCGAGAACTCCATGCACCATGCTTCTGCTTCACGATCAGAAAGGGCCACACCTGTGCAAGATGGCGCGAAGAAGGCTGGTATATTCGAGATAGGGATGCACCTTGAGTTGCAAAACAAGGTCGACCAACTGTCCCAGAAATTGGATCAACTGTTGTCGGATCCCTCTCCAGTCCTACAGGTGGGTGCGCTGTGTGCTAGCCCTGCACACCATGTTGTTGATTGCCCCGTTGCGCCACAGTACCCTGAGTTTTTCCAGGAGCAAGCTTAGATGGCGCAGAGTTTCGCTAGGCCTGCACCCAATCCATATTCCAATACATATAACCTAGGTTGGTGGAACCATTCCAACTTTTCATGGAGAAATCCACAAGCCCAACCTCCCATTCCTTTCCAGAGTCAACCCAGGCAAGGCGGTTATGCGCCTGGATTTCAGAGAACTAGCTACCCTTCAGCTCAACCTACTTATAGTCAGCCTCAGTCCCAGAAGCCCTCGTCCAGCCAGTCCTTTGAGGACAAGATGCTGCAAGCCTTCTAGGATATCAAGGCAAATTTGAGCTCCCATACACATTCTATTGCGAAGCTTGAGACGCAAATGGGACAACTCGCAGAGGCGCTTAGCAGACAGAGTGAGGGGGCTTTACCTAGCCAACCGGTGGTGAACCCTAGGAGTGAGGAGCCGATGCATGGCCTGCATATGACAGATGCCCATCAAGAGCAGGCTCAAGCGGTAATCACCCTTAGGAATGGGAAGCAATAACAAGCGAGGGAGGTTGCAGAAGAAAAAGAGAGAACGAGTGTGAAGCAGCCTGTCCCTACCGTCCCACCTCAGAAAAGCGAGAAGACTCTACCATCTGAGCCTTTAAAGTCCTATACTCCCAAAGCCCCCTTTCCTGAGACGCTAGAGAGACCGAAGTCATTAGGCAAACATGCAGTGAATATGCAGAATATGCTTGAGATATTCAAGCACGTTCAGATAAACCTCCCCTTGCTTGATGCCATTCAACAAGTCCCTGCATATGCAAAATTTCTAAAGGAGCTTTGTACGCAGAAAAGAAAGTTGAGGTCACAAGTGCCGAAGAGGATATACTTGACTGAGCAGGTGAGTGCGGTGTTGCAGCACCAAACCCCACCAAAGCTTAAGGACCCAGGGACTCCAATTATTTCGTGTATTATAGGAGACATCACTGTCGAGCGTGCATTGCTCGACCTTGGGAAAAGTGTCAATATCTTGCCGGGTTTCTTTTATGACAAATTCGGATTAAAGGAGATGAAGCCAACATTTATGACCCTGTAGCTTGCAGATAGATCAATCAAGGTCCCGCGAGGGATTCTGGAAGATGTTCTAGTCAAGGTAGAGGACTTCTACTTCCTTGTTGACTTCATCATTTTAGATATGGAAGGAGTTAATGATATGCGACATACCCCCATCATTCTTGGATGCCCCCTTTTGGCCACTGCCAATGCGTGCATTAATTGTCGCACAGGCGCGATGGATGTCTCATTTGGCAACAGGAAGATGTGGCAGAACATTTTTCATGCGGCGATGGGACCTGCCGGCGATGAGGCTTCTTTCGAGGTTGACTTCATTCAGGACCTGGTAGAAGCAAAGCATACCTGGTTATTGAGTGATCAACCTTAGGAGGAGGTTGATGAATCACTCGAAGAAGATTGCCATGGGTCGATAGAGAGTCAGACAGGTGATCTGAGTTGGACCTGACACTTCGAGCCGCTTCCTGAATTGGCAGAAAAGCCGGCTCGACCATCCATAGAGAGTCCGCCTGAGCTTGAGTTGAAGCCCTTACCAACCTCACTCAAGTATGCCTTCCTAGGCAAGGACCAGACTCTCCCCGTCATTATTTCTACAGACCTGACTGACACACAGGAGTGTAAGCTTTTACAGGTCTTGCACGAGCATAAAGAGGCGATTGGATGGTCGGTGGCAAATCTGAAGGGGATAGACCCCTCCTTTTGCATGCATTGGATTATCATGGATGAGGGGGCTAAACCCTCAAGAGAGGCGCAAAGGAGACTAAATCCCCATATGAAGGAGGTGGTAAAGAAGGAGGTAGTCAAATGGTTGGATGCTGGGACCATTTATCCCATTTCCGACAGTCAGTGGGTGAGCCATACCCAGGTTGTCCCCAAGAAGTCTGGGCTCACTGTGGAGATGAATGAAAAAGGAGAAAGTGTCCCCATGAGGACTACCACAGGATGGCGAGTATGCATAGACTATAGAAAGTTGAACAGTGCAACTAGGAAGGATCACTTTCCTCGATCGTTCATCGACCAGATCTTGGAGAAACTCGTAGGCCAACATTATTTTTGTTTCCTAGATGGTTATTTAGGATACAACCAGGTGGTCGTTCATCCCGAGGACCAGGAGAAGACGACATTCACCTGTCCATATGGCACTTTTGCTTATAAGAGAATGTTGTTCGGGCTCTGCAATGCTCCGACAACATTTCAATGGTGCATGATAGCGACCTTCTCACATATGATGGATGATGTCCTTGAGATTTTCAAGGACGATTTCTCGGTCTATGGCTCTTCATTTGACGATTGTCTCCAAAAGTTATCTCATGTGCTTCAGCGTTGTAGGGAGACAAATCTGGTTCTTAGTTAGGAAAAGAGTCATTTCATGGTGAGACAAGAGATTATTCTTGGACATATTGTGTCTGAGAAAGGGATCGAGGTTGATAAGGCCAAAGTAGAGACCATTGCTAGATTAGCTCCATCGACCTCTATGCGGCAGGTGCGATCATTTCTAGGGCATGCAGGTTTTTATAAAAGGTTCATTAAAGACTTTAGCCAGATTTCTCGACCATTATGCAACCTGCTATCGAAAGATCAGTCGTTTGTTTTTTATGATGCCTGTCTGAAGGCATTCTTGGCCCTGAAGGAGGCTCTGACTACTGCTCCTATTCTTCGATCTCCTGAGTGGTCAGTACCATTTGAGATTATGTGTGATGCATCAAATTACGCGGTTGGAGCGATTCTTGGTCAGAAGATTGAGCGACGATCTCATGTGATTTATTACGCTAGTAGGACCCTCTCTGATGCGCAAATGCATTATACCACCACAGAGAAGGAATTACTAGCCGTAGTTTTTGCTCTAGAGAAGTTTCGCTCATATTTATTAGGCTCCAAGGTCATCATTTACTCAGATCATGCAACATTGCAATATTTGATGAGTAAAAAGGATGCCAAACCGCGTCTCATTCAATGGATCCTTTTGTTACAAGAATTTGATTTCGAGATTCGAGATAAGAGTGGATGTGAAAATCTTGTAACAGATCATTTATCTAGACTGATAGTGGAGACATCCACTGATCAGAGGCAGATTGATGATTCATTTTTGGATGAACAACTCTTTCATGTCAAGCATCTGCCTTGGTTTGCGCATATCATCAACTTTTTGGTGGCTGGAGAGTACCCTTTGCACTGGAACCACAATGAGAGAGATTGATTTTTCTCGCAGATAAAGCACTATTTTTGGGAGGAACCAGAATTGTTTCGATTATGCCCGGATCAGATGATTCGGAGGTGTGTTCCTGAAGAGGAGTATGACTCCATTCTATCATTTTGTCATTCCTTGGCTTGTGGGGGCCATTTTTTTAGTCGAAAGACCTCCGAAAAGGTCCTCCAATCAGGATTTTGGTGGCCGACACTGCATAGAGATGCCCATGATTTTTGTAGGAGGTGCTTGCGCTGTCAGTAGACAGGACGCATTGCCAAGCGTGACATGATGCCCCTTCTTCCTATTTTGATTGTTGAGATTTTTGATGTGTGGGGTAGTGATTTTATGGGTCCTTTTTTGCCATCGTTTGGATTTGTATACATTTTAGTGGCAGTTGATTATGTTTCAAAATGGGTCGAGGCCGTGGCCACCCGAACCAATGATCATAAAGAGGTGCTTCGATTTATCAAGCACAACATTTTTAGCCGGTTCGGAGTCCCTAGAGCGATCATTAGTGATGGTGGTACGCACTTTCGTAATGTGCAAGTAGCTTCCTTAGGAAATATTTTGTGCATCATCGGATTGCTACACCTTATCACCCGCAGACCAGTGGCCAAGTTGAGGTCTCTAACAGGGAGATCAAGCGGATTCTTGAAAAGACAGTTCGACCAGACCGAAAGGGCTGGTCTCAGCGCCTTGATGATGCCCTATGGGCTTATAGGACTGCTTTCAAGACCCCAATTGGTATGTCACCGTATCAATTGGTTTTTGGGAAACCATGCCATCTCCCTGTCGAGTTAGAGCATAGAGCGTATTAAGCTATAAAAAAGTTTAATTTTAATATGACCCAAGCTGGAGTAGAGAGAAGATTACAGTTGAGTGAGCTAGAGGAATTGCATAATGAGGCCTATGAGAGTGCCAAGATTTACAGGGCTCGAACCAAACATTTCCATGATCAGCATATTGTAAGGAAGCAATTCGAGCCTGGTCAAAAGGTTTGGCTTTATCATTCGCGTCTCCACCTTTTTCCAGGGAAGCTGAAGTCTAGATGGGATGGACCGTTCATAGTCCATAGAGTTTTTCCACATGGAGCGATAGATCTTTTGGACCCTCGAACGGGCAGCATTTTCAAAGTCAATGGGCAATGACTGAAGCCCTACATTTCTGATATTGTGGTGAAGCAAGACATTGAGGTTGTTGACCTCATGGATGCATGAGGGTACGCACAGGTTTGTATGTTGTATTTTTAGTCTTTTTAGTAGGATCTAATAAATGTTCATAGATGTTTTTTTTTCTTTATTTTGTTTTTTTTTCTTGTATCTCATGAGTGTATTGTTAGATCAGGTATGCATTTTTGTGTAATAGTAGGACATGCAGTCATATGTCATATCAGGTGACTTCTGCTCTTTTCTCCCAATTATCTTGTTCTCAAGTGCAACCTCTTAGTTTCATACAAGCATGGGGGAGTGCCACTAAGGACAATGCCATTCAAGCATGGGGGAGGGTGTAGTTTGCACACCTAAACATTTCATGTCTTTGTACTTGCATTTTTATGTCAACTAATTAAAATTAGGCTTTTAGGGAATGAGTTTGAACTTCTATGACTGCTTTGCAACATCTAACGTTTTTAGAGAATTTTTAAGCCCCACGAAAAACTTTTTCTAACACGAATCTAGAAAACCGTGGTTGTTTATATGGATTTCAAAGAAATGATTATAGATGCATGTTAGAGTTTATTTTGAATCACAAGTATGGATATGCACAGTTTTATTTTTTGAAAAACTAAGCAAATGAACAATATTGCATTTATGAAAAAGCGCATACATTTAGTTGTTTGATATCTTCGTACTCCCTAGTAGCTGGGCTTAGACACAAGTTGAAGTGTTTGAGTTTCATGTCGAAAAGGTTAACGAAGGAAGTCAATTCTGTGTCTACGTTGATATCTGTGGCCTATTTTGTTCGAGCAAGTAGAGCCTGAAGGGTGTTTACACTTGGTGCCCTAAAGCCATCTGGTTTGGAAGCCACTGGCCCAAAAGCTCGTTACATGGACTTTATAGAGAGCCTAATAGATATTGACATTGCACATGACAGAGAAATAGACTGTACGTAAACTATAAAAAATTGAAGGTCTAGTGACTCGAGCAATTAAGTCCGAGGGATACTTTGTATATGGTGCCCTAAGGTCGTCTGGTCTGGGAGTCACTGACCCAAAGCTCATTACACGGGTCACGAAAACAGAAAATTTGATATAGTGCCCAATAAAAGAAAGAGAGAAAAAGATATGTGGAAAAAAAAGAAAGAGAAAAGTTCACTGCCTAGAAGCAAATGTTGAGAAAACTTGTGCAGAATACATATGAGTGAGGATAAGTAAATAATAACATGTATGTACTTGAATTTCTGAGAATGAAACATAAATAATTATGCTATTTAGAAAAGTGAAAGAAAAAGTTTTATTCTGTGGTGGCAGATAGAAGACTCTAATCATGTTTTGATAATGCAATGGCATGAAATATTTGTGAAAACATACATGACAGAGATGTTTGTGGGTAGCATCACTGCAAACCCTCACGAGACCTTACTCGTCCACTGGGGTAACCCAGGGGTTTAAAGGGTTTGTTGCATATGCTAAATGCAACCGTGATTCCTACGAAAGTGAGTTAGGTTTTTGTTTTGATTAGTTTATCATTTTTGTTTTTGCTTTAGTTTGCTCGAGGACTAGCAAATGATAAGCATGGGGGTATTTGATTATGCATATATTTCACATTTTATTAATCAGTATTTATGCATGATCCATGTCAAAATTGCCTTAAAAAACCCATTTTTACCATTAGTTTTGAGAAATTGCATTGATTGAATTTTATCAGAAAATCGTATTCTTCAAAGCTTTTCCTGCATATATTTTTTAGTGTTTCTATTATAGTTAGAATTTCTTAATTGTAGTTTAGTTTGCTTAGGTTTTTATTAGCTGATTTGTAATTTTTAATTAGTTTAAGAAGTTTGCTTTTTAAACAATAAAACATGTTTTGCTAAAAGTGAGTCTTTTGAAAATTATTGAAAATTGTTGGATTGGTTTTGAAAAAATTGTTTTACCCTAATATAATATTATAAATAGTATTATACAGCAGAAAAAAGAGGTTTTTCTTGAGTGGACTGCAAGTCTCTCTCTCTCTCTCTCTCTTGCGTCCTCTCCCTTTTTCTTTTCTTGTTCTTCTTACTGTATTCTCCAGCATCGGTTCTTCCATTTTCTTCATTGGAAAGGTGCAACAACAACCAAGATTAACCAATCTTTCCTCAACCCATCTAGCCGACCTTGGTAAGTCCTTCTTTCTACCCATCTTCGTAGCATAGGATCGGTGCATGCCTTCTTTCTATTTTTCTGCATCCTCATTGCCTGTAGCATACATTGAGATCTTGATTTTTTAATTTTTCTGCATATAGGATAGATCTGATTACATATTTTCTCTGATGTTAGCTGGATCATATAACTTTGTGTTGCAGCATCTTTATTTATTGTTTTCATTACCAGTTTAGATCATCAGTTTTATATTGTTTTATGTTATTACATACTTTTAGATTTCACATTTTCTTTATTACTGGGTTGTAGTTAGTCTGTGTGTTTTCTATTTTCTATTAGTTTCATAGTTAAATGGTGAAGTAGCTATTAGTTGTTTTTATTTCATTAACAGTAGACGTTAATTGATTTCTCTATTCATTAGATTAGTCACAAGTCAAGTCAGTAGTTATTGGGTTTAGTGTATATGTTATTAGTTTTAATTCATCACTTAGGTATCTGTTTAAAATGTTTTATAACTGCATTGATGTCTTGTATTAGCCGTTCTTTGTTTTAGGCATTAGTCACTCCAGTCCTTATTTGTTTTAGTAAACTATTCAGTTTTAATATCAGTTTTAATATGGTTTAGCATGTGGTGTCTCATTAGGCCATTTAAGTACATTTTAATTATTCAATAGCAAATAGTTTATTGATTAGTTTAAAGCTTTATTCACGTTTTTGGTAGAGGCATTAGATAGTTGATGTGTTTTAGGTAGTCTGATCTGAATTCCTATCATTAACTGTTAAAGCTCACGTTTTTTTTTTTCCTTAGTCATATATAATATACATTGCTGCATTAGAGTAATCATGTTGCCTTATAGTTTACTTCATTGCTGCCTTATAGTTTACTTCATTAATTGATATCATATTTAGTTAGATTGTCTGAGTAGTTCATGTTAGTAGATTGAGTTTTTTTACATGTTTTAATGGTCCAGATTTAAGTAGTTGCATAGTTCTAGTCAAATAACATAGTTAGTTGCTGGATTTGTTAGTTTGTTAGTAATTTGTTATGTTAATTCATCTTGTAGTTAGTTGATATTTAGTTAACTTAGATTCACAATTTTCTGTATTGATTAGTTAGCTCTTCTTTTTTTTTTTTAATTTAGTTTAGTATTCACAAGTCGTTACATTAGTTAGTTTCTTGTTTACATATTGTTTGTTAGAAGGTAGTTTTGCTATTTCATCAATTAGTGTAGGTTGTTACAAGTTGATTTCTTGAAATAATTTAGTTCATGTTTAGTTTAGTCAATTCAAATATTGTTTTTGCTGAATTCTTTTTATCATTAGTTTATAAATTTGTGTTAGTTGTCTGCGTACTGCTTGTTTTGTGTTGTTGTGTTTTGCAGGGAAGCGTTGAAACGTATGGTGAGTACCTTTCTGTGCCCTCAAGGTACCCTCTGAGGTCCCCTCAAGCCTTCAGAAGTACCCTCAAAAAAGCAAAAGTTCAAGAAAACATGCATTACCTCAAGAAGGGACAAGAAGACTCAAAGCACTAAGCCTTTTCTTTTCTTTTTAGATTAGGGTTTTATTTCTGATATTTATTCATTTAATTGGGTCTGTAATAAAACCATTTATTTTGTTTAAGCCCTCTGCATAGGGCCATACTCCCTTAGTTATTTAATTATTTAAATAATTCTTTTTATTTTGGCAATAAAGAGTAGTTTAGCTTGTGTGTTTGAATACAAGTATTTCTCGTTCTCTGAGATCGACCCGGACTCCACCACTTGTGCGAGTCGGTTTTTATATTTTTGGTGTCTGGCTTTCACTGGATTTTCATTAAAAAATTATTGTTTAAAAAAGGGTTTTCATAAAACTAACACCAAATTTTGGAAGCCATTGCCGGGGAACGGCGAAATACTAGTATTCACTTTATTGCCTTGTGTTTGTTCTCATATTTATAGGTTGTTAGTTTAATTCAGTTCTTTAATTAAGATTGTTTAGTTTGCTTTTCGCATTTAGGCTTAGAACCACGTGTGTGCATACCGTAGAGATGAACTTACTTTTCTGCACAGCCCACCCATTAGGATCCCCTTAGAAGTGACTGTGTACGATTGGTACCGTGCACATAGATTTCATTTTCGTAAATTCTCTACTGAGTGCAACTGCGTGGTGCTTGTTTATTTCTTGTTTTCAGTAATTGTTTCTGTTACTCGCTTTGTGGTTTGTGTGGTTTGGCCGTTAGCGCGTTAGTTAGGTAAAAAAAAAACCCAATTTAGGACGGTTGCTGCACCGGTCTACCCTTTGGTGCATGCACGGGCAACGTTCACTTGAACCTGAGCTTGCATAATTTGTTGAGGATCCTGAATCTTTCTTTAGGAGAGCCCATCAATCTAGCCTCATGGCTGAAGATCAGCAGTTGATCCATCCTCTTAGGGAGTACTTCATTCCCAACACATACACTCCTGCCTCCTGCATCACAAGACCTGATGTGGGAGTGAATCATTTTGAAATCAAGGCCAGTGTCATCCAGATGTTACCATCCTTTTATTGCCTTAGCAACAAAGACCCATACCGTCATCTCGACGAATTTCTCGAGATCTGCTCTATGGTGTGGATCAACAATTTTGGAGATGACACATTAAGGTTGACGTTATTCTCCTTCTCTCTTAAGGATAAAGCCAAGCATTGACTGAAGGCCCTCGATACTGTTCAAATTACCACTTGAGAACATATGCAAAGGGAGTTTTTAAAGAAATACTTCCCAATTGGTAAAAGGAACCAGTATCGAAAAGCCATCACCAGCTTTTCACAGATTGAGGGAGAAATGTTTCATGAAATGTGGGAGAGGATGAAAGATCTTCTCTGCAAGTGTCCCCACCACCAGGTGCTCCGTTGGCAACTGGTGCAATATTTTTATGATGGTCTCACTGAGAAGAACCGTCAAATGGTTGACGCTGCCTGTGGGGGCACTTTTATGCTCAAAAGTGAAGATGAAACATGGGCCCTTTTTGAGACCTTGAGCGAGAACTCCATGCACCATGCTTCTGCTTCACGATCAGAAAGGGCCACACCTGTGCAAGATGGCGCGAAGAAGGCTGGTATATTCGAGATAGGGATGCACCTTGAGTTGCAAAACAAGGTCGACCAACTGTCCCAGAAATTGGATCAACTGTTGTCGGATCCCTCTCCAGTCCTACAGGTGGGTGCGCTGTGTGCTAGCCCTGCACACCATGTTGTTGATTGCCCCGTTGCGCCACAGTACCCTGAGTTTTTCCAGGAGCAAGCTTAGATGGCGCAGAGTTTCGCTAGGCCTGCACCCAATCCATATTCCAATACATATAACCTAGGTTGGTGGAACCATTCCAACTTTTCATGGAGAAATCCACAAGCCCAACCTCCCATTCCTTTCCAGAGTCAACCCAGGCAAGGCGGTTATGCGCCTGGATTTCAGAGAACTAGCTACCCTTCAGCTCAACCTACTTATAGTCAGCCTCAGTCCCAGAAGCCCTCGTCCAGCCAGTCCTTTGAGGACAAGATGCTGCAAGCCTTCTAGGATATCAAGGCAAATTTGAGCTCCCATACACATTCTATTGCGAAGCTTGAGACGCAAATGGGACAACTCGCAGAGGCGCTTAGCAGACAGAGTGAGGGGGCTTTACCTAGCCAACCGGTGGTGAACCCTAGGAGTGAGGAGCCGATGCATGGCCTGCATATGACAGATGCCCATCAAGAGCAGGCTCAAGCGGTAATCACCCTTAGGAATGGGAAGCAATAACAAGCGAGGGAGGTTGCAGAAGAAAAAGAGAGAACGAGTGTGAAGCAGCCTGTCCCTACCGTCCCACCTCAGAAAAGCGAGAAGGCTCTACCATCTGAGCCTTTAAAGTCCTATACCCCCAAAGCCCCCTTTCCTGAGGCGCTAGAGAGACCGAAGTCATTAGGCAAACATGGAGTGAATATGCAGAATATGCTTGAGATATTCAAGCACGTTCAGATAAACCTCCCCTTGCTTGATGCCATTCAACAAGTCCCTGCATATGCAAAATTTCTAAAGGAGCTTTGTACGCAGAAAAGAAAGTTGAGGTCACAAGTGCCGAAGAGGATATACTTGACTGAGCAGGTGAGTGCGGTGTTGCAGCA
Source organism: Nuphar pumila (assembly GCF_984573655.1). Classification (NCBI taxonomy): domain Eukaryota; kingdom Viridiplantae; phylum Streptophyta; class Magnoliopsida; order Nymphaeales; family Nymphaeaceae; genus Nuphar; species Nuphar pumila. Next base: position 97,432,753 of record NC_143251.1, read on the forward strand.
CCAAACCCCACAAAAGCTTAAGGACCCAGAGACTCCAACTATTTCGTGTGTCATAGGAGACATCACTGTCGAGCGTGCATTGCTCGACCTTGGGAAAAGTGTCAATATCTTGCCGGGTTTCTTTTATGACAAATTCGGATTAAAGGAGATGAAGCCAACATTTATGACCCTGTAGCTTGCAGATAGATCAATCAAGGTCCCGCGAGGGATTCTGGAAGATGTTCTAGTCAAGGTAGAGGACTTCTACTTCCTTGTTGACTTCATCATTTTAGATATGGAAGGAGTTAATGATATGCGACATACCCCCATCATTCTTGGATGCCCCCTTTTGGCCACTGCCAATGCGTGCATTAATTGTCGCACAGGCGCGATGGATGTCTCATTTGGCAACAGAAAGATGTGGCAGAACATTTTTCATGCGGCGATGGGACCTGCCGGCGATGAGGCTTCTTTTGTGGTTGACTTCATTCAGGACCTGTTAGAAGCAAAGCATACCTGGTTATTGAGTGATCAACCTTAGGAGGAGGTTGATGAATCACTCGAAGAAGATTGCCATGGGTCGATAGAGAGTCAGACAGGTGATCTGAGTTGGACCTGACACTTCGAGCCGCTTCCTGAATTGGCAGAAAAGCCGGCTCGACCATCCATAGAGAGTCCGCCTGAGCTTGAGTTGAAGCCCTTACCAACCTCACTCAAGTATGCCTTCCTAGGCAAGGACCAGACTCTCCCCGTCATTATTTCTACAGACCTGACTGACACACAGGAGTGTAAGCTTTTACAGGTCTTGCACGAGCATAAAGAGGCGATTGGATGGTCGGTGGCAAATCTGAAGGGGATAGACCCCTCCTTTTGCATGCATTGGATTATCATGGATGAGGGGGCTAAACCCTCAAGAGAGGCGCAAAGGAGACTAAATCCCCATATGAAGGAGGTGGTAAAGAAGGAGGTAGTCAAATGGTTGGATGCTGGGACCATTTATCCCATTTCCGACAGTCAGTGGGTGAGCCATACCCAGGTTGTCCCCAAGAAGTCTGGGCTCACTGTGGAGATGAATGAAAAAGGAGAAAGTGTCCCCATGAGGACTACCACAGGATGGCGAGTATGCATAGACTATAGAAAGTTGAACAGTGCAACTAGGAAGGATCACTTTCCTCGATCGTTCATCGACCAGATCTTGGAGAAACTCGCAGGCCAACATTATTTTTGTTTCCTGGATGGTTATTCAGGATACAACCAGGTGGTCGTTCATCCCGAGGACCAGGAGAAGACGACATTCACCTGTCCATATGGCACTTTTGCTTATAAGAGAATGTTGTTCGGGCTCTGCAATGCTCCGACAACATTTCAATGGTGCATGATAGCGACCTTCTCACATATGATGGATGATGTCCTTGAGATTTTCATGGACGATTTCTCGGTCTATGGCTCTTCATTTGACGATTGTCTCCAAAAGTTATCTCATGTGCTTCAGCGTTGTAGGGAGACAAATCTGGTTCTTAGTTAGGAAAAGAGTCATTTCATGGTGAGACAAGAGATTATTCTTGGACATATTGTGTCTGAGAAAGGGATCGAGGTTGATAAGGCCAAAGTAGAGACCATTGCTAGATTAGCTCCACCGACCTCTATGCGGCAGGTGCGATCATTTCTAGGGCATGCAGGTTTTTATAGAAGGTTCATTAAAGACTTTAGCCAGATTTCTCAACCATTATGCAACCTGCAATCGAAAGATCAGTCGTTTGTTTTTTATGATGCCTGTCTGAAGGCATTCTTGGCCCTGAAGGAGGCTCTGACTACTGCTCCTATTCTTCGATCTCCTGAGTGGTCAGTACCATTTGAGATTATGTGTGACGCGTCAAATTACGCGGTTGGAGCGATTCTCGGTCAGAAGATTGAGCGACGATCTCATGTGATTTATTACGCTAGTAGGACCCTCTCTGATGCGCAAATGCATTATACCACCACAGAGAAGGAATTACTAGCCGTAGTTTTTGCTCTAGAGAAGTTTCGCTCATATTTATTAGGCTCCAAGGTCATCATTTACTCAGATCATGCAACATTGCAATATTTGATGAGTAAAAAGGATGCCAAACCGCGTCTCATTCAATGGATCCTTTTGTTACAAGAATTTGATCTCAAGATTCGAGATAAGAGTGGATGTGAAAATCTTGTAACAGATCATTTATCTAGACTGATAGTGGAGACATCCACTGATCAGAGGCAGATTGATGATTCATTTTCGGATGAACAACTCTTTCATGTCAAGCATCTGCCTTGGTTTGCGCATATCATCAACTTTTTGGTGGCTGGAGAGTACCCTTTGCACTGGAACCACAATGAGAGAGATTGATTTTTCTCGCAGATAAAGCACTATTTTTGGGAGGAACCAGAATTGTTTCGATTATGCCCGGATCAGATGATTCGGAGGTGTGTTCCTGAAGAGGAGTATGACTCCATTCTATCATTTTGTCATTCCTTGGCTTGTGGGGGCCATTTTTCTAGTCGAAAGACCGCCGAAAAGGTCCTCCAATCAGGATTTTGGTGGCCGACACTGCATAGAGATGCCCATGATTTTTGTAGGAGGTGCTTGCGCTGTCAGTAGACAGGACGCATTGCCAAGCGTGACATGATGCCCCTTCTTCCTATTTTGATTGTTGAGATTTTTGATGTGTGGGGTAGTGATTTTATGGGTCCTTTTTTGCCATCGTTTGGATTTGTATACATTTTAGTGGCAGTTGATTATGTTTCAAAATGGGTCGAGGCCGTGGCCACCCGAACCAATGATCATAAAGAGGTGCTTCGATTTATCAAGCACAACATTTTTAGCCGGTTCGGAGTCCCTAGAGCGATCATTAGTGATGGTGGTACGCACTTTCGTAATGTGCAAGTAGCTTCCTTAGGAAATATTTTGTGCATCATCGGATTGCTACACCTTATCACCCGCAGACCAGTGGCCAAGTTGAGGTCTCTAACAGGGAGATCAAGCGGATTCTTGAAAAGACAGTTCGACCAGACCGAAAGGACTGGTCTCAGCGCCTTGATGATGCCCTATGGGCTTATAGGACTGCTTTCAAGACCCCAATTGGTATGTCACCGTATCGATTGGTTTTTGGGAAACCATGCCATCTCCCTGTCGAGTTAGAGCATAGAGCGTATTAAGCTATAAAAAAGTTTAATTTTAATATGACCCAAGCTGGAGCAGAGAGAAGATTACAGTTGAGTGAGCTAGAGGAATTGCATAATGAGGCCTATGAGAGTGCCAAGATTTACAAGGCTCGAACCAAACATTTCCATGATCAGCATATTGTAAGGAAGCAATTCGAGCCTGGTCAAAAGGTTTGGCTTTATCATTCGCGTCTCCACCTTTTTCCAGGGAAGCTGAAGTCTAGATGGGATGGACCGTTCATAGTCCATAGAGTTTTTCCACATGGAGCGATAGATCTTTTGGACCCTCGAACGGGCAGCATTTTCAAAGTCAATGGGCAATGACTGAAGCCCTACATTTCTGATATTGTGGTGAAGCAAGACATTGAGGTTGTTGACCTCATGGATGCATGAGGGTACGCACAGGTTTGTATGTTGTATTTTTAGTCTTTTTAGTAGGATCTAATAAATGTTCATAGATGTTTTTTTTTCTTTATTTTGTTTTTTTTTCTTGTATCTCATGAGTGTATTGTTAGATCAGGTATGCATTTTTGTGTAATCGTAGGACATGCAGTCATATGTCATATCAGGTGACTTCTGCTCTTTTCTCCCAATTATCTTGTTCTCAAGTGCAGCCTCTTAGTTTCATACAAGCATGGGGGAGTGCCACTAAGGACAATGCCATTCAAGCATGGGGGAGGGTGTAGTTTGCACACCTAAACATTTCATGTCTTTGTACTTGCATTTTTATGTCAACTAATTAAAATTAGGCTTTTAGGGAATGAGTTTGAACTTCTATGACTGCTTTGCAACATCTAACGTTTTTAGAGAATTTTTAAGCCCCACGAAAAACTTTTTCTAACACGAATCTAGAAAACCGTGGTTGTTTATATGGATTTCAAAGAAATGATTATAGATGCATGTTAGAGTTTATTTTGAATCACAAGTATGGATATGCACAGTTTTATTTTTTGAAAAACTAAGCAAATGAACAATATTGCATTTATGAAAAAGCGCATACATTTAGTTGTTTGATATCTTCGTACTCCCTAGTAGCTGGGCTTAGACACAAGTTGAAGTGTTTGAGTTTCATGTCGAAAAGGTTAACGAAGGAAGTCAATTCTGTGTCTACGTTGATATCTGTGGCCTATTTTGTTCGAGCAAGTAGAGCCTGAAGGGTGTTTACACTTGGTGCCCTAAAGCCATCTGGTTTGGAAGCCACTGGCCCAAAAGCTCGTTACATGGACTTTATAGAGAGCCTAATAGATATTGACATTGCACATGACAGAGAAATAGACTGTACGTAAACTATAAAAAATTGAAGGTCTAGTGACTCGAGCAATTAAGTCCGAGGGATACTTTGTATATGGTGCCCTAAGGTCGTCTGGTCTGGGAGTCACTGACCCAAAGCTCATTACACGGGTCACGAAAACAGAAAATTTGATATAGTGCCCAATAAAAGAAAGAGAGAAAAAGATATGTGGAAAAAAAAGAAAGAGAAAAGTTCACTGCCTAGAAGCAAATGTTGAGAAAACTTGTGCAGAATACATATGAGTGAGGATAAGTAAATAATAACATGTATGTACTTGAATTTCTGAGAATGAAACATAAATAATTATGCTATTTAGAAAAGTGAAAGAAAAAGTTTTATTCTGTGGTGGCAGATAGAAGACTCTAATCATGTTTTGATAATGCAATGGCATGAAATATTTGTGAAAACATACATGACAGAGATGTTTGTGGGTAGCATCACTGCAAACCCTCACGAGACCTTACTCGTCCACTGGGGTAACCCAGGGGTTTAAAGGGTTTGTTGCATATGCTAAATGCAACCGTGATTCCTACGAAAGTGAGTTAGGTTTTTGTTTTGATTAGTTTATCATTTTTGTTTTTGCTTTAGTTTGCTCGAGGACTAGCAAATGATAAGCATGGGGGTATTTGATTATGCATATATTTCACATTTTATTAATCAGTATTTATGCATGATCCATGTCAAAATTGCCTTAAAAAACCCATTTTTACCATTAGTTTTGAGAAATTGCATTGATTGAATTTTATCAGAAAATCGTATTCTTCAAAGCTTTTCCTGCATATATTTTTTAGTGTTTCTATTATAGTTAGAATTTCTTAATTGTAGTTTAGTTTGCTTAGGTTTTTATTAGCTGATTTGTAATTTTTAATTAGTTTAAGAAGTTTGCTTTTTAAACAATAAAACATGTTTTGCTAAAAGTGAGTCTTTTGAAAATTATTGAAAATTGTTGGATTGGTTTTGAAAAAATTGTTTACCCTAATATAATATTATAAATAGTATTATACAGCAGAAAAAAAGAGGTTTTTCTTGAGTGGACTGCAAGTCTCTCTCTCTCTCTCTCTTGCGTCCTCTCCCTTTTTCTTTTCTTGTTCTTCTTACTGTATTCTCCAGCATCGGTTCTTCCATTTTCTTCATTGGGAAGGTGCAACAACAACCAAGATTAACCAATCTTTCCTCAACCCATCTAGCCGACCTTGGTAAGTCCTTCTTTCTACCCATCTTCGTAGCATAGGATCGGTGCATGCCTTCTTTCTATTTTTCTGCATCCTCATTGCCTGTAGCATACATTGAGATCTTGATTTTTTAATTTTTCTGCATATAGGATAGATCTGATTACATATTTTCTCTGATGTTAGCTGGATCATATAACTTTGTGTTGCAGCATCTTTATTTATTGTTTTCATTACCAGTTTAGATCATCAGTTTTATATTGTTTTATGTTATTACATACTTTTAGATTTCACATTTTCTTTATTACTGGGTTGTAGTTAGTCTGTGTGTTTTCTGTTTTCTATTAGTTTCATAGTTAAATGGTGAAGTAGCTATTAGTTGTTTTTATTTCATTAACAGTGGACGTTAATTGATTTCTCTATTCATTAGATTAGTCACAAGTCAAGTCAGTAGTTATTGGGTTTAGTGTATATGTTATTAGTTTTAATTCATCACTTAGGTATCTGTTTAAAATGTTTTATAACTGCATTGATGTCTTGTATTAGCCGTTCTTTGTTTTAGGCATTAGTCACTCCAGTCCTTATTTGTTTTAGTAAACTATTCAGTTTTAATATCAGTTTTAATATGGTTTAGCATGTGGTGTCTCATTAGGCCATTTAAGTACATTTTAATTATTCAATAGCAAATAGTTTATTGATTAGTTCAAAGCTTTATTCACGTTTTTGGTAGAGGCATTAGATAGTTGATGTGTTTTAGGTAGGCTGATCTGAATTCCTATCATTAACTGTTAACGCTCACGTTTTTTTTTCCTTAGTCATATATAATATACATTGCTGCATTAGAGTAATCATGTTGCCTTATAGTTTACTTCATTGCTGCCTTATAGTTTACTTCATTAATTGATATCATATTTAGTTAGATTGTTTGAGTAGTTCATGTTAGTAGATTGAGTTTTTTTACATGTTTTAATGGTCCAAATTTAAGTAGTTGCATAGTTCTAGTCAAATAACATAGTTAGTTGCTGGATTTGTTAGTTTGTTAGTAATTTGTTATGTTAATTCATCTTGTAGTTAGTTGATATTTAGTTAACTTAGATTCACAATTTTCTGTATTGATTAGTTAGCTCTTCTTTTTTTTTTTAATTTAGTTTAGTATTCACAAGTCGTTACATTAGTTAGTTTCTTGTTTACATATTGTTTGTTAGAAGGTAGTTTTGCTATTTCATCAATTAGTGTAGGTTGTTACAAGTTGATTTCTTGAAATAATTTAGTTCATGTTTAGTTTAGTCAATTCAAATCTTGTTTTTGCTGAATTCTTTTTATCATTAGTTTATAAATTTGTGTTAGTTGTCTGCGTACTGCTTGTTTTGTGTTGTTGTGTTTTGCAGGGAAGCGTTGGAACGTATGGTGAGTACCTTTCTGTGCCCTCAAGGTACCCTCTGAGGTCCCCTCAAGCCTTCAGAAGTACCCTCAAAAAAGCAAAAGTTCAAGAAAACATGCATTACCTCAAGAAGGGACAAGAAGACTCAAAGCACTAAGCCTTTTCTTTTCTTTTTAGATTAGGGTTTTATTTCTGATATTTATTCATTTAATTGGGTCTGTAATAAAACCATTTATTTTGTTTAAGCCCTCTGCATAGGGCCATACTCCCTTAGTTATTTAATTATTTAAATAATTCTTTTTATTTTGGCAATAAAGAGTAGTTTAGCTTGTGTGTTTGAATACAAGTATTTCTCGTTCTCTGAGATCGACCCGGACTCCACCACTTGTGCGAGTCGGTTTTTATATTTTTGGTGTCTGGCTTTCACTGGATTTTCATTAAAAAATTATTGTTTAAAAAAGGGTTTTCATAAAACTAACACCAAATTTTGGAAGCCATTGCCGGGGAACGGCGAAATACTAGTATTCACTTTATTGCCTTGTGTTTGTTCTCATATTTATAGGTTGTTAGTTTAATTCAGTTCTTTAATTAAGATTGTTTAGTTTGCTTTTCGCATTTAGGCTTAGAACCACGTGTGTGCATACCGTAGAGATGAACTTACTTTTCTGCACAGCCCACCCATTAGGATCCCCTTAGAAGTGACTGTGTACGATTGGTACCGTGCACATAGATTTCATTTTCGTAAATTCTCTACTGAGTGCAACTGCGTGGTGCTTGTTTATTTCTTGTTTTCAGTAATTGTTTCTGTTACTCGCTTTGTGGTTTGTGTGGTTTGGCCGTTAGCGCGTTAGTTAGGTAAAAAAAAAACCCAATTTAGGACGGTTGCTGCACCGGTCTACCCTTTGGTGCATGCACGGGCAACGTTCACTTGAACCTGAGCTTGCATAATTTGTTGAGGATCCTGAATCTTTCTTTAGGAGAGCCCATCAATCTAGCCTCATGGCTGAAGATCAGCAGTTGATCCATCCTCTTAGGGAGTACTTCATTCCCAACACATACACTCCTGCCTCCTGCATCACAAGACCTGATGTGGGAGTGAATCATTTTGAAATCAAGGCCAGTGTCATCCAGATGTTACCATCCTTTTATTGCCTTAGCAACAAAGACCCATACCGTCATCTCGACGAATTTCTCGAGATCTGCTCTATGGTGTGGATCAACAATTTTGGAGATGACACATTAAGGTTGACGTTATTCTCCTTCTCTCTTAAGGATAAAGCCAAGCATTGACTGAAGGCCCTCGATACTGTTCAAATTACCACTTGAGAACATATGCAAAGGGAGTTTTTAAAGAAATACTTCCCAATTGGTAAAAGGAACCAGTATCGAAAAGCCATCACCAGCTTTTCACAGATTGAGGGACAAATGTTTCATGAAATGTGGGAGAGGATGAAAGATCTTCTCTGCAAGTGTCCCCACCACCAGGTGCTCCGTTGGCAACTGGTGCAATATTTTTATGATGGTCTCACTGAGAAGAACCGTCAAATGGTTGACGTTGCCTGTGGGGGCACTTTTATGCTCAAAAGTGAAGATGAAACATGGGCCCTTTTTGAGACCTTGAGCGAGAACTCCATGCACCATGCTTCTGCTTCACGATCAGAAAGGGCCACACCTGTGCAAGATGGCGCAAAGAAGGCTGGTATATTCGAGATAGGGATGCACCTTGAGTTGCAAAACAAGGTCGACCAACTGTCCCAGAAATTGGATCAACTGTTGTCGGATCCCTCTCCAGTCCTACAGGTGGGTGCGCTGTGTGCTAGCCCTGCACACCATGTTGTTGATTGCCCCGTTGCGCCACAGTACCCTGAGTTTGTCCAGGAGCAAGCTTAGATGGCGCAGAGTTTCGCTAGGCCTGCACCCAATCCATATTCCAGTACATATAACCTGGGTTGGTGGAACCATTCCAACTTTTCATGGAGAAATCCACAAGCCCAACCTCCCAATCCTTTCCAGAGTCAACCCAGGCAAGGCGGTTATGCGCCTGGATTTCAGAGAACTAGCTACCCTTCAGCTCAACCTACTTATAGTCAGCCTCAGTCCCAGAAGCCCTCGTCCAGCCAGTCCTTTGAGGACAAGATGCTGCAAGCCTTCTAGGATATCAAGGCAAATTTGAGCTCCCATACACATTCTATTGCGAAGCTTGAGACGCAAATGGGACAACTCGCAGAGGCGCTTAGCAGACAGAGTGAGGGGGCTTTACCTAGCCAACCGGTGGTGAACCCTAGGAGTGAGGAGCCGATGCATGGCCTGCATATGACAGATGCCCAGCAAGAGCAGGCTCAAGCGGTAATCACCCTTAGGAATGGGAAGCAATAACAAGCGAGGGAGGTTGCAGAAGAAAAAGAGAGAACGAGTGTGAAGCAGCCTGTCCCTACCGTCCCACCTCAGAAAAGCGAGAAGGCTCTACCATCTGAGCCTTTAAAGTCCTGTACTCCCAAAGCCCCCTTTCCTGAGGCGCTAGAGAGACCGAAGTCATTAGGCAAACATGGAGTGAATATGCAGAATATGCTTGAGATATTCAAGCACGTTCAGATAAACCTCCCCTTGCTTGATGCCATTCAACAAGTCCCTGTGTAAGACCCGCAATTTTTCAGATAACTCTGAATAAATTCCTGAGGCATTCTTTAGTGAAAAATAGCATTTTTACCGTAAAGCGAATCGAACCGATTCCTGCGACCCAGATATACTTAGGATATTCGTATCTTCACGAATATATGCTCAAACGCTCTGGAGATCATAACTTCCTCTCTGCTCGAAATCAAGAGATTCCTGCGAGCCAACTTTCTTAGTTGCATAAATACGAAGATAATGGCCTACTCAGAATTTTTCGGAAAAAATGCCGAAAACTCAACTTTTTTGCGGGACCCACGAAAATGTTGGTGGGACCCACATAAATATTCTTCAGAAAATATCCGGTGGGACCCACGAAAATATCTCAGATGGATAAGATCAAACAGTCAGATGGATAAGATCAAACAGTCAGATGGATAAGATCAAAAGGAATTTCTGAAAAAGCTATGGACTAAAATGGAAATTCTGAAACTTGGGGCTCAAGTTTCAGAATCTATAAATAGAGGAGCCCCCCTCCTTTGAAAAATCGTCTAGCCCTCTCTCTCTCCTCCTTTTCCAAACCTCCCCTACCTAGCCTAGCCCACCTGAGCCCACCTGACCTGGTCTGAACCTGCCTGACTTAGCCTGAGCCTGCCTGACCTGGTCCTAACCCACCTGACCTAGGTCTGAACCCACCTGACCTAGCTCAAACCCAGTTAACTTGACTTGAACCTAGTTGGGTTGGAAGTCAAAGTCAAAGTCCTTTTTGGTCCAGCTTTTGGTTTGGATTTCTGAACCCAGACTTAGCCTACTTGAGCTGAGTTCGAATCTGCTGAACCCAGTTAACTTGGATCGAACCCTGTTTGGTTCAAACCACTTAGGTTGAGTAGCTTGACCTGCTCTACCTCTTTCTCAACTAAGTCAGCTTCATCTGACTTAGTCTGACCTCTCGAAAGAAGGCTCGAAGCCGAAGAAGCAACCCGGAGCCGTTTCTTCCATGATTTGAAGTAAGTTCGCTTCATTAAACCATCTCTCTCAAGTATTTGATTGTTTGTATATAGCATATACTTTCTGAAGTAGTATCTTGCTTTAGTTCTTGGTTGAGCCCTCTAGGACACTTCGGTGTTCACGCGCTCGCCTCGTAACTATCGTCGGATATATATGTTCGAATACGCAGTATATGCGTTCTTCAAAAATAGTATCTCACCCTAGTTCTTGGTTGAGCCCTCTAGGACACTTCGGTGTTCACTCGCTCGCCTCATAACTATCGTTGGATACAGATCTAGGTGTATATCTGCTGATTCTGCCGACGCGTCTTATATCGCACAGGCTATGTAATTTACCTTTGCCGTCGCGTCGTATGATGCCAAGGCTCCCTGCTTTCTGCACTTCCGATTACTGCACTTCCGATTATGCATTTACTTACGCCGTCGCGTCGAACGATGCCAAGGCTCCTGCTTTCTGCAATGTATTTACTTACGCCGTCGCGTCGAACGATGCCAAGGCTCCTGTTTTGTTATATATGTAGAATATTTCGTTCAGTTACACACCCTGAACAATAGTATATGCATTTCCTTTACGCCGCCGCTGTATAAAGCACAGGCTTCTGCTTATATTACATATATGGCGCGTAAGTGAGCGTTCAAACGGAGATCAACTCCAAAATCGCCCATGCGATTCCCTTACCGCTCCTCGTACAAGATTCTGCTTGACGAATGAAGCCCCTATTGGAAAGGCTTCGCCTTTTGGCAAAATGCTCTTTACGTAAATACTAAATCAATTACGTATGGCCTGGCTATGGCCCAAGGTTCCTGCAACCTTGATGGATGCAAAGTACGCAAAACGGTGCGCATCCATTTCCCAAGTTAAGCGTAGCGATTTCCCACCAAAGAGGGGAGATGCCGCTGAAACGGATAAAAGAAACGCACGCTTTCTCCGTAAAAGAGAGGAAGTGCTGCTAAAATTCCTGAAGGAGCTAAGAATGGCTCAGAAAGAACGTAGCAGAAGTGCTACCCAGTTATGGAACACCTTCTACAATGTAGAAAGGTTCGTCGCACCACTGCCGGTAGAGCAGAGAAGGTGTTGACAGAATGGTTGGCAGAAGAGCTGCCAAAACCAGTTAAGTGGCACAATGATGTCCTTTGTTGGAACGATGTCAGAATGACTCGTCTCCCTGACACCTGCAAGGGCATCATACTTGTAAGAGCCGTTGCGCCAAAGTAGTGGTAGCGCCTTGACGAGGTCCTGAGCTCGTTGCGTAAAAATACGCCGAGTAGCCGATCCGTAGAGATCGAGTCATGTGCATGCTCATTGAGAATTATCAGACAACCAGACTCGTAAGGGCCGCTGAGCCGAAGTGTGTTGTGTCCACCAAAAGAGGTGAAGTGCTCGTCAAGGCCGAAGTGCCGAGAGCAGAGTTAAGCATGCATATGAATAAAACCTTTGTTCCACGGTGAAAACCGTGTGGTTGATTTGGGTCGGGTACATACTTCTCAAAGGCTGCCCTATAGGCATGCAATGTTCGTCAAGTAATTGTAAGACCGGCAGGCCCCTTTCAGAATTTCTCACCGAGGAAGACGGTGATGGCGCAGCCTTGAGTGACATATATTTCACCCGAACCTGATAGAGTTCATTGATGGCCTTCGTCACTCAGAGGTATGGAGGTCGTGGTTATCCTTAAATATCTAAGGATTGAACCCAACTACTGCAGTAGCAGAATGCATTCGGATACCTAGTAAGGATCTCTTCCGGTATGTTGTACCGTCCTACTAGGGGGATGGGGTCAACAGGCCTCTGGGGTATCTAAAATACATAGAATAATCAACCCCCAGATCGTCGCGTTGTCGCCCAGATATGAGTCCCCTAAGCCCAGAGGGAGGTGCAATTATCGAAACAAAGCATTAGCTTAGGTACAGCGCTACTTTGAATGTATGAGTGGATGACGTTGTTGAGTCAGTCCTGCATAACCGTTGTGAAGGTGTCATGGTCGGTATACTACTGGACCGATTGAGAAAGAACCCCATCGATATCCGTACGACTAAGTGAAGCTCGAAGAGCTGTCCTTAGATTCGTAGGATACGGATGTGCCAAGCATAAAGGCTTGAGCTAGACATCCAGTCGTGACTCTGAGGAAGTCAAGGCTAAGTCGTAGAGACTTGAGAGGTTATTCTAACTCACAGCCCTGAAGAGGCTTATGCGAAGTCATGACGACTTGCGTGGATGTTCAACTCATAGCCCTGATGAGGCTTGTGCGATATACGCTAAGTCATGGAGGCTTGAGCGTCGTATTACGAACTGCGACCCTGAGTGGTCTATGCATTTACTTGAGTTGAATAGATAGGTGTTTGCCTACTTACCAGACCATCAGTGGTTCTGACCCCGTTTAATGGGGATTTCAGGTGTTGAACCTGCGTGGCGATATGCGGAGCAAGGCGGCATCGAGTTCCAGGGTTTCTCTAGACAGAGTTGTACTGCTTCCTTTTTATTTGAACCTACACTGCTTTTCTAAGCAGTAGTGTTGTAATAAACATGTGGTTTTCGATAAAATGGAACACTTTGGTGGTCAATGAGTTGCTTGGCCACATACCTGCAACGTGCTCGGAGTTTCCTAAACCTGACGACTCATTATCGTCTGATTCCGCTGCTAAAAGCTTTTCTAAGTTCCGCTGCAAAGAAAAAAAAAAGAAATCCATGAAAATTTTAACTTAGCTTTGTTTTGGAAATCCGGGGCGTTACAGAATTGGTATCAAAGCATGAGTCTGAGAAACCTGGTTCAAGATCCGTCGTGTTTGCGGTATCGCACTGTAAGTATAAATTTTATACTTTCTCTGATTTGGGTGTATTTGTGTGAATAGATAAAATGGCTCCTAGGACGAGGAGAACCATGCCGAGTGAGGAGTCCCATACACAGGGCTTCCTGCTGGAAACACTCAACAGGCTTGTGTCTGCCATTCATGAATCAAGGCAAGCACCAGCCCCACCTCGCAATGAGAATCTGGGAGGAGTGACTTATGAAAAGTTCCTCAAACTCGACCCACCTGTTTTCGTTGGTAGTGCCGATCCAGAGCTCGCAGAAAGCTGGATCGAGGAGACGGAGCGTGCATTCCTGGTATTGGGAGTACCAGAGGATAGAAAGACTAACTTCGGCACATATAGGCTGAAGGATAATGCACGAAAGTGGTGGGATACCACTAAGATAATCCAGTTCTCTCAGCTTGAAGTCATCCCTTGGGATGATTTTCGGAGAACTTTCTTGGATAATTACTTTCCGATACACTCCAGAAATAAGAAGAAGATGGAGTTTCTGGAATTGGAGCAAGGTGTTATGAGTCTGATGGACTATACCACTAAATTTCAAAACCTTGAACGATATTGCTCCACGTTATTCGATACTGACCAAGAAAGGGCCGATAAATATATAAATGGATTGCAAGAAGGGTTGCGATCTCGTGTAATAACAAGTATGCCCTCGACTTTTCAAGCTGCTGTAGCAGCATCTTCAAAGATTAGCGAGGATTGGGCGCGATCTAAGGTGATTATAGCAAAGAGGCCCATAGTTGATGGTCGGAACAATAAGAGGACGTTACCAGGTGGCCAGGACTCACGACCACCTTTTTATAAGAGGAATTTTCAAGACAACAACTTTACTCCACCGGCCGAGCGGCCATTACAGATGGTAGAAGCCAATCAGCAATACCAACAGTCTAATTTTCGATGCCCAAGGTGTAGCTCAGATCATCCCGGAGGGGTTTGTCCTCGCGATACGGGAGGTTGCCTGTATTGCGGCAAACCAGGGCATCGTGTAAGCGAATGCCGCAAGAAGGCCTCAGATCTTCAACGAAGAAATATGGGATCTGGAGGACCCTCTCAACAAATACAACAACAACGACTGCCACTATCCAGAATAGAGCAGAAACCTGTGGCAGGTCGTGTCTATGCGGTGACAGCCGAACAACTCACGAATGATGACCATATCAAGGAATCTGGATACCTTGATAGATAGAGTTGTAATGGGTAAAAAGCGATTGAAAGACAAGATCCAATGAATGCTTGAGACAAGTGGCTTATGACCTTGTGTACGGTCATCTGGATCGATATGTATCCTTGCTCTCTAAAGAAATTTTGGATTTGTCAAAATAAAATCTTAAGTGCTTATGCCCAAAGGTTGATGGCTATAGACCCCATGATTGAGAAATTAAGTTTGCGTAATTAGAACGATAAAAGTCACTTAATAAAATAAACCATCGAGGAATTGTTCTCAAGAAGAGAGTCCTGTGAGGTTTTACATATTCAAGATCAGATCGTCTAGCCAGAGTGAGCCTGTGAGGGTATACAGCTCCGTGCGAGTGTATATGTTCCAAAACCAGTAGCTTGGCTAGTATGATTCTGTGAGGGTGTACTGATCCAATATCAGGTAAGTCTGACGAAGGCGAACCTGTGAGGAGGTACGTTTCCAATACCAGGTAGTCTGACAGGGGACTTATTCCAATATGGTTAATCTCTAGAAGAATGATCTGTGTGTATGAAATAGTTACACAAGATGGCTATGTTAAATAGCCGGTTGGAAGAACATTGATTCAACAAACTATCGTGGTTGTAGCATAATTTAAACTCAGATATGAGAAACATATCTCATTGATCAGGAATCATGATATGAGGTAATGATTGGAATAAATACGATGTTGAACTAAGTGAACAACATTATGAATCTAACATATGGGAGAAATATCCCGAGTTACGCACTTAGTACTCTTAACTGAATTTCGCGGACGAAATTCCTTTAAGGGGGTAATGATGTAAGACCCGCAATTTTTCAGATAACTCTGAATAAATTTCTGAGGCATTCTTTAGTGAAAAATAGCATTTTTACCGTAAAGCGAATCGAACCGATTCCTGCGACCCAGATATACTTAGGATATTCGTATCTTCACGAATATATGCTCAAACGCTCTGGAGATCATAACTTCCTCTCTGCTCGAAATCAAGAGATTCCTGCGAGCCAACTTTCTTAGTTGCATAAATACGAAGATAATGGCCTACTCAGAATTTTTCGGAAAAAATGCCGAAAACTCAACTTTTTTGCGGGACCCACGAAAATGTTGGTGGGACCCACATAAATATTCTTCAGAAAATATCCGGTGGGACCCACGAAAATATCTCAGATGGATAAGATCAAACAGTCAGATGGATAAGATCAAACAGTCAGATGGATAAGATCAAAAGGAATTTCTGAAAAAGCTATGGACTAAAATGGAAATTCTGAAACTTGGGGCTCAAGTTTCAGAATCTATAAATAGAGGAGCCCCCCTCCTTTGAAAAATCGTCTAGCCCTCTCTCTCTCCTCCTTTTCCAAACCTCCCCTACCTAGCCTAGCCCACCTGAGCCCACCTGACCTGGTCTGAACCTGCCTGACTTAGCCTGAGCCTGCCTGACCTGGTCCTAACCCACCTGACCTAGGTCTGAACCCACCTGACCTAGCTCAAACCCAGTTAACTTGACTTGAACCTAGTTGGGTTGGAAGTCAAAGTCAAAGTCCTTTTTGGTCCAGCTTTTGGTTTGGATTTCTGAACCCAGACTTAGCCTACTTGAGCTGAGTTCGAATCTGCTGAACCCAGTTAACTTGGATCGAACCCTGTTTGGTTCAAACCACTTAGGTTGAGTAGCTTGACCTGCTCTACCTCTTTCTCAACTAAGTCAGCTTCATCTGACTTAGTCTGACCTCTCGAAAGAAGGCTCGAAGCCGAAGAAGCAACCCGGAGCCGTTTCTTCCATGATTTGAAGTAAGTTCGCTTCATTAAACCATCTCTCTCAAGTATTTGATTGTTTGTATATAGCATATACTTTCTGAAGTAGTATCTTGCTTTAGTTCTTGGTTGAGCCCTCTAGGACACTTCGGTGTTCACGCGCTCGCCTCGTAACTATCGTCGGATATATATGTTCGAATACGCAGTATATGCGTTCTTCAAAAATAGTATCTCACCCTAGTTCTTGGTTGAGCCCTCTAGGACACTTCGGTGTTCACTCGCTCGCCTCATAACTATCGTTGGATACAGATCTAGGTGTATATCTGCTGATTCTGCCGACGCGTCTTATATCGCACAGGCTATGTAATTTACCTTTGCCGTCGCGTCGTATGATGCCAAGGCTCCCTGCTTTCTGCACTTCCGATTACTGCACTTCCGATTATGCATTTACTTACGCCGTCGCGTCGAACGATGCCAAGGCTCCTGCTTTCTGCAATGTATTTACTTACGCCGTCGCGTCGAACGATGCCAAGGCTCCTGTTTTGTTATATATGTAGAATATTTCGTTCAGTTACACACCCTGAACAATAGTATATGCATTTCCTTTACGCCGCCGCTGTATAAAGCACAGGCTTCTGCTTATATTACATATATGGCGCGTAAGTGAGCGTTCAAACGGAGATCAACTCCAAAATCGCCCATGCGATTCCCTTACCGCTCCACGTACAAGATTCTGCTTGACGAATGAAGCCCCTATTGGAAAGGCTTCGCCTTTTGGCAAAATGCTCTTTACGTAAATACTAAATCAATTACGTATGGCCTGGCTATGGCCCAAGGTTCCTGCAACCTTGATGGATGCAAAGTACGCACAACGGTGCGCATCCATTTCCCGAGTTAAGCGTAGCGATTTCCCACCAAAGAGGGGAGATGCCGCTGAAACGGATAAAAGAAACGCACGCTTTCTCCGTAAAAGAGAGGAAGTGCTGCTAAAATTCCTGAAGGAGCTAAGAATGGCTCAGAAAGAACGTAGCAGAAGTGCTACCCAGTTATGGAACGCCTTCTACAATGTAGAAAGGTTCGTCGCACCACTGCCGGTAGAGCAGAGAAGGTGTTGACAGAATGGTTGGCAGAAGAGCTGCCAAAACCAGTTAAGTGGCACAATGATGTCCTTTGTTGGAACGATGTCAGAATGACTCGTCTCCCTGACACCTGCAAGGGCATCATACTTGTAAGAGCCGTTGCGCCAAAGTAGTGGTAGCGCCTTGACGAGGTCCTGAGCTCGTTGCGTAAAAATACGCCGAGTAGCCGATCCGTAGAGATCGAGTCATGTGCATGCTCATTGAGAATTATCAGACAACCAGACTCGTAAGGGCCGCTGAGCCGAAGTGTGTTGTGTCCACCAAAAGAGGTGAAGTGCTCGTCAAGGCCGAAGTGCCGAGAGCAGAGTTAAGCATGCATATGAATAAAACCTTTGTTTCACGGTGAAAACCGTGTGGTTGATTTGGGTCGGGTACATACTTCTCAAAGGCTGCCCTATAGGCATGCAATGTTCGTCAAGTAATTGTAAGACCGGCAGGCCCCTTTCAGAATTTCTCACCGAGGAAGACGGTGATGGCGCAGCCTTGAGTGACATATATTTCACCCGAACCTGATAGAGTTCATTGATGGCCTTCGTCACTCAGAGGTATGGAGGTCGTGGTTATCCTTAAATATCTAAGGATTGAACCCAACTACTGCAGTAGCAGAATGCATTCGGATACCTAGTAAGGATCTCTTCCGGTATGTTGTACCGTCCTACTAGGGGGATGGGGTCAACAGGCCTCTGGGGTATCTAAAATACATAGAATAATCAACCCCCAGATCGTCGCTATGTCGCCCAGATATGAGTCCCCTAAGCCCAGGGGGAGGTGCAATTATCGAAACAAAGCATTAGCTTAGGTACAGCGCTACTTTGAATGTATGAGTGGATGACGTTGTTGAGTCAGTCCTGCATAACCTTTGTGAAGGTGTCATGGTCGGTATACTACTGGACCGATTGAGAAAGAACCCCATCGATATCCGTACGACTAAGTGAAGCTCGAAGAGCTGTCCTTAGATTCGTAGGATACGGATGTGCCAAGCATAAAGGCTTGAGCTAGACATCCAGTCGTGACTCTGAGGAAGTCAAGGCTAAGTCGTAGAGACTTGAGAGGTTATTCTAACTCACAGCCCTGAAGAGGCTTATGCGAAGTCATGACGACTTGCGTGGATGTTCAACTCATAGCCCTGATGAGGCTTGTGCGATATACGCTAAGTCATGGAGGCTTCAGCGTCGTATTACGAACTGCGACCCTGAGTGGTCTATGCATTTACTTGAGTTGAATAGATAGGTGTTTGCCTACTTACCAGACCATCAGTGGTTCTGACCCCGTTTAATGGGGATTTCAGGTGTTGAACCTGCGTGGCGATATGCGGAGCAAGGCGGCATCGAGTTCCAGGGTTTCTCTAGACAGAGTTGTACTGCTTCCTTTTTATTTGAACCTACACTGCTTTTCTAAGCAGTAGTGTTGTAATAAACATGTGGTTTTCGATAAAATGGAACACTTTGGTGGTCAATGAGTTGCTTGGCCACATACCTGCAACGTGCTCGGAGTTTTCTAAAACTGACGACTCATTATCGTCTGATTCCGCTGCTAAAAGCTTTTCTAAGTTCCGCTTTAAAGAAAAAAAAAAGAAATCCATGAAAATTTTAACTTAGCTTTGTTTTGGAAATCTGGGGCGTTACACCCTGCATATGCAAAATTTCTAAAGGAGCTTTGTACGCAGAAAAGAAAGTTGAGGTCACAAGTGCCGAAGAGGATATACTTGACTGAGCAGGTGAGTGCGGTGTTGCAGCACCAAACCCCACCAAAGCTCAAGGACCCAGGGACTCCAATTATTTCGTGTGTCATAGGAGACATCACTGTCGAGCGTGCATTGCTCGACCTTGGGAAAAGTGTCAATATCTTGCCGGGTTTCTTTTATGACAAATTCGGATTAAAGGAGATGAAGCCAACATTTATGACCCTGTAGCTTGCAGATAGATCAATCAAGGTCCCGCGAGGGATTCTGGAAGATGTTCTAGTCAAGGTAGAGGACTTCTACTTCCTTGTTGACTTCATCATTTTAGATATGGAAGGAGTTAATGATATGCGACATACCCCCATCATTCTTGGATGCCCCCTTTTGGCCACTGCCAATGCGTGCATTAATTGTCGCACAGGCGCGATGGATGTCTCATTTGGCAACAAGAAGATGTGGCAGAACATTTTTCATGCGGCGATGGGACCTGCCGGTGATGAGGCTTCTTTCGAGGTTGACTTCATTCAGGACCTGGTAGAAGCAAAGCATACCTGGTTATTGAGTGATTAACCTTAGGAGGAGGTTGATGAATCACTCGAAGAAGATTGCCATGGGTCGATAGAGAGTCAGACAGGTGATCTGAGTTGGACCTGACACTTCGAGCCGCTTCCTGAATTGGCAGAAAAGCTGGCTCGACCATCCATAGAGAGTCCGCCTGAGCTTGAGTTGAAGCCCTTACCAACCTCACTCAAGTATGCCTTCCTAGGCAAGGACCAGACTCTCCCCGTCATTATTTCTACAGACCTGACTGACACACAGGAGTGTAAGCTTTTACAGGTCTTGCACGAGCATAAAGAGGCGATTGGATGGTCGGTGGCAAATCTGAAGGGGATAGACCCCTCCTTTTGCATGCATTGGATTATCATGGATGAGGGGGCTAAACCCTCAAGAGAGGCGCAAAGGAGACTAAATCCCCATATGAAGGAGGTGGTAAAGAAGGAGGTAGTCAAATGGTTGGATGCTGGGACCATTTATCCCATTTCCGACAGTCAGTGGGTGAGCCATACCCAGGTTGTCCCCAAGAAGTCTGGGCTCACTGTGGAGATGAATGAAAAAGGAGAAAGTGTCCCCATGAGGACTACCACAGGATGGCGAGTATGCATAGACTATAGAAAGTTGAACAGTGCAACTAGGAAGGATCACTTTCCTCGATCGTTCATCGACCAGATCTTGGAGAAACTCGCAGGCCAACATTATTTTTGTTTCCTGGATGGTTATTCAGGATACAACCAGGTGGTCGTTCATCCCGAGGACCAGGAGAAGACGACATTCACCTGTCCATATGGCACTTTTGCTTATAAGAGAATGTTGTTCGGGCTCTGCAATGCTCCGACAACATTTCAATGGTGCATGATAGCGACCTTCTCACATATGATGGATGATGTCCTTGAGATTTTCATGGACGATTTCTCGGTCTATGGCTCTTCATTTGACGATTGTCTCCAAAAGTTATCTCATGTGCTTCAGCGTTGTAGGGAGACAAATCTGGTTCTTAGTTAGGAAAAGAGTCATTTCATGGTGAGACAAGAGATTATTCTTGGACATATTGTGTCTGAGAAAGGGATCGAGGTTGATAAGGCCAAAGTAGAGACCATTGCTAGATTAGCTCCACCGACCTCTATGCGGCAGGTGCGATCATTTCTAGGGCATGCAGGTTTTTATAGAAGGTTCATTAAAGACTTTAGCCAGATTTCTCGACCATTATGCAACCTGCTATCGAAAGATCAGTCGTTTGTTTTTTATGATGCCTGTCTGAAGGCATTCTTGGCCCTGAAGGAGGCTCTGACTACTGCTCCTATTCTTCGATCTCCTGAGTGGTCAGTACCATTTGAGATTATGTGTGACGCGTCAAATTACGCGGTTGGAGCGATTCTCGGTCAGAAGATTGAGCGACGATCTCATGTGATTTATTACGCTAGTAGGACCCTCTCTGATGCGCAAATGCATTATACCACCACAGAGAAGGAATTACTAGCCGTAGTTTTTGCTCTAGAGAAGTTTCGCTCATATTTATTAGGCTCCAAGGTCATCATTTACTCAGATCATGCAACATTGCAATATTTGATGAGTAAAAAGGATGCCAAACCGCGTCTCATTCAATGGATCCTTTTGTTACAAGAATTTGATCTCGAGATTCGAGATAAGAGTGGATGTGAAAATCTTGTAACAGATCATTTATCTAGACTGATAGTGGAGACATCCACTGATCAGAGGCAGATTGATGATTCATTTTCGGATGAACAACTCTTTCATGTCAAGCATCTGCCTTGGTTTGCGCATATCATCAACTTTTTGGTGGCTGGAGAGTACCCTTTGCACTGGAACCACAATGAGAGAGATTGATTTTTCTCGCAGATAAAGCACTATTTTTGGGAGGAACCAGAATTGTTTCGATTATGCCCAGATCAGATGATTCGGAGGTGTGTTCCTGAAGAGGAGTATGACTCCATTCTATCATTTTGTCATTCCTTGGCTTGTGGGGGCCATTTTTCTAGTCGAAAGACCGCCGAAAAGGTCCTCCAATCAGGATTTTGGTGGCCGACACTGCATAGAGATGCCCATGATTTTTGTAGGAGGTGCTTGCGCTGTCAGTAGACAGGACGCATTGCCAAGCGTGACATGATGCCCCTTCTTCCTATTTTGATTGTTGAGATTTTTGATGTGTGGGGTAGAGATTTTATGGGTCCTTTTTTGCCATCGTTTGGATTTGTATACATTTTAGTGGCAGTTGATTATGTTTCAAAATGGGTCGAGGCCGTGGCCACCCGAACCAATGATCATAAAGAGGTGCTTCGATTTATCAAGCACAACATTTTTAGCCGGTTCGGAGTCCCTAGAGCGATCATTAGTGATGGTGGTACGCACTTTCGTAATGTGCAAGTAGCTTCCTTAGGAAATATTTTGTGCATCATCGGATTGCTACACCTTATCACCCGCAGACCAGTGGCCAAGTTGAGGTCTCTAACAGGGAGATCAAGCGGATTCTTGAAAAGACAGTTCGACCAGACCGAAAGGACTGGTCTCAGCGCCTTGATGATGCCCTATGGGCTTATAGGACTGCTTTCAAGACCCCAATTGGTATGTCACCGTATCGATTGGTTTTTGGGAAACCATGCCATCTCCCTGTCGAGTTAGAGCATAGAGCGTATTAAGCTATAAAAAAGTTTAATTTTAATATGACCCAAGCTGGAGCAGAGAGAAGATTACAGTTGAGTGAGCTAGAGGAATTGCATAATGAGGCCTATGAGAGTGCCAAGATTTACAAGGCTCGAACCAAACATTTCCATGATCAGCATATTGTAAGGAAGCAATTCGAGCCTGGTCAAAAGGTTTGGCTTTATCATTCGCGTCTCCACCTTTTTCCAGGGAAGCTGAAGTCTAGATGGGATGGACCGTTCATAGTCCATAGAGTTTTTCCACATGGAGCGATAGATCTTTTGGACCCTCGAACGGGCAGCATTTTTAAAGTCAATGGGCAATGACTGAAGCCCTACATTTCTGATATTGTGGTGAAGCAAGACATTGAGGTTGTTGACCTCATGGATGCATGAGGGTACGCACAGGTTTGTATGTTGTATTTTTAGTCTTTTTAGTAGGATCTAATAAATGTTCATAGATGTTTTTTTTTCTTTATTTTGTTTTTTTTTCTTGTATCTCATGAGTGTATTGTTAGATCAGGTATGCATTTTTGTGTAATCGTAGGACATGCAGTCATATGTCATATCAGGTGACTTCTGCTCTTTTCTCCCAATTATCTTGTTCTCAAGTGCAGCCTCTTAGTTTCATACAAGCATGGGGGAGTGCCACTAAGGACAATGCCATTCAAGCATGGGGGAGGGTGTAGTTTGCACACCTAAACATTTCATGTCTTTGTACTTGCATTTTTATGTCAACTCATTAAAATTAGGCTTTTAGGGAATGAGTTTGAACTTCTATGACTGCTTTGCAACATCTAACGTTTTTAGAGAATTTTTAAGCCCCACGAAAAACTTTTTCTAACAAGAATCTAGAAAACCGTGGTTGTTTATATGGATTTCAAAGAAATGATTATAGATGCATGTTAGAGTTTATTTTGAATCACAAGTATGGATATGCACAGTTTTATTTTTTGAAAAACTAAGCAAATGAACAATATTGCATTTATGAAAAAGCGCATACATTTAGTTGTTTGATATCTTCGTACTCCCTAGTAGCTGGGCTTAGACACAAGTTGAAGTGTTTGAGTTTCATGTCGAAAAGGTTAACGAAGGAAGTCAATTCTGTGTCTACGTTGATATCTGTGGCCTATTTTGTTCGAGCAAGTAGAGCCTGAAGGGTGTTTACACTTGGTGCCCTAAAGCCATCTGGTTTGGAAGCCACTGGCCCAAAAGCTCGTTACATGGACTTTATAGAGAGCCTAATAGATATTGACATTGCACATGACAGAGAAATAGACTGTACGTAAACTATAAAAAATTGAAGGTCTAGTGACTCGAGCAATTAAGTCCGAGGGATACTTTGTATATGGTGCCCTAAGGTCGTCTGGTCTGGGAGTCACTGACCCAAAGCTCATTACACGGGTCACGAAAACAGAAAATTTGATATAGTGCCCAATAAAAGAAAGAGAGAAAAAGATATGTGGAAAAAAAAGAAAGAGAAAAGTTCACTGCCTAGAAGCAAATGTTGAGAAAACTTGTGCAGAATACATATGAGTGAGGATAAGTAAATAATAACATGTATGTACTTGAATTTCTGAGAATGAAACATAAATAATTATGCTATTTAGAAAAGTGAAAGAAAAAGTTTTATTCTGTGGTGGCAGATAGAAGACTCTAATCATGTTTTGATAATGCAATGGCATGAAATATTTGTGAAAACATACATGACAGAGATGTTTGTGGGTAGCATCACTGCAAACCCTCACGAGACCTTACTCGTCCACTGGGGTAACCCAGGGGTTTAAAGGGTTTGTTGCATATGCTAAATGCAACCGTGATTCCTACGAAAGTGAGTTAGGTTTTTGTTTTGATTAGTTTATCATTTTTGTTTTTGCTTTAGTTTGCTCGAGGACTAGCAAACGATAAGCATGGGGGTATTTGATTATGCATATATTTCACATTTTATTAATCAGTATTTATGCATGATCCATGTCAAAATTGCCTTAAAAAACCCATTTTTACCATTAGTTTTGAGAAATTGCATTGATTGAATTTTATCAGAAAATCGTATTCTTCAAAGCTTTTCCTGCATATATTTTTTAGTGTTTCTATTATAGTTAGAATTTCTTAATTGTAGTTTAGTTTGCTTAGGTTTTTATTAGCTGATTTGTAATTTTTAATTAGTTTAAGAAGTTTGCTTTTTAAACAATAAAACATGTTTTGCTAAAAGTGAGTCTTTTGAAAATTATTGAAAATTGTTGGATTGGTTTTGAAAAAATTGTTTTACCCTAATATAATATTATAAATAGTATTATACAGCAGAAAAAAAGAGGTTTTTCTTGAGTGGACTGCAAGTCTCTCTCTCTCTCTCTCTCTTGCGTCCTCTCCCTTTTTCTTTTCTTGTTCTTCTTACTGTATTCTCCAGCATCGGTTCTTCCATTTTCTTCATTGGGAAGGTGCAACAACAACCAAGATTAACCAATCTTTCCTCAACCCATCTAGCCGACCTTGGTAAGTCCTTCTTTCTACCCATCTTCGTAGCATAGGATCGGTGCATGCCTTCTTTCTATTTTTCTGCATCCTCATTGCCTGTAGCATACATTGAGATCTTGATTTTTTAATTTTTCTGCATATAGGATAGATCTGATTACATATTTTCTCTGATGTTAGCTGGATCATATAACTTTGTGTTGCAGCATCTTTATTTATTGTTTTCATTACCAGTTTAGATCATCAGTTTTATATTGTTTTATGTTATTACATACTTTTAGATTTCACATTTTCTTTATTACTGGGTTGTAGTTAGTCTGTGTGTTTTCTGTTTTCTATTAGTTTCATAGTTAAATGGTGAAGTAGCTATTAGTTGTTTTTATTTCATTAACAGTAGACGTTAAATGATTTCTCTATTCATTAGATTAGTCACAAGTCAAGTCAGTAGTTATTGGGTTTAGTGTATATGTTATTAGTTTTAATTCATCACTTAGGTATCTGTTTAAAATGTTTTATAACTGCATTGATGTCTTGTATTAGCCGTTCTTTGTTTTAGGCATTAGTCACTCCAGTCCTTATTTGTTTTAGTAAACTATTCAGTTTTAATATCAGTTTTAATATGGTTTAGCATGTGGTGTCTCATTAGGCCATTTAAGTACATTTTAATTATTCAATAGCAAATAGTTTATTGATTAGTTCAAAGCTTTATTCACGTTTTTGGTAGAGGCATTAGATAGTTGATGTGTTTTAGGTAGGCTGATCTGAATTCCTATCATTAACTGTTAAAGCTCACGTTTTTTTTTTCCTTAGTCATATATAATATACATTGCTGCATTAGAGTAATCATGTTGCCTTATAGTTTACTTCATTGCTGCCTTATAGTTTACTTCATTAATTGATATCATATTTAGTTAGATTGTCTGAGTAGTTCATGTTAGTAGATTGAGTTTTTTTACATGTTTTAATGGTCCAGATTTAAGTAGTTGCATAGTTCTAGTCAAATAACATAGTTAGTTGCTGGATTTGTTAGTTTGTTAGTAATTTGTTATGTTAATTCATCTTGTAGTTAGTTGATATTTAGTTAACTTAGATTCACAATTTTCTGTATTGATTAGTTAGCTCTTCTTTTTTTCTTTAATTTAGTTTAGTATTCACAAGTCGTTACATTAGTTAGTTTCTTGTTTACATATTGTTTGTTAGAAGGTAGTTTTGCTATTTCATCAATTAGTGTAGGTTGTTACAAGTTGATTTCTTGAAATAATTTAGTTCATGTTTAGTTTAGTCAATTCAAATCTTGTTTTTGCTGAATTCTTTTTATCATTAGTTTATAAATTTGTGTTAGTTGTCTGCGTACTGCTTGTTTTGTGTTGTTGTGTTTTGCAGGGAAGCGTTGGAACGTACGGTGAGCACCTTTCTGTGCCCTCAAGGTACCCTCTGAGGTCCCCTCAAGCCTTCAGAAGTACCCTCAAAAAAGCAAAAGTTCAAGAAAACATGCATTACCTCAAGAAGGGACAAGAAGACTCAAAGCACTAAGCCTTTTCTTTTCTTTTTAGATTAGGGTTTTATTTCTGATATTTATTCATTTAATTGGGTCTGTAATAAAACCATTTATTTTGTTTAAGCCCTCTGCATAGGGCCATACTCCCTTAGTTATTTAATTATTTAAATAATTTTTTTTATTTTGGCAATAAATAGTAGTTTAGCTTGTGTGTTTGAATACAAGTATTTCCCGTTCTCTGAGATCGACCCGGACTCCACCACTTGTGCGAGCTAGTTTTTATATTTTTGGTGTCTGGCTTTCACTGGATTTTCATTAAAAAATTATTGTTTAAAAACGGGTTTTCATAAAACTAACACCACTGACCTATTTCATAAATAAATCAATATCACTATTTAAACGAAGCCATTAAATAAAAAAAATACTAGAGTATTCCACCCATCAAGAGATTGAATTTAGAATCATGTTTTGCTTTGTTTGGATCAGTATTAAAGCCAAAACGTCTATTGCAATAAAGCACATGTTTTTTGCCCTGTCTGCAGGACTGTTCTTACCCACATTTTTTATAGCTCTAAAGACCCAACCAAGACTGATCAAAATAAATTAAGAAAAATTTGGGAGAATGCTAACCTGTATAAGATGATCCTGTATAAAGAGTTTTGTGAAAAGATTTCTCTGTAGGCCTGGAGAAATTTCCCAAACGGAGATACATTTTGTAGATGATTGGATTTGTCTTGTATTTTTCCTGAATAGGGTTTAGTCCTAAAATATTTTTGATTTTATTATAAAGATTTTTTTGGTTCTGCTTCTTGAACTGTTTTCTTGAGACATGGGGGAATTCACAATAAAATTGGGAGAGTATAATTTGATCCCAATGATTTTTGTTGGGTTTTCAAAAAAGGAATTTACAGAGATCCAAGTTTGCACAATATGACATGGTTGAATGCTTAATTGTACTTGATATTTTGCATGCAAAGTTATGAAAGTTTATCATATTATTTATGTATATGTGTACATGTTTGTAAAGTGAGAAATACAAGTATGTTATCGAATATAATATTTTAAACTTGCATCCATTGGTCTCGAAGTGGTCGAATCATTTTTGATGGATTCTAATATGGTGTTGCATGTAAAATATTTAATTTAAATAAGTTAAACCTGTAACACTAAAGTAAGAGCTTGAAAGGAGAGGGAAAGCAGTACAGATGGCTTCGTGAGAATATGTCTTTGAGCACGAAAGGTTGCTCTTCCTTAACCATGAAGATAGAGAAATCCTTTACAATAGATTGCAACATAGGAGGAAGAAACTCATGAGTAGAAGTCCGATGCATCAGGATGGTAGTATTGGGAGCTTTTTTTCGTACTTGTCATCCCTTACCCGATACTGGTGAAGGTGTTCGGCTAGGCCAAAGCCACCCATGTATGAAAACACCACTTGTGCCATAACCTCGATCAAAGTATATGCCTGTATTTGTATCCACGGGGCTAAGAAAAAGAACCTAAGTATGTGTGCATCAGAAAGGCATGTCATGCATCATATAAGAAAGAAAAGATAATTAAAGATAAAAATTGGTTCATGTATATGAATGACTTCTGCAATGGTAAGTACATGCATTTTTAACTGTTCATGCATTTTTACTTATTTAAGTTTGAATGGATGATGACTAAATGTTAACTTTTGTAATTGCATGCTCACTTGAGATATTTGCAATACCTGTTGAACTTTGTCGTATTTAATTTGTTAAATGCATAGAAATCTAAAGCAATTTCTGCTTATGAATTCTAGATTACATGTTGAGTATAACTCTACCCTACTGAGACAAGTTTTGTCTGACCCTATAAAATTTTAATATTTTTTTTAGGAAGCAAGTGAGTTCACGTGCGATGGCGGGAGGTTGCGATGGGGACCGAGTCATACATTTCCCAAACCTCTGAAGTTCTAGAATAAGAGCATTTTAGTTGCTCATAAATTTTGATATTTGATTTGATTTGATAAATGGACTTTTATTATTAATGTTGGACATATATGAATATTGATTTCATGCATGAATGTCTAATTTCTAAGTTCAAATGCACGTGTGAATGTGAATGTAAATGAGAAGTAACGCGCCAAGTTTTAGTCTTATTTGATCATTCTGCTGCAATTTTATAAGTCTTTAAAAGTATAAAAAAATTTCATGATTTTCAGAACTTAGAAATTAGGGTGTTACAAACTTGGTATCAGAGCAGAGAGAAAGTGTGGCTCAAAACCTGTCGAGCCGACCACTATCACTGTGAGTATGTTCTAACTTTTGTATTTATTTTATGATTGATATTGGAATTTATGCAAATTGCTTGCCATTTATGAATTGTGTATAATTAGAACTTGAATACCTAGTAGGGTAGTCAGAATAAATAAAAGGTTTATGCAAAACTCAAAAGTTAATTTGATTTAAAATTTTTGTTATAGACTTCTTCACGACAACTTTCTTGTTGGATTGCCTAGAGGGACTTCCTCTTGGAAGCCCTCGCTACGCTTACTGCTCGATGTCAGGACCTCGTTGATAATAGAGAGAATGACAATAGCAGTCATCACCCTGATGGCAATGAAGCAACCAACTCTGCAACTCTGCAACTCATGGAGTGTCTTACAAGCGCTTCATGCAACTGAGTCCCCTAGCTTTCACTAGGAAAGAGGACCCAAACGTAGCAGAGGAGTGCATCTGCACCATCAGCGAGATCTTTGAGATCCTCGAAGTTCCTACTAAGAGGCAGGTCTCCTTCACTACCTACCGATACCAGGGCAATGACAAGAGTTTGGTGGGAGACTACTCATGAGGTGCACTACACACCAGAGGAAAGATGCACATTTACCTAGGAAGGGTTTTTTGAGGTGTTTCTAGACACCTACTTTTCCCAGTTCGCTCCAGATTGCAAGATTCAAGAGTTCTTGGATCTCCAGCAGGGTTCTATGAAGGTGGCAGAGTACACCACACGATTCTGGCACCTAGAGAAGTATTTCTCACACATATACACTACTAACGAGGCATAGGCAAATAAGTATGTCCACGGATTGCGAGATGGACTGAGGACCCATGTGCTTACTAGCTGTCCTCAAAACCTCAACCAGGCTATCGAGATGACCATGATACTTCAGGACGACTGGGAGTCTTCTAGAAAGACTGAGTCAAAGAGGGCCGACAAGTCAAAGGACAATGAAAACAAAGCCCCTAGATCTATTGCCGAGATGACTAGAGCGTTGCTAGTAAAGAAGGCCAAGGTGCAATGTGTGTGTGTGTGTGTGTGTGGGGGGGGGGGGGGGGGGGTACTTGACCCCAGCAGACGACTGTAGTATGTTTGTACTGCAAAAAGATCCATACCAGAGTTTGCCATAGAGCAACGGGAGCTTGTATAAAATACGACAAGATCAGGTACTTGTGAACACCCCAAATTTTCAAAAAAATCTAAAAATTCCCTTTTTTCCCCTAGCATCTTCTGAATAATTTGGGTCAATTTCTAATCAAATTCTAGTCATTTCTCGGATTCATCGGTTGAAGATCCGAAATCCAAATCAAATTTCACATCTGACCCAGTTTCGAATCTGATATCCAAATCTAATCTTGAGCCCTGTTATCCGATTTTCAATTCAAAATTATAAAAATACAAAAATAGTTTTCTGAATGGCTCAGACAGTTCATCCGGTGTCCATTTGGATCTATTGTTCTTTAATCCTCGATTCGAGCACATTGTATTCCCTGCTATCTGATGTTAAGCATCTGTTCTCTGATTGGTCTTGTTTATGTTTTGTTTCTAGCATTATAATTCTGTAGGTTTCTCTGTAATTTTAAGCCAAATGCAGCATCTCGTTGTCATCTTTTTTATCTCATGATTTTTCATTTGCTGCTATGTGATGCTCACTCATGCATTTCATTTCTGCTTTTTGTTAACGTGATGATGATGATCATTTTGACTTGTTCTTAGCACGTGCTTTCTCGTCATACAACTGGGGACCTTTTTTTTTGCAGTTTTGAGTGTATCATTCTGGTCCTTTCAGGAGTTTTAATGCTTTCATTGTCATTCTAGTAATGAATCTGTTGGGAACTGGACAAGTTTTGATTTGGTCAAAAGGTTGTTTGGCATAAATATGTGTCATTGAATTTGCTTTGTCAAACCATCTAAAATGGGATGCTTATTTCCCACCTTTGATAGTGTTAATGGGAAAGCAGGTTCTGTTATGGAATACCTGCGATAAAACGTGACATCAAACAATGGGTGGTAAGGTTTTAAATTCTTCCAACTACTGCAAATCCAACATCGATAAGGCATATGAATATTGTGCACTTTTCATGTCATACTCTTCAACACATCTTTCACACAACGACACCTGTCCCACCTTCACTTCCCTCACGAATGCACAACACACTGCATTCATTCCCCTGTACATAGCTACACTAATAGTTACCCGCACATTTTCCATTTTCAGCACATTGTTTCACTTGTGCATGTTCACCATTCCCACAGCCTTCACATATCAACACCTTCACACCCAACTTCCACTATCACTTACAACAATGCACCTGCTGTAACACCCAAATATCATCTCACCTACGTATTATCTCCACCTCCTTACAACATTCACATCACCTACGCACACTCCCAGAACCTTCCCCAGCACCTATGCACTTACCCACTGTGTATCCACTTAAGCTATACCTATCCCCTGTCACCATCACTCCAACATCTCTGTAACATCCCTATCCTAGAGTAAGGTGAGCAGTTATCAATGCCATTGGCCAGTTATCTACTAATTTAGGTCCGGATTTGCAGACTCAATATCACCAACAGATATTCCCTACATTGTCATCGACCATGGATGACTTCCAGAACTCAAGAGTACATGCACATGCAGCCCCGACTGTTCTTAACCTCAAATAGGAAGCAAATGGTTCAAGAGGGTGCATTGACAGCATTGGCATCAATTGCAGATTCTTCTCAGGAACATTAAAAAAAAATACTATGATGTGGTTATGCCATATCTTAAGGCTACTCTTGTCAATACAACTGACAAGACAAAACCAGATGCTTCGTGCCAAATCTATGGAATGCCTTAGTCTGGTTGGAATGGTTGTCGGCAAAGAGAGATTCAGACGTGATGCTAAACAGGTTATGGAAGTTCTAATGTCACTTCAAGGATCACAATTTGAGTCAGATGACCCAATAATCAGTTACATGCTATAAGCATGGGCGAGGCTATTCGAAGCCATATGTTACCATCCCCCTGCTGCGACTCATCATTCCACATCCCAACACCATATTCCACTTTGTACTTGCACGACTACCAATCCCAGCTACGTACTCCATCACCACTTCATTGCCATCAGGAAGGTAAGCTCAGTAATAAAAGGGTGTCCAAGGATAGACAGGGTGCTGAAAGTACATTGTTTACTTCCATTGTTCATGTGTTAATGCTTCATCTTGCTGATCACATGATGTATATAATTTCTTTCAAGTCTTTAACCCCTTTCTTTAATTACTCTGGATCAGTTGTATATTCGTATGCTCACCGTTTAACCTTCACTATCGCTTGCTTCAATCACACTTATACATTTCGTCTACCTGTTACCACCCACTTGCACTCTTGCCTACAGTACTAGCACTACCACCTTCAATGTTTTCCCAACACCTAGTATCTGTTATAACACACAACACTTTCGGCTACTACCTGTATCACTTCATTATACTAGTACTTTCACTTGCACATAGCTATCACAGTGCACAATACTTGTCCCTCTTCTTCCCTCTCCTTGCAGCAACTTCACACAGCCTTTCATAGCCACATTGTTTACCCTTGTCAGCATGGCATTCCACTTCCACAATGGGATTACTTTCCTATAATCCCATTCGTTGTAGCACCTAATCCACTCCTGCATTCAGCACCTACCTGCTGTCACCATTTCTCTAGTACAACACCTTTCCATCACTTACACCTATATCCTTGCACACCAGCACCATCATACCAGCACTTCTGTTCCCTGTGCATAGTACATGCACAACACCCATGCCTTGCACTCTTCCTTCACAGTAATGCCCATATAAACCTCCCCCTCTGCTGTAGCCTCTACACCTACTCATTGTAGCTCACCCATCACATTACTACTTCTGCACTAGCACCTTTCTTCACAGCACATCCCCACTGCCTTTGTAGCTTCTAGCTACAGCTACCCACCATCACCAGCAACTACTTGTTGCGAGGCCACCTTCCACTCCTTTCACCAATAGCACCTTCACTGTTATATCCCTCACAAACCTCCACTACACTTTCATTTTCAACATTTTTGCACTCACATCCTTCATTCACTTCAACCCATTTTCTGGCATCATCTTTATCCCATCTCACTCCCAGCATTACCAATACCCCTCTTCATTAGCAATAAGCATTATATGAGCATTATCATACATGTTTCCTTCATTTGCATAGATATAATATATTAGGCAATTACCTATAGATTTTCGTTCAGCCCAAGGCATTGAACATATCTTCTCACATGTGGGTTCTCATTAACCTAATATATCATATATATTCATTTTCTCATGTGCATAAACATTTCATCATTTTCATCCTAAATGCAATATGAGATTTCCTTCCACATGCATCTTTGTTATATGCTCACCCTGTTTTGCAGAAAATACATGGAAAATGCTACTTTCCACCCTAAATTAAGGATTTTTGTAATTTTAATTTCAATTTCAATGTTGTAATAGCTAGATATCAATGAGAATTTTATATTTATAGCTTAGAATAGAATGCATGAGCATGTAGATATCACAAATTGCCTGTTTCATATTATTTTTCTTTTATTTTCAAAAATCCACAATGGTGAAACACAAATGACACGTGCACCATTCTAATAAGAGGTAATTAATCCTAAGTAAATGATTCTCATTTATGGCAATAGTCAAAATATGAACAATACTTAGGTTTTTTATCTTTTATGGAATAACATTTGACCTTCACTTAGGTCTCTTATGAAAATTATCATATTTTTTGAAATTTTTTTCTTTTATCAGAATTTGACATGTAAATTAATTTAAAATATATTCATGGCCATAGTCAGGATATATGGAGGGTTAATTTCATTTCAAATTCTATAAAGGCACCAAAAATACATTTTATTTTTTATCAAAATTACAATACAGATTATATTATAATACATCTGTGACCATAGCCATGAATGTATTATAATTTTAATCTTATTTCAATTCTTCTAAAGAATAAAATATGCTTTTTAATTCCAATATTCAAATCATTTTCAAAGCATTCATCATTTAGGATAGAATTGCATTCTTTTTCAAATCATTCAAAATTATTTTCTAAATTTCCAGTGATTTCTGAGATAAATTTTCAAATATATTTCTCATTTCTAAAATCATTTTTGACTCTTATTTACAAATTCAAATTCATCTTTTATTCTTAATTCTATCTTATTTCAAAATTCAAACTTCAATTTCTAAATTCATTTCCAATTTCAAAATTCAATTTCAAAATCAATTCAATATTCCAATTTCAAATATATTTCTCATTTCTAAAATCATTTTTGACTCTTATTTACAAATTCAAATTCATCTTTTATTCTTAATTCTATCTTATTTCAAAATTCAAACTTCAATTTCTAAATTCATTTCCAATTTCAAAATTCAATTTCAAAATCAATTCAATATTCCAATTTCAAAGTTCAATTTAACTTTGAAATTCCAAATTTATTTCCAAGTTCAAAATTCAATTTCAAAATCAATTCAATATTCCAATTTCAAAGTTCAATTCAACTTTAAAATTCCCTTCTGATTTCGAATTCCAAAGTCTGAATTTAAATTCTTTTTCCAAAGTTTATTTCTCTGAAATCTCAACTTCTAAATTCATTCTTTGAATTACAAATCCAATTTCAATTTCATATTCTAAATTCAATTTCAATTTCCAAATTCATTTTCAAGTTCAAAATTCAATTTCAAAATCACTTGGGAAAATCCTAAAATTTCTGAAATACTTCCTCAAAAGCATGCATCTTTGCATTTTCATTACACAAGCATGATTCAATGTGCATTTTAGGATTTTAGAATAAGCACTTAGACAAATTTAGGCAAAGCAAAAGGCATTAATTCGATCCTTTGTTCAATTACCTCTGGTAAAGGTGTCAAGAACGATTGAACCTCGTAACGACGAGCGAATCCTGTCTCTTTATTTTTCCTGCAAATTTTCAAAAACGGAGGCAAGTAAATTTCTAAAATCCTTTTTAAATAAAGGTCAAGTGAGACCTTGCAAAAGAGTTTCTTTTCTTTCTTTCTTTCCCTTATCTCTTCTTTCTTTTTTTTTTCCTCTTCAAAAAGGGAAAAAGGGCATAAAGAAAAAAAGAAAAAGAAAAAAGTTTTTTTTTTTTGCAATGATCACAATACTTCATTAAGGACCGCCTGTAAACACCCCAAATTTTTCAAAATTTTATAAATATTCCCTTTTTGCCTCTGGTCTCCATTTTTTGAGTAAATTGTGTCATTTTCACTCAAAATTCTAGTTTATTTATCAAAATTACTAGAATCAAATCCATTACCATTTTTTTTTGAAAGGCTCAGACAATCCATCCGGTATCCGTTTGGATCCATTGTCTTATATTTCTCAATTCGAGAACCAAAACTTGAATATCTCCTCAAATTCTGGATCCAAACCCGTTTTTTGAGAAAATTTCAAAAGTTAAAAACCCCAAATTATCAGAAAACCCCTCTTTTATATATATTTCTCAAAAATACAAAAAAATAGTTTTAAATCCCTTAATTTTTTTTCATAGTTTTAAAGTTTTATTTCAAAAATACTAAAAATTGTAGAAAATGTTAGAAAAAGAACAAAAAAATAAAATACAAAAATAGCCTAGAAGAACCTCTTTTTGAAAAAAATTCTCGTAGTTAAGCCGCTCTTTGAGAATCATCTTTATGAGAATTCTCAAAATAGGGGACCAGTCTCGAATCTTCCCCAACAGTCTCTCTCTCTCTCTCGATCGCCAAGCCTCCAACCGCTTCTCAACCCATCGACGATCGATCGAGCTTCTTCTTCCTCTCCCGTTTATCTCCAACGACAACCCCTTCCAGAGTTTTCTTCTTCCCTCTATAAAATAGGCACAGAGGGGAAGCCCTCGGCATCACTTCTTCACCTCTCTATAAAATTTGATCCTTTGTTCGATTACCTCTGATAAAGGCGTCAGGAACGGTCGAACCTCGTACCAATGAGCGAATCCCGTCTCTCCCCTTTTCCCGTAAATATTTCAAAATGGAGGTGAGTAATTTTCAAAATCTCTTTAAAATTGAGGTCAAGTGAGACCTTCGCAAAAGAGTTCATCTCTCTTCTTTCTTTTCTTTTCTCTTCTCTCTTCTTTTCTGTCTTTTATTTCTCCTTCAAAAAGGAAAATAGAGGTTATAAAGAAAAAAGAGGAGGAAAAGAGAGAAGGATACAAGAGGAAAAATTTTGCGATGATCACACCGCCCTAAGAAATCGGCCCAGGAGGGAGAGATAACCACACATCGGGGGCAGCCACAGCGACCCCAACAACCTCAGCACCAGTCCCGGACTAAGGGACAAAGGAGAGCTACCAAACATGTCTACATAAACAAAGGTAGTACTGTCATTATAAAGTTCAATGCTAAGGTTTTGTTTGACACTGGCGCTACACATTTGTTTGTATCTACACGGTTAACTCAATTACTTGACATCACACTGATCACATTGGGATATATTTTGGAGATAATCACACCATCGAGCAATAGCTCTATCACTTATACCTTTCTACCCAATGTAGAAGTCATAATTTTAGGGCAGAACCTCTGTGTCAATCTTATTTTATTGGACATGCTGGGCTATGATGCTATCTTCGGCATAGGCTGGATGTACGAACACTACGCTTATATGATATGTCATGAGCGACATATCAGGTTTACTCGCCTAGATCAACCTATACTAGAATATAAGGTGAGTAAAAAAGAAAGTAAATGACAGATGATTTAGATAATGAAGACGCAACAATGCATGAAAAAGGGTTATGATGCCTTCTTGGCCAGTGTGTCATCTTTGATAGACCCCAGCACGACCTTGATGGAGGACTTTGACATGGTTCATGAATTTGAAGATGACTTCTCAGACGACTTTTCAGGCATGCTACCTGCAAGAGAAATTGGTTTCGCCATAGAGTTGGTGCCTGATACGACCTCAATATCCAGAGCTCCTTATCATATGGCCCGAACAAAGTTGGAGGAACTAAAGAAGCAACTGCAATAGTTGATAGACAAAGGTTTTATACGGTCGAGCATTTCACCATGGGGTGCTCCAGTCTTGTTCGTTAAGAAAAAGGATGGGTCAATGCACTTGTGCATTGACTATCGCATGTTAAATAAGGTGACGATCAAGAACAAGTACCTTCTTCCATGGATCGATGACTTGTTCGATCAACCTCATGATGCTAAGGTTTTCTCCAAGATAGACCTTCAATCGGGTTATCACAAACTGAAGATTAAGGATTCAGATGTGTAGAAGACAACTTTCAGGACACAGTATGACCATTACGAGTTCTTGGTAATATCCTTTAGGCTAACCAATGCTCCAACAACGTTTATGGATCTGATGAATCAGATCTTTCGGCCCTACTTGGATTTGTTGGTGATCGTGTTCATAAATGATATCTTGATCTACTCTGAGAATGAGGAAGACCATAGAGAGCACTTGAGGATTGTTCTCGAGACACTTCAACGACACTAGTTGTATGCTAAATTTTCAAAGTGTGAATTCAGGCTAAAGCAGGTCATGTTTTTGGGTCACGTGATCTCCCAAGACGGGTGTCAGTAGACCCTGCTAAGGTATTGCACCTCAACACCTATATTTGAAGAAATTGTTTGGATCCTTATTTTTGACTAGTTTAAATGTTATGTTTGGATAGGTGGAAGCAGTCTTAAACTAGAAACAACCTAAGAGTATATTAGATATTTATAGTTTCCTTGGACTTATAGGATACAATAAAAGATTTATTCAAGACTTCTCAAAGATCGTGACTACTATAATGAAGCTGCTTCGCAAAGGAATCAAGTTTGTTTGGGATCAACAGTATGAAGAGAGCTTTCAGGAGCTGAAGAAGAGGCTTACTACGACCCCAATACTCACCTTGCCTTCTGAACAAGGAGGCTTCGTGGTCTACAGTGATGCATCAAGTACTGGATTGGGATGCATATTAATACAACACAGTAAGGTTATAACATACGCCAACTAAAAGTGCATGAGCGAAATTACCCCACAGATGACTTGGAGCTTACAACAATAGTCTTTGCACTAAAGGTTTGGCGGCATTACTTGTACGGAAAACAATTTGAGGTCTTCTCTGATCATAAGAGCCTCAAATATATTTTCTCGTAAAAAGATCTGAACATGAGGCAGAGACTCTGGTTAGAGTTCTTAGAGGACTACGACTTCTTTACATCATACCACTTGGGGAAGGCCAATGTAGTGACATATGCTTTGATTAGAAAGGCAGGAAGTCTTGCGAGTTTGGTAAGCAGCGAGTGGCAAATACTCGAGGACCTGATCGACTAGAGGCCTTTAGCCACTGTCTCAGGTCACATTCAGATTGTCAATTCAACTGTGAGAATGAATCTTATGGACTAGATCATCGTTGAGTTGAAGGATGACCCAGGGTTCACAAAGATGGTTGCAACATGCAAGCAAGATGAGTCAACCTTGCATCTGGAGAAGGATGGAAGTATCTGGTATAGCTATAGGCTTTGGGTGCCCGAGGATCCTTAATTAAAAAAAGAACTTCTAGATGAGGCACACCAGACTAGGTGCACTATACATCCAAAAAGACCTTTAGAGAAACTACTGGTGGCGCGACATGAAGAGAGATATTGCCGAGTAAGTAGCGAGATGCTTAGTTTTCCAGCAGGTCAACATAGTGCATCAGAGACCTGACAACGTATTATATATGATTGAGATTTTGCAGTGAAAATAGGAAGACATTACCATAAACTTTGTGGTAAGTCTGCCTAGGGCATGCCAATAGTATGATACTATTTGGGTGATTATGGATCGCCTTACGAAGTCGGTACACTTTCTACCGACCAGAAAAAAATCAGAAACTGGAGAGTCTAGCGGATTTGTATGTCGATGAGATCGTCAGGTTACATGGAGTACCTGTTTCGATCATCTTAGACAAAGATCTGAGGTTCACATTGAAGTTTTGGGGGCAATTTTAGAAAGCTTTGGGAACAAAGCTTAAGTTTAGCACGACGTTTAACCCGCAGACAGACTGATAGTCAAAGAGGATTATCCAGAACTTGGAGGACATGTTACGATCTTGTGCTTTAAAGTGGAAAGGTGACTCAAGTAAACATTTAAAGCTAGACGAGTTTGCCTACAACAACAACTATCATTCGAGTATCAACATAGCTCTCTATGAGATATTGTACAAGTGACCCTATAAGTCCCCAGTTTATTGAAGTGAGGTTAGTGATCGAGTGATCAAATCACCTATAGTTTTGCAACACTACACAGATCAAGTACAATTGATTTGTAAGAGACTTTTGATCGCTTAGAGCAGTCAGAAAAGTTACACAGGTCCAAAGCATCGAGAGGTTACTTTTGATATGGGAGACCATGTATTCATGAGAGTATCGCCTACAAAGAGCGTGTTTCATTTTGGCAAGAAAGGAAAGTTGAGTCTGAGGTTTGTAGGACCTTTTATTATCCTCGAGAGGATCAAAGGAGCAACTTATAGACTAGCACTTCTACTTTAGTTCTTAAACACCCATGATGTCTTTCACGTGTCGATGTTGAGAAGGTATGTGCCAGACCCTACGCATATCATTCAGTATAATAAAGTAGAGGTACAAAAGGATCTCACATTCGAGGAAAGCCCTATTGAGATAGTAGATTGACAAGAGCAGAAACTGTAACATAAGACGATTCCATTAGTGAAAGTTTAATGGCAACATCACAAGCTCGAAGAGTGTACTTGGGAGCCGGAGGCAGATATGAGAGTGAAACATCCATACTTGTTCGATACGTAACATTAACCAAACTTCGAGGATGAAATTTCTTTAAGGGGTATTGGATGTAATGCCCATAAATTTTTGAGGAATTTTCTTAATTTTTTGCACTTTTCTTTATTGAATGGTAAATAAAAAATTTTAAATTTTGGTAGGCAGTGTGTTATAGGGTTTGTAGGATTTAGAAAAAAATTAAGAGATATTTAAGATAAATAATTTAAATAAATAGAAGTTCAAAACTTTATGGGTGAAATCTATTTACACTTAAGTCTAATGACGTTTCATATAATTCCATATTTGAATTTGTAAAGAATTGAATTTGCATTTAGTTTGAATTAATTAAAAATTTCATTTAGTGGAATGAAACTTAAGAACTAATTAAATTATATAATTTGGTAAGAGTCCAAAGGTAGGTCATCCCATCCTATATGGCACACCTACTTAAACTTAAAAAAAAAACTTGAAATTCAAGAGTTAAAATAAAACTTACCAATTTTTAAGGCAAGATTTGACTAGTCAAATCTTGCCTTATTTTCCAAAACAAGACTCCATAATAAGGGGTGTCACCCCCTAGAGAGTCCAATTTGAAGAAGGGGCTGGACCAAGAAGGAAAGAAATGAAAGAAGAAAAAAAGTAGAAATTTATAGAAACTAACCTAGATCTAAGATCAATGGCTAGGATTAACTCCAACCCTTGATCCAACCCTAATAGTATAAAATATGGAGGGGTACACACCCCCCTATTTGCCCTCTTTTTGATTTTTTCTAAATTTTCTTCCTCTTTTCCAAGAAATCCCTTTTCTTCTCCCCTTTTTCCACACCAAACCCTTGGCGTTTTCACCCTTGTCTCAGCAAGGAAGGCATCAACGATCATGTGAGGAGCGGAAGGAGGTCATGGGTGAGGCTGTCATTTATGTTAGATGGCCGATTCATGTTATAAGAGCGATCTACGTGCATAGGATCAATTTTTCATCAAAAAGGTAGGGACTTCTATACTCTACACGTAAAACAAAATTCGTGAGTATGAATTCCTTCAATTTTTTATAAGTACATACCCTAAACCATGCTTCCCATACGTGAGTTTGGCTTAAGGCTGACTATGCATGTGATAGAAGGATTTTTTGAAAGAAAACTCATCTAAAAATCATTTTCTCTCAAAACCAATTCTTCAAAAAATAAAAATGTTAAAATTGAAAAATACACATGTTACCCAATTATGTTTCTATATATATTGATTTGGATTTGTAGATTATGTTTATACTAATGTGATATAAAATTTAGAACAATTTTTATGGTCATATTTATAGAAAAAATACATGTTTTGTATTATCGGGTTTCTTAGATTTTTTTTTTATAATTATGTACTTCTGGCCTAACACCCGATCGGTAAATTACTCGTATCTCTCTGTTCTGAAAGAGTTTTAATGAGCGATTCATTGCATTGAAAAGCCAACAAAAGTTTTCATCTATTGTAAAATTTTGAACCTTGTTCATAGAATGAGAATAGATCTGTGACAGTCGAAATAGAAAAGTATAGGTCTGCACCAAAACTTTCGTAACTCCTTCGTACGGATGAATTTTTATAAACAGTTTATGGCATTGGAAATATGACAAAGTTTTATACAAACTATGAAAAATTTAGCTTTGATCACTGAATGAAAATTTTTCTGCAGCTTTTGTAATAGTTGAAAATAGTTGAACTTTTCACAAATTGGGGAAAAAGGTTCTTTCTTTTTATTTGTTAGATCTTATTTGTTCCAGTATGTTTAATAGGTTAACATTATGTTTTATTGATGAAATATAGGTTTTATAAGTTTTAAAAATTCGTTATATGCATGAATCCATGTGCTTGTATGCGAAAAATCATTTTAAAGAAGGTTTTAGCAAAAATATTTTTAACGTTTGGATGTTT
Source organism: Nuphar pumila (assembly GCF_984573655.1). Taxonomy (NCBI): domain Eukaryota; kingdom Viridiplantae; phylum Streptophyta; class Magnoliopsida; order Nymphaeales; family Nymphaeaceae; genus Nuphar; species Nuphar pumila. The sequence goes on from NC_143251.1 coordinate 97,474,069, forward strand.
TTGATAAATAGAGTTGATATGAGCATGTAAGACGAATTACTTCATGTTTAGTATGAAGTAACAACATGTTATTGTATAAAGAATCCATATTTTAATGATTGTTTAGGGTTTTGTATGATTCTTACATAGATGTAATCAGATTTAAAATATTTCCTAAAGATTTTATGATTCTTGGATGATGTATGTTATTGTTTTAGCAAGATTTGCATGAATATGATCAAATATGCTTTATATGATGATGTAACAATGTTTAGAGTATCAAAAATCATGTTTCTATGGATTTTTACCTTAAATCTTGTTCTTGCTTGATGGATCTTGCATGAGTTTGAATCTTGGCATTGCTGTCCTCATTTTTTATCTCGACCAGTTTAAGAAAAAAATCGATATCTCCATGAAATTGAAGCCAATAAGATTACATGATCAACATTGAGTTCGAAACATTTATTGCAATAGAGCACATGTTTTTTGTCTTGTCTGCAGGACTATTCCGACCCACATTTATTATGGTTCTAAAGACCCAACCAAGACTGATCAAAATAAATTAGAAAAAATCTGGGTGAAAGCTAACATGTATAAGATGATCTTGTAAAAAGGGTTTTATGAAAATATTTCTCTATAAGCCTGAAGAAATTTCCCAAACGGAGATAAATTTTTTTAGATGACAGGACATGTCTTGTATTTTTCCTGAATAGGGTTTAGTCCTAGAATTTTTCTGATTTTATTATAACAAAGTGTTTGGTTCTGCTTCTTGAACTATTTTCCTGAGACATGGGGGCATTCACAATAAAATTCAGAGTGTAATTCAGTCCCTATGATTTTTGGTGGATTTTCCAAAAATGGATTAATAGAGATCCAAGTTTGTACAATATGACATGTGTGGATGCTTAATTGTACTTGATATTATGCATGAAAAGTTATGAAAGTTTATCATATTGTTTATGTATATGCGCACATGTTTGCAAAGTGAGAAATATAAGTATGTTATCGAATGCAATATTTTAAACTCACATCCATTTGTCTCGAAGTGGCCGAATCATCTTTGATGGATTCTTATATGGTGTTGCATGTAAGACATTTAATTTAAATAAGTTAAACCTGTAACACTAAAGTAAGAGCTTGGAAGGAGATGACAAGCAATATAAATCGCTTTGTGAGAATATGTCTTTGAGCACAAAAGATTGCTCTTCCCCAACCACGAAGATAGGGAAAACCCTCGGTAATAGACTGCAGCATAGAAGGAAGAAACTCATGAGTAGAAGTTCGATGCATCGGAATGGTAGTGTTGAGTACTTTTCTTGCACTTTTCATCCCTTACTCAGTACCAGTGAAAGTTGTCTGACTAGGCCAAAGCCACCCATGTATGAAAACACCATCTGTGCCACAACCCTGATCCAAGTGTATACCTGTGTTTGTACCCACAGGGATAAGAAGAGGAACCTAAGTATGTGCACATTAGAAAGGTATGTCATGCATCATATAAGAAAGAAAAGATAATTAAAGATAAGAATTGATTCATGTATATGAATGACTTTTGCATTAGTAAGTACAAGTATTTTTAACTGTTCATGCATTTTTACTTGTTTAAGTTTGAATGAATGATGGATAAATGTTAACTTTTGCAATTGCATGCTCACTTGAGATATTTGCAATGCATGAATTTTAATATTTTTTTAAAGAAGTGAGTGAGCTCACGTGCGATGGCAGGAGGTTGCGACGGGGACCAAGTAATACCTTTTCCAAACCTCCAAAGTTTTGGAATAAGAGCATTTTAGTTGCTCAAAAACTCTGATATTTGATTTGATTTGATAATTGGACTTTTATTATTAATGTTGGACATATATAAACATTTATTTCATACATGAATGTTTAGTTTCTAAGTTCAAATGCACGTGCGAATATGAATGTAAACGAGAAGCAACGCACCAAGTTTTAGTCCCATTTGATCATTCCACTGTAATTTTATAAAAGTATTTAAAAGTATAAAAAAAAAATCATGATTTTTGGGACTTAGAAATTGGGGTGTTACACGATAGGCTTGAGCTACCTAATTAATTTTTTAGTAGCTGGTTGCATAATAACTTGGAAACTATTACTATTTATCTAATTAATTGTATTGATTATATGAAAAATAAAAAAGATAATTAGATTAGTACATTAATATTTCATTTAATTCATTGCTTTTCGTATTATAGGAATTAATTTATAAACTCTAACTAAAAATAACCTACAAATGGGTTTGGGCCAGGATAACCCGACTCGCTGATTATTGGCCCAATGGACCAATGAGTCGGGTCATGGGCTGCTCTTAAAACCTGAGCAACCCACTTAATGGGCCCACTTCTCTGAAAAGCAAACCCTAGGTGGGGTCACCGACACCCAAACCCTTACGAAGCTCACCAATTAAAAGCACACATACACACCCGATGAATCAAACCTGAGATGAAGGGGTCAGCACCTTCACCCAAGCTCGCTACCACTCCGCGACCTGGATGTGTGTTCTGTGATCAAATTAATTGCTAATTCATCGATACATCAATTAGTCTAGTGAAATAAGGCTTTGTGTTTGGTTGTTTCGTACGGGAATTGCATCTAGATCATGTATTTGAACTTAATTAAAAATACTATTTTTTTTAGCTATGAAATATTCAAATATTGTATGCTCAAGCCACGGAAGAACCCAATTTCATGCCATAATTGCATGATTCAAAGGCGCATTTCCTACCAAACAAAACCTTGTAGATTCTATAGGGCATGATCAAAAAATATAAAAAATGGTATTTTCTACTCATTTATAAGTCATAATGTCACCATTACCAAATACAAACAAAAAAATAAATATTTATTTAATTATTTATCTATTTATTTATTTATTAAAGAGACCAAGTATTGAATGATGCAATGATATTTCACATGGGCCAATGTGGCCATGATCCCTTTCCAAGGATGTTGGCTCACTTGGCGTGCATAACAAAAGTGGACCTGAAATATAGGGACGGAATGGGCTGGATCCAGGTTGGACCTCCATTGGTCTGAGACAAGTTGAGATGTTTTCTATGCCTTAGTGAGACCATGACTTCCAGTTTAAAATTTTCTACATGGTTTGGTCTGATCTAGTTTGGTTTCATATCCAAATTTACACAATTCCCATGAACGGGGGGAACAAATGTTCCTAATTCATATTGGGTACAAAATTAGGCTTATCTGTTGATGTAGAAACACATTTTACTAGATCCAGATCTAATTAGCTAGAGGCCATACCCTTATTGGATCCAAATCCATAGCTAGTCCAAGAAGACAAAAACCTTCACCAATACCATAAGTTTTTTATTCAATCATGCAAACCTTCTATTTAGTTGGAAAATTTATTTAATCAAGATCTGACTAAGCGAATTGAATGTGGTAGCATATGCGAGCCACTGCATACCATTGACATTCTCTGATACAGTAGCATTGGGATCCATGCTCCACATGCAAAGACTGGGAGAAAGATCCAAATCTAAAATTCTGATCCAAAACGCAAACCCAAATATACTCGATCAAATTCTGATGTATTTGGGCCAATTCGGGATCTAAGGGTATTTTGGTAATTTTATCTATGGTAATTTTTCTAATTTGTATAATATATCCCAAAAAATTTATTTTGATATTTGGTTCCAATTTTGTGAATTTAAGAACCTCAAACAATGTTTTATTATTTTATATTTTATTTTTTGTAGGAGCTGGATCCTACGGATCTGGATAGTTCTAATATTTGGTAGGCTTTCTTTTGTGGTATTCGAGGGTGTAGTGGGTGTATGAGTAGATTTTTTTTAGATCCAAATCTAGATCCAATTTTTTGAGAGACCCCAACTCAACAAATGAATATTTTTTATTGGCTTTTGAGGGAGGTGGCCACTTAAGTGTTCAACCATGGCTAGTTACCTTCTCTCAAGCCACATTGGGCTAGAGTAGAGGTGCCATCCAAGTCTACCAATCCATTCTCTCTTGGTGGCTCCTCGCCAGCTAAAAGGAGAATAGGACAAACATTTTGAAAGGAGGGTTCTCATTTTCCTCAAGGGGGTGGCCTCCCTTGTGGCCAATGAGCAGCTATAATACTTTCCATTCCCATAAAAATTCAAATCGGAAAATGTTGGAGAGACTTTCGATTCATTTTTGAAAAAAAAATTGGAAAACCTTGAAAGTTTGAAAAAAAACTTTTCAAAATCGTGAACCTGCATTTTTTTGGTGAACTTGTGAATCTTGGTGAGCTTGAGGAGCTTGTGTTTCATGTGTTGTGAACTTTGGAGATGTCAAAGCTTGGGAAGCTTGGGGATGCCACTTCAGCCAGAGTTATGAGGCCTGCTACATCATTTTTTAGAATGATCTCGTGGGGACCGGTGTAGTGGAGCTTCTTGGAGAAGCTGGACATGAACCTTCAAACAAGTCATGCCAATTGTGGATGGTGTGAACCAGGCCCCATTCGAACTGGCATGCAGTAACTTGTGATGGGCGTGACTAGGAACTGTTTTTATTACAAAATTTTACTTTTGCAAGTCAAACTGACCTTTGAATTTTTTTTGAAAATAACTCACCTCCGTTTTGAAAACATGAAAAAATTGAGAGATTGGGACTTGCCTGTTGGTACGAGGTTCAACCATTCCTGGTGCCATAACCAAGGGTAATCGAACCGAAGATCAATCATGTGCTTTGCTTTGCTCAACTGTCTAAAACATTATTCTATTCCTAAATGCACGAAGAATTAGGCATGTGCTATGAACTTTGGAAAATTTTAACTGAAAACATGATGTATGCTTTGAATTTGAAAAATACTTGGAAAATGAGTTGATTGAAAAAGCGTGAGCCACACTTGAGAAATATTTTTAAAGAAAAGGAAAACCTAGAAAATCTTGAATTGGTCTTAGAAAAGATTTGAAAATTTCTTGAAAATTGAAGATTTTGAGAAAAACCCGAGTAACTTTGAGAAAATTGATTTTTCTAAGATGAAATTCTAAAATAGATCAAAAGGGATGGGCGTGTGGCCCTGTGAACTCTTTTCATGATATAATCTAAACGTAGATGATGCATGGCTGCAGTTTGTGAAAATATTTTTTGAAGGATTTGAGAGAAATTATTTATAAAAGAATTTCTGTGCCTTATAGAATTTAAACGAAATAAATTCGCTACATATCTCTGACTATGACCACAAATACGTATTGAATATATCTCATTTGATTCTAAAAAAAATACTTGAAAAATCTTTTAAAAATATGCAATAATTTTTTAAGATAGCCTAAGAGTGTAGGTTGTTTGTAACTTAAAAGAAGATGATAAATCTGAGTATCGTTCGTATTCTGACTATGGCCACAAATACGAACTCCACCATGTTTATTAACTCCTTAGAAGCTGGTGCATGTGTCATTCGTGTTGACCATTGTGAATTTGAAATAAGCATGAATGACAAGCAATAGTAGTTATATATCAAAATCAAACTATATGCAAACACATCCTAAGCAAAGCAGAAAAGTAAATTTTCTTATTCTAATATTACAATTTAGATCAATAATAAACTGAAAAAAAGAAAAAAGGAAATAAAACAAAATACAATCTTGAGCTTTCCTGCAAAATTAGCAAACTTGTTAGTATAAATATGTCAACTTTTCTGTATTTATCCAACAATATCTGGAAATTGAAAGATTTATCCAGATATAAGCCTTTTTTCTATGCTTCTCTGAAATAAAACCAACTAAATAACATAATGGATGATACATGACTAAATAAATAATCAAAGTAAATAAATTTGAAATTTGAAATTTGGGAGAAAATAACTAAAATACCCTTAAAAACTAATATTATTTGCAAAACATGGTTAAAAATAGGATTTTTCAGAAAAGATTACTGTAATACGCTTAATTTGGGGATCAAACGTATTCAAAACAGTGCCAAATCGGGTGGAGAGCACCCTAACATGATTATGAAGATGATCAACCTCTAAAATCATGAAAACAATGCATGAAAATAATAAAATATATAAAAAAGATGAAATTTGCTCATGTTTCAGTTGAATCAGAACTCCGCGAGCATCCTATTTTATGAAATAACTAAATAACACATCAAATGAATTTTAAAAAATCATAAAAATTGACATGAGCACTTATAATAACTGTAAAAATAATATTCAATCAAAAAAATAAAATTTTGGGATTATTTTGAATATAAATATTAAATAAAAGATGAGAATATGCTATTTTACCTGCTATTCCGTACCTATCACACTGTCAGTCTAGAACAACATATCAAACAACAATAAAAATATATAAAATTTTACAAAAATAAACTAGACATTTGAATAAAAATAACTCTTTTTACAGATCAGAAATACAATCTCTGGTTAGGGAAAAATCACTCTCACAAGTTGCGCTTGATTCTGGCCAACGTATAACGGTTCAAGAAAAGTAAGTTCTGATTTTGGGTAAAGAAAAACAGCAAACAGACTTCAAAAATCATCAAAATTATACTAGAGAAACTAGACATGCAGACAAACATGTCACTTTTTACGTATCATCGATACAATCTACGATTAAGAAGAAATTGCTCCAGCAAAATAGTAAATAGTTTCAAGGAAACATGTTCTAATTTTGGATAAAATAAAAATAGTAAACGACCATAAAAAAATCTAAACATTTCACAGAATAAATTAGACATGCATACAAGAACTCTGCCTTTTACGGATCGAAAAAGCAATCTTCGGTTGGGGGGATATGCCTCCGACAAGATGACCTTGGATTTTCACAGTGTTTTCATGGTTCAGAAAATAGGCTCAAACTTTGATTTTTGAAAGTGGGATTATAGATATCAAAAAAATCTATTTTTTTACTGTAAACTGTAGACAGATGTATGATTCTACCATAAAAAATTTAGATTTTAATAACAAATATAAACTGGTAAAATAATAGCATAAATAGGCGGCTAGAAATTAAAACTGTAAAACTAAAACCCTAGAACAAAAAGAAACCTAATTAAGCATGATAAAAACTAAAAAACATGTAAATAAGGCTATGAATCATGATTAAATGCATGAGCAACTAAAAATAAACATGAACATGATGAAACAAAAATAAAAACGTAGGGAATCATGGTCAAGAACTTGATTTAGCCATTAAAAGAGGGATTTGATCCTTAGAAGGGTCGAATATCGATCTTTTTTCAAGCATCAATGAAATAAACAAAATATAAGCATTATTCATGGATAGAAAACATGTATAATACATTAAACACTCAGTTGATCATCTTCTTGAACCTCTCACACGGTGTTTTGAAGTAAAAAGAAAGGAAAAAGCATACTAAAAGGGGTGGCAATGGTAGTTTAATAGAAAAAAACAAAATTAATAAAGAAGCAGGAGGAAGAAGGAGCTCACCTTGGGTCTTCAATGGAGGAAGTTGTTGGAGCTTGAGGGAGAGGAAGAACTACAGATAAAACAAGATGGGTCGACCCCCCTATGGGTCCCCTATTTATAGATTTTCAAAAATCTTCAATTGAATTGGAACTCTCTTAATTAAAAGAGATAAATCCAAAGGGGGGGGGGATTTTTCTTGGAGAGTTCCAATTGTTTTTTTAAAACGTTTTTAAAAGGGTGAAAATAAAGGGGTTGGAAACAAGATTTTTTAAAAGCTTTAAAAAGACACCTATATTTATGATTTTTTTTTTTATATATATTTGAAATAATACATGGAATAAAATAAAATTGGATAAAGATTGAAAAAATTAGGGTTGGCGCCCCTGCAAGATGGGCCCCACTTGAAGAACATTGGCAAAAATTGGAAATTGGTTTAAAAATCGAGTTTAAAACACATCCATATCATTTTTCTAAGAAAAATGCTTTGGAATAAAGGAATATAAAGCCCTGGGGGTTGGCCAAATGGTTAATAACGATTTAAAACTCAAGTTTTTGAAATTGTTTTCGAAAGAAAGGTTTTAAAATCGAGTCTGGATTTAGAATTTTGAAAACAAGAGTGCTGGATCTCAAAAATGACATGCAATGAAATGACATGTAATGCTACAAAATGCTATGCAATGACATGCAAAATGCGAACCCTGGATAAGGGATTTGAAGTCCAAGACCCCTAGCAGAGACAAGGAATTGACAATTCCCGTTCGAGGATAGGAATTAGGTATTGGATATCAGATCTGATATTGGATCTGATCCAAATATGAATTGATGTAAATGATGTTTTGTGTAAAAATGATCTGAGAAATGATTTTTCCCCTATAGGACAGAGAGTGACATTGAAAAAATGAGGTTTTAACTGGATTAAATTGGATTCTAGGGTTTTTAAACTCAGATGAACTGAAAAGACACTGACTCAACTAAACTCCTAGACTGGATGATCGAAAAATAACATCATTCTCAGTGAAATGGTGAGAAATGAATGCTAAAATGAAGTGGATAACGAGACTGTACTGTGTTTGAGCTGGAATGAAAGTCAGTTATACTCAGATGAGCTAAATCTAGAGCTCAAACACTAGCTAGGTTGACTGGTCTTAGCTCAATTTCAGCTGAAATGAACTAAAGTGAACTCCCACAGTATAGGAAATGGATTTGAACTAAAATTGGACTACTTGAACTCCTGGTGAGTTCAAGTTAGACTCAGGGGAATAAGATTGACAAAAATTGACCAACTTGAGAACAATTGACTGGAATTCGCGCTAAAATTGAGCATATTTCTCAAGAAATGGATGAGTTTTAGCTAAAATGGTCAGAAATGAATAGGATCTGCTCATCGTGAGCTCAAGGGAGCTAGAAATGATTGACATTCTAACTGTTCTAAACCTAAAATGAGCTTGGTTGACTCGAACTGACAAGGATCTAAGGTGACCTAAGGGTAAAATGGTAATTTTACTGGTAAAAATGGGGTGAAATGACACCTAAATTGAGACAGACATAGAGTTAGACTCCTAAGGATATTGGCATCTGCTGAAAGGGGGTGTTTGGAATTGAATGAGGAAAATTTGAGGTGTTTACAGATACCCCTCTTTGCTGCTAAGCCAGTTGAAAGTCGAGCTTAGTGGCAAAGAAAAACACACCAAATTTGGGCTATAAAAATATCCCAGTTAAGAAAATTTGTCTGGGTATGAAAGAATTAATTATGGTGATAATGGTAGATGTGAGATGAAGAATGAAGCAGAAGATTCACCTCATCGGAATGAGGCTCAAGCTTGACCATTAACCTGAACAGGAAGAATAATACCTCGCGGAGGAGACTCAGGTTTAACCCTTACCTGAACGAGAAGGAAAATACGTCATAGAGGAGGCTCATGTTTAACCCTTACCTGAACGGGGGATTTGAATGGAGTCTTTGAGAGAAAAGATTAAGAAAACTATGCTCATGTTTGACCCTTATCTGAATGAGATGCTAGAGTGGAGTCCTCAAGAGAAAAGATTGAGGAAACCACAAAAAATACCTTATAGAAAAATAAGGGGCTGCAAAGAAGGCAATGAAGATGGGGTTCCCTAAAAGCTTTAAAAAAGAGAGTAATCTTGGGTGCTTCATGACCGAGACTAAATAGCTTTTAAAAGATGGCCTTTTTGCAAAAATGATTCAGGTTTAACCCTTATCCTGAAAGGGGAAAATGGAATCCTCGAAAGAAGAAACCATAATAGAACCTTCAGATTTCGCACAATAAATCCAAGAGGGGTTTACAAAAGGAAGCAAATAGAGTTCCCTAAAGCTTTGAAAATGGATTGGTCTTGGGTGCCTCATTGCTGAGACTAAATAACTTTTATGGTGGCCTTTTGCTGAAAATGTATAGATGTTGGCTCGACCTTGGACTAAAAATGAACTGTCTATGGCAGCACAATGGGGAACACAGGGAAGTGTGCAAATCTGAGAGCCCAAACGCTCAGATTAAAAAGAAGGAAATGATCTTGAAAACTCATGTTATCAAGTCATGAAGAGGGATAAAAATAATGCCAGGATATATCAAAGATGGACAACAAGCTCTCACTTCATGTCAGAATAACTGGAAAGATCGCCAAAATGATAAAAATTATAGTTGATTAAAAAATGTTTGAAAATGTGCATGTTTGTGCGAAAAATATTCCCTCTTCTACCTAGAGTATTACCTCCAACTAGGCTAACTCCGTATAATCCAGAATCAAAATCAAATTATTGTTGTTGGGTTTCTTCAAGGAAGCTATCCATTTTCTTGATATGAAAAGAAACAAAACTTTCTCTTAGTATCATAAAAATGATTTATGAAAGGATATTGATAAAAGAATTTCACATGAATAAAGAAGATTCTTGGCAGATTTAACAGTTTGATATCTGGGGTTTACCTATGTTGATCTTTTGGCACTCTTTTGAGATATAAAGATTGAGCTTTCTTGGAGTTTGGCGAGAATTTCATCGCATCAGCCTTCAACTTGGTGATGTTTTGATTTTCCTTGGAAGGACACATCATATATTCCTTCAACTAGGAGATGATCCAAGTCTTCTTTGGTCCTAAAAATTATATTGATAATATTGTCTCTTTGATTGAAATCTCTTGATGATAACAATGATCAAATATCTTTTAGGGATTGGCAAGAGGTTTATCGCATCAACCTTCAACTTGACGATGATTTAAAATTTCTCTAGAAGGACACGTCATATGCTCCTTCAACTTGGAGATGATTCGAGTCTTCTTTGGCCCCGAGGGTCTAGATCATCCATCAGTCTTCAACTTGACGATGATTGAGAGATCTCTTTTGCAGATAGTTAATTATACTTGAATGATTGGAGAGATATTGAGATTGAGTGAATTCTTTTTATCACCCAGGATATTTCTGCTGCCTTATTGCCAGAAGAATAGTCGTTAAAAATGTGCCATGCTATGATCAATATCAATTCACTTATGGCTTTTCAACATCATTAGATTTTTTCTTTACCGATCATATTGAGAATTTTTCTTCATCCTTTTAGTCGACCAATAGAAAAAGGTTTGAAATTTATTTTTTCTTCGCAAGAGTTTTGTTCTTTTAGAAAGAATACTGAAGGTAATTTGAGGTAAAATTTTGTGCAATAAAAGCTTTGAGATCAACAACTATTTTTGCTAGCAAATTGGCAAAATCTTCTTGAAATCATTGGTGAAAGAGAGTGCTTGACATCCAGCTGACATATCCATGACTAAATTCTCCTTTCTTTTCCCCAAAGAAGAGACTCAAGCTTGGCCCTTACCTGAATGGGTAATAAAAAGATACTCATCTATTTCTTGAAGAGGTGTTTGCAAAATAAACTTTCAAAGAGAAATTAAGTTTTCGTCAACTCTTTAACATTAGGATTCTCTTATGGAAAGGTGGTCAATTGGATAAGGTCAATAAATTGTCATAGAGGAGCGAGTACTTCACACTCTTCCTGTAAAGAGGGTCCTCGATGATGGGTTGGCCTAAAAAAAGACATTGGGGAGCCACAAGAAAAATGGGTTTTCGTCGAAGCTCTCCTTGGAAACAGGGTTCCTTGTGTGACAATAAAGATTGTTTTGCAAATTGTTTGTGAAGATACAAGTCCCTTTAAACTCTACCTGAAAAAGGGATTCAATGAACAAAGAATAAAGACATGCGAAAGGAACGAGCTCCCTTGAACTCTCCCTAGAAAAGGGTCCTTTGCAAGAAAAGGTGATTGGTATCTGATATTGAGCCAATTGGCAAATGAGTTTGACACGAAGGTCGAACCTTGAAAGACCATGATTGGAAAATGCAACTATTATCATTGCAAAATTTTATTTTTGCAAGTCAAACTGACCTTTGAAAAAGATTTTGAAAATAACTCACCTCCGTTTTAAAATGCAGAATAATTTCGAAGAATGGGACTCGCCTGTCGGTATGAGGTTCAACCATTCTTGGCACCATAACCAGGGGTAATCGAACCAAGGATCAATCATGTACTTTGCTTTGCAAAACTTGTCTAAATTGATGTTCTATTCTTAAATGCACAAAGAATCAGGCCTGTGCTATGAATTAAAGAAAATGCAGATTTAAAAACATGATGTTTGCTTAAAATATTTGGAAAAGTAGAAGCTTTGAAAATCATGAATCAGAATTTGAGAAGTAATTTGATGAAAGAAAAAATGATTTCTGAAGAAAACGAGAGCTTTATGAGAAAATCGAATTCTCGAGAAATTCAAATGATTTTTTAAGGAAATCGATTTTATGAGATGGAATTGGAAAATACATCAAAAGGATGGGCGTGTGGCCCTATGAAAGCTTTTCATGATGTAATCTAACTTAAATGATATATGAATGCAATTTGAGAAATAGTTTTTGAAGAATTTAAAGAAAATCATTGAAAAAGAGTTTATATGCCTTATAGAATTTAGATGAAATAAATTTGCCACATATTCCTGACTATGGCCACAAATATGTATTGAATATAATTTATTTTGATTCTAAAAGGGGTAAATACTTAGAAAAATTTAAAATATACAATGGTTTTTGAAGATAGCCTAAGAGTGTAGGCTGATTGTGGCTTAGAAAAAGATGATAAATCTGGGTTTCGTTCGTATTCTGACTATGGCCATAAATATGAAACCCACAAAGTTTATCAACTCCTTAAAAGCTTGTGCACGTGCCATTTGTGTAGACCATGATGGATTTGAATATGTATATGAATCATCATTCATCACACATGGACATTTATATAAAGAAATAAACTATATGCAATGCAGTCTTATTCTAAGTAGGAAAAATAAATTCTTATTCCAAATTTACAATTAATTTACATCACTAATTGAATTGAAATAAAGGAAAATAAAAAGAAATACAATCTTGAATATCCCTGCAAAACTAAAAAACTTGTTAGTGAAGATATGTCGGCTTTTCTGGATTTATCCAACAATATCTAGAAATTACTGGATTTATCCAGATATAAGCCTTTTCTATGTTTTTTTGAAATAAACATAATAAAATATGATATAATTTGAAGAAATAATAAAAATAAACAACTTTAAAATTATGAATTTGGAAAAAGATGACAAAAATACCCCTGAAAACAAGACTATGGCCTTGAAATCAGGGTTTTCAGAAAAGATTTTGGTAAAACTTTGGATTTAGGACTCAAATGGATTCAAATCAAAGCCAAATCGGGTATAAAATACCATAGTATAATTATAAACATGATCAAATATTAAAAACATGAAACTTTTTATAAAAAAATCAAAATATTACCAAAATAGTGATTTTCGCTAGTGTTTTACTCGAATCGGGACTCCACGGACATCCTGTTTTCATGATTTAATCAATTAATATAAAATAAACTAAAAAATCTGCAAAAGTTGACATGAATAGTTTTGATATCCCTAAAATTAAATTGAATTAAAAAAATATATATTTGACATTATTTTAATATGAAAATTGAATAAAACCCTAAAATACACGATTTTGCCCATGGACACATACCTGTCACAGTGTCAGGCCTGAATCAGGTATCAAATCACAATGGAAATTTACAAAAATTTACAGAGAGGTACTAGACAGAAAAAAAGAGATTTCCTTTTTTACAGATCAGAAAAATCATCTTTGGTTAGAGAAATATTATCCTGACAATATATGCTCAATTCTCACAAATATATAACGAGTTGAAATAAGTACATCCAGTTTCAGGTATCGGGAAACATAGCAAATCATATTTAAAAATTATATAATTTTAGCAGTGAATAGAAGATACACAAAGGAAAGTTTTTCCTTTTACGGATCATCGATCAGATCTCTAGTTAGGGAGATACGATCGACACAAGTTGATCTAAGGTTTGAACAAGGTATAACAAGCTCTGAAAAATCGATTATACTTTCTGACAGAGGAAAAATAGCAAACAGATGCATAAAACTATGAAAAATTAACAGTAAATACTAGACATCAAGAAAAACTACTTCAACTTATGGATCATTGATCAGATCTCTGACAAAGGAGATGTCGCCTCAACAAGTTGTTCTCGAATCCACATAGCGATTTCATGGTTTAAAAAATAAGTTTCGGTTTTCTATTTTTTTGACAAGGTTATAGAATCCAAAATAATCTAATTTTTTTATAGAAAGTCACTGACAAACCCACAAACCAACCCAAAAAAATTGTATTTTTTTGACAGAAACTTAAACATGAAATAAAATGATTTCTGCATGCCCAGGATTGAAAATCATGTATTATCGATAAAGCTTGCAAAACCCTAATCTAAACGTGAAAAATAATAAGAAAAACATGTAAATAATATCGCGAATTTGGATTTGATGTTTGAATGAGTAAAATAAACTTTAATATGATAAGAAAATAAAAAAAAATCAAGGAATACACGGTTAGATTTGATTTAGCTTTCAAAAAGAGAGATTCAACCCATTTAACGGGTGAATCTCATCTTTTAATGGGCTTAAATATAAAAAATGGTACTTTTGACGATTTGAACAAATTGGAATCATGGAAAACACCCTCAAACGGTGTTAGATTGCTTTCTTGAATCGATTTTACGATTCTTGGATGAAAGCCAAGCTTGAATCCAATACACAAGGGGCGATAATGGTGAAAACAAAAGAAAAAAAATAATAAAATTAATGAAATAAAGTAGAAGAAATTTACCTTGGGGGCTGAAGCTTCAATGGAGGAAGGGGAGAGTGCTGGGGGGAAAGAGAATCAGCAAGAAAAGGGAAGAGAAAAGTCTAGGGATCGACCCCCCTTTTGGCCTCTTTTTATAGAAAATTTTAAAACATAAATTAGGGCTAATTAATGGCCTTTTGAATTTTTCAAAGTTTTATCCAAAACCAACTAAAAAAGAGGGGGGAAATTTTTGATAAAAACCTAGCCTATGTGGAACTCTAACTTAATTAACCTAATCAACTAAGAAAGACTCCAAATGTGGCACCACTTGGTTTTTTCAAAAACCTTAATTTTTAAAACTTTAAAATCAAGGTTAAAATCTAAAGTAAAAATGTAACTTTTAAAATCAAGTTTGGAATCCTCTAGACTCCTAACCTAACTAGGACACTAGCTAATTCTAAGCTAACCCCAACTTCTTCAAATGTGGCGCCACCCAGAGTGGGCCCCACTTGATTTTTCAAAAACGATTTTAAAACTTGAAAATGAAAGGTTTTTAAAAGAGGTTTAGAATTGGAATGGAAATTGAAAGTTTTTAAACCAATACGGAGTTCTGACTCAATCAGAACTCTTTCAGATGTGACACCAACAGAGTGGGCCCCACACCAGGGTTTTGAAAAAGTTGAAATAAAGACTGAAAATAGTTTTTAAAATAGAGTTAAAATCACCAGATGAAAATCAGAAGTTTTGAAAATAGAGTCCTAATCGAACTGACACTCTAGGCTAGAGTCCTAAACCAACTAAAACTCTGATATTTAGGTTTTTGAAAGCCAACTGAAGAGGTTTTTGAAAGATTTTATCAAAACTGGTGAAAATAAGTCAAAAAATGCAGTCAGGGTTAGAGTTCTAACTCAACCGCAACTCTGAAATAGAGTACTAAATCAACTAGAACTCTGTAAAATAGACTAAATTTTGAAAAACAGGTGGAGAGAATGAAAATGAAAGTAGAAACAAAAGTTCAGAATAGAGTCCTAACTGGATTAGGACTTTGGGACAGAGTCCTAATCGGACTGAAACTCTAGATTTTTGGCATTTTTGAAAGATAAATAAAGAAATTTTAAAAGGTTTTCTCAGAATTTGATAAAATGAGCTAAAAAACGAAGTTAGAGTCAGAGACCTAGTTCAACTGAAACTCTTGAAATAGAGTCCTAAGTTGACTAAAACTCTACAAAATTGGATTTTTTTTCGAAAAACAGGCGAAAAGGTTTTAAAAACAAGTGAAAATGGGAGTTAAGACAAAAATCAAAACAGAGTCCTGATCCGATGAGGACTCTAAGACAGAGTCCTAATTCGACTGAAACTCTAAAACAAATTATTTTTTTAAAAACAGATAAGAAGATTTTGAGAGCTTTTTGCGAAAACAAGTGAAAGTTGAAATCAGAACTAGAGTTTTGATCCAACTCGGACTCTAGGACAGAGTCCTAATTCGACTAAAACTCTCAGAATTTTGAACAAACAAGAAGGTTTTAGAAGTTTTTTCGTAAAAACATATGAAAACAATGTGAAAATTGAAATCAGAATTAGAGTCCTGATCCAACTGGAACTCTAGGACATAGTCCTAATTCGACTAAAAGTCTTAAAATTTAGGGTTTTCTAGAAAACAAATGAGAGGGTTTTAAAAAATAGGTGAAAATAAGATAGAAATTGAAGTCGGATTCAGAGTCATATTTCAACTAGGACTCTGGGAAAGAGTCCTAATTTGACTAGAACTCTGAGAATTTTTGGTTTTCTGAGAGGCAAATGACGAGATTTTAAAAAGGACTTTTTAAAAATAAGTGAAAATAAAATAAAAAATGATATCAGGATAGAGTCCTGATTTGATTAGGACTCTAGGTCAGAGTCTTAGTCCAACTGAAACTCTAAAATTTTAGCCAAAATGAAAGATTTTAAAAGGTTTTCTCAAAAAGAGATAAAAATAGAGGTAAAAAGTAGTCCTGATTCGACTGAAACTCTGGAAAAGAGTCCTAATCTGACTGAAACTCTGAGATTTTGGTCAAAATGAAAGGAATGGAGAAGGGATAAGACTACTACTGATTTAAAACCAAAATAGAACTTTGAAAAAGGTTTAAAAAGTAAAAAGATAAAGTCCTGATCCGACTAGGACTCTGAAATTTTAAGCTAAGCATAAATTTTTTTCAAATGCAGAGCATTACTGGGATCTGACAATTCTACCCTATCTGCATTAATCAAATGATATGAGTTACGTGGTAATGCTTCCCTAACCACGTAGGGACCTTCCCAATTCAGTGACCATTTGCCACGCGGATGGTGCTTGAGATGAGCCATTGATCTGAGGACCAAATCATTAACTCAAAATCTTCTTTCAATAACTGACTTGGCATATTGTCTGGCTATTCTCTGACAATAAGATTGAGCATGCTCTGCTGTCTTGAGTCTTCTCTCATCGAGTAGATTAAGTTGTACCAACCTCTATTGCTAATACTAATCGAGTGGTAGCTCTAATAGCGATGCGAATTTGAGAGTGAGCTTCTGAACATGAAGAGATAGGACCATCTTGGTTCCATAAATGAGCTCTGATGGAGTGGCATTGGTTGAGGTTTGAATAGTGGTTCGATACGCTCAGAGTGCATCATGGATTTTCTAGTGACAATCACGACCCGTCTCAACGGTTCTTTCCAAGATGCGAATCAGGATTTTATTGGTGGCTGCCGCCTGACCGTTCCCTTGAGGGTAATAGGGAGATAAAAAATGATGATGAATCCTAAATTTTAAACAAAAGGTTTTCATCCTCTCATTCTTGAAATGACCACCATTATCTGAAACAATGTCGTGTGGTATGCCAAAACAACAAAGAATATTCTTGTGGATGAATGAGACCACCTATCAACCTTTCACTGTACGTAAAGTAACTACTTTAACCCATATGCTAAAATATTATGTTGCAGCAAAAAAATACTTGTGGCCATTGGAAGCAGAAGTAGTAATTGGGCCCACAACATCGAAAGCCCACATGGATAATGGTCATGGAGATACAATCAATTGCAAATATGTGGCTGGCGCATGAATGGAAGGTGTGTGCATTTGACATTGGACACACTTCTTTACAAAATGATAGCAATCTTGTTGCATGGTTTTTCAATAGTACCCTGCTCGGATGATTTGCTTAACAAGGGTCTGATAACTGACGTGACTGCCACAAATGCCTTTGTGCGCTTCTCAAATAACCTCCTTGGCTTCATCTTTGTCCAAGCATCTAGAGTACTCGACACTGAACCCATGGCGATAAAGGACATTGGCGAGAATGAAATATTGGGCACACATGTGCTGAATCGCTCATTGCTCCCTTTTTGGCAGTTCTAGTGGAAGCTTATAAGTTTCAATGAAATTTTTGATATCTTGGTACCAGGGCTTCTTCTTTTACTCTGCCTGGTTGATTTGCGTAACTGGAATGAAGGCAGGTTGATCGAGTCTGCCAATTTCAAAAGAATGACAAGATTCGCTGTCTTTGAAGGACATAATGGAGCCTAGGCTGGCTAAGCCATCAACTATTTGATTGAACTCGCTTTTGATATGATAAAGTTGGAATTCTTCAAAGCTATCAATGAGAGCTAAAACAATCTTCTGATAAAGAAGTAGCTTCTGATCTTTCACCTACTATTCAGCTCTGACCTGACTGATGACGAGCAATAAGTCGCCAAAGGCGTGCACTCTCTTGACATTGAAGTCTTGCAGAATTCTCAAACCTTGTATTAAAGCTTCATACTCGGTCATGTTATAAGTACATTGAAAATCAAGTTTGAGGAAAAAGGAATCATCTCCTTCTCAGGTGTGATCAATAAGATCATGATCCCTATGCCAACCAAATTCTTAGAGCCATCGAAAAACAAACTCCAAACAGGGGACTGCTGGACATTATGGATACACTCATCAGGAAAGTCATCCTCAACTTTCACATCTTCTGCCAAAGAAAAATCTGCTAACTAGTCGGCAATGACCTGATCTTTAATTGACTTCTGAGAGACATACTCTAAGTCATACTGCATCAATAAAACTTTCCATTTGGCAATCCGTCCATTGAGAAATAGTTGTTCGAGAATATATTTGAGAGGATTAAGCTTTGATAGAATCTTGACTTCTGATGCTAACAAGTAATGTCTCAATTTCTGACACATCCAAACCAGAGCTAGGCATGTCTTCTCTATTTGAGAATATTTCTTTTTCATAATCGATGAAGGTTTTGCTCCCGTAGTAGATGACATGCTCTACTCGGCTACCTTCTTTATATTGCACCAAGAATCCACCACAAGCGGTTTGATTAACTGAGACATATAACAAAAGAGGCTTTCCCAATTCTGGCGGCTTCAGAATGGGTGGATTGAGAAGATATTTCTTGATGCACTCGAAACGACTGTTGACACTCTGGTCTCCATTCGAACTTCACTCTTTTTCTAAGTAGATGATTAAAAGGTTCACACCTCATGGCCAAATTGGATATGAATCAGTGAATTGACTGAATGCATCCCTGAAGACTACGCAGCTCTTTGAGATTGGTCAAAGATGGCATATCAATAATGGCCTTTGGTTTAGCGAGATCCACTTCTATCCCCTTTTTGCTAACCATGAAGCCAAGCAGTTTGCTAGTCTCTACTCCAAAAACACTTTTTTGAGGATTGAGCCACAACTTGTATAGAATAAGTCGCTTGAAGACTTGATCGAGAGCTTCAATATGATCCACTTCTTCCTTGGATTTGACCAGGATATCATCAATATATGCATCCATAATTTTATACATCTGGTCATGAAAAATAACAACCATTACACATTGATAGGTTGCCCCAACATTCTTAAGCCAAAATGGCATGACTGTGTAACAAAAGGTGCCCCAAGGCGTGGTGAAGGATGTCTTGGACTAGTCACCAGCGGTCAACTTGATCTGATTATATCCAGACTATCCATCCATAAAAGAGAACATGGCATGACCTGCCATGCTGTCGATCAAGAGATCGATGTTGAGAAGTAAATAATCATCCTTTGGAGTAACTTTGTTGAGATCTTGAAAGTCGGTGCAAATTTGAACTTTGTTGTTCTTCTTAGAAACTGCCATGATATTTGCTAACAGGTCTAGATAGTCTATGGCTCAAATGAATCTGGCTTTGAGTAACTCCTTAAGTCCTTCCTTAACTTGTTGCTCAATTTGAGGATCCATTTTTCTCAACTTCTGCTTGACCGACTTAACATTTGTCTTCAAAATGAGGTGATGCTCAACAAATTTGGGATCCAAACTCGGCATATCCTTGTAAGTCCATGCAAATACTTCTTGGTGTTGCTTAAGAAAATTGATGATCCTTTCCTTCTTATCTGCGCTCAGACTCATGCCGATCTTAAGAATCTTTGGACTATCCTCTGAACCAATATTAATATCTTCGATTAGATCTTGAACTAGGGACAATGGTTCGCCTTGCTTTTGGATTGGAGCGAATTCTGACAATTCTTGGAGAGATAAGTCAAACTCTGCAGACTCTTCTAACTACTTCACGGTCTTACTATCCTCTGCTCTTGCTTTGACCCGATGGATCCTCGTAGGCTTTGGAATGATCGAAGGAATATTTGGATTAGCAACAAGCTTCCTTATCGATTTGAAAGACATTCTGAAAATCTTGGAAAAGAATAATATTCAGGAAAATCGACCATCATAAGACAAATTGCAAAAATAACAGTGAATTATAAAGACAAATTGCAAAGAGAAAAGAAGGATGGCATCCAGATAGATGGGAAAAATTGATAACTTTATTGAAGAACTGAATAAAATGGTGACAATTGAGGAAAGAAAATGAAATGGGACATCATCCCTACAGAGTACAGAAAACAAAGGAATAAAATGAAAGAGGGTAACAACAAATGCTCTTAATGCGCCCCCTTTATAAAGAAGGTGCTTCTATGAGATCTTCTACCTGTGAATCCCAATCCTGCTTGGCGCAGATGATGGATAGGAATTACTGGTTCTAGCAACCATCTTCGCTCTTTCCCAAGCCTTTGAAAGGCTGATAGTCGTGCTTCAGTAAAAGATAAAATCCTTTTTTGACTTTTGCAAACTAAGGGAACAATGGATGATCTTTAAAGGTGTTGTAATCAAGACGACCTCCGATCTTGAAGAAATGTGGTCCTTGCCATCAAACCATTGTTGCGGTATGCTCTACTGAGTCTTCTATCTTCAACACTTCTATACTTTCTTCGAGGTTAATCTCATCACCTTCCCTAATGCTAGGAATGTTTGTCGTGAAGGTTGGGCGAGAAATCATCGGCTATGACAACCTTTTTTTTGGATCTTCACCTAAGATCATGGTGATCATGCCACCTTTGGACCACTTGATGCACTGGTCAATGGTAGATGGTACTGCATTCGCATTGTGAACCAATGTTCATCCCAATAGAAGATTGTATGTTGGTGGCACATTGAAGACATGGAAGAGGACCCTATGGACAAAATAATTGATGAAAATATCTAGAAAGATATTTCCTTTCGTTGTCTGCCCATGATTGTCGAAACCGTAAATAGTGATTGGATCCGACATGTATTCTTCTTCCTTTATACCCAAATCCTTTGCAGTCATTTCAGGGAAAATACTGAGGCTACTGCCTCCATCGACCAACACATGGGGGATCATCATTCTCTTTGTCCTCACCACTATATATAGGGCATTGTTATGGAAAGCATGAGGTTTCGGTAGATCATCATCGAAAAAGGTTATAGGCGCGTTGGTTATTGTCTGATTTATAATTTGCACAATATCCTCCGGAGTTGTGTCGAGCTTCACCTTGATCTTTCATAGTAAATCATTCAGGACTTGTTGGTGCTTGGGGGAGGCGTGTGCCAACTCGAGGATTGAAACGTTCGAGAGGGCAGTAATTGGCCTCTAGACCAGATTGGCATTTTCAACAGACGCCTTGTCATTTTCTCAACTAGTCTTGATAAACCTCTTAAGAAACCCGAGAATTCTTTTGGCAATTTTGGCAGATGCCTTTACAGGCTCGCTTGATAAATTTAACCTGCTAAAAGCTGAAATAAGGTCCATTTTTTGGGCGCTAGACTGGGCCTGATGCAACACTAGGACCTGATGCTGAACACGGATATCCTCTCTAGAGCACGGCTGGATGTGATCCTATGGCTGAAATAGCTGGTCCGAGATTACTGCTGTTGAATGCTGGAGAAATGGTTGATTCAATATGGTCATTTTTTCATCATTGCCACCTTTTATGAGAAGGTTTTTGTCAATATAGTCTTGGATAATATTTTTGAGAAGAAAGCAGTCATCTGTGTCATGTCCCACTATATGATAGAACTTACAAAATCGATCCTTCATCTTCCCCATGACGATGGGTGGATCGGCTACTTTCACGAGCTTGATCATTTCCTTTGTGAGCATATACTCGAACACAGTCTTGAGTGATTGGTCTAGGGGGGTGAACTTGCGCTTATAACTCCACCCTTCATGCTTTGGCCTTCCCTATGGTCTTGGCTCTTGTTGGACAGTCTACTGAGGTGGTTTGTCATTCTGCTAGAATGACTTACCTTTCTGCTAATTCTTGCTGGGATTTGAGCTTCTCGAACCATAACTATAGGCTTTTCTACTGCCCCTGCTATGGTTCTTGTAGCTATCTAAATCAACGGAGTAAGTGAAATGGGTTTTCTTTTTATGATCCTACTGATTACTGCTTTTGGCAAGGGTGAAAGTGCACTAGGATCGAGGCAACGAGCACTAGAATGGGGGTGAATAGTGCTTTTAAAAATTGTCTGCCGAATATTGAAGGATTTTGCAAATCGAAAAGCAAACACACAAAGAACACAAGATTTTATCCTGGTTCGGTCTATCCCGACCTACATCCAGTCCCCAAGCAAAACCTGCTTGAGATTTCCACTATCAACCTTGTTAACTACAAGATCACACAGACCAAAACCGGTCCCACTTTCAGTAACAACCCTACTGAAAGCAAACAACTGCTTTAAACCAAGGAATCCCTTTTACAGAAAAATAAGTAACAACTTACAATACAACCTATGAGCCTTTCTTTTGAATTCAAATGAGATGCAATTGGCTTTTGAGGTTGTTGAAATACTCTACTCACGAATTCACTATCTCTCAAAGTGATTTGAGTGAAAAACTGAAGTGAAAATATCAAGTGAGTGAGAAAACAAATACTTGAATGAATAGGAGTGAAAAGCAATAAGTAAATGATTCAAATCGATTGAATTCTTGTTTTTTTTTTTAGTGTAAAATGCACTCATATTTATAGTTAAAGTTTTCCATACGTTGAGAGTATGAAAGGGTGTCAAAACTATCCATTTTGAATGATCAAAATGTTTGAAAAACAAAAAGACACGCCTTTTTGAAGTTTCAGGAAAACGACAAAATTAGTCGACTGAAACATCAGTTAGTCGACTAATAGTTAGTTATTAGTAGACTGACAGTTATCGTCGGTCGACTGATCTTTTAATCGAGCCGTTTGAAAATCTGAACTTTTGAAACTTAGTCGACTAGAGAAAAATTAGTCGACTGATAATATCATCAGTAGACTAAAAAACTTTTCAGTCGACTGTTGCTAAAATCTTCTGAAAAACAAACATTCTGTTTGGTTGACTGATAAAAGCTTTAGTCGACTGTTGCTAAATTTTTCATAAAACACATGTTCTGTTCAGTCGACTGATAAAACCATTAGTCGACTGCTGCTAATTTTCCAGAAAATAGACATTCTGTCCAGTCGATTGATAAAACCTTCGGTCGACTAATTTGACAAAAATGACTTTTTAAAAAATATGGCGCGAAAGGATTAGTCGACTGGTAAGTCGATTGGTCGACTAATAAACATGAAAATTTATGAAAAGAGTTTTCTAAAAAGATTTTCAAAAGTGTTTCTTTTAGAAAAGTTTTTCTAAAGACTTTTAAGGTGAAATGCAACCTAAATATGCACTCTAAGTAAGGCTCTTACAAGAATCTAAGACGTTTAATGAATTAAACATTTGCACACTAGTCTTTACAGATTCTTCATCGAATTCTTCAATTTCTTCATAGCCTTAGCTGAAATGCAGTTGATTCTACTTGCTCATCATCAAAACCTTGTACTTGAAGTATCATGTATGGCTTCATTGTGGTAACAATCTCCCCCTTTTTTATGATGACAAACTTAATCAAAGATGAAACATTTAGATGCATAGATGGAGATTTTACTCCCCCTATCAATATGCTGCAAAACATTAAAAGTTAGTACATTTAAAGCACATATATCACATATTGATTGGTTTGCATTTCCATTCATCATTACTTCATGCATTTTATCTTTTTCTCCATATGAGATTTTTCTCTTGCAAGATCTCCTGCAAATTCAATTTAATGCTATCTTTTATCTTTTTCTCCCCCTTTGTCTGAATAAAAAGAGTAAGGGCAAAAATAGCATAAGCAAAATAGCAATACAAGTTTAAAATATTACAACCATAAAGTATGAAAGTTTAGACAAGAAAGATCAGAAAAGTGAGTTGAGCAAATCCTTGATTGAAGTGATCTCTTTCTGAATCGAAGATAGTTGTTGAGTCACATCTTCACAAAAAAGTGTGTTGATGCAGCTCCAAAGTTTCCAGTCTCTGCATAACTTCATCATTGTCTTGATTTGTAGAAAATTTCTTTCTTTTTGCATGAAATGAAGGTGTTGCAGAAGGTGAAGGTTCAAAAATAGATGGTTCAGTTTGATCAACATTTAAAGAAGGCATATATTTAACTTTTATTCTTTTAAAAATTGTTTGATCAAAGAACTCTTTTTGCTCAATATATTTTTCATTTGTTAAGAAAACTTTGAAATGTCTAAAAATACGAGTTAAAAGACAACCATAAGGAAGAAATGGTTTTTGTTTCCACAAATTTGTAAAATACACATTGGCCCAGTTGACAGAAATATTTCCAAATAAAACATAAATAGTCGTAGAAAGATCTGTGGAATAATAATCAAAAGAACCAGTTTTAGGTAGAACATTGTGGGCAAGGATTCGTCTAGCAATGCGTGCACGAGTTTGAAGATTAGTATTTTTGAAAGGAGGGCAGTGAGGTGCACCTGGAAGAAGAATTTGTTCAAAAACTCTTTCATCATTTAATTCAATAGTGTTGAAAAGAGTGTCTGAAGGTGGAATTTCAAGAATTTCTCCAAGTAGTTTCGAATCAAACTTGATTTCAACATCACAAACAAGAGAGGACGAAATTCCAATTTCATGATCCATTTGTAGATTTGTGTAAAACAAGTAAATAAGAAAAGGATAGTGAAGAGTATCTGCACAAGCATAAAAAAGATGTGAAATTCCAGAAAATAATTCTCTTATGTTGTAACGAGAAAATAAGTGAAATAGAACATTTCGGCCTGGTAAAATAGGTAGTGCAGAAATTGATCCAAAAGTATCATATAAAAGAGGATTTTGGAGTAATCTCAGTGAAAAACCATGTCTTGAAGTAGGTGTAGGAGGAGAAGAACCTAAACCTTTTGCAGATGCAGACTTCGTACGAGGCATGATTAAAAAAAGAGTTACCAAAAAAAATGTCGGCTTCCAAATGACGTCCGGCAAGAGGAAAATGCTGTCCGGCGTTCAGAAATGAAGGAAGATACGGTGGCTGACGGCGAATAGAAGTCGGCCACAAGGGGATTCCGACAATGGCGGAAAAATACATTGTCACGGCAAGAGAGTTCCGGCGTGTTTTGAAGATGCGCCAAACACTGCAAGAGGATTCCGGCGTTTCAAGATCACGGCCAGAAGACTCCAGCGTCTCCTTGTCACGGCAAGAAAATCCCGGCGAGGATGGGATCGAACGACACTCCGAGGGTTTTTCGGAAGAAAGAAAGGCAAAAGAGAAAGAGGGTTTTCGTTTTAAGGGTTTCGTTTTTAAGAAAAATGAAAAGGTACAAAAACGAAGTGAAACGATGCCTATTTTAAAAAGAACGTGTAAAAAAAAATCCAAGGGGTATCGGGTCCCTTCTTTTAATTTTTTTTTTTTAAATTTTAGTTGACTAAAACTTTATCGGTCGACTAAAAAATGTGTGACTCATTCTAAAAATATCATTAGTCGACTAGAAATATATCGGTCGACTAATATGGTGTGATTCATTCTAAAATTCTAAAACATCAGTCGACTAGAATTTTATCGGTCGACTAATATAGTGCGATTTTGAGATTTTGTTCAAAAAACAACATTTTTACAAATCTAAAAACGAGCAAATACCTAGTTCTCTCCTAATTCTCATAAAATCTTCATTCTTAAGAGGTTTAGTGAAGATATCGGCATGTTGTTCTTTAGTGGAAATAAAATTTAACGAAATATTTCTTTTTAACACATGATCTCTTAAAAAATGATGTCTAACTTCAATATGCTTAGTTCTTGAGTGCTGAATAGGATTTTTTGAAAGATTTATAGCACTAGTGTTATCACAATAAATAGTTGTTGAGGAGTAATTCAAACCAAAATCTTTTAAGGTCTGTTTCATCCAAAGTACTTGTGAACATGCTGAACTAGCCGCTATATATTCAGCTTCAGTTGTTGAGAGTGATACTGAATTTTGCTTTTTACTAAACCAAGAGACTAAGGAATTTCCTAAGAAATGACAAGTTCCACTAGTACTCTTGCGATCAGATTTACTTCCTGCAAAATCTGCATCACTATATGAAACTAAATCAAAGGAAGATGATTTTGGGTAAAACAAACCGAAATTTGAAGTATCTTTCAAATAACGAAGAATTTGTTTTACGGCAGTTAAATGAGATTCCTTTGGATTAGCTTGAAATCTTGCACACATACACACACTAAACATAATATCAGGTCGACTAGCAGTTAAATATAATAGAGATCCGATCATACCTCTATAGAGCTTAGTATCTACACTTTTACCATTTTCATCTTTATCAAGAGAAGTAGTTGTACTCATAGGATTCCTTCTTGATTTCGATGAGTCCATCCCAAATCTCTTGAGAAGTTTTTTTGTATACTTAGCCTGATTGATGAAGATTTCTTCTTCAGTTTGCTTTATTTGAAGTCCAAGGAAGTAGTTTAATTCGCCCATCAAGCTCATTTCAAACTCTTCTTGCATAGCTTTAGCAAATTCTTTACAAAGAGAATCATTAGTAGAACCAAATATTATGTCATCAACATAAATTTGCACAATAAGAATATCTGAATTAAGATTTTTAATAAATAAAGTGGAGTCTACCCGACCAATGGAAAAACCAGATTGTTCTAGAAAATTTTGTAGTCTTTCATACCATGCTCTTGGTGCTTGTTTGAGTCCATACAAAGCTCTTTTCAATTTGTAGACTTTTTCTGGATATTTCTCATTTTCAAAGCCTGAAGGTTGCTCTACATAAACTTCTTCATTGATGTGTCCATTTAAAAATGCGCTCTTAACATCAATTTGATATAACTTGAAGTTCATGTAACTAGCAAAAGCAAGCATCATTCGAATTGACTCTAATCGAGCCACTGGTGCATAGGTTTCATCAAAATCTATGCCTTCTTCTTGATTATAGCCTTGTGCTACTAGCCTTGCTTTGTTACGAATGACTTCACCATTTTCGTCCAGCTTATTTCAGAAGACCTATCTTGTTCCAATTACTGGATGATTCTTTGGTCTATCAACTAGATCCCAAACATCATTTCTAGTAAATTGGTTAAGTTCTTCAGACATGGCCAAAAGCCAAAATTCATCATCACAAGCCTCATTGATATTCTTTGGTTCTAATTTAGATATGAAAGCAACATTTGCAATATATTTTTCTAATTGCCTTCTAGTTTGGACACCACTATTTATTTCACCAATAACTTGTTCATGTGGATGATTAGGAACTTCTTTTCAAACCGGTTGAAGAGTTATATTTTCTTGAGAAGTACTCTCTATCAAGGGTTCTTCTTAAAGTATTACTTCTTCTCCTTCGCTTAGAGGTATAACCTGCTCACAATTCTCATCAAATGCAACATGTAAAGATTCTTCAATACAAGATGTTCTTTTATTGAAAATACGATAAGCTTTACTTCTAGAAGAATATCCAAGAAATATTGATTCATCTGATTTTGAATCAAACTTATCAAGATTATATTTGGTATTTAACAAGAAACATTTACTACCAAAATTTTTGAAATATGAGATCTTTGGTATACAATCATAATACAATTCAAAACATGTTTTATGTAAAATTGGTCGAATAAGAACACGGTTTAGAACATAACATGCTGTATTAATTGCTTCAGCCCAAAAGTATTTTGGTAAATTTTTATCTTGAAGCATGGTTCTAGCACATTCTTGCAAAGTTCTATTCTTTCTTTCAACAACTCCATTTTGTGGAGCCGCTCTAGGAAAAGCAAAGTTGTGAGATATACCATGTAAGTCACAAAACTTTAGAAAAGATTCATTTTCAAATTCACCACCATGATCACTACGAATTTTAATTATTGATGTAGATTTTTCATTTGTAATTCTTCTACAAAGTTTAGAAAATTCTGAAAATGCATCATTTTTGCTTTTTAGAAAAATCACCCATGTAAATCGAGAATAATCATCTACTATAACAAAAGCATACTTGCTACCATTCAAACTTTGAATTCTAGATGGTCCAAATAGATCTAAATGTAAAAGTTCAAGAGGACGTTTTGTTGAAACTATATCTTTTGCTTTAAAAGAACTCTTGATTTGTTTACCCCTTTGGCAAGCATCACATAAGTGATCTTTCTTATATGGTATTCTAGGTAGGCCTCTTACAAGATCATTCTTGGATAACATTGAAATAATTTTAAAGTTAACATGTCCAAGTCTCTTGTGCCATAACCATTGAATTTCATTTGAAACAATAAGACATTTTTCATTAAAAGTGGGTAATTCATCTAGATATAGTTCATACACATTGTTCCTTCTTTTACCTTTAAAAATGATCTTTTTAGATTAAAAATCAGAAATTAAGCATAAATCATTTTAAAAAAAAAACATGAAAACCTTTATCACATAATTGACTAATAGATATTAAATTATGCATTAAACCATCTACTAAAAGAACATTTTCTATCAAGGAAAATTTTGGATTACCAATATTACCAATACCTATTACTTTTTCCTTGTTATTGTCACCAAAGGTGACGGTTCCTCCATCCTTATTTTGGAGGGTGGAAAATAACTCCGGCCTTCCAGTCATATGTTTGGAACAACTGCTGTCCAATATCCATTTGCTCCTTATGTTGTGTACCTACAACAAAATTAGAAAACAGAGCATTTGACCCCTTTCTATTTTCGGGTCCATGAGAGTTAGTCTTAGGAACCCATATCCATTTGGATTTTGGTTTCCTTTGATAATAAATATTCTTTCTATAAAAGGATTTATCATGTCTAGAATAATCATGTCTAGGCATATAAGCATTATAGTTTCCATGATTAGATGCATTTCTATTAGAACTAGAAAGTTTATTTCTATGAACAAAAGGTTGAGAATAATGTCTTTGATTTTTCACCACATAGTTTGGTCTATTTTGAGTATCAAAGAAGCTATATCCCAATCCGGTTTTATTAACCGAGCATTTTTGAGAACCAAGAAGTTTTTCTAGATTCTCTTGACCATTTGTGAATTTGGTCACTATGAAAAGAAGATCATTTGATTTTTCTTTTAGACTAGATATTTCTTTTTGTAAGAGATTGGTTCTAACTCCAACTTCTTTTATCTCAAATGCTTGGCAAGAGTTTTCCTTCTTGAGATCTTCTATATCTTGAAGTAACACTTTATTTTGAGAGCCAAGAGTTAAATTTTCAGTTTTTAACTCTTTATTTTTAGAACTCAGACTCTTAAATTTAGCATATAAATCATTAAATGCTTCAAATAATTCATCATAGTCAAATTGACTTACCGAATCTTCTTGTGCTACAAAACACATGTTGGCGACTTCTTCATTTGATTCTTCATCGGAAGAGGAGTCACTATCATCCCAACATGCTTGAAATGCCTTTTTCTTCTTGAATTGGTCCTTGGGCTTGATTTTGAGAAGAGGACAATCTTTCTTGATATGTCCTGCCTTTTTGCAGTTAAAGCACTTGACTTCATTGGGATTGGAAGAATCTGCTTTCTTTACCTTTCTTTGAAATCTTCCCTTTTTGATGAATCTGTTGAATTGTCTTGTGATGAGGGCAATATCTTCATCTTCATCTTCTTCTCAATTTTCTGAGTTAGAAGTAGCCTTAAAAGCCAGAGATTTCTTCTTGGTCTCTTCTTCTTGTCTGTCTTGAAGTTGGACTTCATATGCCATAAGGTTACCAACCAAATCTTCAAGAGTGAGAGTATTAAGATCATTTGCTTCTTCAATAGCAGTGGTTTTTCTCTCCCATTCAGGAGTTAAACACCTTACAATCTTTCTAACTAAATCCACTTGTGAATATTCTTTTCCAAGGGATTTCAAAGTGTTAGTTATATCGGTCATTCTAGTTACCATGTCCGATATTGCTTCATTTTGCTTCATTTTGAACAATTCAAATTTATGAACTAAAGAAGCAATTTTAGATTCCTTTACCTTTGACGTACCTTTGTGAGTCACGAGAAGAGTATGCCAGATTTCATTTGCTGTAGAGCATTGAGAGATGCGATTGAACTCTACCTTGTCAACGGCACATTACAATGCATTCATGGCTTTGGCATTCAGTGAAGCAGTCTTCTTTTCATCATCGGTCCATTGGCTGAAATCAGTTGATGAAGTTTGGTACTTTTCTGAAACAACTCTCCAGATTTTGAGATCCATGGATTGCAAGAATATTGTCATTCTTACTTTCCAGTATCCATAGTTTATTCCGTCGAAGAGAGGAGGACGAACAGAGGAGCTTCCTTCTTTGTGCTGAGATGTTGTAGTTGCCATGCTAGATGATGGTCAAATCAAAGTAATAGCAAACCTTGCTCTGATACCAAATGAAAGTGCACTAAGATCGAGGCAACGAGCACTAGAGGGGGGGTGAATAGTGCTTTTAAAAATTGTCTGCGGAATATTGAAGGATTTTGCAAATCGAAAAGCAAACACACAAAGAACACAAGATTTTATCCTGGTTCGGTCTATCCCAACCTACTCCAGTCCCCAAGCAAAACCCGCTTGAGATTTCCACTATCAACCTTGTTAACTACAAGATCACACAAACCAAAACCGGTCCCACTTTCAGTAACAACCCTACTGAAAGCAAACAACTCCTTTAAACCAATGAGTCCTTTTTACAGAAAAATAAGTAACAACTTACAATACAACCTATGAGCCTTTCTTTTAAATGCAAATGGGATGCAATTGGCTTTTGAGGTTGTTGAAATACTCTACTCACGAATTCACTATCTCTCAAAGTGATTTGAGTGAAAAACTGAAGTGAAAATATCAAGTGAGTGAGAAAACAAATACTTGAATGAATAGGAGTGAAAAGCAATAAGTAAATGATTCAAATCGATTGAATTCTTGTTTTTTTTTTTAGTGTAAAATGCACTCATATTTATAGTTAAAGTTTTCCATACGTTGAGAGTATGAAAGGGTGTCAAAACTATCCATTTTGAATGATCAAAATGTTTGAAAAACAAAAAGACACGCCTTTTTGAAGTTTCAGGAAAACGACAAAATTAGTCGACTGAAACATCAGTTAGTCGACTAATAGTTAGTTATTAGTAGACTGACAGTTATCGTCGGTCGACTGATCTGTTAATCGAGCCGTTTGAAAATCTGAACTTTTGAAACTTAGTTGACTAGAGAAAAATTAGTCGACTGATAATATCATCAGTAGACTAAAAAACTTTTCAGTCGACTGCTGCTAAAATCTTCTAAAAAACAAACATTATGTTCGGTCGAGTGATAAAAGTTTTAGTCGACTGCTGCTAAATTTTTCAGAAAACACATGTTCTGTTCAGTCGACTGATAAAACCATTAGTCGACTGCTGCTAATTTTCCAGAAAACAGACATTCTGTCCAGTCGACTGATAAAACCTTCGGTCGACTAATTTGACAAAAATGACTTTTTAGAAAATATGGCGCTAAAGGATTAGTTGACTGGTAAGTCGATTGGTCGAATAATAAACATGAAAATTTAAGAAAAGAGTTTTCTAAAAAGATTTTCAAGAGTGTTTCTTTTAGAAAAGTTTTTCTAAAGACTTTTAAGGTGAAATGCAACCTAAATATGCACTCTAAGTAAGGCTCTTACAAGAATCTAAGACGTTTAATGAATTAAACATTTGCACACTAGTCTTTAAAGATTCTTCATCGAATTCTTCAATTTCTTCATAGCCTTAGCTGAAATGCAGTTGATTCTACTTGCTCATCATCAAAACCTTGTACTTGAAGTATCATGTATGGCTTCATTGTCGTAACAAAGGGTGATGCTCTCGTAAACTCCATTTTCCATACCCATCTCAAGCCATTCGGCTCACTCTGTTAGCTCAATGAAGGTTCTTGACATCAAAGTTGAAATAAGACTTCTCTATGGCTGTGAGAAGTTGTTCAAGATAATTTGGAGTGCGTGCTCCTCTGAGATCAGATTTTTTATTTTATTACAGTTACCCCTCCACCTATGGATGAAGTCCCTGGCTTTTTCATTATCCTTCTGCTTTAGGTTGCAGAGGTGATTCAAGGTTGGCAATGCTTCGGTGTTGAATAGGAACCGCTCAATGGATAAGGTGACCACTTTGTCGAATTCCTGAAGATCAATTGGATTAATACGTTTTGAGTACCATTTGGCCATCGTTCCCTCCAGACTGCAAGGGAAGCAAAGGAATAAAGCTCGGTTGTCTCTTCTGAACTTGGCACACTCAGCGAAAACATGGCGATGTATGCTTTAGGATCATCAGAACCATCAAACTTGATAAATTTTTTGGAAAGATTTTTGAGACTGTCATCCCCATCTAAGCCATTATAAAAGTCCTCACTTGTGTAGACCTTCTTGCCCTTATCACGGGCTTGCAAATCCTTGACCATCTTGGTCATTTCCTTAAGTTGTGTCTGAACTTGGTCTTCCACTAATTGATCCTTGGGCTTGTTTGTCGATTTCTAAAATGCCTGCTGAGTCCGGATAAAATCCTCCCACTCTTCATCAGTATCATTCACTTATTCAACTTCATCAGAGGAATCCTTGTACTAAACTCGTTTCTTTGAGATCTTCAGGTGCTTTTTTATTGTGCGACCCTTGACCTTCTTCTTAGTGGGAATCTTGCCTGAACTGACCCCTACCTGCTCAGTCATCATCTTACTAATCATTTTCTGGAACAATGAGTATATGTGAGGATCAATATCATCGTTAGCTTGCCGACTTTGGTCCCTGGCAGATCACAGAGAACCCATTGCTTGCTCAGATGCAGAAGAGTAATTGATATGCTGGATGGGTGCAGTCTTCTTTTCAGACCTTGTTTGAACCATGCAAAATCATGAGTGCTCTCTGCAGAATAAGACAAATGATTAGATTTAGAGGATGATTTGGATGTAAATGAATAAAGAAAAAATATCTGGTGAGAATCAGGTCAACAATTTGAAAGATATCCCATTACCAGGGATTTGGTTATCGCTAGAATTGCGATAATTGTGTTACCGTTCTTAATGAAAGAAGTGAGCAACTAAGATGTGCCTTGTTACCTAGGCGAGGTCGTCAAACCATGATAGAGTGAAAATTGTTGAAAGGAAATGATTTTATTGATAATAAACTTGACAAAGAGGGGGTATACAAACAATCTGCCACCAGTTGAGATAATCATGGGACACTCGAGGACCAGGAAAAACAGTAAGGACCATAAAAGAACCCCAACTATATTTAACAGAGTGGTATGTTTTGGACCATTGAGCAAACTTTAGATTGAATTTTGGTACAATGCCTGATAACATTCGAGTATCAATACGTTTCTATCTCTGTGAGAACTGCCTGACACATCGCTCTGGTTGGTAGTAGATGGAGAAGAATGGTCGTAACTTGAATCGCTTGCCATACGCATAAGTGTATCAAGGGGGTGACTCTTGACGGTCGAAGTAATCCCACACGATTTCTTCTTCATGGAGGTTCTCAATCAAGAATCTATACCAAGAAATAGGTAGTGTCTCTTTGCCCTTATATCTGAATGAACTTGCTTGAGTTGACATGTGCTAAAAGAACCAAGGCTGTAATGCGTAGATGCACCCTTCTACTGAGATTGAATCATTGAGCATGAAGCGGGTCAATCCACTATACAAGAAGGCAAGTACGGCCATGGTGATAGAGAGATGGTTGGTCTGCCGACTTCCCCATCTTCGCAAAGACTGCACTGTTCTAACATCGATGTAGCTCTGTCCGTCCTTGAAGAAGGTTAGTACTACTATGCATAAGACCATTCCATGTTGTATCCTCTCTCGCATTGCTCGGAATAAGAAGTCGACTTCTTCAAATGCCTCATACTGTCGGTATAGCTCAAACAAGTTGACACACTGACTCTCACATGCTTCTATCAGTGGCCAGAATCTGCGTCCTGTCATCCGGGCTAAAGCATCTCGAAAGTCGAGTCCCTTGACGTTGATAAAAAACTGCTGCTCTAATAGATCTTCTAGCTGGCCAACTGGTTCAGGTAGACCCATAATCTCTAAAAATTCATCTAGTAGTAGAGTCATCTCTCTCCAAAGAAACTAGAAGGTATAGGTACGCGGATTCCACCACTTTGCTAGTGCTTGAATCAAGTTGCCATTGATGAACTGCTTGCCAATTGTCGCTGCCAACTCTAATCTGCAGGTGCTCAGATGGTCTGGGAACATATGGGAGAAGTTTTTGAGCCAGGAATAATACCACCAGAGAAGGAAAGGTCCGATGTTCAGAGTTTGATGTTCAGGGAGACCTTGCCACACCT
The DNA here is from genome assembly GCF_984573655.1 of Nuphar pumila. Lineage (NCBI taxonomy): Eukaryota > Viridiplantae > Streptophyta > Magnoliopsida > Nymphaeales > Nymphaeaceae > Nuphar > Nuphar pumila. The sequence continues at coordinate 97,508,486 of NC_143251.1, forward strand.
CGTAAGAGATATGACCCTCAGAAATGACGGAATAGAGGTGACTGGATGCCATCAGAATAGACTGGAAAATAAAGAAGAAATAAAGCCAAGACTATATATGATTTTTTTTTTAAATTCTAGGTAAGATCAAAACAAGGCTGGAAATTCGAGATCTAGAGGAACAAAAGGAAAAGAAAAATTGCCTGGAGTTTTGAAGGAAAATAGAGGATTGTCTTGAAAAATCATCCAAGGTTTTGATAAAATCTTTGTAAAAATGAAAGAAAATATAAGGTAATACAATAAAATTAAAGGAAAAATAAAGGAGATACATTCACACATCTTGCACAAACAAGTATGCGTATACATGATTCCCTAAAAGGATGACTCTACATGCACAAGTTTTGAAATACCTGTAGGACCCTAACCCTATCGCTAAAGCTCAGATCATCTGTGTCCAATCATGCTATGCCAATATACTCGAGTCGAGCCTCGATGCCTTCAGTTCTAAGCTCATGTTTTCCAACATCTTTGAGCGCCTACCGATATACTTTGGACTATGGCCCTTAGTACGTGACAGAGGGTTTGACCCAAATAGGTGGCAGTTGTGAGGCTTTGTCCCGAACTATAGTTCTAGAAGAAAGCCCAACAACGTGGTGGTCAAGTAAAAATAGGTGGGGTTACTTTTGAAAAATGATCAGCATGCAAGAAAATAGAAGGCTTTAATGACCTAAAAAAGTAGAATTTTGAATTTTTTTGAGAAGTAAACAATGTTTTCAATCAGATCCTAGATTGAGGAGGATTGTTTGAGACCTAAGTCTATGTGAGCATGAATAATGGCTCCTCAATCGGTCCTACCAAACCATGACTAAGTCTACATGCTTTTATGTTAGCTAGTTTGATTCTAGGATCCTAGGTTCACATAAAATAGAGCTGACATTATAGAACACGATTTGACAAGTTGAATAGAGCACAAGATTGATCAAGCGAAGACAGGTCCCATCTCGGTCGTTAAACCTGTTTTCATTGCAAAATTTTACTTTTGCAAGTCAAACTAACCTTTGAAAAAGTTTTGAAAATAACTCGCCTCCATTTTGAAAATATAGGAAAATTGAGAGATTGGGACTCTCCTGTTGGTACGAGGTTCAACCGTTCATGGTGCCATAACCAGGCATAATCGAACCAAGGATCAATCATGTGATTTGCTTTGCACAACTATCTAAATCGTTATTCTATTTCTAAATGCATGAAGAATCAGGCATGCACTATGAAATTTAGAAAATTTTGACTAAAAACGTGATGTATGCTTCAAATTTAAAAAATACTTGGAAAAAGAGATGATTGGAAAATTGTGAGCCACACTTGGAAAATATTTTTGAAGAAAAGAAAAACTTGACAAATCGTGAATTGAACTTAGAAAAGATTTGGAAATGTCTTAAAAACTGAAGATTTTGAGAAAAATCAATTTTGAAGAAAACTCGAGTAACTTTAAGAAAATTGATTTTTCTGAGATGAAATTCTGAAATAGATCAAAAGGAATGGGCGTGTGGTCCTGTGAACTCTTTTTCATGATATAATCTAAATCTAGATGATGCATGGATGCAGTTTGTGAAAATATTTTCTGAAGGATTTAAGAGATTATTTGTAAAAAAATTTATGTGCCTTATAGAATTTAAACGAAATAAATTCGCTACATATCCATGACTATGACCATAAATATGTATTAAATATATCTCATTTGATTCTAAAAGGAAAAATTCTTGGAAAAGCTTTTAAAAATATGCAATGATTTATGAAGATAGCCTAAGAGTATAGGCTGTTTGTAACTTAAAAGAAGATGATAAATTTGAGTATCGTTCGTATTCTGACTATGGCCACAAATATGAACTCCACCAAGTTTATTAACTCCTTAAAAGCAGGTGCACGTGCCATTCGTGTTGACCATTGTGAATTTGAAATATGCATGAATGACAAGCAATAGCAATTATATATCAAAATCAAACTATATGCAAATGCATGCTAAGCTAAGCAGGAAAGTAAATTTTCTTATTCCAATATTACAATTTACATCAATAATAAACTAAAAAAAAAAGAAAAAAAGAAATAAGGGAAAATACAATCTTGATCTTCTCTACAAAATTAGCAAACTTGTTTGTAGAAATATGTCATTTTTTCTGGATTTATCCAACAATATCTGGAAATTAAGGGATTTATTTGGATATAAGCCTTTTTTTCTGCTTCCTTGAAATAAAATAAACTAAATAATATAATGGATGATGTATAACTGAAGAAATAATAAAAGTAAATAAATAAAAAATTCGAAATTGGTGGAAAATGACTAAAATACCCTTAAAAACTGATATTATTTACAAAACACGGTTAAAAACAGGGTTTTTTCAGAAAAGATTCTTATAATACGCTTAATCCGGGGATCAAACGGATTCAAAACGATGCCAAATCGTGTGGAGAGCACCCTAACATGATTATAAAGATGATAAAACTCTAAAATCATGAAAACAATGTATAGAAATAATAAAATATGCAAAGAAGATGAAATTTGCCCGTGTTTCGGTTGAATCAGAACTCTACGGGCATCGTGTTTTTATGAAATAACTAAATAAATATCAAATGAATTCTCAAAATCATAAAAATCTACATAGACACTTCTAATAACCATAAAAATAATATGCAAATAAAAAAATAAAAATTTGGGATTATTTTGAATATAAATATTAAATAAAAAATAAAAAATATGCTATTTTACCTGCTATTTTATACCTATTATAGTGTCAGACCAGAACGACATATCAAATAGCAATAAAAATTTATAAATTTTTACAAAGATAAATTAGACATCTGAATAAAAATAACCCTTTTTATATATCGGGAATATAATCTTTAGTTAGTGAGAAATCATTCCGACAAGTTGCGCTTGATTCTGGCCAATGTATAACGGTTCAAGAAAAGCAAGTTCTGATTTTGGGTTAAAGAAAAACCACAAACAGACTTTAAAAATCATCAAAAATACACTAGAGAAATTAAACATGCAGACAAACATGACACTTTTTATGGATCATCGATATAATCTCTAATTAGGGAGAAATCGCTATGACAAAATGACTTAGGGTTAAACAATGCTTAACGGTTCCAAGGAAATAGGTTCTGATTTAGGATGAATAAAAAATAATAAAAGACTATGAAAATTTCTAAAAATTTCACAGAATAAACTAGACATGCATATAAGGACACTGCATTTTACGTATTGGAAAAACAATCTTCAGTTGGGGAGATATGTCTCTGACAAAATGACCCCGAATTTATATAACATTTTCACGGTTCAGAAAACAGATTTTAACTTTGATTGTTGAAAATAGGATTACAAATCTCAAACAAATTCAATTTTTTTATTGAAGACTGTAGACAGATGAATGATTCTACCATAAAAAATTCAGATTTTAACAACGAATATAAACTGGTAAAATAACAGCATAAACAGGTGGCTAGAAATCAAAACTGTAAAACTAAAACCATAGAACAAAAAGAAACCTAATTAAGCATGATAAAAAATATAAAATGTGTAAATAAGGCTATGAATCATGATTAAATGCATGAGAAACTGAAAATAAAGATGAACATGATGAAAAATAAATAAAAATGCAGGGAAGCATGGTTAAAAACTTGATTTAGCTATTAAAAGAGGGATTTGATCCATAGAAGGGTCGAATCTCGATCTTTTTTCGGCTATCAATGAAATAAATGAAATATAAGCATTATTCATGGATCAAAAATGTGTAAAATACATTAAACACTTAGTTGATCATCTTCTTGAACCTCTCACATGGTTTCTTGAAGTAAAAAGAAAGGAAAAATCATACTAAAAGGGACATCAATGGTGGTTTAATGAAAAAAATAAAAAAATAAAAAAAAATTAATAAAGAAGCAAGAGGAAGAAGGAGCTCACCTTGGGTCTTCAATGAAGGAGGCTGATGGAGCTTGAGGGAGAGGAAGAACTAGAGATAGAGGGAGAGAGAGAACAAGATGGGTTGACCCTCCTATAGATCCCCTATTTATAGATTTTCAAAACACTTAATTAGAGAGAATTTCCAATTGAATTGAAACTCTCTTAATTAAAAGGGATAAATCCAAGGGGGGGGGGGGGGGGGGGGGCAGGAGATTTTCCTTCGAGAGTTCCAACCTAAAAGAACTCTATTTAATTAATCCTAATTGACTTAAAGACTTCCAAATGTGGCGCCACCTAATGTGGGCCCCACTTGGTTTTTCAAAACAATTTTAAAAATATGAAAATAAAGGGGTTAAAAATAAGATTTTCTAAAAGCTTTAAAAAGACACCTATATTTATGATTTTTTTGTATTTTTAAAATAAGTAAGACATGAAATAAAATAAAATTGGATAAAGATTGGAAAAATTAGGGTTGGCGCCCCTGCAAGGTGGGCCCCACTTGAAGAAATTTGGAAATTGGTTTAAAAATCGAGTTTAAAACGAATCCAGATCATTTTTCTAAGAAAAATGCTTTAAAATAAAGGAATATAAAGACCTGGGGGTTGGTCAAATGAAAAATAATGATTTAAAACTTAGGTTTTTGAAATTGATTTCGAAAGAAAGGTTTTAAAATCGAGTCTGGATTTGGTATTTTAAAAACAAGAGTGTTGGATCTCGAAAATGATATGCAATGACATGAAATGCAATGAAATGATATGAAATGACATGCAATGCTATGAAATGCTATGCAAAATGTGAACCTTGGATGAGGGATTTGAAGTCCCAAACCTCTAGTAGAGACAAGGAATTGACAGTTCCCGTTCGAGGATAAAAATTGGGTATTGGATATCAAATCCGATCCAATTATGAATTGGATCTCGAATATAGCTAAAAAATTTGAAAAATAAATTGATTCGAGCCTAGAGTGGCACTTGTACCAGCTTGGAAAATAATAAAAATGATGTTTTGAGTAAAAATGATCTGAGAAATGATTTTGCCCCTACAGTGTAGAGAGTGATACTGAAAAATGAGGTTTTAACTGGTTTGAACTGATTTAAACTGGATTGAACTAGATTCTAGGGTTTCTAAACTCAGATGAACTGAAAAGACACTGACTCAACTAAACTCCTAGACTAGATGTTCGAGAAATGACGTCATTCTTAGTAAAATGGTGAGAAATGAACACTGGAATGAAGTGGGTAACGAGATTGTATTGTGTTTGAGCTGGAATAAAGGTCAATTATACTAAGATGAACTAAATCTAGAGCTCAAACACTAGCTGGGCTGACTGGACTTAGCTCAATTTCAGCTCTAGTGAACTAAAGTGAACTCCCATAGTATGAAAATTGGATTTGACTTGAAACTGGACTACTTGAACTCCTGGTGAGCTCAAGTTAGACTTAGGGGAATAGGATTGACTGGAATTGGCCGACTCAAGAACAATTGACTGGAATTCAAGCTAGAATTGAGTTCATTTCTCAGGAAATGGATCAATTTTAGCTGAAATGGTAAAAAATGAACATGATCTGCTCATTGTGAGCTCAGCAAAGCTAAAAATGATTGACATTCTAACTGTTCTGAACCTGAAATGAGCTTGGTTGACTCTAATTGATAAAGATCTAAGGTGACCTAAGGGTAAAATGATAATTTTACTAGTGAAAAGGAGTGAAATGACACCTAAATTGAGACAGACCTAGGGTTAGACTCCTAAGGGGATTGGCATCTATTGAAAGGGGGTGTTTGGAAATGAATGAGAAAAATTTGGGGTGTTTACAGGATTTTGTCGACCCAGCCATGCGTGTGGTTCTTTCTGGCTTGTTTGTGTGTTAGAGTGGTTAGAGATTTCGGTTTAGACCATATACATTTCTTGAACCGAAACATTCTTTCATCCCAAATTTTGATCCATTATATTGTGTATTGTGTGTGAACATGAATATCAAAATTTTATCAACATTACATGTGTTTGTCATAACTGAATACACGTACTTTTTAAGCATTTTTCTCGTTGTTATTAGTTTAGGCAAACAATCAATTTTCGGCTTAGGAATGGTTGCCAAAAACTTAAGTTTTCAATAGTTTGGACTGATTGTGCTTATCCATTTCAAACTGTTCGGAGAACCTGAATTTCTGAAACTATCGTATCTGCTTTATTATTGAAATCCCTGAATTTTCTTGTTTTGTTGAGATAAGTCATTGTGTGAGAAATTTTGTTAATGAACGTTTCATGTTGTGGCTGCCACATGATTGAATCGTTATTCTTGTGTGCATTGTCAGATTTCTATAACTTGGTTTAAGACTGATATCGTTTGCTTAATCTGGAATTAAGGAATTTATCGCATCTCTCAAATCTGTTCTGTGAACTCAAATATCATTGACTACTTGATTCCCCATTGTGTTGTGCGATTTGGGTGTTTCTTTACGTGCCCGCAAACAGCAAACAACAACCATTGTTGTTGCAGTTTATTTTATTTTAGTCAGTGTGCTGGGCGTCATACATGATCTGCCCACTCTTGGCTGTTACATTGAACTGAATCAGTGTCAGCCAATTCCAAACTTGAACCCATGTTCAGTTGGGATCTAGACTGAATCTCGAAGCTGAAATTTTTGTATTAAAGTGTGAAATTTTTTTGTGTTGTTGATGACTGAGCTGAGTTTTTGCATGAACTGAACACTAGTGTGCCTAGGAGCATTATTGTGTCATTGATTGAACTCTCATTCGTAGTGTATTAGCTATATATAGGTTGAAATAGAAATTCTTTTTGTTGGTCTCAAGACTTGAACCTTTATATATATATATATATATATATATATATATATATATATATATATATATATATATATATATATATATATATATATATATATATATATATATATATATATAACCATGCACCCTTGTCTAGTGTCGTAGTCTTAGAGTACTTAGTTTAGTCTTATCTAATTTTCTAAATATCAAAATTCTAAAAAAAAATAGTTTTAAAATTTCATTTCTCACTTAGAATTTAGCGCTTCTGCATCATACTCCGTGGTGTGTACTCGTGATTCGACTTCCCTAGTCAGTCCACATCATTTTCACCATTGTCCAACTGAATGGAAAAGGTTTGACATTATAATTCTTTTTTGATATAAATATTTGCTAGATTTTCGACTAGGTTTTATATTCATTGCTCAAGCTTGAACCGGTTCTTTGGACTTAGCTACACTAAGACTCAAGGGTCTCTAAAGTATAGGATAAAGAGAAAAGATTTTATTTAAACCATAAAAAATTCTCTCTTAGATATATGACTAAACACTTTTCAAAAGATTTTAGTGGGAAGCAATGTTACAGACCGACCCAGATCCATTCAAAAGAAGATTTAGGATCCACAAGATTCAGATCCATTCAAAGAACCCAATATGATAAGGATAGGAGGTTGCCCCTCCCTTCTAGGTTTCTAGTTCCCCTTAAACTCTTGGTCTTTTATTTATTTTAGGATTATTTGGTAGACTATAAATAAGTGTTATTATTCTTGATTAATTATGAATGAAATTAGTGGATTGATTCTTTTTTATTCACCTTGTTCTTAGAACCCTAATCCTAGAGGAAACAACTTTTGTCCCTATCTTTTTTCATGACTTTTTCAGTAGTAGCCCACCTAGAGGGATCAATATTCTCCCTCTACCCTGCTGCTCCCAACCAGATCGAGAACAAATTTCTCTCTTTACTTAGCTTTTTCCTGCGATAGAGCCTTACAAGGCCATATTTGTAGAAATCATTCCTCCCTTAGGGTTGAGTTTCTAATATTGGTATCGAAGTGAGGCCTTTCTATGGGATCAAGAACGATGAATCTGTGACCTTAGATGCAGATCAAGGTATTTTTTCGCAACAATAAGGGCCCACAACCTTCTTGAATCCATTTAGGTTTTTATCATCACATTGATCTAAATGTCAGAGAGTTTGAAATTCGTTTAAGCAATAGAAAAGATTAATGAGTCCTTCAACAATTTCAAGAATTGCATAAATCATCTCAATAACACTATAGATGAAACACTCGCTAGAATAGAATGAGTGCTTGGCCTCCCTCTCTATCCTGTGACTAATCTGTTGGGATAGGGAGGCACCACTGGAAGGAACCCACCCAATGTTTATCCATCAAACAAACCTAATTGGCTATCGTCCGCACTGACAATCAAAATTGTCGATAGCGTGGAACTACAACAAGCACTCTTCTCTTTGTAGCACTAGAGCTAGGTCGATGGAGGCATCACCACTGGCTGGATCATATCTAGCAACCCCTCACCGGCCATGGTTGACCGACGCAACCCCCATCTGTCGATGGGAGCCTCCTGACACCTGCAACACATTGGAGATGAGAAGAACCATCGTCTTTCTCTCTCTCTTTCTCACGCCGCACCCACAACCACTGGCGTTGTCAATCACCCATGTTGGGAGGACCCCGCTTGCCACCACCGTCAATCCCTCCCAGTGACCGACGATGGAGACCCCTCCCCCTCTTAGTCGTTGCTCATCTATCTTTTATCGTCTCTTTCTTTATTCTAATGGGACATGGTAGGCTCTGCTGTCACCGCCCGACCCCCTTTTTATCACTTGTCTCTCCTTTTCTCTGTCTCTACCCCTTCTTCTTCCTTGTTCCCCTCCCTTCTTGCCACTGACGATGGCTCATTGGCTGTCGGTGAAGGCTCATCCAACCTACGTCCACTGGCAGACCCCTCTCCATCTTGTTGGAGGGGCCACCCATGGCCTGAGGTTGCAGGCTGTGGGATTGCTTCCCACTGCCTTTCCTCTCATTGGGTGGGAGACCCAGTTGGCCAGGCAAAGGCCTAGTGCCTGTCAGATTCCAATTGATACACTTCCACCAGTCGAACCTGGTCGGATGACACCTCCTTACGACTTAGGGTCAACCCCGAGGGGATCTCCACCACCTCCTCTCTCTCTTCTTCCCCTTCCTAATCAGGTGGGTCACCTTACGATGGGGGGGGGGAGAGAGAGAGAATCAATTTTATTTGAACTAGTTTTTTTCAAATGAGGACCAAAGACCCAATTTTCACTCATCTGGGACTAGTTGTCCTATTTTTTAGCAGTTACGGGGTGACACAAACCGATTCTAACCCGGTTCTCACATCCAGAATTAGTTGCCACTAGTTTTGGACCTAGATCCACCACCTTATTACTTAAACTTAGTTGGGTTGGGTCTGAATTCCTTCATGGATCAAATCCAAATCCATGTCTTTTCCAACTCAACCCCAATCTTGGACCCTTCTTTCAAGTCCAAATCTAACCCAGAATGACCTAAACCACCCAAAGTCCTTTTTAAACCAAATAGATCCTACCTATACCCATCTATCTACTTATCAAATTCAATCGGATTCTATCCAAAACCATTTTTTCTATCTATCCAAGCTTCAACTCAATCCAGGATCCAAACTGGACCCTAACCTTAACCCCACCCAGTCCATGTCCAAACCAAGATCAGACTCGAACTTTACATATCCCATGACCAATCTTACCAAGGCATGTGAGAAAACCCCGCACCTAATGTTTGATCTTGAAGGTGACAAGGATCAAATGCGACAACAACTTTCAGAGAGCTCTCACCTTGAGTTTGAGAGGGGTGGATTGTTACGGCCGACTCAGATCCGTTCAAAAGAAGATTTAAGATCCAGATCCGTTAAAGAAACCCAGTCTGATAGGGACCGGAGGTTGCCCATCCTTTCTGAATTTCTAGTTCTCCTTAGACTCTTAGTCTTTTATTTCCTTCAGTACTCTTTGGTAGACTATATAAATAAGTGTTATTATTCTTGATTAATTATGAATAAAATTAGCAAATTGATTTCTTTATTATTTATCCTGTTTCTGGAACCCTAGTCCTACAGAGAATGCCTTTTTTCCCTCTACTCTTCCATGACTTTCTCAGCAGCAACCACCTAGAGGGATCAATATTCTTTCTATGCCCTGCTATTGGCCCTATCTAACGCAAAGTGCAGTTAGATTGAGAACATATTTATCTCTTTCATGGGTTTTTTCTGTGCCAGAGTCTTCCCAGGGCCAGATTTGTTGAAACGGTCTCTCCCTTATGGTCGGGTTTCTAACAAACAATAAATGCACCAATTTTTTTTAAAGGATATGTACTTTCCTATCATAAAATATAGTATTTTAAAACTTTCCAATAGAGATAACTAGAAAAATGTGGATTTGGAAACATCTTGAGCATTTTCACTATTACTGAAGAGTTGGCCTTAGAAGAACTTTGGTCTTTTTACTTGGGTATTCATGCCACTAGAAATAAAGAATTCTAGGATTTTAAATCTTTTTTGGATAGTCTAAAGGAAAAACCCCTCATCACCGACCATACATTGACTAGCCTCTGGTTAGTAAAACCCTTGAAGTCCCCCTACCCACTGGGAGTACACCAAGCTTCAACCTTGCACCAGTCGGCAAGAGATGTCACTACAGGTTTTAAACTCGTGATGTCCCATCAACTTGGTGACATTCACAAGTTATTTCTATAAGATAAGTGAAGGTTTGTGGTTAAGATTTTAAAATTTTCTATAGTGAAAAGACTAGATAAAATTTATGAAAAATATTTGTATTGTACAAAAAAATAATGCATTTTAAAAAATGCCCCACAATTTACTAAATCTGCCAAATGAACAATTTTGTAGGTTCTCACCTTTTTTATGCTTTTACCCCTCACAGCTGTAATTTTTTTTATTTTCATGGGTCACGATGCTAAAAGTTGATGGACCCATGAAATTCATCAACAAAACTGCATCTGAGGTTGCGATATTCTAAAAAAGATTATAAAATTCAAAAACATGTGTGAAACACGTTGCAAAATACATTACAAGGTATATTACAAAAATCCTTTAAGTGTTGCAAAAGTTTGTACCTTGCAAAATTTTAAAAGAGTACTGCATGAGGTATTGCGTAATTACGAAAAACTTGCAAAAGTCTCTACCTTGTGAAATTACAAACATCATCACCAAGGTATTGCAAAATTATGTTTTCTTGTGAAATCTTGTTCTATATAAATGATGCTTCATTTCTCAACTCTTTATTTGCATCTGAATGCCCTATTTTTGCAACCCTAGAGTTCTTGCGGCCCTCAACCCCTTATTTGAATATGGATGCCCTATGTGGATGTAATTTTGATAGAATGAATAAAAACTTGGATGTCATTTGGATGTAAAGTTCATTCATGTTAGTATTTTCAAACTTGGTTGTAATTGTGCATGTAAGGTTGACAGAATTTTTAGTTGTTCTGTTATGTTTGTTGATGAATTTTAGTTATAAATTTCAGTTTTGTTTGTATGTATTGTTAAATTGTTAAACTATTAAACAATATGATATGTTTTGTAACAATGAAATTTAAACCAAAAATATCATATAAGTAGAAATTTCACATATTTTGAAAGAAATATGCATATATACGTGAATTTGTATAAGAAATTCACATGTATATGTGTGACTTGTTCTTTAACAAAATGAAGTCGCTCATACATTGCATTCATTTCATTCTTTCACAAATTGAAGTCGCTCATACATTTTGCATTCATTCCATTCTTTAACAAAATAAAGTCTCTTATTCATTTTGCATTCATTTCATTCTTTCATAAAATGAATTCGCTCATATATTGCATTCATTCCATTCTTTCACAAAATGAAGTCACTCATACATTTTATTCAATCTATTATTTCGTAAAATGAAATAGCTCATACATTGCATTCATTTTATTCTTTTATAAAATAAAGTTGCTCATACATTTTGCATTCATTTTATTCTTTCACGAAATAAAGTCGATCATACATTGCATTCATACTATTATTTCTCAAGAATGTTGCTTCTCACTACCTTTTTTATGGGAAGAAAAGAGAATATGTGTAGAGGTACATTTATCCCTTTGGCCTCAAGAATGCCAAATTGTACCACATCTATATTCTATGTTGTTCTCCTGATTTTTCCTATCTCGCCCATACCATGTGATCAAATGAACACTGACTGTAAGATACGTCGACTCTACATTATCATCATCCAACACATCTTTTTGGCTATCACAGATCGTTAGAGCATATGCCTTCTACATCATCATCATTCACGTTCTCTATAATGAGTATGCAGCACTCACAAAAAACTCATGGACTTTTGGTTTTCTATTCCACCTATATCATAAGATCTCACCACTGATGCTTTTACTGAAAAAACTCATTGTCGATGAAGTGTCGTCAATCTTTTCATTGTTGATGCTTTTATTAAAAAAGTTCACCCTTGATGAAGTATCAATGATCTCATCGTCAATGCTTTTACTAAAAAACTCACCACCGATGAAGTACCACCCATGCTTTTACCGAAAAAACTCACTATCAATCAAGTGTCTCCCATGCTTTTACCAAAAAAACTCACCGTTGATGAAGTGTCGTCCATGCTTTCAGGGTTTACAACCACCAGTGAACCACTGTCGATGAACTGCCACCGATAGGGGATTTTCGCAAGCCTAAATATCATCAAAATATCATCGGAAGATCATTAGAAGGATTGGGGACCACTAGTTGGGGACGAAAAGAACCCTAAAATTACAAAAATAGGGCATCCGGATCCAAATAAGGGGTTGAGAAATGAAGCACAATTTATATAGAATAAAATTTTATAAGAAAAATAAAATTTACAATACCGCTGCGATACTCGTTTGAAAATTTGCAAGGTACGAACTTTTGCAACACTTAGGATTTTTGCAACGTGCCTTGCGATACTCGTCACGATTTTCGCAAGTGTTTTGGAATTTCACAATCTTTTTTGGAATATCACAATCTTTTTTGGAATATCACAACCTCAAATGCAATTTTGTTGACGAGTTTCGTGGGTCCATCCACTCTCAGCGTCGTGACCCACAAAAATCAGAAATTCTCAATTGCAAGGGGTGAAAGCGTCCAAAAAAATGAGAACATGCAGAATTGTCCATTTGACAGATTTGGTAAATTGTGGGGCATTTTTTAAAACACATTATTTTTTTGTATAGTACGATCATTTTTCGTAAAAATTAAGCCTAGATTTGTTGAAAATTAGAAAGTTCATGAAATTGTGGACTTCAAGGCTGAATTCTTTGCATATACTTGAAAAGATTTTTCATGTTCTGATTCCAGCTCAAAATTAAAACTTTGGTTTATGGGGCCCTTTACTTTTTTTGTGTTTGTCTGTCATACTTTCCTTCCTAAGGTTTTGATAGGGTGGTCCTTGCTGCTTCCCATGGGATTCCACATGCCCATGATAACTCAGGTTAGTGCATATACTAGTAAATTTGAGAATGAATTTAAATTTCTTACTTTGATAAGAAATTAAAAAACATTAGGATATTATGAAGTTATCAATGGCATCCAAACAAACATTAGGAAGGCATAACAAATTTAAAGGTGGAGCTTGTGGATATTATGAAGTTCTCAATGGCATCCAAACACAACATTAGGAAGGCATAACAGATTTAAGGGTTGTGGCACATGTTGGTTAGGATCCTACCCATGAAAGAACAACCATCAGCATTGGTCCTGGACATACTTAGTGGATATGAAAAACTCATTGTGTTGGGTTATTTGTTTGCATTTGGTGATGTTCACCATGCCTTGGTCTGTCTGGAGTTTATGAGTCCATATAGTCATGTCTGATCCCGTATCCGGTGCAGGCCCACATCCATATCTTTGGTGGGATCCACCTGATGGTGGATCACTGGATCTAACCAAATACGTACACTACACACATGTGCCTAGAGAACCCACAGGTGGTGCTGCCAAACATCTGGTGGTCTTAGTAGATTTCTAGTCAAAGATTAGCATTTTATCGTCTTAATTAAAAAAGTATTAATCGATGCCAAAGACCACTTATATGCTCAATCATACTTCGGTTAGTAATTATAGGTGATTGCTGCACTGTTCCAAGATATGTCATGGACCATCCAACCCGTTTATGATCAGATAGGGTTGTCATTTTCTAGACCAATATGGAGCTTGAAACCGGCAGGTCGGATCGATAGACTACCTTAACTAAGGTGGCCGGCCAACTGCCGGATCATAATTAAAGAGACCATAAACGGCAACCCTAACACCAACATTTTTTCTTCTTTTTCATACGTTCATTTTTTGTGCTTTAGTCTGCAACATGAATGTTTGAAAAAGTTTGTGACCCATTCTATGAGGTAAACTATCCAACCATAGTAGTTGGGTTGCTGTTCATCACATGGATGAACGGCATCCAAGGCATCAGATGTGCCATTACCTGATCATGTCTCGTCGTTAAATGCTTTATTTTGAACAACATTTTTAGGCTTCTCAAATCAATATTGATTAGAGGGTGTCATTAATTTTTTAGTAAACGAATTCTCTGCTTATTGTCTGCAACGAACAGAACGCTATCTATATCGTTAGGAAAGAACAAAATGAATAGTTTACGTAGGGTCACCTAACTTGTCAGCTATTTACAAAACCCACCAAGGTTTGGATTTTTACATTCTAAGTATCTTCTCTATCTGAATGTATTTCAAATCCCGGCCTGTTTTGAGGTGAAAATTGGTGCATTGTCCTTTTCTTGTAAAACAACTCATTTTATATGAATGTATTTCAATGTGTGTTGGATATGGTGCTCATCTACTCCCCTATGGAGCTTAGTGACTGATCTAAGAGAGGTGCTGATAGCCACATTCATTCAAAAAATAGGGCGAAAAACTAGTTTTTGCTTGCCGATGCTTCGTGCTGATTCTATGGTGCCTTACAGTCAAATGCTATGCATCATACGGAAGAACACAAGAACTGCTGTGCAATCGCCAATGCAGCACTACACGAGCTGCGCCTCAGAAATCGCTTCAAGTGGCCAGACTTGTCGGAGCCTTTCGTTCTCAACCTTGGGTTGTAATTGCTGAACAGAGTGACATCTCGTCACTCTCCATTGTAATTCTTTCAATTTGCTGAATATATATATATATATATATATATATATATATATATATATATATATATTAAACCTCCCAAATGGAAACCCTCCATGATTTTTTTTTGGTATTTTTTTCAAAATTGTGACTGTACATATGTGTTCAACATGATTGATTTACTATAAATGGATACTTTGGTCATGAATTTTGGATAAAAAAAATGGTACTTGGCGCCTCAAAAATTTGTGAAAATTATATGCCGTTGATTTTGAAACTTAGAAAAACCTATCCATGCATCGGAAACAAATGCTTCAAGAACTGATTCCTATAAAAACAAGCATATATATAGATCTCATATCTGTATGGATGAAATTTTGAAAAAAACACCAAAAATCTAATAAAATGTCTATAGGGGAGGTTTTTATTTCCCTATATATCTATATATAGGAAAATGATAACCTCCCCAATGGAAAACCCTCACAAATGGATGTTTTATTGGATTTTGGCATTTTTTTCAAAATTTTGATCGTACAGATATGATTTATAGGGATTTTCAGGTTGTTTTTCAAAAATCTGACCCTACGGATGTGTTCTGCAAGATCAATTTACTATGAAATCACAATTGGATCATGTTTTTTTGAGAAAAAAATGATTTTTAAGCATTGAATATTTTTTTTTAAAATTGTAGACCGTTGATTTTTGAATCTTATAAAAACCTAACTTAGTGTTGCAATAAGACGATCCAAAAGTCAATTCCCACAAAATCAAGCATGTAGATTACATCTGTATGGTTAGATTTTAGAAAAAATAGAAACAAGTCAGATTTTAGAAAAAATAGAAACAATATTTCCAAAGCTGGGCAGGCAAGCGGTAGGTACAAAAAAACGTCGGGCACCTACCCCTTACTCTATACATATACCCAATTTATGGAATGTGCAATGGTATGTCACATGGGCCCATGATCCCTTTCCAAAAATATTGGCTCACTTGTCATCATAGAAATTGGGCTGGGTGTGAATTGGGCTGGATCGAGGTCGACCTAACATTATTGGTCGAGTCAAGCTCAGATGTTTATTTGACATTATGAAGATAATAATTTAGCTTTAAAATTTTCTTCATGGTATGGTCTGGTCTATTCTGGTTCCATGTACAGCTTCGCAATTCCCATAACTTTAACTATTTTGAGTTTTATATATATATATATATATATATATATATATATATATATATATATATATATATATATATATATATATAAGAGAGAGAGAGAGAGAGAGAGAGAATGGTGTAACGTCGAACACCCAAAGCATCCAGCAGTCAGACGCTTGTGCATCCTTGATCCCGCATAAGTGGTGCATTTTTTTTGTGCACTTTTAGACCCTTTAGTGGCAGACACACGCACACTATGGTCGACTGTACATACAATCAATCTGGGTTCTCATGGTGCACCCCACAGTTATGTATTTATCTGCAACAGTCAGCCTGTACCTAAAATGCAGTCAAAATCTCTTGATATCATTTGATTTGTCCCAATCTAACCTTGGAGATTTGTTTATCATGGTTGAATTAGTGGCCATCGACCTATAGATTATGCTTTTTAAAATGAAAAAAACATGTTCTTTTGTGTCCAAAAAATTATTGTTTTCTGAAAAAACCTATAAACAGGTCGGATCTGGTGATTCAAAAGCCAGTTTCTGCTAAAAAGAATATGTAGATCACATTCATGGGGTCAGTTTGACAAAAAAGAAGCTTTCTAGGTCATTTGTACATACAAACGATTGTAGCAAATCAGTCTATTAGGGATAAACCCTTGAATTCTGCTTTTTTGATAAAAAATATATTTTTTTATTAATTCAAACAATTCTGGTATCAACTTTTCTACAGCTGGACAAACCTTCTCACATGTTTGAATCTTGCAATCCTTAACACCGATTCTTACTAAACAGACATGTACCTAATAACATGTGTGGCTAAATATAATATGATAGCTTGTAGAGATTAAACTTGGACTTTTTTTTGGGGTTAGGGAGTAACACAATAAATTAATTGTGAAGATCATGCAAAAATAAGGGGCATAGTTATTATCAACTAAGGAGGGCTGAACTGATAGTCAATATGAGCCATAATTGACTTGGTGATTTCTCTGTGCTGTTCATGAAGTTTTGGAAGGCATCAATCAGTAGAATAAAAGTGATGAGTAAACAATTGTGCAAGAGGGAAAACAGAAAAAACAAACAAACAAAGGGCTTGCCAACATACTGTATGTGATAGTCAGAGAGAGGAGTTTGGTGTAACTACCAATATTGTACTATGAAGTGCATTTAAAAAACTGCACATTATTGAAACCGAACTGGGAGACTGTCATTGCTGTGGTGGTTCATAGATGTTGATTGGGTTGAACACTTCATCAGTGCATTGCGGGCTGGAAAGATTTTCTTGGTTGATAAAGTCATGCAAAGGGTCAACTTAATTGAATAGGGCGGGCAACACGAGGAATCTTGATCTCACCATGAAAGAAAACTTGAATCGAGAATATGAGAAATTAACTTTATTTTCTCTTGATTGAAAAGAAGTAGAAGAAGATGGTACATATATAGGTTACAAGAGTTATCTTAACATAAAAATGAATACGTTAGTCCTTGATTACAATAGCCGATCTTGTGTCCTTGATTATCGACCTCATTCTTTGATTATCGATATCATTCCTTAATTATTGATATCATTTCCTTGATTATCGATATCATTTCCTTGATGAAAGTAACCGAATATAATAAGATCAGATTATCGATTTCTTTCCTTGATTATCATCCTTGATATCGGCTGATTTCATCCATTGATTGTAGTAGTCAAGTACTACAGGATAAGGATACTATATACGGTAAATGTACACGATAAGTATTCTTTTACTCCCCCTCAAGTTGGAGCATGAGGATTGAGTATGCCCAACTTGGTTTTGAGATGAAAAAATAATCGGTGCCAAGCACATTTTGAAAAGATCTGCATATTGTGAATGCGTAGGAATGAATTATGTTTGAACTAGGCTGCTTTGAATTTTCTCTCGCACGAGGTGGCAATCAATCTCAATATATTTGGTGCACTCGTGATAGACTGGATTGACGGCAATGTAAAGCACTGCTTGGTTGTCACAATGTAGTGTCATGGGTTAAGAATGATCAATTCTAAAGTCTAACAGTAGATATTTGATCTATGTGAGTTCACAACATGCTAGAGCCATGGATTGATATTCGGCTTTGTCGATGATCATGAAACCGTAGATTATTTTTTAGTCTTCTAAGGAACAAGGTTGTCTCCAATCATGATGCAATAGCCAGATGTGATTCTACGAGTCATTGAGCAAGAAGCCCAATCTGAATCACAGTAACCAATGACTTGAATCTTGATGGTGGATGACATTAGAATCTCTTGTCTTGAGAAACTCTTAATATATCGAAGGACCTTCATGACAACATCCATATAAGGTTGTCGCGACTTGCTACTGAACTGACTTATAATGTTTACCACGATATCTGATCAGTTTATAGTTAGATATAACAGTCGACCCACTTGGCACTTATACGGCCCTAAATCCTCCAACAGATCATTTTCATTATTGAGTTTGATATGTGGTTTCATGAGAAATCGGTTTGGCTTTACCCCCAAGATAACCCATGTCCCGTAGAATATCAAGGGCATATTTTTGGTGGGATAAGAAAATACCACTTTTGGATCTTACAACTTCAATGTCGAGGAAATATTTGAGTTGTCCAAGGTCCTTCAATCAAAATTGCTAATTGATGTGTGACTTAAGTTGCTCTATATATGAAACATCATCTTCTACAATGATAATGTCATTCACATAAACTAAAACAAAAATGTGTACCTCATTAGTAGCTTTGGAAAAAAATAAATAATCAGCTTTAAGTTGTGAGAATCTTTCTTGAAGTAGATAGGCTGATAGCATGGCAAACCAGTTTCTAGAGCATTGTTTGAGTCCGTATAATGACTTGTGCAACTTACAAACTTTACTCTCCCCCTAAACAGAAAAACCTGGTGGTAAGTTCATATACACCTCTTCATCAAGGTTCTCGTGAAGAAAGGCATTGCTGACATCTATTTGATATAGATACCAATTTTTTATTGCTGCAATGGCATCACACAATTACCAACTTAGCAATGGGGGCAAAAGTCTTATTATAGTCTAACCCTTCAATCTAAGTATAGCCCTTTTCCACGAGACGAGTTTCAATGGATTCATCAGAGTGATGCTTAATTTTGTACACCCATTTGCAACCAACGGGGTGTTTTTCTACAGGTAGATCCATAATCGATAAAGTATGGTTCTCTTCCAATGCCCTAATCTATGAAGTCATAGCATCACACCAACATTGAAACTTCATGGCATGGGAAAAAGTTTTGGGTCCTGAGTGTTGAAAAATGACACTTAGAAAAAAATAATGTTCTTTTGAAAAATGATCATAACCTATGACTCAAGATAACTCATGATTCATGTTGTGAACCTTCTCTCTTGTGTCAGTTGAATGTAGTATGGGAGCAATCGTGTAACAACTATAGTCTTTTAGATGTGGTGGTGGTTGACGGATTCTTTCGGATCTTAGGATATTTACTTGAGTGGGTTCAAGGTTTCCATGATTGAGAGGTTAAGGATTTGGATCATGGTGACCATGATTATAGATCTTATTGTTTTGAACACTAATGAGTTCTTGAATCTTATAAGGTTGAGGCTCGAATATGAATATGGGTAGGATGTGTCCTTCCCCTTTATCTGGAATGTTATGATCTTGAAATGAAAGAACATTTTCATAAAACTTTGCATCCCGACTAACAAAGATTTTTTTGTTTCAAGATCATATACATGATAACCGACTTAACCATATGGATGCCCTATGAAAACTCCTTTACATGCTCGATTATCAAATTTATGAGAGTAATATATGTTGTGAGCATTGCACAAACACCCAAAAATATAAAAATGATCATAAATAAGGTTCTTCCCATGAAGTAACTCGTAGGGTGTCTTACCCATTAAAGGTTTGAAATGAATGCGATTAATGATATTTGCAGTTGTTAAAACACATTCTCCCCAAAACTTAATGGGTAAAGAGGCTTGAAATCTCAAGGCTCTTGCAATATTGAGTAAATCTCTATGCTTGCATTCGACCACTTCATTTTGTTAGTGGTTTGCAACTCAGCTATGTTGGTGTTCAACCCCTTTTTTCTTTAAAAAAATTTGCATGTCATTTGAAAAAAATTCAGTTCCATTGTCAGATCTGAAACTTAGAATTTTGCTATTGAATTACTTTTCAACAAGCAAGAAAAAAAAATTATCTGGACTATGGCTTCTGATTAATGCCCTCATGAAATGAACCCATGTAGTTCTGAAATAGTCATCCACTATGGTCAAGAAGTATTGTGCTCTGGATAATGAGGTGGTTGGATATCTACCCTATATGTTACAATGGATTAATTAAAAAGGTTTTGACGAAGAAATAAACCCTCTAGAAAAAGAAAGATGAGTTTGCTTGGCCATATAACAAATATCACAATGATTCTGGGGAACACAACCATGTAATTTATTACCATTTATAAGAGTTTGCAATCTAAAATTCGAAAGATGTCCAAGCCTCAAGTGCTAGATATTAGAATCAAATGATGAACTACTCAAACAAAAATTATCATCGATCTCAAAAACATAGAGTCCACCATATCACTTACCCACTCCAATCTTCTTCTTTGAGAGATGGTCCTAAAAAATACAATGATCATCATAAAAAAAATGTCATATTTCATATCTTAAATTAATTTACTCATAGAAATAAGATTGAATATGAATTCTTGAACAAAAAGAACATTCGAAAGAAGAAAGTTTGGCGCTAATCGGACACTTCCCATGTGAGTCGCATATGTAGAGGATTTGTTTGGTAATTCAATAGGAGAAAAAATGGTGGGTGTTGGAAGCATCAAGTTTCACAAAGAATTTGTAATGTGTTATGTCGTACCCGTGTCTATGAGCTAATTTTTGAACGATATGGAACCAACAAAAGGAGTATCAAGATTACCTGTTAGGTTGACCAGAGGTACTGGTTTAAAATTATCTTAATTTATTGTCGTTGCTATTTGGTCAAGTTGTTCCTTGTTCCTAAGTAAATCGTTGGGAGGTTTGGATGGGACAAGACTTGTTGCCTTCGAAAGACACATAGTTAGCACTATCCTGACTCCATTCATGGGCATTGGAGGGTGTACTAGATCGATTTGGAAACCCACAAAGATAAAAACATTTGGCCTTTATGTGACCAAAGTTTTTCACAATGATCACATAATTTGGACGAATGTGATTTCGTCAATTTCTGCTTGGATCCATGTTGATATGAGTATTGGATCCACTTGTGATTGCTATCATTAGTTTTTGATTAGTCGTGACCCTAAGATCACGCTGCCTTTCTTTCTGCACTAGTACTGCGAAAGCTTTGGATATATTTGGCAATGGTGTCATCAAGAGCAATTGGCTCCTTATGGCACTGTAGCTTTCATTTGATCTTATTAGGAATAGCATTAGTCTTTACAGGCTCTGTTGCTTATGAATTGTCTCCATCGCTCTGCATGTACACAACATACTGGTCATGTATGTCGATGGCTCATCCCATAGGCCTTTCATTTTTATATAGTAAGTTGCCAGAGAGATTTGCATCTGCTTGAGATTTATGATCTCTTGCTGAATCTGATATATATGCAGGGCATTCGATTGAGAGAATCAGTCATGAAGTTTGACCCATACTTTGGCAGCAGTTTCAACATAGATGACACTTGAGGACAAATCTGGATGCAACGAGTTGAGGAGCCATGACAGGATCATATTGTTGCATCATTCCCAGGCAACAACAAATTCGATGGGAGAAGTTGGTTTTTTTATGAATCTATTTATGAATCCAAACTTGTTTTTTGCAGAGTGTCATAGTCATAGTACGACACCATTTGGTATAGTTATCGCCGGTTAATGGTTGTGATACTAGCGATATGTCAAGGCTGTCTGAGTGATGGAGAAAAAATAGGCTCTCAATTTCTTTAGAATTCTGGCTTGATGCACTTTCATTTCCGCTATCCATCATGTTAGAACATCACCTGAGTGCTCTGATACCATGAAAGAAAACTTGAATCAAGAATATAAGAAATTAACTTTATTTTCTCTTGATTGAAAAGAAGTAGAAGAAGACCATACATATATAGGTTACAAGAGTTATCTGAACGTATAAATGAATATGTTAGTCCTTGATTACAATAACCATATCCTCAGCTGATCATGTGTCCTTGATTATCAATATCATTTCCTTGATGATAGTAACCGAATATAACAAGATTCTTGATTACAATAACCGTATGCCCAGCTGATCATGTGTCCTTGATTATCAATATCATTTCCTTGATGATAATAACCGAATATAACAAGATCAGATTATCGATCTATTACCTTGATTATCGGCCTTGATATTGGCTGATTTCATCACTTGATTGTAATAGTCAAGTACGGCAGGGTAAGGATACTATACACGGAAAGTATTCTTTTACACCAGGAATCAAGAATTTCCAAGACTTCAAATTTTCATGACTGGTGGGAACACTAAGGGCCATTTGAATGCACAAAGGCACTCATCCACAGAATGAGAGCTTCCCACTGGGTGTCCCACGTTTCCAAGACATGTGGGCTGAGACGATGGGGCTGTTTTGTCCCAAAATGGTCTGACTCTTGTATCCCAGGACATGGGCGGGAAGCCCATGTTTTGAGATGCCAAACTTTACATAGGATAACTGGGAACACCCAAATTTTTGGAACATCCCTAGCCATTTTCATTGCCACTGGGAGATCAGAATTCTAAAAGTATTGGCCTTCTTGTAATAATACTGATGTCACAAGAAACAAAGAATTCCAGGATTTTCAAATTCCCTATGAGTGGTGAAAATGCTAGATAACAAAGAAATTAAGAGGGGGCTTATGAAGGTGCTGAAAAGAAAGGCACCAGATCAAACCCCACTGGAGCACGGGTGTGACTATAGCTTTCAGAGGTGGGCCACATAAGGCAAGGTGGTCATGGGGCCCACTTGGGATTTTCCTCGGTGCCGTCATCCAAAAAAAATTATGGATTTCAATTATGAATTCTTGGCAATTTTCAATGACTCAAGAAGATTTCTCATGTTGTGATTCCAGGTCAAAAAGGCCTCCAAATGCAACATTAGGTAGGCATGCCAAATTTAAGGTTACGGTAGGATCATCTTTCCTAGAGGTCACCACTCACAAGTGATATGTACCATTTGAACTTAATTAAAATGTGATATCAGTGAATCATGTCTAAAATTGAGAGTGACCCTGATAAGTAGGTTGGATACGGGTCAGATCCACGTCTGTCTGGGTCTGAACTGTCGATGGGGACTCTTTAGGAATGCATGTTCTGTTTGTTCAATCAAGTATAGTCTAGGATGGTTTACATAATTGGAAGTCATTCCTGATCATGTTCTGATCTTGTAAATTCATGTTTTTCCATTAAACCAAACAATGTACATATGAAATGAGGGAGGTAGCGGTCAGATACGGAACCACATTACACCAAAAATAATCAGGCCAAGGTCCAACTAGTGCTTGCATCCGACTGATCTAACCAAATAGTCTTGTCAAACCCGCTGGAGGGGCTAGGCCTGGCCTTATCATTGGAACTTCTGCCACATTCTGCTGGGTTACTTTGCATTTGAAGTTCAACATGACTTGGACTTTGTCCAGATTTTATGAATCCATATATTCATATCTGATCCCATATCCGATGCAGGCCCATATCCATGTTTTGTTGGGATCTACTTGATGGTGGATCACCAAATCCGGATGAAATATACTATGCTTGTACCTAGAGAACCAAGAGTTACTGGATAAGCTGCAATAGTTAAATGTTGCTAGACATTTAACACTAAATCATGTTTGTATTAATATTTTTATATCAAATAAATAAATAAATAAAGACATGCAAATATGTATATGTTTAAAACCCAAATAATCCCAATCATAAACTAACGTAGGACTGATCTTGGGTTAACCAAACATAGAAAAATTTATGTATTTCAAACACATTTTCGTTTTGAATAAGTTTTTTTTGTGGCCAATGAGAAAGGTGAGAGTGATTTAAGGAGATATTTTTGTGTGTAGAGAGAGAGAGAGTTATATATGGTAACTCGAGTTTTTGAAAATTATAAGATGCCATGCAAGTAAGACTTTTTTTTTGGACAACTATATAAAGAAGGAAAAACAAATTTTTAATGATGTCATAAAACATGGAAAGGCTATCAATTTAGAAAAAAGTATTTTTTTTAGAGTAATTTAAAACACTTTATTGAGAAATTAAATTTAGATATGACAATGACAAAATCGTCAAAAGTGAATTGTAGGACAAACCCTCAAAGAGAGTGATAAGATGAGAAATCACATTAAAAATCAGTCAAGAGCCTTCACCAGAGAGTAAAAAGGACCTAGCTTCTTATCTCCAAAACATTAAATATCAAGATTGGGCCAAACCATCTTAGCAGTAAAGTAAACATCTGCCTGAATCGACAGTTTCATCTCTTTTTCCGAAACAAGAGATTATTCCTTTCCTCCAAAACATGCCACCAAGCCGATATCATCAACCACTTTCAAATCTTCCTCCATTTTTTTGAATATGTCTAATAGATTCCGATCCAAATATCAGTTACCTAAAGCGAGAGGATTGATCCACCATCAGAATTATATTAGGCCAAGCCTTCTTAAAAATCCATTGAAAAATTGGAGCAAAACCAAAATAGGCCAAGCCGATATTGATCCGTGTTGATTCTTCCAACCAAGAGGTTTCAAGCGAAAAAACGAGCATGAGGTGATGACCCTGCTCCCCACACAACCTCCTTTGGCCACAAATCCGCACAGGCCATCATGCACGCCTCATAGCAAGAGGCCACAGTAAATGTCCCTGAATTGGTGATAGACCATTTAAGTTGAGCACAAGTCTCATCCCTATATAAAAAACCAAAGGCTTTCACCAAGTCTTTCCATAGTTGTGACTCTAGAGTTTAGAGGCTCATTGTGTCACGAAATAACATGGATCTTAATGCACTTTGGAATGCATCTCATGGGTCAAGAATACAATGTAGTTAAGCACATATTTACAATAAAAATACACCTGGAACTTAAAACTTAAAAATAAACAATTTTATTAAGGATAAAATTTAAATAATATAAAAAAATAAAAAATTATAAAAAAACATCACTACAAAACATTCATATACTCAAAACCTAAGAACTACCCATCACACTCACTTCCACAAAGTCAGACACCTACCCTTTACATAGAGAATAAAATAAAGTACATATATAATATTATATACATATCTTAACACTCCATCCTCAAACTTATAGTCACTTACCGTAGGTTTGCAATTACAAAAAAAAAAACATTACATAAGATATCAACATGTTCCTCATAATACAAATTCTTGAAGGGGCTTATAGAGCTTCCTTGATATGCTTGAATTGTCTTTAGAATTATCAATGCCTCCAATATTTTGAGAACTTGTAAAGAGAGCAAAACTAGAGCAATCTAATAAAAAATAACTATATATTATGGAGAGAAGATGGTCAATCATACAAACATACAACATATAAAGGATATTTAATAAGTCAAATTAATATTTTTTAAAATCATTTAAAGTAAAAATTAATTTTGAGAAATTTCAAACGTGATATATAGTCATTTATCACTTTAATCATTCATGAAAATCATGCACACATACATCTATTATAAAAGGCACATTAATGCATAACAGTCATGGATTTTCATCATTATTAATAATATGAAAAAATAACTCATAAAGGAGTATAAATAATAAATCATCTTTACACAGTAGAAGACATAAATAATCATAGATCAATTAGAAACGATATTTAAACCTACAACTAATGCATATATAAATGGATCATGCAATAATTTAGAACCAATGAAAAAGCCACTTGAGGAACAAATACTAATAACAATAAACAATCTTTTAAGAACACATGTTTGAAAATAAGCCAAAAAAAAGGATC
The DNA here is from genome assembly GCF_984573655.1 of Nuphar pumila. NCBI lineage: Eukaryota > Viridiplantae > Streptophyta > Magnoliopsida > Nymphaeales > Nymphaeaceae > Nuphar > Nuphar pumila. The sequence goes on from NC_143251.1 coordinate 97,534,480, forward strand.
TCAATAAGGATCCACACAAACACAATAGGAGTGCACAAGCATTAGTTTTACCAAAAAGTAATACAAGGTGAGATTGATCTCAAGCGCAATTAGATGCACACAATAGCCACTATGGGCATACTAATGAAATGCTTAGAAAAGCATGTAAGAATTACAAAAAAAAAGTGCAAAAGCACGTACAAATCTAAGAGTAGACAATATAAATGCATAAAGGCATAATATAAGCACAAAAGTGCAAATGCACAAGTCCACTATGGGACAATACAAAGAGCCAATGAAGGGCAACACAAACAACTAAAAATATATTCTTTATTGAATATATTCTTGAAAATGCATAAACTTATGCAAATTATGCAAGGCAATCAATTATGGAACAACTCATGCAACTAAAATACAAAATGCATGAAAATATTTCAACAACCATTTCTTATAAAAGAGCAAATGAGTTTAGAAAAAAATATGAAGAGATTAAAAATCTCATGCATCATATTGAATGAATTTCAGAAATTAAAATACTAGTTTAACCATCATAAGCAATCACCTCACTAGACCTCCTATCCTGAAAAATCAAGTGTATCAACGACTAGAACAATAACATAAACATAAAACCACCAAAGGGCCAAAGACAAACTCAAAGGTGTGTATAAAACATCTCTTGTCTGCATATAATGTCACTCAAACAAGTATATCAGCGACTAGAAGAAGAACATAATCATAATCTCAATAATGAGCTAAAATCACACACGAAAGTGTGAATAAACATCTCTTGTCTACATATAATAACACTAAAAAAAACAAGTGTATCAACGACTAGAGCAAGAGTATAATCACAATGCCAATGATGGGTTAAAAACACACAAAAAAAAGTGTGAACAAACATCTTTTGTCTACATATAATGACACTTACATAAGATGCATAATAAGGAGAAGACACTCGAGGTATGAAAGCTTGCAATAGAAATACACTAATGTTATTAATAAGAATATTAATTTTAACCATCTTTTGAAACACTATGGTTTAAAAAATAGATAGTCATCATAGACAAACAGAGTTATAAACATCCATAATAACAATAATAATACAACAAATGAGTGATAAAACACACTCTAATCCAAAGATCAAACAACTGTCAGTTAAAGTCAAACCATAAGTTGACAATCTAAACATATATAAAATGAGGTACACACAACTCATCCCAATAAACATCTCTGAATCAACAAAAGTATATATAGATTCAGAGGTCAATCAACTATCAATCAAATCCAATACTGGTGTCAACATGATACTTATAAACTTTGATAATTGCAGATTGATAAAATGATTTGAGGTGCACACATAACTCACCTCAACAACTAACTTGAAATACCAACAATAATGAGTTTAGAGTTCAATCAACCATCAATCAGACTCAAGACAAGTGATAGCACATCACTCATAGCCCTTAGGAATCTAGATTGATAAGATGACATGAGGTACACATATAACTCACCTCAATGGCTAACCCTAACCCAACAACAAGACCAAGAGAGATGATGCATTATATAAAATTCTATGATAGACAAAATTAATGCCATAAGAAGGCAATAAATACTTACAAAAATCAATTTCCAAATAGTTGAGTTCATGGCAAATTATTGATTTGAAAAAACAAGTTTCAAATCAAATTCAATAAAGATAGATGAAAACTTTAGCATGAATAAAGTGCAATCATATGCATAACAATATGTCAATTGATGCAATTATATGAAATACATGATGACCATTCTTCATAATTTTGAGCAAGCAAGAAATCAACAAGGATCATGCTTAATTTAAGTAATCAACACAGAGAATATAAAAGTTTTAGATTATCTTTCATAAATTCGCCATTGTAGGGACACATAGGGGTGACAATCGGGTCAGATTGGCAAGTCAACCCGACGGATTGGCGGGTCAGCATACCTCAACCCGAACCCGACCCATTTATTAAACGGGTTGGCTGTGGCAAACACGAACCCGACCCGTTTATTAAACGGGTAACCCGACATGACCCACCAACCCGTTTAATAAATGGGTTGGGTCAGGTAAATGGGTTGGCGGATTAGCGGGCAGGTTGGTAGGCGGGTTGACCTGCCCGCCTAACCCGTTTATTAAACGGGTCAGCCGAGTTGGCATACCCCTAACACGAACCCAACCCGTTTAATAAATGGGTAGGTGGGTCAAACCGTTTATTAAACATGTTAGTTTAAGCCCAACCCGAACCCGCCTAAGAGGCGGGTTGGCGGGTCGTGTTAGGTTTTGCCACCCCTAGGGACACGTGCACAAAGGCACAAGGATTCAATAACAGGAGACAAGAATAATAGTTTTAATAAGCTTAATCTAAATCATAAGTCTACTATGAGACAATGAAGAAATATATGTAGAGATTCATGAAGATCTTTTATATAGATGTTCAATACATAATTTTCTCTAATCACAAACTCACATGTCATATAAGAAATCTTGCAACAAGTATAAAATCTCTAAGAATCATGATATAAAATATCAAAGAAAGAAACCACTAAGAGTTGCAAGAGGGCACAAGTACCCAAGTCAATAAAGCATCAATGGACAAAATATATAAAGTCACTTAAGACTCAACAATAAGCATTTTTAAAAATAACTTTTAACATGGAAGAAAACAAGGTTTCTCAAAGTTCACCAAATCAACAAAGTGGACACTTAAAGAGTTCTACCAAAGCATTAAAAGAACATATACAAGCCACAAGATGGGCTCACACACTAAATTGAGTGGTTAACACAGTAAAATAATATTTTATCGTTGATAGGATAAAAAAAAGTATCCACCAAAGCTCCAAATAGACAAACACAACAAGTGTCTAAAGACACACTAAAGCAAAAAACATAAAGAACATGTAATCATAATTTTAAAATCCTTAAGAAATCACATATTTACTTAGTATATAATTTTTAATATGTTTTGTTAAAACTAAAGTACTAGCATACTCAAAATATACTTTGAAACAACATGCTCATGCAAGAGCCAACAAAGCAATAATATATTTAAAATAAAGCTTTAATTTTAATTAATTTAAAAAATATGTCTAAATTTTTAACATAACATACAAAAAATAATTTTTGAAATTTTACCATAGACACTTTACCAAATATAGAACTCATACAACAATGTGAGATCATCTAGTCCAAGTTATTCATTAATTAAGATTTTTCTTTAGAAGACACAAACAAGATACCAAGACTAAGATGTCAGGCTCTGATGCCATGTCATGAAATGACGTAGATTCCAATATACTCTAAAATGTGTCCCATGAGCTAAGAATACAATATAGTTAAACACACATTCACAGTAGAAATACTCATAAAATACAAGACTTTAAAATAAATATTTTCATTAAGAATGAAATTTAAATAATAAAAAAATATAAAAAATATAAAAAATTACAAAAGAACCTCACTACAAAACACTCGTACACTCAAAACCTAAGAAACTACCCATCACACTCACTTCTATAAAGGCACACACACACACCCTTTATATAGAGAATAAGAAAGAGAAGAGAGGGATTCAAAGGAGAGAAAGGGGAACCAATCTAACCATTGGACTAGGTCCAACGATTAATTTGACTAGTTATTGGAGCCTTAGATGCACTTTAGCATAATGGGGAATCGCCCCAAATTGAAGAAGGCCAAGTGAATCAATCAGAGTTTCTTTCTCAAGCTTTCATTAATGCTTAAAGATGATTGGAAATCTGGTACACTACAATATAAAGAAATTCGTATAGAGTTTCATTTGGGAAGTGCTGACCATTGCCTTGTATGAGGTGCACCTCATGAAGACACTATATTTCTCCTTCTTTCACATGGATCCAAAGTGGGTGTGTACCAGCTTGGATGCCGGAGATAGGAACACCCAAAAACATGTCCAAACAGTAGAGGAAGGTATGAACAAATTCGGTTCAAAAAGAAACCACTAAGAGTTGAAAGAGGGCACAAGTACCCAAGTCAATAAATCATTAATGGACAAAACACATAAAGCCACTTAAGACTCAACAATAAGAATTTTTAAAACTAAGTTTTAACAAGAAAGAAAACATGATTTTCCAAAGTTGTTCATGAAATCAACAAAGTGGACACTCAAAGAGTTCTACCAAAGCATCAATCGAACATATACAAGCCACAAAATGGGCTCACACACTAAATCGAGTGGTTAACACAGTAAAATAATATTTTATCGTTGATAGGATAAAATAAAAGTATCCACCAAAGCTCCAAATAGATAAACACAACAAGTGTCTAAGGACACACTAAAGCAAAAAACATAAAAAACATGTAATCATAATTTTAAAATTCTTAAGAAATCACATATTTACTTAGTATATAATTTTTAATATGTTTTGTTAAAACTAAAGTACTAGCATACTCAAAATATACTTTGAAACAACATGCTCATGCAAGATCCAACAAAACAATAATATATTTTCAATAAATCTTTAATTTTAATTAATTTAAAAAATATGTCTATTTTTTTAACATAACATACCAAAAACAATTTTTAAAATTTTACCATAGACACTTTACCAAATATAAAACTCATACAGGAATGTGAGATCATCTGGTAAGTCATTCATCAATTAAGAGTTTTCTTTAGAAGACACAAACAAGATACCAAGACCAAGATGTCAGGCTCTGATACTATGTTACGAAATGACATGGATCCCAATATACTCTGAAATGTGTCTTATGGGCTAAGAATATAATGTAGTTAAATGATAATGGGGACTTATGTTTGATTGTATTTATGTTAATTTTCTTATTGTTAGATTTTGAGAGGGTATCGTATGAGAATTTTGATTCTTATCCTGTTTTTAAAAACTTTTTTTAAGCACTTAGGTTCAGTGATGAAGGAACCTAACTTGCTAGAGTGAGCGAGGGTTATGATATGGTGACCCGGATTCTGATAGAGTTGTGAGTTTATTATTTGGGAGAAACTTGTTAAACCCTAAATGGGGACTTTTTAAAATTAAATTCAATTCAATTTAAATTCATAGTTTGATTTATTTTATATGTGGAATGTATGTTGTGTTGTGTATATTAAATATGTAATGTGCTCTGGGTCCTTAGGATATCTTTTCGTAATGTTTTAAAATTATTTATTTGTCTTAAAAAAAAAATCACAAAATTTTTTAGCGTTAGTTTGGGGTCGTTACAGCTAGAATCCAATTATTGGTGAATGATCTCCAAAGGAAAGACTCCTGAGGTGGTGTTGGTTGCTAATTGCTTGGAGAACCGTTTAGATAGAAAGAAATGATAGAACATTCAAAGAAAATTTCAAGAGTTGGGATTATGTGAGAGCTTCGACCGAGGTGCATATTCAAATGGCTGGACTCAGATCTCATTTAGATTGACCTCCCAAGATTTGGAAAAGGATGTGGTATCATTTTCTGTAAATTTTCTGCCTTCTTTTTTGCATTAGGGTGACATCTCGTCCCCTAGAAATGTATTGCTAAAATCTGTTTCAATACCAATGATATTACTGTTTTCTCTAAAAAAAAAGACAAATCACTGTTTAGAACAAAATAAATAGCTCGCAAAGCGCCACCTAACTTATCAGCTATTTACAAAAAATTGTTCGACATTTTATTATCACATCCAACTGCCTGATTTATCTGAATGTATTTTAAATCCCTCCCTTAGGTGTAAAATAACATTTTTGTCCTTTCCTTGTAAAACAACTCATTTTACTTCAACTTATGGTCTTTTCTTAAACAGATCAATAGTGAGGGCATTTTAAGCACTTTGTTTGTCAAAACGAAGGTCAATTGAAAGATTTTCAGTACCAAGCGTATCTTTGAAATATAAATTACACAAGCAGGCGATTAAATGTAATGACTGAAATGTTAGGTTGACTGAAATGTTAGGTTGCTTTTTGTAGGCTACTCTTCTCCTTTTCCTTAAACCATACACTGACCATAAGTTGATAACCATTCTAGAATACTCAAAAGTGGAGCACTAATAAATCCTTCACATGTCTTGCTCCATTTTCCTATTCATATGAAATGACATTTAAGTACTGGTCAGGTGATGCATGACAATCTGACTTTCTTGTGTCTCCATGGACATGATCAGCTAACTGTGATCTATAATTGTTATTGACAAAATGACTGACATCAATGTTTCACTTGTACTATATTGAACAGTCTTTGGGTCCTAGCAGAGCAATTATTGATGGACAAAAGTTAGTAGTGGTGACCATATTAAAAGATCCAATCATTCATGTTTTTGTCAAATTAGCAATTCCTCATTAGTTGTATTTCTTTGTTGTGTCACTACAACTTTTGTTTAAGGCCTTCAATTGTTAAGTTTCACATTTATTGGCAGAAAAACCAGCTTATACTGCTACATTTTTAAAGTTCTACCTTCTTAAATTTATAACCGCGCCATCTGAATTCTCTAATTTCCTATATTTTCTCAAGTCATTTAGTGGTTAGATGCCTCTTAAGCCTATTCAACAATCAATTATTCACACATTTGTATATAGAGTTTTTTAAGTTATCTTATACAGTGATTGTATTAGTGGCAATTTCCCAACAATAATGTCTAATTAGAAACTTAAAATCTTTAACTCAAAAAGGGTATTGGATTCAGCATTAGTCATGATTGTTTTGTGATTCATGAGGTGAGCATCTAATAATACTTCTGATTTGTTATAGGTAAGGACACAACTTCAAATGGAGGATCTTGCTGATGTGCATGAGTAATCACAGGTGTTTGTTTCTACTCTATTTTCCTGTAAACCTGACTGAACACCATATGTGCATGAAAATTTCTAGGTATCAATTAAAAAGGATTCCCAGTTAGGCCGTCCTATAAAGATTAGACCTATAGCTCAATAGTACACTAGACTCATCTGGGTGTTATCCAGGTGCAGCTGGTCAATGCACTATTAGGAAACTATTAATGGATTGGGATAATCAATTGTTATAGGGCATTAATAACAAAATTAAGTTTGATGTGACTTGACAAGACAGAAACAGTATATTTCTTCAATATGATGTGTGGAACCCGCTCAATGAATTGTGTTTATGAGAGTTAATGAGTGGACAACAATTTTCCAAACTCACTGATCAGATTGTCTTGTCTAGAACGCAATTCATGTCTTATAAATTTATTTTCCCCTTGAATTTGTAATCCGCATTCGACCTGTCATGCTTTTTTTAAGTAGAACATTAGTCCTAGTCTCCACTAGCGCTGTCAATGAGCTGCTTGACCGAAGTAGGCTCATTTAGGACCAGATCAGAGCCCTGCAAGACCTTGTCACAGAGAGAGAGAGAGAGAGAGAGAGATTTATGGATACCCCATGATCCCTTTCCTAAAATACTAGACGTGGAACGTGGGGGGAAATGGGCTTAGCTCAAAATTCGAGGTTGGATCTAGATTCGTTTTTACTGCGCCTTATGATGAAGTTCTCCACCGAAGGGATCACTAAGCCGTTGTGAAACCCACTAATGAAAGGCGCCCGTGCACCGGTGGGAGTCGAACCTGGAACAAAGGGGACAGCATGCACCTTCTCCCTAGGCTCGCTACCACTCAGGTGACCCTACCAAGTGTCATGAGCATTGGAATTCTGGTTAAAATTTCGTACATGATTTTTATTGAATTTGTACCTTTGTTTTATTTACCATGGAGAGACCGCCTTTATGGTTGGAGGTACCGAGAGGCGTCATTTTGACCATGGGCCTGAGACCAAGTGTCTGCAGTACTGTCACCCTACCCACAGCCACAGGGGATAGTTTTCTATTTTAGGTCTTGCGACAAAGAACACGCACCCTAATATCAACTCTCATTTCCTTCTTCAACTTGAAAGCCTAGAGCCAACTCACCTAGCCACATGTGTGAAGCCCTTGTGGCCGGTTAGACCTTGGTGCCCTTGTTGAATCCAAATTCACTACTGCGCTAAAGAGATTAAAAATATTGAACCACTACATAAGTTCTCAGATTCACTGATGAACTCTCCATACCCAAATGAACTATTTATTAATCAAAATCTGACTAAATGGATCCAGTTTGGTAGCATATTAACCATGCCCAAGTGAAAAGGAAAGCTTTCACTTATATACAGTAGTGTTTGATGATACATGGGACGAAGCGTCACCGTTTGATCATGTAATTTATCATTTTTTTGTTTGTGCGCTCACGAGATTTGGCAGCTGTCTTGACTGTGCTAAATCTCTGAGCAAAAAAATGGCAATTAGTGGAGGTTTAAAACTGCCACTAATTGCCATTTTTTTGAAAAAAAAAGAATGCACAACATTATGCCGCACATTTGACCGAGTTTGAAGTTAAACCTGTTCTAACATGCTAATTTTCTTTATATATATATTATTTATTTATTTATTTATTTATAGAAGTCAATCTATAAATAAATAGGATATGTGTAGTGCAGAGCTCTACTGAGTGAAAAATGCATCGAATGTAGGAACGCACAGTATGTGTTTCCTTGATCGGTGACGTGCGATGGTAGCACCACATGCGATAGACATCGGTATTGTCATTAGTGCATTGTTGTGTGACGGTATAGACGTGGAGTGTTGTTCGGTTAAGCAGTGCCAGCAGATCTGATGATGTTGCCTTTCGGGATTTGGTTAAGGACCTCTTGGCTTGCAAGAGTGTCCTACGCATAGCGGTTGGACGCACGAGAGTGCGTGTGGGTTAGGGCTAATTCCTCCAAAAATCACCTTAGGTGATTCCAATCGAGTATGGTGACTCGGGGCTAGGCAAGTGAATGCCTAGGCACCGGCGAATGAGTAAGGGTGGTGCTCTTTGCTATGGTGTTCAATCATCAACTAGTCTTCGGACTGGGGCCGCAAGATCTTGTTTCTTCAGTGATGAGGTTTTGCTTTATTGTGCACATGAAGCTGCAATACGCTTCATGACGCGCAAGGCTAAGACAAAGTTTATGCTTCTTACGAAAGTGATAGCTGGTATGAGATTTTGTAAACACCCCGATCTGGGACCTCAGGAGTCCGAGTTCGGTTGGTATTACTTCCCAGAGGGAAGAGTGCAAAGCTTACACAGTGAAAACATGGCTAAAAAAAAAAACTTTTTATTTCATTCTCATAAATCAACTTTTTCCTTACAATTGTTCATCATTCATAATAAAATAAAGCAAATACATTTTATTCAATGGCAAGGAAAGTAAAAGATACCAATGCTCTGCTGAAGAAGAAGAAGTGGCTCACGAGTGAATGAGCTAATGCCTGGAACCTACAGTTGTAATTAAACAAAAATGGGGGTGAGTCTACAACCCAGTAAGAAATAATTATAAGTAAATAAACAACAATTTACAATTGTAGTGGGCTCTAAGCCCCTAGTCTTATTTTAATTCTCGATACACCACACATGTTTGTATATTTTAATTTCCCCCATTATCATTCTCAAATACTCTCTTTCACACAACTATCACTAGGCTGGCTATACCGGTAATAGCCATCTATGGGCGTAGCAACCCTGTAGAACACCCTAATTCTACATGCTGGCCAGACAATGAACCATACACTCCCAGTGGTCCCCAGACCACTAGGCACTGCAGTGAACCACCACGGGGACCCCACCGGTAGCTAGCCGGGAGGTCAAGCTCTCAATCTCGGCATGGTTCATGCTACATCCTAACATGATGGTTATCAACCATCCATGATCCTCTAGAGTCCCAAACCAGTGTGAGTGAAATCCTAAGTCATAACTAGGTTCACACATTGAACAAACTCTCACTTATAAAGTTCACTCGTTCCCTCACGAGTGGTGTCATAAATAATCACAACAATCTCATTCTTAATCTCATGATGACGTTAGGACTCACACCGCTCTCACTTAGCATGCAATGATGTAGTGTCTCTACATCATTAAATCACCGGCGGCCCACTCTCCATGGTGGCTGCACTCTAGCCGCGAACCAGGTAGCCCTTGCCACAGGTCGCCACTTCCGGGATTTAAGGGGTCATGCATGCTGATCTCAACAATGTCCATTCATACAACATGAATAGACTAAAAGGGACTCTAATCCAAATATATCTCATCATAATGCATGATATAAATCAATGATCTAGACATGCAATCTCAATAAATTTTTTTTTCATCATGCATGACTTACCAAACTAACTTGCATAGCACATATGTATAAAATTTTAACTCATACTGTCAAGCATGAAATTTATGCATGTCATGGTCTCTCAAAAACTATCATGCTTAAATAAAAACAAATAACAAACAACGTAACCGTGTTTATTTACATCTAAGATTACTTATAACATCCCTTACCTCAAGTGCTGATTCTGTGCTCTATCCGAAATCGAGCCTCACGAAGCTCTAACACTAGGATCTGGTCATTAAGGTAATATACTTTAATCAGTTCACAAACTTCTTACTAAAATTACCAAAATACCCTTCCCGAATCTTATTAAAGAAACCACGGTTTTTACATTTCTGGTTTGACTGAATTTCATAGACTATTGGATTCCCCTCTTCAATACGAATCCAACGCACCAAACCTCACTCGATTCTGAGTTCGGAGTGCGAAGATATGCCCATTTTACTGAAATGGATCTCACGGATCCAAATGGATCCCTTAGTACATTTCGGATTCGGGCCACTCCGAAACTATTTTCAGATCCAATCCTGATCTGGATCCAAACCCTGTCTATTTGGATTCAGATCCTTCTCATAACTGAATCCAAAATTGCTGACTAGATCTAGAAAGTCTGATTTGGTCTGAACCGGTTTGACCCGAACCGGTTCACCCAACAGATTTGGGTATGAACCGGGTCACCCAACTGGATTGGGTCTGAACTGGTTCGACCCGAACCGGTTCACCCAACTGGTTCGGTCTGAACTGGTTCGACCAGAACCGGTCCCTCAAACCGGTTTGGGTCTGAACCGGTTCGACCCGAACCGGTTCACCCCACTGGTTCGGGTCTGAACCGGTTTGACCCGAACCGGTCCATCAAACCGGTTTGGGTATGAACCGGTTCCACCCGAACCGGTTCACCCCACTGGTTTGGGTTTGAACCGGTTCGACCCGAACCGGTCCATCAAACCGGTTTGGGTCTGAACCGGTTCGATCCAAACCGGTTCACCCCAAACACATTTTTTTTTTTTAAAAAGAAGGGCTCGGTCTGGGCGCGACCCAGATCGGTGGGCTCGGTCTGGGTCGCCCCCAGACCAACCCGGTTCGGTCCGGATACCCGGACCGAACCGGTCCTCCCTCTTAAAAAAACCGAAAGGGGCAGAGCCCCCTTTTCGGTTACAGGGAGGGGCGGCCACCGGCCGACCCTCCCCCCGAATACCTGGGGGCATCGGCCGGCGGCTGGTGCCGGCCGCCCCCAACGTAGGGAGATCGGCCACCGGCATCGGCCGGCTAGCCGATCCCCTCTCTCTCTCTCCCACCCACTCTCTGTTTCAGTTTTTTTTTTTTTTTCTGAAACTCACCGGCAGCCATGGCTGCCGGCCCTCTGTGCTTCCAACTGAAAAGAAAAACGAAGAAGGAGATGGAGGGGAAGGCGAAGACTCACCTCGCCGCCGTCGCTGCTGCCGGTAAGTCCTTCTCTCTCTCTCTCTCCCCCTTCACTCTCTGTCTCTCTCCCTCTGCCGCTCGTTTGGTGCGGTGGAGGGAGGCTGCGTGAGGGTTTTTATAACCCTCACACAGGGTGAGGATAACCCTCACCCTCCGCGGATTTTGGGGGTGAGGCTTATCCTTCCCCCTCCGTTACGCGGTTTCCCTTTTGGGGAAACCGCAGTTTCCAATTTTTTTTTTTTTAAATTTTTAATGTCTATCCCCTCCGGCGACTTTGCCGGAGGGGGTTTTACAATTCTACCCCCCTTAAAAGAAGATTCGTCCCGAATCTTACCTGGAAGCAAATGTGGAAATTGTTCGCGGATATCAGATTCACGCTCCCACGTAGCCTCCTTATTGCTGTGATGGCTCCATCTGATTAAAACCAAAGATAACTCCTTGTTTCTGAGCTTTTTCACTTTCGTGTCCAGGATCTCGATGGGCTTTTCTCTCATACTCAGATCATCTTGCAAATCTAATACAGTCTCGACTGTATCCAATATATGGGAGGGATCTGGCACGTACTTCCGTAACATGGAGACATGGAATACGTTGTGAATTCGAGATAAAGAAGGTGGTAGAGCTAACCAGTATGCTGCCTAACCAACCCTCGCAAGTATCTCAAAAGGTCCAATATATCTGGGGTTCAACTTTCCTCTTCGACCAAAACGCATTACTCCCTTAAACGGAGATATCTTTAAAAACACGTGATCGCCTTGCTCAAATTTCAACTCACGACGTCTTTTATCCGCATAACTCTTCTGTCGACTTTGTGCTGTGAGAAGACGTTCTCGAATGAATCTCACTTGATCTGCCATTCGTTGAACCATCTCTGGTCCTATAAACTCTTTTCTCCGACTTCATCCCAACACAATGGTGTTCGACATCGTCGACCATACAATGCCTCAAATGGAGCCATGCCTATACTTGCTTGAAAGTTGTTGTTGTAGGCAAACTCCATTAATGGCAAAATATCATTCCACGAGTCGCTATACTCCAAACTACATGCCCGGAGCATGTCCTTAAGGGTCTGAATGGTTCGCTCTGACTGACCATCTGACTGAGGGTGAAAAGTTGTACTCATTTTTAACTGCGTCCCCATAGCTTCTTGAAAACTTTGCCAAAATTGCGATGTGAACTTCGAGTCTCTATCTGAAACAATTGAATCTGGTACTCCATGAAGTCTCACAATTTCTCTAATAAACAATTGAGCCAGTTGGTCACACGAGTGAGTTGTCTTACAAACTAAAAAGTGAGCTGACTTAGTTAGCCTGTCGACAATCACCCATACTGAATCCATCCCATTCTTCGTCTTAGGAAGCCCCGAAACGAAGTCCATTGATATATCCGCCCACTTCCATTCGGGTATGGGGAGTGGTTGCAAAAGACCACCTGGTCTTTGGTGCTCAATCTTTACCTGCTGACATACTAGACATTTGCTAACAAACTCAGCAATGTCTCTCTTCATATCATTCCACCAAAACGTATCTTTCAGATCTCGATACATTTTGGTGCTACCGGGATGGATGGCATATCTAGAATGATGTGCCTCTTCCATCAACAGATTTCTAAGTTGATCATCTTTGGGAATGCAAACTCTTTGACAAAATCTAAGAAGTCCTTGATCATCAATATTGAATTCTGATTCTATATTTTTTTGAGATCTTCTTTCTTACTTGCATAAATTCTGGGTCTAAGAGTTGCTTTTCCTTAATTTGATCCCACAATTCTGACTTCAATGTGGTTTGTACAAATAATAATCGACCTGGTAAGCATTGAGCTTCTGCCTTCTGATGAGCCACCGAAGAAAATAACTCCCAGTCTGCAAGTCTAGCTAGAGCTCCTGCCTTTCTGCTAAGAGCATCAGCGACAACATTCGCTTTACCCGGATGATACTTTAACTCGAAATCATAGTCTTTCAGAAATTCCAACCATCTCCTTTGCCTCAAATTCAAATCTTTCTGAGAAAACAGATACTTAAGGCTTTGATGGTCGGTAAAGATCTCAAATTGCTTGCCATAGAGGTAGTGCCTCCATATCTTAAGGGCAAAAACTACTGCTGCTAACTCCAGATCATGCGTCGGATAGTTGACTTCATGTGTTTTGAGCTAACGAGATGCATAAGCTATCACTTTTTCGTGTTGCATCAGAACACAACCCAATCCTTTGTGAGAGGCATCACTATAAATAGTGAAACCTCCAGATCCAGAAGGTAAGACCAACACTGGAGCAGTGGTCAAACGCTTCTTTATCTCCTGAAAACTTTGCTCTCATTTCTCATTCCACTCGAACTTTACATCTTTCTTTGTGAGTTTCGTCATAGGAGCCGCCAACAACGAGAATCCTTCAACGAATCTCCGATAGTACCCAGCTAATCCCAAAAAGCTGCGAATCTCAGTAGGATTCTTGGGTCTTGACCAATTGGTGACTACTTCAATCTTTGCAGGGTCTACCATAATCCCATCTTTAGAAACAATGTGTCCAAGGAATGACACTTGTTCTAACCAAAAAGCACACTTAGAGAATTTGGCATAGAGCTTATGTTCTATAAGTGTCTGCAGGACAATCTTCAGATGCTCTTCATGTTGCTTCTTCGAGGTAGAGTATATGAGGATGTCATCAACGAATACCACAACAAACTTGTCCAAATAGGGTCTGAAAACTCTATTCATCATGTCCATGAAGGCAGCTGACGCGTTGGTCAGACCAAACGGCATGACCATAAATTCATAATGGCCATATCTTGATCTGAATGCTGTCTTGGCCACATCTTCCTTCTTAATTCTCAATTGATGATAACCTGATCTCAAATCCAACTTCGAGAAGCATTCTGCTCCTTGCAGTTGATCGAACAAATCATCGATTCTCGGCAAAGGGTATTTATTCTTTATGGTTACTGCATTCAATTGACGATAGTCTATACACATACGCAGTGATCCGTCCTTCTTCTTCACGAACAAAATTGGAGCACCCCAAGGAGATACTGAAGGTCGAATAAATCCTTTCTCCAATAACTCCTGTATTTGCTCCTTGAGTTCCTTGAGTTCCGCAGGGCCCATCCGATAGGGAGCCTTCGAAATGGGTGTTGTTCCCGGAACTAGATCGATTTGGAACTCAGTCTCCCGATCAGGAGGGAGACCTGGAAGATCTTCTGGAAAGACATCATCATATTCACGGACTATTTCTACATCTGATATTGAGAGATCTTCTTTCTCTTCGGTTTTCATGTACGCCAAGAATACCATGCATCCTTTTTTAATATATATATTGGCCTTCAAACACGATATGACAGCTGGCTTATGTAACTTTCTAACACCCTGGTATGTGAAAGTTGGAGTATGGGGTATCTGAAAGCTGACACACTTTCTTCTACAATCGATAGTGACATGATGGTCCGACAACCAATCCATGCCTAGAACAACATCTAGATCCTTGAAGTCGAGTTGCAACAAATTCACAGGCAACTCTCGATCTTCAATTATCACAACGCAATTAGGATACACCGTATCCACAATAGTGGTTTCTCCTATAGAGGTCTCTATTAAGTAAGAAACACTCAATCGAGAAGGTGTCACTGGCAACCGCTTTCTAAAAGTTGAAATGGTAAAACTATGTGTAGCTATATTAAATTAATCGCGTAATAGGCTTCTTATTTGATTCATTTATACTCGTATAAAAATTCTATCACATATTAACGATTACGCCACTCAGTTGCTTAAAAATGTCTTATTTTATTGCTCATCCAAGTACACATAAATAAAATATTACTAAGCAAACAAGAAGAACACAAAGCAAAGTAATAGATAATCGAACTAGACTAAATAAAGCTAAGTATCCCTAAATTCATCGTCATGTTCCTCTTCGATCTATCTGAAGCTTGGTTCTCTTCTTGAACTCTTTTGCATTGATTGAAGGTGGGTCGGAGGAGACGTATTCAAGTCATATTGTGTCTATGGTCTGAATTATTCATCTCCTATTTTCTTCAGCAATAAACTCCTCGATCAGATTTATAATTCCTCAATTGGTTACACTCATGGCAGTCACCTAAATGGCTCAGAACATATGTTGTGCCCTTGCACTAGTCATACAAAACCCTCCCTGAAACGCAAAGTTTGCGCTAAGGGATGCTCTCCTTGTAACTCCTTATCGAGCCATCATCTAATCTCTCATCATCTGACCACGTACTGATCAAGATCTCTTACTGTGGGATTGGTGAGTCTCACGCTCATAGGACTATGACTATTGCCCGAAAGTAGTGTCAATGTAGTCATGTCGATACGTATCTCTTCTCCTAGATATGATGTAAATTGATGACGATCGTGGTGTAAGATCTATAACTATTTACGACATGTTTGTCATGACTTAGGTAGTCATTACCATTGCAGTGATGAACACCTTTCTCCCTCTGACGGAAGGCTCAGCAAGGTCTTTAGCCCTTGGGTCTTCGTGGTTTCCTCATTCGCTAGCTATTCCTAATTACACAATAATTTAATCACTAACGTGTATTATACAAGCAGAGACTTACATCTTGTCATTGAGTCTTATTACGAATGATGAACAGTTTTTCTGTGTAAACCTGGCTCTGATACCACTTTGTAAACACCCCGATCTGGGACCTCAGGAGTCCGAGTTCGGTTGGTATTACTTCCCAGAGGGAAGAGTGCAAAGCTTACACAGTGAAAATGTGGCTAAAAAAAAAAATTTATTTCATTCTCATAAATCAACTTTTTCCTTACAATTGTTCATCATTCATAATAAAATAAAGCAAATACATTTTATTCAATGACAAGGAAAGTAAAAGATACCAATGCTCTGCTGAAGAAGAAGAAGTGGCTCACGAGTGAATGAGCTAATGCCTGGAACCTACAGTTGTAATTAAACAAAAATGGGGGTGAGTCTACAACCCAGTAAGAAATAATTATAAGTAAATAAACAATAATTTACAAGTGTAGTGGGCTCTAAGCCCCTAGTTTTATTTTAATTCTCGATACACCACACATGTTTGTATATTTTAATTTCTCCCATTATCATTCTCAAATACTCTCTTTCACACAACTATCACTAGGCTGGCTATACCGGTAATAGTCATCTATGGGCGTAGCAACCCTGTAGAACACCCCAATTCTACATGTTGGCCAGACAATGAACCATACACTCCCAGTGGTCCCCAGACCACCAGGCACTGCGGTGAACCACCACGGGGACCCCACCGGTAGCTAGCCGGGAGGTCAAGCTCTCAATCTCGACATGGTTCATGCTACATCCTAACATGATGGTTATCAACCATCCATAATCCTCTAGAGTCCCAAACCAGTGTGAGTGAAATCCTAAGTCATAACTAGGTTCACACATTGAACAAACTCTCACTTATAAAGTTCACTCGTTCCCTCACGAGTGGTGTCATGAATAATCACAACAATCTCATTCTTAATCTCATGATGACGTTAGGACTCACACCGCTCTCACTTAGCATGCAATGATGTAGTGTCTCCACATCATTAAATCGCTGGCGTCCCACTCTCCATGGTGGCTGCACTCTAGCCGCGAACCAGGTAGCCCTTGCCACAGGTCGCCACTTCCGAGATTTAAGGGGTCATGCATGTTGATCTCAACAATGTTCATTCATACAACATGAATAGACTAAAAGGGACTGTAATCCAAATATATCTCATCACAATGCATGATATAAATCAATGATCTAGACATGCAATCTCAATAAAATTTCTTTTCATCATGCATGACTTACCAAACTAACTTGCATAGCACATATGTATAAAATTTTAACTTATACTGTCAAGCATGAAATTTATGCATGTCATGGTCTCTCAAAAACTATCATGCCTAAATAAACACAAATAACAAACAACGTAACAGTGTTTATTTACATCTAAGATTACTTATAACATCCCTTACGTCAAGTGCTGATTCTGTGCTCTCTCTGAAATTGAGCCTCACGAAGCTCTAACACTAGAATCTGGTCATTAAGGTAATATACTTTAATCAGTTCACAAACTTCTTACTAAAATTACCAAAATACCCTTCTCGAATCTTATTAAAGAAACCACGGTTTCTACATTTCTGGTTTAACTAAATTTCACAAACTATTGGATTCCCCTCTTCAATACGAATCCAACGCACCAAACCTCACTCGATTCCAAGTTTGGAGTGCGAAGATATGCCCGTTTTACTGAAATGGATCTCACGGATCCAAATGGATCCCTTAGTACATTTCGGATTCGGGCCACTCCGAAACTATTTTCAGATCCAATCCTGATCTGGATCCAAACCCTGTCTGTTTGGATTTAGATCCTTCTCATAACTGGATCCAAAATTGCTGACTAGATCCAGAAAGTCTGATTGGGTCTAAACCGGTTTGACCCGAACCGGTTCACCCAACAGATTTGGGTATGAACCGGGTCACCCAACTGGATTGGGTCTGAACCGGTTCGACCCGAACCGGTTCACCCAACTGGTTCGGTCTGAACCGGTTCGACCAGAACCGGTCCCTCAAACCGGTTTGGGTCTGAACCGGTTCGACCCGAACCGGTTCACCCCACTGGTTCGGGTCTGAACCGGTTTGACCCGAACCGGTCCATCAAACCGGTTTGGGTCTGAACCGGTTCGACCCGAACCGGTTCACCCCAAACACATTTTTTTTTTTTTAAAAAGAAGGGCTCGGTCTGGGCGCGACCCAGACCGGTGGGCTCGGTCTGGGTCGCCCCCAGACCGACCCGGTTCGGTCCGGATGCCCGGACCGAACCGGTCCTCCCTCTTAAAAAAATCGAAAGGGGCAAAGCCCCCTTTTCGGTTACAGGGAGGGGCGGCCTCCGGCCGACCCTCCCCCCGAATACCTGGGGGCATCGGCCGGCGGCCAGTGCCGTCCGCCCCCAACGCAAGGAGATCGGCCACCGGCGTCGGCCGGCTGGCCGATCCCCTCTCTCTCTCTCCCACCCACTCTGTTTCAATTTTTTTTTTTTCTGAAACTCGCCGGCAGCCATGGCTGCCGGCCCTCTGTGCTTCCAACCGAAAAGAAAAATGAAGAAGGAGATGGGGAGGAAGGCGAAGACTCACCTCGCCGCCGTCGCTGCGGTCGCTGCCGCCGGTAAGTCCTTCTCTCTTTCTCTCTCGCTCCCCCTTCACTCTCTGTCTCTCTCCCTCTGTCGCTCGTTTGGTGCGGTGGAAGGAGGCTGCGTGAGGGTTTTTATAACCCTCACGCAGGGTGAGGATAACCCTCACCCTCCGCGGATTTTGGGGGGTGAGGCTTATCCTCCCCCCTCCGTTACGCGGTTTCCTTTTTGGGGAAACCACAGTTTCCAAATTTTTTTTATTTTAAATTTTTAATGTCTATCCCCTCCGGCGACTTTGCCGGAGGGGGTTTTACAGATTTCTATGCATTAAGCGGCATGGACTACATAGAATACGCATTTGGAAATGCACTTGATCAGCTTTCACTAGGCAGCTGTGCACGAGTTAGTGCGCAGGGCCAATAAAAATGATTCAGCATATGAAAACGTGTAGGTACGTAACATTTGGTCGTTAGGCTGGACAACATGGTGCATCGCGGGTTTGTGAAGCATCCTATGCCCATGACAGAGCAATAAAAAGGCTTACGACAGTAAGGAAGGACTATCGCGCTACATTGGCTTATTGAAAAAAGTAAGCCCGTGACAATAATAGTGAGTGTCTTAAACACTGGATGTGCATCGAACGTGTGTCTGGTGTTGGATTTGACTGCCACTAATGTGCTTGGTGAAAAAAAAGGACTTAAAAAAAAAAAACTCACTGATGATCTGCACCCCGTCAGCCGCGTCTGAGTGGACGATTTGCTCATCCACTGTTACGGGCTTCTCTCTCTTAATAATGTGATAGCTTACCACACAGGTGGTATCCCATGTAAGCGGGGTCCCGTGCCAAGCTGAAGGCCCATGGGGCTTAAGACATGTCTGGTAGGGGTCGGACTAACCCCGAGCTTGCCTTTCAAAAAAAAAAATAATGTGATAGCTTGTGGAGATAGAACTTGTACATTTTTGTCTATGCTCAGGGAGTAATAAATAAATTAATTATGAAGATCATGCAAAAACAGGAGCAGGATAAACCGAAAGTCAATGTGAATAATATAGTGCTTGGTGCTTTTTCTATGCCATCATGAAGTTTTTGAAGGCATCAAACAGTAGAATAAACAATTTGTCATGACATGCAATTGATATAATTGCGCGACAGTGAAATTAAATAGGAAAAACGAAGGGGTTTGGTAGCATATAGCATGTGATAGTCAAGAGATAGGGTAGGTGCAAACTACTAATATTTTTCTATTAAGTGCAATTTTCAATAGCTACACATCATTGATCGTAAACTCATCGTTGTCATTATTGTAATAGTCCATACATGGTGATTGGAATGAATATTTTTGCGAGTGCATTGAGGGCTACAGAGATTTCCTTGGTTGGTGAAGTCCTGTATCACAATGTTATGGAAGGACCCCATATGTAACACGAGTTCGACAAGCATGTTTGAATTTTTTTTAAAAAGTAAGATAGGGTCACATGGAATTTTTTTAATATTTTAATCAATAAAAAATTATTTTTTGATTTTATACATATATATATATATATATTATTGAAATATTTTTAAAAAGTAATTAGAAATTATTTATAATATTAAATTAATGTTTGTATGTGTCATAACGTGTACCAATGGCAATCCCTATATGGCGTGTCATTGTGACATAGGTGAAGTCTAGCAAGGGGTTATCTAGCCGATTAGGTCAGCCTAGAAGGGGGAATGTTGTTCTCACCAGGAATCAAGAATTTCCAGGATTTTGCAACCCGAGACTACTAACTAGTAAAACCTGGTTTTCTGGAGAGATCGTTGTCACTGAGAAATAGGAATTCTAAGAACTTTGGCATTATTGTGTATTGATGACACCAAAAATCAAGAATTCAGGGATTTTCAAATTTTCCCATTGACTATTGGACGCACTAGCTAATGAGTAAACCAGGACTGAATTGGTTGGAATTAGAAAGGTTGGGAAATTATGGATTTCAAAACTGAGTTCTTGGCAACCCCAATAGCTCACAAAGATTTTTCATGTTCGGTTCCGGGTCAAAATTTTGTAATCTTGGGTTCCGGTCCCACTTTCATTTTAGCCTGTATATCATACTTCTCTTTTTTCTTATGAATCCAAAGAGGTTTTCATAATATGGTTGTTGGTAGGGATGGCAGTGGACAGGGGCGGGTGCCGGGTACAAGCTCTCCACCGCTGCCCCCTTTCAAAATTTTGCCCTCCATCTCCGGTCCATTTTCCATTTCATATCCTCCATCCCCATCCCAAATGAGGCAAGTTTGGATGGATTCCCGTTTTCCCCCGGTACAAGATTTAAATGGTCATTCTTTAGAACTCTTAGAGAAAGGAAAGAGGAGAGAAAGGGGGGGCCATTTTTAAGGTTAGGAATTAGGATCTTAGGGTTGAAAAAATATATATAATTTAAATGTTATTTTATAATAAAATAAGGGTATATTAGTAATTTCATTAATAAGAATTTAGGATGGGGCGGGGCAAGACTAAGTACATCCTCACTTTCATCCATGCACAGGTTTTGATTTTCACCTCCATCTCGGATCCATTCCCCGTTTCATGTTGTAATGTTCCTAAAAAATTCAACCATTTGAATTTTTTTAAAACCTAAAATTTTGAGAAAATTTAAAAATTTTCATTTGTTATAAAGTTTTATGACTCTCAACAGTAATGTGTCAACGAGTTTATCTAGGATCACGTCATTCCAAATACTAGACGGTCTACCTAACCACTTTCAAATCTGCTTTAACCCATTTATCTAGGATCACGAGTTTATCTAGGATCATGTTTCAACCCATTTAAAACCGCTTTCAAATCCAACAATTTCTCTCTTAAGTATTTTATCGAACACTTAGTGTGCGACACAATTCTCAAGGCAAAGACTAAATTTTAAAAAAATTTAACATGCTAAAAAGAATTAATTTAACTATTATAATAACATGTTTATTAAACTAATTAATTAGAATCTTACATAATCATCTAATTAGAAATGTCAAAAACCTAATTCGCTAATTTGATACTACGCAACATGCTTAGACTAACATAATGCTAAAACATGCTACATTACGGCAAATCAATCATTCTACAAGTTTAGTTAAGGGATCCTACCTTGGTAGATCTAATATATATATATATATATGTGTGTGTGTGTGTGTGTGTGTGTGGTGAAACTTGAAAAACTGAGGGGTTTCGCTAAATCCGCAACGAATCACCTCTTTGGCAATTCATCGAATACTTAATGTGTGCGTGCAACATCAATAGAAAACAACAAAAATGTATTCAGCCGAGGCAAACCAAGGTGGTGCCAAAAAATATCTCTGCAAGCAAAACAACTCATAACGAAGATCGAGTAGGGCGATTTTCTAGAAATTGACCCAAACAACGACAACAAAATGGTCGAGTATTCTCTACAGTCTGCACACAAATCCAGGTTCTCCAAAGGCTATTACACATTTTTTGAGGCATGATTCTCAAAGAGGAATTGATTTTCTTAGAGAAATCGATCCACAAAAAGGGAAAATGGAAGAAGAATAAGGTGGTGATGATGGAGATGATGCTAATGGTGGTGGCTGAGCGGGAGAAATAGCATTGATCTGTTGTACATGATTCTCAAGGTTGAGAATAAGGCATGAATCTCAAGAAAATCTCTTTTAGGAAAAATCAGCAAGAAGAAAAACCAAAGAAAAGAGGAAAAAGGTGAAGAAGAAGGAGATGAGGGAGAAAGGAACTTACCTAGGCGCCAATCGAGTTGTGGGTGGCTCCAATCCCCAAAAATCTGATGGCATGAATCCCAATGTGGTCAGCTAGGGTGAGAAGGAGAAGAAGATAGGTTTTTCTTCTCAAAACCAAAGGAAATAGGGCAAAACTAGGGGTGTCAACCTTTAGAGATTGAAAAGAAGGGAAATCAAGGAGGTTGGGTGCCCTAGAGGGCCCCACATGACCTCTCTTTGCACCTTTGTGCACCTATTCCAAAACAGATCCAAATCAGATTCAGTTTGCATCTATTTTGCCCCAAAATCCTAAATTGAGTTATGTAATGAACTAAATACTAAAATAAAAATTGTAAATCTCATCTCCATGCATATTATTTAAAAATCCACATAGAATAAATAAAATTCTTTATAACCATTAAAAAACCTAGTTTGGGTTAACCCATTGGGCCCAAACTAATATGGACTATGGGTCCATGTAAAAATCTAATTCTTTTACTAAATAAAATCCTATCTTTTGCTAAAAAAAATACTATCTAATATTTAAATAAATTACATTTAAATAAATTATGTTTAAATAAATTATGTTTAAATAAATTATTGTTTTAGAATTTCTTTAATTACTAATTTATTAGATTAAAATATCTACTTAAATGGTTTTTGACCAAAATACCCTTTTGATAAAATTTTGTTCATAAGCTACTAAAATATATCTAGTTAAGCTCAAAACACTTTGGAAACACGTTGATAAGTTAAAGACACACTTAAAAATATAGTTTTAATTATAAATTAACTATGTTTAATAGTTAATTACCTGAAATAATTTAAAAAATACCCATTATACCATTATTAGCTAGAAATGAGTAAATGAACACGAAATTCATCCAAAAGTGAGATTTAAAAGTAGAAACAAATTTCTAACTTGAGGATAAAATGCTTACTTTATTTATTTATAATCCTCAAAAATTATAGGTTTTACACATGTCCTCCATTCTCACCCCAAACGCCTAGTCGTTGGTAATTCATGAGGGATTCTAAGTGCCCCATGATCAGTGTTATAAAAAACATGCCTTGAGGCGCAAAAGGTGTGCCTCGCCTTGAGGCACGACTCTTTGTGCCTCAAGGCACAAAAAAAAATTACTTTACAACAAGATTTTTGAGACATAATCAACAAAGTTTTTGTAGGTTAATCTCATATATTTTCCAGTTATTTCAGTTATGTAATAAGTTTCTTAGTATATTACTATATTTTAACTTTTGTTGGTTAATTTCGTATATTTTTCAGTTATTTTAGTCATGTAATTAGTTTCTTAATATATTTTAACTTTTGTTGGTTAATCTCATATATTTTTCAGTTATGTAATCAATTTTTTAGTTACTTTTATATGTTAATCTCATATTTTTTAGAATAATCTCATATATTTAAACTTTTATAGGTTAATCTCATATATTTTTCAGTTATTTCAGTTATGTAATCAGTTTCTTAGTATATTTTAACTTTTGTTGGTTAATCTCATATATTTTCCAGTTATGTAATCATTTTTTTTAGTTACTTTTATATGTTAATCTCATATTTTTTAGAATAATCTCATATATTTTAACTTTTGTAGGTTAATCTTATATATTTTCCAGTTATTTCAGTTATGTAATCAGTTTCTTAGTATATTTTAACTTTTTTTTGTTAATCTCATACATTTTTCAATTATGTAATCAGTTTTTTAGTTACTTTTATATGTTAATCTCATATTTTTTAGAATAATCTCATATATTTTAACTTTTGTTGGTTAATCTCATATACTTTTATATGTAATCACTACAAGAAATCTGTGGATTAGCGACGGTCGTAATCCATCGCTAATCCGTTGTTGTACAGTTTAGCGACGGGTTAGCAACGGATTAGCATCGGATAACTTTCATCACAATTTCCTAATCACTAATTAGCAACATAAAATATCCATCGCAAATTTGCAATGAATTGGCGAATGCCATAATTCATCGCAAGGCCATCGTTAATCCATAGAGAATTAGTTTTGCGACAAATATGAATCCGTCGCTATTGTAGCGACAAAATTTTGATGGATTACAATCCATCGTAAAACATCAGTCAATTCAGTTTTGCGACAGATAAATATCCGTCTCTAATCTGTCACTAAATTGGAGGCTGATACTAATTAGCGATAGATATTATCCATCGCAAAAAATAAAAAAAAGTAAAAAAAAAATAAAAAAATAAAAAAAATTGTTTGAAATATAAATATCGAGAAAAAATTTCTCGTTATACAATTTATATATCCTGTGTATAAAAAATAAAGTACACATAAAAATACATATACAAAGCAGCTGAAATAATTTATCGATCCACTATAATCCTTGCCAAGTTCTAATTATTTATAAGTAAACATTTACACAGATTTCTTCTAAAACAACAAGAAGGTACAATAAATTCAACACATGAATCTAATTATTGCCAAGATTTTGTGCATCATCTTCTTCATTGTCTCGATCTGCCCCTTCATCCATGCCTCCATCAGCTCCTCTACACTGATTATCTCCAGCATTCTACAAGAGAAAAGAAAGGTTATTATTGATAAACAAAATATAATGAAATAAATTATATGCAATGCACCTAATCTAAGGCAATCAAAGTAACATGAATGAATTACACATAGACTAGCCAACAATAAAGCGAAGAACATTAACAAAATTCAGATATGTGTTCTAAGGCTGACAGAAAAAAAATTATAGTGATTCAATCATGCAGATATGTGTTCTAAGGTTGTCAAAAAAATATCGTAGTGATTCAAGCATGCATATATATATATATATATATATATATATATATATATATATATATGTGCTATAAGGCTGTAAAATAAATGTCTTCTGTATCACAATCATGCTTATATGTGTTCTAATATTGTCAAAAAACTCTCACAGTGATTCAATTATGCATATATGTGTTCTACGGTTGTCAAAAAACTTTTATAGTGATTCAAGCATGCATATATATGTTCTAAGGCAGTCAAACAATTTCATAGTAATGAAATCATGCATATATATGTGTATTAAGGTTGTCAAAAAACTTTCATAGTGATTCAATCATGCATGTATATGTTTTTTATTAAATTGTCAAAAAGGCTTTCATAGTGATTTAATCATGCATATATGTGTTATAAGGCAGTCAAAAAACTTTCATAGTGATGGAATCATGCTTATATGTATTCTAATGTTGTCAAAAAACTTTCATAGTGATTCAATCATGCATATATGTATTATAAGGCAGTAAAAAACTTTCATAGTGATGAAATCATGCTTATATGTCTTCTAATGTTGTAAAAAAACTCTCATAGTGCTTCAAGTATGCATATTTGTGTTCTAAGGTTGTCAAAAACTTCATAGTGGTAAAATCATGCTTATATGTGTTCTAATGTTGTCAAAAAACTCTCGTAGTGATTCAATCATGCATATATGTGTTCAAAGGTTGTCAAAAAACTTTCATAGTGATTCAATCATGCATATATGTGTTATAAGGCAGTAAAAAAACTTTCATATTGATGGAATCATGCTTATATGTGTTCTAATGTTGTCAAAAAACTTTCATAGTGATTCAATCATGCATATATGTGTCATAAGCCACTCAAAAACTTTCATAGTGATGAAATCATACTTATATGTGTTCTAATGTCAAAAAACTCTCATAGTACTTCAAGCATACATATATATGTTATAAGGCAGTCAAAAACTTTCATAGTGATGAAATCATGCTTATATGTGTTCTATTGTTGTCAAAAAACTCTCATATTGCTTCAATCAAGCATATATGTGTTCTAATGTTGTCAAAAAACTTTCATAGTAATTCAATCATGCATGTATATATTATAAGACAATAAAAAACTTTCATAGTGATGAAATCATGCTTATATATGTTCTATTGTTGTCAAAAAACTCTCATAGTGCTTCAATCAAGCATATATGTGTTCAAATGTTGTCAAAAAGCTTTCATAGTGATGAAATCATGCATATATGTGTTATAAGGCAGTCAAAAACTTTCATAGTGATGAAATCATGTTCATATATGATGAAATCATACATATACTAGCTTGAAATCTATCGACATGAAACAAATGACATGAAACTTTCATACCTGACAGGCACCTGCAGACGAAGTTTCGCTGTCCCGAAAAAAGCTGCACAACTCATTACGAACAACGTCAGAAATTGTTTCATGTAAAAAGTCATGCATTGTGTCCTTAACAAGCTGGCGGACACCATCCCAAGAATTAGCTGGGTCAATTGGACGCTTGGAGTTGATGCTGGCGGGAGAACTCTGAGAGCCCTGACTGGAGGAGGCAATGACTGGTGAGGTGTTCATATTACTCCCAAACCCTAACACATGACCCTTTTTGAGTTCACCGGTTGCAGTCACCCATGCTGTAGGATCAAAAGGCGGATGCTGAGTAGAGTCATCGTCATATCGCTCTACCATCTGTTGCTCGTACGACTCCTATAAAGTAATGATTACAATATGGATTAATAATTAAGAATTACATTGTTCATGGTAACTTGTATATTACAATGTTTATTAATACAATAAATACATACCGTTGTCGTTCTCACCTTCTCCGATATGAACTTTTTCGTGCTCTTACGTTTATGTGTTTCAACAAACACATCCTTGTAAGGCACAATGCCTCCTTTTTCTCCTTTCTGCGAGGTTAAATGATAAAAAAATCATTTAAAAGGTATGCAACGATACTTATAAATTTAACAATATATATATTGATGAGTTACCATTTTCTTCAGGTAGCTCCTAAAAGTTCTAGATCCACCTGTGTGTAGATGGGCATCAGGCATCTTCACTCGGTTTTGTATAGCTTTTGTTGAGCTGTTTCAAAATTCATGTCCCACCCACTTGTCGCACATTGCATCTCAAAAATCTAACCTGATAGTAGGAGGGTCATAGCCCTTCCACTATAGTGGATCATCTATCTCACCATATGCTTTTATTGCTGCAATCATCATATTGTGCATCATGTCTGCAAATCGACTGACAGCCACTTTCTGCTACACCCGCCTCACGTCCTGCTCTTCCATCGCAGTCGCAAAGCGATTCGAAGCCTACACATAATTTCAGAAAGTTAGTAGATATGAATATAACAAAAAGTTAAATATGAAATACATTAGCTATGCTAAATGATTGTATACCATGAATGAGGACCACAATCTGTCCAACACCTCCTTCGGGTACTCTTTCTATTGAGCGATCGATCTTGGTAGATGTTGAGCTAGTGACCGCCTAATCTCTCGTATTACTTCTTGTGGCTCAAACCTCGCACTGCACATGAATTGGTATACATTAACTATCGATATACACTATTTATAAGATAAGTATTGGATAAGTGAAAATGAAATACTTACAATCGATTATCAATATACACTATTTGAATGAGTCATCGTGTGTCAGACTGAGAAGACCCTGCTTTCAGCATTTTCTCATGACGTGTATGAATAGCTGGTGTAGGTGGGTCATGTGCAAGCGAAACATCATCTATAGAAAAATGAGTTAAAAATTCACACAATACACATTTATACTAATCAAGTATACAATTAGTTAAAATGATATACCTATCGAAGCAGCTCGTGAAGATGAAGGCTGAGACTGGCTACCACTGGGTGCTCGACCACTGTAACCTCTATGAACCAGATTCTAACAAATAAAAAATTTATTTGGATCAGTTACACAACTTTATATATTCATGGATACATAATCAAATAAAAAATAACTTCATGCAATACATTCAAATATTGTAGTACATTCAAATCATTGCAATACATTCAAATCATTCACATCAAACATTGCAATACATTAAAACATAAGATGTGGCATCACTTGCTAATCATGGATAACTTATCCTTAACTTGCAATAAAATTGGATCAGTTGCACAACTCTAAAAGATTGCAATACATTCATACATAAGGTATGTATTATAAGATGTATTTCACTAGCTCGAGTATGCTTTCTCATCACTTGTTTGACATTCATATTCTTCTTCTTCCTCCTCTTCTTATTCTTCTTCATTGGGCGTCTATCCACTTGGTATATCATTTAGATCACATTCTTCTGTACGTGTGTCATCGGATAATGAAGATATGACATGCATACCATGTGTGACATCATAACTATAAAAGAAGTCATACATATCATCTGATTGATAGTAATCCCCTTCTTCAGCAATCTTATCTTCCTGTAACTGATTATCGTGCACCACATCCACCCGTGCGTCAAAATTGTTCTAAAATTCTTCATCATAAAGCATCCAATTCTGATAACCACTCACAAAACTCTTCCTGTATAGGTGATGTCTAATGCCATGAGGTTCTATAAATTGATTGTTCTTACACATCATGTATGAGCACCTGATTTGACCTGTGGGATCTACTGTACTGACACTTGCCATTGCAAATTCAATAAAACTGTCAACATCATCCATATATTCAAGTGATACCTCATTGTCAACTATTCTACGATACATTCATTCATGGTTTGCAGTCATTTTGGGAGACATATATTACGGATACTATCCTAACCAGTTAAAAGAGAATCATAAGAATGTTATGATGAAAAAAATATCTAATTTATTATGCATTCATGGTGGATGTAATGATTTGATATATATATATATATATATATATATATATATATATATATATATATCACACACACACACACATACACACACACATATATACATATATATATATATATATATATATATATATATATATATATATATATATATATATATATATATATATATGATATCATTTAATCACAAGAACTATGATGCATGCATTGATAACTTAATATTTTCATGTGCAAAATCATTCATTTGAAGCATGATTGAAGCATTGATAACTTATCATTCATTTTCGTATGCAAACTCATTCGTAACACGATATATTTATTTAAAGCATGTTTTCATGACACAATTTCACATGGAAGGTATAATCAAATTGAAAATAACTTCATGCAAGCATGAATATAGTCACATTAAACATTGAAATACATTCAAATCATTCATATCAAAACAATGTCAAACATGTACTTGCAACAAACGCACTCCAATATTCCGCTAACTACTACCATGACTAGCATGAAATCCGAACTTCAAAAATAAGAGCACTTTTATTTTCATACATTAAAATCATGCTCAGCATGATCTCCAAACTCCATCAAAGCAGTCCTAGATATCCACAACTAAATGAGTATGTGAACAGAAAAGTGTTGCATCCAAGAAAATAAATAACCTGTGATGCACCTGCATCACTTACTCACCATGAGTATTTACCCAATTTGTATGCCATTGTCTTTGCATTTTTTCTTATTTCTTTTTGCATTGCATTTTTAGCTGCATGCAATGCTTAGCACTAAGTATCACACAATTAGCTCAGCTACGCATTTGCAAAGCACATTTATATACGATCGCGGGTCGGCTGTCGAGCGAGGCTACTAAAAAAGGAGGACGACAAGGTCACCAGTGTGGGTCAGTTGTCAGGCCGAGCCCAGCCCCAACATCGACCGAGAGGGAAGTGGGCTCAGTTACCTGGTCAAGCCCGACCCCATCGGAACACACACACACAAAGAGAGAGAGAGAGAGAGAGAGAGAGAGAGAGAGAGAGAGAGAGAGGAGCAAGGAGGGCCCAAAGGAGAGGGGGAGGGGCGGCACGGGGCCACCTGCCAGACCCTTCCCGCACACAGAGAGAGGGAGGAAGGCGCGACAGAGGGACTGTTGACCTCATATCGGCCCTCCAATAACCAACAGAAGAGGGAGGGTGCCACAGGGGCCATTGGTCCCCTGCCGGCTATCCGACAAACCACAATAGAGAGGGGGGGGGGTTGGGGGGCGTCGGCCACCTGCCGGCCCTCTAACGGGCACAGAGGGAGCGGGAGGGTGCGGCAGGGGGGCGTTGGCCTCCTGCTGACCTCTCAGCGACATAAGAGAGGGAGAGGTAGGGTGCCACAAGAGGTCGTTGGCCTCCTGCCGACCTCCCGATGAGCCCAAAGAGATAGGGGAGTGAGGGAGGGTGCGGCAGGGGACGTGGGCCTTCCGTCGGCCTCCCGACGAGCCAACAGAAAAAAGGGGAGAATAGGGAGGGCACGATAGGGGCCATCGGTCTCCTGCCGGCCTCCCATCGAGACAACAGAGAGAGGGAAGAGAGGGAGAAGAACCAGGAGATGGGGGAGAGGAGGAGAAGGGAGAGGCGCGACAGGGAGCCGACGGCATCCTGCCGGCCTTCCGGCAACAAAAGAAGAAGAAGAGAAGAGGAGAAAGAGTGTACCTGGGAGGGGATGGGCGTCGGTCGGTATGGCCGGAGAGGGAGGCGGTCGCTGGAAGGGGGAGAAGGGAAGGGAGGAGGTCGCCAGAGAGGGAGGCGGTCGTCGGAAGGGGAAGAAGGGAGGGCGAGCAACGGGTGAATGAAACAGAAAGGGAAAAGAAAGGGGGCTCACATTAGAGTTTTACGGGAATTTTAACTACGGATTAGCGACGACTAAATTCTGTCGCAAACGCCATCGCAAATTTGCGACCGAGTAGTGACGAAAAAATAGTGTCGCTCATTCGTCGTGAAGTAGCGACGGAGTGTAAGACAAAATTCTTTCGTCGCTAATCCGTCGTAAATTTGCGGTGGCCTTTGCGATGGAATTTTTTCGTCATAAATTCCGCAACTAATTCCAATTTTAAGGATGGATAGTTTTCTCTCGCTAATCCGTCGCAACTTTGTGACGAATTATTTCTGTCGCTAAATAACGTTTTTCGTGTAGTGTATATTTTCCAATTATGTAATCAGTTTCTTGGTATATTTTATCTTTTGTTGGTTAATCTCATATATTTTCCAGTTATGTAATCATTTTTTTTAGTTACTTTCATATGTTAATCTCATATTTTTTAGAATAATCTCATATGTTTTAACTTTTGTAGGTTAATCTTATATATTTTCCAGTTATTTGAGTTATGTAATCAGTTTCTTAGTATATTTTAGCTTTTTTTTTGGTTAATCTCGTATATTTTTCAGTTATATAATCAGTTTTTAGTTACTTTTATATGTTAATCTCATATATTTTAGTACTTATTTGAGATTTTCTATTTCTTATTGGTTGTTATTTCATCAATAAAGCATTTGCTTATTTATTTATATTTTTAGATATTTTTTATAATTTTTTTAAAAGTTTCCAACTTTTTTTGTTGAGGCTTACGCTTTTCACAACACTGCCCGTGATAGTCGTGATAGAGCGTACTGGTAAATTCAACTATGAATTTAGATTATAAGTTTGACAAAAATCTAGGAAATTCTGAACTCTGAATGGCATCCGAACATCATCCATCAGTCAACCATGTCTATCATCGAGTGTTAACCCAGATAAGTATAGTGATGTAAACGGTCAGACTCGGCTCGGACCTAGGCATTAACACGTCTGACATGATTGGATCTCACATAATTGGATGCTGATTTGATTTTTGAGTTTGATGGGAATCAGCTAAAACTAAATCTGGATCTGGCTACTTTAAAATCTGACGTCTGGATATATTTTCATTTGGATTTTAGCTGGATTCTGATTTTACTTGGACTTGGACTCCGATTCGGATGCAAAACGGAACACCATCCGGATTCAATTATGAATTGGATCCGACTTTGGCTATTGAATCTGACTAAATGGATCTGATTCTGTTGAACATCTGATCTGGATCCGAAATGTTTGCATCCCTAGACAAGTAGTCTGCAAGTAGGTTGGATTCAGGTGGGTGATCTGGGTTTGGACCATTAATGGTTCTTTAGGAATGCAGGTTCTGATTCAATCATAGTGTAGGCTGGTTTAGATGGAATTGGTTGCTCCTTAAGATGTTTTGATCTTGTAAAATCATGTTTGTTCCGTTAAAACAAACGGTGTACATATCAAATGAGGGAGGAACGAGTCAGATATGGATCCACACTACACCGAAAATAATCAGACCAGGGTCCATTTGATTCTTGCAGCCTACGGATCCAATCAATCAAATAATCATATTGAAGGCACCGGAGGGGCAAGTTCTGGTCTTGTTAGTGGAGCTTCTTGTGACCTCCCGGTCAGGATCCTATCCATGAAAGAACTACCATCAGGATTGGTCCTGGACCTATATAGTGGATATGGTAAACCTCAATGTGTAGGGTTAGT
This sequence comes from Nuphar pumila, assembly GCF_984573655.1. Taxonomy (NCBI): domain Eukaryota; kingdom Viridiplantae; phylum Streptophyta; class Magnoliopsida; order Nymphaeales; family Nymphaeaceae; genus Nuphar; species Nuphar pumila. The sequence goes on from NC_143251.1 coordinate 97,567,082, forward strand.
TTGCAATCGAAGTTCACCATGACTTAGTCATTGTCTGGAACTTATGGATCCATAAATTCATGTTTGAACCTGTACCTGCTCCAGACCCATACCCCGTTTTTGGTGGGATTCACTTGATGGTGGATCACTAGATCTAACCAAATGCACTACACATTACCTAGAGAACCCACAAGTGCTGGTTATGCTGCATAACACCAAAGAACTGCTGACCTTTGTACATTATAAGATGAGCTATTTGTGGTCATATTAGCAAGTATTAATCAATGCAAAAGACCACATTAAGTTTAGGGAAAATATTTGCTAGTAAAGAAGGTCAGGAACTAATGAGCTAGAAATCATAGGTGCAAGTTGTATCGACTCAATCTAACCATATAGACGTGTTCAGCATGGTTTGTTTGCTAAGGATCAAGCCTTGGATCTTGCTTTTCTTATGTAAAAATGTGATCTTTTGAGTTGTGAAAATTTGGGATATTGTGGGCCGTTAATTTTTTTTCTCTTTTAAAAACCTAATTACTTGTCATAATCATATGATTCAAAACAAGTTTCCTACTAAACAAACCATGTAGATCGCATCAGTAACATTTGATCTAAAAAAATGATTTTTTTTTAAGAAAAGAATGATTTCTACTCATTATTTTCTTATCTTCATCAGTAGCCAAGATTTACTGTCTCTTTTTATAATCAAAGTGTCATACTTGCTCAATTACACTTACAATTAGTAATTATAAGAGCAGTCATGGACCGTCCAAACAGATTATGATCAGATTGTCCCGATCAATTTGGGGCCGAAAACCAGCTATTAAATCAAGAGACTAAACCTTAACTAAGGCAGCCGGCCAATTGTCGTTAAATGCTTCATTTTGAAGAACATTTTTAGGCTTCTGAAAGCAAAATGATTAAAGGGTGCCATTAATTTTTTTAAGTACAAATGCTTTGCTTATTGTCTACAACAATAAGAACCTGATAAATCTTTAGGTAAGAACAAAATAAATAGTTTACGTAGTGCTGTGTAACTTTTCAGCTATCTACAAAAAGCAGCAGAACATTTGGATTATCACATTCAACTGCCTGCATTATCTGAATGCATTTCAAATGCTGTAAAATGATATTTTCATTCTTTCTTGTAAAACAACTCATTTTACATTCACGTTATGTTCTTTTATTAAACAGATGAACAATCAAGGTATTTTAGTCTCTTTCTTTGACTAAAAAAGGTCAACTGAATGATTTTTAGGACTACGCAAGTCTTTGAAACATAAGATGATAAAAACAGGTGGATAGATGTAATAACAGAAATATTACATGGCTTTTGTAAATAGTGGATACGATAGGTAGCTTTTTGCAAATAGTGGATACATTAGGCGGTGGTAAATTACTCTTCTTTTCCCTTGAAGCTCCACTGAGCCATTCTAGAAGACTCAAAAGTGCAGTTATTCAAAAACCCTTAACATATGCATGTCTTGTTCCATTGGCTGATTCATATGAAAGGGCATCAATGTCTTTGTGAGGTGATGCATGAAAAAATAAAAAGTTGTACGGTATGATGACGATATGAAAATTGGTAATAGTAAACCATTAAAAGGATTTAATATTTCATGCCTTGTCAAATCAGCATTTTCTCTTGTAAGCCATGACCAATGTATTTCTTGAAGTTATGCCATTAACATCGTTTATTTAAGACCCTCAATTATTAACATTCATATTTATTGGCAGAAAAACCAATTCATGCTGCTATAAATTTAAAATTTATACCGTGCCATTTTTTGAATTTCTCAAATTTACTACATCTCCGGGTAACTTTTTGAATGGTCCAGCTGGGGTTAGGATTACCAGGTACCATCAACTCATTTGCAATCAGATTGTAATTTAGGTTCGGCTTGGGAGACTTGAATTAGAGGGTGTTGCGCTTCCCCCACTGCTCTCACGCACTCTTTTGTTTGGGAGCAGTGATGTTGCTAACACCATTCACAAGTAGATGGTTTTGACAACTCCATCCTCAACACTACATTTTGGCAAACACTTTTTTTCTCAGAGAAACCAACCCAAGATCAGAGACCTAGTCGTTGTACTTAGGATCGCTATCCTCACAACGTAAAAACTCATAGGGCTTACCCCAATTTGGCAACACATGAAAATGCTATTTTGATCTCAATGCAAGTGTAATGCCTACCAGGTTGGATTAAATCCCACCTGGTTCGGTTACTAAGGTGGAGAGGGCAGGACCCCCTCTCTCTCTCCTAGAAATCTGGCTCTGCTATCAATGTTTCTTCTCTTGGAGATCCGCCGCTTATTATTTCTCCTGCATAGAGCTTGACGTCTGATTCTTATTGCGTCGATTCCCGAGTTGGATTGGCGGCACGGTTGGGTAGGCATGCTCGTGGGGAGCATAGAATGATTTTGCCCTCATCGTCGTCGAAAGTTCTGCCAGGGGTAGGCCCACATAAATTTGGCCATGCTAGCAATGTTTTCTCTCCTGGAGTTCAGTCGCTCATTATTTCTCATGCTCGGGGCCCGGTGTCTGCTTCTAATTGTGCCCCTTCCTGTAACAGCTTGGAGGCGCGGTTGGGTACGCTTGCGCGTAGAAGGCAAAGGACGATTTTGCCATCATCTCTCATTATTTTTATGTTCTGATTATTTGTTTATCAATCTTTTCGCGTTTAATGCCAGAAACAACCTAGCAATCAGATGCATGGTGCTTGGCTTCTCGGCTCTGTGTCCTCTTCCTTTATCGCATTATGTCTCTTAGGGTTTTTTCTCTGCCCCGACTTTTGGTCTTCCGCCAAACAGTGTTTCATTTGATAGTTCAGCGTGGGGTCAGGTTAGCGACTTGTTTATGCCTTTGCTTCAGCAGCGTCCCAGTTTACAACCCCTGGGTGTTAAGGTTGTCGACGCAGCTAAGTTGCTGGATATCTCTCTCTCCTCATCGCAGTTGCAAGCTATAGCCGATGACATGGATTCTACGATTTTAGCTATCTCTGCTATTATTGGGGACTCCCTTTGCCACTCTGGTGGAGTAAACTGTGAGCAGATGGGTGTTTCCAACGGTCACTCGAGGTCGTCTGTTAGTGCCGGGGGTGTTCAACAAATCATAAATGGTCAGCGAAAAAGGAGGAGGTCTTCCTCAATTGTTTTGGCTACCGATGCTAGGTTTCCAAGAACCTCAGGTTTTTCTAGATTTTATGCCATGAAAACAGTTTGTTGAAATATTAGGGGCCTGAATTGTCCTACGAAATGCCTTTTTTTGGCTAATTGGGTTAGAGAGGAGAAGCCCGATCTGCTTGCTTTAGGTGAAACTAAAATGGAGGTCATCCCGCTCGCGGTCACCTCTAGCATCTGGCGGGGAGCTGATTATTTCTTTAGGCCTACGGTCAACCATGCCGGAGGTATCCTTATCTTAGGGAAGCAATCTTTAAATTTATCTCAACTGGACGTGGGTCTTTTCTCTCTGTCTGATGCTTTCAATTTGCAAGCAATTGGTAGAAGAGTAGTGGTTTTTGCTGTTTATGGCCCTAATCTCGTCGCCATGAGGCCCACGTTCTGGGATGACTTAGATAGGGTTGTCATTTCTAGTGCGGAGTATCACATTCTTATGGAGGATTTCAACTATTTGCTATCTATTCATGAGTCTAATAACCTCATCATTCCTAATCCCTCTATGCAAGGTTTTCAAGACTTTGTTCATCGGTATCTCCTATACCCTATCCCTTTAACCGGAGAGCACTTCTTTTTGGCCGAATAGGCGGTCTCACCCGTGTTGTAGGGTTCTTGACAAGGTCTTTGTCACTCCTAATTTATTGGATCTCATTCTCGACGTTAAGTGTGTGTTGCTTGCTCCCTCAATCTTGGACCATGGGCCGAGACCATCACTCATTGGAGGGATGGCTTTAAATCCACCATGAGCTTTGCATTTAAAGAATGGTGGCTCTAGGAGCCAGATTTTCTCACGGTTATTGCTAAGTCATGCAACAAACCTTCTGATAAGCATTGGGCGGCTCTCTGAGTTTAAAAAAAGCTTTCTCGTCTAGCTAAGGATATCAAGGCCTAGCTTTATAGTCGTAATGTGGAGAAATTTTAGCAAATGGCTGCATAGGATCATAAGATTTCTGTGTTATATCAGTTTATGTCTTCCCCGACTCTCTCTATGATTTGCAACTTCTCAGTTTTCAGGCCAGGTCTTTAGAGTTAACTATGCTCTTGAAAAGCTCGAGGGTCAAGAAAAAAATTCGTTGAAAGCAGAGGTCTAGGGTGAAATGGCTTGCGGCTGGTGATGGCAACAATAAATTTTTTCACTCATATGCTTCTCATCATCATAGGAGGAAGGTTGTTCCTTCTATCTCTATTGGAGGTGTTCCCTATCTCAATCAGCACGTTAATTCGGCAGTCACACTGTATTTTAAGGCTTTATATTCTGCTTCGTTCACTGCGGAGGGTGTCATTGGTAATGTCCTAGTTGGGTCGATTCAGCATGAGCAAGCCAGATCTATGCAAAGGAGGTTCTCTAAAGATGAGATTTTTAGGGCCATTAAGGATCTATCGAGTTGGAAAGTGCCCGGTATTGATGGGTTTCATGTCGACTTTTCATAATCTTTTGGGATTGTATTAAGTCAGACGTGGTGAGCATGTTTGACGAGTTCTATTGTAACTCCAGGCTGCCTTATCATTTTCACGTAGCTATTATTTCGCTTATTCCAAAAGATGATGAGGCCACTGATATTTCTTAGTTCTGCTCGATCTCGGTTATGAGTGCTCTCTATCGGATGTTTGCCAAGGTTTTGGCGAATAGGCTGAAATCGGTGGGTTACCAAATTTTTTCAGAGTCTCAGTTCGCCTTCATCCATAATAAGAGGGTTCAACACTCATTCATCATGGCATCCGAGATTATTCATTCCTTGCAGCATAGCGGTCAGCTTTATTTTGTCCTTAAATTAGATTTTCATAAAGCTTTTGATTCTGTGCATTGGCCCTTCTTATTGCAAATGTTATCAAATTTCGGTATTGGTCATCATTTTTCTGGTTGGGTGAGGGAGCTAGTCTCAAACGCCCAGGCCATGTTAAATATCAATGGTGTTAGAGGAGACCGGTTCAAGCTAGGGTGAGGTTTGCAGCAAGGGTGCCATCTCTCGCCGTTGTAGTTCAATGCGGTTGTTGAGGGTTTTGTGGTCTTGCTTAAATAGGCTGCGGCATCGCGATTCATTGATCCTTTGCAGGTTCCAGACTTTCCTGGTTATATTCTTACTTATGTTGATAATATGATCATTTTTTGTTGTGCAAATGTTTAACAAGCTTATCTTTCATTTCTTCTTCTCTCTATCTGGGCTTTCTCTGAATGAGAACAAATGCTCTCTTACTATGTTCAATGTTCAGTCCACTATGCATGTAGTTGGGAGGAGGATTTTTAATTGCATTATTTTTGAGTTGCCTATAATATACTTGGACTTGTCGTTACAAGTGAAGTGCCTCTCTTCTACTGCATGGGCTCCGACGCTTAAAAAAGTGAAGCACAACTTACTATCATGGCAGTCATCTTATCTCTCTATCGCTGGCCGTCTGACTTTAGTCAGACATGTTCTTTTCACTATTCCAGAATTTTTCATGTTTATGTTGTGATGCCTGTGGGAGTGGAGAAGCAGCTGACGCGCTTGCTGGCTGGTTTCCTATGGTTTGGGTGTCAACTCAAGGGTAAGTGTCACTTGATTGGTTGGTGTTTGGTGGTCTTATGATCATGCATACATTTTTAGGGTTTAATTCACATTAAACTATGCATGATTTCATGAGAAAATGTTTTAAAAACCCAAATTTATGCTAGTTTCGCGAAATGTGCGAAAAAAATAAAGTACAGAAAATGCTTGAAAATGAGTTTGTTTTGCGATTTATTTTAAAGTTTATTATTTACAATAGGTTAGGTTAGAAAAATAAAGTGGAAAAACCTTTTAGAAAATAGCTGTAGCTTAGTTTGGTAAAATAATGTAGGAATTAGTGCTTTAGGAAATATTATTTTTTAGAGGCTCTTTTTAGAATTTCCAGAAAATAATAGGGGGCTTATGGAAAAATCAGGTAACTACTCAACAAACCTTTTTAAAAATTCAACGAAGAGGGAAAGAGGAGAGTCTTCTCTCATGCGCATAAGCTTCTCTCTTTCCTCCCCCTTCCTCTCCAACCGACTGTCACTTTCCTTCCTCTTCCTTCCCTCTCTTCTTTCCTTTCCCCTTCCCTTCTTCTCTGGTGGAGTAGCAAACTGTTGGTGGCACACATGGTGGAGGCCACCTCTCCTCTCAACCTCATCCACGGTAAGTGATTTCTTTCTTCTCCTTCTTTCTTCTTCTCTACCTCTTCTCCTTTCTGTGTGCATTTTAGATTAGTTTAGTTTGTTTTTAGAAAAATGAAAAAAAAAATATAAATCGAATTTTGATTTCTGCATTACTTCTTCATTCTTGGTTCTATGCATCCTCATTTCCTGTTCATCGTTTTTAATTTCTTTGATTTCACTGTATCGATCTCCTATAAATTTCTTGCTTATGATGTTTTGTTTTTAATTGCAACCTTTTTAAGTTTCATCTATCATAACTGAGTTTGCATCCATCATTTTCATATCAAATCTGCATTTCTTCCTTTATTTTGCAACTTCAATTACATTGAGATCATCTACATCTGCATTCACTGTAAAACATGCAATTTTGTTTTGATGTCACGGTAAGCATTTTTGTTTTGATTTTCTTTGATTTCCTTACTTTGATCTTCTGCACATTCCTTACATTAAATTAGTATTGTTTGGATCATATAATCGCAATATTTCTTCAAGTTTCATCCAACATAAATGAATGCATCATGTTTCTGCAATCTGCAACTGCATCAATCATGACATAGTATCTGATTTTTACATCCATTTCACTGTTATAGCATAGGTGAAATTCACGTTTTCATTCACTGTGAAACTCTGTTTCACGGTGAATTGCTTTGAACTCTTTCTACACATCTGCTAGAGTTTGCACACCTGTCGGATTCTGTAGGCCTATCAGGTTTTGTGAATCTGCTGGACGTGACCTGAAATTATTGCCGAAACTTAGATCAATGGCTGCTAATCTAAGTTCCATATCAGTCTCTGAGGTCAGTCTGTTGATTTATAGCAACATATGATAAATCGAGCTGTAAAGGTGATTGTTGAAGTCAAATTGTTGTTTGAGTTTGAATTAGTGTTGTAAGTGAGTGGTTGCATATCACAGATCATGTCAATGTATTGCTGTGTGAGTTCAATATGAGCAAAAGATCAAAATAATGTGCATTTAGCAGTGTGTGTGTGGGTGTAGTATTTGCTATGAATGTGTGGTTGTTGCTTAGTAGTTGTTGTCTAAGTTAGGTTTTTACTTGTGCGTGTTTAGTTTTGTTTACTTTGCATTTTCAGCATTAGCATTTATCAATAGAAATTACCAGTAGACATTTGTTGATTTTGCCATTTTTCATCTGTTGTAGTATACTTAGCATACTTACATTCATTTAGTAATAGCTTACATTCATTTGCTGTGTATAGCATGGTGTGAGTTTTATGAAAACCCTTTTTAAAACAATATTTTTAATGAAAATTCAGTGAAAGCCAGACACCAAAAATATAAAAACCGGCTCGCACAAGTGGTGGAGTCCGGGTCGATCTCAGGGAACGGAAAATACTTCGTATTCAAACATACAATCTAACTACTCTTTATTGCCAAAATAAAAAGAATTAATTAAATAATTAACTACGATAGTACGGTCCTACGCAGAGGGCTTAAACAAAATAAATAAATGGTTTTATTACAGACCCAATTAATAAAATAAAATAAAACCCTAATCTAAAAAGAAAAGAAAAGGCTTCAGTGCTTCGAGTAGTCTTGTCCCTTCTTGAGGTAATGTATGTTTTCTTGAACTTTTGCTTTTTTGAGGACACTTCTGAGAGCACGAAAAGGGCTATACCACAAGTTTGAACGCTTCCCAAATAGTTCGGCTGGACTGGTTGAGAAAAGAGGGGTCTCTCCCGTATCAGATGGTCATGCTACTCCATTGTGCTGAAAGAAGACGAAGAAGAAGAAGCCGACGAGAAGGAAGAGAGAAGGAGAAGAAGAAGAAGGAGGGAGGAAGAAGAGCCGGCTGGTAGTAAGAAGGGGAAGAGAGAGAGAGAGAGAGAGAGAGAGAGAGAGAGGGAGGCGTACAATCCACCAGGAAAAAGACGCCTCTCCTTTGCTTTAGTATCTTATTTATAATATAATATTAGGTTAAAGCAAATTTTTCAACACAAGTCCAATATTTTCAATAATTTTCAAAAAGACCCACTTTAGTAAAACATGTTTTATTGTCTAAAAAGAAAACTTCCTAAACTAATTAAAAAATTACAAATTAGCTAATACAAACTTAAGCTAGCTAATCTACCATTAAGAAAATCTAAATCTAATAAAAATACTAAAACCGTAGGGAAAGCTTTGAAAACTTGATTTTCTGATAAGATTTAATTCAATGCGATTTCTCAGAACTAACAATAAAAATGGGTTTTTAGAGCGATTTTAACACAGATCATGCATAAATAATGATTAATAAAATGCAAATATTATGCATAATCAAATACCCCCATGCTTATCGTTTGCTAGTCCTCGAGCAAAGTGAAGCAAAAGCAAAAATACTAAACTAGACACAATAAAAACCTAACTCACTTTCGTAGGAATCACAGTTGCATTTAGCATATGCAACAAGCCCTTTCAACCCCTGAGTTACCCCAGTGGACGAGTAAGGTCTCGTGAGGGTTTGCAGTGATGCTACCCACAAACATTTGTGTCAAGTATGCATAAGAATTTTAAAACACAAAGCATTAGGCAGTTAAGGAGTTCGTTTCCACAAATATTTCATGCCATTGCATCATCAAAACATGATTAGAGTCATCTACTTGCCACCACAGAATAAAATATTTTCTTTCACTTTTCTAAATAGCATAATCATTTATGTTTCATCCTCAGAAATTCAAATACATACATATCTTTATTTACTTATCCTCACTCAGATGTGTTCTGCACAGGTTTTCTCAATATTTGCTTTTAAGCAATGAACTTTTCTCTTTTACGCTCTTTTCTCTTTCTTGATTTTCAATTTTCCACATTTTTCAAATTTTTTTTCCCCCGAGCACTATACCCAATTTCCAGTTTTTGTGACCCGTGTAACGAGCTTTGGGTCAGTGACTCCCAGGCCAGACGACCTTAGGACACCAGATACAAAGTATCCCTCAGACTTAATTGCTCGAGTCACTAGACCTTCAATTTTCTATAGTTTACGTATAGTCTACTTCTCTGTCATGTGCAATGTCAGTATCTATTAGGCTCTCTATAAAGTCCATGTAACGAGCTTTCGAGCCGATGACTCCCAAACCAGAAGGCTTTAGGGCACCAGGTGTAAACACCCCTCAGACTCTACTTGCTCGAACAAAATAGGCCACAGATATCAACGTAGACAAAGAATTGACTTCCTTCGTTATCCTTTTCACCCTGGAATCAAACACTTCAACTTGTGTCTAAGCCCAGCTACTAGGGAGTACGAAGATATCAAACAACTAAACGTATGCTCGTTTCACTTTTTTAGCTCTTAAATGCAATATTGTTCATTTGCTTAGTTTTTCAAAAAAAAATAAAACTGTGCATATCCATACTTGTGATTCAAAATAAACTCTAACATGTATCTATAATCATTTCTTTGAAATCCACATAAATAACCATGATTTTCTAGATTCGTGTTAGAAAAAGTTTTCGTGGGGCTTAAAAATTTTCTAAAAACGTTAGATGTTGCAAAGCAGTCATATAAGTTCAAACTCATTCCCTAAAATCCTAATTTTAATGAGTTGACATAAAAACTGTAAGTACAAAGACATGAAAAGTTTAGGTGTGCAAACTACACCCTCCCCCATGCTTGAATGACACTGTCCTCAGTGGCACTCCCCCATGCTTATATGAAACTAAGGGACTGCATATGAAAACAAGAAAATCGGGAGAAAAGAGTAGAAGTCACCTGACATATAAATGCATGTCCTATGAATGCACAAGAATGGATACCTGATCTAACAATATACTCATGAGATACACGAAAGCAAAGCAAAATAACGAAAAACCATCTATGATATTTACTAGATCTTACTAAAAATACAACATACAAACCTGTGCTCCCCCTCATGCATCAACGAGGTTAATAGCCTCAATGTCTTGTTGCACCACCATATCAGAAATGTAGGGCTTCAGTCGCTGCCCATTAACTTTGAAAATGCTACCCGTTCGAGGGTCCAAAAGATCTACCGCTCCATGTGGAAAAACTCTATGGACTATGAATGGTCCATCCCATCTGGACTTCAGCTTCCCTGGAAAAAGATGGAGACGTGAATGATAAAGCCACACCTTTTGACCAGGCTCGAACTGCTTCCTCACAATATGTTGATCATGAAAATGCTTGGTTCGAGCCTTGTATATTTTGGCACTCTCGTAGGATTCATTGTGCAACTCCTTAAGCTCACTCAACTGCAACTTCCTCTCAGCGCCAGCTTGGGCCATATCAAAATTGAACTTCTTGATAGCCCAATATGCCCTATGCTCCAATTCAACAGGAAGGTGGCATGGTTTCCCAAAAACCAATCGGTATGGGGACATGCCAATCGGAGTCTTGAAAGCAGTCCTATAGGCCCAAAGGGCATCATCAAGGCGCTGAGACCAGTCCTTGCGGTTTGGTCGGACTGTCTTTTCAAGAATTCGCTTGATCTCTCTGTTAGATACCTCAACTTGGCCACTGGTCTACGGGTGGTAAGGTGTAGCAATCCGATGATGCACAGAATATTTCCTAAGTAAGGAAGCTACTTGCACATTATGAAAGTGTGTACCACCATCACTAATGATCGCTCTAGGGACTCCGAACCGGCTAAAAATGTTGTGCTTGATAAATCGAAGCACCTCCTTATGATCATTGGTTCGGGTGGCCACGACCTCGACCCATTTTGAAACATAATCAACTGCCACTAAAATGTAAACAAATCCAAACGATGGCAAAAAAGGACCCATAAAATCAATGCCCCACACATCAAAAATCTCAACAATCAAAATAGGAAGAAGGGGCATCATGTCACGCTTGGCAATGCGTCCTGTCTGCTGACAGCGCAAACACCTCCTACAAAAATCATGGGCATCTCTATGCAGTGTCGGCCACCAAAATCCTGACTGGAGGACCTTCGCGGCGGTCTTTCGACTAGAAAAATGGCCTCCACAAGCCAAGGAATGACAAAATGATAGAATGGAGTCATACTCCTCCTCAGGAACACACCTCCGGATCATCTGATCTGGGCATAATCGAAACAACTCTGGTTCCTCCCAAAAATAGTGCTTTACCTGCGAGAAAAATCGATCTCTCTCATTGCAGTTCCAGTGCGCAAGGTACTCTCTAGTCACCAAAAAGTTGATGATATGCGCAAACCAAGGCAGATGCTTGACATGAAAGAGCTGCTCATCCGGAAATGAATCATCAATCTGCCCCTGATCAGTGGATGTCTCCACTGTCAGTCTGGATAAATGATCTGCTACAAGATTCTCACATCCACTCTTATCTCGAATCTCGAGATCAAATTCTTGTAACAGAAGGATCCATCAAATGAGACGCGGTTTGGCATCCTTTTTACTCATCAAATATCGCAATGCTGCATGATCTGAGTAAATGATGACCTTGGAGCCTAACAAATATGAGCGAAACTTCTCGAGAGCAAAAACTACGGCTAGTAATTCCTTCTCTGTGGTGGTATAGTGCATTTGTGCATCAGAGAGGGTCCTACTAGCATAATAAATCACATGAGATCGTCGCTCAATCTTCTGACTGAGAATCGCTCCAACCGCGTAATCTGACGCGTCACACATAATCTCAAATGGCACTGACCACTCAGGAGATCGAAGAATAGGAGCAGTAGTGAGAGCCTCCTTTAGGGCCAAGAATGCCTTCAGACAGGCATCATCAAACACAAACGACTGATCTTTTGTTAGCAGGTTGCACAACGGTCGAGAAATCTGGCTAAAGTCCTTAATGAACCTTCTATAAAAACCTGCGTGCCCTAGAAATGATCGCACCTGCCGCACAGAGGTTGGTGGAGCTAATTTTGCAATGGTCTCCACTTTGGCCTTATCAACCTCGATCCCTTTCTCAGACACAATATGTATAAGAACAATCCCTTGTCTCACCATGAAATGACTCTTTTCCCAACTAAGAACCAGATTTGTCTCCCTACAACGCTGAAGCACACACGATAACTTTTGGAGACAATCGTCAAATGAAGAGCCATAGACCGAGAAATCGTCCATGAAGATCTCAAGGACATCATCCATCATATGTGAGAAGATCGCCATCATGCACCGTTGAAATGTTGTCGGGGCATTGCAAAGCCCAAACGACATTCTCCTATAAGCAAAAGTGCCATATGGACAGGTGAACGTCGTTTTCTTCTGGTCCTCGGGATGAACGACCACCTGGTTGTATCCTGAATAACCATCCAAGAAACAAAAATACTGCTGACCCGCGAGTTTCTCCAAGATCTGGTCGATGAACAACAGAGGGAAGTGATCTTCCTAGTTGCACTGTTCAACTTTCTATAATCTATGCATACTCGCCATCCCATGGTAGTTCTCATGGGGACACTCTCTCATTTTTCATTCATCTCTACAGTGAGCCCAGACTTCTTGGGGACAACCTGGGTAGGGCTCACCCACTGGCTGTCGGAGATGGGATAAATGATCCCAGCATCCAACCATTTGACAACCTCCTTCTTTACCACCTCCTTCATATGGGGATTTAGTCTCCTTTGCGCCTCTCTTGAGGGTTTAGCCCCCTCATCTATGATAATCCGATGCATGCAAAAGGAGGGGTCTATCCCCTTCAGATCTGCCACCGACCATCCAATTGCCTCTTTGTGCTCGTGCAAGACTTGTAAAAACTGACACTCCTGTGTGTCAATCAGGTCTGCAGAAATAATGATGGGGAGAGTCTGGTCCTTGCCTAGGAAGGCATACTTGAGTGTGGCCGGTAAGGGCTTCAACTCAAGCTCAGGCGGACTCTCTATGGATGGTCGGACCGACTTTTCTGCCAATTCAGGAAGCAGCTCGAAGTGCTAGGTCCAACTCAGCTCACCTGTCTGACTCTCTATTGACCCATGGAAATCTTCTTCGAGTGATTTATCAACCTCCTCCTGAGGTGGTTCACTCAATAACCAGGTATGCTCTGCTTCTACCAGGTCCTGAATAAAGTCGACCTCGAAAGAAGCCTTATCGCCGGCAGGTCCCATCGCCGCATGAAATATGTTCAACCTCATCTTCCTGTTGCCAAATGAGACATCCATCGCGCCTGTGCGACAATTAATGCACGCATTGGCAGTGGCCAAAAAGGGGCGTCCAAGAATGATGGGGGTCTGTCGCATATCATTAACTCCCTCCATATCTAAAATGATGAAGTCAACAAGGAAGTAGAAGTCCTCTACCTTGACTAGAACATCTTCCAGAATCCCTCGCGGGACCTTGATTGATCTATCTGCAAGTTGCAGGGTCATAGGTGTTGGTTTCATCTCCTTTAATCCAAATTTGTCATAAAAGAAACCCGGCAAGATATTGACACTTGCCCCAAGGTCGAGCAATGCACGCTCGACAGTGATGTCTCCTATGACACACAAAATAATTGGAGTCCCTGGGTCCTTAAGCTTTGGTGGGGTTTGGTGCTGCAACACCGCACTCACCTGCTCAGTCAAGTATATCTTCTTCGGCACTTGTGACCTCAACTTTCTTTTCTGCGTACAAAGCTCCTTTAGGAACTTTGCATATGCAGGGACTTGCTGAATGGCATCAAGCAAGGGGAGGTTTATCTGAACATGCTTGAATATCTCAAGCATCTCCTGCATATTCACTCCATGTTTGCCTAATGACTTTGGTCTCTCTAGCGCCTCAGGAAAGGGGGCTTTGGGAATATAGGACTTTGAAGGCTCAGATGGTAGAGCCCTCTCGCTTTCCTGAGGTGGGATGATAGGGACAGGCTGCTTCTCACTCGTTCTCTCTCTTTCTTCTGCAGCCTTCCTCGCTTAGTATTGCTTCCCATTCCTAAGGGTGATTACCGCTTGAGCCTGCTCTTGATGGGCATCTGTCATGTACAGGCCATGCATCGGCTCCTTACCCCTAGGGTTCACCACCGGTTGGCTAGGTAAAGCCCCCTCACTCCGCCTGCTAAGCGCCTTGGCGAGTTGTCCCATTTGCGTCTCAAACTTCGCAATAGAATGTGTATGGGAGCTCAGATTTGCCTTGATATCCGAGAAGGCTTGCAGTATCTTGTCCTCAAAGGACTGGCTGGACGAAGGCTCCTGAGACTGGGGTTGATTATAAGTGGGTTGAGCTGAAGGGTAGCTAGTTCTCTGAAATCCAGGCGCATAACTGCCTTGCCTGGGTTGGCTTTGGGAAGGGTTGGGAGGTTGGGCTTGTGGATTTCTCCATGGAAAATTGGGATGGTTCCGCCAGCCCGGGTTATATGTACTGGAATATGGATTGGGTGCGGGCCTAGCGAAACTCTGCTCCATCTGAGCTTGCTCCTGGACAAACTCAGGGTACTGTGGCGCAACGGGGCAATCAACAACATGGTGTGCAGGGCTAGCACACAACGCACACACTTGTAGGACTAGAGAGGGACCCGACAACAACTGATCCAATTTCTGGGACAGTTGGTCGACTTTGTTTTGCAACTCAAGGTGCATCCCTATCTCGAATATACCGGCCTTCTTCGTGCCATCTTGCACAGGTGTGGCCCTCTCAGATCGTGAAGTAGAAGCATGGTGCATGGAGTTCTCACTCAAGGTCTCAAAAAGGGCCCATGCTTCATCTTCACTTTTGAGCATAAAAGTGCCCCCACAGGCAGCGTCAACCATTTGACGGTTCTTCTCAGTGAGACCATCATAAAAATATTGCACCAGTTGCCAGCGGGAAACCTGGTGGTGGGGACACTTGCGGAGAAGATCTTTCATCCTCTCCCACGTTTCATGAAACATTTCTCCCTCGATCTGTGAAAAGCTGGTGATGACTTTTCGATACTAGTTCGTCTTACCAATTGGGAAGTATTTCTTTAAAAACTCCATTTGCATATGTTCCCAAGTGGTAATTTGAACTGTATCGAGGGCCTTCAGCCAATGCTTGGATTTATCCTTAAGGGAGAAGGAGAATAACGTCAACCTTAACGCGTCATCTCAAAAATTATTGATCCGCACCATAGAGCAAATCTCAAGAAATTCGTCAAGATGACGGTATGGGTCTTCGTTGCTAATGCCATAAAAGGATGGTAACATCTGGATGACACTGGCCTTGATTTCAAAATGGTTCGCTCCCACATCAGGTCTTGTGATGCAGGAGGCAGGAGTGTATGTGTTTGGCATGAAGTACTCCCTAAGAGGACAGATCAACTGCTGATCTTCAGCCATGGGGCTGGATTGATGGGCTCTCCTAAAGAAAGATTCGGGATCCTCAACAAATTCGGCAAGCTCAGGTTCAAGCGAACGTCGCCCGTGCATGCACCAAAGGGTAGATCGGTGCAACAACCGTCCTAAATTGGGTTTTTCTACCTAACTAATGCGCTAGCGGCCAAACCACACAAACCACAAAGCGAGTAACAAAAACAATTACTGAAAACAAGAAATAAACAAGCACCACGCAGTTGCACTCAGTAGGGAAATTAAAAAAATAAAATCTATGTGCACGATACCAATCGTACACAGTCACTTCTAAGGGGATCCTAATGGGTGAGCTGTGCAGAAAAGTAAGCTTGTCTCTACGGTATGCACACACGTGGTTCTAAGCCTAAATGCGAAAAACAAACTAAACAATCCTAATTAAAGAACTGAATTAAACTAACAACCTATAAATACGAGAACAAACATAAGGCAATAAAGTGAATACTAGTATTTCGCCGTTCCCCGACAACGGCGCCAAAATTTGGTGTGAGTTTTATGAAAACCCTTTTTAAAACAATATTTTTAATGAAAATCCAGTGAAAGCCAGACACCAAAAATATAAAAACCGGCTCGCACAAGTGGTGGAGTCCGGGTCGATCTCAGGGAACGGAAGATACTTCGTATTCAAACATACAATCTAACTACTCTTTATTGCCAAAATAAAAAGAATTAATTAAATAATTAACTACGATAGTACGGCCCTACGCAGAGGGCTTAAACAAAATAAATAAATGGTTTTATTACAGACCCAATTAATAAAATAAAATAAAACCCTAATCTAAAAAGAAAAGAAAAGGCTTCAGTGCTTTGAGTAGTCTTGTCCCTTCTTGAGGTAATGTATGTTTTCTTGAACTTTTGCTTTTCTGAGGGCACTTCTGAGAGCACAAAAAGGGCTATACCACAAGTTTGAACGCTTCCCAAATAGTTCGGCTGGACTGGTTGAGAAAAGAGGGGTCTCTCCCGTATCAGATCATCATGCTACTCCATTGTGCTGAAAGAAGACGAAGAAGAAGAAGCCGACGAGAAGGAAGAGAGAAGGAGAAGAAGAAGGAGGGAGGAAGAAGAGCTGGCTGGTAGTGAGAAGGGGAAGAGAGAGAGAGAGAGAGAGAGAGAGAGGGAGGGGTACAATCCACCAGGAAAAAGACGCCTCTCCTTTGCTTTAGTATCTTATTTATAATATAATATTAGGTTAAAGCAAATTTTTCAACACAAGTCCAATATTTTCAATAATTTTCAAAAAGACCCACTTTAGTAAACCTGTTTTATTGTCTAAAAAGAAAACTTCCTAAACTAATTAAAAAATTATAAATTAGCTAATACAAACCTAAGCTAGCTAATCTACCATTAAGAAAATCTAAATCTAATAAAAATACTAAAACCGTAGGGAAAGCTTTGAAAACTTGATTTTCTGATAAGATTTAATTCAATGCGATTTCTCAGAACTAACAATAAAAATGGGTTTTTAGAGCGATTTTAACACAGATCATGCATAAATAATGATTAATAAAATACAAATATTATGCATGATCATAGCACTATAATTAGCTTCAGCATGTGTTTACTTAGTGCTTAGATTTACTCTTAGTTGTTATTAATTGCTTTGATATTACACTTAGTGCTTAGGTTTACTTAGTGATTTGTCATTAGGTTTAAAATAGTTAGTAATATTACTTAGTAGTGTTGATGTTAATTAGTAGTGATCCAAAATAGTTAATAGCATGTACTTAGGTGTTTAGTAGTATTACTGTGAAATCATTTACATTAGTAGTTAGTAGTTAGTTTGCATACATTAGCATTATATGTTTAGCATATCTTTTTTTTTATTTTGTCATCTGGAATTTAGCACTCATGTAATAAATTTCATTCAAACTTGTCAGTGCATTTCTTTTACATTATCTTTTCTTGTATCAATTTAGATTTTAGCATTTATTTGATATATTTTACATAGTATAATTTTTGTTCTTCTCTTGTGTTGCTTGTGTGCTTTTGAATTATGCAGGAAGGCGTGGAGCAGGAGCAAGCAAGCGAGTGATACTTGTTGCGAACGCATTCGACACGTGACACAGAAGCATAAGCATAGAATGTTACGACAATGAAGCCGTACATGATACTTCAAGTACAAGGTTTTGATGATGAGCAAGTGAAATCAACTACATTTTAGCTAAGGCAATGAAGACATTATAGAATTCGATGAAGAATCTTTGAAGACTAGTGTGCAAATGTTTAATTCATTAAAAGTCTTAGATTCTTGTAAGAGCCTTACTTAGAGTGCATATTTAGATTGCATTTCACCTAAAAAGTCTTTAGAAAAACTTTTCTAAAAGAACCCTTCATGAAAATCTTTTTAGAAAACTCTTTTCTTAAATTTTCGTGTTTATTAGTCGACCAATAGACTCATCAGTCGACTAATCCTTTCACGCCATATTTTCTAAAAAGTCATTTTTGTCAAATTAGTCGACCGAAGGTTTTATCAGTCGACTGGACAGAATGTCTGTTTTCTAGAAAATTAGCAGGAGTCGATTAATGGTTTTAGCAGTCGATTGGATAGAATATGTGTTTTCTGAAAATTTAGCAGCAGTCGACTAATGCTTTTATCAGTCGACCAGACAGAATGTTTGTTTTTCAGAAGATTTTAGCAGCAGTCGACTGAAAGGTTTTTCAGTCTACTGATGATATTATCAGTCGACTAACTTTTCTCTAGTCGACTAAGTTTCAAAAGTTCACATTTTCAAATGGCTCGATAAACAGATCAGTCGACCGACGATAACTGTCAGTCTACTAATAACTAACTATTAGTCGACTAACTACTATTCCAGTCGACTAATTTTGTCGTTTTTCCAGAAACTTCAAAAAGGCGTGTCTTCATTTTTCAAACGTTTTGATCATTCAAAATGGACTATTTTGACACCCTTTCATACCCTCAACGTATGAAAACTTTTAACTATAAATATGAGTGCTTTCTACACTCAAAAACATCAAATCCAATTGAATTACTTCTTGCTTTTCACTCCTATTCATTCAAGTATTTAATTTCTCACTCACGTGATATTTTTCACTTCAGTTTTTCACTCAAATTCTTTTGAGAGATAGTGAATTCATGAGTAGAGTATTTCAACAACCTCAAAAGCCAATTTCATCTCATTTGCATTCAAAAGAAGGGCTCATAGGTTGTATTGTAAGTTGTTACTTATTTTCTGTAAAAGGAAGGACACCTTGGTTTAAAGGAGTTGTTTGCTTTCAGTAGGTGTGTTACTGGAAGTGGGACCAGATTTGGTCTGTATGATCTTGTAGTTACACAAGGTTGATAGTGGAAATCTCAAGCGGGTTTTGCTTGGGGACTGGATGTAGGTCGGAAAAGTCTGAACCAGGATAAATTCTTGTGTTCCTTTTTGTGATTGCTTTTTCAAATTGCAAAATCTGTTAATATTCTAAAGACGATTTTTAAAAGCACTATTCACCCCTCCTCTAGTGCTCGTTGCCTCAATCATACTTCACTTTCATTTGGTATCAGAGCAGGTTAGCTATTATTTTGATTTGATCATCATCTAGCATGACAACTACAACATCTCAGCACAAAAAAGGAAGCTCCTCTGTTCGTCCTCCTCTCTTCGACGGAACAAACTATGGATACTGGAAAGTGAGAATGACAATATTCTTGCAATCCATGAATCTTGATATTTGGAGAGTTGTTTCAGAAAAATACCAAACTCCATCAACTTATTTCAGCCAATGGACCGATGAAGAAAAGAAGACTGCTTCACTTAATGTCAAGGCAATGAATGCATTATATTGTGCCGTTGACAAGGTAGAGTTCAATCGCATCTCTCAATGCTCTACAACAAATGAAATCTGGCATACTCTTCTCGTGACTCACGAAGGTACGTCAAAGGTAAAGGAATCCAAAATTGCTTCTTTGGTTAATAAATTTGAATTGTTTAAAATGAAGTAAAATGAATCTATATCGGACATGGTAACAACAATGATCGATATAACTAACACTCTGAAATCTCTTGGAAAAGAATATTCACAAGTGGATTTAGTCAGAAAGATCCTAAGGTGTTTAACTCCTGAATGGAAGAGAAAAACCACTGCTATTGAAGCGACAAATGATTTAAACACTCTCATTCTTGAAGATTTGGTTGGTAACCTAATGGCATATGAAGTCCAACTTTAAGACAGACAAGAAGAAGAACCCAAGAAGAAATCTCTTGCTTTTAAGGCTACTTCTGACTCAGAAAATTTAGAAGAAGATGAAGATGAAGATATTGCCCTCATTACAAGGCAATTCAGAAGATTCATAAAAAAAGGAAGATTTCAAAGAAAGGTAAAGAAAGTGGATTCTTCCAATCCAAATGAAGTCAAGTGTTTTAATTGCAAAATGGCTGGACATATCAAGAAAGATTGTCCTCTTCTCAAAATCAAGCCCAAGGACCAATTCAAGAAGAAAAAGACATTTCAAGCATGTTAGGATGATAGTGACTCCTCTTCCGATGAAGAATCAAATGAAGAAGTCGCCAACATGTGCTTTGTAGCACAAGAAGATTCGGTAAGTCAATTTGACTATGATGAGTTATTAGAAGCATTTCATGATTTATATGCTAAATTTAAGAGTCTAGATTCTAAAAATAAAGAGTTAAAAACTGAAAATTCAACTCTTGACTCTCAAAACAAAGCATTACTTCAAGAGATAGAAGATCTCAAGAAGGAAAACTCTTGCCAAGCATTTGAGATAAAAGAAATTGGAACAAAAACCAATCTCTTACAAAAAGAAATAATTAGTCTAAAAGAAAAATCAAATGATCTTCTTTCTATAGTGACCAAATTCACAAATGGTCAAGAGAATCTAGAAAAACTTCTTGGTTCTAAAAAATGTTCGGTTAATAAAACCAGATTGGGATATAGTTTCTTTGATACTCAAAATAGACCAAACTATGTTGTGAAAAATCAAAGAAATTATTCTCAACCATTTGTTCAAAGAACTAAATTTTCTAGTAGAAATGCATCTAATCATGAAACTTATAATACTTATAAGCCTAGACATGATTATTCTAGAAATGCTAAATCTTTTTATAGAAAGAATATTTATTATCAAAGGAAACCAAAATCCAAATGGATATGGGTTTCTAAGACTAACTCTCATGGACCCGAAAATAGAAAGGGGTCAAATGCTTTGTCTTCTAATTTTGTTGTATGTACACAAAATAAGGAGCAAATGGATATTGGACAGCGGTTGTTCCAAACATATGACTGGAAGGCCGAAGTTATTTTCCACCCTCCAAAATAAGGATGGAAGAACTGTCACCTTTGGTGACAATAACAAGGGAAAAGTAATAGGTATTGGTAATATTGGTAATCCAAAATTTCCCTTGATAGAAAATGTTTTTTTAGTAGATGGTTTAATGCATAATTTATTATCTATTAGTCAATTATGTGATAAAGGTTTTTATGTTTCTTTTGAAAATGATTTATGCTTAATTTCTGATTTTCAATCTAAAAAGATCATTTTTAAAGGTAAAAGAAGGAACAATATGTATGAACTATATCTAGATGAGTTACCCACTTTTAATGAAAAATGTCTTATTGTTTCAAATGAAATTTAATGGTTATGGCACAAGAGACTTGGACATGTTAACTTTAAAATTATTTCCAAGTTATCCAAGAATGATCTTGTAAGAGGCCTACCTAGAATACCATATAAGAAAGATCACTTATGTGATGCTTGCCAAAAGGGTAAACAAATCAAGAGTTCTTTTAAAGCAAAAGATATAGTTTCAACAAAACGTCCTCTTGAACTTTTACATTTAGATCTATTTGGACCATCTAGAATTCAAAGTTTGAATGGTAGCAAGTATGCTTTTGTTATAATAGATGATTATTCTCGATTTACATGGGTGATTTTTCTAAAATGCAAAAATGATGCTTTTTCTGAATTTTCCAAACTTTGTAGAAGAATTACAAATGAAAAATCTACATCTATAATTAAAATTCGTAGTGATCATGGTGGTGAATTTGAAAATGAATCTTTTCTAAAGTATTGCGATTTACATGGTATATCTCACAACTTTACTTTTCCTAGAGCGGCTCCACAAAATGGAGTTGTTGAAAGAAAGAATAGAACTTTGCAAGAATGTGCTAGAACCATGCTTCAAGATAAAAATTTACCAAAATACTTTTGGGTTGAAGCAATAAATACAGCATGTTATGTTTTAAACCGTGTTCTTATTCGACCAATCTTACATAAAACATGTTTTGAATTGTATTATGATCGTATACCAAAGATCTCATATTTCAAAATTTTTGGTAGTAAATGCTTCTTGTTAAATACCAAAGATAATCTTGATAAGTTTGATTCAAAATCAGATGAATCAATATTTCTTGGATATTCTTCTAGAAGTAAAGCTTATCGTATTTTCAATAAAAGAACATCTTGCATCGAAGAATCTTTACATGTTGCATTTGATGAGAATTGTGAGCAGGTTATTCCTCTAAGCGAAGGAGAAGAAGTAATACTTCAAGAAGAACCCTTGATAGCGAATACTTCTCAAGAAAATGTTCCTCTTCAACCTGTTTGGAAAGAAGTTCCTAATCATCTACATGAACAAGTTATTGGAGAAATAAAGAGTGGTGTCCAAACTAGAAGGCAATTAAAAAAATATATTGCAAATGTTGCTTTCATATCTAAAATAGAACCAAAGAATATCAATGAGGCTTGTGATGATGATTTTTGGCTTTTGGCCATGTTTGAAGATTTTATGAGAATTAGGAGAGAACTAGGCATTTGCTCGTTTTTGGATTTATAAAAATGTTGATTTTTGAACAAAATCTCAAAATTGCACTATATTAGTCGACCGATAAAATTTCTAGTCGACTGATGTTTTAAAATTTTTAGAATGAGTCGCACATTCTTAGTCGACCGATAAAGTTTTAGTCGACTAAAAAAAATTTTTTTTTAAATTTTAACTGAAGGGACCCGATACCCCTTGAATTTTTTAACACCCGTTTTTTTTAGGGCATCGTTTCATTTTATTTTCACACCTTTTTGTTTTTCTTAAAAACAAAACCCTCTCTCTCTCTCTTTCCTCTCTCTCTTCTGAAAAAACCCTCGGAGTGTCGTTCGATCCTATCCTCGCCGGGATTTTCTTGTCGTGACAGGAGACGCCGGAATCTTCTGGTCGTGGCCGGGAAACACCGAAACTGGCGCATCTTCAAATCACGTCGGAACACTCTTGCCGTGACGGTGTATCTTCAGCCATTGTCGGAATCCCCTTGTGGCAGCCATCACACTCGCCGTCAGCCACCATATCCTCCTCTGTTTCTGTTTCTGTTTCTGTTTCACAACGCTGGACAACATTTTCCCTCTGCCGGATGTCGTTTGGAAGCCGACATTCTTTTTGGTAAATCTGTTTTTTTAACCATGCCTCGTTCGAAGTCTGCATCTGCAAAAGGTTTAGGTTCTCCTCCTCCTACACCTTCTTCAAGACATGGATTTTCTCTCAGATTACTCTGAAATCCTCTTTTATATGATACTTTTGGATCGATTTCTGCACTACCTATTTTACCAGGCCTAAATATACTATTTCACATGTTTTCTCGTTACAAAACAAGAGAATTATTTCCAGAAATTTCACATCTTTTTTATGCCTGTGCAGATAGCCTTCATTATCCTTTTCTGATTCACTTATTTTATACGAATTTACATTTTGATCATGAAAGTGGAGTTCTGTCCTCTCTTGTTCGTAATATTGAAATCGAGTTTGATTCAAAACTACTTGAAGAAATCCTAGAAATTTCATCTTCAGACACTCTTTTCAACACTATTAAACTGAATGATGAGAGAATTTTTGAACAAATTCTTCTTCCAGGTGCACCTCACTGCCCTCCTTTAAAAAATACTAATCTTCAAACTCGTGCACGCATTGCTAGACGAATCCTTGCCCATAATGTTTTACCTAAAACTGGTTCTTTTGATTACTATTCCACAGATCTATCTACAGCTCTTTATGTTTTATTTGGAAATATTTCTGTAAATTGGGCTAATGTGTATTTTACAAATTTGTGGAAACAAAAACCATTTCTTCCTTATGGATGTCTTCTAACTCGTATTTTTAGACATTTCAAAGTTCCTTTAACAAATGAAAAATATATTGAGCAAAAAGAGTTTTTTGATCAAACAATTTTTAAAAGAATGAAAATTAAATATCTGCCTCATTTAAATGTTGATCACACTGAACCATCTGATCCTACTGAACCATGAATTTCTGAACCTTCACCTTCTGCGACACCTTCATCTCATGTAAAAAGAAAGAAATTTTCTACCAGTCAAGACAATGATGAAGTTTTGCAGCGACTAGAAGCCTTAAAGCTGCATCAACGCACTTTTCGTGAAGATGTGACTCAACAACTATCTTCGATTCAGAAAGAGATTACTTCAATCAAGGACTTGCTCAACTCACTTTTCTGATCTTTATGTTCTGTCTTTGCTAAACTTTAATACTTTATGGGTTGTAATATTTTAAACATGTATCTCCATTTTACTTATGTTATTTCTGCCCTTATTCTTTTTTATTATGACAAAGGGGGAGAAAAAGATAGCATTGCAGGAGATCTTGCATGAGAAATGCGAAATTAAGAGAAAAAGAAAGCATGGAAATGCAAACCAATCAATATGTGATATATGTGCTTTAAATGAGCTAATGGAAATGCAAACCATTCAATATGTGATATATGTGCTTTAAATGTGCTAATGGAAATGCAAACCAATCAATATGTGATATATGTGCTTTAAATGTGCTAACTTTTAATGTTTTGCAGCATATTGATAGGGGGAGTAAAATCTCCATCTATGCATCTAAATGCTTCATCTTTGATTAAGTTTGTCATCATCAAAAAGGGGGAGATTGTTACGACAATGAAGCCGTACATGATACTTCAAGTACAAGGTTTTGATGATGAGCAAGTGAAATCAACTGCATTTCAGCTAAGGCAATGAAGACATTGAAGAATTCGATGAAGAATCTTTGAAGACTAGTGTGCAAATGTTTAATTCATTAAAAGTCTTAGATTCTTGTAAGAGCCTTACTTAGAGTGCATATTTAGATTGCATTTCACCTAAAAAGTCTTTAGAAAAACTTTTCTAAAAGAACCCCTCATGAAAATCTTTTTAGAAAACTTTTTTCTTAGATTTTCGTGTTTATTAGTCGACCAATAGACTCACCAGTCGACTAATCCTTTCGCGCCATATTTTCTAAAAAGTCAATTTTGTCAAATTAGTCGACCGAAGGTTTTATCAGTCGACTGGACAAAATGTCTGTTTTTTGGAAAATTAGCAGGAGTCGACTAATGGTTTTATCAGTCGACTGGACAGAACATGTGTTTTCTGAAAATTTAGCAGTAGTCGACTAATGCTTTTATCAGTCGACCGGACAAAATGTTTATTTTTCAGAAGATTTTAGCAGCAGTCGACTAAAAGGTTTTTCAGTCTACTGATGATATTATTAGTCGACTAACTTTTCTCTAGTCGACTAAGTTTCAAAAGTTCAGATTTTCAAACGGCTCGATAAACAAAATCCAACTTTCAAGTTGGTTTATATTTTTCCTTTGAAGATCCGAGTTCCGACTCAGGTTTTCCTTTAAATTATTTTTCCTTTGAAGATTCGAGTTCTGACTCGGGTTTTCCTTTAAATTATTTTTCCTTTGAAGATCCGAGTTCCAACTCCGGTTTTCCCTCAAAATTATTTTTCCTTTGAAGATCCAAGTTCCGACTCAGGTTTTTCTTTAAATTATTTTTCCTTTGAAGATCCGAGTTCCGACTCGGGTTTTCCTTCAAAATATTTTTCCTTTGAAGAGTTCTGACTCGTGATCTCTTTACTTTATTCGAGCTCTGACCTGAGCTCTTCATTCTCCTTTGTTGATCCGAGTTTCGATTCGGGTCTTTTCTCAAGAATTATTTCTGCTCCGAAGATCTGAGTTCCAACTCAGACTTCCCCTTTAATCCTAACTTTTCCGCAATGATCAAATATTCTTTACATGTTCTTAGGTTGAATCCCTATTGAACTGATATTGTTCCCAGTGAACCGATGATCATTCTTAATTGAACTAATATTGTTCTTAGAGAACCGATGATCATTCTTAATCAAACTGATATTGTTCCCAGTGAACCGATGATCGTTCTTAATCGAACTGATATTGTTCTCAGTGAACCGATGGTCGTTCTTAATTGAACTGATATTGTTCCCAGCGAACTGATGGTCGTTCTTAATTGAATTGATATTGTTTCCAGTGAACCGATGGTCGTTCTTAATTGAACTGATATTGTTCTCAGTGAACCGATGGTCGTTCTTAATTGAACTGATATGTTTCCAGCGAACCGGTGGTCGTTCTTAATTGAACTGATATAGTTCCCAGCGAACCGATGGTCGTTCTTAATTGAACTAATATTGTTCTCAGTGAACCGATGGTCGTTCTTAATTGAACTGATATAGTTCCCAGCAAACTGATGATCGTTCTTAATTGAACTGATATTATTCCCAGAGATGGTCATTCTTAATTGAACTGATATTGTTAGTCGTCTCCTTTGGAAAGGAGATGATAATTTTCGTCACGGATGCGTTAAGGAGGATTTCAAATGCTCTCTTTCACCAAGGATTTCAAGAACATCTTACCAATTTGTCAATCAATTACTTGTTGATTTCAAAATCTTTATCTTTTAGAATACCTTCAGTATTACTTCCAAAAAGGCAAAGCTTTTGCGAAAAAAGATCCAAAATTCAAATTCTTTCTATTGGCCAACCAAAAGGATGAAGGATAAATCCTTGATATGGCCAGCAAAGAAGATTCAATATTGTTGCAAGGCCATGAGTGATTGATATTGATCACAGTTATGACACATCCTTAAAGACCATTCTTGCAAAAATGAGGTAGTGAAAATATCCTGAGCGTCAGAAAAAGAGAGAATTCACTCAAGCCCTGCTCAAATCACCTAAGCTGCAATTAAATATCTGCAAAAGGGATCTCTCAATTGTCGTCAAGATGAAGATGAATTAGGTGAGTAGACCCCCGGGCCAAAGAAGATTTGAATCATCTCCAAGATGATGGAGTTTGTGACGGATCCTTCTAGGGAAAGTCCAAAGCACTGTCAAGTTGAAGGCGGATGCGATGAACCTCCCGACAATCCCTAAAAGATATTTATTTTCTGCTATCATCAAGAGATCTCCAACCCATGAGCCAATATCGTCAATATAATTCCTGAGGTAAAGAAGGATCAGAACATCTCCAAGTTGAAGGAGTTTGTGATGTACCCTTCCAAAAAAAAAAGAGAGAGGAAAAAGAAAGAGAGAAAAGTCAGGATATCTCCAAAAGGAAGGATGATATAATAAACTCCCCTGAAACCCAAGAGAGCTCAAAAGAGTGCAGAAAGATTATCATGAGAGAAGTATCCCAGGATATCAAACTGCCGAATCTGCCAAGAATATTCTTTGATTTTGTGAAATTCTATTATCAATATTCTTTCACCAATTGCTTTCATAATATTAATTCTTCTTTCCTGCTCATATCAAGGAGATTGATAGCTTCCTTGAAGAAGGTCAACCGTAAGCAATTTGAATTCCAAATCTTGATTCTATGAAGTCAATTCCATTTGGAAGTAATACTTCAGGTAGAAAAGAAGAAATATTTTTGCAACAATGTGCATCGTTTTCAAATACTTTGAATCAACAACAAAATTTTCAACATTTTGACAATATTTTCTAGCTATCCTGATGTGAAGTGAGAGATTGATGTCCGTTCTTGACATGTCCTGACCCCATTTTCCTTCCTTTTGCAAAAACCCTGTCGGATTTATTGTGCAAAATCTGAAGGTTCCATCATGGTCTCTTCCTTCGAGGATTCTATTCATTTCCACCCAATCAGGATAAGGGTACAAACCTGAGCCTCATTTGATGATGTATTCCGTTTTCCGCCCAATCAGGTCAAGGGTATAAACATGAGCCTCATTTGATGAGGTATTTCATTTTCCGCCCGATCAGGTTAAGGGTACAAACCTGAGCCTCATTTGATGAGGTATTTCATTTTTGCCCGATCAGGTTAAGGGTACAAACCTGAGCCTCATTTGATGAGGTATTTCATTTTCTACCCAATCAAGTTAAGGGTACAAACCTCAGTCTCATGTCGATGAGATGTTTCATTCCCCAATCAGATTAAGAGTCAAACCTGAGCTTTTTCCCACGCGAAGCATTTTCTGTCCCATCCAGGTTAAGGGCAAAAATCTGAACTTCACCTCCACAGAGCGAATCTATTCCTCTTTGTTCTCCATTTCATATCTACCATCTTAAACAGGCTAATATCTCTATACTCAGTCAAATCCTTCTAACTAGGGCATTTTTTTAGCCTAAATTTGGTGTGTTTTTCTTTGCCACTAAGCTCGGCCACAAGTCGGCTTAGTAGCAAAGAGGGGCATATGTAAACACCCAAAATTTTCACTCACCTCCCCGACACTTCCACCAGTCATCATGATCTATCTTCTGAGATCATCAGGAGGGAAAAATGGTTATTTTTTGAGATGAGACCTTGCAGAAATTCATTCTCAATTCTCAATTCTCAATTCTCAAAATTTCTCTATTTAGGCTCAGAAATATCTTCAAACTGCAAATTTTCAAAATCCTACTCTTAACAAGAAGCTAGAATTTCCAATTCCTGATTCAGAATGACATTTCATGAAACATGTCTTTGCATATCATCGCATGAGCATTTCATATCATTTCACTGCACAGCATGTCATTTCGAGATCCAGAATTCCTGATTTTCAAAATTATCAATCCAGATTCGAATTTTAACTCTTTCAAAATTTATTTCAAAACCCTGGGTTTTTCAAAATTGTCAGTTTCTCTCATCTTAACCCCCAGGACTCCGAATTACAAAAAGTTTTCTCAGGAAAACAATCTCGATAGTTTTGATATTGATTTTTAAAATTTCGTCAGTTGGAAAGAAGGAGACGCAACTTTAAATTTAGAAGATTTTATTTCAAACTTTTGCAAAAAGACTTTAAAGTTCTTTACAAAATCTCTGCATTTCTTTTTTAAAATATTTTTTCCCTGAAGGACCATCTTCCTTCTAAATTTTTATAAATTTTACTTCGTATTTTCTAACTAGCCTACTATTATAAAAATCCCAAAAAGAATTTATTTATTTTGATTTTGCTTTTTATTTCAAATAAATGACGTGAGACCTGCCTTGAAGTGGCGTCACACTCAAATTCTCTGGTATTTCTCTTATTTTCAAGCAGGGCCCACCCAGAGGTGGCACCAATTTATAAAACCCTCTCTTTAATTTTTAGTTTTATTTATTTTATAAAATAATCAGTGGGCCCACGCATAGGTGGCACCTCACTAGAGCTCCCTGCAGAGAAAAGCAAATAAAATTTTATTTCAAAAAGTTTTTTTTAATCCGGCTGAGGTGGCACCACCTTAAAAAAAAACCGTTTTACTAATTTTTTTCTGTTTTTACTTTTTCATCCCCCAAATGGCGCCACCGTGAAGCCCTACCCATAAAACATTCACTTTACCTAAGTTTCAGGTAAATGACTTAAAAGTTTTCAAATAAAGAAATCGTCCCCTTTTCAAAGATTGACGAGTTTTCAAAAATTTGTTTAAAAGATTTTCAAATGCTTTCAAAATTCGGTTGAAAAGTTTCAAAAACGTTGATCTTTCGGATAAAACTTCTGAAAATCTTTAAAAAGGTCCCTCTCTGATCGCACAAGGGGGGCGGATTTGGGAATTTTCCTTTGGGAATCTCTTGAAGCCCCTTTTCTCATTCACTCTCCCCTCACGTTTTTGAAATCTTCATTCTCCTTAAACCGAAGAACCAGAGGACTCTGAGGCTATCCTGTTTCTTCCCCCCCCCCCCCCTTCACGAGTTCGGATTTCCACTTTCCTTCAATCAAACCATCCAAGAGAATCCAATCCATGATTTCCTCTCTTCCCCTGAGAGGACCTCCCTTCTTCCCCGTCACGGTGGATTTCAACTATTTCCCTTCAACAGAATATCCACCGAGCCACCGAGGAGCGTGTAGTTTTCCTTTCCATTTTGGAGACCTGACCCACCATTGAAGGAAGCTCCTTTATTAGCCTCTGTGGAGCTAAGGTAAGGATCACTCCTCTTTCATTTTCCCCAGATTGTCGATCCTTTGTCCATGTTTGCACTATATACAATATCGGTCTGCATAATTGCAACAAAAATGTGACCCTCTGCAAGGTACATCTTTCTCAATGCCATTTAGCATATTTTGATGATTTGCATCTTGTGTTTTCATTCCCTTCTACGTTAACTGCAAATGAATTACCTTATTTTGTTCTTCACCATCATAAGCATCATCAATTCCTATACTTAGTGGTTTTCACTTGATAAGGCATAACATATCTTCTCATTTGGTATATTTCCTGTATACTATCATACAGTTTACCCCTGCATCTTAGTTGTTGATGTTTCATATTGGGAATATATTGTTTGAACGTTGTCACTCCGTTAACAGAGATTTAGGAACTGCTGTAAGATCATCCTGATTTATTACAAAAGTGCCTGAAGATGTTACGTGAAATCAATGTGCAGTATACTATCATAATCTTTTTGCAGAAGTAGAGTTACTAATCCATCTTACAGTATCGTGTATGATCGATTAGCAGAATCAATTTGTTATAATCGATGTGCTAATAAATTTGTTATATAGTTTTAAATATGCTGAAATCTGTGAGATCTATTTGTTATCTAATTCAGATATTTGATCTATAGAATCGATTTTGGAATCAATTCTGATTCATAAGATCAGTTAGCTGTATACGGTGGACTCAATCCATTGCCATCTTGCTGAAATCCATTTTGTTATAAGTTGAAATGTTATTGGCTGAAGAGAACTTATCGTATTGTCCTGTTGAGATGAATAAATTCAAGAGTTCAAAGTGTTGAATGAATTCTACTGGCTGGGGTTGACCGGTCCTCAAATTGAGAAGTCAGTTTGCCTATTTCAGACATCACTTGGTGATTGCTTACTATGCATTTAACACATAGTTTCTTCTCTATTTTCTGAACTTGGTTATTGACTCATTTGTCATGGTATATCTGCACTTCCCCTTATATATTCCATAGTGATTTTCATGCCATATCTATGCATCTTGTATTAGGCATGTCATTAAAATTGATGTAGCGTGTAAATAACACTATTGCACTTAGTTGATGCATAGTACTTGCACGTCCCTTTTATTGTTGCATACCATCTGTAATATTTGCAATGTCATCTTTATATAACAGCCCATTATCATCTTCCATCTGTTGTGCCCATAATCACCAGCATCATTCTAGCACATTGTCCCTTTGTGACACTCCACCATACTCACTGTAGGTTTCCTCATTCCCTAACACCATCCCTTGTATATTCTTGTTAGACCATCATCCCTCTACAATCAACATTGGCAGTCTACTGACAGTCTACTGGCACTGGTGTCTTCACATTACCATTAACACTACTGGACATATTCCTCACTTTATAGATTAATCCTAAGCATTTACATCATTTGATATTTATATGCCTTGTAATATTTCAATCTCTTCTCTACATATTGTATTTCTTGTACCAACTCTCATTTGCAGGAAAGTCGGGAAGGCGTCAGTTCTCGTGATTTTTTTCTTTATTTCATTTTTTTTTGTCAACAATGTAACAATCAAATGTAAATTTGGAATAATATTTACTTTTATTGCTTAGATTAGGATGCATATCATATAGTTTCTTTCTGCAATGTCCTGATTACATGAATCATACATTTTATTTAGAAAATCACTGTGTATGAACACAAATGGCACGAACACCAACTTTCAGAGAGTTGATGAACTCGGTGGAGTCCATGTTGACGGCCCTAGTCGGAATATGGACGAGACCCAGATTTGGCATCTTTCTACTAGTCACACCGAGCCTACACTCTTAGGCTATCTTCAAAATCACCTCATATTTCAATTTTACAAAATAGTGTGAATTAAATCAATTAAATTCTAAACATGTTCACGGCCACAGTCGGAATATGTGAAGAGTTTACTTTGGTTTAATACACATTTTCCAACAAATTCTTTAGAAGATTTTCTGGATATCTTTATCAAAGTGCATTCACCCATTCAAATCATTTGTATCATGAAATTACTTGCATTTTCACACTTTTCTCAAGAAAATTTCATTCTAAGGAAATCAATTCTTCAAGAGACTCTAAAAATATTCAAAGTCAGATTTTCTCAAGTTATGTTTTCTGCGATTTTCTTGGAAAATATTCTTTTCTTAAAATTCATTTTCAATTATTCAAAAAGAGTTTTTCATCATTCTCAAAAAACTCAAAATCGATTTTCAAATATTTCAAGGCTAAGATTTTCAGAATTTCAATTTCCTGAGTTTTGATTTTCCTTTTCCAAAGAGTGTTCCTATGAATTTTCAATCATTTTTCAAAAAAAAGTTTTCAAAAGTCGGAATTTTCCTCACAAACATCTTCTCTTTCGATGTCTACCTTTCCTCAAGAATTCTTTCCATTTTCCCAGGATTTTCTCACATCCTCAGAAATTTTCTTATGATTTTCAAACCCTCTTATCAGAGTTTTTCTAAGAAATTGATTTCCAATTTTCCTTAAAAACATTTTCAAACTCCAAAATATTTCCAAGCATACATCGTGCTTTTCAACCTGCATTTTACAAAATTTCATAACACATACCTGAATTCTCTGTGCATTTAGGATAGAACACGATTTTGATGATTTAACTAAGTCAAGCACACATTTGATCCTTGGTTCGATTACCCCTCTTAAAGGCAGCAGGAATGATCGAACCTCGTACCGACAGGTCGAGCCCCATCCTATGGATTTTCCTGCTATTTTCAAAAATGGAAGTGAGTATTTCAAAAAAAATTTCAAAACTCTGGTCATGTTTGACTCGCAGGATCCATTTCCCCTCTCTCCCGCAAGGAAGGGAAAAAAAATTTGCGACGATAACACTATCTTCACTTGGCATTCTCTTTCTATATGCCCACCTTCTCCACAAAATAAACATTCTTCCAACTCCAGTGGGCAAGGTTGTGATAAATGGGTCTGTAAACACCTATGACATTTTTTTCATTTTTCTTTTTCTTTTGTGAGACTTCGAACTTGATTTTCTAAATTATCCACAACCCTTTTTTGTATTGTATGTGATTCTTCTAGCTTTTGAACATCCTTGACAAGTTCTTCAATGATATTGACCAAATCTTGAGGAGTCATCTATAAGGAAAACAATGATTTAATAATAATAATAAAATAAAAATCTAAAGAAAATACTTACAGTGCAATGTATGGACAAGTTGGATCTCGAACCAGATTTCCCAAAACTCCGCTCTGATACCAACTGTAACGCCCCAGGGTTTTAAAACCTTTAAAAATGCATAATTTTTTTTGTAAAACAACGGAAATGATTTTTGACTTCCGATTTTCTAACCCTCAGGCATGTCACATTTCACAATTAACAACAAAAGCAACAATAATTTATATCAACACTATATACATAGTCTTTTCACAAGGTTCAAAAATTAAAATATTTAGGATTAAATTTAAAATAAATCCTAAATTGATCTCAGGATCTTGGGAATCTGGATTCTTCGATGCCGCACTTGTCCAATATCCACTGTAATATCACCTACTCCATATCTGAACCTGAAATCCCCATGAAACGGGGTCAGACTTATGATAGCCAGGTAAGTTATTAATCAAAATCATACAATTCAAATATTAAGCATGATTTCAATAATTTACAAAATCAAAATGCATACATTCAAGAACAATTATGCAATTAAAAATATGGCAATTAAAAACAATTTAAAATATGATTGTGTGTGACATCAACAAGGCATGTTTTCATA
Source organism: Nuphar pumila (assembly GCF_984573655.1). NCBI lineage: Eukaryota > Viridiplantae > Streptophyta > Magnoliopsida > Nymphaeales > Nymphaeaceae > Nuphar > Nuphar pumila. The sequence continues at coordinate 97,600,489 of NC_143251.1, forward strand.
TCAAATTCTGTGAAAGAAAAGGTCATTGTTTCGATATTAACGTCCTCCTGGTACGGTGGAGGGCACTCCAATCTCAAACTAAGTATTCCGAGGGTGTATTATTCTATTGTGGATTACCCAAATACCTCAGTGAAACGGGCTCCCAAGCGAGCGGTCAACGACCGGGAAGATTCTCTGCAATGGCGAGCAAACAAGAAGAGTTGGATGCATCCACTGGCATGCGGCAGCCTTGAGACCCGTTGGTCTCGGCCTCCTCAACCCGAGTGACAGGAGGCCCAGGGAATCTATTGCTCCCAATAATCATCATCTTCATAATGTCACTCCTGGTTGTACCACTACCCCCTCCAGGGTAGGCTAAACCTAGATGGGCATGAAGGATTCTTTTATAGGACTTTGAATACTTTCAAAACTAGCTTCAATAGCCAAATCATTTTTTTTCAAATATACACGGGTCATATGTACCCAGCCCATCCAAAATTTTGCTCTATAAAACAAGCATTCGCCTTTGAAGGTGGAAATTAAGTTTGTGTAGACATGACTCATGCAACAATAAAATCTTTCAAAAATCGACATGCTATATAAAATTCTTCTTTTCATCAATATCATCAATGTCTTAACCATAGTATTTGGTTTAAGGTCATAAGATTGAAATTTTACCATTCAAAACATGTATTTATTTTATGCAGATATTGAAATATGCATTTGTTCATGAATCATGATTTAAATAATCATGTATGCATCAAAAATATGTTTAATACAAAAATTATAAGATTTTGATAGAATAACTTACCTTGATTTTTGATAGGACTAAGGGGAATAGGATAAAGCGCTCATGCTTTAATCTGATAAAATTCATTATATGAGTTAATATTTTTATATCGAATTTTAGGCAGTATTTGCCCTATAAATTTAAAGAAATATCTTTTTAAGAGGATTATTAAGAATTTAAACATTTATTTATAATTGACTATAAAACTTTTATAATTTTTTTTACAAAGTTTCCTCTGTAATAACTCAAATGTTTGAAAAAGGGTTTAAACTTGAATTTGAGTTGTAAAAATTCGAACATGACTTTGCATCACAAATATTTTTATAAAGGTTTTTCAAAAATTTGACTCAAATATTAAAAAGGATTCTTTTTGAAAATTTTGATAGAATTTCCTTTATACAAATCAATTTTTTCTGAAATAGTTATAAAAATTTTGATATAATTCCTATTAAATAAACTCGAGATTTCTGAAATATCTAAAAAAAAACTTTTGTCATAATTTTGATTTAAAATAATTGAAATTTTCAGAAATCATTTAGAAAAATTGGTCAGAATTACTACTATACTAATTCTACTTTTCAGAAATCATTTAAAATAATTTTATCAGAACTTTTGTTATAAAAACTCTATTTTCAAAATCTTTTAGAATTTTTTTTTCAGAATTACTGCTATAGTAGTTTTGATGATTCAAAAATGTTTTAGAAAAAATTGAATAGAGTTTCCCTTATGTAGAGGCTGAGTTGGATTAAATTTTGGCAAAATTGCCAAAATTTAAATCCACAAAAAGTAGAATTGGGGTTTAGAAGGAGAATTTGAATTTAGAAGATGATTTTTGAATACTAACCTTACTTAGTTGATTCGAGCAGTGCTTACGCTATCCAAAAATGACTTTTCTGCTAAATTTAGCAGCCTTCAGTGATTAGCGCTTCCGAGGCTGTTTCTGATCCGACGAAGCTTCTTGCAGAAGAATGAACTTCGCTTAAGGAAAGAGGGAAAGGGCTAGAAGAGGTTTCTCAGAAAAAAATTGAGATTAGACGAAGTTTTTGAACTAAAATCTAGAGAGAGAAATTCAAAATTAGAGAGAGAAAGTAGGAGAGAGAGAGCTTAGAGAGAGAGGGGACTTCAGAACTTGGGTAGAGAGAGAGGGGGTGAGAGGGTATTTATAGGAGAGAGGGGGGGTGTCGCCCCCCCCTGTGGGACCCACTTTGGGTGACATTTGTCATCCAAAGAATAAAATATTTATTTTATAAATGACACTTGTCATTTTTCTGACAAGTGTCAAAGAGAGAGAGAGGGTTAGTGTCACCTCCTCACTGAGGAGTGACATTTGTCCTCCCATGGTTTTGGGAAACCATGGTCTGTCCATGGTTTTGGGCCAGTGGTTTTCTAAAACCATGGTGTTTTCATTAAAATAATATAAACTAACATATTTTATTCAATTTGCTACTTTTTTTATACCTAATTTAACCCTGGCTCAATCCCATCTTTCAAGATTGCCATAAGGAGATTTAGAATTACTTAATTGTCCTTCTACAGTTCAATAAATTACATAGCCTGCCATTGAAAATGGTAAATTACTAATTTTGTCCCTGACAATTTTATTAATTCCTTGAAATCGTCCCTAACAGAAAAATTACTGTTTTGACCTTATATAGTTGGGTATTTTACCAAAAAATGCCACTAGATTTGCAAATTACTAAACTACCCTTGATGATTTGATTAATGACAAAAATGTCCCTGAATTCTGGTTTTTGAACAAGCCTCTACAAAATTTTGTTAGGATTTTAAATATAGATCCAAATCTTCAATTTGAATAATACTAACCATAAAAATTCAGTGTTTTAACACTATAATTCGTATCTAGAATGAATTAGAATTAAGACTTGAATTATCTTCAGAATTTACAAATTAAAAATATTATAGATCGTGATCCAGATGAACGAAAATTCTGAAAGGCTTTTCTGATATGAAATAAGTACAAAGGCACTGATCAACTTCCCATAGTGGATTGCAACTTTGAGGCAAACAGATCCGATAAAACAGGAATTAACGAGATCAACATAGAGAACAATCTTGATGTTAGATCAAATCCAATGTGAATGAAATGTTGGATTAAATATAATGCTACAAGCTAGATGCAAGTAAGGACCTACGGATGAAATGCGTTACAAAATTGAAAAAAATGATGATGAACTACCAGATCTGATATATAATAGCATAAATAGGTATTTAAAATAAGAAAATCCAGAAATAAATTGCAAAGGAAAGAAATGAAAATGTTGGAATCTGTATATTCCACTGATATCGCCGTATGTAGGCCAATTCTGCTATACGCAGATCGACGCTACAAAGAAGGCTTGCTTGTTAAATAACGAAGAACAACTCAGGGAATCATAAAAAAACAGAAAAGAAAGAGGAAATACGTAAGTGAGAAAGAAAAGAAGGATAGAGAAAAGAGACATAGAGAGAATTACTCACGGTTGATTCAATTGAGTGGCAGTTGTGTGCTTCCTTTGGATGTTGAGGATGAGTTCTTTCAGTCGATCCCAAGGAAAATTTAGAGGAAGAGAGGAAGAAAAGGGTGAAGAGAAGGGGAAGGAGAGATAAAGAAGAAGATGTGTGAAGACAGATGCCTTGATCTAAGGTGGAAGGGTGAGAACGGATGATCGTGGATAGGAAATGGATCATGAGCGACCTTCCTTGCGGCTTCTTTTATAACAAGAAGTTGTTGGGAATTTTTCATAATGAGTCCCTTAATTTTCAAGAAATTTCAAAAAGGTGGTCTTTTTAAACAAAAGTTTTCAAAAAGGTGGGTAGAACCACTTTCTGAGATTTTCTTGTTATGTTTTGAAAGAAAACCCTAAGAACATGATGGAGAGGATCCAAATGAGGTTTTATAAAATATTTTTCATGAAAAATTGAGGATTTTTGAAGAATAGTTTTCTGAAATAACAAAATTAATTTTAGAAATTTAGTTTCAAATACGGATCTGGATCCAAGATTTTGAACAGATATTCGAGTTTGGATCTCAAATTGAGGAAAAGAGAGTTGTGGATCCAAATGGATATCGGATCTGGATGAAATATCTAAGTTATTCAGATTTTGTATTTTTTTTAAATTTTAAAAACAGAGAAATCTAGCTCAAAATTAGATTTGGATATTTGATCTGGATCTGAAATTGGGCCAGATGTAGGAAATGAAATTGGATTTCGGATCTTCAACCAGTGAATCCGAGAAATAAATGAAAATTGACACAATTGCCCTTCTGAATATCTCAGAAGGTGAATGCTAGGGGCAAAAAGGGAATCTTTGAATTTTTGAAAATTTTGGGGTGTTCACAAGATCGAAGCACTAAGTGTAATATCAAAGCAACTAATAACAACTAAGAGTAAACCTAAGCACTAAATAAACACATGTTGAAGCTAATTATAGTGCTATACATAGTAAATGAATATAAGCTATTACTAAACGAATATAAGTATGTTAAGTATACTACAGCAGATAAAAAGTGGCAAAATCAGCAAATGTCTACTGGTAAATGCTAATGCTAAAAATGCAAAGTAAACAAAACTAAACACACACAAGTAAAAACCTAACTTAGACAACAACTACTAAGCAACAACCACACATTCACAACAAATACTAAACCCATACACACACTGCTAAATGCACATTATTCTGATCTCTTGCTCTTATTGAACTCACACAGTAATACATCGACATGATCTGTGATATGTAGCCACTCACTTACAACACTAATTCTAATTCAAACAATAATTTGACTTCAGCAATCACCTTTTACAGCTCGATTTATCATATGTTGTTGTAAATCAGCAGATCGGCCTCACAAACTGATATGAAACTTAGATTAGTAGATGCTGATCTAAGTTTCAACAAGAATTTCAGGTCACGTCTAGCAGATGCACAAAACCTGACCGGCCTACAGAATCCGATAGGTGTGCAAACTCTGGCAGATGTGTAGAAAGAGTTCAAAACAATTCACGTGAAACAGAGTTTCACAGTGAATGAAAACGTGAATTTTCACCTATGCTAACAGAGAAATGGATGTAAAAATCAGATACTATGCCACGATTGATGCAGTTGCAGATTGCAGAAACATGATGCATTCATTTATGTTTGATGAAACTTGAAGAAATATTATGATTATATGATCCAAACAACACTAATTCAATGTAAGGATTGTGCAGAAGATTAAAGTAAGGAAATCAAAGCAAATCAAAATGAAAATGCTTATCGTGACATCAAAACAAAATTGCAGGTTTTATAGTGAATGCAGATGTAGATGATCTCAATTTAATTGAAGTTGCAAAATAAAGGAAGAAATGTAGATTTGATACGAAAATGATGGATGCAAACTCGGTTACGACAGATGAAACTTAAACAGATTGCAATTGAAAACAAAACATCATAAGCAAGAAATTTACAGGAGATCGATACAGTGAAATCAAAGAAATTAAAAATGATGAACAAGAAATGAGGATGCACAAAATCGGGAATGAAAAAGTAATGCAGAAATCAAAATTCGATTTATATTTTTTTTCTAAAAACAAACTAAACTAATCTAAAATGCACACAGAAAGGAGAAGAGGTGGAGAAGAAGAAAGAAGGAGAAGAAAGAAGGAAAAGAAAGAAGGAGAAGAAAGAAATCACTTACCGTGGATGAGGTTGAGAGGAGAGGTGGCCTCCACCATGTGCGTTGCCGCCGGTTTGCTACTCCACTGGAGAAGAAGGGAAGGGTAAAGGAAAGAAGAGAGGAATAGAAAAGAGAGGGAAGGAAGAGGAAGGAAAGAGAGAGCCAGATGGAGAGGAAGGGGGAGGAAAGAGGGAAGCTTATGCGCATGAGAGAAGACGCTCCTCTTTCCCTCTTCATTGAATTTTTAAAGAGGTTTGTTGGGTAGTTACCTGATTTTTCCATAAGCCCCCTATTGTTTTCTAGAAATTCTAGAAAGAGCCTCTAAAAAAATAATATTTCCTAAAGCACTAATTCCCACATTATTTTACCAAACTAAGCTATAGCTATTTTCTAAAAAGGTTTTCCACTTTATTTTTCTAACCTAACCTACTAAGTTGATTGTAAATGATAAACTTTGAAATAAATAGCAAAACAAACTCATTTTTCAAGCATTTTCTGTATTTTATTCTTTTCGCACATTTTCTCAAAACTAGCATAAATTTGGGTTTTTAAAACATTTTCTCATGAAATCATGCATAGTTTAATGTGAATTAAACCTTAAAAATGTATGCATGATCATCTTACCTCGGCGTATGGCTGGCTTAGGCGTTCCTACACCCAGACTACGGAGCATTGTTCTTGTCACCAAGCAATGTTGGCTGGCCCACCAACCGGATAACCCTTGTGCTCGTTCGCTTCTTGCTAAATATGGGGCTTCAACTCTTATCTCGGTTCGCCTGGAAACCCGAGGTTTGGCATTCTCGCACTTGCGTAAATCGTGGTTGAGGGCTTTAGCCTTCTTCAGAGACCATTTTGAGGACTCCAAAAATTTTGGTCAGTGGTTGCACTGGGCGCTGGCGCCAAGCGGGGAGTTCCTCACCTCCAAAGTCTATAGATCATTGCTCCCCTCGGGGGCTGATTGGTTGCGTGAGAGTGTGCTTTGGGCAAAGGGCCCTTCTCCCCGTTCTCGGGTCCTGGCTTGGTTAATTTTGCATGATAGGATTGAGACCCACAGTAATTTAAAGAAGTGGGGTCTTCAGCTCCCGAGTTGGTGTGTGCTTTGTCAAGCTGCGAAAGAATCTACGTTTCACTTGTTCTCGTCTTGCCCAATATTTATGGAACTCTTTAACAGGACTTGGAGGCATCCGGAAGTGTTTGTTAAGGAGGAGTCCTTTGCACTCGATCTGATCTTGGGCCCGGTTTGTATTAGGTGTAGCACAAGGTGGAGGTTGATTTGGTAGACGTGATTGCTTACCTCTTGGTGGTTTGTTTGGATGGCGCTCAACGATGCTCATTTCCATCAAAAGAATCTACGTTTCACTTGTTCTCGTCTTGCCCAATATTTATGGAACTCTTTAACAGGACTTGGAGACATCCGGAAGTGTTTGTTAAGGAGGAGTCCTTTGCACTCGATCTGATCTTGGGCCCGGTTTGTATTAGGTGTAGCACAAGGTGGAGGTTGATTTGGTAGACGTGATTGCTTACCTCTTGGTGGTTTGTTTGGATGGCGCTCAACGATGCTCATTTCCATCAAATTTCAGTTAACATTCATAATCTGGTGCATAAAATCTTGGTGGATGTTTATGTGATCCCGCGTATGCATCTTAGTGATCTCCCACTCCCTCCTGATGACGCTCCCCTTCTTTTGCCACCCTCTAGGCCAGCGGCTCCTGCGTGAGCCTGTTTTGTCTGTCTGATGTTCTTTTTCCTTTCTGCTTTCTTTTATTTGTTTTGGCTTTGCTCTTGTTCAGTTCATGGGTTCAACATTTTGTTGATCTTCATGAGTGGTAATGTTGTATTTCTTTAGGCTCTCTCTCCCAATAAATGGGTAATGGGGAGAGGAAGGGGCCCCTGCCTCCTCCGAGTAAAGGGAGTAACCCCTCTCTCTCCCACGTATGGGTAGTGGGAAGAGGGGGAGAGCTCCTCTTAATGAGGAGAGAGGATGGGAGAGGGGTAACGCCCCTTACCCATGGCTATAAAAGCTTTGGGCACTCTGTCTCTCAATTTCATTTTCGTGAGAAAGAGAGAGACGAATTAAGAGGGAGATGGAGAGAGTGAGGGAGGAGGAGGAGAGGATAAGAAGAGGGCGGGAGGAAGGCATCGTCGACAAAGTAAGGTAAGTCGGTTTTCTTCCTTAGAAAAAAAAAAGAATCGGCAACCACACAGTTGTTGGCGACGTTGTTGGGGGCATCGTAAAGGAGGAGAGAGGGGTAGGGACAGGGAGTCGATCCTATCTCTTTTGCCCTTATTAAAGAGGCACAGAGGGGGTTCCCTCTGTCCTCACAACTGACAACTAGCAGGTGGTCGGTGGCAGAGAAAAGAAAAGGCAGGGACAAGGATCAATCCTCTGCCCTCACCACCAGCAAATGCGTTGTTGGCGGTCTGTTGTTGCAAAAAAAAAAAATGAAAGGATGGAGGGCGGACAGCCGCCGACAATCGTTGTTGCCGGCGGTGTCACCGCATTCACAGTGGAAGGCAAGGGGGTTGCCTTGCCTCAGCTGTCGACCACCTTACGGTAGCCAAAGACTTCAACAACAGAGTGAGAGGGGAGGAGACATAGAGTTTCTCAACCCCAAAGCAAAAAAAAACATCGATAGGGACTGACTCGATCCGAGACACAAACCAAATCGAGTCAGTTGGCCAGACAGCTCGGTCTGGGTTCCAGGTCGGTCACAACCCAGACTTACTCGGTTTAGGCATACCCCAGACCGAGTCAGAACGGGTCGGCCAGTCGATTCGATGTGGCTATGGTCTAAACTGAGTTAGGCACAAAAAATAAAATAAACATATATACCAGACCGACTCGGTCTACTAAAAAACAAACCCGACTTGGTCTAGATCGAGTTGGGTCTACTATTAACCAACCAACTCGGTCTAGACCGAGTCGGGTCTGCTATTAACAGACTGACTCGGTCTAGACCGAGTTGGTCATATTTTTAGAAATATATATATATATATATATATATATATATATATATATATATATATATATGTGTGTGTGTGTGTGTGTGTGTGTGTGTGTGTAAGCGGATATATGTATGTATATTGAATGGGGCAAAAATTGAGACAATGAATATCTTGGTTTTTCAACACAAGTCAAATCTAGGTTTGGATCTGAATTATATCTAAACTCAGATCGGATCGTGGGTACATACAGGAGATCCAAAGCAAATTGGATCCAGCAGGGTTTAGTTCAAACACATGCTCTTTCTATCATTGACACCATACTTGTACCAAACCTATTATGAACAAGGTTTGAATCGAATAAACCGGATCCAAGATCCAGTTGGGTTTATGTTTGAAAAGTTAATTGAACCAAATTAGATTAACATTGGATCCAGATCTAAAACTCATTCTACAGATCCAATTAAACTAAATCTGGACTAGAGTGAATGTGAATTAGGTGTGCTGTAAAGACAAGATGGGACTTAGCACAAAATGAATATGGGAAAGTTTTTCACAAACTCAGGAATGGTCGAAAAGTAAAAAGCCCATTTTACCCTTAATATGCTCGATTAGTAGATTAAGCATAACTTTTCACTCTGATACCAGATTCAAGTGATTTTCGGATCTTATGATTTTTTTTTCAAGTAGGATCTATTAGCAGGGGATATGATGACAAACTCTAAGAAAAATAAAGTCAGAGTTTGGCATAAAAGCCTAGGGGTAGTTTCATAATTTTTATAAAGATAAGACTCTAAATGATGATACATGATTTTTGTCTATTTCATATCAGAATTTGCTAGAAGACTATGGTTATTCCTTAGAATTAGAATTTAAGCATTTCAGGTAAGTGAACATTTACAAATTCCTCTTTAGTTAAATAAAATACATGTTAGTTAGTTTAGGCATTTTGCAATGTGATTTCATGTGTTATAAGTATACTAGTGTTATCTTGTTTTAAATAGAACAATTGAGTAGCATGTTTAGGAATTCATAATTTTGATGTTCAGTATGATATTACATGTTCTTTGATTTGTGACATGATTTCAATCATGAATGTATCTTGTATGGAGAAAATCATGATATTAATGCATGTAAAATATTGCTAAATGTGGAGGTTTGGCTTTGAGAAATGATAGTAGAGTTCCAGAGTTTCAGTATAGGATTTATCATGAGAATGTCACGCTTATGCCTTGGGAGGGGCATTGTAAGTATCGTGACATGGTAGATTGCTATCCTTAGAAATATGACATGAGTCTACATGTTAAAAGTAGTTAGTGAACATACATTGGTTATTATATAATGCACTAACGCTAAGAAGTGAAAGTTAAAAGAATAATCTGTGTAGGATAACAATACATAGCATGATAAGAAACTCTACTAGATGAGACATAGTTTAGGGCATTGTTTGGGGTATGTGTACCTCGTTTGTACCTTAGGATTTGCTTAGGAATTCCTAAGTGACCCTTATGGATTACAAATATTGTCTAATAGACACATATAGGACGTAGTATGAACCACAAACCTTGGGGGCAGATATAGCTCATTAGACACCTTGGGCAGGTATAGCCTCTTGAGGTCTTCGACTAGCTACCAATGAGTATTTTGTGGCTCCCGACTTGCAACCGGTGAGCAGCTACAGTGATTGTGAATCCATAATCTGGGTCAGTTTGGACTATGTTGTTGTGAGTAGTTCATATGTCTGGCCAACAATGTAGATTCTGAGTTGTCTACATGGGTTGCTACGCCCAAGGAGGCTATTTTTGGAATAGTTGGATAGAGTAGAATGTGAATGTCTACTTTGAGAGTGAGGATAGAGAAACAGTAAAGGGTGATAAAATTCATACATAACATGTATGCTTAGTTAACAAACTAAAGTAAGATTAAGAACTTAGAGCAAACTATAATTGTAACGGTCGTATCTAATTTGTAAATGGAAACTTACTGAGTTGTAGACTCACCCCCTCTCTTAGTTACAACTATAAGTTCAGAAATGGTTGTCAATCGAAGGATTTGATTGTGGACTTAGACTCAGCTATTACCAAACTTCTCAGAACTTGGAGTATTTTTTATCTTGCATTTTTATTTTATTTTGAATGTACAATTTAGATACTTTTATTTGGGATGGTAATTATTGTTGTTGATGGATGTATAGACCTTATAATCATTATAAAAAAAAATCTGGCATGATTTTGAGGTTATTTTTGTAATTTCTTTCTAGAAACTAACGTCCACGAACCTGGGCTCAAGAGACCCCAATTTGGGTCATTACAATTGGTATCAAAGCCATGTTTTGAAAAAGAAAAGGTTTAAAAAAAAAGAATATTATGGATTAAGGATTATCAAGATTACAAGGTCCTACAAGAAAGATAAATTTATACCATTCAAGTTGAATCAATAGCATAGAGTCCACATAGTTGGTTAGATCACAAGCTTATTAAGTGTTTCATGTTAGCAGGTAAGGATGCTAACAGTAACAACGAGAACGACCATATGAATGATAGGGATATAGAAAGGCAAGGGCATCCGAAGTTCATTCACACAGACCAGATGGTCGCGGTTCTATCACTCTTTGTCACAACCCTGATGGATGTGTCCAGGGCAATTGGGAGTATGACACCATCTACTCCTCCCCTGTCTCTAGTCGTCATGATAATCAATGACCAGGGGCAAGGGTATGGAGCTGAAGTGGTAGCACTACCCCAACTACCTGTTGGGAGATCGCCAACATCACGGAGACATCCTCCTTATAGTCATGTCAGGAGAGGACCAATAGGGAACCATGGATGCAGGGGTGCAACGACCTGTGGTGTAGGTTGTATAGTAGACCCCGATACGGCCACTGCAGGGTAAGGTCGAGCAACGCTACACCTGTCAGTAGTTGTGGAAGGAGTCAGGAGCAGCATAGAACATCCTATCACGTGAATGCTAGGCGAACAATAGTGCAACAAGACAAGAGCATTGTTGTCTTGGAAGAAGAGCAAGCAAGAGGACTGGCACAACCTCTTTGGGGCATGTCTTTACCTAGGAGAGGTAGAGGGCATATGAATAGGCACTTATACCTTTGTGCCTTTCGCAACACTGCAACACCATCACCAGTAAGGGTTCCTTCAGACTTCGAGGTCAAGAAGGAACCCACATACACCCCAAGTACCCCTCAGTGGGTTTTATGATGTTCATAAAGTAGTGTTTTGCTATGTAAGTTGTATAATAAAGGCATGTTGTGTTTTAGTTGTTCTTAGGAATTCAAGGGTTGTATTACTGAAGAACTCGTGAAAATATTTAATAACTTTATAAAAATGTCACTCATTAAAATAATAGTTAGTGTGTGATGAATGCATCTATTTGCATATCATATTGAATGTTTAACATCTATATGTGTACTCTTTTAGTAGCTTACTGTAAACATCCACAATTTTTCCTCATCCATTCTCAAACACACCCCTCGTGTAGATGCCAACCCTGGTAGGTTAGTACAGGAGTCCAACCCTGAGTCTATTTTAGGAAATTACCATTTTACCCATCTTTTTTTACTAGGAAAATTATCATTTTACCCCTAGGTCATCCTACACCCATGTCAGTCAGAGTCAACCAAGCTTATTTGTAAGCTCAGAATAGTTAGAATATCAGTCATTTCAAGCTCACATGAGCTCACGATGAGCAGATCATGTTTATTTATGACCATTCTTGCCAAAATGGGATCATTTCTTCAGAAATGAACTCATTTCTCACTCAAATCTAAACCAATCGTCTCTGAGTCAGTCATTCCCGGTCAATCCTAGTCTCTTGGGTCTAGCTTGAGATCACCAGGAATTTGAGTGCTCCTGTTTCAGTTCAAAACTACTTTCAAGTGTCTAGGAGCCCATTTCAGATCATTTAGCTGAAATTGAGCTCAGTCCAGTCAGTTGAGCTAGTGTTTGAGCCCAAGTTTTAGTTTATCTCAGTATTACTGATCTTTGTTTCAGCTCAAACCCAATTCTTGTTTGTAATTAACTTCATCCCAGTGACCATTTCTCACCATTTCTCTAAAAATGGTAGCATTTCTTGACAATTCAGTCCATGAGTTAAGTTGAGTCAGTATCTTGTCAGTCCAGTTGAGTTCTGAAACCCAGCTTATTATAGTTTATTTCAGTTTAAACCAGCTCAAACCTCAATTTTTAGTGTCACTCTGGGCTCGACAGAGACAAAAATCATTTCTTAAACCATTTTGTTCATTTTTATCAATTTTACCACTTTCTGAACTAACACAACTGTCAATCGGGGTCTAATATCGAAATTTCTTCATCCAGAGTTAGCATTTCGCATGGTATTTCATATCATTTCTCATCATTTTCTATCATTTCATTTCATTTTTGAGATCCAAAACTTCAGTTTTGAAATTTTCAATCCAGATTTGAGTTTAAAGTTTTCAAAGTTCAATTTCGAACCCTAGGTTTTCAAAATTGATATTTTTACCCCCAGGGCTATAAATTTGAAAATATTTTCCTGAGAAAACAATCTGGATTCTTTTCAAACTTGATTTTTCAAATTCTAAACTGGATTTGCTCTGCAAAGGGGTATAAGATTTCAAATTTCGAGCTTTATTTCAAAGTTGCCAAAAATAGCTCATTTCATCTAGAAATTTTCTGGAGAAACCATTTCACCCCTTTGGATTTCAAATTGAATTTCAAAATTATAAGTGGACCCACTTCAAGGTGGAGCCACCATTGATTTTTTTTCATTTCAATGAATAAAAAAATAATGTTTCTCTTATTCCCTTTTTATTTTCTTTTTTATGATGGTTTAGACGGGGATGACAATCTTGAGAATCTCCCCAGGAAATTTATCAAGTTTGATGGTTCAGGCAACCCAAAGGCACATCTAGCCATGTTCTTAGCTGAGTGTGCAAAATTCAAAAAGGATAATTGAGCTCTCTTTCTTTGTTTTCCTCGCAGCCTGAAGGGCACCGCCACCAAATGGTACTCGAAACACATAAATCCAATCGAATTAAAAGAGTTCGATAAGGTGGTGAATTTGTTCATCGAGCGGTTCTTGTTCAACACAGAGGCGCTACCAACCCTCAATCATCTCTATAATCTGAAGAAGAAAGATAACAAAAATGCTAGAGACTTCATTCACAGATGGAGATCCACTTGCAATCAAATAAGGGATCCGATAGCGGAAGGGCATGTGTTGTCGGTCATCCTCAATAATTTCTTCCAACCTTTGAGAGGCCTGATCTCTACATCCCCAGCACGCTCTTTTGCCGAATTGATAGAATGAGCTGAATGTCTCAAAATGGGGATAGAAAATGGCGTATATGAGAGCTTCACACTCTCGAAAAATAGCTCAAACACCAAGGGAAAAGTGCGAGCCGCTCATGCAACCAACACCACAGGCCAAAACAATAGGAGTGGCATGAAAAGCAAAAAGGGTAATGCCCTCAAGCATGATAACAAGTCTTTTGACTCCCCACAGAAATCAGGCACTCGAGAGAAGATAAAGCGTGATGGGTGGGGTTATGACCGCAAATTCACTTCTTTAGATCAATTGCTTAAGGAAGTTCTTGAATACCTGCTCGAAAAAGATTTGATCAAACTTTCAAGGGTTGCCGATCCTCTAGTCGCCCTAGGAAAATGGAAAGATTGTTTCTGCAAGTTTCACTGAGCAATGGGGCATGATGTTGAGCGTTGCTTCATCCTCAAAAATACTATTTAAGACTGCATTGACAAAAAGCTCCTTGAGGTAGATGAAAAAGATATCAATCAATCATCTTGACTGAGCTTTTCCTCAATCACACAAAAAGCTGACAATGCCAACATTTTTCCATTTCTCATCTTGCTTTTATTTTAGAAGGATGATGTAATCCTGTTTATCTTTCTTTAATTTATCATTTTTTTTTCAATGCATTAATAAAATTATCAATTTTCCTCATAAGCTTGATGTCACCTTTTATTCTCCTTCTCAGCACAATGTTCTTTCGCGAGGAGTGATATTCTTTAGAGTGCCTCTCTAATCAATCAAAAAGTCAGTCGCTTTGTCAATTATCTTCCTTTTATCCAAAAATCTTCTTCCCCATTACACTGGGGCATTTTTTTTTAAAAAAAAAAATTCAAAACATCCTGTATGCAGGCAGGATCAAACAAATCTCTCATTTTGCACGCATGTGCACCCATTTACATCATTTGCATACATTTGCATTTGCATGCATTCATTTGCATCAAATTCACTTCCCCTTTAGGTTAAGGGATAAACCTGAGCTACCCATTAAGGATAAGGGATAATCCTGAGACCCCGACAAGTCGTCCAAGTTGTCGCGAGGGTGAAGATTGAAAATCTCTCATAGCAACCAACAAACATTTTTCAAAATACCAATCTTTTTCAAATTCGACCTTCAAGTCAAGTCTTTTTATCAAAACTATTTTTGCCAATCTTATCAAAATCAACCTTCGGGTTAAACCTTTCTCAAAACCCCATCTGCACTGATCTAGTTTTCCTTTAGGATTCGAGTTCTGACTCGAATTTCCTTTCCTTCCAAATTGATCTAGTTTTCCTTCAGGATTTGAGTTCCGACTCGAATTTCCTTTCCTTCTAATTGATTTAATTTTCCTTCAGGATTCAAGTT
Organism: Nuphar pumila; assembly: GCF_984573655.1. NCBI lineage: Eukaryota > Viridiplantae > Streptophyta > Magnoliopsida > Nymphaeales > Nymphaeaceae > Nuphar > Nuphar pumila. The sequence continues at coordinate 97,615,498 of NC_143251.1, forward strand.
CCGACTCGAATTTCTTTTCCTTCCAAATTGATCTAGTTTTCCTTCAAGATTCGAGTTCCGACACGAATTTCTTTTCCTTCCAAATTGGTCTAGTTTTTTTTTCAGGGATTTGAGTTCCGACTCAAATTTTCTTTCCTTCAATTGATATATTTTTCCTTAAGAGATTCAAGTTCTGACTCGAATTTTCTTTCCTTAAAACCAAATTGGTCAAGTTTTTCCTTTAGGGTTCGAGTTTCGACTCAAATTTCTCTTCCTTTTGAATTTTCTAGTTTTTCCTTTAGGATTCGAGTTCCGACTCGAATTTCCTTTTCTTTAAATCTGAATGAGTCTAGTTTTCCTTCGAAGATTCGAGTTTCGACTAGAATTTCTGTTCCTTCAAAACCAAACTTTCTAGTTTGTTACGACAATAAAGCCATACATGATACTTCAAGTACAAGGTTTTGATGATGAGCAAGTGGAATCAACTGCATTTCAGCTAAGGCTATGAAGAAATTGAAGAATTCGATGAAGAATCTTTGAAGACTAGTGTGCAAATGTTTAATTCATTAAAAGTCTTAGATTCTTGTAAGAGCCTTACTTAGAGTGCATATTTAGGTTGCATTTCACCTTAAAAGTCTTTAGAAAATCTTTTCTAAAAGAACCACTCATTAAAATCTTTTTAGAAAACTCTTTTCTTAAATTTTCATGTTTATTAGTCGACCAATAGATTTACCAGTCGACTAAACCTTTCGCGCCATATTTTCTGAAAAAATGTGATTTTTGTCAAATTAGTCGACCGAAGGTTTTATCAGTCGACTGGACAGAATGTCTGTTTTCTGGAAAATTAGCAACAGTCAACTAATGGTTTTATCAGTCGTTGAACATAACATGTGTTTTCTGAAAATTTAGCAACAGTCGACTAATGCTTTTATCAGTCGACTAGACAGAATGTTTGTTTTTCAGAAGATTTTAGCAGCAATCGACTGAAAGGTTTTTCAGTCTACTGATGATATTATCAGTCGACTAATTTTTCTCTAGTCGACTAAGTTTCAAAAGTTTAGATTTTCAAATGGCTCGATTAACAGATTAGTCGACCGACAATAACTGTCAGTCTACTAATAACTAACTATTAGTCGACTAACTGATGTTTCAGTCGACTAATTTTGTCATTTTCCTGAAACTTCAAAAAGGCATGTCTTTTCATTTTTCAAACGTTTTGATCGTTCAAAATGGACTGTTTTGACACCCTTTCATACCCTCAATGTATGAAAAACTTTAACTATAAATATGAGTGCATTTTACACTCAAAACAACTGGAATTCAATCGATTTGAATCATTTACTTCTTGCTTTTCACTCCTATTCATTCAAGTATTTGTTTTCTCACTCACTTGATATTTTCACTTCAGTTTTTCACTCAAATCCCTTTGAGAGATAGTGAATTCATGAGTAGAGTATTTCAACAACCTCAAAAGCCAATTGCATCTCATTTGCATTCAAAAGAAAGGCTCATAGGTTGTTTTGTAAGTTGTTACTTATTTTCTGTAAAAAGAATGACTCCTTGGTTTAAAGGAGTTGTTTGCTTTCAGTAGGGTTGTTACTGAAAGTGGGACCAGTTTTGGTCTGTGTGATTTTGTAGTTAACAAGGTTGATAGTGGAAATCTCAAGCGGGTTTTGCTTGGGGACTGGATGTAGGTCGGGATAGACCGAACCGGGATAAAATCTTGTGTTCTTTGTGTGTTTGCTTTTCAAATTGCAAAATCCTTCAATATTCCGCAGACAATTTATAAAAGCACTATTCACCCCCCCTCTAGTGCTCGTTGCCTCGATCCTAGTACATTTTCATTTAGTATCAGAGCAGGTTTGCTATTATTTTGATTTGATCATCATCCAGCATGGTAACTATAACATCTTAGCACAAAGAAGGATGCTCCTTTGTTCGTCCTCCTCTCTTTGACAGAACAAACTGTGGTTACTGGAAAGTAAAAATGACAATATTCTTGCAATCCATGGATCTAGATATTTGGAGAGTTGTTTCAGAAAAGTACCAAACTCCATCAATTGATTTCAGCCGATAGACCGATGAAGAAAAGAAGACTACTTCACTTAATGCCAAGGCAATGAATGCATTATATTGTGGCATTGACAAGGTAGAGTTCAATCGCATCTCTCAATGCTCTACAGCAAATGAAATCTGGCATACTCTTCTCGTGACACACGAAGGTACGTCAAAGGTAAAGGAATCTAAAATTGCTTCTTTAGTTCATAAATTTGAATTGTTCAAAATAAAGCAAAATGAATCTATATCGGACATGGTAACTAGAATGACCAATATAACTAACACTTTGAAATCCCTTGGAAAAGAATATTTACAAGTGGATTTAGTCAGAAAGATCCTAAGGTGTTTAACTCCTGAATGGGAGAGAAAAACCACTGCTATTGAAGAAACAAATGATCTTAAAACTCTCACTCTTAAAGATTTGGTTGGTAACCTTATGGCATATGAAGTCCAACTTCAAGACAGACAAGAAGAAGAGCCCAAGAAGAAATCTCTTGCTTTTAAGGCTACTTCTGACTCAGAAAATTCAGAAGAAGATGAAGATGAAGATATTGCCCTCATCACAAGGCAATTCAGAAGATTCATAAAAAAGGGAAGATTTCAAAGAAAGGTAAAGAAAGTGGATTCTTCCAATCCAAATGAAGTCAAGTGTTTTAATTGCAAAAAGGCTGGACATATCAAGAAAGATTGTCCTCTTCTCAAAATCAAGCCCAAGGACCAATTCAAGAAGAAAAAGACATTTCAAGCATGTTAGGATGATAGTGACTCCTCTTCCGATGAAGAATCAAATGAAGAAGTCGCCAACATGTGCTTTGTAGCACAAGAAGATTCGGTAAGTCAATTTGACTATGATGAGTTATTAGAAGTATTTCATGATTTATATGCTAAATTTAAGAGTCTAGATTCTAAAAATAAAGAGTTAAAAACTGAAAATTCAACTCTTGACTCTCAAAACAAAGCATTACTTCAAGAGATAGAAGATCTCAAGAAGGAAAACTCTTGCCAAGCATTTGAGATAAAAGAAATTGGAACAAGAACCAATCTCTTACAAAAAGAAATAATTAGTCTAAAAGAAAAATCAAATGATCTTCTTTCTATAGTGACCAAATTCACAAATGGTCAAGAGAATCTAGAAAAACTTCTTGGTTCTCAAAGATGCTCGGTTAATAAAACCGGATTGGGATATAGCTTCTTTGATACTCAAAATAGACCAAACTATGTGGCGAAAAATCAAAGACATTATTCTCAACCATTTGTTCATAGAACTAAACTTTCTAGTTCTAATAGAAATGCATCTAATCATGGAAACTATAATGCTTATATGCCTAGACATGATTATTCTAGACATGATAAATCCTTTTATAGAAAGAATATTTATTATCAAAGGAAACCAAAATCCAAATGGATATGGGTTCCTAAGACTAACTCTCATGGACCCGAAAATAGAAAAGGGTCAAATGCTCTGTTTTCTAATTTTGTTGTAGGTACACAACATAAGGAGCAAATGAATATTGAACAACGGTTGTTCCAAACATATGACTGGAAGGCCGGAGTTATTTTTCACCCTCCAAAATAAGGATGGAGGAACCGTCACCTTTGGTGACAATAACAAGGGAAAAGTGATAGGTATTGGTAATATTGGTAATCCAAAATTTCCCTTGATAGAAAATGTTCTTTTAGTAGATGGTTTAATGCATAATTTATTATCTATTAGTCAATTATGTGATAAAGGTTTTCATGTTTCTTTTGAAAATGATTTATGCTTAATTTCTGACTTTCAATTTAAAAAGATCATTTTTAAAGATAAAAGAAGGAACAATGTGTATGAACTATATCTAGATGAATTACCCACTTTTAATGAAAAATGTCTTATTGTTTCAAATGAAATTCAATGGTTATGGCACAAGAGACTTGGACATGTTAACTTTAAAATTATTTCAAAGTTATCCAAGAATGATCTTGTAAGAGGCCTACCTAGAATACCATATAAGAAAGATCACTTATGTGATGCTTGCCAAAGGGGTAAACAAATTAAGAGTTATTTTAAAGCAAAAGATATAGTTTCAACAAAACGTCCTCTTGAACTTCTACATTTAGATCTATTTGGACCATCTAGAATTCAAAGTTTGAATGGTAGCAAGTATGCTTTTGTTATAGTAGATGATTATTCTCGGTTTACATGGGTAATTTTTCTAAAAAGCAAAAATGATGCTTTTTCGGAATTTTCTAAACTTTGTAGAAGAATTACAAATGAAAAATCTACATCTATAATTAAAATTCGTAGTGATCATGGTGGTGAATTTGAAAATGAATCTTTTCTAAAGTTTTGTGATTTACATGGTATATCTCACAACTTTGCTTTTCCTAGAGCGGCTCCACAAAATGGAGTTGTTGAAAGAAAGAATAGAACTTTGCAAGAATGTGCTAGAACCATGCTTCAAGATAAAAATTTACCAAAATACTTTTGGGCTGAAGCAATTAATACAACATGTTATGTTTTAAACTGTGTTCTTATTCGACCAATTTTACATAAAACATGCTTTGAATTGTATTATGATCGTATACCAAAGATCTCATTTTTCAAAATTTTTGGTAGTAAATGTTTCTTGTTAAATACCAAAGATAATCTTGATAAGTTTGATTCAAAATCAGATGAATTAATATTTCTTGGATATTCTTCTAGAAGTATAGCTTATCGTATTTTCAATAAAAGAACATCTTGTATTGAAGAATCTTTACACGTTGCATTTGATGAGAATTGTGAGCAGATTATACCTCTAAGCGAAAGAGAAGAAGTAATACTTTAAGAAGAACCCTTGATAGAGAGTACTTCTCAAGAAAATATTCATCTTCAACCGGTTTGGAAAGAAGTTCCTAATCATCCACATGAACAAGTTATTGGTGAAATAAAGAGTGGTGTCCAAACTAGAAGGCAATTAGAAAAATTTATTGCAAATATTGCTTTCATATCTAAATTAGAACCAAAAAATATCAATGAGGCTTGTGATGATGAATTTTGGCTTTTGGCCATGTCTGAAGACTTAACCAATTTACTAGGAATGATGTTTGGGATCTAGTTGATAGACCAAAAGATCATCCAGTAATTGGAACAAGATGGGTCTTCCGAAATAAGCTGGACGAAAATGGTGAAGTCATCGTAACAAAGCAAGGCTAGTAGCACAAGGCTATAATCAAGAAGAAGGCATAGATTTTGATGAAACCTATGCACCAGTGGCTCAATTAGAGTCAATTCGAATGATGCTTGCTTTTGCTAGTTACATGAACTTCAAGTTATATCAAATTAATGTTAAGAGTGCATTCTTAAATGGACACATCAATGAAGAAGTTTAGCAACCTCCAGGCTTTGAAAATGAGAAATATCCAGAAAAAGTCTACAAATTGAAAAGAGCTTTGTATGGACTCAAACAAACACCGAGAGCGTGGTATGAAAGACTACGAAATTTTTTAGAACAATCTGGTTTTTCCATTGGTCGGGTAGACTCTACTTTATTTATTAAAAATCTTAATTCAGATATTCTTATTGTGCAAATTTATGTTGATGACATAATATTTGGTTCTACTAATGATTCTCTTTGTAAAGAATTTGCTAAAGCTATGTAGGAAGAGTTTGAAATGAGCTTGATGGGAGAATTAAACTACTTCCTTGGACTTCAAATAAAGCAAACTGAAGAAGGAATCTTCATCAATCAGGCTAAGTATATAAAAGAACTTCTTAAAAGATTTGGGATGGACTCATCGAAATCAAGAAGGAATCCTATGAGTACAACTACTTCTCTTGATAAAGATGAAAATGGTAAAAGTGTAGATACTAAGCTCTACAGAGGTATGATCGGATCTCTATTATACTTAACTGCTAGTCGACCTGATATTATGTTTAGTGTTTGTATGCGTGCAAGATTTCAAGCTAATCCAAAGGAATCTCATTTATCTGCAGTAAAACAAATTCTTCGTTATTTGAAAGATACTTCAGATTTTGGTTTGTTTTACCCAAAATCATCTTCCTTTGATTTAGTTTCATATAGTGATGCAGATTTTGCAGGAAGTAAATCTGATCGCAAGAGTACTAGTGGAACTTGTCATTTCTTAGGAAATTCTTTAGTCTCTTGGTTTAGTAAAAAGCAAAATTCAGTGTCACTCTCAACAACTGAAGCAGAATATATAGCGGCTAGTTTAGCATGTTCATAAGTACTATGGATGAAACAGACCTTAAAAGATTTTGGTTTGAATTACTCCACAACAACTATTTATTGTGATAACACTAGTGCTATAAATCTTTCAAAAAATCCTGTTCAGCACTCAAGAACTAAGCATATTGAAGTTAGACATCATTTTTTAAGAGATCATGTTTTAAAAGGAGATATTTCGTTAAATTTTATTTCCACTAAAGAACAACATGCCAATATCTTCACTAAACCTCTTAAAAATGAAGATTTTATAAGAATTAGGAGAGAACTAGGTATTTGCTTATTTTTGGATTTGTAAAAATGTTGATTTTTGAACAAAATCTCAAAATCGCACTATATTAGTCGACCGATAAAATTCTAGTCGACTGATGTTTTAAAATTTTAGAATGAATCGCACCATATTAGTCGACCGATATATTTCTAGTCGACTGATGTTTTTAGAATGAGTCGCACATTCTTAGTCGACCGATAAAGTTTTAGTCGACTAAAATTTTTAAAATTTTAAATGAAGGGACCCGAAACCCCTTGGTTTTTTTTTTAAAAAACCCGTCTTTTTAAATAGGCATCGTTTCACTTCAATTTCGTACTTTTTCGTTTTTCTTAAAAACGAAACCCTTAAAACGAAAACCCTCTTTCGCTTTTGCCTCTCTCTTTTCCGAAAAATCCTCAGAGTGTCGTTCGATCCCATCTTCGCCGAGATTTTCTTGCCGTGACAGGGAGACGCCGGAATCTTCTGGTCGTGATCTTGAAACACTGGAATCCTCTTGCAGTAACTGGCGCATCTTCAAAACACGTCGGAACCCTCTTGCCGTGACAGTGTATTTTCTACCATTGCTGGAATCCCCTTGTGGCCGACTTCACACTCGCCGTCAGCCATCGTATCCTCCTCTGTTTCTGTTTCACAACGCCGGACAACGTTCTCCTTATGTCGGAAATCGTTTGGAAGCCAACATTTTTGGTAACTTTGTTTTTAATCATGCCTCGTACGAAGTCTGCATCTGCAAAAGATTTAGGTTTTCCTCCTCCTACATCTTCTTCAAGACATGTTTTTTCACTCAGATTACTCAGAAATCCTCTTTTGTATGATAATTTTGGATCAATTTCTGCACTACGTATTTTACCAGGCCAAAATGTATTGTTTCACCTATTTTCTCGTTACAACATACGAGAATTATTTCCAGGAATTTCACATCTTTTTTATGCTTGTGCAGATACCCTTCACTATCATTTTCTTATTCACTTTTTTTACACGAATTTACAAATGGATCATGAAACTGGAGTTCTTTCTTCTCTTGTTCGTGATGTTGAAATCAAGTTTGATTCTAAACTGCTTGGAGAAATTCTTGAAATTCCACCTTCAGACACTCTTTTCAACACTATTGAATTAAATGATGAAAGAGTTTTTGAACAAATTCTTCTTCTAGGTGCACCTCACTGCCCTCCTTTCAAAAATACTAATCTTCAAACTCGTGCACGCATTTTTAGACGAATCCTTGCCCATAATGTTCTACCTAAAACTGGTTCTTTTGATTATTATTCCATAGATCTTTCTACGACTCTTTATGTTTTATTTGGAAATATTTCTGTAAATTGGGCCAATGTGTATTTTACAAATTTGTGGAAACAAAAACCATTTCTTCCTTATGGATGTCTTCTAACTCGTATTTTTAGACATTTCAAAGTTTCCTTAACAAATGAAAAATATATTGAGCAAAAAGAGTTCTTTGATCAAACAATTTTTAAAAGAATGAAAATTAAATATCTGCCTCCTTTAAATGTTGATCAAACTGAACCATGTGATCCTACTTAACCATCAATTTCTGAACCTTCACCTTCTGTGACACCTTCATCTCATGCAAAAAGAAAGAAATTTTCGACAAATCAAGACAATGATGAAGTTATGCAGAGACTGGAAGCTTTGGAGCTGCATCAACATACTTTTCGTGAAGATGTGACTCAACAACTATCTTCGATTCAGAAAGAGATTACTTCAATCAAGGATTTTCTCAACTCACTTTTCTGATCTTTGTTGTCTAAACTTTCATACTTTATGGGTTGTAATATTTTAAACTTGTATCTCTATTTTGCTTATGCTCTTTCTGGCCTTACTCTTTTTGATTCTGACAAAGGGGGAGAAAAAGATAAAAGATAGCATTACATTGAAATTGCAGGAGATCTTGCATGAGAATTGCAAGGAAATTAAGAGAAAAAGTAAGCTTTGAATGATGCATTTTTAAATGTGAAGTAATGATGAATGAAAATGCAAACCAATCAATATGTGATATATGTGCTTTAAATGTGCTAATTTTTAATGTTTTTGCAGCATATTGATAAGGGGAGTAAAATCTCCATTTATGCATCTAAATGCTTCATCTTTGATTAAGTTTGTCATCATCAAAAATGGGGAGATTGTTACGACAATAAAGCCATACATGATACTTCAAGTACAAGGTTTTGATGATGAGCAAGTGGAATCAACTGCATTTCAGCTAAGGCTATGAAGAAATTGAAGAATTCGATGAAGAATCTTTGAAGACTAGTGTTCAAATGTTTAATTCATTAAAAGTCTTAGATTCTTGTAAGAGCCTTACTTAGAGTGCATATTTAGGTTGCATTTCACCTTAAAAGTCTTTAGAAAAACTTTTCTAAAAGAACCCCTCATGAAAATCTTTTTAGAAAATTTTTTTTCTTAAATTTTCATGTTTATTAGTCGACCAATAGACTTACCAGTTGACTAAACCTTTCACGCCATATTTTCTAAAAAAAAAAGTTATTTTTGTCAAATTAGTCGACCGAAGGTTTTATCAGTCGATTGGACAGAATGTCTGTTTTCTGGAAAATTAGCAACAGTCGACTAATGATTTTATCAGTCGACTGAATAGAACATGTGTTTTTTGAAAATTTAGCAGCAGTCGACTAATGCTTTTATGAGTCGACCAGACAGAATGTTTGTTTTTCAGAAGATTTTAGCAGCAGTCGACTGGAAGGTTTTTCAGTCTACTGATGATATTATCAGTCGACTAATTTTTCTCTAGTCGACTAAGTTTCAAAAGTTTAGATTTTCAAACGGCTCGATTAACAGATCAGTCGACCGACGATAACTGTCAGTCTACTAATAACTAATTATTAGTCTACTAACTGATGTTTCAGTCGACTAATTTTGCTGTTTTCCTAAAACTTCAAAAAAGGCGTGTCTTTTTATTTTTCAAACGTTTTAATCATTCAAAATGGACTGTTTTGACACCCTTTCATACCCTCAACGTATGAAAAACTTTAACTATAAATATGAGTCCATTTTACACTCAAAACAACTGGAATTCAATCGATTTGAATCATTTACTTCTTGCTTTTCACTCCTATTCATTCAAGTATTTGTTTTCTCACTCACTTGATATTTTTACTTTAGTTTTTCACTCAAATCCCTTTGAGAGATAGTGAATTCGTGAGTAGAGTATTTCAACAACCTCAAAAGCCAATTGCATCTCATTTGCATTCAAAAGAAAGGCTCATAGGTTGTTTTGTAAGTTATTACTTATTTTCTGTAAAAAGAAGGACTCCTTGGTTTAAAGGAGTTGTTTGCTTTCAGTAGGGTTGTTACTGAAAGTGGGACCGGTTTTGGTCTGTGTGATCTTGTAGTTAACAAGGTTGATAGTGAAAATCAAAAGCGGGTTTTGCTTGGGAACTGGATGTAGGTCGGGATAGACCGAACCAGGATAAAATCTTGTGTTCTTTGTGTGTTTGCTTTTCAAATTGCAAAATCCTTATATTCCGCAGACAATTTATAAAAGCACTATTCACCCCCCCCCTCTAGTGCTCGTTGCCTCGATCCTAGTACACTTTCATAGTTTTCCTTTGAAGACTCGAGTCCCGACTCAAATTTTCCAGTTTTCCTTACAGGATCTGAGTTTCGACTCGGTCCTTCTTTCAAAACCAACCTCTTAGTTGGACTTACCTTTAAAATCCATTTTAGCATCGGTCCTTCCAAAAACCAATCTTCGAATTGGTCCTTCCAAATCTGGTTTAGCATCGGTCCTTCAAAAATCCAATCTTCAAATTGGTCCTTCAAAATTCGATTTAGCATCAGTCCTTCCAAAAAACCAATCTTCGAATTGGTCCTTCCAAATCTAGTTTATCATCGGTCCTTGCAAATCCGGTTTAGCATCGGTCCTTCCAAAACGAGTTTAGCATCGGTCCTTCCAAATCCGATTTAGCATCGGTCCTTCCAAATCCGGTTTAGCATCGGTCCTTCCAAATCTGGTTTAGCATCGGTCCTTATAAATCTGGTTTTGCATCGGTCTATCCAAATCCGGTTTATCATCGGTCCTTACAAATCCAGTTTAGCATCGGTCCCTCCAAATCTAGTTTAGCATCGGTCCTTTCAAATCTGGTTTAGCATCGGTCCTTATAAATCCGGTCTAGCATCGGTCCTTCCAAAACCGGTTTAGCACTGGTCCTTGCCAAATCCAATTTTTCAAATTGGTCCTTCCAAACCCTAGTTTAGCATTGGTCCTTCCATCAAATTCAACCTCGCATTGATTCTTTTATCAGATCCAGTTTTATGCTGGTCCTTTTACCAAATCCAGTCCTGTGCTAGAATTTTCAAAATTCAGCTTTCGAGTTGATCTTTTACTGAGTCTTTTCAGGACTCAATTTAGCCAAGGATATGTCAATTAGACCTCAAGCAATTTCTTTCACCAGGGATTCCAAGAACATTTTGTCAATTTGTCGTCAAATATTTGTTGATTTCAAGACTTTTATTACACAAGAGAATTACCTCTGAATACCTTCAACATTACTTCTGAAAGAGCAAAGCTTTTGCGAAGAAGGATTCAAAATTTAAAATCTTTTTATTGGCCAACCAAAAGGATGAATAATAAATCCTCGATATGGCCAGCAAAGGAAATTCAATGTTGTTGCAAAGCCATAAGTGATTGATATTGATCGAACCTATGGCACATTTTAAAGACCACTCTTCTGGTAATAAGGCAGTGAAAATATCTTGGGTAAGAAAGAAAAATTCACTCAATTTCAATATCTCTTCAATAAATATCAAGTTGTAATTATATATCCACAAAAGGGATTGCTCAAATATCATCAAGTTGAAGACGGTGGACAAGTCAGACCCCCGGGGGCAAAGAAGATTTGGATCATCTCTGAGTTGAAGGAGTTTGTGATGAGTCCTTCCAAGGAAAGTTCAAATCATAGCCAAGTTGAAGGCTGATGTGATGAGTCTCCTGTCAATCCCTAAAAGATATCTAATCAAAGCTATCGTCAAAAGAGATTTCCAACCAGAGAGACAATATCATTGGTATAATTCCTGAGACAAAGAAGGATCAGAACATCTCCAAGTTGAAGGAGTTTGTGACGTACCCTTCCAAAAAAAAGAAGAAAAGTAAGGACATCTCCAAAATGAAGGATGATGTAATAAACTTCTCCCCAAAAAACCCAAGAGGGCTTCAATTCTGTCTCAAAAAGAGTGCAAAAAGATCATCATGAGAAAAAAATCTCAAGATATCAAACTGCTAAATCTGCCAAGAATCTTCTTTAATTTTATGAAATTCTATTATCAATATTATTTCACCAATTGCTTTCATAATATCAAGAATACTTTCTTTTCTGTTCATATCAGGGAAATTGATAGCGTCCTCGAAGAAAGCCAATGGCAAGCAATTTGAATTTGAATCTTGATTCTATGAAATTAGGCCCAATTAGAGGTAATACTTTAGGTAGAAAGAGAAAATATTTTCTCACCAATGTGCATCATTTTCAATTACTTTGAATCAATAACAAATTTCAACATTTTGATAATATTTTCTAGTTATCCTGGCGTGAAGTGAGAGCTTGATGTCTGCTTTGATACATCTTGACACCATTTGTCATCCCTTAGTAGGACTTGATAACGGGAGTTTTCAAGATGCCTTCCTTTCTTTGTTATAATCTGAGTGAATGGCTCTCAGATTCGCACACTTCCTTGTGTCCCCACTATCCCACCATAGACAGTCTCATTTCGGCTCGAGGTTGAGCCACCAATCATTTTCTCGCAAAAGGTCATCAATTTCAAAGTTATTTAGTCTCAGCAATGAGGCACCCAAAATCACCCATTTTCAAGCTTTAGGGACCCCCATTTTCATCCTTTTGCAAAACCCCTATCGAATTCATTGTGCGGAAGTCCGAAGGTCCCATCATGGTCTCTTCTCTCGAGGATTCTATCGTTTCCTGGTCAGGTTAAGGGTCTAAACCTGAGCCTTATTTTGATGAAGTATTTTGTTTCCCGATCAGGTTAGGGGTTTAAACCTGAGCTTCATTCTGATGAGGTATTTTGTTTTTCGGTCAGGTTAAGGGTCTAAACCTGAGCCTCATTTTGATGAGGTATTTTGTTTCTCGATCAGGTTAAGCGTTTAAACTTGAGTCTCATTCTGATGAGGTATTTCGTTTCCCGATCAGGTTAAGGGTTTAAACATGAGCCTCACTCAGATAAAGTATTTTGTTTCCCAATCAGATTAAGGGGTTAAACCTGGGCCTCATTTTGATGAGGTATTTTGTTTCCCGATCAGGTTAAGGGTTTAAACCTGAGCCTCATTCTGATGAGGTATTTTATTCCCGATCAGTTTAAGGGTTAAACCTGAGCCTCATTCTGATGAGGTATTTTGTTTCCCGATCAGGTTAAGGGCTAAATCTGCACCATTCTTCGCAAAAGGCCATTCAGTCTCAATCAGGAGACACCCAAATCACTCCCTTTTCCAAGGCTTTTAGGGAAAACCATTCCCATTGCCATCTTTGCGACCCCTCGTTTCTATACAAGGTATTTTTTGTCCCATCGAGGATAGGGGCAAAACCTGAATCTCACTTCTATGAAGTGAATCTTTCTTCTTCATTCTCCATTTCATACCTACCATTTTCATCAGGGCTAATTTCTCATACCCAGTTAGAACCTTGTAACTGGGGCATTTTTTTATATATATAGCCCAAATTTGGTGTGTGTTTTTTTGCCACTAAGCTCAGCCCTAAACCGCCTTAGTAGCAAAGAGGGGCATTTGTAAACACCCTAAATTTTCCTCATCCATTCTCAAACACAACTCTCATGCAAATACCAACCCCAGTAGGTTAGTACAGGAGTTCAACCTTGGGTCTATTTTAGGATATTACCATTTTACAATTTTTTTTAACTAGAAAAATTATCATTTTACCCCTAGGTCATCCTAGACCCATGTCAGTCAGAGTCAACCAAGCTCATTTATAAGCTCAGAACAGTTAAAATATCAGCCATTTCAAGCTCACCTGAGCTCACGATGAGCAGACCATGTTTATTTCTGACCATTTCTACCAAAATAAGATCATTTCTTTAAAAATGAGCTCATTTCTCACTCAAATCCAAGTCAATTATCTTTGAGTCAGTCATTTCCGATCAAGCCTAGTCCCTTAAGTCTAGCTTGAGCTAACCAAGAGTTTGAGTGCTCCAGTTTTAGTTCAAAACCACTTCCAAGTGTCGAGGAGCCCATTTCAGCTCATTTAGCTGAAATTGAGCTGAGTCCAGTCAGTTGAGATAGTGTTTGAGCCTCAGTTTTTGTTCATCTCAGTATTACTGATGTTTGTTCCAGCTCAAACCCAGTTCTTGTTTGTAATTCACTTCACTCGAGTGACTATTTCTCACCATTTCTCTAAAAATGACAGCATTTCTTGAGAATTCAGTCCAAGAGTTTAGTTGAGTCAGTGCCATGTCAGTCCAGTTGAGTTCTGAAACCCTGGAACCCAGCTCATTCCTGTTCATTTTAGTTTAAACCAGCTCAAACCTCAACTTTCAGTGTCACTTTGGGCCCGAAAGAGATAAAAATCATTTCTTGAACCATTTTATCCATTTTTATCAATTTTACCACTTTTCGAACTGGCACAACTACCAATCGGTGTCTAATATCCAAATTTCTCCATCCAGAGTTAGCATTTCGCATGGCATTTCATATCATTTCTTATCATTTTCTATCATTACATTTCATTTCATTTTTTAGATCCAAAACTCCAGTTTTGAAAATTTCAATCCAGATTTGAGTTTTAAAGTTTTCAAAGTTCAATTTTGAACCCTGGGTTTTCAAAATTGACATTTTTACCCCGAGAGCTCTAAATTTGGAAATATTTTCTCGAGAAAACAATCTAGATTTTTTTCAAACTTGATTTTTCAAATTCTAAATTGGATTTGCTCTGCAAAGGATTATAAGATTTCAAATTTCGAGCTTTATTTCAAAGTTGCCAAAAATAGCTCATTTCATCCAAAAATTTTCTGGAGAAACCATTTCACCCCTTTGGATTTTAAATTGAATTTCAAAATTAAAAGTGGACCCACTTCAAGGTGGCGCCACCATTGATTTTATTTCATTTCAATGAATAAAAAAAATGTTTCTCTTATTCCTTTTTCATTTTCTTTTTTATTTTTATTTCTATTTCATTTTGTTGAAGAGGTGGGACCCACAAGGGGGGTTGACTCCTCTTTTTCTCCATTTTCTTTCTTTTTCTCCCTTTTTCTTTTTCTTTCCTTTTCCCTCTCTTTTTCCTTTCTTTTTCACTTTTTTTTTCTTCTTTCTTCTTTCTTCCTTTTCTTTCTTCTTTTCTTCCCTTTCTTTTCTTTCTTTCCTTCTTCCTTCCTCATTTCTTCCTTCTCTTTCTTTCCTCTCTCTTCCTTGACGCCAGCCCCATTCCCCTCTTTTCTTCCCTTCTGCCTCCTCTTCTTTCCTTTTTCCTTCCCTTCCTTCCTTGTTCTCTTTCTAAATCCCAACACTCATACGGCTGGCCCATGGATCTCTCTTCTCTCATTGACTCTCATTATCCCTCTTAACCCTAACTCTCCTCTCTCATTCAAAAGCAATCACATGGCTATTGCTTTCTGGTTCCCATTGTACTCTCCCAATCTGATTTCACACCATTAGCTCTCCAACTCTTACAATCCTCTCTCTCCCCCTTTGGCTACATCCACCTCCACCATAGCAAGCTCCAGCCTTCACCTCCAACACAGCAGCCATCAACCACTGCTCCAATCAATAGCCTCCATAGCAAACAACCTTGCAGCTCCACCTTCTCCAACGTTGAAGTATCTCCAGCCGGTGCCTAAAACACCATTGAAGTAGCCTCTCCAACCATCGGTTTAGTGCCACCTTCAAAACATCCAGCCTTTGCAGCAACTCCTCTGGATCCAACCACCATTGCAGCATCCTCAAGCTGGTGCAAACTCACTTAGCTGCAGCTCCTTCCATTGTTGCACTGCAGCAACAGGTCCAACACCTTCAACCTTGCTGCCGATGCCACCTCTTCCTCCTAATCAAGGCAATACACCTTCAGCCACTTCCAGTTGTGGTGGCCACCCCTACAACACCTACCTTTAACCTTGAACCTTGAAACAACCTACCTTCAATTGATCTAGGCAAACCAAGGTAAGTCCATGCTCTTCTTAATGAGATGTCATTTTTTTTATTTATTTATCATTGTCGCACCTTGATATGCTATCCCCAAGTCTTATTCTCATAAGGGTGACGTGCAGCTAGTTCAAAATCAGATCCACAGTGACACAAGGATCTAATTCACGATTTTGAAAGATAGAAAAATAAAAAAACATACATTTTATGTATGTGGGCTAAACAAATAGAGAGATTCGTCCATTAGATGGATTGGATCTCTCATTTTGAGAGTCACATCAAAATGAATGTCATACCTCCCAATTTTTTTTGTTCTATTTCATGTAGTTTTTTGCATTCAAACATTGCATTTAGATTCATTTTAGTAGTTGAATAATTGTTTGATATAAATAGTATAGGGTTTTTAGTTTTGTCTAAAATCTATAGGTTTTCATTTATGTGTAAAATCCAGTTATGATTTCATGTGAAATTTTTCATTCAAAAATCTTGGAAATTTTATGATAGTTGTGATTATTTCTTTATGGTATCCTGCAAAAAAGATTCGAATCAATTTGATCTATGCAACCCGATTAGAAAAACCACAAACCGACTGGGTTTTTAACCCTATAAAAATTCTAGATCTCCTTGTAGCAGATTTGTTGTCTCGAGATCTCCCCCATGGGAGATCTGATTCATTCTAAAAAAAATGTAGTAGATCTGTGGGGGAATCCACTATTTTCCTGCATTTTATGGGATTTTTATAAAAAGGTTTGATCTCTGTAAAAAAAATTGGGTTTTGCAGAACCCTGTGAAACACCTGTTATATGCTTGTCAAGCTCTAGACAGACCTTAATCTGTTATAGCACTCCAATCCATAGATTGTATGCTTTAACTGTCAAAAGAGGAGTTGTTCTTCAGAACATCCTCTATCATTTCCCAAAATTTCAGGATTTTAAGATCTAGATTTCCAATTTTCTTAGATTTTACAAGTTTGCCTGCCAATTACCTGTTAGTTCAATTTCGTCAGAATTAGGGGCATGTTAGTTCAATGTGTCTTCTGTAACCATAGGTCCAATGATGAAACTGTCAAAATAGGACTTGTTCTTTTGTGTGTCAATGACCCCCCCCCCCCCTAAAATTTCAGACCTTTTGGCCATTGTTTGCCATTTTTACCTCAATTTTTACCAAAACTCGTGAGTCTGCCTCCAATTCTAGAGTCACCGCATTCTAACCGACCTCGCTAGAACTGTAAATCTTCAACCATAGGTCGAATCCTAAATCTGTAAAAGGCAAAAATCCTTGCCTAACTGTCCTCTGTCACCCCATAAAATTTGGTGCATTTTCCATGGTAAGTTTCTATTCGAATTTTGGTTTTCATTAGGCTAGGTCTAGAATAAAAGGAAAAAATCATGATTTTCTAGGATTTTTTTGAATTTCTATATTAGAAAATACCAAAAAAAATAGTTTTCAAATTCCATTATGTTATTAGGGTTAACATAGGTGTCCATGTCAAATTTGGGGTAATTTGGAGTTCATTTGTTATATGAGTTAGTTAAACTCTTAAAATCAAAAGCGAAAATCAGTGTTTTGTTATATTTTTGCATTTTAGGGTTTTAACATGCATATCATCATCTCATATCATATTATATTTGATTTACATATTATTTGCATTTATTGGGATTTCAAAATCTTCATTTTACAAAAAATATTTCTGAAAACCCTGATTTCAAGGCCATAGTCTTACTATCAGGGGCATTTTGGTTCTTTTTACCCCAATTTCAAATTTCCAAACTTTAATTTTCATATTTTCATCATATCATATCATCTTGTGTTTGATTTATCATCATTTGAATTTCAAAATCTCATTTTTATAAAATATCTTTTTGAAAAAAACCCTGATTTCAAGGCCATAGTCGTGTTATCACGGGCATTTTGGTCATTTTCATCCCAATTTCGAATTTCTCGACCTTATTTTCGAATTTTCATCATTTATTTCTTATGTTTATATCAGGGAGGTATGAATCAGGGTTTATATCTGGATAATATTTGATAATTTGCCAATATTTTTGGATAAATCCAAATAAACCTATATTTTTGTGCTAACTTGTTTTCTACTTTTGAAGGATTACTCAAGTGGACTTAGCGCTTTTATTTATTTCTCTTTTATTCAATTCAATGTAAATATCAAAATGTAAATTTGGAATAAGAGTTACATTTTTTGCATAGAATAGGATCTGATGCATATAGTTTGTTTTCGTACAATTTTAATATCTGATGTATGATTCATGCACATTTTTTCAAATCCACTATGGTTGACACGAATGGCACGTGCACAAGCTCTTAGGGAGTTGACAAACTTGGTGGAATTTGTATTTATGGACATAGTCAGAATATGAATGAAACCCAAATTTGTGATCTTCATATTAGCCACATTCAGCCTACACTCCTCGGTTAACTTCAAAAATACACTGCATTTCTCAAAAGAATTTTCTCAATTCCTCAAAAACTGTCTTTCAAATCCATATTTATTCATTCATTTCATTCAATTTGCATCATGAAAGTATTTCAAGCAATCATATGCTTTTATTTCAATTCAGAGAAATCAAAATTTTCAAAATGTTCTAAGTCCTCAGAAAATGATGTTCTCAGAATTCTGAGTTTTCAAATGATACTTCAAGTATTTTCACAGTTCAAAGCATGATTTTCCAATGTTTTAATATTCTCAATTTCAAGGTCCAAAGCTCCAAAATTGATTTTCCCAAAATCTTTGAATCATTTCTGAAACTGTCATTCTCTCAAAATTCTCAAATCCTCTTTAGAAATCGATTTTCTCAGAAAAAGCAATTCAAATTTCAAAAATTGATTTTCTCAAAGTTCCAATTTTCCTGAGAAAAAAATTTCACTTTAAAAGTTATTTTCCAATGCAATTCCTAATTTCTAATAAAATTCATGATTTTCCCAAGAATTCCGTTTCCAAGCATTTTCCAAATATCATAAGCAAACATCATATTTCTCAAAATGTATATCTTTTCAAAGATTTCATAGCACATGCCTGATTCTTTGTGCATTTTAGGAAAATAGAGCATGATTCAGATATTTGAACTTAGTTAAAACGCACTTTTGATCCTTGGTTCAATTACCTCTGGTAAAGGCGTCAGGAATAGTTGAACCTCGTACCGACAGGCGGATCCCATTCCACAGAATTTTCTCACAAATTTTCAAAAACGAAAGCGAGTAATTTTCAAGAACCATTTTCAAAACTTTGGTCAAGTTTGACTCGCAGAATCGTTTCTCTCTCTCACAGAGTGAGGGAAAAATTTTGCGATGATAACACTTACTCTACTCTTAATTGCAATATTAGGACTCACCAAGGTACATCATATCAATCAATGGGCTCCCAAGCAAGTAGGAGTTGAGTTGCACCTTCTAAAGCAAAGCATGAATATAAAGGTTCTGCAGGAAGGGGTATTGCAAGCCCCAATGGTCCTATATCTCTTTAAGCATCGAGGAGTCTGCCTCCTCGTAGTATAGGAGTATCACCAGCTTTGCACAGGCAAGTGCATGCTACTATAGAAAATTATGTACCTCCCGGCTATACCACAAAAATAATTTGGTATGAGTTATTACAGGATTCACTGCAACAAAACCATAACCAAGTAGCATTTTAAAGTAGTTCTTGGGTTAAGAAGTTCAAGAATGTGAGGATGCCTACCTTTGAGGAAACTCCTGGGGGCGAGGCAATAGAGAAATGGATGATGCAAGTTACAAAGGCATTGGATGTTATAAAGTGCCTTGAGGACCAGAAGGCTTGGGTTGCAGCATCAAACCTAGTCGGTGATGTAGAGTACTGGTGGCGATTCATCAGAGATGTTCTGGGTAATGGAGAGTTTGTTCTCTGGATAATTTTTAGGAACAAGTTATAGAGACAGTTTTTCCCCAGGATCAAGAGAATAGAAAAAAAGAAGAGTTTAGAAAATTAAAATAAGGAAGCATGAGTGTGATGGCCTACACTACCAAGTTCAATTCGTTGTTCAGATTCGCAAAGGCTTTACTCTTTACTGAGAAACAGAAATGAAAGATCTATGAGCGTAGACTAAAGCCCATGATTTTGAGGATGGTGGGACCACTGCAAATCTGAAAGTTTGCTAGATTGGAAGAGATGGCATCTTGTTATGAGTTTTAGGATGCCTGGACATCAAAGCCAAAGACTGAGGAGAAGACAAAGCAAGTACAGCAAGAATAGTCCACTTCGTCGTGCTGAAGTTTCTTCAAGAAGAGGGAAAACAACAACAAATTTTTTAAGGCTTAAGAAGAAATCAGTGGGGAAAAAAGCAATAAGCACCAAGGGAAGAAGCCTGAACAACAACTGACAAAGAAGCCTCGGTACCAAGAGCCACCTTTTAAGAACGATAATTATAGGACTTGTGGCCTCAAGCAGGAAGGTCATTATAATGACAAAAAAATATCAAGCTATAAACACTCCAAATTTTCCAGGTCCATTTTGGACACCCCCTTTCAACAGATGTCAATCCCTCTAGGTTAGCTTACCCCTAGGTCCATTCTAAGTTTAGGTGTCATTTCGCCCCTTTTGTTATTAAAATTACCATTTTACCCCTAAATAACCCTAGACCCCTGCCAGTTAGACCCAGTAAAACTCATTTTAAGTTCAGAATAGTTAGAATGTCTGTCATTTCTAGCTCCTCTGAGCTCACGATGAGTAGATCATATTCATTTCTGATCATTTCAGCTAAAATTGGTTCATTTCTCGAGAAATGAGCTCATTTCTAGCTTGAATCTAAGCCAATTGTCTTCGAGTCAGTTAATTCCAGTCGACCATATTTCTCTGAGTCTAATATGAGCTCACTAGGAGTTCAAGTGGCCTGGTTTCAGTCCAAATTCATTTCCCATAGTTTTGAAATCCATTTCAGCTCATTTCAACTAGAATTGGGCTAATCCCAGTCAGTTCAGCTAGTGTTTAAGCTCCAAATTTAGTTCATCTGAGTATAGTTGAGTGTCATTTCAGCTCACACTCAGGGCATTCTCGTTACTCACTTCACTCCAGTATAAATTTCTCACCATTTCACCGAGTATCATATCACCTCCCGATCATCCGGTTGAGGAATCTAGTTGAGTTAGTGTTTTTTTAGTTCATCTGAGTTTAGAAACCCTAGAACCCAGTTCAATTGAGTTTAAACCAGTTCAAACCTCGTTGTTCAGCGTCACTCTTCACCCTGCAGGGCAAATTTCATTTCTTGATCATTTTATTCAGAACATCAATTATATCAATCTTTCAAGCTGGTGCAATTGCCAATCTGGGCTCGGGTCAATCCCTTTATCTGATACTCTATCTATATCCGAGATCTGATTCACATTTCAATTCGAACATTGGATCCAATACCGGATCTGATATCCATTTTCTATTCTGAACCTGGGTCTTTTATTCAATCTATTCCATCATCTATATCCAAAGTTCAAATTATTTTATGATCCTGGATTATCTCATCAGATATCCAGGATTCAATCATTTGTCATCTCGGATCCGTTCTCCGGTCTAAGATCTGTTCCACCTTATTTCTGATCGAGAATCTATTTTTAATCCCATCTCTGATTTGAGAGCCATTTCATCTATCTTATCAAGATTCAAAGTTCATTTTCCAATTCCATCCAGTATCTATCATCATTTTTAAATATGGATCAGACTCATGGTTTGAGATCCAGACCCATTTATCATTTTAAAGCTTCGAATCCAAATCCGAATTCAAACTTACTTTTGATTTCAAACCTGAGATTCAAAATCGATTTTCATCCAAACCAGTGCTTTACATTTGATATTTTGAAAAGCTTTTTCAGAAATACACCTTTTTTAATGTGTCAGTTTTGGATCCTGATCGGATTTATGATATGGATTTTTATCAAATTCAAGTTTTAAAATGGATCTGAGATCCAATTCACTCCAGAAAGGACCCACCTAGGTGGCATCACCTGTGGATTCATTTCTCCATTTTGTCTTTCTTTGTTATTTTAGAGTTTTAGTTGGTTTAGGACTCTATTTTGTTTTCATCTTTTACTTTTATTTTTACTTGTTTTAAAAAAAAATTTAATCTTTTAATCACTTTAAAAACCAAATGTAGAGCCCACTTAGGGGGTGCCACATTTGAGAAAATTTTCAATCCATTTAGGTCTTTTAGTTAGTTTAGGACTTCGATTTTTAACCTTTGATTTTATCTTTTATTTTTAACATTTTTAACTTTTGTTTTAAAACTTTTTTTAAAACCAAATGTGGAGGCTCACATAGGTGGCACCACATTTAAGGGTTTTTAAATTCATTTAGGTGTTTTCATTAGGGTTTTAATTAGGTTCAAGTTGGAAAAGTCAAAACATTAATTTGATTAGGACTCTTTATAGGAAAACCGCCCCCCATGGATTTCCCTAATTAGTAGATAATTAACCTAAGTAGGATCCCTATCTCTAGCCTAGAAAAAACATTATAAATAGAACACATGGGCTGGACGTCCAGCCCATGCTCTCAACTGTCTCTTTCTCTTTCTCCCTTGCAACCCCTTAGCCTCTTCTCCAACCCCAGGTAAAACCCTCTCAATCTTCTCTCTATTTTTTTTATTTTTTATTTTATTTCTTTATGGTGCTGCCCCTTGTTATTTCTTTTCTTTAATCCATTTTTTTTGTATGAGATCATCCATGAATCAATTCAGCCACAGGTAAATCATTGTTTTAAGGCTCCTTTTTCATATTTTTGATGCTTGAATATCAATCTTACTTCATCCACACGAAAGAACGGGATCTGATCTCTCAATAGATCGAATCAATCTTTCTGACGGCTACATTAAAGTAAAATCCCATGTAGTTTTATTTTATGTATTTTTCATGCATATTAAGTTTAGTTTTATATTATTTCATCCATAAAAAAATCAAACAATATTACATACATGTCTTTCTTTTTTAATTAAACATGTTAGATCATGTTCTTGAATAGTGTTTCACAGCCCTGTGCGAATCTTGATTCTGATCGTGCGTTAACAACATTATTTCATGTGCGTTTTTTTGTCGTTTAAATTTAAAAATTTTATGAGGGTTAGATGCATATGTTTGCATGAATCTGTGAAATATTTAAGATTTTTGGGCATCAAATGTCTCATTTGTAAATTCAAGAACCAAAACATGTTTGCTGCACCATTAAAATGATGTACAGAATTAGGTCCAACTTCCTGGAGTCATATCTTCCTCATCAAAGATTGTATTTGAGATCCGTAAAAAGTGGCATCTTCGTCTGTGTGTCTAGTTTATTCTGTGAAATGTTTAAGATTTTATATAGTAATTTACTATTCTATTTTCATCCAACATCAGAACCTATCCTTCTTGAACTGACAGGCATGATTCAGAGTCAGGTTCATCTTGCCGGAGTGATTTCTCCCTAACCAAAGATCGTATTCTTGTTCTGTAAATAGTGACTGATTTATCTTTATGTCTACTTTCTATGGTGTGATTTTTGTAATTTTTTACCATATTTTTATATTTTCTTGAAACCTAAAATCGAAGTTTATATTTTTTGAACTGTTAGGCATGATTCAAACTCTAGGTCATCTTGCCGGAATAATTTTTCTCTAACCGGAAATCGTATTTCCGATCTTTAAAAAGAGTTTTTCTCTTCATTATATCTAGTTTATCTCTGAAAAAATATATGAATTTTAATGACTGTTTGCTATTTTTCTTTAAACCTGAAACCAGGCTTATCTTTCTTGCATCGTTATGTGTGGGCCAAAATCAAGTGTGTTTTGCAGGAGTTGTATCTCCCTAACCAGAGATCGTATTCCTGATCTATAAAAAAAGATATTTTCATTGATTTGTCTAGTTTCTTCTTGTTAAATTTTATAAATTTTTACCGTTGTTTGATATTTGATTCTAATCTAACACCGTGATAGGTACGGAACAATAGGTTATACAGCATATTTTCTTCTTTTTTATTTAATATTTATATCCAAAATAATCATAGAAATTTATTTTTCAATCGCGTGTTATTTTTAGGGTTGTTAACAGTATCCATATCAATTTTCATGATTTTTAGAGGTTATTTGATATGTTATTTAGTTGTTTCATAAAAACTGGATGTCCGCAGAGTCCTGATTCAACTAAAACACAGGCAAATTTAATATTTTTTGTTTATTTTACTATTTTCATGAATTGTTTTCATGATTTTAGAATTTGATCATCTTCATAATCATGTCAGGGTGCTCTCCACCCGATTTGTCATCATTTTGAATCCGTTTGATCTTCGAATTAAGTGTATTTCAAATATCTTTTCTGAAAAAACCATGTTTTTAACCTTGTTTTGCAAATAATATCAAATTTTAAGGGTATTTTTGTCATTTTTTCCTCAATTTTGAATTTCTAATTTGTTTACTTTTATTATTTATTTAGTCATGCATTATCCATTATGTTATTTAGAATTTTTAATTTATAAATGCATGGGAAAAAGGTTTATATCTAGATAAATCCCTCAATTTTCAGATATTATTGGATAAATCCTGAAAAGCTGACATATTTCTTCTAACAAGTTTGCTAATTTTACAAGAAAGCTCAAGATTGTATTTTCTTTATTTTATTTTTATTTTTATTTTTCTTAATTTATTATTCAATTATTCAATGTAAATTATAATCAAAAGCCAAAAATAGTAGAAATTTTCTTTTCTGCATAGATTAGGGTTGCATTTGCATATAGTTTATTTTTAATAATTGTTATCGTCGCGAAATTTTTCCCCCTCTTCCCTTCCTTGCGGAAGAGAGAGAGGGAAACGCTTTTTAGCCAGGAATAGTACCATCGGGGAATGAAAGTTCCGGTGCTAAGGGCTCGATGTTCAGGACGACCTTGTCGCACCTCATAGGAGATGTGACCTTCAGGAAAGATAGAATCGACTTGACTGGATGCCATTGAACTGAAAACAGAAAAAGACTCAGAATGAGACTTAGGAAAATATAGGAAAATTTTGAAAAATTTTGCAGGCAGGATAAAAAATGCAGTGGGAAATTTGAGATCCAGTAGAAAGGTAGAATGGAAAGCCACCTGGAGTTTTGAAAGAAAAGGGATACTTGAGAAAATCATCCAGGGTTTGAGAAAAGTATCTCGTAGAAAATAAGGATATTTTGAAAAAGGCCTAATAAGTTGGAAAACATTGGGAAATACAAAGAATTGAGGAAATAACATACAATCACATCCTGCACAAACACTTATGCACATCCAGCACTCCCTAAAAGGCTGACTCTAAATGCATCATTTTGAAAACAGCTGTAGGACCCTAATCCTAACTCTAGGTTCAGATCATCTTTGTCCAATCCAGTTATGCCGATATACCCGAATCGAAATTCGAGGTACGTGGCATATAATTTCAACTCTGGTTCTAAGGTAAGGTTTTCCAACATCCTTGAGCGCCTACCGATATACTTCGGACTATGGCCCGCGGTACGTGGTAGGGGGTGTTAACCCAAATAGTTGGCCCAGTTGTGAGGCTCTGTCCCGAACTAGGGTTCTGGAAGAGAGCCCAGCAACGTGAAGACCGGGTAATGATAGGTAATTGAGATTTTTTAAAAAAAAATGATCACATGCAAGAAATAGAGGGCTCTAAATCCTAGAGAGATAGATTTTGAAAACTTTGAAGAAGCATACATTGTTTGCATTAAGATCCTAAATTGAGGAGAGTTGTATTTAGACCTAAGTCTATGTGAGCATGAAAATCCTAGAGAGATAGACTTTTGAAAATCTTTGAAGAAGCATACATTGTTTGCATTCAGATCCTAAATTGAGGAGAGTTGTATTTAGACCTAAGTCTATGTGAGCATGAAAATTTCTCCTCAATCTGGTCCTACCAAACCATGCCTAAGCTATATGCAGTCAATGTCAGCTAGGTCAGAATCTAGGCTCCTAGGTTCGCATGATATAAAAGTAAAAGAACTGACATTTTGTGAACACATAATTTCAATAATGGACCTAAGTCAAGCACAATTTAAGTCAGACAAGGACAGGTCCCATCACGGTCGCCAAACCTGTTATCGTCGCAAAATTTTTCCCCCTCTTCTCTTCCTTGCGGAAGAGAGAGAGGGAAACGCTTTTGCGCTTCAAACTTGACCGGATTTTGGAAATTGTTTTGAAATACTCGCCTCCATTTTGAAAATTGTGGGAAAATCCATGGGATGGGGCTCGACCTGTCGGTACGAGGTTCGACCGTTCCTGCCGCCTTTAACAGGGGTAATCGAACCAAGGACCAAAATTGTGCTTGACTTAGTTGAATCATCAAAATTGTGTTCTATCCTAAATGCACAGAGAATTCAGGCATGTGCTTATGAGATTTTGGAAAATGGAAGTAGGAAAACATGATGTATGCTTGGAAAATATTTGGAGTTGAAAGATATTTCTCAGGGAAAGTCAATTTCTCAGAAAACTTAGATGAAAGGGGTTTTGAAATCACGAGAAAGTTCATAAAGGTGTGGGAAAATCATGAATGGATGAAAATCCTGGGAAAATAGAAGGGATTCTTGAGAAAAAGGGTGAACATTCCAAAAGGGAAGCACTTGTTGAGAAAATGCAGACTTTGAGAATTTTCTTAAGAAAAGGATAGGAAATTTATAGGAAAAATTCATTGGAGAAGGAAATTCAAAACTTAGGAATTTGAAATCCTGAGAATCTGGTTTTTTGAAATATCTAAAAATCAACTTGGATTCTTGAGAAAATGAGAAATTCCTTTGAAAAGAATCTTAAGGAAATAACTTTTTAAGGAAAATCACAGGAAAACATTTGATTTGGGAAATCCAACTCCGAATATCATCATAGTTTCTTGAGAAAATCGATTCCATGAAGTGAAAATCTTTTGAGAAAATCATGAGAAAAACAAATGATGCAGATGATGTGAATGAATGAATGCACTTTTGAAAAGATTTCTGAAAATTTTATTGGAAAAATGTGGATTAAGCCAAAGTAAATCCTTCATATATTCTCACTGTGGCCATGAATATATTCAGGGTTTATTTGAGTTAATTCACAATATTTGGAAAACATTGGAAATATGAGGTGCATTTTCAAGATAGCCTAAGAGTGTAGGCTCAATGTGACCGGTAGAAAGATGATGGATCTGGGTCTCGTCCATATTCCGACTAGGGCCGTAAATATGGATTCCACCGAGTTCATCAACTCCCTAAGAGTCGGTGCACGTGCCATTCGTGTTCATACACGGTGAATTTTGAAAATTGAGATATATGCATCACAGAATCAAGATATTGCAAGAATCAAACTATATGAGATGCAGCCTAATCTAAGCGGTAAGAGTAAGTATTATTCCAGACTTGAATTATTACATCTCTGACATAAAGCAAAATGAATAAAAGAAGTACAGAATTAAAATAGTCAGCCTCCTCCAGATTTTCCTGCAAAAGGTGGGTTAATCCAAGGAATACAACATACAAAAGAGAGTTTGAAAATCTCACATTAACGCTACCGCGCAGGTGATTATGCCTAACTTACAGTGGGAATGCATGGATATGAATGAAAACGTAATGTCAGAAGTATGAATGGAATATATGTGAAAATGCCTAAGCTAAAAAAAATTATATTTTATCTAAATGCATGAGAATGCACCTATTTAAATGTAGGTGTGTTCACCTAAGGCAACGCAGGTACTTAATAAGAGAGTGCCATGCCTATATTAAATGAGAAAATCTATGCGAATATGCATATGCAAGACTAGTGCAAAAGAGGAAACGTAATGTGAGATTGTCCAAGAATGATACATATGAACCTGTATATGGAAAGATATATATGAGGATATGTATATGCATAGTGAGCATGAATATGCAATGGGCATATGTAATGTATGGGTGCTATATGCAATGTTTATACTCATATGTAAATGCTTACCGGAAATAAGATGTATGCTGTGAATACTTTGCACATGGTAGAGTGAATGCATGCTCAGGACATGTAGGTGCAGACTGTAGGTGAAATGCTTTAGCCACATAACATGCTAAGGTAGATAAAATGCTATTGCAAGTGAGGACATGCAGCATACAGGGGATTAACTGACGTGAAATGTAAGGAATGGGGTAAGATGTGACATTATAAAACCTAACTTAATACACATATACAGGGGACGGAAATGTTGTGGAAAAGTGAAAGGGGCACTGAGTATGAAACGCAAGAGAGAACTGGTGCTATACCACCTGTCAAAACATAGCTGTACACACGCTGATGAGATTAGAATATTACAGGTAATGTAACAGATGGCAAATGATATAACTGTATCAGTCTCGAATTATATGCAATGGGTTGCTCAAATGTAAGATGCTTAGGATTGATTCACAAACTGAAGAATACATTCGGTGGTATTAAAGGTGAGCCAATGATGCTTATGATATACAGTGAATTGGCTCCTATACATATAGTGAGTATAGTGAATACAATGGAGGCTCACAATGGAATGAATGTCGATGTTTGAGGCCTAAACTTATGATACATAAACCTAACTAGACTGAATAAAAAAAAATGACATGGCCATGAGGGGATTTTGATACAAGGTGATGAAAGTCAACACAAAGGGGAATATATAAGCACTATGCTAAGGAATTTACAAATACAGGTATATAGGAAATGGAGGTAACACTAGTAAACAGACAGATGATATGTCAAAGTGTTGAACCCAATTACATGAATGAACAAAATCTTAAAAGGAAATCGGGTAAATAAGACTGTTGACAACATTTAACAACTTTTTGCAAGTTATACACAAGTGATCCTGCTATATTAATAATCTAATGGATGCAGTGACCGAAATGCAGGTATGAGACAGTATCATATAATGAATGTGCAGACAAAGTGCTTGTGAAGAGGTGATTTGTACAGGGATTTGGACAACATACGAGCAACATACAACTAACGTAGATGCTTTGCTGAATCCAACTGGGGTTGTGACTTACGGTCATCGAATTAGTTCCAGCGATTCGATGGTCACAAACAAAACGCATCATCTTGTTTATACACATTCGGTAGCAACAACGCAAAACCCATTTAATAAGTCCATAACTAGTGAAGGAAAACTGATTTTCCTTTTAAAGATCAGTGTGTAGTCACTGAGACAGAGGCTAAGTGATAACAGAACGTTGGTTATGATAATGAGACGCTGAATGTAGATTCCCAAAAGTTCGATGACTAACAGATGCCTAATAGATCCACAACATGTAAGAGGTTAGTAGATGTAAACAGGATGGTAGAGGTATTGTAAGTAAAGTACAAGAAAATGACCCTGACTGAATGTGTATGCAACATGATGAAGCAGATACAAAGGGTGTTATAAAATGCTAAGGTAGGTATAGTGGAATGAATGCGACTGGGTAAGAGCTTACAGGTTATGTTACTGTCAGTAGAACTTAACACAGATGATCAATGCAAGAAAAAAATGAAATTGTGATAAGCCCAGAAATACAGAGCATAGGCCGAGTAAAAAGAAACAAATGAAATGCAAGGTGTGCAAGGGTTATGCTGGATAGTATATCATTAAATAATGTAGGGAAAATAGTTCTTGAAGCTCATCTAATGTATGCACAGATGGTCAATACTATCTCAAACAAACTCATCACATTACAGACATATGATGTATAAATCTGAAACTATCGGTTCTATAGATACATTTCAAGAAAGAAAATTACAGAAAACAGTGCATGATTAATACAGTAATTACAAAGATTAACTAAGACATGATGATAGAGATGGAATAATGAGATGTTAAATATAATAAGATCAAATACAAAAAAAAAAAAAATCAATGAAACATGGAAAATTTAGTATAAAAGAAGAAAACTCAAACAGATAAAAGTGTTGTGCCTAAGCAAGGGCACTGCTTGCTGTACGATAAACCCTTGCGGGTGTCGCTTGATGCTATGATATGCAAACACTCTTTGTTCTGAATAAAAAAAAAAACTGCTCCAGGCTAGGACCTTTTCCAATGAAATGAGAATAAACCCACTGAAGGAACTAATATGCAGAGTAAGGTCTTGAGGTTGTACCAATGACAAAATTTAGGAAGGATAGACCCTGAAGACGATTTATTAAAGTGTCCAGAGGCATCAGCTCGCTGCCATTCCCGTGAGTCGATGGCACCACCTCTGATTTGGGCAAATCCCCCAATGAAACCAGGGAAATCGTCATGAAACTCTGAGCTGAAAACTTTTGATGGAAAAACCAGCACCGTTTCATAGGGGGTTTAAAATCATTAAATACATCAGACCAAAATACAACCAAAATCTACTTTTGAAGGGGTCGATGATGCCATTGAGAGGCGTCCTCGATCCTTAATGCATGACCCACCGTGAAAGTAAACCACATCCATAAAAAAAATGGATTTACCACAGATATCACCTGAATATCAGACCTAATTAGTAGAGTGTAGATATAAGATGGCCTGTCACCTGCTGTCTTGAACTATCTGCCTTCCGGATGCCGCCCTTTTGAGATTTGGTCTATTGAATGGAGGAGGCGCAACGCTTGGGACCGACTGCAGGAAAAGGGGGGCTTCTTATGTGGCCTTGCAGCTCCACTGAAGTCCTTTGGTTCTTCGTAAAAGGGGAAGCCAATGAGAAGAAAGGAACTCCTCTTGGCTTATTCGGTTGAAGGGAAATGAAGGCAGGCCTTGTGAAAAGGGAAGAGAATGAGTTGAAGGCCAGGGGTTAGTGGAAGTCGCTGATGGTGGAAGCAGAGGGTTTTGCCAATAGGATCTCCACAAGTTCTCCTCTGCTAGCCGAGGGGGGGGGGATCCGTGAAGAAGGACGCACTGAAGGCTTAGGGGAAAAAAAATCCAAGTCCCTCTTCAGATGGCCTAAGCCTCCCTTTTAAAAAAATTCCGCCCTTTCAGCCAAAAGCTCGGGCCTTCCTCGTGAAAGATTTTGATAAGCTTTAAAACTGATTTTTGAAAAATTTCAAAAAAATATCGCCATTTGAAAAGGGTGGGCGGCTCCTTTTTTTCCAGGTGTACCTTTTAAAAAAAAAGAAAGCTTAGGTAAAGAACGAAAATCTCGGTAGGGTTTCACGGTGGTTCCCTTTGGGGGCTGAAAAGTAATAAAATTAAAAAAATAAAATAAAATGAGTAAAAATGGATTTTGTTTTGGTAGTGCCACCTCAAATAAAAAAATCTTTCTTTTGGCAAAGAGTCTTAGTGGGGTGCCACCTACGTGGGCCCACTAAGTATTTTATTAAAAATTAAATCAAATAAAAGAATTCCACTTCCAGATGGGCACTGTTTTAAAAATAAAAGAAATATTTGAAAATTCTAGTGTGACACCACATTGAGGCGGGTCCCACGTCACTTATTTGAAATAAGAGCCAAATGGAATTTTTTTGGAAATTTCATAATAGTAGGATAGTTTTGGAAAAACATAAAGCAAAATTTGGCTTGATTTCAAAACTTGGAAGAAAATGGTTCTTCAGGGCAAAATTTTGAAAGAAGTAGGGAAACTCGGAGCTCTTTTGTGAAAGTTTGAAATAAGATTTTATGAATTTTGAATTGTGTCCCCCCTCTCTTCAACTGGCGAAATTTCGAAATATTAAAACCATCCAGATTGTTTTCTTGAGAAAACTTTTCATAATTCGGGGTCCTGGGGGTAAAATGGGAAAGATTGATATTTTTGAAACCCCAGGGTTTTAAAGATCGATTTGAAAAAGTTTAAAATCAAATCTGGATTGACAATTTTGAAAATCAGGAGTTCTGGATCTCAAAATGACATGCTGTGCAGTGAAATGATGCAAAGTGTTCATGCAATGCTATGCAGAGACCCGTTTCAAGAAATGCTACTTTGAGCCAGGACTTGGAAATTCTATCTTTTTGCCCAGAAAAGGATTTTGAAATTTTGCAATTTGAAGATGTCTCTGAACCTAAATATAGAAATTTTGAGGCTCAAGAGTGAAATTTAGGACTTTCTGTCAGGTTCAATCTTTAAAAATGACTATTTTGCCCTTCATTGCTTCTGGAGAACTGGAATGTGCCGATTAAAGGCAATGTCAAGAAGGTGAGTGAAAATTTGGGGTGTTTACAATAATTAACTGCT
The DNA here is from genome assembly GCF_984573655.1 of Nuphar pumila. Lineage (NCBI taxonomy): Eukaryota > Viridiplantae > Streptophyta > Magnoliopsida > Nymphaeales > Nymphaeaceae > Nuphar > Nuphar pumila. Next base: position 97,647,209 of record NC_143251.1, read on the forward strand.
ATGGTTGATGATTCATATGCACTATTTCAAATTCTACAATAGTTAACACGAATGGCACATGCACCTTCTTCTAAGAAGTTAATAAACTCGGTGGAGTTCATATTTGTGGCCATAGTCAGAATACGAATGAAACTCAAATTTATCATCTTCTTTTAAGTTACAAACGGCCTACACTCTTAGGCTATCTTCAGAAATCATTGCATATTTTAAAAATCTTTCAAGTATTTTTCAAAGCTATCCTTTTAGGAATCAAACGAAGTATATTCAAAATATATTTGTGGCCATAGTAATTGATATATGGCGAATTTATTTCATCTAAATTTTATAAGGCACAAAAATTCTTTTATAAATAATTTTCTCAAATTCTTCAGAAAATATTTTCACAAATTGCATTCATGCATTACTTAGCTTAGGTTGCATCATGGAATGAGTTCATAGGGCCACACACCCATCTCTTTTGATCTATTTCAAAGTTCAATCGATTTTTCAGAAATATATTCCTTTTCAAAGTGATTTCTAGCAATTCCAACAAGCATGTGTCATGTTTTCTATAAACCCTTTTTCCAAATCATATCATAGCACATGTATGATTCTTCATGCATTCTAGGACTTAGAATGGTTTTTCAGACAGTTAAACAAAGCAAGGCACAATATTCGATCCTTGGTTTGATTACCCCTGGTTATGGCGCCAGGAATGGTTGAACCTCATTGTTTTCGTCGCAAAATTTTTCCCGCCTTCTCCTTCCTTGCGGAAGAGTGAGGGAAATGCTTTCGCGATTCAAACTTGACCGGATTTTGGAAATTGTTTTTGAAATACTCGCCTCCGTTTTGAAAATTGCGGGAAAATCCATGGGATGGGGCTCGACCTGTCGGTACGAGGTTCGATCGTTCCTGTCGCCTTTAACAGGGGTAATCGAACCAAGGACCAAAACTATGATTGACTTAGCGAAATTATCGAAGTTATGTTCTATCCTATATGCACAGAGAATTCAGGCATGTGCTATGAGACTTTGGAAAATGCAAGTTGGAAAAACATGATGTATGCTTAGAAAACATTTGGAGTTGGAAAAGCATTTCTCAAGAAAAAGATGAAAGTCAATTTCTCAGGAAACTCAGATGAAAGGGGTTCTTGAAATCATGAGAAAGTTCATAAAGATTTGGGAAAATCATGAATTGATGAAAATCCTGAGAAAATGGCAAGAATTCTTGAGAAAAGGGTGAACATTTGAAAAGGGAAACACTTCTCAGAAAAACTTGAACTTTGAGGACTTTCTTAAGAAAATGATGGCAAATTTATAGGGAAACTCATTGGAGAAGAAAACTGAACTTGGGAAATTGAAATCCTGGGAATCTTACCTTTGAAATACTTGGAAATCGATTTTGATCTTTGAGAAAAGTGAGAGACTGCTTTTGAAAATCTTGAGAAAATAACCTTTTCCATGGAAAACTGTGGAAAAACTTGACTTGGGAAAACCGATTTTGGAAAATCTTCAGAGTTTCTTGAGAAATCGATTTCTTGAGAATGGAATTTTTTTAAGAAAATCATGGGAAAACCAAGGATTTCATGATGCAAATGATATGAGTGAATGAATGCACTTTGAAAGATTTTCTAAGAAATTTGTTGGAAAAATGTGCATTAAGTCAAAATAAATCCTTCACATATTCTGACTGTGGCCATGAATATGTTCAGAGTTTAATTGATTTAATGCACAATACTTTGAAAATATTAGAAATATGATGTGCATTTTAAGATAGCCTAAGAGTGTAGGCTTAATGTGACTAGTAGAAAGATGATGGATCTGGGTCTCGTCCATATTCCGACTAGGGCCGTAAATATGGATTCCACCGAGTCCATCAACTCCCTAAGAGTTGGTGCACGTGCCATTCGTGAACATCTATAGTGCTTTTGAGATAAAATGCATGACTCATAGAAGCAGGATATTGCATAAATTCAAACTATATGATATGCCTCCTAGTCTAAGTAGAAAATTAAATCTCTTATTCCAAAATTTACATTATTACATCACTAAATAAATGAAATAAAGGGAAATTGCAGACTTCAGCTCCTTCTTTTGAATGTCCCTGCCAAACTTGAAATAGGGTTAGCTCAAATAAGTGGGTTTTTCCAAGATTTTCCAATAATATTATGAAATTATTGGATTTAATTGGATATAAACCCTATTATCATGCTTCCTTGATATTTGAAATGATGAAAATGCAAGAAATTCAGTAGAAAATAGTTTGAAATTCGTAATTGGGGTCAAAATGACTAAAACACCCCTAACATTAAAGTTACACCTTTAAAATCAGGGTTTTTTGAAGGAAAACTTGGTAAAATTGAGATTTCAAAATTCAAATTGAATCAAATGATGATGAAATGCAGTATGAGGCATTATGACATGCTGCTAAACACCTTAAGACTGTAAAATCAGAATTTGACATTTTGCAATTTATCTAAAATAACGAATTTCGCTTGTTTTTCGCTTGGATCCGGGTCCCGCGAGGCCCTATTTTGATAATATGGCTAAATCAAGCCTCAAATGAATTCCAAATTGTACCAAATTTGGTATGAATCATTTACCTACTCTGATAAACAGCCTAGAATGCTAAAATTTATGAAATGATATGATTTGAATGCTAAAATTTAAAGAAAGTCCTAAAAAGGGTGGATTTCACCTATGGACCCGAACCAAATGCAATGCTTAATATGATAATGCAAAATTTACACCATAAAAACTTCTGATATTTTGTAGATTGATAAAGGACCCGAGATGGAACATTTTTGGTTTTTACAGCCTTGGGATTTGAGCAATGGTGAGTTCGGTAACAGGGATTTGGTTCTGACGAAGGTAAAAATCAACTTAATATAATATAAAATACTAAAAAAATAGAACACAGCCATAAAAATTTCTGATATTTAACAGAGCTACTCGAGACATCTACAAAAACAACTTTCCGGTTCATGACTTTGGCATTTGATCAATATCAACACAGATAAAAATATAACTTTTCATTCCTAATTCGATAGAACAGACAAATGTGACCAAACAGGTGACTGACAAAAAAAATTCAAAACAGGTATCAAAACTGTTTTAAAAATCACAGGATTTCAGATGCAAACAGAGGACATCTCGGACATAATATTAACTTTTTACAGATTCGGATTTGGAGCAACAACCAAAGAGAAACCATCGACCTAAGTCGATCCAAAGTCTTAGAAGCCCAAATCAGGCTCTGACACGTGTCCCGCGCTCTCGGATTTTTGTAAGACATTAAAAAAAATCATAAAAAACTGAGAAAATCATGTTAAAAACTAGACATCATCTCAAGCTCAAAACATCTTTTGGATCGAAAATCGGAGCTTTCATTAGGGATATCTCGATTTTACAAGTCGGAAATAAAAATTAAAAATGCATCCCGGGTAGTAAAACCTGACTCACCTTTTTGAACGTTTACTGCAGTAAACGAATTCAAATGCTTCAGAATTTTTGGCACATTTTTAGGGACACCTAAGGACGCATTCCATGATTTGTGCAGAATTTTTAATAAAACATACATGCATAAAATGATGTGTAAACTGACTGACAAAAATAGAGAACTACTGAAACTGGGCAAAATTGAAATAAATGCTAAATTAATCCTAATTAACTCATGAAGCATGCTAAATTAACGAAATAAAATGCAAATTAAATCTAGCTAAATGCATGAATGCTAAAAATCATCAAGGAAGCATAATCATGTATTTTTATATATGTCATTTTATGAGAATAGCTCCATCCATCCCTCAGATGAGCTCTTTCTTCAAACGACTCCTGAATCAAATCGTGATATGAAATCAAGAGGAAAAGAGGTGTACCTTGCTTAGTTATGCAGCGTTGATGCTCTTAAAAGGGACGGCTATCACGAGCTTAATTCGTCCTTCGATCCGGGCTTCGGATGATTCACCAAGATCGACCCACGCTTGAATCGAATTGGCCACAGCACGAGCAATGTAAGCACTTCACTGCATCTTCTCCACTGAGCTCAAAGGGGGGCGTGAATTCCAAAGTTCAAAATCGTGTTCTGAAGGCACTCTAGGTAGAATTTTAAAGTCCAAAAGAAGCTCCCCCAGGCTGGGCGTGGAGCCTTGTTTTTATAGATTTTTTCTGAAAAAATTGAATTTCAAACAGGCTCAATCTGAGCCCTCCATGTGGCGCCATCTCAAGGGGTGCTATTTTGATTTTTTGAGAAAATAAAATGGGAAATTTTGTGGATGAGACACCTCAGCAGAATTTGAAAATTTTCAAAATTGGGTTTGCTTGATTTTCTCTACAGGAGGCTCCCAGATTGCGCCACCTCAGAGGGTATCATCTGGGAGTTTGAAATTCGAATTTGGCTTTTCTGAAGGCTTCTCAAATGGCGCCACCTCAGGGGGCTAATTTTATAAAAAAAATAAAATAAATAAAAGAAATGAAGCCAAGTGGGGCTCTGGATTGATGCCACCTCAAAAGGTGTTTTGAGGTGTAAAGTTGGAAATAGCAGGAGCATGCCATGTGGAGCCACCTCTGGAAGCTCTTGACACATGTCAGAAGGACAGGAGTGGAAGAAGCAGATTGTGCCACCTCAAAGGAATTCAAATTCTACTTTTCTGCAAGAAAGGAGAGGCTGACATGTGGCAGTTCCTCAGAGTGGCTCCTACAATGCCATGTGGCAGGAGAACAAGACTGGAATAAGCAGAATGCGCCACCTCAGAGGGGGGTTTTTTCTACTTTTTCTAATGCAGGGAGGTCTGGACATGTGGCAGACAAGTGTCAGCTGTCTGGAGAAACCTTCTCAAATGGCGCCACCTCAGAGGGAGGTTTGAATTTCAAATGGGGGTTGGCCCTGGAGGAATGGAGGATGGACATGTGGCGGTTCCTCAGAGTGGCTCCTGCAATGCCATGTGGCAAGAGGGAAAAGCAGGGAACATGTGGCGCCCTCATAGACAAAGTAGAAAAAGGTCAAACTCCAGGATTTTTGCCACCTAGCTTTTGTCTGAAAATTTTTGAATGGTTGCTTTTCTGAAGAAAGCCAAGAGTGACATGTGTCCTCTACTTTTTCTGAAGGAAGCTAGGCATGACATGTGTCATCTACTTTTCTGAGAAAAGTAGGGGAAAGACATGTGTCATCCTGCTTTTTCTGAAAGAAGCAGAGATTGACACGTGGCAGTGGGAAGAGAATGAGGTCCAAGCCATGTGGCGCCATCTCAGGCAAAATGGAAAAGGTGAAATTCAGGATTTGCGCCACCTCTAGAGAGATTTGAATATTCGAATTCCAGTTTTTCTGAAGAGAGCAGGAAATGACACGTGGCATTTACTTTTTCTGAGGAAATGAGAGATTGACACATGTCACCTACTTTTTCTGAGAAGAGTAGAGGATGCCATGTGTCCTCTGCAGGAGACGAACTTCAAATGGTGCCACCTCAGAGGAGACAAACCTACCTTTTCTGGAGGAAGCTAGGAGTGACACGTGTCTCCTACTTTTCTGAGAAAAGTAGGAAGAGACATGTGTCAGTCTCCTTTTCTTAAGGAGGGAGAGGTTGACACGTGTCCTCTGCAGGAGACACTCTTCAAATGGCGCCACCTTAGAGGAGACAAGTTTTGCTTTTTCTGGACAGGACAACACATGACACTTGGCATCTCAGGATGATCTTTGGAATGACACATGGCGCAGGGTGAAGATGGTGGATGCTCACACATGGCATGGAATGACATGTGGCGGCTTCTTAAGGTAGCCCCACACTGACACTTGGCAGATAAATGAGAGGAGAGAGAAAAGACAAGTGGTGCCAATCCAGGGGACAAGGCTCCTATATTTTTGGGTTTTTCAAAATTTAGGTTTTTTAAAAGAAAAGCCTATGTGACACCACCTCTGTGTGGGTCCCACCTTGCTTCTTTATTGAAATAAGGATAAAACAACAACCTCTTTTTGGAATTTTCATAAAATTTGGGCTAATTGGTAAAACAAGAATTTTTTGAAAGAGTTGGCCCCTGTAGGGCGATTTTGTAAAAGAATGATAGTTGAAATAGCTGACAAAAGGGCAAAATTTGAGATAAGGTGGCTGAAATCCATATTGAAAACTATCCAGGCTTTTTCTTGAGGAAATATTTTGAAATTCAGAGTCCTGGGGGTAAAATGGGAAGAATTGATAATTTTAAAGACCCAGGGTTTTGAAATCAATTTTAAAAGTAGTTGAAATTCGAATCTGGATTGAAAATTTTGAAATCAAGAGTTCTGGACCTCGAAATGACATGCTATGCAGTGCAGTGATATGAAATGCTCAAGCAATGCTATGAAATGACATATCATATGAAATGTAATCCTGAATTGGGCTTTTGGGAATTCCCATCTCCTGTCAGGAGTAGAATTTTGAACATCTGAGCTAAAAATAGAGAAATTTTGAGAGTTGCAGATAAAATTTAGACTTTTTCAAGGTCCGGGCTCAGAAAATGACCATTTTGCCCTCCAGCGATTTCAGAGGCTGGATGATGATGTTTGGTGAAAATGTCGGGGTGGTGAGTGAAAATTTAGGGTGTTTACAGATGCCCCTCTTTGCTACTAAGTCGGCTCATGGCCGAGCTTAGTGGCAAAGAAAAACACACCAAATTTGGGCTATATATATAAAAAAAATGCCCCAATAACAAGGATCTAACTGGGTATGAGGGGAAATTAGCCCGAGGAATATGATAGATATGAAATGGAGAATAAAGAGAAAATAGATTTGCTCTAAGAGAGCGAAGTTTAGGTTTTTGCCCTTAACCTGGATGGGACAGAAATACCTCGCATGGAACGAAGCTCAGGTTTTGACCCTTAACCTGATTAGGGAATGAAATATCTCATTGAAATGAGACTCAGGTTTGTATCCTTAACATGATCGGGTGGAAGATGAAATACCTCTTCAAAGGAGGCTCAGGTTTATACCCTTATCCTGATCGGGCGGAAAATGGAATACCTCTTTGATTGAGGCTCAGGTTTATACTCTTATCCTGATCGGGCGGAAAATGGAATACCTCTTTGATTGAGGCTCAGGTTTATACCCTTATCCTGATCGGGCGGAAAATGGAATACCTCTTTGATTGAGGCTCAGGTTTATACCCTTATCCTGATCGGGCGGAAAATGGAATACCTCTTTGATTGAGACTCAGGTTTATACCCTTATCCTGATCGGGCGGAAAATGGAATACCTCTTTGATTGAGGCTCAGGTTTATACCCTTATCCTGATCGGGCGGAAAGTGGAATACCTCTTTGAATGAGGCTCAGGTTTGTACCCTTAACCTGATTGGGCAGAAAATGGAATACCTCTTTGAATGAGGCTCAGGTTTGTACCCTTAACCTGATTGGGCAGAAAATGGAATGGAATCCTCGAAGGAAGAGACCATGATGGAACCTTCGGATTTTGCACAGTAAATCTGATAGGGGTTTTTGCAAAAGGAGTGAAAATGGGGTCCCTAAAGCTTGAAAAGGGGTTGATTTTGGGCGTCTCATTGCTGAGACTAAATAGCTTTTGAAATTGCCTTTTGCGGGAAATGATTGGTGGTTCGACCTCGAACCGAAATGGGACTGTCTATGGTGGGACAGTGGGGACACAGGGAAGTGTGCAAATCTGAGAGTTCATGCTCTCGAAGAAGGGAAGGAATCGAGTCCTTAAAAGGGATTTAAAATTGGTGTCAGGATGTATCAAAGACGGACATCGCACTCTCACTTCGCATCCGGATAGCTAGAAAATATTGTCAAAATGTTGAGAATTTTGTTGTTGATCCAAAATATTTGAAAATGATGCATATTATTGCAAAAACATTCTTTCTTTTCTACCTGAATCACTACCTCCAAACGAGATTCACTTCGTAGAATCGAGATTGGGAATCCAAATTACTTGCGATTGACCTTCTTCAAAGAAGCTATCAATTTGCTTGATATGAACAGGAAAGAGAATTTGATATTGTGAAAGCAGTTGATGAAAGAGTATTGATAATAGAATTTCACAAATTTAAAGAGGATTCTTGATAGATCTGGCAGTTTGATATCCTGAGAGCTTCTCTCATGATAGTCTTTCTGCACTCTTTTGGCTCTCTTTGAGTTTTTTGGCTACATTCTCCCCCTTTTTTTGGAGATGTTCTGACTTTTTCTCTCTTTCTTTTTCCTCTCTTTCTCTCTTTTGGAAGGGTACGTCACAAGCTTCTTCATCTTGGAGATGTTTCGATCCTTCTTGGATGATGTTGGCTCATGGGTGGGAGATTTTTGGATGATAGCTGAAATTAAATATCTTTTAGGGATTGTCGAGAGGTTCATCGCATCTGCCTTCATCTCGACAGTGCTTTGGACTTTCCCTGGAAGGATCTGTCACAAACTCCGTCATCTTGGAGATGTTTCGAATCTTCTTTGGCCGCGGGGGTCTACTCGCCTAATTCACCTTCATCTTGACGACAGGTGAGAGATCCCTTTTGCGGATATTTAATTGCAGCTTAGGTGATTCTGAGGGGACAGGGCTTGGGTAAATGCTCTCTTTTTCTAGCACTCAGGATATTTCCACTGCCTCATTTTACAAGAATAATCTTTAAAGATGTGCCATTGACTGCGATCAATATCAATCATTTATGGCTTTGCAATAACACTGAATCTTCTTTGCTGGCCATATCAAGGACTTATCCTTCATCCTTTTGGTTGGCCAATAGAAAGAATTTGGAGTTTGAATCTTTTTTCGCAAAAGCTTCACTCTTTTGGAAGTAATGCTGAAGGTAAATTGAGATAGAGATTAGTGCAATAAGGATTCTGAAATCAACAAATAATTTGATTGACAAATTGACAAAATTTTCTTGAAATCCTGGGTGAAAGAGAGTATTTGAAATCCGGCTCAACACATCCATGACGAAAATTCTCCTCTCTTTTTACCCAAAAAGAGAGACTCAGGCTTAGCCCTTACCTGAATGAGAAATGGGAAATACTCCTCTCTTCCCTGAAGAGGAGGTGTTTGCAAAATGAACTTTCAAAGAGAAATTAAGCTTTCGTCAAAGCTCCCTAATATTAGGCTTCTCTTATGGAAAGGGGGCCGATAATAGTGAGGTCTGAAAATTGGGTCATGAAAGGAATGAGTCCATCACACTCTCCCTGAAAAGAGGGTCCTTTATGACAAAATGGCCTAGTATGAAATTGGGGGGTCACAAGAAAAGCGAGTCTCCGTTGAGCCTCTCCCTTTAAAAGGGTTCCTTGTGTGAAATTGGAAATTGTTTTGCAAACGGTTCACAAAGACGCGAGTCCCTTCAAACTCTCCCTGAAAAGGGGCTAAGTGAATGAATTGGATAGCATGCGAAAAGAACGAGCTCCCTCGAACTCTCCCTAAAAAGGGTCTTTCGCAAGGGAAAATGATTGAAATTGGATATTGAGATTGATTGACCCAAAGGTCGAAATTGGAAATTGGAAAATTGGTTGCTGGAAATTGGATGATCCGAAGGTCGAAATTGAGAATTGGTTGACCAAAAGGTCGAAATTGTGTGACTCGAAGGTCGAAATTGAGAATTGAGTGACCTGAAGGTCAAAATTTGGAAATTGAGTGATCCGAAGGTCGAAATTTGGAAATTGGGTGACCCGAAGGTCGAAATTTGGAAATTGATCGACCCAAAGGTTGAAAATTGGAAATTGATTGACCTGAAGGTCAAAATTGGAAATTGATTGACCTGAAGGTCAAAATTGGAAATTGATTGACCTGAAGGACAAAGTTGGAAATTGATTGACCCGAAGGTCGAAAATTGGAAATTGATTGATCCGAAGGTCAAAAATTGGGAATTGGTTGACCCGAAGGTCGGAAATTGGAAATTGATTGACCCGAAGGTCAAAAATTGGGAATTGGTTGACCCGAAGGTCGGAATTGGAGAATTGTCTGATTCAAAGATTTAAATTAAAATTTGGAGGGCAAAATATCAAACTTGAGCAATTGACATACCCTGATGATTGAAATGACTTGGATCAATCAAAGGAGAATGATGAGTTCGAGTCAGAGCTCGAATAAAATACAAAGATCACGAGTCGGAACCTGGGTCAACAAAGAAAATGAAAAGCTCGAGTCAGGACTCGAGTAAATAAAGAGATCTCGAGTCGGAACTCGGATCAACAAAGGAAAATGAAGAGCTCGGATAAGATAAAGAGATCACGAGTCGGAACTCGGATCAACAAAAGAGAATGAAGAGCTCGAATCAGAGCTCGAATAAGATAAAGAGATCACGAGTCAGAACTCGGATCAACAAAGGAAAATGAAGAGCTCGAATCAGAGCTCGGATACGATAATGAGATCACGAGTCGGAACTCGGATCAACAAAAGAAAATGAAGGGCTCGAGTCAGGGCTCGAATAAAGTAATGAGATCACGAGTCGGAACTCGGATCAACAGAGGAAAAATGAGGAGCTCGAGTTAGAGCTCAAATAAAATAATGAGATCATGAGTCAGAAGTTGGATCAACAAAAGGAAATGAAGAGCTCGAATCAGAGATCGGATGAAGTAATGAGATCACGAGTCGGAACTCGGATCAACAAATGAAAAAAAGGAAGAGCTCGAATTAGAGATTGGATAAGATAAAAAGATCTCGAGTCGGAACCCAGATCAATAGGGAAAAATGAAGAGCTCGAATCTGAGCTCGAATGAGGTAAAGAGATCTCGAGTCGGAACCCGGATCAACGAATGAAAAAAAATGAAGAGCTCGAGTTAGAGATCGAATGATGTAGAGAGATCACGAGTCGGAACCCGGATCAACAAATGAAAAAATGAAGAGCTCGAGTTAGAGCTCGAATGATGTAGAGAGATCACGAGTCGGAACCCGGATCAACAAAGGAAAATGAAGAGCTCGAATGGATGAAGAGATCTCGAGTCGGAACCTGGATCAACAAATGAAAAAATGAAGAGCTCAAATAGGAGCTCGAATGAATAAAGAGATCTCGAGTCAGAACCCGGATCAACAGAGAAAATAATTTGAATAAAAACCTGAATCAGAACTCGGTTTTCCAAAAGTTGGGATTTTGAAAATGTGCCAATTTGAACACTGGATTTTGAAATAATACCAGTTCGAGCAATGGGTTTTGGTTCAGTACTGGTGATTACCTTTCCATTTTGAATCATTTAGGAATTGTGATGGGACTGTTTGTTGAAATCCCAATACTGACCAGATTGTTGTTAATGCAGTTGAATACAAATGAATATGAATTGATGCACATGAATGCACAAGTGCGTGAAATGAGGAATTTGTTTATCCTGCCTGCTTACAGAATAAAATTTTTAAAAATGCCCCAGTGTAACTGGGAAAGAAAGTTTGATCATTATTTGAAGAAAATAGGAAGGATTACAAGAGGAGAATAAATGTTTCAAGTATAAAACTTTTTCAAGTGTCGAGCATTAATGGGATCTGGCAATTCTACCCCATCGGCATTGATGAGCCGATATGAGTTGCGGGGTAATGCTTCTTTGACCACATAAGGGCCTTCCCAATTTGGCGACCATTTGCTGCCGGGACGATGCTTGAGATAAGCTGTGGATCGAAGTACTAAATCATTGACTTTGAATCTTCTTTCGATGATAGACTTTGCAGATTTGTTGTCATCGCGAAATTTTTCCCCGTCTTCCCTTCCTTGTGGAAGAGAGAGGGGGAAACACTTTCGCGATTCAAAATTGACCGGATTTTGAAAATTGTTTTGAAATACTCGCCTCCGTTTTTGAAAATTACGGGAAAATCTATGGGATGGGGCTCGACCTGTAGGTACGAGGTTCGACCTTTCCTGCTGCCTTTAACAGGGGTAATCGAACCAAGGACCAAAATTGTGCTTGACTTAGTTAAATCATCAAAATCATGTTCTATCCCAAATGCACAGAGAATTCATGCATGTGCTATGAGACTTTATAAAATATAAGTTGGAAAACTATGATGTATGCTTGGAAAAACCTTTGGAATTGAAAGATATTTCTCAAGGAAAAGGTCAATTTCTCAGGAAACTCAGATGAAAAGGGTTTTTGGAATCACAAGAAAGTTCATAAAGATGTGGGAAAATCATAAATGGTTGAAAATTCTGGGAAATAGAAGTGATTCTTGAGAAAAAGGTGAGCATTTGAAAAGGGAAACACTTCTCAGAAAAACTTGAACTTTGAGAATTTTCTTAGGAAAATGACGGAAATTTTATAGGAAAACTCATTGGAGAAGAAAAACTGAACTTGGGAAATTGAAATCCTGGGAATCTTAGCCTTAAACCCCTTTGAAAGTTGATTTTTTGATTCTCGAAAAAGGTTGGAAGACTCCTTTTGAAAATCTTAAGAAAATAACATTTTCCAAGGAAAATCGAGGGAAAACTTTGATTTTGGAACTCCAACTTAGAAGTTTCTTGAGAGACTAGTTTCCATGGAAAACTGTGAACACTTGACTTGGGAAAACCGATTTTGGAAACTACTCAGAGTTTCTTGAGAAATCGATTTCTTTGAGAATGAAACTTTCTTAAGAAAATCACGAGAAAACCAAGGATTTCATGATGCAGATGATATGAATGAATGAATGCACTTTGAAAGATTTTCTGAGAAATTTGTTGGAAAATATGCATTAAGTCAAAATAAATCCTTCACATATCCTGACTGTGGCCATGAATATGTTCAGAACTTAATTGATTTAATGCACAATACTTTGAAAATATTATAAATATGATGTGCATTTTAAGATAGCCTAAGAGTGTAGGCTCAATGTGACTGGTAGAAAGATGATGGATCTGGGTCTCGTCCATATTCCGACTAGGGTCGTAAATATGGATTCCACCGAGTCCATCAACTCCCTAAGAGTTGGTGCACGTGCCATTCGTGAACATCCATAGTGCTTTTGAAATAAAATGCATGAATCATAGAAACAGGATATTGCATAAATTTAAACTATATGATATGCATCCTAGTCTAAGCAGGAAATTAAAATCTTATTCCAAAATTTACATTATTACATCACTAAATAAATGAAATAAAATGAAATTGCAGACTTCAGCTCCTTCTTTTGAATGTTCCTGCCAAACTTGAAATAAGGTTAGCTCAAATATGTGGGTTTTTCCAAGATTTTCTAATGATATTATGAAATTATTGGATTTAAATGGTTATAAACCCTATTCTCATGCTTCCTTGATATTTGAAATGATGTAAATGCAGGAAATTTAGTAGAAAATAGTTTGAAATTCGGAATTGGGGTCAAAATGACCAAAATACCCCTAATATTAAAGTTATACCTTTAGAATCAAGTTTTTTTGAAGAAAAACTTGGTAAAATTTAGGTTTTGAAATTCAAATTGAATCAAATGATGATGAAATTCAGTATGAGACATTATGACATGCTGCTAAACACATTAGGACTGTAAAATCAGAATTTGACATTTTGCAATTTATCCAAAATAACGAATTTCGCTTGTTTTTCGCTTGCATTCGGGTCCTACGGGGCCCTGTTTTGATGATATGGCTAAATCAAGCCTCAAATGAATTTCAAATCACACCAAATTCGGTATGAAGAATCTACCTATTCTGATAGACAGCTTAGAATGGTAAAAATTACGAAATGATATGATTTGAATGCTAAAATTTAAAGAAAGTCCTAAAAATGGTGGATTTTGCCTATGGACCCGAACCAAATGCAATGCTTAATATGATAATGCAAGATTTACACCATGAAAACTTTTGATATTTTGTAGACTGCTAAAGGATCAGAAATGGAACATTTTTGGTTTTTACAGCCTTGGGATTTGAGCCATGGTGAGTTCGATAACAGGGAGTTGGTTCTGACAGAGGTAAAATCAACCTAATCTAATGTAAAATGCTAGAAAAATAGAAAGCAGCCATGGAAATTTCTGACATTTAACAAATCTACTCACGACACCTACAGGAACAACTTTAATGTTTATGACTTTGGCATTTGATCAACATAAACACAGATAAAAATATAACTTTTCATGCCTAAAATAACAGAACAGACAAATGTGACACAACAGAGAACTGACAAGAAAAATCCAAAAAAGATATCAAAACTATTCTAAAATCACAGGCTTTCAGATGCAAACAGATGACATCTTGGACATAACTTTCACTTTTTATAGTTTTGGATTTGGAGCAACACACAAAGAGAACCCGTAGCCCTAAGTCGATCCAAAATCTCAGAGGCCCAAATCAGGCTCTGACACGTGTCCTGAACTCTCGGATTTTATCAGATATTAAATAACTTCATAAAACTCTGATAAAATCTGGTTAAAAACTAGACATCCTCCCGAGTTCAGAACATCTTTCGGATAAAAAATCGGATCTCTCATGAGGGAGATCTCGATTTTACAAGTCGGAAAAGATATTTTAAAATGCATCCCGAGTAGTAAAACCAGCCTTACCCTTTTGAACGTTTACCATAGTAAACGAATTCAAATGCTTCCGAATTTTTTGTACATTTCTAGGGACACCTAAGGGCGCATTCCATGATTTTTTTGGAATTTTTAATAAAAATTACACGCATGAAATGACGTGTGGACTGACTGACAAAAACATAGAACTACTGAAACTGAGCAGAATTGAAATAAATGTTAAATTAATCCTAATTAATTCATGAAACATGCTAAATTGATGAAATAAAATACAAATTAAATCTAGCTAAATGCATGAATGTTAAAAATCATCAAGGAAGCACAATCATGTATTTTTATATATGTCGTTTTATGAGAATAGCTCAATCCATTCCTCGGATGAGCTCTTTCTTCAAACGACACGTGAATCAAACCAAAGGCATTATCATGGTGAAATCAATAGGAATGGAGGCTTACCTTGTGTTCTCCAGCAGTTTTGGAACTCCTGAAAAGAGCGGCTACCTTGATAAGAGGTTCCAGAGGGGCGTGAATCCAAAGGACATAAAAAAAAAATGGAATTATGAAGTTCAATTCTCAAACAGGGCTCCTCCTGAGCTGGGCATGGGCTAGGGTATTTGTAGAAATTTTGGAGATTTTCAAAATTCAAACACAGTGAATCTGGACCTTCCATGTGGCGCCATCTCAGGGCATGCCATTTTGATTTTTTGAGAAAATAAAAATAAGAATTTTGTGAGTGAGACACCTCAGCAGGGGAATTTGGAATTTTTCAAAAAGCTTGCTTGATTTTCTCTGCAGGAGTCTCCCAAATGGTGCCACCTCAGAGGATGTCCTCTTGGAGTTTGAAATTCAAAGCTTGGTTTTCTTGGAAGAAGGAGAGATTGCCATGTGGCGCCACCTCAGGGTGGCTCCACACTGCCATGTGTCAGAAGGTAGGAGTAGAGGAAGCAGAAGATGCCACCTCAGAGGGGTTTGAATTCTACTTTTTCTGATGAAAGGAGAGACTGACATGTGGCGCCAGCTCAGAGCATCTACATTGACATGTGTCAGAAGGAAAGGCAGAGGATTCAGATGGTGCCACCTCAGAGAGAGTTTGAATTCTATTTTTTCTAATGAAAGGAGATCTGGACATGTGGTGGTCCAGGATGGTTCCATACCTGACAAGTGTCAGCTTGCTAGAGGAGGTTCTTCAGATGGCGCCACCTCAGAGGGGGATTTGAATTTTAAATGGAGGGTGGACATGTGGCGCCACCTCAAGGTGGCTCCTACAATGCCATGTGGCAAGAGGGAGGAAAAGGAGGGAAAGGGACACGTGGCACCATCTCAAAAAATGAATTTAGGGAGGAGACTTCAGGATTTGCGCCACCTCAGCCTGGAGTTTGAATATTTGAATTGTTGCTTTTTCTGAAGGAGGCAGAAAGTGACATGTGTCACTTGCTTTTTCTGAGAAAAGCAGGGAGTGACATGTGTCTTCTACTTTTTCTGAAGGAAGCTGGAGATGACATGTGTCATCTACTTTTCTGAGAAAAATAGGAGGGAGACATGTGTCATCTGCTTTTTCTGAAAGGAGCAGAGATTGACACGTGTTGCTTGCTTTTCCTGAGGAAAGGAGAGAGTGACATGTGTCACTTGCAGGAGACATAATTCAAATGGTGCCACCTCAGGGGAGACAAGTTCTACTTTTTCTGAACAAGACAACACATGACACGTGGCATCTCATGGTGACCTTGGAATGACACATGGCACAGGGTGAAGATGGTAGACATTGACACGTGGCATAAAATGAAGAGGATGTCTAATGACATGTGGTGTCATCTCAAGGTGGCCCCACACTGACATGTGTCAAAGGATGGCAGAAGAGAGAAGGTGACATGTGAAGCCACCTCTAGGTGAACCCTATGTTGACACATGGCAGATAAATGGGAGGAGAGAGAAAGGACAAGTGGCGCCAATCCAGGGGACAAGGCTGCTATATTTTTGGGTTTTTCAAAATTCAGGTTTTTCAAAAGAAAAGCTTATGTGACACCACCTCAGTGTGGGTCCCACATTGCTTCTTTATTGAAATAAGGACAAGACAACAACTTCTTTTTGGAATTTTTATAAAATCTGGACTAACTGGTAAAATAGAAATTTGTGGAAAGAGTTGGCCCCGGTAGGGCGATTTTGTAAAAGGAAGTTAGTTGAAATAGCTGACAAAAGGCAAAATCTAAGTTGAAATTTATTGAAAATTATCCAGATTGTTTTCCTGAGGAAATATTTTGAAATTCAGGGCCCTGGAGGTAAAATGGGAAGAGTTGATAATTTTGAAGACCTAGGGTTTTGAAATCGATTTTGAAAATAGTTGAAATTTGAATCTGGATTGAAAATTTTGAAATCGAGAGTTCTGGATCTCGAAATGACATGCTATGCAGTAAAGTGATATGAAATGCTCATGCAATGATATGCAATGTCATGTCTTATGCAATAAAATCTTGAATCAAGACTTGGAGATTCCTGTCTTCTGTTAGGGATAAAATTTTGAACATCTAAGTTAAAAATAGAGAAAATTTGAGAGTTGCAGATGAAATTTAGACTTCCGTAAGGTCCGGGCTCAGAAAATGACCATTTTGCCCTCCGGCGATTTCAGAGGCTGGATGTTGATGCTTGGTGGAAATGCTGGAGAGGTGAGTGAAAATTTAGGGTGTTTACAATATTGCCTGGCTATTCTCTGGCGATAGGATTAAGCATGCTCTGCTGCTTTTAGCCTTCTCTCGTCGAGCAAGTCTAGCTGCACTAGTCGCTGCTGCTGGTATTGATCAAGAGGTAATTGCAGGAGTGATGCAAATTTTAAAGCGGGCTTCTGAACATGTAGCGGCAATACTACTTCTGTTCCGTAGACCAGTTCTGATGGAGTAGCATTCGTTGGAGTGCGAATGGTGGTCCGGTAGGCCCATAATGCATCGTGGATCTTCTCATGCCAGTCACGCCCTGTTTCTACAGTTTGCTCCAAGATACGAATTAAGATCTTGTTAGTGGCCTCTGCCTGACCATTCCCTTGAGGATAGTAGGGAGCGGAGAAATGATGATAGATTTTGAACTTTGAGCAGAATGTCTTCATCTTTTCATTCTTGAAATGACTGCCATTATCTGACACAATGTCATGCGGGATGCCGAAACGGCAAAGGATGTTCTTGTGAATGAAAGAGACTACGTGTCGGCCTTCTACTGTGCGAAGAGTGATAGCTTCTACCCACTTGATGAAATATTCTATCGCGGCAAGGAAGTATTTGTGGCCATTTGAAGCTGAAGGAGTGATGGGACCTACGACATCGAAGGCCCACATGGAGAACGGTCATGGAGAAACAACAGATTGTAAATATGTTGCTGGAGCATGAATAGAAGGTGCATGTATTTGACATTGCACACACTTCTTCACATAATGATAACAGTCTTGTTGCATAGTCTTCCAATAGTAACCTGCTCTGATGATCTGCTTGACAAGGGTTTGGTAGCCGACATGGCCACCACAAATGCCTTCGTGTGCTTCTCGCACGACTTCTTTGGCTTCGTCTTCGTCTAAGCATCTGGAATATTCTGAACTGAATCCTCGACGATAGAGGACATTGGCCAAAATGAAGTATCGAGTAGACATACGCTGGATTGCTCGCTGCTCTTTCTTTGAGAGTTCTGGAGGAAATTCACTGGTTTCTATGAAAGTTTTGATATTGTAATACAAAGGTTTCTTCTTTTGCTCAACCTGGTTTACTTGCTCTGTTGAAAGGAAAGCAGGTTGGTCAAGTCTGCCGATTTCAAAAGAGCGACAGGATTCTCCATTCTTGAATGCCATAATGGAGCCTAAACTGGCTAGACTATCGGCCACTTGATTAAAATCTCTCTTGATATGGAAGAGCTGAAATTCTTCAAACTTGCTGACAAGAGCGAAAACAATTTTCTGATAAGGAAATAACTTTTGATCTTTGACCTGCCATTCGGCTCGGACTTTATTGACAACAAGTAATAAGTCGCCATAGGCATGCACTCTCTTAACATTGAAGTCTAATAAAATTTTTAGACCTTGAATCAGGGCTTCATATTCAGCCATATTGTGGGTACATTGAAAATTTAACTTGAGAGAAAATGGAATCATCTCCTTCTCAGGAGTGATTAGTAAGATTCCAATGCCTATTCCAGCCATATTCTTAGAACCATCGAAAAATAGATTCCAGACTGGAGATTGCTGGATATTGCAAATTTGCTCATCAGGGAAGTCATCTTCGGCTTTCACCTTTTCTGCTAGAGGAAAATCTGCCAATTGATCTGCAATTGTTTATCCTTTTATTGATTGCTGCGAGACATATTCTAAGTCATACTGCATCAGTAAGACTTGCCATTTTGTGACTCATCCGCTGAGAAAAGGTTGTTCTAAGATGTATTTGAGGGGATTGAGTTTGGACAAGATTTTGACTTCTGATGCCAACAGGTAGTGTCTTAGCTTCTGACACATTCATACCAGAGCTAGGCAGGTCTTCTCTATTTGAGAGTATCTCTTTTCATAATCTATGAAAGTCTTACTCACATAATAGATGGCGTGCTTTATCAAGCTGCCTTCTTTGTATTGCGCGAAGAATCCGCCGCATGCGACTTGATTAACTGAGATGTATAGCAAAAGAGGTTTTCCCAATTCTGGCGGCTTCAGGATGGGAGGATTGAGAAGATATTTCTTGATTCGATCGAACGATTGCTGACATTCTGGTCCCCATTCGAACTTCACTTCTTTTCTGAGCAAGTGGTTGAAAGGCTCGCATCTCATTGCCAAGTTGGAAATAAATTGCCGGATTGATTGCATACGTCCTTGAAGGCTACGCAATTCTTTGAGATTTTTCGGGGGTGGCATATCGATGATAGCCTTTGCTTTGGCTGGGTCAACTTCAATTCCCTTTTTGCTGACCAGAAAACCCAACAGTTTGCCTGATTCGACTCCAAAGACACACTTTTGCGGGTTAAGCCTTAACTTATAAAGAATGAGTCGCTTAAAGACTTGATCAAGGGCTTTGAGGTGATCCTCTGCCTCTTTAGATTTCACGAGGATATCATCAACATACGCATCCATGATTTTGCGCATTTGATCGTGAAATGTAATGGTCATTGCTCTTTGGTACGTTGCTCCAGCATTCTTGAGCCCAAAAGGCATAACGGTATAACAAAAAGTGCCCCAAGGTGTAGTGAAGGAAGTTTTTGATTGGTCGCAGGCGGCTAACTTAATCTGATTGTAGCCGAAATATCCGTCCATAAAAGAGAACATGGCATGTCCTGCCGTGCTGTCGACTAGAAGATCGATGCTTGGAAGTGGATAGTCATCCTTCGGAGTTGCCTTATTGAGGTCTCTGAAGTCTATGCAGATCCTTACTTTACCACTTTTCTTTGGGACAACGAAGATATTGGCTAACCAATCCGGGTAGTCAATAGCTAGAATAAACCCTGCTTTGAGCAAGTCTTCAAGTCCTTCTTTGACTTGTTGTTCTATTCTAGGATCCATTTTTCTCAGCTTCTGCTTGACTGGCTTAGCATCTGGCTTCAAGACAAGACGGTGTTTGACTAATTTTGGGACTAAGCCCGACATATCTTCATATGTCCATGCGAACACTTCCTCATGTTGCTTGAGAAAATCTGTAAGCCTTTTCTTTTCTTCTGGACTCAAACTAGTTCCGATCTGGAGAATTTTGGGATTTTCCTCTGAACCGATTTTGACATCTTCGATCGAATCTTGTACTAGAGGAGATGGTTTGTCCTGCTTCTGAACTGCGGCAAACTCTGGTAATTCTTGCAGAGACTGATCATATTTTGTACAATCATATGATCGCTTTGCACTCTTGCCTCTTTCGGTGCTTGCTTTGACTCTGTGAATTGTTGTCGACTTCTGAAAGGCCTTGGGATTGAGAATGAGCTTCTTGATTGTCCGAGAAGTCATTCTGAAATTTTGGATAAGAAATTT
This sequence comes from Nuphar pumila, assembly GCF_984573655.1. Taxonomy (NCBI): domain Eukaryota; kingdom Viridiplantae; phylum Streptophyta; class Magnoliopsida; order Nymphaeales; family Nymphaeaceae; genus Nuphar; species Nuphar pumila. Next base: position 97,667,531 of record NC_143251.1, read on the forward strand.
GGTTCAGATAAATCGGCCTATCGTAAGACAAGCAATCATTTGAAGAGAACTATGCATAAAATGGTATTTAAAATTATAATGAAGAGATAAAAGGAAAGGAGACAGATAGCATCCGGATAGACAAAGAAATTTGGAATTTTATTGATTGATCAAAGACATTGATAGAATGAGACATTTATTTTGAAAGAATAACAAATGGTCTTCAGTGTGCCCCTTTGACAAAAATAGTCTTCTTTGACGAGCTTCCTCCGGAGAATCCTAGTCCTGCTCTGTGGGGATGATGCTTCTGGATCACTGGCTCTATACGGCCATCTTCATTTTTGCCGAGTCCCTTGAAGGGTTGATAACCATGCTTCAGGAGCAAGTCAAATCCCTTTCTTGCCTTCATGAATTGAGGAAACAAGGGGTGATCCTTAATGGTGCTGTAGTTGATTCGGCCTACAACCTTGAAGAATTGAGGACCTCCCCATCGGGTCATGGCTACCGTGTGCAGAGATAGTTCTGATGATGCCTGGAGTATTTCTCGATTTTCTCCGTGACTGATCTCTTCACTTTCCCTAATGCTGGGAATATCTGCAGTGAATGATGGCCGGGGAATCATGGGCTGTGGGAGCCTTTCTTCTGGGTCTTCTCCCAGTATTGTGGTAATCATTCCACCTTTTGACCATTTCACGCATTGATGGAGGGTGGAAGGCAATGCATTTGCATTATGAATCCACGTCCTTCCGAGCAGCAAGTTGTAGGTGGGTGGCACATTGACCACATGGAAAAGGACGGAGTGCACCGAATAGTTGATGAATACCTCCAGAAATATCTTCCCTTTTGTCGTTTGACCATGGTTGTCAAATCCATATATTGTGATGGGATCTGGAATATATTCTTCATCTTTGATCCCTAATGCTTTTGCGGTCATCTCGGGACAAATATTGAGGCTACTGCCTCCATCGACCAGCACATGCGGTACTGTCATTCCCCTTACTCGAACAACGATGTACAAGGCAATATTATGAAATGAATGAGGCTTTGGAAGGTCCTCATTCGAGAAGATAATCGACGCATTGGTCATGGCAGAGTTCACAATCTGTGCCATGTCTTCAAGAGTGGTACTGGGCTTAACCTTGATTTTCCTGAGTAACTCATCCAGTACTCGCTGGTGCTTGCTAGAATTCCTGGCCAAGTCAAAGATGGAGACATTGGATAGAGCGGTCAGAGGCTTCTGACTTGAACTCTCCGGCCTGGGTTTGATAATTTGCTTGAGGAAGTCAGGAGTTCCCTTTGACTTGAGGGCTGACTTTACAGGTGCTTCCGAAACTTTCATCTTGCCGAATGTTGAAATTAGGTCCATCTTCTTAGAATCAGGAGCTGCTTGTCGTAGCACTGACACCTGATGCTGAACTTGTAGATCTTGTGCGGAACACGGCTTGATGTGTTCATGCGGCAGGAATGACTGTGCGGACACCACTGCCGTGGTGTGCGAAGGGAAGGGGCGATTGAGAATGTCCATTTTCTCTTCTTCTTCTCCTTCCACTAGAAGATTTTTTTTGATGAGATCTTGTATAATGTTTTTGAGAACAAAGCAGTTCTCAGTGTTGTGTCCCACTGTCCTGTGGAACTTGCAAAATTGATCCTTCCACTTCCCCATAGGCACAGGGGGATCAGCCAATCTGGGCAACTTGACCATCTCTTTCGATAACATATACTCAAGCACATCCTCGAGCGTTTGGTTTAGAGGAGTGAACTTTTTATCGTAACTCCATCCTTCATGTTTGGTCTTCTCACGCAGTTTTGGCCCTTGATCCTGCTGAGGAGGCTTGCTGTATTGAGGGGCAGGCTTTGCTTTCTGATCCTTGTTGTTTGAACTGCCTGTGTCGTAGCAGTAATCTTTCTTCTGCTCTTTGTATCGATTTCGGCCTTTGTTGTTGTTGTTGGCAGAATAGGTGAAGTCAGCTTTCTTCTTCTGCTCACCTTGGGAGTTGTTCTTGGAAAATGTGAAGCTTTCATAGACTCCATTTTCCACACTCAGTTCGAGTCATTCGGCTCGTTCAGTCAGCTTAATGAAGGTCCTGGATGGCGCTCTGGAGATCAATCCTCTTAACGGGTGCAAAAAATTGTTGAGGATTAGGGACAAGGCGTGCCTTTCCGAGATAGGATCTCTCATTTTGTTGCAGGCCGATCTCCATCTGTGAATGAAGTCTCGTGCTTTTTCATTCTCATTCTGCCTGAGATTGCAAAGATGACTCAAGGTAGGCAGTGCTTCTGTGTTGAACAAGAAGCGTTCGATAAACAGTTTTACAACTTTATTGAACTCCTTGAGCTCGATGGGGTTGATATGCTCAGCATACCACTTAGCTGCAACTCCTTCCAAGCTGCGGGGAAAGCATAAGAACAGTGCTCTGTTGTCCCTTTTGAACCGAGAGCATTCTGCAAAGAAAGTTGCGAGACGAGCTTTTGGGTCGCCAGAACCATCGAATTTGATGAATTTGCGAGGAAGATTTTCTAGATCATCATCTCCTTCTAAGTCGTCATAGAAGTCCTCATTGGTGAAGACTTTCTTGCCCTTATCGCGGGCTTGCAGATCTTTGACAACTCGGGCCATTTCCTTAAACTGCGCTTGCAAAGGTTCTTCTGCATCTCGGCTCTTTGATTTGTGGCTCCTACTTTGGCCACGTTTCTGAAATGCTGAAGGCACTTCATATTCTTCATCCGTATCTTCAGTGGAGTCTGTTCCATCTGAGATTTCTTCCAGTTGGACCTGCTTTTTGGAAGTCCTCTTGTCCCTTTGACCATGAAACTTTTCTCTGAATGGGTTTCTTTCTGAGCTGGTCCCGGGTTGCTCATTCATCATTTTAATCATCATTTTCCGAAACATGGCATACATCTGAGGGTCTATGCCATCGTCTTCTTGTTGCTGCTCTTGACTCCTGTCGGATCGGGGGGAACCCATCTCTTCTTCCGAGGCTGACAAGTACTGCGGTGTTGTTGTCCTTTTGCCTGATCTTGTTTGAACCATCAAATGTTGTGGATGCTTTCTGCAGGGCAAAGACCTGATTAGATTTTGTAGGAATTGGTTTTTTGGAAGAAATGTTTGCTGAAAACATGGTAGACAATTTGAAAAAGATGTCCCATTACTAGGGACTGAGTCATCGCGAGAATCACGACAATTGTGTTGTCATTCTTTTTGCAAAAAAAATAAACAACGAAAATATGCCTTGTTACCTAGGCGAGGTCGTAAAACCACAATAGAGAGACAATTTTATAGAAATGAGGAAACATGATTTTATTGATCTTGACAAAGAGGTGGAGGACAGACAATTTGCAACCATTCATGATAGTCGACAGACACTCTAGGACCTGGAAAGTTTTTAAGAGAGACAAAGGAGTCCCAGCCGTAGCGAGCAGAATGATATGCCCCGGACCATTGTGCGGAGGTGAGATCGAACTCTGCCATAGCTCCTGATAACAGTCGGGCTTCGACATACTGTTGCCTCTGGGAGAATTGTCGAACACATCTCTCTGGTTGGTAATAAGTGCAGAAGAATTGTCCTAGCAACTTGAACCGCTTGCCATAAGCGTACGTATATCTGAGAGGGGATAATTGCCGATCAAAATAGTCCCAAACTATATCATCTTCTTGAATGCTGTCGATCATGGTTCGGTACTGCGACACTGGGAGAAGTTCTTGACCATTGTATCTGAAAGAGTTTGCTCGGGCTGGAACATGCTGGAAGAAACAGGACTGAAGCGCGTAGATGCAACCTTCAACTAAAATGGATTCTCCAAGTGAGAATCGAGTCAGACCTCGATATAAGAAGGCGAGTGCTGCCATGGCTATGGAGAGGCGATTAGTCTATCGACTTCCCCATCTTCTCATAAGCTGAATTATTCTGATGCCCATGTAGTTTTGTCCGTCTGGGAAAAGGGCCAATCCTACAGTGCATAGGACCATTGCATTCTGAATCCTTTCTTTAGCTGTCCTGGATAGCGAACTGACTTCAACGAAGGTCCCGTACTGGCGGTACAACTCGAGCAGGTCAACATATTCATTTCCCTCCAACTGGATCAGGGGCCAGGATCAGCAGCCTGTCATACGAGCTAATGAATCTCGGGGGTCCAAACCCTTGACATTGATCAAGAATTGATGTTCTAATGGATCTCCTGGTTGACCGGCTGGTTATGGTAATCCCATGATTTCTGAAAATTCATCCATTAAAACGGTCATTTCTCCCCATGGGAACGAGAAGGTACACGTCCGAGGATTCCATCGCTCCGCCATTGCATGGATCAGGTTGTCGTTGATGGTCTGCTTTCCGACTGCTGCCGCCAGCTCTAATCCGCACTCGCTCAAATGGTCCGGGAACATTCGAAAAAAGCTTTTTAGCCAGGAATAGTACCACCGGGGAATGAAAGTTCCGGTGCTGAGGGCTCAATGTTCAGGACGACCTTGTCGCACCTTGTAGGAGATGTGACCTTCAGGAAAGATGGGATCGACTTGACTGGATGCCATCGAACTGAAAATAGAGAAAGACTCAGAATGAGACTTAGGAAAATGCGGGAATTTTTTTTTTGAAAATTTTTGCAGGCAGGATAAAATGCAGTTGGAAATTCGAGATCCAGTAGAACGGGGGAATGAAAAATCACCTGGAGTTTTGAAAGAAATTTGATATTTGAGAAAATCATCCAGGGTTTGAGAAAATGTCTCATGGAAAATAAGGATATTTTGAAAAAGGTCCAACATTTTGAAAAAAAATTGGGAAATACGAAGAACTGAGGAAATAAGATACATACAAACACATCCTGCACAAACATTTATGCACATTCAGCACTCCCTAAAAGGCTGACTCTAGATGCATCATTTTGAAAACAGCTGTAGGACCCTAATCCTAACTCTAGGTTCAGATCATCTTTGTCCAATCCAGTTATGCCGATATACCCGAATCGAAATCCGAGGTACGTGGCATAGAATTTCAACTCCGGTTCTAAGGTAAGGTTTTCCAACATCCTTGAGCGCCTACCGATATACTTCGGATTGTGGCCCGCGGTACGTGGTAGGGGGGTGTTAACCCAAATAGTTGGCCCAGTTGTGAGGCTCTGTCCCGAACTAGGGTTCTGGAAGAGAGCCCAGCAACGTGAAGACCGAGTAATGATAGGTAATGGAGGTTTTGAAAAAATGATCACATGCAAGAAATAGAGGGCTCTAAATCCTAGAGAGATAGATTTTGAAAACTTTGAAGAAGCATACATTGTTTGCATTAAGATCCTAAATTGAGGAGAGTTCTATTCAGACCTAAGTCTATGTGAGCATGAAAATATCTCCTCAATCTGATCCTACCAAACCATGCCTAGTCTATATGCAGTCAATGTCAGCTAGGTCAGATTCTGGGCTCCTAGGTTCGCATGATATCAAAAGTAAAGAGCTGACATTTTGTGAACATAATTTCGATAACTGAACTAAGTCAAGCACAATTTTGACCAGACAAGGACAGGTCCCATCATGGTCGCCAAACCTATTTTCGTCGCGAAATTTTTCCCGCCTTCCCCTTCCTTGCGGAAGAGTGAGGGAAACGCTTTCGCGATTCAAACTTGACCGGATTTTGGAAATTGTTTTTGAAATACTCGCCTCCATTTTGAAAATTGCGGGAAAATCCATGGGATGGGGCTCGACCTGTCGGTATGAGGTTCGATCGTTCCTGCCGCCTTTAACAGGGGTAATCGAACCAAAGACCAAAACTATGCTTGACTTAGCGAAATTATCGAAGTTATGTTCTATCCTATATGCACAGAGAATTCAGGCATGTGCTATGAGACTTTGGAAAATGCAAGTTGGAAAAACATGATGTATGATTAGAAAACATTTGGAGTTGGAAAAGCATTTCTCAAGAAAAAGATGAAAGTCAATTTCTCAGGAAACTCAGATGAAAGGGGTTCTTGAAATCATGAGAAAGTTCATAAAGATTTGGGAAAATCATGAATGGATGAAAATCCTGAGAAAATAGCAAGAATTCTTGAGAAAAGGGTGAACATTTGAAAAGGGAAACACTTCTCAGAAAAACTTGAACTTTGAGGACTTTCTTAGGAAAATGATGGCAAATTTATAGAGAAACTCATTGGAGAAGAAAACTGAACTTGGGAAATTGAAATCCTGGGAATCTTACCTTTGAAATACTTGGAAATCGATTTTGATCTTTGAGAAAAGTGAGAGACTGCTTTTGAAAATCTTGAGAAAATAACCTTTTCCATGGAAAACTGTGGAAAAACTTGACCTGGAAAACCGATTTTGGAAAATCTTCAGAGTTTCTTGAGAAATCGATTTCTTGAGAATGAAATTTTCTTAAGAAAATCATGGGAAAACCAAGGATTTCATGATGCAAATGATATGAGTGAATGAATGCACTTTGAAAGATTTTCTAAGAAATTTGTTGGAAAAATGTGCATTAAGTCAAAATAAATCCTTCACATATTCTGACTGTGGCCATGAATATGTTCAGAGTTTAATTGATTTAATGCACAATACTTTGAAAATATTAGAAATATGATGTGCATTTTAAGATAGCCTAAGAGTGTAGGCTCAATGTGACTAGTAGAAAGATGATGGATCTGGGTCTCGTCCATATTCTGACTAGGGCCGTAAATATGGATTCCACCGAGTCCATCAACTCCCTAAGAGTTGGTGCACGTGCCATTCGTGAACATCCATAGTGCTTTTGAAATAAAATGCATGACTCATAGAAGCAGGATATTGCATAAATTCAAACTATATGATATGCCTCCTAGTCTAAGCAGAAAATTAAATCTCTTATTCCAAAATTTACATTATTATATCACTAAATAAATGAAATAAAAAGAAATTGCAGACTTCAGCTCCTTCTTTTGAATGTCCCTGCCAAACTTGAAATAGGGTTAGCTCAAATATGTGGGTTTTTCCAAGATTTTCCAATAATATTCTGAAATTATTGGATTTAATTGGATATAAACCCTATTATCATGCTTCTTTGATATTTGAAATGATGAAAATGCAAGAAATTCAGTAGGAAATAGTTTAAAAATCGAAATTGGGGTCAAAATGACCAAAATACCCCTAACATTAAAGTTATAGCTTTAAAATCAGTGTTTTTTTAAGGAAAACTTGGTAAAATTGATATTTCAAAATTCAAATTGAATCAAATGATGATGAAATGCAGTATGAGGCATTATGACATGCTGCTAAACACCTTAAGACTGTAAAATCAGAATTTGACATTTTGCAATTTATCCAAAATAATGAATTTCGCTTGTTTTTCGCTTGGATCCGGGTCCCGCGAGGCCCTATTTTGATGATATGGCTAAATCAAGCCTCAAATGAATTCCAAATTGTACCAAATTCGGCATGAAGCATTTACCTACTCTAATAAACAGCCTAGAGTGCAAAAATTTATGAAATGATATGATTTGAATGCTAAAATTTAAAGAAAGTCCTAAAAAGGGTAGGTTTCGCCTATGGACCCGAACCAAATGCAATGCTCAATGTGATAATGCAACATTTACACCATAAAAACTTCTGATATTTTCAGACTGCTAAAGGACCCGAAATGGAACATTTTTGGTTTTTACAGCCTCGGGATTTGAGCCATGGTGAGTTCGGTAACAGGGATTTGGTTCTGACGGAGGAAAAAATCAACCTAATATAATATGAAATGCTAAAAAAATAAAAAACAGACATAGAAATTTCTGATATTTAACAAAGCTACTCGCGACACCTACAAAAACAACTTTTATGTTCATAACTTTGGCATTTGATCAATAGAAACACGGATAAAAATATAACTTTTCATTCCTAAATCGATAGAACAGACAAATGTGACCAAACAGGTGACTGACAAACAAAATCCGAAACAGGTATCACAACTGTTCTAAAAATCATAGGCTTTCAGATGCAAACAGAGGACATTGCGGACATAATATTAACTTTTTACAGATTCGGATTTGGAGAAACAACCAAAGAGCGACCATCGACCTAAGTTGATCCAAAGTCTCAGAGGCCCAAATCAGGCTCTGACATGTGTCCCGCGCTCTCAGATTTTTGTTAGACATTAAACAAAATCATAAAAATCTGAGAAAATCATGTTAAAAACTAGACATCATCCCGAGATCAGAACATCTTTTGGATCAAAAATCGGATCTCCTATAAGGGAGATCTTGATTTTACAAGTCAGAAATAAAAATTTAAAATGTATCTCGGGTAGTAAAACCCGACTCACCTTTTTGAACGTTTAATGCAGTAAACGAATTCAAATGCTTCCGAATTTTTGGCACATTTCTAGGGAGTTCTAAGGGCGCATTCCATGATTTTTTCTGAATTTTTAACAAAAAATAAATGCATGAAATGACGTGTGGACTGACTGACAAAAATAGAGAACTACTGAAACTAGGCAGAATTGAAATAAATGCTAAATTAATCCTAATTAACTCATGAAGCATGCTAAATTAACGAAATAAAATGCAAATTAAATCTAGCTAAATGCATGAATGCTAAAAATAATCAAGGAAGCATAATCATGTATTATTATATATGTTGTTTTATGAGAATAGCTCCATCCATCCTTCGGATGAGCTCTTTCTTCAAACGACTCCCGAATCAAATCGTGATATGAAATCAAGAGGAAAAGAGGTGAACCTTGCTTCGTTATGCAGTGTTGAAGCTCTTGAAAGGGACGGCTATCACGAGCTTCGTTCGTCCTTCGATCCGGGCTTCGGATGATTCACCAAGGTCGACCCACGCTTGAATCGAATTGGCCACAGCACGAGCAATGTAGTCACTTCACTGCATCTTCTCCACTGAGCTCAAAGGGGGGCGTGAATTCCAAAGTTCAAAATCATGTTCTGAAGGCACTCTAGGTTGAATTTCAAAGTCCAAAAGAAGCTCCCCCAGGCTGGGCGTGGAGCCTTGTTTTTATAGATTTTTTCTGAAAAATTTGAATTTCAAACAGGCTCAATTTGAGCCCTCCATGTGGAGCCATCTCAGGGGGTGCTATTTTGATTTTTTAAGAAAATAAAATGGGAAATTTTGTGGATGAGACACCTCAGCAGAATTTGAAAATTTTCAAAATTGGGTTTGCTTGATTTTCTCTGCAGGAGGCTCCCAGATTGCGCCACCTCAGAGGGTATCATCTGGGAGTTTGAAATTCGAATTTGGCTTTTCTGAAGGCTTCTCAAATGGCGCCACCTCAGGGGGCTAATTTTATAAAAAAATAAAAGAAATAAAAGAAATGAAGCCAAGTGGGGCTCTGGATTGGCACCACCTCAAAAGGTGTTTTAAGGTGTAAAGCTGGAAACAGTAGGAGCATGCCATGTGGCGCCACCTCTGGAAGCTCTTGACACATGTCAGAAGGACAGGAGTGGAAGAAGCAGACTGTGCCACCTCAGAGGAATTCAAATTCTACTTTTCTGCAGGAAAGGAGAGGCTGACATGTGGCAGTTCCTCAGAGTGGCTCCTACAATGCCATGTGGCAGGAGAACAGGACTGGAATAAGCAGAATGCGCCACCTCAGAGGGGGGGGTTTCTATTTTTTCTAATGCAGAGAGGTCTGAACATGTGGCAGACAAGTGTCAGCTGTCTGGAGAAACCTTCTTAAATGGCACCACCTCAGAGGGAGGTTTGAATTTCAAATGGGGGTTGGCCCTGGAGGAATGGAGGATGGACATGTGGCGATTCCTCAAAGTGGCTCCTACAATGCCATGTGGCAGGAGGGAAAAGCAGGGAACATGTGGCGCCCTCATAGACAAAGTAGAAAAAGGTCGAACTCCAGGATTTTTGCCACCTAGCTTTTGTCTGAAAATTTTTGAATGGTTGCTTTTCTGAAGAAAGCCAAGAGTGACATGTGTCCTCTACTTTTTCTGAAGGAAGCTAGGCATGACATGTGTCATCTACTTTTCTGAGAAAAGTAGGGGAAAGACATGTGTCATCCTGCTTTTTCTGAAAGAAGCAGAGATTGACACGTGGCAGAGGGAAGAGAATGAGGTCCAAGCCATGTGGCGCCATCTCAGGAAAAATGGAAAAGGTGAAATTCAGGATTTGCGCCACCTCTAGAGAGATTTGAATATTCAAATTCCAGTTTTTCTGAAGAGAGCAGGAAATGACACGTGGCATTTACTTTTTCTGAGGAAATGAGAGATTGACACATGTCACCTACTTTTTCTGAGAAGAGTAGAGGATGCCATGTGTCCTCTGCAGGAGACAAACTTCAAATGGTGCCACCTCAGAGGAGACAAACCTACCTTTTCTGGAGGAAGCTAGGAGTGACACGTGTCTCCTACTTTTCTGAGAAAAGTAGGAAGAGACATGTGTCAGTCTCCTTTTCTGAAGGAGGGAGAGGTTGACACGTGTCCTCTGCAGGAGACACTCTTCAAATGGCGCCACCTCAGAGGAGACAAGTTTTGCTTTTTTTGGACAGGACAACACATGACACTTGGCATCTTAGGATGATCTTTGGAATGACACATGGCGCAGGGTGAAGATGGTGGATGCTCACACATGGCATGGAATGACATGTGGCGGCTTCTTAAGGTAGCCCCACACTGACACTTGGCAGATAAATGGGAGGAGAGAGAAAAGACAAGTGGCGCCAATCCAGGGGACAAGGCTCCTATATTTTTGGGTTTTTCAAAATTTAGGTTTTTCAAAAGAAAAGCCTATGTGACACCACCTCTGTGTGGGTCCCACCTTGCTTCTTTATTGAAATAAGGATAAAACAACAACCTCTTTTTGGAATTTTCATAAAATTTGGGCTAATTGGTAAAACAGGAATTTTTGGAAAGAGTTGGCCCCTGTAGGGCGATTTTGTAAAAGAATGATAGTTGAAATAGCTGACAAAAGGGCAAAATTTGAGATAAGGTGGCTGAAATCCATATTGAAAACTATCCAGGCTTTTTCTTGAGGAAATATTTTGAAATTCAGAGTCCTGGGGGTAAAATGGGAAGAATTGATAATTTTAAAGACCCAGGGTTTTGAAATCAATTTTAAAAGTAGTTGAAATTCGAATCTGGATTGAAAATTTTGAAATCAAGAGTTCTGGACCTCGAAATGACATGTTGTGCAGTGCAGTGATATGAAATGCTCATGCAATGCTATGAAATGACATGTCATATGAAATGTAATCCTGAATTGGGCTTTTGGGGATTCCCGTCTCTTGTCAGGAGTAGAATTTTGAACATCTGAGCTAAAAATAGAGAAATTTTTAGAGTTGCAGATAAAATTTAGACTTTTTCAAGGTCCGGGCTCAGAAAATGACCATTTTGCCCTCCGACGATTTCAGAGGCTGGATGATGATGTTTGGTGAAAATGTCGAGGAGGTGAGTGAAAATTTGGGGTGTTTACACTCATACCGACAGGTGAGTCCCATTCTCTCAATTTTCCCATATTTTTTAAAATGGAGGCGAGTTATTTTCAAATTCTTTTCAAAAGGTTAGTTTGAAAGCAAAAGTAAAATTTTGCATGATAACAGGTTTTGCGACCAAGATGGGACTTGTCATTGTCTGATCGACCATGTGCTTTGCCTTGTTTGACTGTCTGAGTTATTATTCTATAATATCAGCTTTTTACTTATGAACTTAGGAGCCTAGAATCTAACCCAGCTGACATGATGAATGTAGACTTAGGCATGGTTTGGTAGGACCGATTGAGGAGGTCTATTCATGCTCACTTAGACCTAGGTCAAATACAACCCCCCTCAATCTAAGCGTTGAATCAAAAACCTTGTATGCAAGTGTATGCTTCTCATGCTTTTCAAAATTATATCTCTTTAGGTCTTAGAGCCCTCTGATTTCTTGCATGCTGAATCATATTTACAAAACATCCCCTACCTATGTTGTCCCGGCCACCACATTGCTGGGCTTTCTCTCTAAACCATAGTTCGAGACAAAACCTCAGAACTGGGCCACTTATTTGAGCTAATAACCTCCCTACCACGTACCGAGGGCCATAGTCTAAAGTATATCAGTAGGCGCTCAAGGATGTTGGAAAACCATAGCCTTAGAACTTGAGATATATTTTATGCCACGTACATTGAGCCTCGGCTCGACTATATAGGAATAGCATGATTGGACACAGATGATTTGAACATTAGAGTCAGGTTAGGATCCTATGAGCCTTTTCAAAATTTTTGCATGATAGAGTCAACCTTTAGGGAGTGTTGTATGTGTATCCTTGTTTGTGCAACTCTGTTGTGAATGTTATTGTGATCCTACAATTCTTGTTTATTTTCTATATTTTCTTATACTTTTCTAGAATAATTTTCTCAAACCCTGGAGGTCTTTCCAAAATTTCCTTATGTTTTCAAAAACACTCCAGGCGTGTGTTTTTTCTCCCCATTCTGGATCTCAAATTCTTCAATCCAATCCGATCCTGCCTGTTATTTTCCTTAAAAAATCATGCATTTTCCTCAAATTCTGTCAAAATTATAATCCTCTCTATTTTCCAGTTTATCTCGATGGCATCCAACCACCTCGATATTGTCTTTCCTGAAGACCATATCTCATATGAGATAAGGCAAGGTCTCCCTGAACATCGGATCCTGAACACTGGTGCTTTCCTTCCTCGGTGGTACTATTCTTGGCTCACCAACTTCTCTTTTATGTTTTTGGACCATCTGAATGACTGCAGATTGAAACTATCATCAGCAGTGGGAAAGCAGATCATAAATGACAATCTTATTCAAGCCCTGACAGAGCGGTGGAATCCACGCACCTGCACCTTATGGTTTTTGTAGGGAGAGATTACACTGCTCCTAGACAAATTTTTGGATATCATGGGTCTACCTGAGCCAGATGATCCTCTAGAGCAACAATTTTTTATCAATGTCAAAGGACTTAACCCCCGATATGCTCTGGCTCGGATGACAGCTAGCAGATCTTGGCCACTGATCAAAGCATATGGAAATCAATATGTTGATTTGTTTGAGCTCTACCACCAATATGGGGCATATGAAGAAGTCGGTACTCTGTCTAGAGCAGCTCGAGAGAGAATACAACATGCTATGATCCTGTGCGCCATAGGACTGGCCTTCTTCTAGGATGGACAGAACTATGTGGATATAAGAACTATTTATCTTTTGCGAAGGTGGGGAAGTCAGTAGACCAATGGCCTCTCTATCGCCATGGCCGCCCTAGCCTTCTTGTATCGTGGTTTGACCCGCTTCACACTCAGAGATGCAATATTAGTAGAAGGGTGCATGTATGCTTTGCAGTTGTGGTTTTTTTAGCATGTGCCAACAAGAACCAGCTCCTTCAGATATAATGGCAAAGATCCAGAGCCTACTCTTCAGTATCAATCCTTGATCGAGCGCCTTCATGAAGAGGAAATCCTTTGAGACTACTTTAACCGGTAGGAGTCACCTCCTTGCTACACCTACGCGCGTGCCAAGCACTATAGACTACTCGAACCATTATTTTGCATCAATTATCAGCCAGAGAGGTGTGTCAGACAGTTCTCGTAGAGGCAGAAGCGTGTTGATACTCGAATGTTATCAGACATTGTGCTAGAATTTGATCTAAAGTTTGCTCAATGGTCTGGAGCATACCATTCTGCCAAATATAGTTGGGGCTCCTTCGTCATTCTTTCATTTTTTCGGGTCCTAAAGTGTCTTTCGACTATCTGGAGTGGTGGAAGATTGTCTACCTGCCCTCTCTCTGTCCATTATCTTATTAATAAAATTATTTTCTTTCAATATCTTCAATTTGTTCCATGGTTGACGACCTCACCTAGGTGACAAGGCTTATTTTAGTTGTTTATTTCTTTTATAAGAGTAACGACGCAATTGTCGCAACTTCTGTGATGACCCAATCCCTAGTAATGGGATATTCTTTCTGACTGTCAACCCAATTTTTGTTTCTTGTCCTTTTGTCTTCTCACTTATTCAGTCTTTTCTTTAAAATCTTTTCAAAACTTTCATCTCTTTTTTAAAATAGCAGTTTCATCATGGTTGATGACACTGCCTGGGTAACAAGGTACATTTTAGTTGTTTACTTCCTTTATAGGGGTGATGATGCAATTATCGTAATTTCAGTGACAACCCAATCAATGGTAATGGGATATTCTTTTCAATTGTCAACCTGATTCTTATTGTTTGTCCCTCTGAATATTTTGAACATTGTCCAGATTTTGACCTATTCTTTGTCTTTCCTTCAAAATTTTCAAAAACAATTCTGGGCAATGATCATTTGTCCTTCTTTCTTTGTCCAATATTTTCTTCCCTTGTTATACTGAGGCATCTTTTGTTATGAAGATTCATGTTACTTCAAAACGTCTTGTATGCAGGTAGGATCAAACAAAATCTTTACATCAATTTCAATCAATTTTCATCCTTTTCATACCCATTCAGGATAAGGGATAATCCTGAGACCCTGGCAGTTATCTATGACAATTGTGAAGGTGAAATTGAAAATTCTCATCACAATCGTCAAGCGCTTTCAGAGCACCGGTCTTTCTTGAATTCGACCTTCGAGTCGAGTCTTTCTATCAAAAACCATTTTCAAATCGGTCTTTTCAAACTCAACTTTAGGGTTAAACATCTTATCAGAATTTAACTTTTAAGCCGGTTCAATCCTCGAATTGATCTCTTTTTATCAAAACCAGTCTTTGCACTGGTCTCTCTCATGAATACAGTCTTTTAGGTTGAATCTCTTTTGGACTAGTTTTTTTTCAAAGATGCAGTCTTTAGGTTGCATCGCTTTTGGACTAGTCTTTTTCAAAAATTTGGTCTTTAGGTTGAATCCCTCCTGACCCGGACTTCGATCTATAGGTTGAATCCCTCCTGATCCAGTTTTCTTTGCGGTTCTTAGGTTGAATATCTTTTAAACCAATCTCTTTTTGGAAAAGATGTGGTCTTTAGGTTGAATCCCTCCTGGCCTGGACTTCGATCTTTAGGTTGAATCCCTCCTGATCCAGTTTTCTTTGCGGTTCTTAGGTTGAATCCCTTTTGAACTCATTTTTTTTTCGAAAAGATGTGGTCTTTAGGTTGAATCCTTCCTTATCCACCGGCCGCCTTTTCATAAGAGAAGCCTAAGATTATGGAGTTTTGACGAAAACTTAATTTCTCTTTGAAAGTTTCATTTTGCAAACACCTCCTCTTTAGGGAAGAGATGAGTATTTTTTTTATCCGTTCAGGTCAAGGGTCAAGCCTGAGTCTCTCTTTTGGGGAAAAGAGAGGAGAATTTAGTCACGAGTGTGTCAATCTGATATCAAACAATTTTTTTAGAAAGGGTTTCAAGACATTTTGCCAATTTTGCCAAAAATATTTGTTGATTTCAAAATTTTATTTCACAAAAGAATTACCTTAAACTACCTTCAATATTCTCTCTAAAAGAGTGAAGCTTTTGCGAAATAAGAAAGAAAATTCAAACTTTTTCTATTGGTCAACCTATAGGATGAAGGAAAGATCCTTGATATGGCCGAGAGAGGAAAATTCAATGATGTTGAAAAGTCAGAAATGAATTGATGTTGATCAAATCTATGACACATTTTTAAAGACAATTCTTCTGGCAATAAGGCAGTAGAAATATCCTGCGCGATAAAAGAATCCACTCAATTTTCTCAAATCATGCAAACATAATTGATTATCTGCAAAAGGGATCTCTCAATCATCACCAAGTTGAAGGTTGATATGCGAGTTGGATCCCTAGGGACAAAGAATATTCATATCATCTCCAAGTTGAAGGAGCATGTGACGTGTCCTTCCAAAGAAAGTTCAGATCATTGCCAAGTTGAAGGCTGATGCAATGAACCTCCCGACAAACCCTAAAAGATATTTGATTTATGTTATCATCAAAAGATTTTCAATCAAAGAAGCAATATCATCAACCTAATTCCCAGAGACCAGGAAAGCTTCGATCATCTTTGAGTTGAAGGAGCATGTGACAAATCCTTCTAGGGAAAATCAGAACATCTCTAAGTTGAAGGTTGATATGATGAACTTCTCGCCAAACCCCAAGAGAGCTCAATTTTATGTCTCAAAGAGTGCAAAAGATCATCATGGGTAAACCCCATATATCAAACTGGTAAAGCTGTCAATAATCATCTTTATCTATGTGAAAATCTTTTATCAATATCTTTTCATCCAATTGCTTTTTTTAAACTAAGAACATTTCCTCTCTTTTCATATCAAGGAAATGGATAGCTTCCTTGAAGAAACTCAACAGCAACAAATTTGAATTTGATTCTAGAGTTGGCCCAATTGGAGGTAATACTCTAGGTAGAAAAAGAGAATATTTTTCGCACAGATGTGCACATTTCAATCATTTTGAATCAACTACAATTTTATCTTATTGGCAATATTTTCTGGTTATCCCGACAAGAAGCGAGAACTTGATGTCCATTTTGATATATCCTGACATTGTTTTATCCCTCGTTAGGACTTGATAACCTGGGTTTTTAAGATCCTTCCCTTCTTTTTTATTTAAGTGTCTGGGCTCTCAAATCCGCACATTTCCCTATTAACCCCACTGACCCGCCATAAACAGTTATTTTTCAGGTCCAAGGTTGAGCCTGTTGTTTTCACAAAAGGCCATTTTTTAAAAGCTATTTTAGTATCAGTCATGAGATGCCCCATTTCAATTCATTTTCCAAAGCTTTAGGAACACCCATTTTCCTTGAATTTTTGCAACCTCCCTTCCAGATTCCTTGTGAAAAATCCGGAGGTTCTATCATGGTTTCTTCATTCAAGGATTTCATTCATCTTCTTCCCGTTCAGGTTAAAGGTTAAGCATGAGCCTCATTCCATGAGGTGAATCTTCTTCCCATTCAGGTTAAGGGTTAAGCCTAAGCCTCATTCCTATAAGGTGTAATTTTCTTCACCATTTCCTCTATTCCATACTCATCTCTTCAGTACCAATTCTTTCATACCCGGTAGATTTTCCTAATTGGGGCATTTTATAGCCCAAATTTGGTGTGTTTTTCTTTGCCACGAAGCTCGGCTTTCAACCGGCTTAGCAACAAAGAGGGGCATCTGTAAACACCTCAAATTTTTCAGGTCTATTTCGGACACCCCCTTTCAACAGATGCCTATGTCCTTAGGTCAGCTTACCCCTAGGTCCATTCTAAGTTTAGGTGTCATTTCACCCCTTTTCTTAGTAAAATTATCATTTTACCCCTAAATAACCCTAGACCCCTATCAGTTAGACCCAGTCAAACTCATTTTAAATTCAAAATAGTTAGAATGTCTGTCATTTCTAGCTCCTCTGAGCTCACGATGAGTAGATCATATTCATTTCTGATCATTTCAGCTAAAATTGGTTCATTTTTCGAGAAATGAGCTCATTTCTAGCTTGAATCTAAGCAAATTGTCTTCGAGTCAGTTAATTCCAGTCGACCATATTTCTCTGAGTCTAATATGAGCTCACTAGGAGTTCAAGTGACCTGGTTTCAGTCCAAATTCATTTCCCATAGTCTTGAAATCCATTTCAGCTCATTTCAACTAGAATTGGGCTAATCCCAGTCAGTTCAGCTAGTGTTTAAGCTCCAAATTTAGTTTATCTGAGTATAGTTGAGTGTCATTTCAGCTCACACTCAGTGTATTCTCGTTACTCACTTACTCCAGTATAAATTTCTCATCATTTCACTGAGTATTGTATCACCTCCCGATCATCCGGTCGAGGAATCTAGTTGAGTCGGTGTCTTTTTAGTTCACTTGAGTTTACAAACCCTAGAACCCAGATCAATTCAGTTTAAACTAGTTTAAACCAGTTCAAACCTCATTGTTTAGTGTCACTCTTCACCCTGCAGGGCAAAAATCATTTCTTGATCATTTTATTCAGAACAACAATTATATCAATCTTTCAAGCTGGTGCAATTGCCAATCTGGGCTCGAATCAATCCCTTTATCTAATACTCTATTTATATTCGAGATTCGATTCACATTTCAATTCAGACATTGGATTCAATATCGGATCTGATATCCATGCTCTATTATGAACCTGGGTCTTTTGTTCAATCCATTTCATCATCTATATCTAGAGTTCAAATTATTTTCTGATCCTGGATTATCTCATCAGATATCTAGGATCCAATCATTTGTCATCTCGGATGTGTTCTTCTGTCCAAGATCCGTTCCACCTTATTTCTGATCCAGGATCCATTTTTAATCACATCTCTAATCTGGGAGTCATTTCATCTGTCTTATCAAGATTCAAAGTTCATTTTCAAATTCCATCCAGGATCTATCATCATTTTCAAATATGGATCAGACTCATGGTCCAAGATCCAGACCCGTTTGTCATTTTAAAGCTTCAGATTCAGATCCGAACTCAAACTTTCTTTGATTTCAAGCTTGGGATTCAAAAACTATTTTCATCCAAACCGAGTGCTTTACATTTGATATTTTGAAATGCTTTTTTAGAAATACACCTTTTTCAATGTGTCAGATCTGGATCCGGATCAGATTTTTTATGTGGATTTTTGTCAAATTTGAGTTTTAAAATGGATCTGAGATCCAATTCACTTCAGAAAGGACCCACCTAGGTGGCATCACTTATGGATTCAGTTCTCCAATTTGTCTTTCTTTATTATTTCAGAGTTTTAGTTGGTTTAGGACTCTGTTTTGTTTTCATCTTTTATTTTTATTTTTACTTGTTTTTAAAATCTTTTTTCTAAATCTTTTAATCTCTTTAAAAACCAAATATGGAGCCCACTTAGGGGGTGCCACATTTGAGAAAATTTTTAATCCATTTAGGTCTATTAGTTAGTTTAGGACTTCAATTTTTAACCTTTGATTTTATCCTTTATTTTTAATGTTTGCTTTAAAACTTGTTTTTAAAACCAAATATGGGGGCCCACATAGGTGGCACCACATTTGAGGGTTTTTAAATTCATTTAGGTGTTTTCATTAGGGTTTTAATTAGGTTCAAGTTGGAAAGTCAAAACGTTAATTTGATTAGGACTCTTTATAGGAAAATCACCCCCGATGGATTTCCCTAATTAGTAAATAATTATCCCAAGTAGGATCCCTATCTCTAGCCTAGAAAAAACATTATAAATAGACCACATGGGCTGGATGTCCAGCCCATGCTCTCAACTCTCTCCCTCTTTCCCTTGCAACCCCTTAGCCTCTTCTCCAACCCAATGTAAAACCCTCTCCTTCTCTCTATTTTTTTGTTGTTTATTTTATTCCTTTATGGTGCTGCCCCTTGTTATTTCTTTTCTTTAATCCATTTTTTTTGTATGAGATCATCCATGAATCGATTCAGCCATAGGTAAATCGTTGTTTTAAGGCGCCATTTTCATATTTTTGATGCTTGAATATCGATCTTAATTCAGCCACACAAAAGAACAAGATCCAATCTCTCAATAGATCGAATCAATCTTTCTGACGACTATATTAAAGTAAAATCCCATGCAGTTTTATTTTCTGTATTTTTCATGTATATTAAGTTTAGTTTTATATTATTTCATCCATAAAAAAACTTGAAAAATATTGCATACATGTCTTTCTTTTTCGTTTAAACATGTTAGATCACGCGAAAACCATATGAGGTGGTTCGGCTAAGGCAAGGGTCCAGGCTGCATCTTGCCAACACCCACCCGGTTGTGGGTGTGGCTGCAGTTTGGCCCAACTGCAGATGCACCAAAGGTGCGTGTAGTAGCAAGGAAGACAGACCAGAAGAAAGAGAGAGAGAGGGGTCAGGTGTGGCTCGATCAGGACTGGTTCAAGCCAGCAGCCGACCAACCAAGGTCGTCCCTAAAAGGGCATTGTTGTCGGGCTTGGTCCAGTCCGGGACCTCCTTGCCACACGGAAACTGAATGGACAGCTCTGGATTTACTGTCATAACAGGGCAGGATCCGGGGCCGTCAAACAAAGACTGACAAAGGGGCTGGAAGGCACCCAAGAGGGTGCCTCTACCCACGAACCCAAAGAAGGGCTACATGGCAAGGTTGTCGTGCTGCAGACTGACTCATGTGGGCTGTGGTTACAGCATGAGCAGACCCACAAACCAGCACGCGGGGGTGTGTCCGAACCTAGAGGGTTCAGCCCAAGCCCACCCATGTCCACACCGAACCATGAAGAAGGGTGAAGATGTATTGCAATAGCATTTGCATAAAACAAAACCCAAAAAAAGAAAAAAGAAAAGAAACGAGCCTTGAGCTTGTGAACATGAGTGTGTGCAAACATATTAGAATGGTGAACAGACGCAACTTCATAAGGATGAATCTATCATTTCCCTTTTTCTTGCATTTCAAAACCAATGCAAGAAAAAAAGGGACTAAGGTTCATTTTCCCAAAAATTTCAAGGAAAGGAAATGTGCAAGGTGAACACTACTGTGGAAGCTCACATGTTTGCAACAATGGCAGTTGTGGGAAGAAGAATCTCACCTTAAGCCATTGGATTTCGGTTGTTTAAATCTTGATTATGGTCGCACGTCAACAGCATTATTTTATGTGTGTGTTTTTGTTGTTTAAATCTAAAATTTTTATGAGGGTTAGATGCATATGTTTGCATGAATCTGTAAATTTTTTATGATTTTTGGGCGTCAGATGTCTCATTTATAAATTCAAGAACTGAAACCTGTTTGTTTCACCGTTAAAATGTTGTGCAGAATCAGACCCAACTTGCCAGAGTCAAATCTCCCTTATCGGATATTGTATTTCAGATCCGTAAAAAGTGGAGTCTTTGTTTATGTGTCTAGTGTATTCTTTAAAATTTTTAAGATTTTCTATGGTCATTTACTATTTTATTTTCATTCGGCATCAGAACTTATCATTCTTGAACCGACATGCACGGTTCAGAGCCAGGTTCATCTTGCCGAAGTAATTTCTCCCTAACTAGAGATTGTATTCATGATCTGTAAAAAGTGATCAATCTATCTACATGTATGCTTTCTATGATGTGATTTTTGTGATTTTTATCATCTTTTTCTATTTTATTGAAACCCAAAATTAGAGTCTATGTTTCTTGAATCGTCAGGCATGATTCAAACCCTGGGTCATCTTGCCTGAACGATTTATCTCTAACCGGAGATCGTATTTCTAATCCATAAAAGGGGTTTTTTGTCATTATATCTAGTATATCTTTGGAAAATTTTATACATTTTGATGATTGTTTGCTATTTTTCCTTAAACCCAAAACCGGGTCTATCTTTCTTCCATCATTATGCGTGGATTAGAATCAAGTGCGTTTTGCCAGAGTCGTATCTCCCTAACCGGAGATCGTATTCTTGATCTTTAAAAAGGAAATTTTTGAAGCAAGAAGATTCATCCCACCAGCAAAGAGGCCACAATAACAGTTTTAAGCCAGGCAACCACAACTATCAGCTAGAACTTTCCAGAGTTGCAATCGATCTTATCCAGGACAGCCCTGTCCCTGAACGACTGGTAGTTGTCGATACTGTGGTAAGCCGGGCCATTTTATTAAAGACTGCTACAAAAAGGAAATAGATGAACATGTTTGAGGTTTTAATAGACCTCACCCCCAACAACAACCCCGGTATCCATACTAGTAGCAACAACAACAACAACAACTGCACAATAAAAGAACATCAGGTCCCGTTTATGCCACCAATGTAGATCAATTATCCAAGGGTGACCTGATTCAAGGTACTTTATCTGTAGCTGGACATGTTGCTTTTACTCTATTTGATTGTTGTTCAACTCATTCTTTTATTTTCAAGAAGTTTACTGCTTTACTTAATATGCCTATCAAGTCATTGAACTGTGCATTGGAAGTGGTCAACTCGGTAGGATGTAAATCTTTTTGTTGGTCGTACCTGTCGAATTTAGAAGTAAATATTGAAGGACAGAATTTATCTGCCAATCCAATTTTATTGGATATGTCAGATTTTGATATTATACTGGGTATGGATTGGCTATATCAACATCATGCAAGAATATTTTGTCAGGAAGGAAAAGTTACATTTTCACAACCTGGAATTCCTAAGGTAGAATTTAGGTTATCCAGTTCTGCTCTTAAAAATCGAGTTATTTCTTCATTAAAGGCCCAGAGATATTTGAGAAATGGATATACGACCTTTTTAGTAAGTATTATTCTTGTCAAGCCAGTAGAAATTTTTATTGAAAGTCTGGATGTTGTTCAAGAATTTTCATATGTTTTTCCTGATGAATTACCAGGACCTCCTTCGCATAGAGAAATCGAGTTTGGTATTGAGTTATTACCAGGAACTGCATCGATCTCTAAAGCTCCTTATAGAATGGCACCAGCGGAACTCACAAAATTAAAAAAGCAATTACTGGAATTAATGGAGTTGGGATTTATTAGACCAAGTATGTCTCCCTAGGGAGCGCCGGTATTATTTGTAAAGAAGAAAAATAGGTCATTAAGATTATGTATAGATTATAGATTGCTTAATCAAGTTACCATAAAGAATAAATATTCGTTGCCATGAATTGAAGATTTATTTAATCAATTACAAAAGGCTAAGGTATTCTCAAAGATTGATCTTAGGTCTGGATATCATCAACTCAGAATCAAAGAAGAAGATATTTCTAAGACGGCTTTCCAGACAAGGTATGGACACTATAAATTTATTATAATGCCTTTTGGACTTACAAATGCACCAACAACCTTTATGGATCTTATGAATCGTGTGTTCAGGCCATTTGTAGATATATTTGTGATTATTTTCATTGATGATATTTTAATTTATTTCAAAAATAAGGAACAACACCGGGAACATTTAAGGATTTATCTAGATACTCTGCGGAAGAATCAGTTATATGCCAAATTTTCTAAGTGTAAATTTTGGATGGAAAAAATTATGTTTTGGGGTCATGTAATTTCAAAGGATGTAATCTCTGTGGATCCTGCTAAAGTGGAAGCAGTACTAGAATGGAAACAGCCTAAGAATATTACAGACATCCGAAGTTTCCTTGGACTTGCAGGATACTACCAAAAATTTATTCAAGATTTCTCTCGTATAGCATCATCGATGACCAGACTTCTGAAGAAGGGTGTTAAATTTGATTGGAACGCTAAATGTGAAGAAAGTTTCCAAATTCTAAAAGAAAAGCTCACTACATCTTCAGTACTTACTCTACCCTCATAACAAGGCAAATTTGAGGTATATACAGATGCTTCCGGTACTGGTTTGGGTTGTGTATTGATGAAACACGGAAAAGTTATTGCTTATACATCAAGACAATTAAAAAATTATGAGAAGAATTTTCTAACCCATGACTTAGAACTTGCGGGAGTTGTTTTTGCACTAGAGATCTTGAGACATTATTTATATGGAGAACAATTTGAAGTATTTAGTGATCACAAGAGCCTCAAATATTTGTTCTCACAGAAAAAATTGAATATGAGACAATGACGTTGGCTAGAATTTATTAAAGACTATGAGTTCACACTTTCTTATCATCCTGAAAAGGCGAATATTGTAGCCAATGCTCTTAGTCGCAAAACTAGAGGCACCTTGACAAGTCTCATAGACAAAGAGTGGAAACTTATTAAAGATTTCATTAATTGGAAACCTTTTGCAACAGAACCAGGAAGGATTCGATTATCTAATTTAATAATTCGACCAGAAATCCTCATCCGAATTGTTGATGAATAAAATAAAGATTCTCAATATGAAGAACTTCTACCTAGAGCCCAACATGAAGATGATGTTTCTTTCTGACTTAAAGAAGATGAGAGCATCTTGATGGAGGATCGAATATGGGTACCGAATAACCCTCAATTGAGAAATAAAATACTTGAAGAAGCCCATAAAAGCAAATATACTATCCACTCAGGAAGTACAAAAATGTTCAAAGATTTGCAAAGAAAATACTAGTGGAATGGTATGAAGAAGGATGTGGTAAATTATGTTTCAAAGTACTTGATTTGCCAACAAGTAAAGGCAGAACATCAGAAACCGGGTGGAATGATGCAACAAATTGAAATTTCACAATCGAAATGGGAAGAAATTACTATAGATTTCATAGTGAGATTGCCCAGGACTCGAAAACAGCATGATACAATTTGGGTTATTATTAACCAATTAACTAAATCGGCCCATTTTCTGCCCATTCATATAAATCAATCATTGGAAAGTTTGGCATATTTATATATAAGAGAAATCGTAAGACTGCATGGAATACCAATTTCGATTATCTCTAATCGTGATCCTAGGTTTACTTCTCGATTCTGGAACCAACTTCAACAGGCTTTGGGAACAAAATTAAAGTTCAGTTCTGCATTTCATCCCCAAACTGATGGACAATCAGAGCGTACTATTCAAACTCTAGAAGATATGCTACGCGTCTGTATGCTAGAATGGAAAGGAGATTGGGATATTCATATTATGCTAGCTGAATTTGCTTATAATAATAGTTATCATACCAGTATTGGAATGGTGTCATACGAAGCTTTATATGGAAGACCTTATCGATTGCCACTCTATTATAATGAAATTGGTGAATGAAAGTTAGAGTCACCAATGATACTACAACATTATACTCAGGAAGTAAATATGATCTGAGATAGACTACGTGTTGCGCAGAGCTGACAAAAGGGTTATGTTGATCAAAGATGAAAGGAACTCGCTTTTGATGTTGATGATATGGTCTTTGTCAAAGTATCTCCAACCAAAAGTGTGTTTAGATTTGGAAAGAAGGGAAAGTTAAGTCCTAGATTTATAGGACCTTTTAAGATTCTAGAACGAATTGGTGAAACAACATACAAAATCGAATTACCTCCTCAATATGCATAGATTCATAATGTATTTCATGTTTCAATGCTGTAAAAATACGTTTATGATCCATCTCATATTATCTAGCATCAAGATATAGTAATTTGAGAATATATGACTGTTGAAGAAAAATCAGTAGAAATTATGGATAGAAGGGATCAAATTTTGAGAACAAAGACCATTCTTCTGGTTAAAGTCAGATGGCAGCATCACGGAATTGAAGAATGTACTTGGGAGCCTGAAAACAACATCAAAGAGAAGTATCCAGAACTGTTTGATTAAATTGTACAATAAATTTTGAGGACAAAATTTTTCTTTTAAGGAGGGAAGAATATAATATCCAAAAATTTTAATGATTTGTAAATTCTGAAGAAAATTCAAGTTTTTATTCTAATTCATTTTAGATATGAATTGTAGTTTTAAAACCCTAATATTTTTGGTAAGTATTGATTAAAATGAAAATTTGAATTCATAATTGGAATCTTGATAAAATTCTGTAGAGGCTTGTTCAAAAAATGGAATTCAGGGACATTCTTGTCATTAATCAAATCATTAAGGGTAGCTTAGTAATTTACCAATTTAATGGCATATTTTGGTAAAATACCCAACTATATAAGGTTAAAATAGTAAAAAAAAATTGGGAGACATTTTCAGGAAATTAATAGATTTGTCAGGGATAAAAACGGTAATTTGCCACCCCAATGCCAGTCCAGGAAATTTTTTGAACTGCAAAAAGGCAATAAAGTAACTTCCAAAATTCCCATATGGCATTTCTGAAAGATGGAATTTGAATTAGGGTATAACAGGTATAAAAAAATTAGCAATCAAATAAAATATAATATTTTATATTATTTTATTCCAGAGACCATGGTTTTGGAAAACCACTAGCCCAAAACCATGGGCAGCCATGGTTTTTCCAAAACCATGAGCTGACACATGTCACCTCACAGTGAGGAGGTGACACTCATCCCTCTTCTCTCTTTGACAAGTGTCAAAAATAATAATAAAATAAAAACAAGTGTTTATCTTTTTATTAACTCAAGTGACAAATGTCACTTGAGTGGGGCCCATAGGGGGGCGACATCTCCTCTCTCTCCTATAAATACCCCCTCTCTCTACCCAAGTTCTGAAGTCCTCTCTCTCCAAGCTCTGTCTCTCCTACTTTATCTCTCTAACCTTGAGTTTCTCTCTCTAGCTTTTAAGCCTAAACCTCCATTAAATCTCAGATTTTTTTTTAGAAACCCCTTCTAGGCTCTTCCCTCTCTCTCTCTAGATAAGATTTATTCCTTTATAGAAGTTTCAACGAGCTAAATACAGCCCCGAGGGCGCTGCCTACAAGAGTTCTGCTAAATTTAGCAGAAAAATCAGATTTGGACACAGAAGTGCTGCCAAATTTTTCTAAATCAGGTTAGTATTCAAATTCTTCTTTTGAATTCAAATTCATAATTAAAGAACCTCCTATTCTCCCTCTTACTTCTTTTTCTGGATTGAAATTTTGGTAATTTTGCCAAAATTTATTCCAACCCTGTCTCTACACAGGGGAAGTTCTGTTCAAAATTTTTAAATATTTTTAAGTACTCAGAACTACTATAGTAGTGGTTCTGGCAAAATTTTTCTAAAAGATTTTGAAAAATAAAGTTTTTATAACAAAAGTTCTGGCAAAATTATTTTAAATAATTTTTGAAAAGTAGAATTAATATAGCCATAATTTTGGCAAATTTTTCTAAATATATTCTAAAATTTTTAGTTATTTTAATTAGAATTCTGGCTAAAGTTTTTGAGATACTTTTAAAATTTTGCCTTTATTTAGTAGAAATTATATCAAAAATTGTATAGCTATTTTTTAAAAAATTGATTTTTGTAAAGGAAATTTTGTCAAAATTTTCAAAATCCTTTTTAAATACCTGAGTCAAATTTTATGAAAAACCTTTATAAAAATATTTGTGACGCAAAGTCATTTTCAAATTTTTACAACTCGAATTCAAGTTTAAACCTTTTTTCAAATATTTGAGCTATTACAAAGGAAACTCTGTAAAATTTTTATAAAAATTTTAAATCATTTCTAAATAATTTTTAGATTTTTAATAGTTCTTTAAAAATATATTTCTTTCAATTTGTATGGTAAATATTGTCCAATATTCAATATAAAAACATTATCTAATAAAATGAATTCTATCAGAGTAAGTCCAAGCACGAGCGCTTTATCCTATTCTTCCTCGTTCTGCCAAAAATCAAAGCTATTCTATCAAAATATTATAATTTTTATATTAAACATGTTTTTGATGCATGCATGATTATTTAAATTTGATTCATGGTCAAATGCATATTTTAATATCTGCATGAATTAAATACCTATTTTCAATGACGATTTCAAATCTTATGATTTTGAATCACATTTTGATTAAGTATTATGGTTAAGACTTTGATGAATTTCAATTTTGATAAAAAAAAAAGATTTTTGTGTAGCATGTTTTTCATGAGTCATGTCTTCAAACAAACTTAATTTTTGCCTTCATAGGCGAGTGGTCTTTTTTACAAAGCAAAATTCTGGATGGGCTGGGTACATATGACCGAAGTGTTTATTTAAAAAAAATGATTTGGCTATTGAGCCTAGTTTTGAAAATATTAAAGGTCCTTTAAAAGAATTCTTCAGGCCCGTCTAGGTTTAGCCCACCCTGAAAGGGGTAGTGGTACAGACAGGAATGACATTATGAAGATGATGATTTTTAGGAGCAATAGATTCCATGGAGCCTCCTGTCACTTGGGTTGAGGAGGCCGAGACCAACAGGTCTCAGACTGCCGCAGTCAGTGGATGCATCTGATTCGCCTGTTTGCTCGCAATTGCTGAGAACCTTTCTGGTCGTTGACCACTCGCTTGGGAGCCCGTTTCATTCAGGTATTCGAGTAATCCACACTAAAATAATACACCCCCTAAATACTTAGTCTGAGATTGGAGTGCCCTCCACCGTACCAGGAGGACATTAATATTAAAACAATAACCTTTTTCTTTCAAAGAATTTGATATGAAATTATATGCCTTGTTGATATCAGACATAATCATGTTTTGAATTATTTTAAATTGCCATGTTTTATTAATTTGCATAATTGTTTTTGTATGTATGCATTTTGATTTTTAATTTACTAAAATCATGCTTAATATTTGAATTGTATGATTTTGATTAATAGCTTACTTGGTTATCACAAGTCTGACCCCATTTTATGGGAGTTTCAGGTTCAAATATGGAGTAGACAACATTACAGTGGATGTTGGACAAGAGCGGCATCGAAGAATCCAGATTCCCAAGATCCCGAGATTAATATAGGATTTATTTTAAATTTAATCCTAAATGTTTTAATTTCTAAACCTTGTGAAAAGAGAATATATATAATGTTGATATAAATTTATTGTTGCTTTTATTATGGTTTGTGAAATGTGATGTGTCTGAGGTTTAAAACCAGAAGCCAAAAACCATTTCCACTGTTTATAAAAAAATTTGCATTTTTAAAAGGTTTTAAAATCTTGGGGCGTTACAATTCGATCCTTGGTTTGATTACCTCTTGTTATGGCGCCAGAAATGGTTGAACCACGTATTGACAGTCATTCTCTCAATTTCCCCATATTTTTCAAAATGACGGTGAGTTATTTTCAAATTCTTTTCAAAAGGTCAGTTTGAAAGCAAAAGTAAAATTTTGCATGATAACACAAGTGCTATAATTGCAAACATACGGGACACATTGCCAAAAAGTGTCTCCAACTAGTGTGAGGAGATGGAGTAAAACCCAAAGACAAACCAGTTACTCCAGGCCAAGTTTATGCGGCAACTCTGAAGGAAGCTCTGGCTAATCCGAATGTTAGGGAAGGTACACTTCTTATTTCTAGTATTTGTGCTCATGTGCTTTTTGACTCGGAAGCAACACATAGCTTTACTACCCCTACTTTTTTTACACTATTATTTATTCTACCTACACCTTTAAACATAAATTATCAAGTAGAAACACTAGTGGAGAAGACCTTTTATGTGGATAAAATTACCAAAGGATGCATTGTATAAATCAAAGAACGTCTATTGTTGGTAGACCTCTTGATATTGGAATTTAAGGGAGTGGACATTATCTTAGGCATGGATTGGTTATCCAACCATCATGCAACTATCAACTGTAAAAAAAAAAGTGTCAGTTTTCACCACCCTGAAGCCCTGATATTTACTTTTCAGGGTATTAAAAAACTAGTAAAATTGAAAAGTATTTCATGTCTTCAGGTCAACTATTACCTACAAAAGGGTTGCCTTAGGTATTTGGCTTATATGAAGACAAAAGTTAGTTATAACCTTACGGTCACAGTGGTAGATATTGTACGAGAATTTATGGATTTTTCCCTGAAGCGCTACCAGGACTTCCACCAAATAGGAAAGTCAAGTTCCAGATCGACCTAGTTCTTGGCACGACACCCATCTCTATTGTGTCATATAGGATGGGACCTACAGAACTTAAAGAACTCAAAGATCAGTTACAGGAATTGTTGGAAGTTAGGTTTATCCAACAATCGGTGTCACCTTGGGGCACACCGATTTTGTTTGTAAAAAAGCAGGATGGGTCATTGTGGATGTGCATCGACTATATGTAATTGAATGCAATGATTGTAAAGAACAAGTACCCACTGCCGAGGCTAGACAATTTATTTGATCAACTTCAAGGGATAGCCTGTTTTTCTAAGTTGGATCTACGCTTCGGGTATCACCAATTAAAAATTCAGAAGGAGGGCGTGGCCAAGACAATTTTTTGCTCAAGGTATGGGCATTATGAATTTCTGGTTATGCCCTTCGGTCTGACGAATGCCCCAGCTACATTCATGGATTTAATGAATCGAGTGTTCCGACTATTTTTGGACAAGTTTGTGGTGGTGTTCGTGGATGATATTCTTATCTATTTGGTCAATAAGGAACAACATGCAGAACACTTGAGAATAGTTTTGCAAATACTTAGAGAAGATAAGTTATATGCTAAGTTCTCTAAATGTGTGTTCTAGTTAGATCAAGTCTCATTTTTTGGACATATCATCAGTAAAGAGGGTGTGATGGTGGACTCAATAAAAGTTGAAGCGGTGACCCACTGGTCTACACCCAAGAATGCCACTGAGATTCAGAGTTTCTTGGGTCTAACAAGATATTACAGGCATTTTGTCAAAAGATTTTCAATATTGGCAGCCCCAATGACCAAGCTTACAAAAAAGGATATGAAGTTTAAGTGGAACGAGAAGTGCGGACAAAGTTTTCAAGAGATAAAGAAGTGATTAACCACTGCACTAGTGTTAGTTCTACCTTCTGACACTGGCAGTTTTATCGTTTATAGCGATGTATCGCATAAAGGGTTGAGTTGTGTTCTGATGTAGCATGGCAGGGTTATCGCTAGGCATCTCGACAATTAAAAGTGAATGAGATGAATTATCCAATTCATGATCTGGAGTTGGCCACTGTAGTGTTTGCACTCAAAATTTTGTGACACTACTTATATGAAGAACAATTTGAGGTCTACACTAACCACCAGAGTTTGAAATATTTGTTCTCCCAGAAGAAATTGGATATGAGGCAGAGGCAATGGCTTGAGCTACTCAAGGATTATGATTTTGAATTAAAGTATCATTCAGGAAAAACTAACGTGGTGGCTGATGCACTTTGTCGAAAAGCAGAAACAACCACAAGACTATCTATATCAAACCTACTTGTCAGCATTGTGGAGCAAAAAGCAAAAGTGCAATGTCTACCAGGTCGGTTGATGTTTGTTGAGATGACCTTAGGGTCTGAAATTTAGGACAAGATCAAGGAAAAGCAACCTTTAGATCTAGAATTGGAAGGAATCAAATTAGCAGTATCTAAAGGTGAGGTTCCAAATTTCAAATTGGATGACCAAGATATTCTGAGGTTTCAAGATCGAGTGTGTGTTCCTAAGGATGAGTAACTTAGGAAGCAACTTCTTGATGAGGCTCATCATTCCAGATACTCCATTCACCCTGGTAATACAAAGATGTATAGGGATTTAAAGGACAACTTTTGGTGGAATGGAATAAAGAAAGATGACATTGATTTTGTCAGCAAATACCTTATATGTCAACAAGTAAAGATTGAACATCAGAGACTGGGTAGACTCTTGCAACCGCTACCCATCCCTTTATGGAGGTGGACGGACATCATAATGGATTTTGTCACAAGCTTCCTTAAGACCAATGAAGGATTGAATGTGATATGAGTGATTGTCGACAGGTTGACAAAGTCTGCACATTTTCTCGCATATAAGACAATGTGTTCCTTCGAATAGTTGGCTCGTCTCTTTATTAGAGAGATAGTGAGATTACACGGAGTGCCAGACTCTATTGTATGTGACAGATATTCGAAATTCACCTTCAAGTTTTGGCAAAGCTTTCAAGAAGCAATGGTGACACAAGTGTAGATGAGTATAGCTTTTCATCACTTGACAAATGGACAGTCAAAAAGGACCATCCAAACACTGGAGGATATGTTGCGAGCTTATGCATTAGAGTATCATGACTCTTGGCATGAGATTCTGCCATTAATGAAATTCACATATAATAACAGTTTTCAAGCTAGCATCGGTATGGCTCCCTACGAAGCTCTATATGGGAGACATTATAGAACGCCTCTATGCTTGGACCAGGTAGGTGAGAGGAAGACATTAGGGCCTAAAATGGTTTGATAAATGGAAGAGCAGATTAAATTTATCTGTGAAAGACTCCTAACCACTCAAAGTCGTCAGAAAAGTTATCTAGATAAGAGGCGATGTGAGTTGGAGTTCGAGCAAAATGACCATGTTTTCTTGAAGATATCACCTTTTAAAGGGGTAATGAGTTTCAAAAAGAAGGAAAAATTAAGAACAAGATATATTAGACCCTTTGAAATCTTGAAAAAGATAGGTTCTACAGCCTATCAGTGGGCATTACCTCCATCACTGTTCAGGATACACAATGTGTTTCATTTATCCATGTTAAGGAAGTACATGTCAAATCCTTTGCACATACTGGACACGGTTGAATCAGTGTTGGATATTCAATAAGACTTAAGTGTTAGTGAAGAACCAATCGAGATTTTTAAGTTTAAAGAACATAAATTAAGAAAGAAAGTTATTCCAATGGGCCTAGTCACATGAAAGCATCACAATAAGAATGAAGCTACGTGGGAGTGTGAGTCAAACATTCACACACAATTTTTTTCATTTATTTCTAAGTAAGATTTGAGACAAATTTTCTTTTAAGGGGGTGGAATTATAACACCTACCATGTGGGATTAAATCCCACCTGGTTTGGTTACAAAGATGGAGAGGGCAGGACCCCCTCTCTCTCTCTCATTAAATGCGTAATGAGGGAGAAGAAGGGGCCCTTGCCTCCCCCAAGTAAAGGGAGTAGCCCCTGTCTCTCCCACTTATGGGTAATGGGGAGAGAGGGGGGAGCTCCTCTAAATGAGGAGAGAGGATGGGAGAGGGGTAACGCCACCCATGACTATAAAAGCCATGGGCCCTCTCTCTCAATTTTATTTTCATGAGAATGAGAGAGAGAAATTGAAAGAGAGAGACTGAGAGAGTGAGGGAAGAGGAGGAGAGGAGAAGAAGAGGGAGGAAGGCGTCATCGTCGGTTGAGTAAGGTAAGTCAGTTTTCTTCCTTAGAAAAACAAAATGACAACCACACTGTTGTCGGCGACGTTGGTGGGGTATCGTAAAGGAGGAGAGAGGGGTAGGGACAAGGAGTCAACCATGTCCCTATCGCCCTTATTGAAGAGGCGTAGAGGGGGTTTCCTCTGTCCTCACATCCGACAACCAGCAGGTTGCCGGTGGCAAAGAAAAAAAAATAAAAAAGGGGCGGGGATAGGGATCGATCATGTTTCCGTCACCTTCAATGGGGTAGACGTAGAGGGGATCATCCCTTCTGCCCTTACCGCCGACAACTACTTTGTTGGCGGCTTGCTATTACAGGAAAAAAATGGAAGAACGGGGGGTGGACAACAGCCAAAAATCGTTGTTGTCGAGAGTGTTGCTGCGTTCACTGTGGGAGGCAAGAGGGTTGCCCTGCCTCAACCACCGACAACCATAAGGTTGCCAGAGACTGCAACAACAGAGTGAGATAAGGAAGACAGAGAGTTTCACTCTCTATCTCAACTCCAAAGCAAAAAAAAACATTGATAGGGATCAACTCGGTTCAGGATGCAAACCGGACCGAGTCAGTCAGCCAAACCGCTCAGTCTGGGTGCGACCCAAACTAAGCCAAGTCGGTGACAACACAAGATGACTCGGTTTGGGCGTACCCCAGACCGAGTCAGAGCGGGTCAGCCAGCCGACTCAGTCTAGCTATGGTCTAGACCAAGTCAGGCAAAAAATAAAATAAAATAAACATATATACCAGGTGTGATCATGCCAAATTTTTCCTCTCGGTCCTCCTCTTCCTTCTCTTTGCCTTTCTAGCCTCTATTTCCTTTTTGAAGGGGAATAAAAGATAGAAAAAAAGAGAGAAAAGAAAACGAATAAGAGAGAGGAACTCTTTTGCAAGGTCTCATTTGACCAAAGAAATGTTTTGAAAATCACTCGCCTCCGTTTTGAAAATTTTTGGGAAAAATGAGAGACGGGATTCACTCGTCGGTATGAGGTTCGACCCTTCCTGGTGCCTTTACCAGAGGTAATCGAACCAAGGATCAAATTTATGCCTTTTGCTTTGCTAGAATATCATCTAAGAATTTATTCTAAGTCTAAAATGCACAAAGAATCATGTTTGTACAAATGCAAGGATGTATGCTCTTTTGAGAAAAATAGTTTGGAAATTTGGGATTTTCCAAGTGATTCTGAAATAAATATGATAATGAAGTGAAAAAAATGATGCAAAGATTTGAAATTGGTTTAAAAAAAAGTTAGATTTTGAATCTAACTTGGATTTTTAAATAGATCTGGAAGAAGAGACTTGAAATTCCAAGTCTTGGAGTGATCAAATTTTGGAAAGATAAGTCTTCAGATGAAGAGAAAATGAGACTTTAGAATTGAAAATTTTGAAATAAGAATGAATTTTCAAAGTCATGATGGACTTTGAATCTGGATCAATTTTCAAGAATCGATTTTGAATTCAAGACCTAAAACAAGAGTTGAATTTGAATTCAGATTTGAGAAATAAATTCAAAATTGGTTTTTGGAAATAAGAATTGGAAATGGAACTGGATTGTAAATCTAGAATGAAATTTTGATCTGAAATCTAGAATGGATTTTGATTTGAAATCTGGCATCCAAGATGGAACTAAATCCGGAATCTGGGATCCTAAATGGAATTTGGATTCGAAGTCCGAAATCCAAAAATGGAGTTGAATCTGAAATCTAGAATCCTAAATGGAATTGGATCTGAAGTCTGGAATCCAAAATGAAATTGAGTCCGAAGTTTGGAATCCTAAATGGTATTGGATCCAAAGTTTGGAATCCAAGATGGAGATTGGATTTGGAAAATCCAAATGAGAAAGATGGATCTGGATGTTGAAAAATCCAGATTTGAATTCAAAAAGTGGGTTTTAAACTTAGAGAAGATCAAAATTTTGAGATTCAGAATCAATCTCAAAACCTTGATTTTGAATTGAGGATCAAGACTCAATCTTTAGATAGTACTTTGAAGATAAAGAATAAACTTGATTTTAAAGTTTGAATTTGAAATCAGAAGATGAATCAGGAATTTCAAAGTTAAATTGAACTTTGAAATTTGATTTGAAATGTTAAATTGAATTTGAAATTGAATCCTGAAAATGAATTTGGAATTCCAAAGTTGAATTGAACTTTGAAATCTTGAATTGGAAATTGAATTTTGAATATAAGAAGAGAATTTGAAATTTCAAAGTCAAATTGAACTTTGAAATTGAATTTTGAATTTTGAATTTTGAAGTGAGATAGAAAGATGAATTGAAATAGAAATTGAAGATTGGTTTGAGAAATGAAGATATTTGAAGAATTATCTCAAAAATCACTTGGATTTTGAAATAATATGAAAAGAATTTTGAAAATATGATGTAATTCTATCCTAAATGATGAAATGAATTGAAGAATTTAAAATTGAATTTTTGAAAAGCATATTTCATTCTTTAAATGAATTGAAATAAGATTGAAGATATAATACATCCCTGACTATGATCATTGAATGTATTATATAGTAATCATATTTAAATTCCAATAAAGAATAAAACACATTTTTGGTGCATTTATAGAGTTTAAAATGAAATTAACTCTTAATATATCCTGACTATGGCCATTGATATATATTTTGAGCTAATTTTAAGTTAAACTCTATAAAGAAAGAAAATATTTAAAAATATGATGATTTTTGAAAAAGAGATCCAATGTGGATCTGATGTTATTCCATAAAAGATGAAAATTCTAAGTTTTGTTCACATCTTGACTATGGTCATTGATGTAAATCATCAACTTAGGATTTAATCACCTATTATTAGAATGGTGCACGTGCCATTCGTATTCCTATTCATGAATTTTTGGAATAAAAGAGAAAAATGATATGAAACGAGCAATTCAGGATATTTACATGCTCATACATTCTAATCTAGGCTAGAAATGTAAATTTCTCATTAATATCTAAGTTATTACAATATTTGAAGTTGAAATTTGAAGTAATAACATCTCTAATCTAAGAAAGTAATACAAGTTTTCCATGATTTCCCTGCAAAGAAATGAGTTAGCACAATATAGGAGAAAAATACTTCATTGAAAGCAAAATTGCATGTGATTGTACCGATTCTAATGCAAGATGCTATATTCATGTTGAACGAGAAAGGTATGTGCAATGAATGAAGTCAAGAGCCACAATGGTCCAAGATGAGCCATCACGAAAGCAATAGCCATAGTAGCTCATGATGAACTTCTGTGAAAATGAAAGACTACAATGTTTCATTGTGAATCCACTGTGAGAGACTATGGCTATAGTCGTTCCTTGATGAACTATTATAGAAATGAAGGATCATAGTGGTTCTTTGTGAGCCACTATGAAAAATCGCAGCTATAGTAGTTCCTTGATGAACTACTATAGGAAAGAGAGGCCATAGCGGTTCCTTGTGAACCACTGTGGAGGATTCATTGCCCTGTGGTGAGATCTATGGCTGCACAGGGGATTAAATGCAAGTTAGGTATAGTTGAGGTATGAATGTTATTAGATGAATTAGTTCTAACAAAGCCTAGCTTCAATAATTTTAGCAATCAACAATTGGATATCATTCCAGCCTAACTAGATTATCTCTTTACAGATTTTATTATCAGTGGTAAGGACAGAGTAAAATATACATGCTAATTAACTCCAGCATAGTTTCACAAACAGACATTATACTAATTACAGGTAATGCCTTAACTCATAATACAAGAGAACTTTCTTGAAAAGTTTTTCACAAATAGATAGAGAATCGCTGGCATGGTGTGGTAATCAAAAAATAAATCAGATGCTCAGAACACATTAGGATGTAGGGGGATAGTATGCAGTGCTGAGGGTGGTGAAGTGGTGATATGATAAAGAGCAAGGAAATGAAAATAATGGAACAGGTGTTGTGCAGAGACTAAGCACGATATGCTAGGGTAGTGGTGTATGTACTATAGTAGAGTGAAGAGGTAATATGCAGGTGGCTGATGATGCTACAGGAAGGACAACCAAAAGTGTTGTGCGTAGCGTGGCAGGGCTAATGTGATATGAAAATGGTGAAACAGGTGTGTAAAAAAAGGAAGTGAGGTGCTATAGTATGAATGTGGAAGGTGGGAATGTGAAGAATAGAGTGAATGTGTAAATGTAGTTGAAATCAGTGACAGTGGTGGAAATGTGATTGTACAGTAGACAAATGGATGTTGTGCAAGTGGGCAGATATGGTTACTGAAGGTGGTAAGTGAAAGGGCGATGATGTCAATGGTGGTACTGTGATGCTGAGATAACTGTGAGTGTGGCAGTGAACTGGGAGTGTATAGAGGACAGGGGCATAGTTGCAGAGGTACAGGTGACTCATACTTGTGAATAGGGTAAGGCAACACTCCTTAAGAGTACATCAGGACTTCTGATTTGAGGAAGTGAATCTCGCAATCTGAATGGTGAACAAATAGCAGAGAATGTTATTTGACGAATACCGAGTGAGTTGTAAGCCCATTTCAAGTCACCACCAGGTGGGATGAGATCATAATTCACTAGTGGGATTTTCCAACTAGGGAACGAGAAGGTTCATAGGAGAGAGATAATAAATCTTCAGTCACCACCCGCGAAGAAGAGACGGCCTTCAAGTTACTGGAACCGACATTGTCCAATTGGATATGTTTTGAAAAGGCCCTAAAATCCTCCAGCTGACTACCTTTAGGTGGAATTCCAATGCCCATTAACACATACCATAACATCCTAATCGGACATAGCATTTTCCAGCTTGTTGGAGTTGTTTCTAACTCCAGCAAACAAACGATTTTTTTTTTTTTTACATTCGGATGCCTGAATCAGATGGAGGTGGTATCCTGGTGTAGGTAAGGAATTGTTTAAAATGTTAGGTGCTGAGTGATATTGCTATAGGAACTTGTAGCAGGTGCTCGGCAACAGATAGATGAGGGTAGATGATGGGAATCAGGTGGGCTAAGTGGAGGAAGATGATGTGAGCTACAGCAACCCTTGAGCTGCTGTGTGTGTACAGGGAACATGGGGGATGGAGTGGACATACAATAGTGTTATGGAAGGTAGGCTGCGTCAGTGATGATGAGTTCTATGTGCTGCCCCAAGTGATGAAGGTTGGCACAAAGGAATTCCAGCAGCATTGCTAGATGAAGAAATGGCATAAGGGTGTGAATAGTGCCCTTTGCAGGTGTTAAATGATGAAGCAACGTGAATGAAGAATGTTGCACATGATGTATGTGTGTTGTATGGTAGGGTGTAATGGTGCACAGGAAGGTGTAAAACTTACCTGCTTATGACGACATATATGTGATTTTCTTGAACATGGGCTCACAAGACTCCTGATGGAGTTGTTCTTTCTTTAGCAGGTAAGGCGGTCAGCCTTGAAACCTACCCAATCATGTGCTTTTGAGGTCATGAGCAACCCTGGATATCCTGAGAGAGCTGGCACCAGCGATGAAAGCTTGCCATATGCTTTGACCACTTACTGTTAACATCCTAAACAAAAAACTGGAGGGGAAATTGCAATGAAAAGAAGGCTTTCCTAACAAAATGTGTTTACACCTTACTCCAGTACTGGTGAAACTATAGATTCTTCCTTGGCATTGTACACTACTGTAAAAGAGAAAAGGGGGAATTTGAGGAATCACAAAATATAAATAAAGTGTAGAAACTGTAAAGATGATACAGGAACACAACAAAAACAAAATGACAACAACGATAATTAAAGCAAGAAATCAAATAGGAATGGGTAAATTGAGTGTGATGCCTCCTCAGAAGATGAAAACGATGATGGGAAGTATTGTTGTGGAATTACTGCTAGAGGTTTGATAACATCGACCAAAATTAACATAAAAAATAAGTTACAAAATTTGAATAATAGCAGAGATTGATGTAGTAGAAGAAAAAAAAAATGCAAGGACCCTAACATTAATTTACCATAAGGCAATACATGAAACAAAACAGGGAATCCAAAAGTAAAAAAAAAATGATTGAAGGCAGAAGATCAGATATAGGTAGATACTAAAAAAAATGCAAGAATTAGAGAAAATTAGAAATAAGAAAAGAAAGAAAAAAAAAAAGAGGAAGAAGGAAGAGATAGAATAGCATATGGAAATACCAAATATAAAAGCCAAAATGCAGAAAATGATACTATGAGAAGGAATGCATCATTGAAAAGGAGAAAACATAAATCCAAGCAGCATCGAAATGGACATTACAGGTAAATGAATTGGAATGTTGAAATAAAGGATCATTCGTGAAGTAAATGTAGACATTCAAACATATAACGGTCAATCAAATATAACAAAGCTCGATAAATGAAATTAAAATAAAATAGTAGACTGAAAGAAAAAAAAATACCATCTGATGTGAAAATGCAAAAGACGGATGAAATAATAAGAGAAGAATAGAAAGAGAAAAAAAAAGAAAGAAAAAAAAAAAGAATAATAATAATGAAACCAAGAAAATGAAACTGAAGGAAATTGTAAACAGGAAATCAATGATGAAAGAAAAGAAAGAGATGCTATAACCCAAAGCATAAAAACGATCCCGATGAAAGGCATATTTGTTCAATTAGACCATAAATAACCCAAAACTTCAAATAAAGCAAAAGGGAAAGAGATGTTGGAGTAAAAACTCCATTGATATAGCAATGTATAGGCTGGTGATGCCATAGGCAGTCCAACGCTACAACAGGTGCGTCAATGGGGGCAAACTCAGAAAGTTAAAAGTAAAGCAGAGGAAGAAAATGGAAAAGAGTAAAATAAATGTGAAAATGAAACCAAAATCAGACGAATCGGCGATGCCATTGTGAGGCATCGTCGATCATCAATATATAAGGAAAGTGGTTCAACAAAATCGGAAATCCATGGAAGTAAACACTGGAAATAAAAAAAAAATGCAAATGAAAAGTTTTGATGATGCATGAAATGCACATCATGTTAGTTAGTTATTCATGCATTTTATGGTGAGATTAAGGTTTAAAACCCATGTTTAGATGCATTTTGATAGTAATGGGTTGTGGTTCGAATTTCAGAGAAATCAGAGTTAAAATGAGAGAGTTATGACTATTTCAGTGTTCGGGCACAAATTTCGAGGTGGATCGGATCCATATCCGACCCAACTAGGCTGTTTTTGACCTTGGATCAACTTTTAGAAAGCCCAAATCCAACCCACATGCATATCCATACCCATTTAGAAAACATTTTGCAGAAAACCCCCCAAAAAGTGGCGCAGGGTAAAAAAAATTATTGTAACATTGTTTTTTAAAATACCAAAAAGTATAAATACAATTTTTGGGCAAACCCTAGGCGTCTTTGGCATTGGGATTGACGCCCCCTACTGTGATTCTAACTCTATCCCCCTTCCAACCTCTCATCCCACCTCATTTTCCATTGAAGATCAGTTTTTGTTTGGAAATCAAGCATTATTCTATCTCCCTTGTCATTTCTATTCATTTCTTTATCCTCCTTGCTGTGTTTAATCATTGGTTGTGGTGTTTTTGCAGGTGTAGCAGAGGTGGAGACCATTTATCTTGTGTGGAAGTGCAAAACACCCCAACAAGATGAGCCTACCTCCATCCGGTTTTCTAAGCCCTCCGATCGCGAATCGACACCCGTTCCATCTTCGGTGGATCTCCAACGTGTTGCAGTTGTAGAAACCCTGCTCGTGGTGATATTCCAGCACTCTCGAACACTCCGGGATGTCAAGCTAACACCATTGTCCGCTCTCTTCTCCTCCATAATCGTCGGATTGCCCTGAAGGTAGGTCTTCTTCTCTCTTTTCTTCTAGTTAAAACCCGAAATCGTGTGTGCTTGTTTTCTTGTGTTATTTTCTGTGTGTTTGCTGTGTTTTTAGTGTTTCAACCTTAGTATAGAACTCGTGCACAGACCAGCACGGTAGATCTAGGTTTGGTTTCATTTTTAAATTGTTCAAGTCTCGATTTCTCATTGTTTTCACTCAAAACGTGAAAATCGGCTAGATCCCCATCTAGCCGATTTTCTCTTTCTGTCCAGCATGTTTTGTGTGTTGTTTTTTTAGAAAAACATGTTTCAAAAGTTCATTTTGATTTAGTTTGGCTGTGGGTTTGAGTGATTGATGTTTCTAGTAAAAAGAAAAGAAAAATCGGCTAGATTAACTCTAGCCGATCTTTGTGTTTTAGCGAGTGTAGGCTATGCAATTTTTTTCTGTAGTTCTCTCGAGTAATCTGAGTATTGTTCGTCTGTGTCCTGGGTACTCTAGATCCGTTTTCGTTGCAGGGTTATGTTGGTTTGATTCTATACATATCGTGTGATTGGTTTTAAAATAGTCGTTTAATCAAAGTTTGAAGTTGGGTAAGTGCGTGTCATTCCATTGTGTAAGTCATGTGGTCTGCTGTTTGTTTTGTAGTTTAACAGTCTCGTAAAGTTGTGTTAGTCAAGTTCATCATCTTAGGGTCTTCCTAAATATTGTTTTGGTGTTTTAGTGTTTTGGATGTTTTATTTTTATTGAAAAAATCAAAAGTCGAGTTTTACTCTTTTGTTTTGTAGGTGTTGTCCAGCCGGCTATAGTATTCTTCATTTAGTTTCATTTTGTTACATTAGTCTACTTTGTGATTAATACTTAGTTAAGGTAGAGATTCATTTTGTGGTAAATTTCGTGTTACTTATTTTCAAGGTTTTGTGTTAGGTTAGGCGTGTAGCTAGATTGCAATTAATGTTTTTTTTTAGATTGTCTTAATTTTCAGCATATTAGATAGTTTGTTTATTATTT
The DNA here is from genome assembly GCF_984573655.1 of Nuphar pumila. NCBI lineage: Eukaryota > Viridiplantae > Streptophyta > Magnoliopsida > Nymphaeales > Nymphaeaceae > Nuphar > Nuphar pumila. The sequence goes on from NC_143251.1 coordinate 97,708,591, forward strand.
CACTAGTGTAATTAGTTAATTTTAGTTAGGTGTTAATTTATTTTTATCATTATCATGGTAGTTTTAGCTTGATTGTTATTTTGTGATTTTAGTAGTGTAGGTAGTCTTCTTCCCCAAGGAGGGGCGTCAGCCATTAGAGCTCTAGGCTGTTTTTGGTAGGAAGTTTGTGCATTTAGAAAGTCTTTAGTGTGTCTAGGTACATTGCATTAGATCTTGACTGCATTAGACGTTTTTATTGAAATTTTTGGTAAGTTTTCTTAGATTAGGTAATTTAATTTAGTTGTCTAGATTCATTGTATTAGGGGTTAGTTAGTTTTAGACGTTTTTTGTAATTGGTAATTTATGCATTAGATGTGATTTCCTTAATTGTAAAATTTATGGTTTCTAATTCTAACCTTTATTGAAATTAGTTAACTTGTGGATCAATTAGTTTAGATATAGGTTAATATATTATTTAGAGTAAATCGAGTTCTAGATAAGGGGCATTAATGAGTGAAATTCGAATTTGGCAACCTTGAGTCTTTTCAAATTCGTGGATTATATTTTAAGCAAGGTTGAAAGTTGGTGTCCAGCCTAAGAAATTATCTTTTACCTCTTTAGAAACCAAGTTTGAAAATCTCATTTACTTTCCGAAAGAGTATCCACAGTTTTAAGAAAGGATTTGGTTTATCTTAAAAAAATTTGTTTTTAGAAAGTCAAAACCGTGTGGTCTATGTGTTGGACGATTTAGCCTTCTTTAACTTCCCAAATTAAATTTTAATTGCAATTAAAGAGGGTGGGACTTTCCCAAATTCGTAATTGAGTATTTAAGGGTCATTTTCCTAACCGTCCTTAGTGAGCTAACCTAGATTAGGTATTAATTATTTGAATTAATAGTGTTAACCTTAGGTTAGCAAGGAGGAGTATTATTTAGGAAAGTCTTAACTAGGGTTTCATATATTAGTGTAAACACCCCAAATTTTCCACATCCATTCTCAAACAATCCTCCTCAGGCAGTGCCAACCCTATTAGGTCAGTGTAGGAGTCAAAACCCGAGTCAGTTTCAGAAAATCACCATTTTACCCATTTTCACTAGGAAAATTACCATTTTACCCCTAGGTCATCCCGGACCCTAGTCAGTCGGAGTCAACAAAGCTCACTGGTCAGTTCAGAACATTTAGAATATCAGTCATTCCAAAGCTCATCTGAGCTCACAGTGAGATGACCATTTTCATTTCTGTCAATTCCTGCAAAAATGGGATCATTTCTTCAGAAATGAGCTCATTTCTCACTCAAATCCAAGTCAATTGTCTCCAAGTCAGTCATTCACAGTCAGTCATACTCCTCAGAGTCTAACTTGAGCTCACTAGGAGTTCAAATGCTCCAGTTTCAGTTTAAAATCATTTCCAAGTGTCTAGGAGCCCATTTTAGCCCGTTCCAGCTCTTTCAGCTGAAATTGAGCTGAGTTCAGTCAGTTGAGCTAGTGTTCGAACTTTGATTTTAGTTCATGTCAGTATAACTGATCTTTGTTTCAGCTCAAAGCCAACTCAAGTTCGTAATTCACTTCGCTCCAGTGATCATTTCGTATCATTTCTCTAAAAATGACAACTTTTCTTGAAAATTCAGTCGGAAAGGTCAGTTGAGTTAGAGACTGGTGAGTTCATTTGAGTTCTAAAACTCAGCTCAATCTAGCTCATCTCAGTTTAATCCAGCTCGAACCCCAATTTTCAGTGCCACTCTGACCCAATAGAGTCCCGAAAACCATTTCTTGAGCTATTTTGCGAATTTTATCAATTTTAATGCTTTTAAAACTGGTACAAGTGTCAATCGGGGTCTAACCTCCAAAATTCTTCATTCAGGGTCTGCATTTCGCATGTCATTTCTCATCATTTCATATCATTTCTAAGCATTTCATAACATTTCATCACATTTCATTTCATTTTCGAAGTCCAGAACTCCAGTTTTATAAATTTCAATCCAGATTGAGTTTTAAAAGTTTTCAGAAATCAATTTCAAACCCCGAGTTTCCAAAATTGACATTTTTACCCCCGAGAGTCTAAATTCGGAAATATTTTCTCAAGAAAAATAATCTGGATTTATTTCAAACTCAAATTTTTAAATTCTACATTGGATTTGCTTCGCAACGGGGTATTGAACTTCAAAATCCGAGCTCGTTTCAAAAACTGCAAAAAATAGCTCGTTTCGTCTGAAAATAAATTTGGAAGTATTTTCTCGAGAAAAACAATCTGTATTTCTTCCAAAATTAAATTTTCAAATTCTACACTAGATTTGCTTCGCAACGAGGTATTGAACTTCAAAATCCGAGCTTATTTCAAAAACTGCCAAAAATAGCTCGGTTCGTCTGGAATTTTTTTAAAAAGACTATTTTACCCCTCCAATCGTCAAAATGAGTTTCAAAAGTGGAATTTAGACCCTCTCTGAGATGGTCCATCCATTTGCATTTTCTGTTTTAATTTATAAAAAAAGAAAAAAAAATTGCCTTTTTCTTTATTTTTTTGTTTATTTTATTTTATTTTATTTTATTATTTTATTTTTTTTAGGGTGGGACCCACAATGGGGTGGACCACCCTAACTCTCAATCCAGCCCATTTCTTTTTTTTTTCTTTTTATTTTTTTTTCTTTCTTTCTTTCTTTTCTTCCTTTCTTCTTCCTTTTTCTTTTCTTTCTTTCTTTCTTTCCTCCTTTCTTTCCTCTCCCTCCACTCACGTACATCTTTTTCCAGCCTCTTCTTCTTCCTCTTTCCCTCTCCTTTCTTCCCTTTTCTTTCCTTCTCTTTCTTCCCCTCTTCTTTCCTTTTCCTTCCTTTCCTTCTTTCCCCTTTCTTCCTTACCTCCTCTCCATCTCTTTCAAAGGCCATAGGACTCTAGCCATTCACGTATGGCTATTGTAAACACCCGAAATTTTCACTCACCTCCCTGACATTGCCCTCAATCACCCCATTTCGATTCTCCGGAACCCATGAAGGGCAAAATGGTCATTTTCCAAGATTGAACCTTGCAGAAAGTCCAAAATTTTATTCTTGAGCCTCAAAATTTCTATATTTAGGTTCAAAGACATCTTCAAATTGCAAAATTTCAAAATCCTCTTTCTGGACAAAAAGTTAGAATTTCCAAGTCCAAGCTCAGAGTGACATTTCATAGAACATGTCTTTGTATAGCATTGCATCATTAAACTGCATAGCATGTCAGTTTGAGATCCAGAACTCCTGATTTTCAAAATTGTCCATCCAGATTTGATTTTTAAACTTTTTCAAATTGATTTTTAAAACCCTGGGATTTCAAAATTACCAATCTTTCCCATTTTACCCCCAGGACTTTGAATTACAAAAATTTTCTCAAGAAAAACAATCTGGATATTTGGATATTGATTTTAAAGATTTTATCTCAAAACTTTTTGCAAAAGATTTTAAATCTCTTTACAAAATTTTTTACTTTTATCCATATTTTTGCCTTGAAAAAACAATTTTTCCAAATTCTTGAAAACAAATAATGTTTTATCTCGTATTTTCAAATAAATGGAGCGGGACTCGCCTTTGAACTAGCATCATACTCAGAATCTCAGGTAAGTTGTTTATTCTCAAGCGGGACCCACCCGAAGTTCATACCAATTTGCAATTTTTTCTTTTTAATTTCTCAATATTTATTTATTTATTTTTAGTTAGTGGGCCCACACACATGTGGCACCCCATTTGAAAATAAAAGATTTTACAAAACAAAATAAAGCTTTATTTTCAAAAGGATTTTAAAAGTGGATTGAGGTGGCATTTCCATAAAAGCCTCTCATTTATTTCCTTTTTATTTATTTGTTTTAATATTTTTTTTTTTTAAGAAGGAGGCAGCCTTAAATGTCACAGCCGAATTTCCCTAAAGAAACAAATCTAATTTTGCCAAAAACTTAGGGAAATGAAGCCAAAGTTTTAAAAAAACAAGACGCGCCTCTCTTGAAACGGCTGTTTTCAAAAAAAAAAATTCAAAAAAACTATAACGGAAGGGAGAGCTGCATTTTTTTTTTTTGAAAAGAGGGGAAAGTTTTTAAAAGGGGGGGACAGGGCATTCACGAGGGAGGTGGCCAATTGAATTGGAGATTTTCGGTTTTTGCACAGTCTTCCATTACCCGCACCACTTTCCTTCCCCACTAGCAGAAGATCAAGCCAGCCGCAGCCCATCATTTCTCCACCTCCAACAGCAGCTGCCTCTTTCTTCAATCCCAACAGCATAGGTCCAGCCAGGGTGTGGACCTCTCCTTCAGCCCAGCCGCAGCCCATCATCCATCTCCACTTCAACCCCAGCCAGCGTGTTCACCATCTGCCTTCGATCCACCAACCAGAGATCCAGCCCCTGCTCCTTCTTCAGCCCACCAACAGGGGCTATACAAGGTAATCTGGTTATCATTTGTTGAACCTTCAGTACACGATTGTCTGTGTTTGTCTAAGAATTCCTGACTTGGGAAGGTTCCTTATTGAAGAGAAGCACATCCCAGAAGATAAGATGAAGCTAGTAAACTTTTGCATTCCAGTGATCTTGCTTATAGTGAACCCCTGGAGCATAGTTATTCATTGATATCTGCAAATAAAGTGTATTATATAGCTGATCCTCCAGAGAATGGCGGTGAAAATATATCTAGACCTATAGGTGTTCCGTCTGAGTCTGGAAACACCCTGATGAATGAATTGACAAGTCAAAATAGTCCTGCAGAACCAGAAACATTTTCATCTATATAGTTATAGTCTGTTGGTTCTAGTGGGTCTGAACCTCCAAATCTTGCTTCTGTGGTGAAAAGATGTTATCAGAAACTATGGTTTCTGCGTCCCTTTCTGTCACCAAAGCTTCACCTAAAGGCATAAGTGATGCATTACATGCTTTTAATGAAAATGTTCAAGTTTTCTATTCTGGGGTTAATGAGTCTATAGATACTTCGATTAATAAGTTCAATAGTACTCTAAAAGTTTTTTTTTCTGTGTGTTTTGGTTAACTAATAAGCTCCAAAATGCTGATATTGGATCTGCTATCATTCTATATATATTTGAAGGGCTGTATTAATATCGATTAAAGGTATGTTTGAAGGTAGTTATCAGCATCCATGGCTGATTGTCTTGAGCTATTAGGTAGATTTGAATTGCAGTAATTCAAATAAGATGAAACAACACATGATTTTACTGTCTCAAAACTGCTATTACAGAATTTCTGTTGTTATTTCTTGTTTTAGACTCACCTGTGTTGTCATTTCAGGCCTTTCCCCTGCACACATTTCTTGTCTAATGGCTTTTCTCATTTGTATATTATCATTCACTTGATATAATCATTTCAATGTCTAGCCCTACATATGCTGTCCCTGCATAATCATTGTCCATCATCTACCTATAGCATACTTCTCATTGTTAGTTTATTAAAAATCTGTAAGTCTTGGCAGGTTAACCATTGTCTTCTTCAGCCTATATGAGTCATAACCTGTAGCCTCTTGATATTTTGTTAATCTCTTATCAATTGAAGGGATGCTGCATTCTTTTACCTTTTGTTATAAAACCTCTCATCCTTCACAGCTACCACTTACCGTAGCCCCCTTCATATCCATATCCTTCCAATTTTCTGCAGGTACCCAGTCTTGATAATTAGCCCTCTTCGTGAACGGATATATCCATATCCATTCACGATCTCTGGACCATCTTTTTCAGGCTTCATCATTGATATATAGAGAAGCTTCATACCCAGTTTTATCGAGAATTACCTTGTAATTTGGGAAATACGGCTGTGTAAAATCACCTACAGAAATAACATATACCTGTATTTTCTGATTTTACCCATTATATGGATTTTTCATTTATATGTATATGTTTCTCATTACATGTATATATATATCTATATATATGTATATCTATTGTATATTTACCTATATGTATACGTATATATGTATATATGTATATATATATATATGTATATATATACTTATATATATATATATCCCTTCATGTGTACTTGTTATTATATATATTTTTCTTTTCTCTTACTTTTGTAAATATATCTTCATTGTCATATATCATTCATCATAAATTCAAGTATTTTTATATCTATATGTATATCTTTGTTGTATATAGTATATATATACCCATTTCCTTGGTTATCTTGTACTAACTCTCATTTTGCAGGAAAATCTAGAAGATGCTGATTCCTTGGCTCCATTTCATTTTTTTTTTACTTTATGTTAGCAATGTAACAATCCAATGTAAACCTTGGAATAAGATTTACTTTTACTGCTTAGATTAGGCCGCATCTCATATAGTTTGATTTCAGTAATATCCTGACTCTATGATGCATATATCTCAATTTTTCAAAATTCACCGTGGATGAACACGAATGGCACGTGCACCAACTCTTAGAGAGTTGATGAACTCGGTGGAATCCATATTTACGGCCCTAGTCGGAATATGGACGAGACCCAGATCCATCATCTTTCTACCAGTCACATTGAGCCTACACTCTTAGGCTATCTTGAAAATGCACCTCATATTTCCAATGTTTTCAAAATATTGTGAATTAATTCAAATAAACCCTGAATATATTCATGGCCACAGTCAGAATATGTGAAGGATTTACTTTGGCTTAATCCACATTTTTTTCAACAAATTTTTCAGAAAGTTTTTCAAAGTGCATTCATTCCTTCAAATCATCTGCATCATTCATTTTTCTCATGATTTTCTCAAAAGATTTTCATTTCATGGAGTCGATTTCTCAAGAAACTATGATGATATTCGAAGTTGGATTTTCCAAATCACAGTTTTCCTGTGATTTTCCTTAAAAAGTTATTTTCTTAAGATCCATTTTCAAAAGGAATTTTCATCTTTCTCAAGAATAAAAAGCTGATTTTCAGATATTTCAAAGATAAAATTCTCAGGATTTCAATTTCCTAAGTTCTAAATTTCCTTCTCTGATGAATTTTCTTATATATTTTCTATCCTTTTCTTAAGAAAATTCTCAAAGTCCGAGTTTTCCCAACAAGTACTTTCCTTTTCAAATGTTCATCTTTTCTCAAGAATTCCTTTCATTTTCCCGAGATTCTCATTTCTTCATGGTTTTCCAAATCTTTCTAAACTTTCTTAAAATTTTCCTGAGATTCTCATTTCTTCATGGTTTTCCAAGTCTTTCTAAGTTTTCTCAAAATTTTCCTGAGATTCTCATTTTTCTAAGTCTTTATAAACTTTCTCAAGATTTTCTCGAGATTCTCACTTCTTCAAGATTTTCCAACTCTTTATAAACTTTCTCGAGATTTCAAACCTTCTTCGTCTGAGTTTTTCTGAGAGATTGATTTCCATCTTTTCCTGAGAAATGCTTTTCAACTCCAAATGTTTTCTAAGCATACATCATATTTTTCAATTTACATTTTCCAAAAATCTCATAGCACATGCCTGAATTCTCTGTGCATTTAGGATAGAATACGATTTCGGTAATTTCACTAAGTCAAGCACAATTTTGGTCCTTGGTTCGATTACCCCTGTTAAAGGCGGCAGGAACGGTCGAACCTCGTACCGACAGGTCGAGCCCCATCCCATGGATTTTCCCGCAATTTTCAAAACGGAGGCGAGTATTTCAAAATAATTTCCAAAATCCGGTCAAGTTTGAAGCGCGAAAGCATTTCCCTCTCTCTTTTGCAAGGAAGGGAAGACGGGAAAAAAATTTGCGACGATAACAGCTATACACAAAAAGGAAGTTAAGTCAGCCATTATTATTATTGGCAACTTAGGTTTTAATAGATTAAAACCTAAGTCATCAAAAAAGACCATCATACGTCTGCCTCAAAGGAGATCCCTCATCTCTCTCTCTCTCTCTCTCTCTCTCTCTCACCTCTTGGATGTAGCTTCCAGCCATTGAAACAACACCCTTGCAGCCATCAGCAGCACCAGCTGGGCCTCCACGCACAGCACCCTTTCAAGCCGTCAGCAGCATCAACGTCTTCATCTCCAACACCAACACAGCCACCATCTTTACCTTCCAACAACAGCTGGTCCATTTTGCTCCAGCTTCAGCCAAAGGCATACCAACTTCCATTGTTCCAGCAGCATGATCCATGTTGAAGCCTCCTTCTAGCAGCCACCTCCGGATCTCCTTCTAGCATCCACCATGAGAGAACCGTCAGCCAGCCCCTTTTGTGACAGCTACCACAACCACATCTCTCAACAACAACCCCAGCTGCAACTTCTTCTCTTCCAAGGTAACCCAACCTTGTAGCCGATCCAAGCTATTTTACTTGACCTCATCCAAGGATATATATATATATATATATTTTTTTTCTTTTGCAAATCTGGTATAAAAATCATTTTTTTTATGAAAAAGATGATCATAGTTTAGTATCAATCAAGCCATGGTGATGTTCGTTTTGAATCATATTCTCTTTAGTAAAGACTATATGAATGAGAAGATTCATCCCTTCAATGGATCGGATCTCTCATCGATAGCCAATATCGAGGCAACTTCATGGATCCCTGCTTTTCTTCATTTGAAACATTATATTCATGTTAAATATGCATTTTAAGCATTTTATTAATTTAGTTTTATTGTTTTATTAATAGTTTATTTGATATGCATATTAAGGCCTGTAGAAGTTAGTGTTAACATAAGTTACAGCCATTATTTTATGCAGATTTTTGTTCCAATAAATCTAAAAAAAATCGTGGTAGTTAGGTTTGTTTGTCCATAATCTCGCCTTAAAAATTTGATTCAATTCAGGTTTCGGAACCCATCTAAACCGATCAAATCCTAAGTCGGGTTTTCTGTCTCTCCAAACTTTTAATTTCTGCTTTAGTAGACAAAAACATCCGGCACCACCCTCGTGGGAGATTCGGATTATCCTCCAAAAATCACAGTGGATTTATAATTGAATATACTAGTGATCTTGAAATTTTTAGGTTTTTCCAAGTAGTTTTGACCTCTGAAAAAATCGGATTTTCCAGACTTTTAGGAAAATCTTGATTTTCCTTTGTCAGGGTATAGACAAACCCTAATGCACCGAGTTCATCCAATCTGTAACCTTTCTGCAAAAACTTTCAACATTAAAGTTGTTCCTGACATAATTTTCTGGCATTTACCAACATTTGGGAATTTTTGGATTTGTTTTAGTATTTTTTATGAATTTTTAATTTCTGTCTGACAGATTTCAGTATCCAGAAATCTCAGAGATTTAGGTCTCTGATAACAATATGTCTTTTTCCAAACCGTAACCCTAATCCCAATGGTGTAAAAAGATAACATTTTAATATATTTTTCAGGAATATTTTCCCACAATTTCAACCTTTTTTCCATCTGTTTACTATTTTTCCCATATTTTTTTACCGAAATCTGTCTGTTTCCTCAAATCCTAGAGTCGCCGGATTTCGATCCGACTTGCCGGAGTGGCACTGCTCCGACCATAGGTCAAAACCAGAAAGTGTAAAAGGAAAAAATCCTTGCCTTACTTTTCTCTGTCACCCCATAAAATTTGGGAAATTTTTATGGAAGTTTGATATCCTAAATCCCCTTTAGAATCAACATTTTTGGCAAAAATCACAAAATTTAGGGTTTTTACTTGAATTTTCATATTTAAAAATACAAAAAATTAGATTTTAAAGCTCCATTCTGTTTTTAGAGATATTATAGGTTTCCATGCCAAATTTGGCTTAATTACAAGTTCATTTGCTCCATGTGTTAGTTTATCTTTAAGTTTAGAAGCAAAAATCAGGCGAAAATCAGGTTAAATTTGATATTTTATGATATTTTCGTCATTTTAAGGTTTTTATCATGTACATGAGCAGATAGAATTATATTAGGGTTAATTTCAATGTCATTTGCATTTCGCATTTTTCATTTTTGCAAAATTTATTTCAGAAGACCCTGGTTTCAAGGCCATAGTCTTCTTATCGGGGGTATTTTGGTCATTTTGACCTAAATTTTGAAATTTCAATTTCTAATTCTCCAAAATTTCATGCATATCATCATATTTTATCATATTATGTTTGATTTATTTCATTTGATTTTCAAAATTCTAAAATTTAGAAAAATTCTTTTAGAAAACCCTGATTTCAAGGTCATCAGGGGTATTTTGGTCATTTTGACCCCAATTTCGAATTTTCAAGTTTATTTTCGAAATTTATTCATTATTTATCATGTTTATATCAAAGGGGGTATGATTTTGGGTTTATATATGAATAATATCCGATAATTTCCCATATTTTCGAATAAATTCAGAAAAAACTACATTTTTGTGCTAACCTTGTTTTCAAGTTTTGCAGGAACATTCAAGAAGAAGATTTAGCTTTTATTTCTTTTATTTCAATTCAATGTAAAAATCAATGTAATATTTAGAATAAGAGTTACTTTTCTGCTTAGAATAGGGCTGCATTGCATATAGTTTAATTTCTGTAAAATTCCAATATTTGATGTATGATCCATGTGCATTTATTTCAAATCCACTATGGTTTACACGAATGACACGTGCACAAGATTTTATGGAGTTTATAAACTCGGTGGGATTCGTATTTATGGCCATAGTCAGAATACGAAGAAAACCAAGATTTATGATCTTTATATCAGCCACATTCAGCCTACACTCTTAGGCTAACTTCAAAATGCACTGCATTTCTCAAAGTTTTAAAAGGATTTCCCAATTCCTCAATGAAATTCCCTTTTCAAATTCATATTCATTCATTCATATCATTCAAATTGCATCATTTTTCAAATCATTTCCCAATTCTATTGCAGAAAAAGCAGTTTTCTCAAGAATTTTCAAGTCTTTCTTAGGATTTGTTTTTCTCAGAATCCTAAGTTTTCAAATGACATTTCAAAGCATTTCCCAAGTTCAAATGAAGATTTTCCAATGTTTTAACATTCTCAAATTTCAAAATCCCAAGTTTTCAGAAATCGATCTTCTCAGAATTCCCGTTTTCCTGAGAATTCATTTTCCTTTTCAGAAATCATTTTCCAATGAATTTCTTGAGTTTCTCAGAATTCTCAAATCCATTTCCTCAGAAAAGCAATCTAAATCTCAAAATCGATTTTCCAAAGTACAAGTTTTCCTGAGTATTCATTTTTCAATGCAAATTTCTGATTTCCAATGAACTTCAATGATTTTCCCAGGAATTCAATTTTCAAGTACTTTTCCCATCAATTTTCAAGCATATTTAAATTTTTCAAAGCAAACATCATATTTTCTCAAACTTGCATTATTTTCAAAATTTCATAGCACAAGCCTGATTCTTTGTGCATTCTAGGAAAAATAGAGCATAATTTAGATATTTGAGTCAAGTTAAAGCACGTAATTGATCCTTGGTTCAATTACCCCTGGTAAAGGCGCTAGGAACGGTTGAACCTCGTACCGATAGGTGGATCCCATTCCACGGAATTTTCCCGCAAATTTTCAAAACGGAGGCGAGTTAATTTTCAAAACCATTTTCAAAACTTTGGTCGAGTTTGACTCACGAAATTCGTTTCTCTCTCGCAAGGGAGGGGAAAATTTTGAGATGATAACAGGTTTGGCGACCGAGATGGGACCTGTCTTTGTCTGATCAATTATGTGCTTGACTTAGTTCAATTTTCTAAATCATGTTCTATGAATTGTCAGCTTTTGTTTCCTGATATCATGTGAACCTAGGAGCCTAGACTTGAACCCAGCTGACATGGATTGCATGTAGACTAGGCATGGTTTGGTAGGACCATATTGAGGAGAATTATGCATGCTCACTTAGACTTAGGTATGAAACACAACACTCCTCAATCTAAGACTTATATGAAAACAATGTTTGCTTCTTCAAAAAAAATCAAAATTCTATCTCTTTAGGACTTAGAGCCCTTTGTTTGCCTGCATGTGATCATATTTCAAAAACCACCCCACCTATGTCTACCTGGTCTTCACGTTGTTGGGCTCTCTTCCAGAACCATAGTTCGGGACAGAGCCTCACAACTGGGCCACTTATTTGGGCTAACACCCCCTGCCACGTACCAAGGGCCATAGTCCAATGTATATCGGCAAGCGCTTAAGGATGTTGGGAAAACACAAGCCTAGACCTGGAGATGAGTTTTATGTCACGTACATCGAGCCTCGGTTTGAGTATATCGACATAGCATGATTGAACACCGTTGATCTGAGCCTAGAGTCAGGATTAGGGTCCTAAAGCTCTTTCAAAATCAATGCATTTAGAGTCAGCTTCTTAGGGATTGCTGTATGTGCATAATTATTTGTGATTGAATATATGATGTTCATTTTCATCTTATTTTCTCATATCGGACAATTTTCCAAAATACCTCATTTTTCATCTTTTGTGAAATATCTCCTTTTTCTCAAAAACCCTGGACGATTTTTCCAAATTATCCACTTTTTCTTCAAAACTCCAGGTGATTTTCCATTCTTTCGTTCCTCTGGACTTCGAATTTTCAGCCTTTTATCCTGCCTGCAATTTTCAAAATTCTTATATTTTTCCAATGTCTAATTCCAATCTTCCTATCTTTCAGTCCAATGGCATCCAGTCAGTTCAATTATGTTTTCCTGAGGGTCACATCTCCTACGAGGTGCGACAAAGTCTTTCCGAACATCGAGCTCTTAGCACCGGACCCTTCTTCCCCCGGTGGTACTATGTCTGATTCAAAAACTTCTCCTGTATGTTTCTGGACCACTTGAGCGATTGCGGGTTGGAATTGGCATTTGTAGTGGGGAAGTTGACAGTCAACGATAATCTGATCCACGCGCTGGCAGAGCGGTGGAATCCGCGTACCTGCATGTTCTGATTTTCGTGGGGCGAGATGACACTACTGATGGATGAGTTTTCAAAGATTATGGGACTGCCTGAGCCAGTCGGTCAGCCTGGAGATCCGTTAGAGCAGCAGTTTCTAATTAATGTCAAGGGTCCGGACCCTAAAGATGTTGTAGCTCGCATGACAGGGCGCAAGTCTTGGCCATTGATTGATGAAAATGGGAATGAATACGTGAGCCTGATCGAGATCTACCGGCAGTATGGAGAATTTGCAGAAGTCAGCTCATTGTCCAGGACAACTCGAGAGAGAATTCAGCATGCGATGGTTCTGTGCACTATAGGACTTGCTTTCTTTCCAGATGAACAAAATAATGTGGATGTCAGAACAGTTCAGCTTCTGAGAAGATGGGGAAGTCGACAGACCAGCCGTCTCTCGATAGTCATGGCCGCACTTGCTTTTCTATACAGAGGACTGACCCGCTTCACAATGGGAGAGTCCATCTTAGTCGAGGGATGTATCTATGCTCTTCAGTCTTGGTTCCTTCAGCATGTGCCGACTAGAGCGAGTTCGTTCAGATACAACAGCAAGGAGCTCCTTCCAGTTGCGCGATATTGGTTCCTGATCGATTATCTGCCGGAAGAGGATGTGGTATGGGACTATTTTGATCGAGAATTATCGCCTCCCAGATACACCTATGCATATGGCAAGAGATTCATGCTGCTTGGTCCATTCTTCTGTGTCTACTATCATCCAGAGCGGTGTGTTCGACAGTTTTCTCATAGACAAAAGCACATAGAGATGCGGCTGCTATCAGAAGTCATGCCAGAATTCGACCTTGCATCAGCACAGTGATCCGGAACATACCATTCTGTCAGATATGGCTGGGACTCTTTTATTACTCTTCCACTTTTTCCCGGCCCTCGTGTCTCTGCTAGTTATAAAGAGTGGTGGCAAATTGTCTGTCCACCCCCTCTTTCCCAAGTTTATTATTCATACAATCATGTTTTCCTTTCAATAAATAAAAATCTTGCAAATTTTTCAATTCTTGGTTTGATGACCTGTAAACACCCCAAATTTTTACTCACCTTTCTGATATCTCCATCAATCATCACATTTCAGTCCTTTGTAAACACCCCAAATTTTCACTCACCTTCTTGACATCGCCCTCAATCGGCACATTTCAGTTCTCCGGAAGCAATAAAGGGCAAAATGGTCATTTTCTGAGATTGAACCTTGCAGAAAGTCCTAAATTTCATTCTTGAGCCTCAAAATTTCTATATTTAGGTTCAAAGACATCTTCAAATTGCAAAATTTTAAAATCCTCTTTCTAGACAAAAAGCTAAAATTTCCAAGTCCGAGCTTAGAGTGGCATTTCATAGAACATGTTTTTGCATAGCATTGCGTCATTTCACTGCACAGCATGTCATTTTGAGATCCAGAACTCCTGAGTTTCAAAATTGTCCATCCAGATTTGATTTTTAAACCTTTTCAAATTGATTTTTAAAACCCTGGGTATTCAAAATTACCAAATTTTCCCATTTTACCCCAGGACTTTGAATTACAAAAATTTTCTCAAGAAAAACAATCTGGATATTTAGATATTGATTTTAAAGATTTTATCTCAAAACTTTTTGCAAAAAGGATTTTAAATCTCTTTACAAATTTTGTTTTTACATTTATCCATATTTTTGCCATGAAAACCCAATTTTTCCAAATTCTTGAAAAACAAATAATGTTTTATCTCGTATCTTCAAATAAATGGAGCAGGACCCGCCTTTGAACTAACATCATACTCAGACTCCCAGGCAAGTTGTTTATTCTCAAGCGGGACCCACCTGGAGTTCATACCAATTTGCAAAATTGTCTTTTTCATTTCTCAATACTTATTTATTTATTTATTTTAGTTAGTGGGCCCACACACATGTGGCACCCCAATTGAAAATAAAAGACTTTCAAAAACAAAACAAAACTTTATTTTCAAAAGGATTTTAAAAGTGGGTTGAGGTGGCATTTCCATAAAAGCCTCTCATTTTTTTTTTTTATTTCTTTTTATTTGTTTAAATAAAAAATTTTTTAGAAGGAGGCAGCCTTAAATGGCACAACCGAATTTCCCTAAAATCATAAATTTGATTTTGCCTAAAACTTAGGGAAATAAAACCAAAATTTGAAAAAAAAGGAATGCGCCCCTCTTGAAACGGCTATTTCAAAAAAAAATAAAAAATGAGGTAACGGAACCTCATGAATGGGGGCTGCGTTTTCTTCTTTTTGAAAAGATTTCAAAATTCTTTAAGAGGAGGAGGCCATTGATCGATGGAGGGGGGGGAGAGGATTTACGGTTTTTATTTTGGATTTTGCAGGGGCCTTCCACCTCTCAAGAGGCTGCTGCACATCCACCTTCAGCAGAGCTGAAGATCATCTTCCACCTCCAGCCGGCTGCTGCCCATCCTCCACCTTCCTTCAGCCCAGCAGCAGGACCTCCACCAGCTCCTACCCATTGTCCTTCAACCAACCTTCCTTCAGCCCAGCCGTAGGTCAGCCACAGGAAATCCAACGCAGGCTGCCATTCCCCTCCTTTATTCCAGCCGCAAGACCTCCACCAGCTCCTACCCATTGTCCTTCAACCCACCTTCCTTCAGCCCAGCCGTAGGTCTGCCACAGGAAATCCAACGCAGGCTGCCATTCCCCTCCTTCATTCCAGCCGCAAGACCTCCACCAGCTCCTACCCACTTTTCCTTCAGACCACCCTTCCAACCCAGCCGCAGGAGATCCAACTACATCACCAACGTCTTCATCCTCTGCAGTCCAGCCATTGATTTCCATCCTGTTTTTCAGCCCAGCTCGTGCAGCAACTGCCTCCCATCATCTTCTTCAGCCCAACAGAAATCCAGCAGGAATCTTCCTATCAAGTGTGAGGCTCCCTTCCATTCCGGACACAGAAGGTCCAGGGTGAAGTAGCATTTTCATCTCCACTTCAGCCCAGCCAGCAGTCTCTGCATCTTCTTCAACACATCAGCTGTAGGAAATCACCTCTTCCCTGCTGGTGTAGAATATCCAACAGTAGCTGCCTATCATCCTGCAGCCCAGTTACAAAAGACCGATTGTGGTGCGTGAGATCCACAAACGTGCCTTCCTTCTGCCATCTGTATGTTTTCATTTCAATTTAATCCTTAATTTATCCATAGTGGTGGTTTGACAGCACCTTAAATTGGGCCTTTCATATTTAACTTAGTATTTATTTTGTGCTTTGTATTATGAATGCTAAAAAAAAAAATTATGTTTGCTAAGGCTATGGCTGGATATCACCATCTGAGTTACAATATTATACTTTGTGTAGCTTAATGTCAAATTTCTGTTTGATGAAGTTGTCTGAGTTATAAGATCATACTGTGTTGCTAAAATTTCTGTTCGATGAGATTGTATCTGAGCATCATTTGAAATCATTGGTTTTTCGTGAGAAATAGGTTAGAAATTGTTGATAATCAGTCATTTTGACTGTATGATCTTGGTGTTTGTTTTCAATGAAAATGAACATCTGAATTTTAACTTATTCCTGTTTGCCAATTATTTTTTTTCTTGGCAATTGGCTGTGTGAATGGATTATAAAAAGCATTTCTTGGCAATTGGCTGTGTGAATGGCTTCTAAAAAGCATTTCTTGGCAATTGGCTGTGTGAATGGCTTCTAAAAAGCATTTCTTGGCAATTGGCTGTGTGAATGGCTTATAAAAAGCTTTTCTTGAAAATTGGCTGTGTGAATGGCTTATGAAAAGCATTTCCTGCAATTGGTTTTGTGAATGGCTGTGTGAAAATCCACTGCAATTGGCTGTGTAAATGGCTTATAAAAAGCTTTTCTTGGAAATTGGTTGTGTGAATGGCTTATGAAAAGCATTTCCTGCAATTGGTTTTGTGAATGGCTGTGTGAAAATCCACTGCAATTGGCTGTGTAAATGGCTTATAAAAAGTATTTCTTGGCAATTGGCTGTGTGAATGGCTTATGAAAAGCATTTCCTGCAACTGGTTCTGTGAATGGCTGTGTGAAAATCCACTGCAATTGGGTGTGTGAATGGCTTATGAAAAGCATTTTCTGCAATTGGCTGTGTGAATGTCTTATGAAAATCGTTTCCTGCAATTGGCTTTGTAATTAGCTGTGTGAAAATCAACTATTTTAGCAATGACAAGGTTGTTTGGAATATCTACATACTGGTTGCAAACCAATAGTCAATCACAGAGATGTTAAGTCCACAACATCTACACCTCTCCGCTAAGTTTTCACAGTCTTTTCATGATATTCTTGAAAACAGCTCATTGCTCCCACAACCCATTTCCTGCATATATCCATTTTCTGTTGTAAGTGTGCAGTCTTGATAATTAGCTACATTCATGAACGGATATATCCATATCCGTTCATGATCCCTATGCCATCTTTTGTATGCTTTGTCATTGGTATATGGGGAAGCTCCATACCCATTTTTTTTGAAAAATACATTATAATTTGAGAAATATGACTGTGTGAAATCACCTACAGAAACTGTATATACCTGTATTTTCTGATTTTACCCATTATATGGAATTTTCTTTTATATGTATATTTTCTTATTATAGGTGTATATATGTCGATATCCATTGTATGTCTACCTATATATATATATATATATATATATATATATATATATATATATATATATATATATATATATATATATATCCCTTCATGAGTATTTGCTATTACAAATATTTTTCTTTTCTCTTACTTTTGTAAATACATCATCATTATCATATATCATTCATCATAAATTCAAGTATTTCTATATTTACATGTATATATTCATTGTATATAGTATATATACCAATTTTCTTGATTGTCTTGTACTAATTCTCATTTTTGCAGAAAAATCTAAAAGATGTTGATTCCTTGGCTCCATTTCATTTTTTTTCTTTTACTTTATATTATGCAATGTAACAATCCAATGTAAACCTTGGAATAAGATTTACTTTTACTGCTTAGATTAGGTCGCATCTCATATAGTTTGATTTCAGTAATATCCTGATTCTATGATGCATATATCTCAATTTTTCAAAATTCACCGTGGATGAACACAAATGGCACGTACACCAACTCTTAGAGAGTTGATGAACTCGGTGGAGTCCATATTTACGGCCCTAGTCGGAATATGGACGAGACCCAGATCCATCATCTTTCTACCAGTCACATCGAGCCTACACTCTTAGGCTATCTTGAAAATGCACCTCATATTTCCAATGTTTTCAAAATATTGTGAATTAACTCAAATAAATTCTGAACATATTCATGGCCACAGTCAGAATATGTGAAGGTTTTACTTTGGCTTAATTCACATTTTCCAACAAATTTTTGAGAAATCTTTTCAAAGTGCATTCATTCATTCAAATCATCTGCATCATCTGCTTTTCTCATGATTTTCTCAAGAGATTTTCACTTCATGGAATCGATTTCTCAAGAAGCTATGATGATATTCGGAGTTGGATTTCCCAAATCAAAGTTTTCCTGTGATTTTCCTTGGAAATGTTATTTTCTTAAGATTCTTTTCAAAAGGAATTTCTCATCTTTCTCAAGAATCCAAGTTGGTTTTCAGACATTTCAAAAGACAAGATTCTCAGGAATTCAATTTCCTAAGTTCTAAAATTACCTTCTCCAATGAATTTTCCTATAAATTTTCTATCCTTTTCTTAAGAAAATTCTCAAAGTCCGAGTTTTCCCAACAAGTGCTTTCCTTTTCAAATGTTCATCTTTTCTCAAGGATTCCTTCCATTTTCCCGAGATTCTCATTTCTTCATAGTTTTCCAAGTCTTTTTCTCAAAATTTTCCCGAGATTCTCATTTCTTCATGGTTCTCCAAGTCTTTCTGAACTTTCTTAAAATTTTCCTGAGATTCTTATTTCTTCATAGTTTTCCAAGTCTTTCTAAACTTTCTTAAAATTTTCCTAAGTCTTTCTAAGCTTTCTCAAAATTTTCCTGAGATTCTCATTCCTTCATGGTTTTCCAAGTCCTTATAAACTTTCTCAAGATTTTCTCGAGATTCTCACTTCTTCAATATTTTCCAACTCTTTATAAACTTTCTCGAGATTTCAAACCTTCTTCGTCTGAGTTTCCTGAGAGATTGATTTCCATCTTTTTCCTGAGAAATACTTTTCAACTTCAAATATTTTCTAAGCATACATCATATTTTCCAATTTACATTTTCCAAAATTCTCATAATACATGGCTGAATTCTCTGTGCATTTAGGATAGAACACGATTTCGGTAATTTCACTAAGTCAAGCACAATTTTGGTCCTTGGTTCGATTACCCCTGTTAAAGGCGACAGGAACGGTCGAACCTCGTACCGACAGGTCGAGCCCCATCCCATGGATTTTCCTGCAATTTTCAAAATGGAGGCGAGTATTTCAAAACAATTTCCAAAATCCGGTCAAGTTTGAAGCGCGAAAGCATTTCCCTCTCTCTTCTGCAAGGAAGGGAAGACGGGGAAAAATTTTGCGACGATAACAGGTTTGGCGACTGTGATGGGACCTGTCCTTGTCTGGTCAAAATTATGCTTGACTTAGTTCAATTATTGAAATTATGTTCACAAAATGTCAGCACTTTTACTTCTGATATCATGCAAGCCTAGGAGCCTAGATTCTGACCTAGCTGACATTAACTGCATATAGATTAGGCATGGTTTGGTAGGACCAGATTGAGGAGATATTTTCATGCTCACATAGACTTAGGTCTAAATACAACTCTTCTCAATTTAGGATCTCAATGCAAACAATGTATGCTTCTTCAAAGATTTTCAAAAATCTATCTCTCTAGGACTTAGAGCCCTCTATTTCTTGCATGTGATCATTTTTTCAAACCTCAATTACCTATATTTACCCGGTTTTCATGTTGCTGGGCTCTCTTCCAGAACCCTAATTCGGGACAGAGCCTCACAACTGGGCCAATTATTTGGGTTAACACCCCCCTACCACGTACCGCAGGCCACAGTCCGAAGTATATCGGTAGGCGCTCAAGGATGTTGGAAAACTTTACCTTAGAACCGGAGTTGAAATTATATGCCACGTACCTCGGATTTTGGTTTGAGTATATCGGCATAACTGGGTTGGACAAAGATGATCTGAACCTAGAGTTAGGATTAAGATCCTACAGCTGTTTTCAAAATGATGCATCTAGAGTCAGCCTTTTAGGGAGTGTTGTATGTGCATAAATGTTTGTGCAGGATGTGGTTGTTCTTATATTACCTTTATTTTCCTATATTTTTCCTAAAATATTTTCAAATACCCATATTCTCATCTTTTCCTTTTATTTTCTCAAACCCTGGAAGACTTTCCCAAATATCCAATTTCTTTCAAAACTCTAGGTGATTTTTCATTCTCCCGTTCTACTGGATCTCGAATTTCCCGCTACATTTTATCCTGCCTGCAAAATTTTTCAAAATTTCCTACATTTTCCTAAGTCTCATTCCAAGTCTTTTTCTGTTTCAGTTCAATGGCATCCAGTCAAGTCGATCCTATCTTTCCTGAAGGTCACATCTTCTATGAGGTGCGACAAGGTCGTCCTGAACATCGAGCCTTCAACACCGAAACTTTCATTCCCCGGTGGTACTATTCCTGGCTAAAAAGCTTTTCTCGAATGTTCCCGGACCATTTCAGCGAGTGCGGATTAGAATTGGCGTCAGCAGTTGGAAAGCAGACCATCAACGACAACCTGATCCATGCAATGGCGGAGCGATGGAATCCTTGGACGTGTATCTTCTGGTTCCCATGGGGAGAAATGACCGTTTTAATGGATGAATTTTCAGAAATCATGGGGTTACCAAAACCAGCCGGTCAGCCAGGCGATCCATTAGAACATCAATTCCTTATTAATGTCAAGGGTTTGGACCCCCGAGACTCCTTAGCTCGTATGACAGGCCGCCGATCCTGGCCCATGATCCAGTTGGAGGGAAATGAATACGTTGACCTGCTTGAGTTGTACCGCCAGTACGGGACCTTCGTTGAAGTCAATTCGCTATCCAGGACAGCTAAAGAAATGATTCAGAATGCAATGGTGTTGTGCACTGTAGGATTATCCCTCTTTCCAGATGAACAAAACTACATGGATATCAGAATAATCCAGCTTATGAGAAGATGGAGAAGTCGGCAAACCAATCGTCTCTCCATAGCCATGGCAGCGCTCGCTTTCCTATATCATGGTCTGACTCGATTTTCACTTGGAGAATCCATTTTAGTTGAAGGATCCATCTACGCACTTCAATCCTGGTTCTTCCAGCATGTTTCAACCCGAGCAAGCTCTTTCAGATATAATGGACAAGAACTCCTTCCAGTGGCGCAGTACTGGTCTATGATCAACAACATTCAAGAATATGATGTAGTCTGGGACTATTTTGATCGACAACTATCTCCTCCCAGATATACATATGCTTATGGAAAGCGGTTCAAGTTGCTGGGACCATTCTTCTGCACTTACTACCAACCAGAGAGATGTGCTCGACAGTTCTCCCGGAGACATCTCATGGATTTTCTGCACTTGCTGGGACCATGCTTATGGAAAGCGGTTCGAACCCCATCCCATGGATTTTCCCGCAATTTTCAAAACGGAGGCGAGTATTTCAAAACCAATTTCCAAAATCCGGTCAAGTTTGAATCGCGAAAGCATATCCCTCTCTCTTCCGCAAGGAAGGGAAGACGGGAAAAATTTTGCGACGATAACATCCTCCAGAAGCAATGAAGGGCAAAATGGTCATTTTCTGAGATTGAACCTTGCAGAAAGTCCTAAATTCCATTCTCGAGTCTCAAAACTTAGACTCAGAGACATCTTCAAACTGCAAATCTTCAAAATCTCATGCTTAACCAGAAGTCATAATTTTCAAATTCAAATTCAGAGTGGCAATCTTGTAGAACCTGTCTTTGCATAGCATTGCATGAGCATTTCATATCATTTCACTGCACAGCATGTCATTTTGAGATCCGGAACTCCTGATTTTCAAAATTGTCAGTCCAGATTTGATTTCTAAACTTTTCAAAATTGATTTTAAAAACCCTGTCTTTTCAAAATTATCAATTCTTCCCATTTTACCCCCAGGACCCCGAATTACGAAAAGTTTTCTTGAGAAAACAATCTGAATGGTTTTGACATTTCAAAATTTCGCCAGTTGAAAAGAGGGGGACACAATTTCAAAATTCATAAGACCTTATTTCAAACTTTTACAAAAAGGCTCCGAATTTCCCTACTTCTTTCAAAATTTCGCCCTGAAGAACCATTTTCTTCCATGTTTTGAAATCAAGCCAAATTTTGCTTCGTGTTTTCCAAATCTAGCCTAATATTATGAAAATTCCAAAAATATCTCATTTGACTTTTATTTCAAATAAGTGACATGGGACCCGCTTCAAGGCGGTGTCACACTCAAATTTTCAATTATTTCCCGTATTTTCAAAACAGTGCCCATCCGAAAGTGGCACCGATTTATAAAATTCTTTTATTGTGATTTAAATTTTGATAAAATAATTAGTGGGCCCACGTAGGTGGCACCTCACTAAGGCTCCTTGCCAAGAAAAGCAAAATTTTATTTTTCATCTCAAAAAGTTTTCAAATTCAGTTGAGGTGGCACCACCAAAACAAAATCCATTTTTTACTCATTTTTTTTTTACTTTATTTTTATTACTTTTCAGCCCCAAAAAGGAGCCACCGTGAAACCTTACCAAAAATTTCATTTTTACCTAAGTTTTTTAAATTTCTTCTAGAGAAAAGGAGTTGCCCCACTCCCAAGTGGCGACATTTTCAAAAATTTTCAAAAATCAGTTTTCAAGGATTAGCAAAAGGGGCGGATTAAGGGCGGATTTGGGGGAAAAACCAGAGTGCTGGCTATTAAGAAGGGAAGAGGGCCAACGAAAAGGAGGGTCTTAGTTTTTTTTTTAAATCTATCTCTTCAATCCCCTTTCTTCATCTCTTTCCCTCTCGATCAGCAGGAGGCTGACCCCAAGGGCGATTCCAGCTCTCCCCTGTTCACGAGCTCCTGCTCTCATCTCTTTCAATCCACCAACAGGAGACCATCCGTATCTTCATCTCAACAGCAGAGGCAGTCCAACAGCACGCCCCACAGGAAGACAAGCCTCCAACGATTGATATTTAGGGATTTTCGCATCTACTCCTAGAGGCTCATCCCACCCTTTAGGAAGTGCTTCTTCAACCTCCGCACCCCTGCCGAATCAAGGTAAAACCCCTCTACCTTCGTGTTTACATGAAGTAAGCATCACATTCATACCAGATTTCTTGCAAATTCGTTTCAACAATTAACGTATCTTGCATTTTGGTTTGTCCAATATGTCAAGGATCGATGATATCGTTCAATGATATTATCGATTCATTCTGAAGGTCCTAATTTCCCCAAATGGCATTTTCTTGTAGCTTTTATGTGGTCCGATTCAGCATCATGAACGTTTCAAGATAATCTCTCCATTATATTTCCTGATTTTCTTGCCTAGATTATTCTGTTATGTGTTCATGATTTCTCAGTTATGTAAGAAGATTATTCTGGATTTCAGTTTTATCGAACTCTTTGTTTTGTTTTGTAATAAACAACATTTTTAATTTTAGCCGTAGTAACCTTCCCAACTTTACATGATTTGTTTGTCTCCTTAGGTGATTTCTGCTTAACATTGATTTCAAAATCCCTGCATGTCATGGTTCAAACGATAGTCCAGTAGGACTCATCGTACAACAATAGATGCCATTAACCAAGGCACTACAACCATTTTCATTTTTTTTTCTCTCTCTTTGATCGTGGGTATTGCGATTCCTGTTATAATTTGCCAATCTTTTCCTTCTTTTTTTTATGTATTTCGTTCACTTCATGCTGTCGTTTTAGTCCCTTTCAATAGCATATATATTGCAGTACAGGTCTAACTTCGATAGTTGCTGCTTGCATTTGCCTATAGCTGTTGTTGGCCTTTTTCCTTAGAATAGTTCCATTATAGCCAAATTTTGATCCTCAACTGTCGCCAGCATCTTGGCTATTGATGCTACCCATTGCGAACCCATCATGTGTCCGTCCCCTGTTAACAAGAGATTCTGAAATGGCTGTAAGATTACACAAACCTGTTGTAAAAAAAAATATTTGAAGATGTGAGAAGTCTAGGTGCAAGCATACCCCTTTTTGCAGGAACCAAGCTCTCTTGAGAAACTGGCCAACAAATCCATCATAGGGCCTGAAATACATTACAAAGCATGACACTTTGGTCACCTAACTCAGAAATTAACATTGGGGTATCGGTGTCGTGACTGATGTCCTGCCATAGCTGTTGTCCCCAAGCCGATTTTAATTCCTTTGAAGTGGCCCTGCTGTTTGATGGATCGGCTACATTTGAAGATGACCATTACTTTGTTTTGCTGTAATGTCCAGACTTGAGCTTTTAACATGTGAACATGTTTTATTGGTGAGGGCTGATCGGTCATCCAATTAAGATGACAGTTTGCCTATCCCAGCCCGTAATATGTGACTTTTTTTTTTGAAGTTTTCCTTTGACACAGCAGGTGTTTCTTCATGGGTTCTGTACTTAGCATTCAAGACACCTCCACCTATCACCCTTCACAGCCTTGTCACAATTTTCTTGAAAACAGCCTATTGTTCCCATAGTGCATTTCCTGCACATTACGTATGTGTTGTATTTTACATCTTTTGCAGGTATGCAGTCTTGATAATCGGCTATGTTCATGAACGGATATATCCATATCCGTTCATGATCTCTACGCCATCTTTTGCACGCTTCATTATTGATATATAGAGAAGCTCCATACCCAGTTCTATTGCAAAATATGTTGTAATTTGGTAATTACGGTTGTGTAAAATCACCTACAGAAACTGTGTATACATGTGTTTCCTGATTTTACCCATTATATGGAATTTCCATTAATATGTATATTTTCTCATTATATGTATATATATATATATGTATATCTATGTATATCTACCTATATGTATACGTATATATGTATATATATATATGTATATATATATATGTATATATATATATATATGTATATATATATATATGTATATATATATATGTATATATAGATATGTATATAGATATGTATATATATATATATATATATATATATATATATATATATATATATATATATCCCTTCATGTGCACTTATTTCCATATATGAGCATCCATGTATCTATTTTCTCATATAAATACACCTCCATTGTTACATGTCATTTAGTACCAATTTTAGCATTTTGACATATATATATCTCTTCGTTGTATATATTATATATATACATACCCATTTTCTTGGTTATCTGGTACTAACTCTCATTTTGCAGGAAAATTTGAAGGATGCTGATTCTTTCTAAACTATGTATTTCATTTATTTTGATTTATGTCAGAGATGTAATAATCAAACTTGGAATAATATTTACTTTTACTGCTTAGATTAGGCTGTAACTCATATAGTTTGATTTTATCGATATCCTGATTCTATGATGCATATATCTCAATTTTCAAAATTCACCGTGGATGAACACGAATGGCACATGCACCAACTCTTAGGGAGTTGATGAACTCGGTGGAGTCCATATTTACGGCCCTAGTCGGAATATGGACGAGACCCAGATCCATCATCTCTCTACCAGTCACATTAAGCCTACACTCTTAGGCTATCTTAAAAATGCACATCATATTTTCAATGTTTTCAAAATATTGTGAATTAATTCAAATAAACCCTGAACATATTCATGGACACAGTCAAAATATGTGAAGGATTTACTTTGGCTTAATGCACATTTTTCCAACAAATTTCTCAGAAAATCTTTTCAAAGTGCATTCATTCACTCATATCATTTGCATCATGAAATCATTGGTTTTCTCATAATTTTCTTAAGAAAATTTCATTCTCAAGGAAGCGATTTCTCAAGAAACTCTGAGAATTTTTGAAATCTGTTTTTCCCAAGTCAAATTTTTCCACAGTTTTCCATGGAAAAGGTTATTTTCCCAAGATTTTCAAAAGAAGTCTCTCACCTTTCTCAAAGATTAAAATCGATTTCCAAGTGTTTCAAGGCTAAGATTCTCAGGATTTCAGTTTTTTGAGTTTCAATTCTCCTTCTCCAAAGAATTTTCCAATGAATCTCAACCATTTTCCAAAGAAAGCTTTCGAAAACTTGAAGCTTTTCTTGACAAGCATTTTCCCTTCAAATGTTTACCCTTTTCTCAAGAATTCTTTCCATTTTCTGAGGATTTTCATCCATTCATGATTTTCCCACACCTTTATGAACTTTCTCGTGATTTCAAAACCCCTTTCATCTGAGTTTCCTGAGAAATTGACTTTCACCTTTTCCCTGAGAAATATCTTTCAACTCCAAATATTTTCCAAGCATACATCATAGTTTTCCAACTTATATTTTACAAAATCTCATAGCACATGCCTGAATTCTCTGTGCATTTAGGATAGAACACAATTTTGATAATTTCACTAAGTCAAGCACAATTTTGGTCCTTGGTTCGATTACCCCTGTTAAAGGCGGCAGGAACGGTCGAACCTCGTACCCGGTCAAGCTTGAATCGCGAAAGCGTTTTCCTCTCTCTCTTCCGCAAGGAAGGGAAGACGGGAAAAATTTTGCGACGATAACAGGTTTGGCGACCGTGATGGGATCTGTCCTTGTCTGACTTAAATTGTGCTTGACTTAGTTCAATTATCAAAATTATGTTCATAAAATGTCAGCTCTTTTACTTTTGATATCATGCGAACCTAGGAGCCTAGATTCTGACCTAGCTGACATTGATTGCTTATAGCTTAGGCATGGTTTGGTAGGACCAGATTGAGGAGATATTTTCATGCTCACATAGACTTAGGTCAAAATACAACTCTCCTCAATGTAGGATCTGAATGCGAACAATGTATGCTTCTTCAAAGTTTTAAAATCTATCTCTTTAGGTTTTAGAGCCATCTATTTCTTGCATGTGATCATTTTTTTAAAACCTCCATTACCTATCATTACCCAGTCTTCACGTTGCTGGGCTCTCTTCCAGAACCCTAGTTCGGGACAGAGCCTCACAACTGGGCCAATTATTTGGGTTAACACCCCCCTACCACATACCGCAGGCCACAGTTCGAAGTATATCGGTAGGCGCTCAAGGATGTTGGAAAACCTTACCTTAGAACCGGAGTTGAAATTATATGCCACATACCTCGAATTTTGATTCGGGTATATGGGCATAACTGGATTGGATAAAGATGATCTGAACCTAGAGTTAGGATTAGGGCCCTACAGCTGTTTTCAAAATGATGCATTTAGAGTCAGCCTTTTAGGGAGTGTTGTATGCGCATAAATGTTTATGCAGGATGTGATTGATTGCATGTTACCTCTATTTTCTTACATTTTTCCTAAAATATTTTCAAATACCCATATTCTCATTCTTTTCCTTTTATTTTCTCAAACCCTGGATGATTTTCCCAAATATCCAATTTCTTTCGAAACTCCAGGTGATTTTCCATTCTCCCGTTCTACTGGATCTCGAATTTCCAGCTGCATTTTTATCCTGCCTGCAATTTTCCCAAAATCATATATTTTCTCATTGGATTTTCAATTCTTTTGTCTATTTGCAAAATTCTTCATCTTATTTTCCTCGTGCATACTTTGACTATTGCGGTGAAAATTGTTTACTCACTTGCCTTCTCCTTATTCTAAATCCGTTTGTGGATTGTTTTTTTAAGAGATATCTCTTTCCTTCAAAAATGGTGTTTTCCTTGTGATTGACAACCTCGCCTAGGTAACAAGGCACATTTTCCGTTGTTATTTCTCTTACAAAGAATGACAACACAATTGACGTGATTTCAGCGGTGACTCCATCCCTAGTAATGGGATATTCTTCCAATTGTTTACCATATCGTCAATAATCATTTTCCTCCCAATCCAAAATTCCCTCAGAGTCTAATCAAGACTTCATCCTGCAGAGAGCATCCACAGCATTTGATGGTTTGAACAAGGTCAGGAAGAAGAACCATATCACCATAGTACTCCTCAGCCTCAGAAGAAGAGATGGGCTCCCCGTGACCCGTCAGAAGTCAAGAACAGCAACAAGAGGACGATGACATAGATCCTCAGATGTACGCGATATTTCATAAAATGATGAAGAGGATGATGAGTGAGCAGGCTGGCACCAACTCAGACAAAAATCCATTCAGTCAGAAAATTAGAGATCGTGTGGCCAAGAAATCAACCAAGGAGCATGTTCAAGATACTTCGGAAGAAGGACAATCAGCAGATGATACCGAGGAAGAATGCAAGATCATTCATGGAGCAACTCGCAAACCAAAGGTCCAAGCAATAGAAAAACCGCTTCAAGCACAGTTAAAAGAAATGGCCAAGATAGTCAAAGATCTACAAGCCCGCGACAAGGGAAAGAAAGTCTTCACTAGTGAGGACTTTTATGATGGCTTAGAAGGTGATAAAGATCTAGAAAACCTTCCCCGTAAATTCATCAAGTTCGATGGTTCTGGCGACCCGAAAGCCCATCTCGCCATGTTTTTCGCCGAATGCTCCAAATTCAAGAGAGACAATAGGGCCCTATTTCTCTGTTTTCCTCGTAGCCTAGAAGGCACTGCCGCCAAGTGGTACTCCGAGCATATCAATCCAATCAAGCTGCGAGAATTCGATAAGGTGGTCAATCTATTCATCGAGCGATTTTTGTTCAATACTGAAGCGCTACCAACGTTAAATCACCTCTGTAATCTGAAGCAGGGAGATAGTGAAAAAGCCATGGACTTCGTTCACAGATGGAGAGAGACCTGTAACAAAATGAGGGATCCTATATCAGAGAGGCATGCCTTATCGCTGATCCTGAACAACTTCTCGCAACCTTTGAGAAGTCTTATCTCCACCTCGCCTTCCAAGTCTTTCATAGAGCTTACCGAACGAGCCGAGTAGCTCGAGCTGGGGTTGGAGAATGGTGTCTATGATGGTATCACCCTCGTCAAGAACAATCTAGATCCAAAGAAAAAGGCAAATTTCACCTCCTCCGCCAACATCTGTCGCAATGATAACAAAGGTAGTAAGGGCAATCATGCGGATCGAGAAGAAAGACAGAATAGCAAGCTATCTCAGCCCAACTTTCCACAAAAGGAAAAGATAAAGCGTGAAGGTTGGAGTAATGATCGTGTGTTCACTCCTCTCAAACAAACACTCGAAGAAGCCCTTGAATTCATGCTGACTAAGGGATTCCATCATGGGAAGATTCAAGAATCAGTTTTGCAAATTCCATCGGGCAGTGGGGCATGACATTGATCATTGTTTTGTCTTCAAAAATATTGTTTAGGATTGCATTGACAAGAGCCTCCTTGCTGAAGATGAAGAAGAAGATGAGCTGGCCATCTTGACCAAGCCTTTCCCAGATCATTCAGAAACTTGATGATGCCAAAGTTCCCTACTTTCTTCCTTTCGTTTTGCCAGTCACCTCGTAGGAGCAAGTCAATCCAGTTTTGTAACCTTTTGGTCAAGTGCTTATAAATATGCAGTCTTTTTGTTATCAGTTCTGCTTATCAATAAAATGTCCATTTTCTTCATACAATACTTCTTTCTTTTGCCCCATTAGGGCACTTGTTTTCGTTTTAAAGAATCTTCTGAAATTCCACTAGAGGGGGGTGAATAGTGAAATACGATGCAAATTGATAAAATAAAAAATAAGGCAATAAGGCACAACATAATAAACACAGGATTTATACTGGTTCGGTCAAAACCCTAACCTACATCCAGTTCCCAAGCAAACCACTTGAGCTTTCCATTATAACATCCGAGTCACCGGATAAATAGTACAACACCCTCTTCCTCAGAGGTCTTCTTCTCTCAACAGAGAAGGGGCACACCCTCTTCCACAGAGGTCTTCTTCTCTCAACAGAGAAGGACAACACCCTCTTACACAGAGGTTTTCTTCTCTCAACAAAGAAGGGCAACACCCTCTTTCTCAAAGGTTTACTTCTTTCAACAAAGAAGGAATACAGTGAATAACAGAAAGTTACAATACTTCCTATAGAACCTTCAGAATGATATGAATGCACGAATGAAGGATTCTCAGAATGTTCTGTTCTTTTCACTCAGAAGATACTCTTTGTCAAAGAGTTATTCTTGACTTTTTCTCTTTCTTTTCTCTTTCTTTTTCTAGGCTCTCTTTCAAATATCGAATAAGAATTTTTCTCGTTGTAAGCTCACATATCCATTCCTTGTTTTGAATAGTTCATTTGAGTGTGTTTATATAGCTTTAAAAAAGTAGTCGTTACTTTTTGAAATCGTAGCCTTTTTGAGATGTGAAATGTCATGTCATTTCAAAAAACATCTTTAGAGAAATTTGAGAAAGTCTTTTTTCCATAAAAGTAAAATATAGGGTACACTAGTCATTGTAATATTTTATGTAATATATATTTTATGTAAAAAGTCTATTTCTTACAATAGTACATTGAACGTTGGATTGTAGGCTGTCATGTAGTTTTGTCTTTATCCTAATTAATGATTTGTGGTACATAAGTACTTCTTTACTTAAAATGAGTGTAAGTACAATAAATGCTTTGAGATATTTATTTGTACAGTCATATCAAGAGTTTTCTTTATGATGTATTTTTCAAAGTCTACAGAGAAAATGAAGACTTCAAGTAAGTCGACATTCTTGAGAAGGATATTAACAAGGATTTCTTACAGGAGGTATTTAATGCTATACAAAGAGAATGATGACTTCAAGTAAGTCGACATTCTATGGGTTTGTAAAAAGGTAACTAGAGTCTTTTCAAAATATATTATATTTGTTTTCTTTGTGTAGCCGATTTCATGTTTTGTCTTTTTCTTATATTTGAAATCATTTCTTTAAAGAAGGTAACTAGAGTCTTTTCAAAACATATTATATTTGTTTTCTTTGTGTAGCCGATTTCATGTTCTGTCTTTTTCCTATATTTGAAATCATTTCTTTAAAGAAGGTAACTAGAGTCTTTTCAAAACATATTATATTTGTTTTCTTTGTGAAGCCGATTTCATGTTTTGTCTTTTTCCTACTTTTAAAATCATTTCTTTTCAAGTTGTCTTGTATATGATATAAGGTACAATTATTACATTTTGAAATCATGTCAAAATACCTTTTTCATAAAGGGTTGTAAGAAGGTACAATTATTTGTTTTCAAAAAGGAACTTTTTGAAACTATCGTATACTTTTATGAAATAGCTTTTATAAATGAGTATGTAATATGCAATATGCATGCTTCTGAAGGTTCTGTTACATATGACTCTAAAGAAGAAAAAATCTTCAACTTGAGGTAGCCGATCTCTTTAGATTGTCTTTAGGAGTACATGGCTCAACAAGCTTTTCCTTCAAGGAGTATGATTGCACCATAGTTGTACTTGAACAGGGGGTCTCCATCCTTTTTGAGTGAGATATCCTTGCATCAAATACTCGTTAGATATATGGCAAAGCATATCCAGTCATAATATAACATTTTTCAAGAAGACATATTATCATATTATATGAAATCAAATAAGAGAGTGTATCATATTATGTGACATCAAAACAGAGTTTCTCAACATCTTCTTTGCCCATTCTTTCCAAGATGAGGGGCAATCCCAACATCATTCATGAGAGAAATGAAATTACCTATGAGGGTCTTTCAAAAATCGTGAAATTCTTGAAAATTTTCTACAAACATCTTCGTTATGATCACCCAAAAGTTTAATATTTCGGTTCAATCTTTTTCAAAAACCAACCATCGCGGTGATCTTCTTTTTTTAAATTGGTTTCGAACCATTATCTTTTACAATCAACCCTTGTGTTGATTTTCTTCCCAAAATTATGGTTAAACCAATTCATTTTCAAAATCAACCCTCATGATGATCTCTCTTCAAAATCAACCCTCGTGTTGATTCCCCTTTCAAAGATCAGCTCTCACGCTGATCATTCCTCAAAATCAACCTCGCAGTTGATTTCCTTCCCAAAATGATTTCTCACTTTCAAAATAACATTTTCCTTTTACTTTAAAGATCTCATGTGCAAGCACTTTCTTCATGTCAAAGGGATAATATAATTTTGTTCCTTTCCTCGATTTTTAAGCATCAATAAAATTATTAAATTTGCCAATAGTTTGGCACCATTTTATTTGCATCTCTTTCCTTTTCACAAATATGTCTCTTGTAAGGAACGGTCTTGAAGATGTCTCTCAATCAAGAAGCCTGTCACTTTATTCCTCGATTATCCTTCTTTATATTCAAAATTTTCCTCCCTAGTTACACTGGGGCATTTTTTGAAAAATCTATCTTTACCTCAAAACATCCTGTATGCAGGCAGGATAAACCAATCTCTCATTTTGCATGTATATGCACCCACTTGCATTAATTTTGCATTCATTTACATTTCATGTGCATTTGCATTTCATTTTGCATTAATTTTGCATTCATTTTCTTCCCCTTCAGGTTAAGGGATAAACCTGAATCATTTTCCATGATTTTCCAATTTCTATTCATATCCTCGTTCAAGATAAGGGGTTAATCCTGAAAATCAGACCACATACATCTGAATATGATGGTCTTTTTCATTGCAAATCAAGTAATCCAGTCCTCGAACTGGCCATTCTCAAAACCTTCAATCCCAGTCCTCGCACTATCGATTTTCAAAATTCAATCTTCTGATTACAGATTTTCCTTTGAGATTCGGGCCCTCACTCGAACTTTTCTGCTTTCCTTCAAAGATTTGAATTTTAACTCAAGTTTTCTTTCCTTCAAAATCTGAACTTCCCAGTTTTCCTTTGAGATTCGAGCTCCGACTCGAACTTTCCAACTTTCCTCTGAATATTTGAGTTTCAACTCAAAAATCTAAATTGGCCTAGTTTTTCCTTTAAAGATTTGGGTTTCGACCCGAACTTTATCTCCTTAGAAACCAATTTTCCTAGCTTTCATTCGAAGGCTCGAGTTTCGACTCGAATCTTCCATCTTTCCTTGTAAAACCTGAGTTTTGATTCGGATGGTATTTCAAAACCAGCTTTTGAATTAGGCTTACCTTCAAAATTTCAACTTCGTATTAGATTTACCTTTAAAATTGAGTACCATCGTCAGGGATGTGTCAACTCGGATGTCAAGCGATCTCTTTTACTAAGGATTTCAAGAACACTTTATCAATTTGTCAATCAATTACCTGTTGATTTCAGAATTTTATTGCACAAATTTTTACCTCAGTTTACCTTCAGTATTACTTCCAAAAAGGCAAAGCTTTTGTGAAGAAGGATTCAAAATCCAAATTCTTTCTATTGGCCAACCAAAAGGATGAAGGATAAATCCTCGATATAGCCAGAAAAGAAGATTCAATGTTTTTGCAAAGCCATAGATGATTGATATTGATCGCAGTCAATGACACATTTTTAAAGACCATTCTTGTGAAAATGAGGCAGTGAAAATATCCTGAGCGCTAGAAAAAGAGAGAATTCATCCAAGCCATGTCTCCTTAAAATCACCTAAGCTGCAATTAAATATCCGCAAAAGGGATCTCTCACTTGTCGTCGAGATGAAGGCGAATTAAGCGAGTAGACCTCCGGGGCCAAAGAAAATTTGAAACATCTCCAAGATGACGAAGTTTGCGACGGATCCTTCCAGGGAAAGTCCAAAGCACTGTTGAGATGAAGGCAGATGCGATGAACCTCCCGACAATCCCTAAAAGATATTTAATTTCCGCTATCATCCAAAGATCTCCAACCCATGAGCCAATATCGTCAAAGAAGGACCGAAACATCTCCAAGTTGAAGGAGTTTGTAACGTACCCTTCCCAAAAAGAGAGCAAGAGAGGAAAAATAAAGAGAGAAAAAAAAATCAGAACATCTCCAAAATGAAGAAGAATGTAGCAAAAACCCAAGAGAGCCAAAAAAGTGCAGAAAGATTATCATGAGAGAAGCTCCCAGGATATCAAACTGCCAAATCTATCACGAATCTTCCTTAAATTTGTGAAATTCTATTATCAATATTCTTTCATCAATTGCTTTCATAATATCAAACTTTCTTTCCTGCTCATATCAAGGAAATTGATAATTTCTTTGAAGAAGGTCAATCGCGAGCAATTTGGATTCCAAATCTTGATTCTATGAAGTCAATCCTGTTTGAAGGTAATACTTCAGGTAGAAAAGAAGAAATATTTTCACAACAATGAGCATCATTTTTAATTACTTTGAATCAACAACAAATTTTCAACATTTTGACAATATTTTCTAGCTATCCTGACGTTAAGTGAGAGCTTGAGGTCCATATTGATGCATCTTGACCCCTTCGAGAGATTTTTCTTTGTCATCTTTCACATTGTTAAAAGATTAGCCTTATCTCTGAAAGGATAGCCTTTATCATCTTTCACGTTGTTAAAAGATTAGCCTTCTCTCCGAAAGGATTGTCTTTATCATCTTTCGCGTTGTCGAAAGAATCGCCTTATTCCTTTGGATTGCCTTTGTCATCTTTCGCGTTGTCGAAAGAATCGCCTTGTTCCTTTGGATTGCCTTTGTCATCTTTCGCATTATCGAAAGAATCGCCTTGTTTCTTTGGATTGCCTTTTGTCATCTTTCGCATTGTCGAAAGAATCGCCTTGTTCCTTTGGATTGCCTTTTGTCATCTTTCGCATTGTCGAAAGAATCGTCTTGTTCCTTTGGATTACCTTTGTCATCTTTCGTGTTGCCAAAAGAATCGCCTTATTCCTTTGGATTGCCTTTTGTCATCTTTCGCGTTGCCGAAAGAATCGCCTTGTTCCTTTGGATTGCCTTACTCTTCTCTGAAAGAGTTTGCCTTGTCTGTCTTTCGCGTTGCCGAAAGAGTTACCTTATCAAAAGATTCCATATCCATCTTTCACGTTGTCGAAAGAGTCGTCTTACTCCTTACCTTATTCATATTTCACGATGATGAAAAATTCACTGGATCGTCTTGATCATTTTCCAAAATTGCCTCTTACAATTTCATTTCCATCGCCTCGTTCATCTTCAAGAAAAGTTGTCTTATTCACCTTCCAATACTCCATTTTCCGCCCGATCAGGTTAAGGGTACAAACCTGAGTCTCATTTCGATGAGATATTCCATTCCCCAATCAGGTCAAGGGTTCAAACCTGAGCTTCGTTCTGTACGAGGTATTTCTGTCCCATCCAGGTTAAGGGCATAAACCTGAAATTCACTCTCACAGAGCAAATCTTTTCTCTTTATTCTCCATTTCATGTCTACCATCTTCCTCGGGCTAATTTCCTCATACCCAATCAGATCCTTCTAACTGGGGCACTTTTATAGCCCAAATTTGGTGTGTTTTTCTTTGCAACTAAGCTCGGCCATAAGCCGGCTTAGTAGCAAAAAGGGGCATCTGTAAACACCCCAAATTTTCACTCACCTTCCTGATATCTCCATCAAGCATCACATTTCAGTCCTCCGAAAGCAATGAAGGGCAAAATGGTCATTTTCTGAGATTGAACCTTGCAGAAAGTCTTAAATTTCATTCTCGAGTCTCAAAACTTAGACTCAGAGACATCTTCAAACTGCAAATCTTCAAAATCTCATGCTTAACCAGAAGTCAAAATTTTCAAATTCAAATTCAGAGTGACAATCTTGTAGAACCTGTCTTTGCATAGCATTGCATGAGCATTTCATATCATTTCACTGCACAACATGTCATTTTGAGATCCGGAACTCCTGATTTTCAAAATTGTCAGTCCAGATTTGATTTCTAAACTTTTCAAAATTGATTTTAAAAACCCTAGGATTTTAAAATTATCAATTCTTCCAATTTTACCCCCAAGACCCCGAATTACGAAAAGTTTTCTCGAGAAAACAATCTGAATGGTTTTGACATTTCAAAATTTCGCCAGTTGAAAACAAGGGGACACAGTTTCAAAATTCATAAGACCTTATTTCAAACTTTTACAAAAAGGCTCTGAATTTCCCTACTTCTTTCAAAATTTCGCCCTGAAGAACCGTTTTCTTCCAGGTTTTGAAATCAAGTCAAATTTTGCTTCGTGTTTTCCAAAACTAGCCTAATATTATGAAAATTCCAAAAATATCTCATTTGACTTTTATTTCAAATAAGTGACATGGGACCCGCTTCGAGGCGGTGTCACACTCAAATTTTCAATTATTTCCCGTATTTTCAAAACAGTGCCCATCCGAAAGTGGCATCGATTTATAAAATTCTTTTATTGTGATTTAAATTTTGATAAAATAATTAGTGGGCCCACATAGGTGGCGCCCCACTAAGGCTCCTTGCCAAGAAAAGCAAAATTTTATTTTTCATCTCAAAAAGTTTTCAAATTCAGTTGAGGTGGCACCACCAAAACAAAATCCATTTTTTACTCATTTTTTTTTACTTTATTTTTATTTCTTTTCAGCCCCAAAAAGGAGCCATTGTGAAACCCTACCAAAATTTTCATTTTTACCTAAGTTTTTTAAATTTCTTCTAGAGAAAAGGAGTCGCCCCCCTCCCAAGTGGCGACATTTTCAAAAATCAGTTTTCAAGGATTAGCAAAAGGGGCGGATTAAGGGTGGATTTGGGGGGAAAACCAAAGGGTTGGCTATTAAGAAGGGAAGAGGGCCAAGGAAAAGGAGGGTCTTCGTTTATTTTTGAAATCTATCTCTTCACTCCCCTTTCTTCATCTCTTTCCCTCTCGATCAGTAGGAGGCTGACCCCAAGGGAGAATCCAGCTCTCCTCTGTTCACGAGCTCCTGCTCTCATCTCTTTCAATCCACCAACAGGAGACCATCCGTATCTTCAGCTCAGCAGCAGAGGCAGTCCAGCAGCACGCCCCACAGAAAGACAAGCCTCCAACGATTGATATTCAGGGATTTTCGCATCTACTCCTAGAGGCTCAGCCCACCCTGTAGGAAGTGCTTCTTTAGCCTCCGCACCCCTGCCGAATCAAGGTAAAACCCCTCTACCTTCGTGTTTACATGAAGTAAGCATCACATTCATACCAGATTTCTTGCAAATTCGTTTCAACAATTAACGTATCTTGCATTTTGGTTTGTCCAATATGTCAAGGATCGATGATATCGTTCAATGATATTATCGATTCATTCTGAAGGTCCTAATTTCCCCAAATGACATTTTCTTGTAGCTTTTATGTGGTCTTATTCAGCATCATGAACGTTTCAAGATAATCTCTCCATTATATTTCGTGATTTTCTTGCCTAGATTATTCTGTTATGTGTTCATGATTTCTCAGTTATGTAAGAAGATTATTCTGGATTTCAGTTTTATCGAACTCTTTGTTTTGTTTTGTAATAAACAACATTTTTAATTTTAGCCGTAGTAACCTTCCAAACTTTACATGATTTGTTTGTCTCCTTAGGTGATTTCTGCTTAACATTGATTTCAAAATCCCTGCATGTCATGGTTCAAACGATAGTCCAGTAGGACTCATCGTACAACAATAGATGCCATTAACCAAGGCACTACAGCCATTTTCATTTTTTTTTCTCTCTCTTTGATCGTGGGTATTGCGATTCCTGTTATAATTTGCCAATCTTTTCCTTCTTTTTTTTATGTATTTTGTTCACTTCATGCTGTCGTTTTAGTCCCTTTCAATAGCATATATATTGCAGTACAGGTCTAACTTCGATAGTTGCTGCTTGCATTTGCCTATAGTTGTTGTTGGCCTTTTTCCTTAGAATAGTTCCATTATAGCCAAATTTTGATCCTCAACTGTCGCCAGCATCTTGGCTATTGATGCTTCCCATTGCGAACCCATCATGTGTCCGTCCCCTGTTAACAAGAGATTCTGAAATGGCTGTAAGATTACACAAACCTGTTGTAAAAAAAAATATCTGAAGATGTTGTGAGAAGTCTAGGTGCAAGCATACCCCTTTTTGCAGGAACCAAGCTGTCTTGAGAAACTGGCCAACAAATCCATCATAGGGCCTGAAATACATTACAAAGCATGACACTTTGGTCACCTAACTCAGAAATTAACATTGGGGTATCGGTGTCGTGACTGATGTCCTGCCATAGCTGTTGTCCCCAAGCCAATTTTAATTCCTTTGAAGTGGCCCTGCTATTTGATGGATCGGCTACATTTGAAGATGACCATTACTTTGTTTTGCTGTAATGTCCAGACTTGAGCTTTTAACATGTGAACAGGTTTTATTGGTGAGGGCTGATCGGTCATCCAATTAAGATGACAGTTTGCCTATCCCAGCCCGTAATATGTGACTTTTTTTTTTGAAGTTTTCCTTTGACACAGCAGGTGTTTCTTCAGTGGTTCTGTACTTAGCATTCAAGACACCTCCACCTATCACCCTTCACAGCCTTGTCACAATTTTCTTGAAAACAGCCCATTGTTCCCATAGTGCATTTCCTGCACATTACGTATGTGTTGTATTTACCATCTTCTGCAGGTATGCAGTCTTGATAATCGGCTATGTTCATGAACAGATATATCCATATCCGTTCATGATCTCTACGCCATCTTTTGCATGCTTCATTATTGATATATAGAGAAGCTCCATACCCAGTTCTATTGCAAAATATGTTGTAATTTGGTAATTACGGCTGTGTAAAATCACCTACAGAAACTGTGTATACCTGTGCTTCCTGATTTTACCCATTATATGGAATTTCCATTAATATGTATATTTTCTCATTATATGTATATATATATATATCTATATATATGTATATCTACCTATATGTATACGTATATATGTAAATATATATATATATCCCTTCATGTGCACTTATTTCCATATATGAGCATCCATATATCTATTTTCTCATATAAATACACCTCCATTGTTACATGTCATTTAGTACCAATTTTAGCATTTTGACATATATATATCTCTTCGTTGTATATATTATATATATACATACCCATTTTCTTGGTTATCTGGTACTAACTCTCATTTTGCAGGAAAATTTGAAGGATGTTGATTCTTTCTACACTATGTATTTCATTTATTTTGATTTATGTCAGAGATGTAATAATCAAACTTGGAATAATATTTACTTTTACTGCTTAGATTAGGCTGTAACTCATATAGTTTGATTTCATCGATATCCTGATTCTATGATGCATATATCTCAATTTTCAAAATTTACCATGGATGAACACGAATGGCACGTGCACCAACTCTTAGGGAGTTGATGAACTCGGTGGAGTCCATATTTACGGCCCTAGTCGGAATATGGACGAGACCCAGATCCATCATCTCTCTACCAGTCACATTAAGCCTACACTCTTAGGCTATCTTAAAAATGCACATCATATTTCCAATGTTTTCAAAATATTGTGAATTAACTCAAATAAACCCTGAACATATTCATGGCCACAGTCAGAAAATTTACGGCCCTAGTCGGGATTTACTTTGGCTTAATACACATTTTTCCAACAAATTTCTCAGAAAATCTTTTCAAAGTGCATTCATTCACTCATATCATTTGCATCATGAAACCATTGATTTTCTCATAATTTTCTTAAGAAAATTTCATTCTCAAAGAAGCGATTTCTCAAGAAACTCTGAGAATTTTTTAAATCGGTTTTTCCCAAGTCAAGTTTTTCCACAGTTTTCCATGGAAAAGGTTATTTTCCCAAGATTTTCAAAAGAAGTCTCTCACCTTTCTCAAAGATCAAAATCGATTTCCAAGTGTTTCAAGGATAAAATTCTCAGGATTTCAGTTTTCCGAGTTTCAATTCTCCTTCTCCAAAGAATTTTCCAATGAATCTCAACCATTTTCCAAAGAAAGCTTTCAAAAACTTGAATCTTTTCCTGACAAGCATTTTCCCTTCAAATGTTTACCCTTTTCTCAAGAATTCTTTCCATTTTCTCAGGATTTTCATCCATTCATGATTTTCCCACACCTTTATGAACTTTCTCATGATTTCAAAACCCCTTTCATCTGAGTTTCTTGAGAAATTGACTTTCACCTTTTCCCTAAGAAATATCTTTCAACTCTAAATATTTTTCAAGCATACATCATAGTTTTCCAACTTATATTTTACAAAATCTCATAGCACATGCCTGAATTCTCTGTGCATTTAGGATAAAATACAATTTCGATAATTTCACTAAGTCAAGCACAATTTTGGTCCTTGGTTCGATTATCCCTGTTATAGGCGGTAGGAACGGTCGAACCTCGTATCGACAGGTCGAGCCCCATCCCATGGATTTTCTCGTAATTTTCAAAAATGGAGGCAAGTATTTCAAAACAATTTTCGAAATCCCATCAAGTTTGAATCGCGAAAGCGTTTTCCTCTCTCTCTTCCACAAGGAAGGGAAGACAGGAAAAATTTTGTGACGATAACACGACCTCGCCTAGGTAGCAAGGCATAATTTTCAGTTGTTTATTTTCTTTGCAAAGGAATGACAACGCAATTGCGTAATCCCAACGACGACTCAATCCCTGGTAATGGGATAATCTTTCAATTGTCTACCAAAATTCTCAGCAAATATTCTCTTCCAATCAAAATCTCTTTCAAAAGCCTAATCATCAATTTTTCCCTGCAGAGAGCATTCATGATATTCGATGGTTCAGACAAGGTCAAGGAAGAAAACTG
Source organism: Nuphar pumila (assembly GCF_984573655.1). Taxonomy (NCBI): domain Eukaryota; kingdom Viridiplantae; phylum Streptophyta; class Magnoliopsida; order Nymphaeales; family Nymphaeaceae; genus Nuphar; species Nuphar pumila. Next base: position 97,748,844 of record NC_143251.1, read on the forward strand.
CACCAGTCGAAGGCATTGCATATTCAACAGCCTCAGACGAAGAGATGGATTCCCCGCGCTCGGGCAAAAATCAAGGGCAGCAGGTTGAGGATGACATGGATCCTCAGATATATGCCATGTTCAAAAAAATGATAAGCAAGATGCTGGCAGAACAAGCTGAAGCCAGTTGAAAGAAGACCCAAGTCAAGCAGAAGGCAAAGGGTCAGGTAGTCAAAAGGGTTTTGAAGTTGTCTAAGAAGCCTATTAAGGATGCTAATACAAAAAATGAAGGGAAATCAGTAGAGGACACTGATGAAGAATATGAAGCTCAGCAAGCATTTCAAAGATCCCCTCATAGACAAGGGATAGCCTATAAATTGAAGAGTCAAGCAATGGATGATCTAGTCCAAGTGCAGTTGAAGAAAATGGCTGAGGTGATTAAAAATTTGCAAGACCGTGACAAGGGCAAGAGGTCTTCGCGAGCAAAAACTTCTACGAAGGCATCACTCCTGTCAGGAATAATCAAGATCCAAAAAAGAAGATGAAGTCCGCCTTCTTCGTTAATGCCAACCGCGATGATTGCAAAGATAGCAAAGGCAATCATACAAGTCAGAAAGAGAAATCTTCTAAGCAGAGTGGAAAATTGAGTCAACAGAAAGAAAAGATAAAGCGGGACGGCTGGGGTTACGATCGCCAGTTTACTCCTCTCGAGCAGTCTCTCGATGAAATCCTTGAATATATGTTGGCCAAAGAATTGGTAAAACTCCCAAAAGTCACAAATCCTCCCACAATCATGGGATGATTTATGGACCAGTTCTGCAAATTTCATCGGGCGGTAGGGCATGATACCGACCACTGTTTTGTCTTCAAGAACATTGTCCAAGATTATATCGACAAGAATTTCTTCGTTGAGAATAAGAAATAATATTGGTCAATTATCTCAGCCAAGTCTCAACAGAAGTCAAGCAATCAACAAAAAGTATAGCATGACGGTCAGAACCAGGACCGCAAGATGGCCCCATTGGATCAAATACTCGAGAGTTTCCTAGAATACATGCTCACAAAAGATATGGTCGGATCTCCAGAGGCTCACTTTACTCTTTTTGCCGATGATTGCAATCATGATAACTATTCAGAGGGATCTAAGGGCCAAAAAGGAAAGTTCTCCAACAATGATAAGCCTCTTCAATCTAGTCCTCAGCATAAAGAGAAAGGTCAAGAAAAGCAAAAGCACAAGGATTGGAGAAAGGATCAAAACTTCACCCCTCTGGATTAGACACTAGAGAGTGTTCTGGAATACATGCTCGCAAAAGATATGATCTGTCTACCTAAAGTAGCTGATCCTGCAACAGTCATGGGCAGATTCAAAGAAAAATTCTGTAAATTTCATCGGGCAGTAGGGCATGACACTGAGAATTATTTTGTCCTGAAGAACATCATTCAAGATCGCATCGACAAGATCCTTGTTGAAAATGAGGAAGATACCATTTGACCATCCTGATCAAGTTTTCCAAAAAACTGATAATGTCAAGGCTATGTCATCTTTAATCATTTTGCTTTTGGTCATTTTAAAAGGACAATACAGTCCCAATTTTCTTACCAACTTGTTATTTCTCTTCAATGATTGAATAAATTACCCATTTTCCTCATAAACTTGATGTCACCTTTTATTCTCCTTCTCTGCAAAATGTTCTTTCATGAGGAATGACCCTCTTCAGAGTCCCAGAATCAATCCAAAGTCAGAAAGCATTCTTCAAATATCAATTACGTATCCTTTCATCCAACTTCTCACTCCCCAGTTATACTGGGGCATTATTTTGAAAATTGTCTTCAAAACATCCTGTATGCAGGCAGGATCAAACAAATCTCTTATTTTGCATGCATGTGCATTCATTTACATCATTTTGCATACATTTGCATTCATTTGCATTTACATGCATTCATTTGCATTCATTTACATTCATTTGCATCAAATTCATTTCCCCTTCAGGTTAAGGGATAAACCTGAGTTTCCCATTCAGGATAAGGGATAAATCCTGAGACCCCGACAGTTGTCCAAGTCATTGTGAGGATGAAGAGTGAAAATCTCTCATCAGAATCAGTTGGGTAAATTTTCAAAAATTCAGTATTTGTGCTGGTAAGATTTTCAAAATCCAGTGTTCATGCTGGTAAGATTTTCTAAATCCAGTGTTCGTGCTGGTAAATTTTCAAAAAATCCAGTGTTCGTGCTGGTAAGATTTTCAAAATCCAGTGTTTGTGCTGGTAAAATTTTATAAATCTAGTGTTCGTGCTGGTAAAATTTCAAAAAATCTAGTGTTTATGCTGGTAAGATTTTTAAAATCCAGTGTTTGTGCTGGTAAAATTTTCTAAATCCAGTGTTTGTGCTGGTAAAATTTTCAAAATCCAATGTTCGTATTGGTAAATTTTCTAAATCCAGTGTTCGTGCTGGTAAAATTTCGAAATTCAATGTTTGTACTGGTAATTCTTCAAAATCCAGTGTTCGTGATGGTAATTCTTCCAAAAACAGTATTCATACTGATCCATTTTCAAAATCCAGTACTTATACTGGTTCATTTCCAAAATTCGGTATTCACACTGGTACATCTTTCAAAATCCAATTGTTATTGGTCGAACTTTCAAAATCCAATTTTTTATTGGTCAAACTTTCTAAATTCGGTTTTACTGGTTAATGTTTTCAAACCTAATCCATGCTGGTCTAGTTTTCTTGCGGGATTCGAGTTCCGACTCGAATTTTCTTTCCTCCTGAATTCGAGTTTCAACTCGAATTTCTTTCCCTTCTGAATTGGTCTAGAAAATTAGAGTTCCGACTCAAATTTTCTTCCAAATCCAATTCAAATGTCCTAGAATTGGTCTAGAAGATTAGAGTTCCGACTCAAATTTTCTTCCAAATCCAATTCAAATGTTCTAGAATTGGTCTAGAAAATTAGAGTTCCGACTCAAATTTTCTTCCAAATCCAATTCAAATGCCTAGAATTGGTCTAGAAAATTAGAGTTCCGACTCGAATTTTCTTCCAAATCCAATTCAAATGTCTAGAATTGGTCTAGAAAATTAGAGTTCCGACTCAAATTTTCTTTTAAAACCCAATTCATTTAGTTTTTCTTTGAAGATTTGAATTTTGATTCGAATCTTTCCTCAAAACCCAGTTTAGCACCTGGTCCATTCAAAGCTCACAAGTTGAATCCTTCCTTCTTAGACTGTGATCCTTAGGTTAAATCCCTAAGGAATTGATAGTTCGTAGGTTGAACCCTTGTGGAACCAATGTGATTTGTAGGTTGAACCCCTTTCAAACCAGTCTCATCCTCAAAAATTCGATTTGTAGGTTGAATTCCTATTGATCCCTGATTCTTAGGTTGAACCCCTTCGGAACTAATCCCAATGCCAAAAATTTGATTTGTAGGTTGAAGTCCTCCTAATCCAATATTCTTTACAGTCCTTAGGTCAAACTCCTTTTAGATTGGTATTTTTCAGATATTTGATCTGTAGGTTGAAGTCCTCCTGATCCACGTTCTTAGGCTGAATCCATATTGAACTCATGTCGTTCCCAGTGAACCCATGTCGTTCTCAATAGAACTAATGTCGTTCTTAGGCTGAATTCCTATTGAACCCATATTGTTCCCAGTAAACCAATTCTCAATTTCAACTTCTAGGTCATCCAATTTCCAATTTTTCAATTTCCAATCCCAACTTTGACCTTCGGGTCAATCAAATTCCAATTTTGGCTCTTAGGCCATCCAATTACCAATTTCGGCCCTCGGGCCACCCAATTTCACAATTTCCAATTTCCAATTTCAAATTTCAAATTTTCAATTTTTCAATTTTTCAATTTCCAAATTTCCAATTTCAACCTTCGGGTCAATCAATTTCCAATTTCCAATTTCCAATTTCCAATTTCCAATTTCCAATTTCCAATTTCCAATTTCCAATTTCCAATTTCCAATTTCCAATTTCCAATTTCCAATTTCCAATTTCCAATTTCCAATTTCCAATTTCTAAATATCAATTTCCAAATTCCAAATTTCCAATTTCCAATTTCCAATTTCAAATATCAAAATTCAAAATTCAAAATTTCAAAATTTCAATTTCCAATTTCGACCCTTTTGGTCACCGAATACCAATTTCAATCATTTCCTCTTGCGAGAGACCCTTTTTACAGGGAGAGTTCGAGGGAGCTCGATCTTTTCGCATGCTATCCTTTGTTCACTTAGCCCCTTTTCAGGGAGAGTTTGAAGGGACTCGTGTCTTTGTGAACCGTTTGCAAAACAAAATTCCAATTTCATACAAGGAACCCTTAGTTCAGGGAGAGCTTTGACGGAAGTTCGCTTTCCTTGTGACCATAATTTCATACTAGGCCATTTCATCATGAAGGACCCTCTTTTTAGGGAGAGTGTGATGGACTCGTTCCTTCATGACCAATTCACCGACCTCACCATTATCGCCCCCCTTTCCATAAGAGAAGCCTAATGTTAGAAAGTTTTGACGAAAGCTTAATTTCTCTTCGAAAGTTCATTTTGCAAACACCTCCTCTTCAGGGAAGAGAGGAGTAATTCCTATTTCTAATTTTTGAATCTTCTCTTTTGGGGAAAGGAGAAGAAAATTTTTGTCATAGATGCGTTGCGTTGTGCTTCAAATGCTCGCTTCCATAAAGGATTTCAAGAACATTTTGCCAATTTGTCATTAAATATTTGTTGATTTCAAAATTTTTATTGCACAAAAACATTACTTCAGAATACCTTCAGTATTACTTCCGAAAGGACAAAGCTTTCGCGAAGAAGGATTCAAAATTCAAATTCTTTCTATTGGCCAACCAAAAGGATAAAGAATAAATCCCCGATATGGCCAGCAAAGGAAATTCAGTATTGTTGCTAAGGCATAAGTGATCGGTATTGATCGCAGTTAATGGCACATTTTTAAAGATCATTCTTGGGAAATAAGGCAGCTTAAATATCCTGGGTGACACAGAAAAATCCATTCAATTTTCATATAAGCTGTAATTAAATATCTGCAAAAGGGATCTCTCAATTGTTGTTAAGATGAAGACGAATTATGCGAGTAGACCCCCGGGGCCAAAGAAGATTTGAATAATCTCCAAGATGACGGAGTTTGTGACGGATCCTTCCAGAGAAAGTTCAGAGCACCGTCAAGATGAAGGCGACTGCGATGAGCCTCCCGACAAACCCTAAAGGATATTTAATTTCCGCTATCATCAAGAGATTTCCAACCAATGAGCCAATAGCCATCGATATAATCCCTGAGAGAAAAGAAGGATCGGAACATCTCCATGATGAAGGAGTTTGTGACGTACCCTTCCAAAAAAAAAAGAGAGAAAAAAGTCAGGACATCTCCAAAATGAAGGATGATGTAATAAAATCCCCAAAAGCCTAAGGGAGCTCTAATTCTGCCAAAAAAAAAAGAGAGTGGGCAGAAAGATCATCATGAGAAAAGAATCCTAGGATATCAGACTGCCGAATCTGTCAAGAATCCTCTTTAATTTTGTGAAATTCTATTATCAATATTCTTTCACCAATTGCTTTCACAATATCAAGAATACTCCCTTTTCTGTTGATATCAGGAAAATTGATAGCCTCCTTGAAAGAAAGTCAATTGCAAGAAATTTGAATTCGAATCTTGATTCTACGGAGTTAAGCCCAGTCGAAGGTAATACTTCAGGTAGAAAAGAGGGAATATTTTCAAAACAATGTGCATCACTTTCAATTATTTTGAATCAACAACAATTTTCAACATTTTGACAATATTTTCTAGCTATCCTGGCGTGAAGCGAGAGCTTGAGGTTCATCTTTGGCGCATCCTGACATCAGTTGTTATCCCTTTTAAGACTTGATAACGGGAGTTTTCAAAATTCCTTCCCTTCTGTTGGTATAATCTGAGCGCATGGGCTCTCAGATTCGCACACTTCCCTGTGTCCCCACTGTCCCATCATAGACAGTCCAATTTCGGCTTGAGGTTAAGCCACCAATCATTTTCTCGCAAAAGGTCACCAATTTCAAAAGTTATTTAGTCTCAGCAATGAGGCGCCCAAAATCAAACCCCTTTTCAAGCTTTAGGGACCCCAATTTCATCCTTTTGCAAAACCCCTATCGGATTCATTGTGCAGAAATCCGAAGGTTCCATCATGGTTTCTTCCTTCGAGGATTCCATTCATTTTTCGCCCAATCAGGATAAGGGTATAAACCTGAGCCTCCTTTGATGAGGTATTTCATTTTCCTCCCAATCATGATAAGGGTACAAACCTGAGCCTCCTTTGATGAAGTATTTCATTCCTCGGTCAAGTTAAGGGTCAAACCTGAGCTTCGTTTCTACATGAGGTATTTTCCGTTCCATCCAGGTTAAGGGCAAAACCTGAATCTCACTTCATTTTGAAGTAAAATTTTCTTCTTTATTCTTCACTTCATATCTACCATTTTCATCAGGGCTAATTTCTTCATACCCAGTCAGATCCTTCAAACTGAGGCATTTTTATGGCCAAAATTTGGTGTGTTTTTCTTTGCCACTAAGCTTGTCTTCAAACCGGCTTAGTAACAAAGAGGGGCATCTGTAAACACCCCAAATTTTCCAAATCCATTCTCAAACAATCCTCCTCAGGCAGTGCCAACCCTATTAGGTCAGTGTAGGAGTCAAACCCCGAGTCAGTTTCAGAAAATCACCATTTTACCCATTTTCACTAGGAAAATTACCATTTTACCCCTAGGTCATCCCGGACCCTAGTCAGTCGGAGTCAACAAAGCTCACTGGTCAGTTCAGAACATTTAGAATATCAGTCATTCCAAAGCTCATCTGAGCTCACAGTGAGAAGACCATTTTCATTTCTCACAATTCTTGCCAAAATGGGATCATTTCTTCATAAATGAGCTCATTTCTCACTCAAATCCAAGTCAATTGTCTCTGAGTCAGTCATTCACAGTCAGTCATATTCCCCAGAGTCTAACTTGAGCTCACTAGGAGTTCAAATGCTCCAATTTCAGTTTAAAATCGTTTCCAAGTGTCTAGGAGCCCATTTTAGCCCGTTCTAGCTCTTTCAGCTGAAATTGAGCTGAATTCAGTCAGTTGAGCTAGTGTTCAAGCTTTGATTTTAGTTCATGTCAATATAACTGATCTTTGTTTCAGCTCAAAGCCAACTCAAGTTCGTAATTCACTTCGCTCCAGTGATCATTATGTACCATTTCTCTAAAAATGACAACTTTTCTTGAAAATTCAGTCGGAAAGGTCTGTTAAGTTAGTGACTGGTGAGTTCATTTGTGTTCTGAAACACTAAAACCCAGTTCAATCTCGCTCATCTCAGTTCAATCCAGCTCGAACCCCAATTTCCAGTGTCACTCTGACCCAGTAGAGTCCCGAAAACCATTTCTTGAGCTATTTTGTAAATTTTATCAATTTTAATGCTTTTTAAACTGGTACAAGTGTCAATCGGGGTCTAACATCCAAAATTCTTCATTCAGGGTCTGCATTTCGCATGTCATTTCTCATCATTTCATATCATTTCTCAGCATTTCATAACATTTCATTTTCGAAGTCCAGAACTCCAGTTTTATAAATTTCAATCCAGATTGAGTTTTAAAAGTTTTCAGAAATCAATTTCAAACCCCGAGTTTCCAAAATTGACATTTTTACCCCCAGGAGTCTAAATTTAAAAATATTTTCTCAAGAAAAATAATCTGGATTTATTTCAAACTCAAATTTTTAAATTCTAAATTGGATTTGCTTCGCAACGGGGTATTGAACTTCAAAATCCGAGCTTGTTTCAAAAAATGTCAAAAATAGCTCATTTCGTCTGAAAATAAATTTGGAAGTATTTTCTCGATAAAAACAATCTGGATTTCTTCCAAAATTAAATTTTCAAATTCTACACTGGATTTGCTTCGCAACGAGGTATTAAACTTCAAAATCCGAGCTCATTTCAAAAACTGCCAAAAATAGCTCGTTTCGTCTGGAAATTTTCTAAAAAGACTATTTTACCCCTCCAATCGTCAAAATGAGTTTCAGAAGTGGAATTTAGACCCGCTTTAAGATGGTCCATCCATTTGCATTTTCTGTTTTAATTTATAAAAAAAGAAAAAAAATGCCTTTTTCTTTATTTTTTTGTTTATTTTATTTTATTTTATTTTATTTTTTATTTTTTTTAGGGTGGGACCCACAATGGGGTCGACCACCCTAACTCTCAATCCAGCCCATTTCTTTTTTTTTCTTTCTTTCTTTTCTTCCTTTTTCTTTTCTTTCTTTCTTTCTTTCCTCCTTTCTTTCCTCTCCCTCCACTCATGTACATCTTTTTCCAGCCTCTTCTTCTTCCTCTTTCCCCCCTCCTTTCTTCCCCTTTCTTTCCTTTTCCTTCTTCCCCTCTTCTTTCCTTTTCCTTCCTTTCCTTCTTTCCTTCTTTCCCCTTTCTTTCTTACCTCCTCTCCATCTCTTTCAAAGGCCATAGGACTCTAGCCATTCATGTATGGCTATACAAAAAAAGGAAGTTAAGTCAGCCATTATTATTATTGGCAACTTAGGTTTTAATAGATTAAAACCTAAGTCATCAAAAAAGACCATCATACGCCTGCCTCAAAGGAGATCCCTCATCTCTCTCTCTCTCTCTCTCTCTCTCTCTCTCACCTCTTGGTTGTAGCTTCCAGACATTGAAACAGCACCCTTGCAGCCATCAGCAGCACCAGCTGGGCCTCCACGCACAGCACCCTTTCAAGCCATCATCAGCATCAACGTCTTCATCTCCAACACCAACACCAACACAACCACCGTCTTTACCTTCCAACAGCAGCTGGTCCATTTTGCTCCAGCTTCAGCCAAAGGCAGACCAACTTCCATTGTTCCAGCAGCATGCTCCACGTTGAAGCCTCCTTCTAGCAGCCACCTCCGGATCTCCTTCTAGCATCCACCACGAGAGAACCGTCGGCCAGCCCCTTTTGTGATAGCTACCACAGCCACATCTCTCAACAACAACCCCAGTTGCAGCTTCTTCTCTTCCAAGGCAACCCAACCTTGTAGCCGATCCAAGGTATTTTACTTGACCTCATCCAAGGATATATATATATATATATTTTTTTTTCTTTTGCAAATCTGGTATAAAAATCATTTTTTTTATGAAAAAGATGATCATAGTTTAGTAGCAATCAAGCCATGGTGATGTTCGTTTTGAATCCTATTCTCTTTAGTAAAGACTATATGAATGAGAAGATTCATCCCTTCAATGGATCGGATCTCTCATCGATAGCCAATATCGAGGCAACTTCATGGATCCCTGATTTTCTTCATTTTAAACATTATATTCATGTTAAATATGCATTTTAAGCATTTTATTAATTTAGTTTTATTGTTTTATTGTTTTATTAATAGTTTATTTGATATGCATGTTAAGGCCTGTAGAAGTTAGTGTTAGCATAAGTTACAGCCGTTATTTTATGCAGATTTTTGTTTCAATAAATCTAAAAAAATTTGTGGTAGTTAGGTCTGTTTGTCCATAATCTCACCTTAAAAATTTGATTCAATTCAGTTTTCGGAACTCATCTAAACCGATCAAACTCCAAGTCAGGTTTTCTGTCTCTCCAAACTTTTAATTTCTGCTTTAGTAGACAAAAACCTCTGACACCACCCTTGTGGGAGATTTGGATTATCCTCCAAAAATCACAGTGGATTTATAATTGAATCTACTAGTGATCTAGAAATTTTTAGGTTTTTCCAAGTAGTTTTGATCTTTGAAAAAATCAGATTTTTTAGACTTCTGGGAAAATCTTGATTTTCCTTTGTCAGGGTATAGACAGACTCTAATGCACCGAGTCCATCTAATCTGTAACCTTTCTGCAAAAACTTTCAACATAAAAGTTGTTTCTAACATAATTATCTGTCATTTCCCAAAATGTGGGAATTTTTGGATCTGTTTCAGTATTTGTTATGGCTTTTTAATTTCTGTTTGACAGATTTCAATATCCAGAAATCTCAGAGATTTAGGTCTCTGATAACAATGTGCCTTTTTCCAAACCGTAACCCTAATCCCAATGGTGTAAAAAGATAAAATTTTACTATATTTGTCAGGAATATGTTACCACAATTTCAACCTTTTCCCCATCTGTTTACTATTTTTCCTACATTTGTTTATTGAAACCTGTCTGTTTCCCCAAATCCTAGAGTCGCCGGATTCCGATCCGACTTGCTGGAGTGGTACAGCTCCGACCATAGGTCAAAACCAGAAAGTGTAAAAGGAAAAAATACTTTCCTTACTGTCCTCTGTCACCCCATAAAATTTGGAAAATTTTTATGGAAGTTTGATATCCTAAAGCCCCTTTAGAATCAACATTTTAGGCAAAAATCACAAAATTTAGGGTTTTTACTTAAATTTCTATATTTAAAAATACAAAAAAATTAGATTTTTGAGCTCCATTATGTTTTTAATGATATTGTAGGTGTCCATGCCAAATTTGGATTAATTCCAAGTTCATTTGCTCCATGTGTTAGTTTGTCTTTAAGTTCATTCCAAGTTCATTTGCTCCCTGGTTTCAAGGCCATAGTCTTGTTATCGGGGGTATTTTGGTCATTTTGGCCTAAATTTCGAAATTTCAATTTCTAATTCTCCAAAATTTTATGCATATCATCATATTTTATCATATTATGTTTGATTTATTTCATTTGATTTTCAAAATTCCAAAATTTACAAAAATTCTTTCAGAAAACCTTGATTTCAAGGTCATCAGGGGTATTTTGGTCATTTTGACCCCGATTTCGAATTTTCAAGTTTATTTTCAAAATTTATTCATTATTTATCATGTTTATATCAAAGGGGGTATGACTTTGGGTTTATATCTGAATAATATCTGATAATTTCCCATATTTTCGGATAAATTCAAAAAAACCTACATTTTTGTGCTAACCTTGTTTTCTAGTTTTGCAGGAACATTCAAGAAGAAGATTTAGCTTTTATTTCTTTTATTTCAATTCATAGTAAAAAACAATGTAATATTTGGAATAAGAGTTATTTTTCTGCTTAGAATAGGGCTGCATTGCATATAGTTTAATTTCTGCAAAATTCCAATATCTGATGTATGATCCATGTGCATTTATTTCAAATCCACTATGGTTTACACGAATGGCACGTGCACAAGCTTTTATGGAGTCCATAAACTTGGTGGGATTCGTATTTATGGCCATAGTCAGAATACGAAGAAAACCTAGATTTATGATCTTTATATCAGCCACATTCAGCCTACACTCTTAGGCTAACTTCAAAATGCACTGCATTTCTCAAAGTTTTAAAAGGATTTCCCAATTCCTCAATGAAATTCCCTTTTCAAATTCATATTCATTCATTCATATCATTCAAATTGCATCATTTTCCAAATCATTTCCCAATTCCATTGCAGAAAAATCAGTTTTCCCAAGAATTTCCAAGTCTTTCTTAGGATTTGTTTTTCTCAGAATCCTAAGTTTTCAAATGACATTTCAAAGCATTTCCCAAGTTCAAATGAAGATTTTCCAATGTTTTAACATTCTCAAATTTCAAAATCCCAAGTTTTCAGAAATCGATCTTCTCAGAGTTCCCGTTTTCCTGAGAATTCATTTTCCTTTTCAGAAATCCTTTTCCAATGAATTTCTTGAGTTTCTCAGAATTCTCAAATCCATTTCCTCATAAAAGCAATCTAAATCTCAAAATCGATTTTCCAAAGTACAAGTTTTCCTGAGTATTCATTTTTCAATGCAAATTTTTGATTTCCAATGAACTTCAATGATTTTCCGAGGAATTCAATTTTCAAGTACTTTTCCAATCAATTTTCAAGCATATTTCAATTTTCCAAAGCAAACATCATATTTTCTCAAACTTGCATTATTTTCAAAATTTCATAGCACAAGCCTGATTCTTTGTGCATTCTAGGAAAAATAGAGCATAATTTAGATATTTGAGTCAAGTTAAAGCACGTAATTGATCCTTGGTTCAATTACCTCTGGTAAAGGCGCCAGGAACAGTTGAACCTCGTACTGACAGGCGGATCCCATTCCACGGAATTTTCCCACAAATTTTCAAAATGGAGGCGAGTTAATTTTCAAAACCATTTTCAAAACTTTGGTCGAGTTTGACTCACGAAATTCATTTCTCTCTCGCAAGGGAGGGGAAAAATTTTGCGATGATAACAATTAGGCGTGTAAGGAGTGGAGCCATTAGTGTTATTTATTATTTTTAATTAATTAGGTATTAATTTTAGGTTTCTAAATTAGGCATTGTCTCAGTTAGTCGACCTAGCCAGGTGTGGCGTGAACCTAATCCAAGTCATATCTTAAAATTGCCCCTTTTGGTCTTTAGTGGTTTATTTACCTTTTGTTAATTCATGTTAGCTTTAGTATAAGTTAGTTTAGTTATTCACTTAATCGGTCTAGTTAGATTTTAGAAGTGTTTATTTAAGGTGTACTTGTTCATTGTGTTTGATTTTAGTAGTTCATTTAGTTAAGTTGTATTTAGTTTGTATTAACTGCAGCTTCTAATTTTTGTAATTAGGTTTGCATCTTTGATTAAATTAGTTACATTTGATATCTTCAGTAACATAGTTATAGTTGTGATTTGCATATTGTGTTCATTTTTCCATGCATTTAGCATAATTGCATTTAGTAGTTGCGTATAAACTATCATTCAGCATCATTTATGTCTGCATTAGTGTTAGATTGCATTCTTAGTGCTTAAAATAGAATTCCGAAGTGAATAGTGCATTAAACCCGAAACCCGATTTTTGCCATGTCGCAACATTGTTATTTCATGTAAAAAATTTTGAGTTTTCCAAAAAAAAAATTCTATTCACTTTATTGGCGTGTTAACTGTCTGCATACTAAATTTCAGCTCGATTCGAGTTGGTTTGGTCTGATTTTTAAGCGTTTTGTGAAAACCGCTTTTTCGGATTTTAAAATTTCGGGACCTGCGATATCCAGATTTTTCCCAGTTTTGAAACACTTATATCTGGAGTTTCAGATATCATTTTTTAATTCTGTAAAAACTGTCAGATTCTTGAATCTGTTAGTTACAAAATAGAATAAATTTCGTGAAAATCAGACCTCGTTTGTTTTGCCAAACAGTCATTTTTCAAAGAGCTCTCAGAAGTCTATTTTACACTAGTTAGGGGTAGATTTGTAATTTCATTCATTTAACCATTTTCGGCCTATTTTCAGTATTTTCTGCATCTTAATTGCTGCATCTGCATAATCAAGCATTGTTAGACTTAGATTAATTGATTTTAGAATTAGTTTGATATTTTCTTTATTATTTTATTATTAATTAGGTTTTATTTGTTTAAATTCTTCAGAATTAGGTTTAATTTACAATTTAGTTTAGTTTCATTAAGTGATTTACTAACTTTGTATTGTCCTGTGTTTTTAGGTTGAAAAGCATAATAATTTTCCAGGGATTCTTGTCAAAGTGCGAAAATTGAGAAGTGGCGAAAAGACAAAAATACCCTTGGCATGCAAATAGAAGACTGAATTGCTTTTCCATTTGATTTTAGTGTTAAGTGTCATTGTATTAACATTGATTGTAGACTGATATTTGTGATTAATGATTTAAATTTCTTAGAAATACTTGAGTAATTCCTGTTCTCTATGGATTCGACCCGTACTTACCACTTTGTGGAAAGTCGGTTATTTACTTTTGGTTGACGATTTTCCAAAGATTTTATTGAAAAACTATCTTTTAAAAAGATCATTCATAAAATATCAACCAAGTTACATATAACGGATCATAAAAATGAAAACAGGGAAAATCCAACTATAAACGTGCGTTAAAATCCGTGAAAATCAAAAGAATTTGTGAATAAACGATAAAAGAGAGGGGGGGTGACAACTTACCTCAGTCTTGCAGGGCTTTTAAAGGAGGGAGGGGAGGTCTTCCTTCAAGAACTCTTGTTCACAGGACCTCTGAAGGAGGGAGGAGGGCTTTTCCTCCTTTCTACTAGATTTTCCTACTGCTGAAGAAGAAGAAGGGAATAGGCGATGAGAAATCAGAAGATGGTGGGGTGAAGCGCGGATCTAAGAGAGTGGAGAAGGATGAGGGGGTGGAACGCGATGCATTATCGACCCCCCCTGAGGGTCAACTTTATAGGAGATGGTCGTTAGGCCTCTTTCAGATCGGGTCCTCAATTTTTTACAAAATTTTCAAAATAGTGCCTTCCTTTGTTTTTGAAATCTTCAAAGAGGGGTCTTCTTCACGAGTTCTTTTCAAAAGGGGGATTTAAATTCATTTTCTCAATTTTTCTCTTTCTATTTTTAATTTTTTTTCTTTTTCTTTGTAATTTCTGTATTTTTTGTGTTTTTGAAAATAAAAATCTAAAACTATGGGAAAATAAGAGATTTAAAACTTTTTTTTTGTATTTTTGAGAAATATTTACAAAAGAGGGGTTTTCTGAGAATTCGGGTTTGAGTTTTTGAAAATTTCTTTAGAAAACGGGTTTTGATCCGGGTTTTGAAGAAATATTCAATTTTTGGATCTCAAATCGAGGAATATGAGACAGTGGATCCAAATGGATACCAGATGGACTGTCTGAGCCTTTTAGAAATTATTTTGGTATTTTTGTAAATTTAATTTGAAAATTTTGGATAATGAGGCTCAAATTTGGGTTTTGACACTGGATCCGGATCCAAAATTGAGTCAAATATATAAAATGGATTTGATTCGAGAAAAATCCGAGAAATAACTGGAATTTAGATTGAAGATGACTCAATTTACTCAGAAAATGAGGTCAGAGACAAAGAGAAAAATTTTACAAAATTTTGAAAAATTTGGGGTGTTCACACCAGGCCGACTCGGTCCAGACCGAGTGAAGTCTGTTGTTGACAGACTGAGTCAGGTCTGTTTTGGCAGACCGAGTCGAGCTAGCTTTTAGATAGACCGACTCTATTCATACCGAGTCGGATCTACTATTAACAGACTGACTTAGTCTAGATCGGGTCAGCCATGTTTTTAGAAAAACTAAAATATAAAATATAAAATAATAAAAATATGTATATATAGGAGTATATATATATATAAGCATATATATGTATGTATATTGAATGGGGCAAAAATTGAGATGATGAATATCATGGTTTTCCAACACAAGTTGAATCTGGATTTGGATCTAAATTAGATCCAAACTCAGATCGAATCGTGGGTACATACAGTATATCCAATGCAAATTGGATCTAGTTGGGTTTAGTTCAAACCCAAGCTCTTTCCATCGTTCATACCGTACTTGTACCAACCTATTATGAACAAGGTTTGA
This sequence comes from Nuphar pumila, assembly GCF_984573655.1. Classification (NCBI taxonomy): domain Eukaryota; kingdom Viridiplantae; phylum Streptophyta; class Magnoliopsida; order Nymphaeales; family Nymphaeaceae; genus Nuphar; species Nuphar pumila. The sequence goes on from NC_143251.1 coordinate 97,764,084, forward strand.
ATCGATCGTACTGGATCTAGGATCCAATCAAATTTATGTTTGAAAACTTAACTTATTCAAATTAGATTAAGATTGGATCTGGATCTGAAACTCAAACTCAATCTAGAGATCCAGTTAAACTAAATTTGGACTAGAGTGAATGTGAATTAGGTGTGGTGTAAAGACAAGATGGGACTCAGTATAAAATGAATATGGGAAGAAGTTCCATAAACCTAGGGATGGTTGAAAAGTAAAAAGACCATTTTGCCCTTGATATACCCGATTAGTAGATTAGGCATAACTTTTCACCTCGATATTGGATTCAAGTGATTTTTAGATCTTTGGATTCTTCTTTTTTAGTAGGATCCATTAGCATGGGATATGATATCAAACTTTGAGAAAAATAGAGTCAGAGTTTGCCATAAAAGCCTAAGGGCAACAACTACTCTGGCGCATTTGCCTCTACGAGTATGGTGCTCTTGTAGGAAAAGGTGGAAAGAGCCATTTTGACAGGGTTCTGACAACAGGGGCATCATCATGCCATTCAAACTAAGGAAGAGTGACGACCCATTCAAACTAAGAAAAAGGTGCAAGCATTTTGCCAAAAAATTTGGTAGCACTTCCTCTGTTTAACGAAGGAAGAGTGACGACCCTTTCTACTTATAGAAAGTAACTTGTCAGAAATTGGGCATCACCTCTTCTCTTTGATAGAGTACATACTAGGCTCTTTTTAAGCTCAGTGAGCTTTTTCAAAAATTTTGACAGCACTTTCTCTCTTTGACAGAGAAAGCATTGCATTCTTTTAAGCTCGGTGAGCATATTTTCAGAAAATTTGGCAGCACTTCCTCTCTTTGATGGAGAAAATGCTATTCTTAACTCAGGGATAGATGTGCATTGTTGTATGTACTTTGCATCTATCGTGGTTCATCGAAACCTTAGGCCTTAGCTAGGCCTTGCGCAACTGACTTAGGATTTTAAAAAAAATGATTTTGTGCAAGAGCAAAGCCTTTCTAATAGAAGCTTCTTTTGTCAATCAGAATCATGATCGATGAGCGACATATGGAATTGCATTGGCGATAGGAGTTGATCTCCATTTGAATATTCATTTATATGCAACTATATGTAATATAAGCAGGAGCTTGTGCGATATAGCGTAGTGGCATAAATAAAAATATATTTAATGTTCGACAGAAGAAACTAAACTAAATAACTTGCAGAAAGCAAATACATATATATTTGCAGAAAGTAGAAGCCTTAGCATTGTTCAACGTGACGTTAATCTTAAATGCGTAAGCAAGTACATATATACATATATGCGGAAAGTAGGAGCCTTGGCATCGTTCGACGTGATGGCAATCTTTAAAGTATATATATATATATGCAAAAAACAGAAGCCTTGGCATCATTTGACGTGACAACAATCTTAAAAGCATAAGCAAATACATATATACATATATGCAAAAAGCAGGAGCCTTGGCATCATTCGCGTGACGACAATCTTAAAAGCATAAGCAAATACATATATACGTATATGCAAAAAGTAGGAGTCTTGGCATCGTTTGATGCGACGATAATCTTAAAACCATAAGCAAATACATATATACATATATGTGGTAAGCAGGAGCCTTGGCATCATTCGATGCGATGATAATTTTAAAAGCATAAGCAAATACATATATATCGAGAAAAGTAGAACTTTGGCATTGTTTGATGCCCATACCTACTAGTTTAAGTGACAGTGCTCCAACAAGATAGTTGAGGCAATCCTAGGTCATGGTCGACATGTCTTTTATGCCTGGTACAGTCACAACCAAGAGTGTCGCTTGTAACTTTCGACGAAACGATGATCCGGTGAAGTCTAGACCAAGAACCAATTTAGACCTAGCTTAGGTCCAACTGGGTTCAAACCAACCTCAACTAGTTTAGTTTAGGTTGGATGGGTTGGACTTAGGCAAGAAAATGATAGAAGAGGTCAAGCCGTCATGACCAAGGGGTCATGTCCCAACTAGGTTCAAACTAGGTCAAGTGGGTCCAAGCCCACCCTAACTAGGCTAAGTCTAAGTCAAGTGGGTTTGACCTAGGCTAAGACCAAAACAAAAGAGGAGAGAGAAAAGCTAACCTGATAGGTCAAGTGAGTCTCAAACTTGGAGATGAAGTAACAAAATAACTTTTATATCCCTATGGGGCTCAACTAATGATTCCATGGAATATTTATGTGGGGCCCACACGATATTTTTTGTGAGATATTTGTGTGGGACTCGCCGGATATTTTTGTAGGTCCCACAGATTTTTGGGGTTTTGTCGATATTTTTTATGAAAAATTATGAGTACACCATTTTTTCGTATCGACGAGACAAAGAAAGTTAGCTTGTTGGAATTGCCTAATTTTAATCAGGGAGGAAGTTATGGCTCCCTGACTGTTTGAGCATATATTTATGAGGACATATACGCTATAAATATAATTGCCTTGTTGAAATCGATTCATTTCGTATTTTGGGTTCATATGTTATTTTTACATAAAATACAATATAGATTTATTTAGAAAATTTACTAAAAAAATTACAGGTTTTACATCATTATCCCCTTAAAAGAATTTTATTCTCAAAAATTCGTTAAGAATACAGCGTGAATAACTCAAGATATTTCTCACATGTATTGGATTCATAATGTTATAAACAAAAAGATTAAGTAGGCATGATGTTTCTCTCACTAGTATGTCAACGTATCCATCTTAGTCAGATATCGGATAACAATTTTGTAATCATTTACAAGGTTTCTATGTAGGTGTAGTGTGCCATTCACCTAGTTCATTACCACATTTATTTCAATCATAACCTCATATCACGATCTATGATCAATGAGGGTATGCTTCTCATATCTTAGTTTAGTATCAAATCACGCTACAATAATGGCAGCTTAGTTAAATCTATAATCTTCGAATTGGCTATCAATCATCGCCATTCTGTGTAACTATTTTATACACCCTGATCATTCTCACAAGGATTTACCATATTGGAATATGTCTCCTATCATATTACCTGGTCTTAGAAACATACTTCCTCATAGGTTCATCCTCGTCAGACTCACTTGATACTGGGTCAATACACCTCATAGAATTATACTTGCCAAGCTACTGGTTTTGGACATGCATACTCATACAATGTCTCTTAGGACATCCTAGTCGTGGAGTTGTACATCCTCACAGGCTTGCCCTAGCTAGACTATCTAATCTTGGATATATATATAACCTCAGAGGGTTCTTTTCTTGGGAATAGTTCCTCAATGGTTTACAAATTTTATTAAGTGATTTTTAGTGTTCTAATTATGCAAACTCAGTTACTCACTCATAGGGTCGATAGCCACCAATTTTGGCATAAGAACATATAAATTCAATTTGACAAGTCCAAGATTTTTTATTATTACTTTAGGGAACAAATACATATTGATTCTTATGACTATTGATAATGCAGAAAAATGCATCCATTATTATTATTAAATTCATTCATTTTGATCTCTTTTACTATTTTAAAGCCCATGTTTATGATGTTTAAGGTGTCACGGGGCCACAATTTGAATTTTGTTTAATTCAAAGTTAAAATGACCAAGTTATAGTTGTTTTACAGTTTTGAAGCGAATTTTGAGAAGAATCGGTTCCCGAACTGGTCCGAAGAACATCTGGTGGATATTGGATCGGATCCACATGTGATCAGCAACCTAATCCATTCAGATCCATTTACAAAAAAAAAATCCAAAAACCCTCGCCTATTTGACGCCACCCTCTTTTTGCAAAATATAGTAGGCTTAGGTAGTATTTTGAAATAGCTTTTATTTTTTGGACTCTTTTTGTAATTTTTGTAAAACCTAAAATTTAATATAAAAACTCACTTTAAGGGGGGCGTGAATCAGTCCAGCCCTCTTTCTACAGCACACCCTCTCCTCCTAAATCCCATCTTCCTTCAATTCCACGCAAACCTCGATTTCTTCTTCTTCCTTTGATTTTTCTTCTTCCCTGTCTCTTCTTCTTCCTCTCTATTTCTTCTTTTCATTATGCAGGATCAGCATGGGATCTAATCTGGGTGCATTGTTGCATGCTGCACGAGGCAAAGATTTGCTCTTTTCTCAACACAGACCATCGAAAAACACCAGATCTGCGATTCGATATTTCCTTCTTTTTCTTTTTTAATTATAGATTAACGTTTTCAATTTCTGTTTTTTTTATTATTAGCTAATTTTTCTTAGAGATCAATTAGAGTAGATTACATTTATTATTCTGCATTCAATCTGTGTTTTGTATTATTTTTTTTTATTATTGAAAATAAAAATAAACAACAAGATCGATTGACAGTTTGGATCGACCATCGTTCAATCCAAATCGCGGATCGGTCCTAGATTAGTGTTTTTCTTTTATGCTATCTTTAGTATTTAATTTGTTTATTTCATTTTGCTGATTCATTAGAATTTCTACAATATTTTTATGATCTGTGTTTCTGTCATTTTTTCTCATTATTGAAAATAGAAAAAAATATAGATCGATGCCTCGGATTGGCCATCATCCAACTCGAGCCATCATCTAGATTTAGTTTAGCATTTTTTGTATTTCATTTGCGGTTTTAAATTTTTTGTAGTTATTTTGTCTAATTAGTTAGGATCTGAAATTGTTTAGTGTTATGCTCAGTTGATTAGTTTTAATTCATTCTCTTTTTAGAAACCATTAATTAAAATAGTGATTTAGTTTAGAACAATAGCTAGTTTAATTTTTTGAGTTTTCATAAAAAAAAAAATCTGATTTTGTTTTGTTTGTATCTGGAGTTTCCGGACACATTTTACAAATTCATAAATTGGGTCAGATCTCTGGACAAGTCTATTTGCAATCTGAAAATTTTTGTCAGAGTCTGAATTTGATTGATAGTCTGTCGCATTGATTTATGCAAATCTATCCAGAAATGCATTGTTTTCTGCATTTTCATGTTTAGCATAGTTCTTTTTGTGTTTTAGATGGAATTTTTTTATCTGTAAATTGTGTTGGATTCCTGATCGTGTCAGGAACGAATCTGCAAAGTTTTATCAGGATTTGATACATTTTACTTGTCCGTTCTGCAGATTTACAAAAACCTATCCTAACAGGAAATCGCAAAATCGCGTAGGACAAAATCATCCTTTTTGCATTTGTTTATTTTTGTTTTGTGAATTTTAGTGGTATTGTTGTGTCCTGAAACAGAGAACACTTTGTTCCAGATCAGATCCCAATAAAATCAATTGAGGTCTGTGTTTAGAATTTTGGTTCTTTTCCTTGATTTTTAATTGTTTTTCTTCATTATTGTTATAAACTAATCTAATCGTGTGGAGCTTGTGTTTCATTCGTGCATTTGTTGTAATTTTGGCAGGTGGCTGCCATGGGCTGGAAGGGTAGTTTCTGAGTGAGCACATGATTATCAACATCTGAGGATATAGATCCTAATGCATGAGTAGAGGCAGATTTTTTTGTTCTCTTTGTGTTTATTTTTTTTATTTTATTTCTTAGTTAAGTAGGGCCTTAGGCCACATTTTGGGTTGTAATTAAATATTTCCTTTCTGTTCGCAACTTTCTAATAAGTTTTTACGCGCTTGTTTGCTGCACTCTCTTTTAATTTTTTATTATTAAGGCAATAAAGGCATGCTTTGTTTGGAATACAAAATTTTTCATCTCGTTCATTGAGTTTGACCCAGATCTCACCCTTCATGTGAACCGGTTTTTATTATTTAGTGTTCAGTTTACACAAACATTTTTATCAAAAATATCTTTTTAAAATATCTTTCAAAAAACTTACACCAAATTTTTAAAATCGCTGTTGAAAAATGGCGATTAAGAAATAAGTATTCACTTTATTGCCTAGTGTTTGTTCACGTGATTTTAGGATTGCTAGTTTACTTTTCTATATTTATTTAGGATTGTTAGTTTATTTTTCTAGAATTTTATCTAAGATTGCTTAGTTTGTTTTTGCATATTATTTAGGACTGTTAGGACCGTGTTGCTTGCCAACTTTAGAGCCATCTTACGTTTCTTGCCCGGCCCACCTAATAGGGTACCCTTTTCATAGGTGATTGTGCATCTAGTTGAATTTTTTGCAAGATAATTGTCTGGGTGTAAGTGCATGTTTGTGTGTTTATTTCTTTATGTTTTGCCTACTTTCGTTGTGTGGTTTGATCACACTTGCACACTAGGATTAGGTAGAAAACCAAGCTTTAGGATGGTTGCTACACTGGTCTCTATATAAGGTGTATGCAAGGGTGACGCTCGCAAGACCCCGAGCTCATTTAACCTTTAGAGGACTTGGAGTCCATCATTAGGCGAGCCTGCAAAGTTGACCAAATGGTTAAAGATCAACAAATTACCCATCCTCTGAGGGAGTATTTCATTCCTACTGAATATACTCTCGTTCGCTGCATCACGAGACCTGATGTAGTAGAGAATCAATTTGAGATTAAGGCTAGCATTATTCAAATGCTCCCATCTTTTTATGGCCTTAATAACGAGGATCCTTAGCATCATCTCAATAAATTTTTGAAGATCTGCTTCACTATGCGGATCAATAACTTTGGATATAATGCTCTAAGGTCAACCCTCTTTCTGTTCTCCCTTAAGGACAAAGTGAAACACTAGCTAAAGTCCTTAGATACAGTATGAATTGCCACCTGAAAACTATTTGAAAAAAGAATTTCTAAAAAAATATTTTCCCATTGGCAAGACAAACTAGTATCGAAAAGCTATTACTAGTTTTACTCATATTAAGTGAGAACAATTCTATGAGACCTGGGATAGGCTGAAAGACCTACTCAGAAAGTGTCTCCACCACCAAGTGCTCAGATGGCAGTTGGTGCAGTATTTTTATGATGGCCTGATGTGAACACCACAAATTTTTTAAAATAATGTAAATATTTCCTTTTTGCCCCTGATGCCATTTTCTGAGTAATTGAGTCACTTTTTAATCTAAATTCTATTTTATTTCTCAAATTTTGCTGAAATTAAATTCATCTGACTCGATTTCGGATCCGGATCCAATATCATAATCCAAATCTGAGCTTTGTCGTCCAATTTTTAAACCAAATTCTCAAAATTACCAAAATAACCTTCAGAAAAGCTCAGATAGTTCATCCGGTATCCGTTTGGATCCATCGAGTTATATTCCTCGATTCGAGGTTTAAAGCTTGAATATTTTCTCAAAACTTGGATCCAAACCCATTTTCTGAAGAAATTTCTCAAAAATAACCCTGATTTCTCAGAAAACCCTTCTTTTGTAAATATTTTTAAAATTTTGCAAAATTAGTTTAAAATTCTTAGTTCTTTAGAGTTTTATTTCAAAAATACAAAAAATTCAGAAAAACATGAAGAAAATACAGAAAAATAAACTCTTAAGACCACTTTTTGAAATCGTCTTTTTTTAATCTATCTTTTGAAAAAAAATCTTATAAAGGAGCCTTGTTTTGGAAATTTTATAAAGAGATTGAAGGGCTTGTTTTGGAAAAAGGGAAAAACCCTAAACTCGACTTTTCATAAAAAGGGGGTAACAAAGGCTCTCTCCCTCTCGCTCTCTCTCGCACACTCCCGAACCCCCTGAAAGCTTCCCCATCACCCTCTGATCCTCTTCCTCTCCATTAGTCGTTGATCCATAACCTCCACCATTCCGGTTTCTTCCTCCCCCTCTTTAAAATCGGCAAAGGGGAAACCCTCAGACCATCGCCTCTTCACCCCCGCATCTCTCTTCTTCATACATCGACCGCTCTTTACCTTCGCACCTTCCTCGTTCTCAAGGATCCCATCCTTTTCCCCTTGTTTGGTTCTCTTGTTTGGAGGAATCGAAGCCATCCGACGTCCATAAGAAAGAATCATCTCCTGCGCAACTTCATTGAACCTCTCTTTTCTCGATCTCTCCCAACCCGCCGAAGGAAGTTGACACTCTCTACAGCATCCAGAGGGAATACCCTCTTTACATCTCAATCCCCTCTTCCTGTGCTTCTGGCTGAATGTCCTAATCGAAAGGGGTTCTCATCCCGATTCATCAATCATGGTAAGTAATTATCATCTTCGCCTCTTATTTTCAATTTTCTGTAAGAGTTTTTATTTTTCGCAGTCTTCTTCACGATTTTGTTTACATTCTTTTCACCATAATGCCTCAAAGGTGTGATCGACCTGCATACAACAAGATCGATCCACCTATGGCTATAACAATGGAGAAGACCTGATCTGACACATTTCCTTTCATTTCCTTTCATTTCATATTTTCATATGATTGCCAATCTGTATTTTATTTCATTGATGATTTTCTTTTCTTATTTTATTACGATTTCTCACTTGTATCTGATTTCTGATGCATTGCCTTTCATGTTTTTTTTTTTTTTGTTGTTGTTGTTTCTCTTCATTTCTTTCAACTTCGCCCTCTTTCGCTTCTTTGTTGTTTATGTTTTCTTTTGAATTTTCTTGTTCATCGCCCCTGTTAAAAGCACTTCTCGTGTTACTGCCTTGCCAATAGCAATGTCAGTTCACCTGCGTGCAAAATCGATGGAATATGTATATTCCAACACTCATTTCCTTTCTCTGCAATTTATTTGTTAGTTTCTTTTTGTTTTTGTCTTAAAGATCTGATTGCGTTGCTTAATATCCAATATACCTATATAGTTCCTCATCGATCATCCATTCATACCCTATGCTTTAAAAAAAATTTAATCATACCTGACGAATCCATTTGCATTTTGTCTCGCCTGTTTCTTTCGTTGTATAGCATGGCTTCTTTTATGTGCTTATTCCTTTTCATGTCTTGCCCTCTTTTTTTTTATTATTTTATGCAATTGGTTGTGGCAAAAACATCGTTTAGAATCACTCTGGTTGATCCCTCAGCATTTCCATACCCATTTATACGTGCATCACTTTATCTTTTTTTTTTTGAAGTCTGAAAGAGAAGTAGGAAGGTTTTATTGATATTAGGGATTGCTTGAATCATGTTTGCCTTACTAACATCAATATGAAGGTTAGTTCTTGAAGACAGGCGGCTCTGTCCAAATCATGATATAGATTGGTGGTTACAGGGGCTTTTGTTGTTCCCCCTTGCCATGGAAACACGAAGGTAACAGAGGTCAGTCTAAGGTCTACCATGAAACAACAAATCCCATCTGATAAGTTGGAAGGTTCGAATGTTTTTCATCATATAATGCTGTTACAAATACCATCTCACTCTGTGAATCATGTCAACCTACTGTCCAAAAAAAAAATCTTTTTAATGTAGTAAAGTGTCTTTAAACTTCACATTCTTTTCAAATATTTTGTCTTCATATTGTCGTCTATTCATTAATGTACATTACCTTCATCTTGTTTCACATGTATTCACTGCTCAATGTCTACTGTGTTTTTCTTTATTTTTATTCAAAACCTTTAGGCCTTTAGTTCATGCGGCATCATATACGTGAAGGTTTGATAAACCATTATCTGCCATCATTTGATCTGTGCAAACAATGGTATAAGGTCTCTCTCTAGCCGAAGTAAATTCGATGAGCATTGCCATTGCTTATTCAGGAACTGTTTTCAATATCCTAGCTTTTTGAAAGTCTTACATGTCTCAGCATGATTTTGATTTATTCCATGTATTATCAAAGTTTGGCTGAATATCACTCCTTTGTATTGTTATATTCATTGTGGCTTGACATCCTCTTTGTATTTTTGTAGCAGCTTATGGCCGCTGTGACCCTCGCGCTTTTGCAACAGGTTGTCACGTATTAACCACAATAATGTGCACATGTCAACTGTATCATACATGCCAGTTCGTATTAATTCCATTTTTGTGTTAGTTTGTATGCACCCTCTGTAAAATACACTATTTACTTTATTAGAACTTATTACCAGCACCCAACTTGTAAGTTTTACTGTACAAAACCAGGTGCTAAGACTAATTTACTATAAACAGATCTCTGTATATATCTCCTATGCTTCTGAGTCATATCATTTGTATTTCAAATTTCCATATTTTATCTCTGAAATTATGTCTGTCTTTTAGGTACCATCCTGCACCCTTCACTTCAGTCCCATTCGATATTTATCTTCCCTCAAACCATGATATAGCTAAATGGATTTGCTGGGTATCACTTGATTCCCTGAGTGCCTAAGTAGCGGGAATTGGTCCACTATTATGAAATGGGATGATCCGATACTGAAAGGATGGCGTTGGATCTGTGTGATGAGGGGCTGATTACAGACCTGTGAAGGATTTGGCTTGTGGGCAGAAGATGGCGTTATCAAGATTCATCAAGGCAATGAAGCTTCACGTGATATCACCTTGCTGAGTTAATATTGAAGCTGGTATATTCATGATCGAGATCTTAAAGGTAGGTACACCATCCCCTGATAAGAAATGTGGTTCTGTTTGCAACCCTTGTTTAAAGCTATTTCAAGATGGCCCTCATAGCCATGATGTGATGCACCATGTCTGTTAGATGACATTTACTTCGTCAGCATCCTATATATTTTTCATCTACATCCATGAGTATCAGCATTTTAGTCCAAGTAAAATGAAAATAAAGAACCTTTTTAGCTGACAATTGCAACAGGAAAAGATGATATCATTGAGATCCAACGTTTTTGGTCATTTCTGGAATCTTAGTCGATCTCTAGAACAGATCTTTTCATACCCCAAAACCTCGATAAGAGGTTTGACCTAGATGAGAAGAGCAAAGATGATAATGTTCATTTCAGGTCCTGTGCCCAGGTCGTTATATCATGAGAAGTTGCTGCTACTGTCAAAACTTAAGGAAATAGACAACAGTTTGTTGTCTATTGAAGAAATAAAGCAATTGTTGTTAGATCTTCTTAGTAATGAGTGAATTGTCAAAAACTGAGATGGATATGTCTATGCTTGCTGGGCAATGTCCCTCTGAAAAAAAAAAAGGAAATAGATTCAGATCAAGTGAACAGCTGAATCAAAAACCCAGAATTATGAGATGCGTTGGATTCTTGCTGAATTTTTGAATGGCCAATGGTTAAAATTTTCTTTTTATCAAATCTGGATTTCAGAACACCAGCCAAATTTATTTTCTTAATTTCTGAGTACTTGGGAGTTTTAATGATCAGAGGGTAATCTTGATTCACTCGACCATTGAAATTGTTGAATGTTATTGCAAATCTCAGTAACTACAGAGTGTTGTTGATCGATCATCTGGATCGACAAATTAATTGTCTGGCAACATTTCAAAGCTTCCATGTGCAGTCATATTCCAGCATTTGCCAAAGGCCAGAACCATTCCAGTTGCAGGAATTTTCAGAAATTATTTTCAGTAGGAATCCAGTTATCACCGAACACCATCAACATTCATAGCTCTTCAGAAATAAATCTGATAATTGATTCTCCAGCAGGCCCGTGAGTGGAGACATTGGCAAAGGTGCAACTAAGGGGGCAATAGCATTTGTTGCTCGTCTAGCTGCAGTTGAAGTCAGGCCCCGTGGTAAGAATTCGAGAAAAATGAATACTTCCAATACAGATATTTTATATCTTGTTCCATCATATGGGTTTTCCTAGTTCTCTTTTTGCACTTTTATAGGCATATGTATCTGATGTTTCTGTTGATAGCTTGTGATATGTACTTTTATGAGTACTTTAGGCTTTCTTCAAGTAGCCGGTGGTTCTAATTCATACACAATTGATTGTTTGAAGCAAGTGGGGCTGTTCCAGAAAATGTCGACCTTTGGTAAAATTTCTCATATGGTTATTCTGTTTTTATTCCATGCTGTTTTTTTTACTAAAATTCTGATATTGCCAGATGGTGTGTGTGTGTGTGGATGTGTGGTGACTGCAACCAGATATTTGGATTGTTATTTGTTGTCCAAGTAACCAGAAAAGGTTCCCCTTGTAACTAGTTTTGGAGGAACATAAAAGGAAATTCATGTTTTGTGTTCAAAAATTTGTTCTTCATTTTTTTCACTACAGCTACCTACTTTTGGCTCTCTGGTTGTCTTTCTTTTTTTTTTTTAGATGATGGCTTGGTTGATAAACTTTAGCTCATCATTTGGTGCTAGATTGTATAAAGGCTTATTAACACACTCAGTGAGCCAACAACTTTAATTAGTGGGATAGCTTATGGGGGGCTATGCAAGAAAGATTATTGGGAGGGGCATATATAAAATGCCTTCGTCTCTTGGTCCACCACATATAGAGGACTATCCACTTCTTGAAGGGAAAGCATCTATGGATTGAAATGAGAACCTTTGTTAGGTTCTGAGTAGTTGGTTGTATAACTCCTTCAAACCCATTGTGTTTAAAATCCTTTTTCTAGAAAGGTGTGCTTTACAGTTATTGCCAAATACCTCCTGTACTAGGCATTGCAGCAACTGTCTACTGGATGTTGCGCCCAAGCTTGGCCTACAATTATCCCTGCTAGTGCTCTTGGTCACAGCCAGCCGGATTCAATTCCATCCTCCTCCAGCAGTCTGGTATGAATATGACATGCAGCATCTATAGAAAAAGTAGTCAAATTGGAGGTGGTAACAGGAGCTGCTGGTAGTGAGTCTGGCCAAATCAGCAATGCAGATGAAAGCAGGAGTTCAGTGGAACATCCATTAACCTGCTCCTGCTTGGAGAAGGGGAAATTCTCTGACTTGTTGAAATGGTCCTGGCATGCTACAAAAAGGTAAGCTGAGTTATTCTTAGCCATTGAATTCTCTATTGTAAGACTACATGTACATTTCCATAGTCATGTTCATTTGCAGCCTCTTTTATTATCTTTTTGCAACAACCTTTACCTTAGGCGTTTGTCATTTACCTCAGATTTTCATTGGCATACCTGAGTATCTCCCAGTTTTTAGCAATGCACTTGAATTCGCTGGCCATTGAATATTTTTCTATTAGTAGGTTAGCAATGCATTTACATTCGTCAAATTGATGAATCTCTCCAATCTGCATGTTAGCAGTGCATTTGCTCTTGCTAGTCACTAAGTATTTTCAGTTTGTGTATTAGTCATGCCTTTTGCTAACCATTGTGCACTTCATGTTTTGCATGATAATAATGCATAGCCACTGTATTTCTTTCTTTTCTATGGTGGTTCATCAAGAACCACCATAGTTGCTATATTTCATGGTGGTTCACCATGAACCACCGTGGTCTCCTTTCTTTTTATAGCAGTTCATCAGGAACTACTACAGTAGTTATCTTTTGCAATGGTTCACAAAGAACCCCTGTAATCCTTCTTTACTATAGTAGTTCATTAAGAACTACTATAGTAGTTTTTCTTTCACAGTGGTTCACAATGAACCACTGTCTCTCTTCTTTTCTATGGCGAGTCATCTGAAACTACCATATTTCATGTTGGACCGCCCTGGCTCTTGACTTCACCCATTGTATATGCCTTTCTCATTCAGCATGAGCATAGCATCTTGCATTAGGATCGGTACAATCACATGCAATTTTGCTTTGAATGAAGTATTTTCTTCTATAATTGTGATAATTCATTTCTTTGCAGGGAAGTCATGGAAAACTTGTGTTGCTTTCTTATTTCAAAATTCAAGGATTGTAACAACTTAGATATTAATGAAAAATTCACATTTTCAGCTTAGATTAGAATGTATGAGCATGTATATCTTTTTAGAAATGCTTGTTCCATGTCATTTCTCTCTTTTATCTCAAAAATTCGCGAATGGGAAACACGAATGGCACATACACCATTCTAATGAGAGGTAATTAATCCTAAGCAAATGACTCACATTGATGGCCATAGTCAAAATATGGGCAATGCTTAGGATTCTTATCTTTTATGAAATTACATTGGATCTACATTGGATCCTCTTCAAAAATCATCATATTTTCAAATATTTTTCTTCTTTTATCATGATTTAAATTAAAATTAACTCAAAATATATATCAATGGCCATAGTCAGGATATATTGAGAGTTAATTTCATATTAAACTCTATAAAAGCACCAAAATATGTTTTATTCTTCACCTGAATTTAAATATGATTATTATATAATACCTTCAATGACCATAGTCAGGAATGTATTATATGTTCAATCTTGTTTCAATTCATTTAAAGGATGAAATATGCTTTTCAAGTCCGATTTTCAAAATTCTTTCAATTCATTCAGCATTTAGGATAGAATTACATCATATTTTCAAAAAAAAAAAAATTAAAACCCAAGTGATCTCAAATATCTTTCTTCAATCTCTATTTCAAATCATTTTTCTATCTTATTTCAAAGATTTAAATTTCGATTTCAAAATCCAATTTGACTTTGAAACTTCAAATTCAAGTCCAATTTCAAAGTTCAAATTAACTTTGAAAATCTCTGATTCATCTTCTGATCTCAGAAACTCAAGTTTTAAAATCAAATTCGTCCTTTATTTCTCATTAAGTCTTGATTCTCAAAATTCAAATCAAAGTTTTGAGATTGACTCTGAATCTCAAAAATCGATTATTTTCCAAAGTCTTAAATTCAAATTTGGGTCTTCAAAACCCAGATCCATTTTCAAAAGTCCACTTTTGGACTTTCTAAATCCAAAGTTAGAACCCAATTCCACTCTGGATCCAGATTCCGGATTTAATTCCATTTTGGACTTCAGATCCAATTCCATTTAAGACTCCAGAATTCAAACTTTATTTTGGATCTTAGACTTCAGATCCAATTTCATTTAGGACCCTATAAATCAACTTCATTTTGGATCTCAGACTTCGATCCAATTCCATTTAGGATTCTAGAACTTCAACCCCATCTCTGGATCTCAGACTTCGGATCCGGATTCCATTTAAGATTTCAGATTTCGGATCCAATTCCATTTAAGGTTCAGACTTTGTATTCAAATTCCATCTTGGATCTCAGACTTCAGATCCAGATTCCATTTAGAATTCTAGACTTTGGATCAAAATCCATTTAGGATATCCGATTTCAAATCCAAGTCTATCTTGATTTCTAGATTGCAAAAACCAATTTTGTTTCACATATCCCATCTTGATCTCTTAAACCCAATTCTATCTTTCAAAATCAATTTGGATTTCTCAAATCTCATTCTGATTTCAAGCTTCAAATCTGGAATTCAATTCCATTTCAAATATTTTCTCTTCTAAATCCGGGTTCAAAAGTCAAATTAAAAGTCCATTTCTGACTTTGAAAATTCCTTTTTCTCTTTTCTCAGCTTCAAAACATTCTTTTCAAAATCAAGATTTATTCTCAAACTCTGATTATTTAGACTTAGAACTTCAAAATATCTTTTCTGATCTATCTCGAGTCCTAAGTTAGATTCAACTATTCAGAAATCATTTCTTCATTCCATCATCACATTTTCACTTGGAAAATCTCAAATTTCCAAAATCATTTCTTTCAAAAGAGCATACATTCTTGCATTGCACAAACATGATTCTTTGTGCATTTAGACTTAAGATAAATTCTTAGATAGTCTTTTAGCAAAGCAAAAAGGCATAAATTTGACCCTTGGTTCGATTACCTCTGGTAAAGGCTTCAGGAATGGTCGAATCTCATACCGACGAGCGAGCCTCGTCTCCCAATTTTTCGTGCAATATTTTTAAAAATGGAGGCGAGGAATTTTTCTAAATATTTTTGAATTTAAGGTCAAGTGAGACCCCGCAAAAGAGTTCCTCTCTCTTCTTTCTTTTCTTTTCTCTTCTCTCTTCTTTTCTGTCTTTTATTTCCCCTGTGAACACCCCAAATTTTTCAAAATCTTTTAAATATTCCCTTTTTGCCCTTGATATCATTTTCTGAGAAATTAAGCCACTTTTGAATATAAATTCCAATTCATTTCTCAAGTTTTACTAAAATTAAATTCATTTTATATGTTTAAATTGATTTCGGATCTGGATCCATTGTCCAGATCCAAATCCGAGTTTCATTGTTCAAATTTTAAATTAAAATTATAGAAAATACCAAAAATAGCCTTTTAAATAGCTCGGATAGTCCATTCGACATCCGTTTGTATCCATCACATTGTATTTCTCGATTCGAGTGTCAAAACTTGAACATTTTCTCAAAACCTGGGTTCAAACCCATTCTTCTGAAGAAACTTTCCCCAAAATAACCCTGATCTTTCAGAAAAACCTTTCTCTTAAGAATATTTTGAAGTTTTGTAAAATTAGTATTAATTTTCTTAGTTTTAGAGTTTTGTTTTTTACAAATATATGTTTAAAAAGAAAAGAACAAAAAAAATAAGAAAATCAAAAATCCAAAAATTTCAGAAACTATGCAATTTACCTTCCTTTTTAAACCTTTTTTTTAAAACCCTCTCTTGAAACCCCTTTTTGAAAACAAAACCATTTTTTTTAAAAATTTATGAAAAGGAGACTCCTATAGGGAATTTTAGAAAAATTACAACGCCCACTCCTATCGCCTCTTCTTCCCCACCGAGTGACCATCCATCTACAACCGAACCCCCATCGACCCTTAATCTCCAACAACTCGAGTCGGCTTCTTCTTTAAGAAGGGGTCGCCTGTGCCCCATTTGAGGATCCGTCTTCACCCCTCCTGGTTCGCCCATTGCCCTCTGATCTATCTTCATCCTCTCACCTTCTCTCTCACGATCCGTCTTCACCTCTCCACGCCGCTCTTCACCTCTTATCCACCCTTCAGAATTTCAATAGAAGATCGAACCAAAAAAGGAACGCCTCCTTCAAAACCCTGCAAAAATAGAAAGCAAAGCCACGGTATTATCAAGTTCTCAGCAATCTCCTTCTTCCCTTTCCTTCAGAATCACACAAGATAGAGTTAAAGATCGAAGGCGCCTGCAACCCACTTCTGTAAGTGATTCTCCTCCCTTCTCCCATTTTTTTTTTATCGATCCCTCTTTAGGTTCCACGATCCTCTTTCTTGAATTTTCTTTGCCAAATCTCTTGCTTTCCTGTATTAATTTCTGTAGAGCTTTTACCATTCAAATTTTGTTTTCTCGCCTTCTTATTTTTTTTTTAGAAGCACCAAGGATGGGATCGACTTGCAAATAGCAGGACCGATCCCTCCTGTGCAATATCAATGGAATCGTTGTATTCCGATATCTTAATTTCCAATTTTCAGTATTATTTCCCATTTCATTTTGATTTCAGCATCGATTAATTTCGAATTTTAATTCTGGCTTTCTTTGCTTATTTTGAATCTCGATCCCTGTTATTGTTTTGATCTATTTTGAATTTTTTTTTACTTTGCTTTTCTTTCTTTCTTTCTTGTGCTGATGTTTGTTCTTTTTTTCTACTTTAATTAGTTTTTTTTTTATGCTTTTAGCTTGGTGTTGTTTCATTCTAGTTTATAGTATTTACTTCACTCTTATATCCATTCAATATTGCATTTGGTTCTGCGTGTTATGAACTCTGGTTCACATCATCAAGCTTTTTTAGAATGCCTCTACCTGCGTGTTTAGATCACCATCGTATTAGGTATTCTGTGCTATTGCGATATCCCATCATCTGTATATTTTTCCTTTCTAGTATACACGGATTTCATGTACGTTAGTATGATGAATCATACCAATCATCCAAACATCATCCCACACAGCATATCATGTGTTAATCATCTTAGCATAACCTGCAGTAACCACCATCTTAGTTGATCATCCATCTCAATTATATGATGAACCTTCTGTATATCTCTCTCGCTATTATACAGTGTCTCATTTCATTATATTTTTATTGGCATTCTCTGCGTCATCTCTTGTGATTAAGGAAGCAAAGATACAACTAATGCCTTGCAACATCTGTTAAGCTATTTCCATATCTATAGGCATCAACATTGGCCACGTTCAGTCAGAGATGACCTCTCCAAGCAATCCCTGATCTGATCATGTGTTAGATCAGCCAATAAGCAATGTCTTCAGATATCACCAGACGCCAGAAATTAATTGTTAAAAACTTATCTAATGGTTGGAATCACCCTAGAGACTTGCTGAAACCGATGCATTGTGAAAGATTGATCTGAAATCTGGGTGTGTATATTCAAGTTGTTGGACTGCCAATATCAATATGGAAAATCGGTTCATCTATGCTATTTCCTTTGCCCTTGGTTAAAAAGGATAATATTCAAGTTGTTGTTTAATGTGTATATAGTTAGGAGCTATGTGTTTACATGTTACCTATCTGCGAATATTTGATATTCCCATTATTATGAATTCCTTTTAGTTCATAAAGGTCATTTATTATACATCTCTTAGCCAAAATTTCCAGGTTTTTATGTCCAAGTGTTCCCTGGTTTGATTTAGTTTTTTTTATCCCCTGTTTACCTTCCTATGTTGTTTCCAGAAGCATTGCCTTGGGCTAAAATCGACTTTCTGTGATGTTCCCACCGATGTGCTCCCACAGAAGATTTGTTGCATGGGCTTTTATACTAAAGTCGATTTCCTATGCCATCATTACAGTTAGCTCTCAAAAAAAAAATATAATAATAATAGATTGACGAAGGAGTCAATTATAGCATATCCCTTCCATTTTCTATTTAGTACATTCATCTAAAACCTACTGGCAATGTGTAATATCTGGTTGAGCTCTAGGATTGGAGCCAGTATTGAGGATTTCCTTGAGTCCTTAGTATTTCAGCAAAAGACAGGGATATAATGATTTCTGAAATGCAATAAATTGAGTTGCCTTAGAAATCTGTTCAAAACTGATGTGCCGCCTGGGGACTGCACAGTTAGGTTGTGATGGGAGTAAATTAACACTATGAGGAATTTGCTAGCTAGGGATCACATTTTCTGGTTAAGGTATCGAACTTCATGGATAAGTGTTGCCAAAATCACTTCGTGCAAGCCAGTTTACAGCAGTTGGAAATACTTCACAGGTATGACTTCCTTTTTTTTTTATTTACCCTGCATTTTATTTTTTTTTACACTATAGTACACTCACATCACTGTCTTCATAACAGTTGATTTTTTTTTTATTGCTTTAGTTGCTAACAGGTTCTGATGTTATATCTAATACTCAGCATGGTTTTTGCATTTGATACTTATCAGTATACTAACAATACCATGTACATCTTTCATTACTTGCCAGGATTACACCTGCAACTACAGTCACCATCACTATTAGCACCCTTCATCCACTATCACCCACCACCTCTGCTGCCATTCAGATGAAGGGTGGCAAACGCTGATCTTGCAGCTTCCCTCTTGTACATAAGCCCATCTTCCACTATAACCTGCATCTTAGAGCTTAAAATTCTGGGCTTTGAGAATTTGAAAATATCAATGGGACAATATATTGAAAATTTTCTTGTTTAGGGTAATCTAACAACCACTCAGTAATGTTTCCTGTATATAAGTTGTGATGATTACATCTTCCTCATTTTTCACATATATATATATATATATATATATATATATGTATATATATATATATATATATATATATATATATGTACGTGTTACTGTTACTTATCATTACCACACTAATGTCTCCATCATACAATATCCATTAGTTATACTATATCTATTTTTTTTTCTCTTTACCTGTCATGGTGACTCAAGCATCCTATCAATTCCCTTACGCCCATTTCAGCAGCCATCTAATTGTCGATTTTGTGGTTACTATACCCATTACATTTACCCTGTATACTATTAAACTAATGGCAAGTTCATGTCATCAATTCATTACCCTGTAGCTTCATCCAGCATTCACACTACCCTTTCATCTATAGCCCCAATTGCCACCATTTGCCTTTCATACCTCCACTATATATATACAGCACATCATCCCCTTGTGACTCACTCCATTCCCAGCAAACAATCCCTTCACCCTGCTGACTCCATTGGTCCAGCTATCCACAATTATCTCCTTTTCACATCCATAGCAGCACTAGGGTATTGTCATAACAGCATCAAGTTTGGTCATAAGCTCACCATGATTGTCGGTGGTAGTGTTTAGACACTGCCGCAGCTGATCATCTTCAGCCATTCACTCCTCTCATCTGCTAATATATCCAACTCCAGTATCTTAAATCCTCATATTACCAGCAACATCCTCGTGCCTGCTACCTGAAGTTCCTCGTCCACCCGTATGACATCATCTAACACACACCTGATGTCATATTTCCTTGTGAAAGTCCACTGTCTCATCCTTCATTACCATAAAACCCCTATACTCCAGGCTACCCTTGGCTCATCTCCTTCCTCATGCCATATATATATATATGAACATACATACATACCTATATGTATAATATATATATGTATATATATATAAGCAGATATATCATTCCCTCTATCTTTTCATCATTTATGTAAACATTTTGTAGATATCCACACAGTATATACCATTTTTTTTTTCTTTCCATCTTCATATTAATCTAGATTGTTTTGCAGGGAATACGTGGAAAATATCATAATTTGGAATTGTTAGATTTAAATGAGAATTTACATTCCCTGTTTTAGATAGAATGAATGAGCATTGTAATATCATAAATTGCTTGTTCTCATGCATTTTTTGCCTTTATTTCTCAAATTCTCACAATGGTGAAACACGAATGGCATGTGCACCATTTTCGTAAGAGATAATTGATCCTAAGTCGATGATCCACATCAATGGCCATAGTCAGGGTGTGGACAAAATTTAGGATTTTTATCTTTTACGAAATAACACTGGATCCACACTGGATCCGTTTTCAAAATTCATCATATTTTCCTTAAATATTTTCTTCTTTTATTAGAATTTAACTTAAAATTAACTCAAAATATATACCAATGGCCATAGTTAGGGTATATTGAGAGTTAATTTCATCTTAAATTCTATAAAAGCACCAAATGTATTTTATTCTTCCCTTGAATTTAAATATAGATTATTATATAATACATTCAATGACCATAGTCAAGGATGTATTATATCTTCAATCTTATTTTGATTCATTCAAAGAATGGAATAGCTTTTCAAAATCCAATTTCAAATTCTTTAAATTCATTCATCATTTAGGATAGAACTGCATCATATTTTCAAAAACTCCTTTTTCAAAAACTCCAAGTAAATATCTTCCTCAATCTATTCTTATAAAATTCAATTCATCCTCTCATTTTCAAACTCAAATTCACTTTTCAAATCTCAAAGTTCAAATTAACTTTGAGATTTCAAAGTCATTTTTTCAAATCAGATTTCAAAGTTCAAATTCCAAATTCATTTTGTATTCAAAACTCTAATCAAACTCAAAGTTCAATTTTAGCTTTGAGACTCTTGATTCATCTTCTAAATTCAAAAATAAAAAATTTAAGGTCTAATTTGACTTTGAAATTCGTTTGTATATTCAAATTCTAAATTTCATTTTTCAAAGTTTAATTTAAACTTGGAAGTTCTTGATTCATCTTATGAATGTAACTCCAAATCCATTTTAGAATCCAAAATTCAACACTCATATTGGATCTCAGACTTCAGATCCAATTCCTCTTTAGGATCTAGGCTCCAATCTCACTTTTGATCTTAGACTTCAGATCCAATTTCCTTATAGAATCCAGAACCAATTTCACCTTGGATCTTAGACTTCAGATCCAAATCCATCTTAGGATCCGGAACCCAATTCTACTTCGGATCTTAGACTTCAGATCCAGTTCCATTTTAGGATCCAGAATTCAATCATATGTTGGATCTTAGACTTCTGATCCAAATCCATCTTAGGATCCAGAACTCAATTTTATCTCGGATCTCAGATCTCAGATCTTAAATCCATCTTTAGATCCAACTCCATTCCCAATTCTAGATTTCAAATCCAATTCCATTTTCAGATTTCATCTGAACTCCCTAAATTCATTTCTATTTTTAAATACCATTTGATTATCTCAGATCCATTCCAAACTTCAGAAACCCAAATTCAATTCCATCTCAAGTATTCATTTCCTTTCCTAGATTCAAATTCAAATTCAAAGTCCATTTTGACTTTGAAACTTCATTTCCTTTCATTTTAAAGCTCCAAGTCATTCTTTCTCATTTATTCTTCCAATCCTGATTTACGTCAAAAACTTAGAATTCCTCTGATCTAGCTCAAGTTCTAAGTTAGATTAAATCATTTCTTTACTCCTTTACCAAGTTCATCTCAGAATACCTGGAAATTTCTAAATCAATTTTCAAAAGAGCATACATCCTTGCATTGCACAAATATGATTCTTTGTGCATTTAGAGTTAGGATAAATTCTTAGATTATATTTAGGCAAAGCAAAAGGCATAGATTCGATCCTTGGTTCGATTACCCCTGGTAAAGGCGCCAGGAACGGTCGAACCTCGTATCGACGAGCGAATCCCGTCTCTCCATCTTTTTCCGGCAAATTTTCAAAACGGAGGCCCCTTCAAAAAAGAGAAATAAAGGGATTAGAAAGTGTGAACACCCCAAAATTTTCAAATTTTTTTTAAATATTCCCTTTTTTTGCCCCTAAATTCATTTTTTGAGTAAATGAGTCATTTTAAATCTAAATTCCAGTTCATTTCTCTAGTTTTATTGAAATTAAATTCATTTCATATGTTTAAATTGATTTCGGATCTGGATCTATTGTCCAGATCCAAATCTGAGTCTTTTTGTTCAAATTTTAAATTAAAATTATAGAAAATACCAAAAATAGTTTTAAATAAGCTCGGACAGTCCATCCCACATCCGTTTGAGTCCATCACATTGTATTTCTCGATTCGAGTGTCAAAATTGAACATTTTCTCAGTACTTGGGTCCAAACCCATTCTTTTGAAGAAATTTTCCCCAAAATAACCCTGATCTTTCAGAAAAACCTTTCTCTTATGAATATTTTGAAATTTTGTAAAATTAGTATTAACTTTCTTAGTTTTAGAGTTTTGTTTTTACAAATATATGTTTTGAAAAAAAAATAAATAAATAAAATAAGAAAATCAAAAAAAGGGAAACAATAGAAAAATTCCAAAAATTCAGAAAAATATGCAAATTGAAACCTTTTTAAAAACTATTTTTTGTTAAAACACTCTTTTAAAACCTCCTTTTGAAAATGAAAACCATTTTTTTAGAAAAGTTCTGAAAAGGAGACCCTTCTTGGGAATTTTAGAAAAATTTGCAAACGGCCATCTCCCACGCATCTTCCCCTCTCAGCCCTGCCCTCCATCTTGGAACAACCCCTTCTCCCTCAACCTCTCATCTGCAACCACTTCCCCCTCTCGAAACCTCCCTTTGCTCTTTAAAAAGAGAGCACGCAGGAAGGAGAGAGGATCCGTCTCCTACCTCTCCATGGTCATCCGCTTCATCCGATCCTTCATCTTCTTCCCTTTTTTTTTCTGGGCATTACTGCAGCAAAAAGCCTTCCTCATCCCCTTCGCTCTCTGTTATCTCTCTTCCAATCGACCTCCAGAGTTCCAATATATTCACTACATACAGAAGGCTTTTGCTCCTTCCCCAAATTGAGCCCCAGTAAATCAGAAACCACTAAAGAAGCCTAGCTGTGGAAGGCCATTTCGTTTTGGTTGAGCTGGGCTTCTAATCTTAGCAGTAACAGCAAGCCAGGCAAGAATCCCTTCTCCCTTTGATCCTGATTTCCCTTTCGATTGCTCACTTTATTATAATAAAAACACACACCATGTAAATCCAATCTGCATATAGCAAATCGGTCTACACAGTGCAATAGCAATGGAATATGCATATTCCAACACTTTCTCTTTCCTTTTTTTTTTTCATCTTAATTCTCGATCTTTCTGTTTTGAACACTTGTTATATCCTCTCATGCTAAACCCAGTAATGCTTCATTATTTTCCTCTTATTTATAATGCATTTCTGATTGTCGATGATTATATTCGTTCTTCATTGATTTTGTTCAGTTTCTAGTTCTATAGTCTAGTGTATTTCTTTGTAAGTTGAGTATGGCACTTAGTTTAACGATCCACCATTCACCTTCCCTCCGTGCCATTTCTAAAAATTCTTCAATCTCGATTTTTTTTTTTGTCTTCATTACTTTATTCTTTATCAAAATACCTTGAAGCATAATCTGGAGGATCGGGCTGCATAATTGCAGCATCGACCCAGGCGTGCGATATCATCAGGAATGCTTGCATTCCAACAATTTTTTTTCTCTCGTATTTGTATTTTGTTTCATCACATTGTTTTGTTTATATGATTATTTCTTCCGGCTTCATTTTCTTTCTTATTGATTTTGGGTATAATCATCGATTGCAAGAATCAGGTAGTTTCATAATGATCGACAACCTCTGTGTTGGTTCTACATGACTCTATTTCTGTTAACATGATATTCATAATTGTAAATGTCATTCCCCTTTTGTTATTAGCATTTATCTAGACATCTATCCATTAGATTCTGCATTTTAATTTCTCGATTGCATTTTGAAGTTTTAATATATGAATGTCCACTGAACATACGTTGAAGCCTTACAGTTTTTTTTTTTGTTCCTCTTTTAAACAACCTCTGCTCCTGTCCTCATCCTGCGTTTCCATTTAGATTTATCCTTACATTTGATGTTGTATCCTTCTTTTTTTTTTACCTGTGCCTCTCATTTCTTTTGGAAAATGGACGTCACACCTCATAGTGGTCATAACATTGGAGATTCCCTCCACGTTAGACCACGAATGGTCGTGCTTGGTAATTTCCTGAATCCCGTATCTGAATATCTCTGGGATCTTATCTCTGCATTTCTCGTTTCAGAATGTGTCTCCTTTATATATTTCCTATCTTTAATATCATCATCGTTTTTCCTTGGTTGTTCCTTTCTGTTGCATATCAATATAGTGTAAATGCAATCTGTAGATACGAGTTCATTATGATCAATTGTTTGGTTCATTTTTTTTTTATTATTGGTATGGGTAATTATACAACCTAGTAAGGGGAAGGTGGCTGACCAGGAAGGTTGTCTGATCTTTAGATTAATCTATTAAAAGTTTCTGCTAGGTTCACCCTCATTATGCAGATACCAATCCAAATACATTACGACTTCTTAGAAATAGAACTGGGTCAGGTTATTAGAATATTTCTACTGGCTTAAGGGTTTCAAACGATGCCTAATTGAGATAGAATAATGGGTGAAGAAACGTTTCTATAACCAAGTAGTTTCTTTTCTTTTAAGATTTCCAATGACCATACAGCTTCAACCAGGAAATTGGTATTAGATGTTATAGTTAAAACCCTCTTTGGTTACTCACGTCCTTTCCAAGATCTCTTAAATCTTGCGTGTAATATGTAAAAGGGGTTCCAGTAACATATCACAATATATTTTATGTTGGTCTGACGATTAGTTTTTGTAGCAAGGTAAAAGGGGTTACTCACGTTCTTTCCAAGTCCCCCAAGAAATTAATTTTTACAGCAAGGTATAGCATTGTCACTGCTTCTGCTTGAACCCAGGCCCAAAGAGGAGCCTTAGAATCGATTTTGCGTGATCCAAACTTCTACAGGTATGCTGTCCTTTTGGATGTTGTTCCTTCGATTTTTTTTTTAGTTTCCTAATCTGTATCTAGTTGGATGGAAGTCTAACATCTTGAATAGTTTGTGTAATAAAAAAAAAAAAACCATTTGCTCTTGGGGAATGTTATAGAAACATCCAAATAGTTCGTACTAAATTATGATTGCATCAATGTTTTTCAGGTGATAGGCTGACCCAGGCGTGATGATGCCTCTTGGAAATTTACCCTCTCTTTACATTTAGCCTGATATGTAACATCTATATGTTTTATAATGTTTATGCCCAATAATGCATGTACATTTTTTTTTTTTACATTGTATCATTACCACCACCTGTACATGTTGTAGGCACCTACTGGTACCTGCTGAAAATCCTCTGCAAATGTGTTTCCATTTGATGTAAATTATTCAGCAAACCCCCAATTCGTGACCATCATCTACTGCCAGCCTTGCTTAGGCATTCATTTTAATACTTGTCATGGCTCACAACAGCATTATTTCATTACTAGCCATCTCACTTTCTTTTGCATTTACTGCAAAATTTCATTATTCATTGCTGCAAAAACACTACATCCTCACATCTTATATCTTTTTCTGCAAGACATATCATTTCCTGTCACCTGCACATCCAGTTTCGTTCACTCACCTCCCGTTGTGCACATATTGCAACACACTTCAGCCTATAAATATGTTTTTTGTTGCTGCAAGCACACCATTTATAATACCACCTACACAATCTTTTCCTTCACATCATTGTCAGCTCACAAGCAGCATTTCATTACCTCGTTATATGTACTTTACTCACCCAGCACCATCCTGTTACATTACATACTGCTCACTTACCTCTACCAGCCACCCTATCTGCATATTTTCCATCTCAGCATTCACGATATCCCCTGTACCCAACACTTGTTATAAACCCCTATAGTAATATCACCCCTCCCACCTGTAATTACTATACCATATGCCCATCATTTACTATACTCAGCATATATCATAACCATCTTCCCAACTCCAGTCTGTTGTATCTCCTTATGACAGTCAAAACAAATAAGTTCCAGCATATTTTTTTTTTTCTTATGGCCCCTGTCATCATCATCATATTGACAACCAATAACACACTATGCTGCATCATCCATTTTGCGTCCATAAAACTGGTGTGGAATCACCTATGGGGAAGCTTGCCACCAATATTTGGCTATAATCATGATCGTATGACAGAATTAGCAACTTCAAGAAACCTTCACAATGATTCCTGTGCTATACACAATATATCAATCTCAAGTGGAGGTTAGCAAATAGGGTTATGCTGATTACCACGATCTCATGTTACAGCCTCCATTCACATTCTAAATGTGACTGCACTTTAGTGCTGATATCCTCAGCATATCACCCATCTTCAAGTTACCTGCTACAGCCCCACGTACTCACAGGCCTTCATGAATGCACAGCCTTTCTATTACTCTTGCCTCTTCAACATCACATTTCTCCCTCACTGCTACCCCATTTCTTGCTACAGTTCATGCCAACAACCCCTTTTGTAGTTTAATATTTCACCTGCCTTACTTGCTGTCATCACTACCTATAACACCCATCACCTATCCTGCCTCTCCACCATTATCATTTACACAACCGCCTAATCAATCTTACCACTTACAGCAGTATCTCGCAGCACCCTCCATTCTACCCGTGACCTCACCCACCTGCCACTGCATCATTTCTCCACATATGTCACTTCATCATCATACTGCTGGAAAGCTTCATCTCCTGCTGCTGTCATTTCACCTGTGAAATTCACCCTCAAACAGCACACTGCTATTGCCAGCAAGCAATCCCCATGTCATTCATCAACAATACCTCCTGTATAATGCCTTTGTGTCTCCACCTATGTGTGGCTCATTGCTAGCACTACTGCACCTACACAGTCCCTTCACATTCAACACCTCTATTCTCATAGCAAATGCCATTCATTTATGTCACACATACTGAATGTGAGCATATATATATATATATATATATATATATATATATATATATATATCATACTTGGATAGGTATATATATATATATATATGTATATCTTTCTCTCTCTCTATATATATATATATATAAATATATATGTGTAAATATATATATATATATATATATATATATATATATATATATATATATATATATATATATATATATATATGAATATACCTATACATATGTATATATACATATATATGTATTTTTCATACATGTACATGGCCTACATAAATGTATATCAGTTCTTCATATAACATCCGTCTATCATATGTCCTGTGCTAACTCGGTCTTGCAGGAAGATGTAAGAAGCTTGAATTTCTCTTTTGGATTAGAAATTTCTGATATTTGCAATTCAGAATTGTAATAAATTAGATATCAATGAGAAATTTACATTCCTGTCTTAGATAGAATGAATGAGCATTGTAAATGTCATCAATTACTTGCTTTTCATGCATTTTTTTCCTTCATTTCTCAAAATCTCACATTGGTGAAACACGAATGGCATGCGCACCATTTCGTAAGAGGTAAATCAATCATAAGTTGATGATCCATATCAATGGCCATAGTCAGGGTGTGGACAAAACTTAGGATTTTTATCTTTTACGAAATAATACTGGATCCGTTTTCAAAATTCATCATATTTTTCTTAAATATTTTCTCCTTTTATCAGAACTTAACTTAAAATTAATTCAAAATATATACCAATGGCCATAGTCAGGGTATATTGAGAGTTAATTTTATTTTAAATTCTATAAAAGCACCAAATGTGTTTTATTCTTCACCTGAATTTAAATATAGATTATTATATAATACATTCAATGACCATAGTCAAGGATGTATCATATCTTCAATCTTATTTTAAATTCATTTAAAGAATGGAATAGCTTTTCAAAATCCAATTTCAAAAATTTAAATTCATTCATCATTTAGATAGAATTGCATCATATTTTTAAATTCTTTTTCATAAAATCCAAGTAATTCTTTCATTCATTTCTCAGATCAAACCCCATTCATAAATTCAAATTCAACTCTATTTTTCAAAAGAATTCAAGAATTTAATTTTAAAGTCCCATTTGACTTTGAAACTTCAGAATCATCTTGTATTTCAAATTTCAAATTCTATCTTAATTTTGAAACCCAATTTAACTTTGAAATTCATTTGTATATTCAAGATTCAATTCATTTTCCAAGTTCAAATTAAACTTGGAAATTCTTGATTCATCTTTTTTTTTTGTTTAACTCCAAATCCATTTTAGGATCCAGGATTCAACACTCATATGGGATCTCAGACTTCAGATCCAACTCCTCTTTAGGATCCAGGATTCAACTCTCATATTGGATCTCGGACTTCAGATCCAATTCCTCTTTAGGATCCAGAGTCCAATTCCACTTTTGGATCTCAGACTTCAGATCCAATTCTCTTTTAGGATCCAGACTCCAATTTCACTTTGGATCTTAGACTTCATATCCAAATCTATTTTAGGATCCAAAACTCAACTTCCATCTTGGATCTCAGATTTCAGATCCAAATCCGTTTTAGGATCCGGAATCCATTCTCCACTTTTGGGTCTCAGACTTCAGATCCAAACCCATTTTAGGATCCAGAATTCAAATCCATCTTAGATCTCAGATCCAAAATCCATCTCAAATCTCGGATCCCATCCAAACTTTGAATTCAAATTCCATCTTGAAATCCATGTTTCAAATCAAGTTCTAGTTTTCAAAATTCAAAGCCAATTATATTCCAGATCTCAAAGATAGATCCATTTACAGATCATGGTTAGATTTTCTTAAATTCATTTCTATATCATTGGTATTTCCCAGATTCATTCCAAATTCCAGATCTTAAAATCAATTTCATTTTTCAAATCTTATCTTTTCTTCTAAAATCCATGATTAAATTCAAAGTTCACTTCTGACTTTAAAACTTCATCTTCTTTCATTTTCAAAGCTTTAAATCATTCTTTCTCTAAGTCAAAGATTTACTCTTTCAACTCCGATTTACTTCAAAGACTTAGAAATTCCCTGATCTATCTCAAGTTCTAAGTTAGATTCAATCATTTCTTCACTTCCTTATCAAATTCATCTCAGAATAACTTGGAGATTTTCAAAATATCTTTCAAAAAGAGCATACATTATTGCATTGCACAAGCACGATTCTTTGTACATTTAGATCTTTTAGGATAAATTCTTAGATTACATTTAGGCAAAGCAAAAGGCATAGATTCGATCCTTGGTTCGATTACCCCTGGTAAAGGCGCCAGGAACGGTCGAACCTCGTACCGACGAGCGAATCCCGTCTCTCCATTTTTCCCGCAATATTTTCAAAATGGAGGCGAGTTAGATTTCTAAATATTTTCAAATCAAGGTCAAGTGAGACCACGCAAAAGTGTTCCTCTTCTCTCTTTCTTTCCTTCTTTTCTCTTCTCTCTTTCTTTTCTTTCTTTTATTCTTCTCCCTTCAAAAAGGAGGAAAATAGAGGTTGGAAAAGGGAAAGAGAAGGAATAGAGAGAAACCATAAAGAGAGGAAAATTTTTGCGATGATCACAGAAAGGAAAAGAGAAGGAATAAAAGAAAAAAAAATTGCGATGATCACAGGTTTGGCAACCGTGATGGGACATCGTCTTTGTCTGGTCAAATTTATGCCTTTTCCTTTTGCTTTAATATTATCTAAGTCTTTATTCTTCATATGTCAGCTTCATTTTTCATGCAAACCTTAGGAGCCTAGACTCTGTCCTAAAGCTGACATCATTGCATATAGGATCTAAGTATGGTTTGGTAGGACCATATTGAGGAGAATATTTCATGTTCACATTAGATTTAGGTCTTAAATACAACTCTCCTCAATTTTAGGGATTGAATGCAAAACAATGTATGCAAGTGTATGCTTCTCTTTATTTAAATCTATCTCTTTAGGACTTGCATTAGAGCCTTCTGATTTTATTGCATGTTGATCATATTTTGAAAACATCCCTACCTATATTGTCCTGGTCTTCACGTTGCTGGGCTGTCTCACTTAACCATAGTTCGGGAGAGAGCCTCACAACTGGACCACTTATTTGGGTTCGTGCCCCCCTACCACGTACCTAAGGGCCATAGTCCGAGGTATATCGGTAGGTGCTCAAGGATGTTGGGAAGCCATTACCTTAGAACCGAAGAGATATCTTATATGCCACGTACTTCGAGCTTCGGCTTGAGTATATCGACGTACCTTGATTGGAAACAAATGATATAAATCTTAGAGTTAGGATTAAGGTCCTACAAGCCATTTCAAATATTGCATATAGAGTCAGCTTTAGGGAGTGCTGTTTGTGTATCCTTGCTTGTATATCTGTGATTGTGTGATATTTTATATCTTCCTTATATTTTCAAAACCCTGGGTATATATTTCAAAAATTCTTTTTGTTTTTAAAACCCAGGTGTATTTTTCTTTATCCTTTTCTCCTTCTTCTAAAAATTCTTCAAAAAATTCTTCTGATCCTGCCTGCAAGTTCTTAAAATTTTAAATCTTTACCATTTGTTCTCAAATTTCATTTATTTTCTTCTGATTTTATATTCTTGTTTATATTTCCATAAAAATCTCTTTCTGTCGAGAGATATCCTTTTCGAAATGGTATTTTCTTTCATATTTTAGTTGGTTACTCTCCCTCGTAGAGTAAAACAGCGCAATTGTCATAATACTCAATCCCTAGTAAAGGGATACATTTTTTAGATTTCAACCTAAATCCTTTCTCTTGTCAAAACTTCTCCAAGAAGTTTCTTTGGTCTAAAAACCTCCTCTTTTCTCTGTAGAGGGAGCTCTGATATTTCAAAAATGGTCACGACAAGAGGGGGGAAAGAAACAGTTCCTCAACTCAGCGACAGTGAGGCGGAAGAGATAAGCTCTCCTAAATCAGTCAGGGGACAGGGTCAGAACAAGAAAGATGACATCAACCCCGCTATGTATGATATGTTCCAAAAGATGATGTCGGAACAAGCCGAGGCCAAGCTGAAAGAGGCAGTTCCTAAAAGCAAGCTGAGGAAAAAGCCTGTAAAGAAGCAAGTCAGAATCATCAGAAAGAAGGTGCAGCCAGATACTACTTCTGAGGAATCAGAGTCAGTCGAAGAAGAATCGGAAGAGGAAGAGCAGATTGTCTACAAGCAGAATCCTCCAAGGCAGTCCGTAAAAATAGCTGCAGAAGAGCCTGAATCCGTCAACAAGCCCAAGTCTGGGGCTCCAGCAGAGGACCTGATGAGCAAGCAGATGAAGGAGATGAATCAAGTTATTAAGGACATTCAAGTCAAGGGTATGGGCAAGCAGACCTACACCGGCGAAGATTTTTATGATGGTCTAGATGGGGATGATAACCTGGAGAACCTTCCTCGCAAGTTTCTCAAATTTGACGGGACTGGCAACCCTAAAGCCCACTTGGCCACATTTTATGCAGAGTGCAGCCGTTTCAGGAAAGATAACAGGGCTCTGTTCATCTGTTTTTCCCGCAGTCTGGAGGGTGTAGCAGCCAGATGGTATGCTGATCATGTGAATCCTATCGAACTACGAGAGTTCGATAAGGTAGTAAATTTGTTCATCGAGCGCTTCTTATTCAACACTGAAGCCTCACCTACATTAAATCATCTTTACAACCTGAAGCAAGGAGAGAATGAAAGAGCAGGTGATTTCATTCACAGGTGGAGAAGCACCTACAATAAAATGAAGGTACCCATTCCTGAGGAGAACGCATTGCAGGTGATCCTCAACAATTTCTCTCAACCCATAAGGAGCCTCATCGCCACTTCCCCGGCGAAATCCTTCATCAAGTTGATTGAGCGAGCTGAATGGCTCGAAGCAGGAATAGAAAGCGGACTTTACGAGGGCACGCCTCTGGTCAAGAATGTCCAAGACCAGAAGAAGAAGGCGCAGTTTGCTCATTCAGTTGATACCTCTTGCAATAATCTTGGCAGCGGCAGTAAGGGAAACAAGAACAACAGTGGCAGTGGTCCGAGAGTAGATCAGAACAAGGGGCAGAAGGAGGGATCCTTTAAAAACAATAATAAGCCGCTTCCAATTGGCCTTCAGCAAAAGGGTGATCTTCAAGAGAAGCCCAAGTACATCAAGTGGGAGAAAGATCAAGTCTTCACTCCGTTATCTGAGAGTCTAGAAGTAATTATGAATTACCTTTTGAAGCACGGGATGATCAAACTCCCTAAGATCGCAGATCCTCCCGTAATGTTGGGAAAGTTCAAGGACCAATTTTGCAAATACCATAGGGCAACAGGGCACGACACAGAGCACTGTTTCATCCTCAAACACATGATACAAGACTGCATTGACAGAAGTGAGCTGATAGAGGACGAGGAAGAAAAGCAGCCAGCAGTCCTGACAGAACCATTCCCGGACCACTCAAAGAATTGATAAAGCCAAAGTTTTTGTTTGCTTTCGTCTCTTTTTGTCAGTTGTCTTGTAGGGGCTAGTCAGCCCAGTCTTCTATGAGTTTTTTTCCTTTTCAAGTTCTTGTAAATATTCAGTTGTTATCAAACCTTTGCTTATTAAATGAAATGTTAATTTCCTTTATATCTTTTCTTTTCTTTTTTGCCATACTAGGGCATTTTAATTCCTGTTCTTTTTCAGAATGTGGGGCAATCCTGACATCATTCATGAGAGAAATGATATTACCTATCAGGTTTTTTTTTCAAGAATCATGAAATTTTAAAAATCTTCGTTATGACCAAGGAGTTCAAATATTCCTTGGTCTAACCTTTGACGAAAAATCAACCCTCGTGTTGATCATGTCTTCAAAAATAAGTTTTTCAAACCATTATATTGAAAGATCAACCCTTGTGTTGGTCTTATCTTCCAAAATGAATTTTAAACTTTTATATTCAAAGATCAACCTTTGTGTTGGTCTTATCTTTCAAAATAGATTTTCAAATCTTTATAGATCAACCCTTATCTTTCAAAGTGGATTTCAAAACCTTTATATT
This sequence comes from Nuphar pumila, assembly GCF_984573655.1. Taxonomy (NCBI): domain Eukaryota; kingdom Viridiplantae; phylum Streptophyta; class Magnoliopsida; order Nymphaeales; family Nymphaeaceae; genus Nuphar; species Nuphar pumila. The sequence goes on from NC_143251.1 coordinate 97,797,378, forward strand.
CAAAGGTCAATCCTTGTATTGATCTTATCTTCCAAAATGGATTTCAAATCTTTTTATTCAAAAAATCAACCCTTGCGTTGGTCTTATCCTCCAAAATCGATCTCAAAACTTTTCAAAGATCAACCCTGGCGTTGTTCTTATCTTTTAAAATGGGTTATAAATCATCATATTCAAAGATCAATCATTGCATTGATCTTATCTTCCAAAAATGGGTTTTAAATCATTATGTTCAAAGATCGACCCTGTGTTGGTCTTATCTTCCAAGATTGGTTTTTAAGCATTACCTTCAAAGATCAACCCTTGTATTGATCTTACTATCAATTTCGAACTGTTATTTTTAGAAATCAGATCTATTGTTGATCTTCTTCTTCAAAATTAGGTATTCAAAACCATTGCCTTCAAAAATTAACCCTCATGATGATCTCTTATGTTTAAAGGATCAGATCTCGCGCTGATTATTCTTCTTGTGGTGGATTTCCTTCCCCCAAAATGATTTTTTTTTTATCTTTTAAATAAATATTTTCCTTTCAAAATCCCATATGCAGGCAGGATCAGAAAAACTCCTTTTTCTCTTAAATTTTATAAATTTTCAGTTAATGTTGGTATCTTTATCTGTTTCATTCATTTTATTCATATTTTATCAAGTTTACATCAATTTTATCAAGTTTTATCAAGTTTATCAATATTTCCTCAACTCTATTAAAATTTTATCAATCTTATTACCCTTTCAGGTTAAGGGATAAACCTGATGCCTCTTTTCAATGAGGTATTCTTTTTATATCTACCCTTTCAGGTTAAGGAAAAAACCTGACCCTCGTTGTCCGAGGTGTTACCCTTTCAGGTTAAGGGAAAAACCTGACCCTCGTTGTCCGAGGTGTTACCCTTTCAGGTTAAGGGAAAAACCTGACCCTCGTTGTCCGAGGTGTACCCTTTCAGGTTAAGGGATAAACCTGATGCCTCTTTTCAATGAGGTATTCTTTTTTTATTTACCCTTTTAGGTTAAGGGATAAACCTGATGCCTCTTTTCAATGAGGTATTCTTTTTATATTTACCCTTTCAGGTTAAGGGAAAAACCTGACCCTCGTTGTCCGAGGTGTTACCCTTTCAGGTTAAGGGAAAAACCTGGCCCTCGTTGTCCGAGGTGTTCCCACTCAGGTTAAGGGATAAACCTGACCCTCGTTGTTCGAGGTGTTCCCATTCAGGATAAGGGAAAATCCTGAGACCCCTTATAGGAGGAATAACGCTACCTATGAGGATTCTTTTGTAAATACAAGTTTTGCCAATCTTTTTTGATTTTCTAGATTTATATCAATTTACCTTCACTAAATTTTCTTAAAACCTATTCTTCTTCCCATTCAGGATAAGGGAAAATCCTGAGACCCCTTGTAGGAGCAATAACGCTACCTATGAGGATTCTTTTGTAAATACAAGTTTTGCCAATCTTTATTGATTTTCTAGATTTATATCAATTTACCTTCACTAAATTTTCTTAAAATCTATTCTTCTTCCCATTCAGGATAAGGGAAAATCCTGAGACCCCTCGTAGGAGCAATAACGCTACCTATGAGGATTCTTTTGTAAATACCAGTTTCGTAAACCTTTATTTGATTTTCTAAATTTATATTAATTTTTCTTCGTTTAAATTCCTTAAATTCTTTTCCCATTCAGGATAAGGGAAAATCCTGAGACCCCTCGTAGGAGCAATAAATGCTACCTATGAGGATTCTTTTGTAAATACAAGTTTCATCAACCTTCATTGATTTTCTAAATTTATATCAATTTTTCTTCATTTAAATTTCTTAAATTCTTTTTCCCATTCAGGATAAGGGAAAATCCTGAAACCCACCGTAGGAGCAGTAATGCTACCTACGAGAATTCTTTTGTAAACACAAGTTTCTTCATTGATTTTCCAAATTTATATCAATTTCTCTTTATTTTTATTTCCTTAAAATTCTTTTTCCCATTCCGGATAAGGGATAATCCTGAGATCACTCATAGGGGCAACCATGTTACCTGTGAGAAATTCCTTTTACAAAAATAAATCAATTTCCTCAAATGTTCTACATTTTTTTCAAAGTTCTATATCCTTCTGTCTTCTCAAAATTTATTCTTTCTATATTCCCCGTCACATACCTGGTCCATCTAAATCATAGATCATAAATTCTAAATCTTGTCATATCCCTTCTAAATTCAAATCTCAGGTTATCTCTTGATAAAATCTTCTATTTTCCCCTTCAGGTTAAGGGATAAACCTGAATCATTCTTTTCCTAAATTTCTCATCAAATGTCTATTTCATTTCCCCTTCAGGATAAGGGATAATCCTAAAACCCCGACCATTCTTCTTGCTTCGATCTCTAAATATCTTAAATAGGTCGATCTCCTTCCCGACTCTCAGTTGGAAAAACCCGGTGTTCGCACTAGTTATTTTGCTAAAGTTTTTAAATCTAAAGATCAAGTTCAGTCCTCGTGCTGTTTGTCTCTCAGAAAGTCTCAATCTTAAATCAAGTCATTAAATGAAATGTCCTAGCTACTTCGTTGGTCGTTAAATGATTAAATGAAATGTCCCAGCTACTTCGCTGGTCGTTAAATGATTAAATGAAATGTCCCAGCTACTTCGCTGGTCGTTAAATGATTAAATAAAATGTCCCAGCTGCTTCGCTGGTCGTTAAATGATTAAATGAAATGTCCCAGCTACTTCGCTGGTCGTTAAATGATTAAATAAAATGTCCCAGCTACTTCACTGGTCATTAAATAAAATGTCCCAACTACTTCGTTGGTCGTTAAATAAAATGTCCCAGCTACTTCGCTGGTCGTTAAATGAAATGTCCCAGCTACTTCGCTGGTCGTTAAATGAAATGTCCCAACTACTTCGTTGGTCGTTAAATGAAATGTCCCAGCTACTTCGCTGGTCGTTAAATGAAATGTCCCAGCTACTTCGCTGGTCACTAAATGAAATGTCCCAGCTACTTCGCTGGTCGCTAAATGAAATGTCCCAGCTACTTCGTTGGTCGTTAAATGAAATATCCTAGCTACTTCGCTGGTCGTTAAATGATTAAATGAAATGTCCCAGCTACTTCGCTGGTCACTAAATGAAATGTCCCAGCTACTTCGTTGGTCGCTAAATAAAATGTCCTAACTACTTCGTTGGTCGTTAAATGAAATGTTCCAGCTACTTCGCTGGTCGTTAAATAAAATGTCCCAACTACTTCGTTGGTCGTTAAATAAAATGTCCCAGCTACTTCGTTGGTCGGTAAATGATTAAATGAAATGTCCCAGCTACTTTGCTGGTCGTTAAATGATTAAATGAAATGTTCCAGCTACTTCGTTGGTCGTTAAATAAAATGTCTCAACTACTTCGTTGGTCGTTAAATGAAATGTCCCAGCTACTTCATTGGTCGTTAAATGAAATGTCCCAACTACTTCGTTGGTCGTTAAATGAAATGTCCCAGCTACTTCGCTGGTCACTAAATGAAATATCCCAGCTACTTCGCTGGTCGCTAAATGAAATGTCCCAGCTACTTCGCTGGTCATTAAATGAAATGTCCCAACTACTTCGTTGGTCGTTAAATGAAATGTCCCAGCTAGTTCGCTGGTCACAAAATGAAATGTCCCAGCTACTTCGCTGGTCGCTAAATAAAATGTCCCAACTACTTCGTTGGTCGTTAAATGAAATGTCCCAGCTACTTCGCTGGTCGTTAAATGATTAAATGAAATGTCCCAGCTACTTCGCTGGTCGTTAAATGAAATGTCCCAGCTACTTCGCTGGTCGTTAAATAAAAGGTCCCAGTTTTTACTGGTCGTTAAATGAAAGGTCCCGGCTACTTCGCTGGTCGTTAAATGAAAGATCCCACTTTACTAGTCAAAATGTCCAAAATCATAAATTGCAACTAAAGGTTGCATCAAAATCTATATTGAGTAAATATTTCACATAGAAGTCATGAAAAATTTGCCAATTTGCTAAAAGTATTTGTTGATTCCAATATTCTTACTGCACAAAAGAATTACCTCAGATTACTTCTAGTATTTTCTCCATAAAAGGCGAAACTCTTTGCAAAAAAGAGGTAAAATTCAAATCTTTTTCCTGTTGATCAACCAAAAGGATGAAAGAAATATCCTTGGTATGATTAGTGAAATAAATATTCAATGATGTTGAAAAGCCAGAAACGAATTGATATTGATCATGGCTATGACGCATGTTTAAAGATGATTTTCTGGCAATTAGACAGTGGAAATATCCTGAGCTATAAAAGAATTCACTTAATCCATATCCTCTCATTTTAAAGTTGCAATCAAATATCTGCAAAAGGGATCTCTCAATTGTCATCAAGATGAAGGCGAATTAAGCGAGTAGACCCCCGGGGCCAAAGAAGATTTGAAACATCTCCAAGATGACGGAGTTTGTAACGGATCCTTCCAGGGAAAGTTCCGATCACCGTCGAGATGAAGGCGGATGTGACGGACCTACCGATAAACCCTAAATGATATTTGATTTCAGCTATCATCTAAAGACCTTTGAGCCAATATCATATATAATCCCTGAGAAAATGAAGGATCGGAACATCTCCAAGATGAAGGAGTTTGTGACGTACCCTTCCCTGAAAAAGAGAAAGAAGTCAGGACATCTCCAAAATGAAGGATGATGTAAAAAGCCCGAAAAGCCCAATGACTCAAAAAGAGTGCAAAAAGATCATCACGGGAAAACACCCAGATATCAAACTGCCGAAATTGCCAGAAGTCATCTTTTCTCATGCAAAATTCTTTTATCAATGTCTTTTCACTATTTATTTTTATGAAATTGAGAATATTTCTTCTCTTCTTATATCAAGGAAATGGATAGCTTCCTTGAAGAAAATCATCAGCGCTAAAATTTTGAATTTGACTCTTAAGACCGAAAAGTTAACCTCGTTAGAGGAAATACTCTAGGTAAAAGAGGGGATATCTTTGCACACATGTACACATTTTTCAAGCGTTGAAATCAACTATAAATTTATCTTATTGGCAAAATTTTCTAGATATTCTAAGAATGAAATAAATATTCAATATCCATTTTTGATGCAACCTAGCGTTGTTTATATATCTTCCAGAAGAGTTACCCCATTCAGTTGAAGTATCTCTCCTGTCCCATCACGGTTTCGAGAAATCCGTATGGTTGTTCCCACTCAGGTTAAGGGTCAATACTCCCTGCGAAGAGGTCATTAAATTCAAAAGTTGGTTTCAGTTTCAGCAATGAGACGCCCAAAAGTTCATCCCTTTCTCAAGCTTTAGGGAACCCCATTTCCTTCCTCGTTTCGCAAACCCCTTTCGGATTTGTTCGTCCAAACTACGAAGGTCCCATCATGGTCTCTTCACTCGAGGATTCCATATGGTTGTCCCCTTCAGGATAAGGGTTAAGCCTGAACCTCGCGCATCGAGGTACCTTCCCTTTTCAGGTTTGGGTTAAACCTGAGTCTCGTTTCGACGAGGTATTTTCCTCCAGTCCCATCATGGTTCTTCCCATCGAGGAATCCGTGCTTCATATATCCATCCAAGATAGGATTCTACTTGAGCTTCATCTCATGAGGCACTTTCCCAAAAGTGTCCCATCAAGGTCCTCATATATTCCCTTCCCCATTCAGGTTATCTTGATATATCTTCTTCCCATCCAGGTTAAGGGCTAAAACCTGAGTCATTCAAAAAGTTGCTCTTGTCTCGCCCACGAGACTTGATCAAAATGCTTATCTTTTATCATTTCGAGATCTTCACCTAAAAGTCCCATCACGATTTCCTCATCTCTATTATTCAGTCATATCATTTCCGAGGATTTCGTCTCCCCCCAAGCCATTCAGGATAAGGTATTAAGCCTGAAACCCTGTCTTTCAAATAAATCCTTCCACACCCAGTTCAGATCTGTTGACTGGGGCATTTTTCAAAATTTGGAGTGTTTTCTTTGCCACTAAGCTCGGCCTTCAACCGGCTTAGTAGCAAACAGGGGCATCTGTGAACACCCCAAATTTTTCAAAATCTTTTAAATATTCTCTTTTTGCCCTTGATATCATTTTCTGAGAAATTAAGCCACTTTTGAATATAAATTCCAGTTCATTTCTCAAGTTTTACTAAAATTAAATTCATTTTATATGTTTAAATTGATTTTGGATCTGAATCCATTGTCCAGATCCAAATCCGAGTCTCATTGTTCAAATTTTAAATTAAAATTATAGAAAATACCAAAAATAGCCTTTTAAATAGCTCGGATTGTCCATTCGACATCCGTTTGGATCCATCACATTGTATTTCTTGATTCGAGTGTCAAAACTCGAACATTTTCTCAAAACTTGGGTTCAAACCCATTCTTCTGAAGAAACTTTCCCCAAAATAACCCTGATCTTTCAGAAAAACCTTTCTCTTATGAATATTTTGAAATTTTGTAAAATTAGTATTAATTTTCTTAGTTTTAGAGTTTTGTTTTTTTACAAATATATGTTTAAAAAGAAAAGAACAAAAAAAATAAGAAAATCAAAAATCCAAAAATTTCAGAAACTATGCAATTTACCTTCCTTTTTAAAGCTTTTTTTTAAAACCCTCTCTTGAAACCCCTTTTTGAAAACAAAACCATTTTTTTAAAAAAATTATGAAAAGGAGACCCGTGTAGGGAATTTTAGAAAAATTACAACGGCCACTCCCATCACCTCTTCTTCCCCACCGAGTGACCATCCATCTACAACCGAACCCCCATCGACCCTTAATCTCCAACAACTCGAGTCGGCATCTTCTTTAAGAAGGGGTCGCCTGTGCCCCATTTGAGGATCCGTCTTCACCCCTCCTGGTTCGCCCATTGCCCTCTGATCTATCTTCATCCTCTCACCTTCTCTCTCACGATCCGTCTTCACCTCTCCACGCTGCTCTTCACCTCTTATCCACCCTTCAGAATTTCAATAGAAGATCGAACCAAAAGAGGAATGCCTCCTTCAAAACCCTGCAAAAATAGAAAGCAAAGCCACGGTATTATCAAGTTCTCAGCAATCTCCTTCTTCCCTTTCCTTCAGAATCACACAAGATAGAGTTAAAGATCGAAGGCGCCTGCAACCCACTTCTGTAAGTGATTCTCCTCCCTTCTCCCATTTTTTTTTTATCGATCCCTCTTTAGGTTCCACGATCCTCTTTCTTGAATTTTCTTTGCCAAATCTCTTGCTTTCCTGTATTAATTCCTGTAGAGCTTTTACCATTCAAATTTTGTTTTCTCGCCTTCTTATTTTTTTTTTTAGAAGCACCAAGGATGGGATCGACTTGCATATAGCAGGACCGATCCCTCCTGTGCAATATCAATGGAATCGTTGTATTCCGATATCTTAATTTCCAATTTTCAGTATTATTTCCCATTTCATTTTGATTTCAGCATCGATTAATTTCGAATTTTAATTCTGGCTTTCTTTGCTTATTTTGAATCTCGATCCCTGTTATTGTTTTGATCTATTTTGAATTTTATTTTACTTTGCTTTTCTTTATTTCTTTCTTGCGCTGATGTTTGTTCTCTTTTTCTACTTTAATTAGTTTTTTTTTATGCTTTTAGCTTGGTGTTGTTTCATTCTAGTTTATAGTATTTACTTCACTCTTATATCCATTCAATATTGCATTTGGTTCTGCGTGTTATGAACTCTGGTTCACATCATCAAGTTTTTTTAGAATGCCTCTACCTGCGTGTTTAGATCACCATCGTATTAGGTATTCTGTGCTATTGCGATATCCCATCATCTGTATATTTTTCCTTTCTAGTATACATGGATTTCATGTACGTTAGTATGATGAATCATACCAATCATCCGAACATCATCCCACACAGCATATCATGTGTTAATCATCTTAGCATAACCTGCAGTAACCACCATCTCAGTTGATCATCCATCTCAATTATATGATGAACCTTCTGTATATCTCTCTCGCTATTATACAGTGTCTCGTTTCATTATATTTTTATTGGCATTCTCTGCGTCATCTCTTGTGATTAAGGAAGCAAAGATACAACTAATGCCTTGCAACATCTGTTAAGCTATTTCCATATCTATAGGCATCAACATTGGCCACGTTCAGTCAGAGATGACCTCTCCAAGCAATCCCCGATCTGATCATGTGTTAGATCAGCCAATAAGCAATGTCTTCAGATATCGCCAAACGCCAGAAATTAATTGTTAAAAACTTATCTAATGGTTGGAATCACCCTGGAGACTTGCTGAAACCGATGCATTGTGAAAGATTGATCTGAAATCTGGGTGTGTATATTCAAGTTGTTGGACTGCCAATATCAATTTGGAAAATCAGTTCATCTATGCTATTTCTTTTGCCCTTGGTTAAAAAGGATAATATTCAAGTGGTTGTTTAATGTGTATATAGTTAGGAGCTATGTATTTAGATGTTACCTGTCTCCGAATATTTGATATTCCCATTATTATGAATTCCTTTTAGTTCATAAAGGTCATTTATTATACATCTCTTAGCCAAAATTTCCAGGTTTTTATGTCCAAGTGTTCCCTGGTTTGATTTAGTTTTTTTTATCCCCTGTTTACCTTCCTATGTTGTTTCCAGAAGCATTGCCTTGGGCTAAAATCGACTTTCTGTGATGTTCCCACCGATGTGCTCCCACAGAAGATTTGTTGCATGGGCTTTTATACTAAAGTCGATTTCCTATGCCATCATTACATTTAGCTCTAAAAAAAATATATAATAATAATAGATTGACGAAGGAGTCAATTATAGCATATCCCTTCCATTTTCTATTTAGTACATTCATCTAAAACCTACTGACAATGTGTAATATCTGGTTGAGCTCTAGGATTGAAGCCTGTATTGAGGATTTCCTTGAGTCCTTAGTATTTCAGCAAAAGACAGGGATTTAATGATTTCTGAAATGCAATAATTTGAGTTGCCTTAGAAATCTTTTCAAAACTGATGTGCCTCCTAGGGACTGCACAGTTAGGTTGTGATGGGAGTAAATTAACACTATGAAAAATTTGCTAGCTAGGGATCACATTTTCTGGTTAAGGTATCGAACTTCATGGATAAGTGTTGCCAAAATCACTTCGCTGCAAGCCAGTTTACAGCAGTTGGAAATACTTCACAGGTATGACTTCCTCTTTTTTTTTTATAAACCCTGCATTTCATTTTTTTTTACACTATAGTACACTCACATCACTGTCTTCATAACAGTTAATTTTTTTTTTTATTGCTTTAGTTGCTAACAGGTTCTGATGTTATATCTAATACTCAGCATGGTTTTTGCATTTGATACTTATCAGTATACTAACAATACCATGTACATCTTTCATTACTTGCCAGGATTACACCTGCAACTACAGTCACCATCACTATTAGCACCCTTCATCCACTATCACCCACCACCTCTGCTGCCATTCAGATGAAGGGTGGCAAACGCTGATCTTGCAGCTTCCCTGTTGTACATAAGCCCATCTTCCACTATAACCTGCATCTTAGAGCTTAAAATTCTGGGCTTTGAGAATTTGAAAATATCAATGGGACAATATATTGAAAATTTTCTTGTTTAGGGTAATCTAACAGTCACTCGGTAATGTTTCCTGTATATAAGTTGTGATGATTACATCTTCCTCATTTTTCACATATATATATATATATATATATATATATATATATATATATATATATGTACGTGTTACTGTTACTTATCATTACCACACTAATGTCTCTATCATACAATATCCATTAGTTATACTATATCTATTTTTTTTTCTCTTTACCTGTCATGGTGACTCAAGCATCCTATCAATTCCCTTACGCCCATTTCAGCAGCCATCTAATTGTCGATTTTGTGGTTACTATACCCATTACATTTACCCTGTATACTATTAAACTAATGGCAAGTTCATGTCATCAATTCATTACCCTGTAGCTTCATCCAGCATTCACACTGCCCTTTCATCTATAGCCCCAATTGCCACCATTTGCCTTTCATACCTCCACTATATATATACAGCACATCATCCCCTTGTGACTCACTCCATTCCCAGCAAACAATCCCTTCACCCTGCCGACTCGATTGGTCCAGCTATCCACAATTATCTCCTTTTCACATCCATAGCAGCACTAGGGTATTGTCATAACAGCATCAAGTTTGGTCATAAGCTCACCATGATTGTCGGTGGTAGTGTTTGGACACTGCCGCAGCTGATCATCTTCAGCCATTCACTCCTCTCATCTGCTAATATATCCAACTCCAGTATCTTAAATCCTCATATTACCAGCAACATCCTCGTGCCTGCTACCTGAAGTTCCTCGTCCACCCATATGACATCATCTAACACACACCTGATGTCATATTTCCTTGTGAAAGTCCACTGTCTCATCCTTCATTACCATAAAACCCCTATACTCCAGGCTACCCTTGGCTCATCTCCTTCCTCATGCCATATATATATATGAACATACATACATACCTATATGTATAATATATATATGTATATATATAAGCAGATATATCATTCCCTCTATCTTTTCATCATTTATATAAACATTTTGTAGATATCCACACAGTATATACCATTTTTTTTTCTTTCCATCTTCATATTAATCCAGATTGTTTTGCAGGGAATACGTGGAAAATATCATAATTTGGAATTGTTAGATTTAAATGAGAATTTACATTCCCTGTTTTAGATAGAATGAATGAGCATTATAATATCATAAATTGCTTATTCTCATACATTTTTTGCCTTTATTTCTCAAATTCTCACAATGGTGAAACACGAATGGCATGTGCACCATTTTCGTAAGAGATAATTGATCCTAAGTTGATGATCCACATCAATGGCCATAGTCAGGGTGTGGACAAAATTTAGGATTTTTATCTTTTACGAAATAACACTGGATCCACACTGGATCCGTTTTCAAAATTCATCATATTTTCCTTAAATATTTTCTTCTTTTATTAGAATTTAACTTAAAATTAACTCAAAATATATACCAATAGCCATAGTCAGGGTATATTGAGAGTTAATTTCATCTTAAATTCTATAAAAGCACCAAATGTATTTTATTCTTCCCTTGAATTTAAATATAGATTATTATATAATACATTCAATGACCATAGTCAATGATGTATTATATCTTCAATCTTATTTTGATTCATTCAAAGAATGGAATAGCTTTTCAAAATCCAATTTCAAATTCTTTAAATTCATTCATCATTTAGGATAGAACTGCATCATATTTTCAAAAACTTCTTTTTTAAAAACTCCAAGTAAATATCTTCCTCAATCTATTCTTAGAAAATCCAATTCATCCTCTCATTTTCAAACTCAAATTCACTTTTCAAATCTCAAAGTTCAAATTAACTTTGAGATTTCAAAGTCATTTTTTCAAATCAGATTTCAAAGTTCAAATTCCAAATTCATTTTGTATTCAAAACTCTAATCAAACTCAAAGTTCAATTTTAGCTTTGAGACTCTTGATTCATCTTCTAAATTCAAAAATAAAAAATTTAAGGTCTAATTTGACTTTGAAATTCGTTTGTATATTCAAATTCTAAATTTCATTTTTCAAAGTTTCATTTAAACTTGGAAGTTCTTGATTCATCTTCTGAATGTAACTCCAAATCCATTTTAGAATCCAGGATTCAACACTCATATTGGATCTCAGACTTCAGATCCAATTCCTCTTTAGGATCCAGGCTCCAATCTCACTTTTGATCTTAGACTTCAGATCCAATTTCCTTATAGAATCCAGAACCAATTTCACCTTGGATCTTAGACTTTAGATCCAAATCCATCTTAGGATCCGGAACCCAATTCTACTTCAGATCTTAGACTTCAGATCCAGTTCCATTTTAGGATCCAGAATTCAATCACATGTTGGATCTTAGACTTCTGATCCAAATCCATCTTAGGATCCAGAACTCAATTTTATCTCGGATCTCAGATCTTAGATCTTAAATCCATCTTTAGATCCAACTTCATTCCCAATTCTAGATTTCAAATCCAATTCCATTTTCAGATCTCATCTGAACTCCCTAAATTCATTTCTATTCTTAAATACCATTTGATTATCTCAGATCCATTCCAAACTTCAGAAACCCAAATTCAATTCCATCTCAAGTATTCATTTCCTTTCCTAGATTCAAATTCAAAGTCCATTTTGACTTTGAAACTTCATTTCCTTTCATTTCAAAGCTCCAAGTCATTCTTTCTCATTTATTCTTTCAATCCTGATTTACGTCAAAAACTTAGAATTCCTCTGATATAGCTCAAGTTCTAAGTTAGATTAAATCATTTCTTCACTCCTTTACCAAGTTCATCTCAGAATACCTGGAAATTTCTAAATCAATTTTCAAAAGAGCATACATCCTTGCATTGCACAAGTATGATTCTTTGTGCATTTAGAGTTAGGATAAATTCTTAGATTATATTTAGGCAAAGCAAAAGGCATAGATTCGATCCTTGGTTCGATTACCCCTGGTAAAGGCGCCAGGAACGGTCGAACCTCGTACCGACGAGCGAATCCCGTCTCTCCATATTTTTCCCGCAAATTTTCAAAACGGAGGCCCCTTCAAAAAGGAGAAATAAAGGGATTAGAAAGGAAAAGAGAAGGAATAAAAGAAAAAAAAAATTGCGATGATCACATGTTTGGCAACCGTGATGGGACATCGTCTTTGTCCGGTCGAATTTATGCCTTTTCCTTTTGCTTTAATATTATCTAAGTCTTTATTCTTCAAATGCCAGCTTCATTTCCATGCAAACCTTAGGAGCCTAGACTCTATCCTAGCTGACATCAATGCATATAGGATTTAAGTATGGTTTGGTAGGACCCTATTGAGGAGATTATTCTATGTTCACATTAGACTTAGGTCTGAAATACAACTCTCATCAATTCTAGGGATTGAATGCAAACAATACATGCAAGTGTATGCTTCTTTTCATTTAAATATATCTCTTTAGGACTTGCATTAGAGTCATCTGATTTCTTGCTTGTTGAACATGTTTTTGAAAACATCCCTACCTATATTATCCCGGTCTTCACGTTGCTGGGATGTCTCAATGAACCATAGTTCGGGAGAAAGCCTCACAACTGGGCCACTTATTTGGGTTCGCACCCCCCTACCATGTACCTAAGAGCCATAGTCTGAGGTATATTGGTAGGTGCTCAAGGATGTTGGGAAGCCATTACCTTAGAACCAGAAAAATATTTCTATGCCACGTACTTCGAGCTTTGGCTTGAGTATATCGGGGTACCTTGATTGGAATCAGATGATCTAAACCTTAGAGTTAGGATTAAGGTCCTACGAGCCATTTCAAATATTGCATTTTAGAGTCAGCCTTTAGAGAGTGTTGTTTGTGCATCCTTGTTTGTACATCTGTGATTATGTGATATTTTATATTTTCTTTATACATTTTCCAAAACCCTGGGTATATATTATTCAAAATTTCCTCTTTGTTTTTAAAAACCCAGGTGTATTTTCCTTTTCTTCTTCTGGTTTCTTCAAATTCTTTGATCCTGCCAGCCATTTTTCAAATTCTAAATCTTTGCCATCTATTTTCAAAATTCTTTTCTATCCTTTAATGTATCTTCTAAATTTTATTCCTTACCCTCTTTTGTAATAAAATCTCCTTCGTCAAGAAATGTCCGTTTTAAAATTAACATTTGTTCATATTCTAGTTGATTATTCTTTCTCACAGAAAAACAATGCGGTTGTCAAATTTGGTGACAACCCTATCCCTCCTAATAAGATATTTTGTTGTCAAATTGTGATTTCTTCCTTTGTTAAAATTCCTTTCAAAATCTTTTATAAAAAACCCAATTTTGCCCTTTAGAGGGAGCATTGGCATTATCAGTTGATTCAGGTAAAGATCAAAGATTGCACTGCTCTAACATCCCAGTTACAAGCAGAGAGTAAGGAATGGATTCTCAAAAGTTTGTCAGAGAGGGAGTTCAGGATAGAAAAAGTGAGATTGATCTCGCTATATATCAGTTATTCAAAAAGATGATGGTTAAGATATTATCCGAGCAAGCTGAAGCCAGTTGCGGAAAAGCTCCCACCAAAGGAGAGACACCTGTCACCTTCTCCATGAATAAACGCAGCAATAGCAGTGCAGAAAATTCTAAAGCCGGCAGGGGCAGCAACCTAGGAGAGTATAAAGGTCAGAGAGGGAAATGTTGTGAAAGCCATGATAGACTTATTCAATCTAGTCCTCAGCAAAAGGGCAAGAAGCAGGAAGGACCAAAGTGCAAGGATTGGAGCAATGATCGAGATTTCACTCCTTTAGATGAGCCGCTCGACAAAGTCCTCGAATACATGTTGTCTAACGGATTAGTCAGGCTCCCAAAGGCCGCCATCCCTTCCACAATCATGGGAAAATATCAAGACCAATTCTACAGGTTCCATCGGGCAACAGGGCATGACACTGAGCATTGCTTTGTCTTCAAGAATATCGTTCAAGATTGCCTTGATAAGAATCTCTTTGTTGAAAACGAAGAAGAAAAGCGTCCAGATCTCCTAACCATACAAGCTCATTCCAACTCCCAAAAAGGGGTCAGCACTCAGCAGAAGTCAAGCAAGCCGAAGAAAGCGAAGCATGATGGTTGGGGTTATGATCGCAAGCTTACCCCTCTAGATCAGCCAATCGAAGAAGTTCTCCAATACCTGCTTGCGAAAGACATGATCAAACTCCCAAGGAACGATGATCCTTCTGTCACCAAGAAGAAATGGAAAGATTGCTTCTGCATGTTTCATCGAGCAAGGAGGCATGATACGGAACGTTGTTTTGTCCTCAAAAATATTGTACAGGACTACATTGACAAAGAGCTTTTGGTACCAGAGGAAGGAGAGGACCAGCTTGCAGTTCCAACCGAACCATTTCTAGACCACTCAAAGAATTGAGAATGCCAAAAGTTTTTCACTTTCATCCCTTTTTGTCAGTCACTTTATAGGGGCAAGTCAACCCAGTCTTTTATGACTTTTTGGTTAAAATACTTGTAAATATTCATTTTTGTTATTAAACTTTGCTTATCAATGAAATGTCAATTTTCTTTATATCTTTGATATTCAATACTTCCTTCTTTTGCCATACTGGGGCATTAAAGTTCCTGTTCTTTTTCAGAATGCGGGACAACCCTGACATCATTCATGAGAAAAGTGATATTACCTATAAGGGTCTTTCAAAAATCCTGAAATTTCGAAAGTTTTTGCAAATCTTCGTCATGATGACCAAAAAAAGTTTAAATATTTTTTATCATATTTTCCAAAGATTGGTTTTGAACCATTATATTAGAAATCAACCCTCGTGTTGATCTCATTTTCCAAAAATTGTTTTCGAACCATTGCATTCAAAAATCAACCCTCCTGTTGATCTCATTTCCCAAAAATTGGTTTTGAACCATTGCATTCAAACATCAACCCTCGTGTTGATCTCATTTTCCAAAAATTGGTTTCGAACCATTGCATTCAAAAAAAAAAAAAAACCTTGTGTTGATCTTATTTTCCAAAAAATTAGGTTTTCAAACCATTGCCTTCAAAAAACTGACCCTCATGATGATCTCTCATGTTGATTCCCTTTCAAAGATCAGCTCTCGCGCTGATCATTCTTCTCACGGTTAATCCTCTTTCCAAAAATGATTTTCTCATATTCTTCTCTCACTTTAAAGATCCCACATGTAGGCAGGATCAAACAAAATCTTTTTCTCAACTTTTATCAATTTTTTTTGTTTATCAAATCTTTCTTTGTCTTATCAGTTTTATTCATCTTTATCAAATATTATCAAATTTTATTGATTTTTCATCCATTTTTATTAATTCTTCTTGTCAATTCTTATTTTAAATTACCCTTTCAGGTTAAGGGATAAACCAGATGCCTTTTTCCCATGAGGTATTTCTTTTTCCTTCTTTTTCTCACTCATGTTAAGGGATAAACTTGAAATTCCCCTTCAGGTTAAGGGATAAACCTGAACCTCGTCCTACGAGGTCCTTCTTCCTTCAAGATAAGGGATAATCCTGAAGTCTTTCATCGTCTTCCAAGTATCCTCAATTTTCCCACCAAATTCCTACCAAATTCTACCAGATCTTTGTCAATTCTTTATTATTTCTTATTCTTTATTAATTCTTATTCTTTATTAATTTTACCAAAATTTTATTGATTTGTTATCCCTTTTGTTATCAAATTCTTTTGATTCTTTATTAACCTTTTAGCAATTTCGTCAAAATTACCTATCCTATTTCTTTCCCCTTCAGGTTAAGGGATAAACCTGAAACCTCGTCCTACAAGGTCCTTCTTTCTTCAGGATAAGGGATAGTCCTGAATGTCTTTCTTCATCTTTTAAAGCTTCATTAATCTCTGCCAAATCTTATTCTTTATCCAATTTATCAAAAAAATTTCTTTATCAAATTTTGTAGATTATTTTGATTCTTTATCAAGCCTTTTATCAATTTTTGCTAAAATTTTATTCCTTTCCCATTCAGGATAAGGGATAATCCTGAAAACCCTCATAGGAGCAACAATGCTACCTGTGAAAAAATTCTTTTACAAAACAACCTTCATCAAATCTCCTTGATTTTTCTTCGAATCTTTCATCAATTTCTATCTCTTTTCATCAGTCCTTCTCAAAATTTTATTTTCCCATTCAGAATAAGAGATAATCCTGAGACCTCTCTGTTGAGAAACTCTGTTTTGATGTCACATAATATGATACACTGTCGTATTTGATTTTATATGATATGATAATATGTCCTCTTGAAAAATGTTATATTATGACTGAATATGTTTTGCCATAAATCTAACGAGTATTTGATGCAAGGATATCTCACCCAATAAGGATGGAGACTTCCTGTTCAAGTACAACTATGGTGCAATCATACTCCTTGAAGAAAAAAGCTTGATGAGCCATGCATTCCTAAAGTTCAAATAAAGAGATCGGCTATCTCAAGATGAAGACTTTTTTTCTTCTTTAGAGTCATATGTAACAGAACCTTCAGGAACTTGCATATTGCATATTACATACTCATTCATAAACACTATATCATAAAAGTATACGATAGTTTCAAAAAGCTCCATTTTGAAAACCAATAATTGTACCTTCTTACAACCTTTTATGAAAAAGATATTTTGTCATGTAATAATTGTACCTTATATTATATACAAGACAACATGAAAAAGAAATGTAGAAAAAAGACAAAAACATAAAATCGACTACATAGGGAAAAACAAATATAATATATTTTTAAAGACTCTAGTTACCTTCTTTAAAGAAATGTTTTTTAATATAAGAAGAAGACAAAAACATAAATCGGCTACACAAAAGAAAAACAAATATAATATGTTTTTGAAAAGACTCTAGTTACCTTCTTTAAAGAAATGTTTCTAATATAAGAAGAAGACAAAAACATAAATCGGCTACACAAAAGAAAAATAAATAAAATATGTTTTTGAAAGGACTCTAGTTACCTTTTTACAAAACCATAGAATGTCGATTTACTTGAAGTCATCATTCTCTTTACAAAGCATTAAATACCTCCTGTAACAAATCCTTGTTAATATCCTTCTCAAAGAATGTCGACCTTCTTTTGGTCCTCATTCTCTCTGAAGACTTTGAAAAACACAACATAAAGAAAACACTTGACATGACTATGTACAAATAAATATCTCAAAGCACTCATTGTACTTACACTCATTTAAAGTAAAGAAGTACTTATGTACCTCAAATCATTAATTAGAATAAAGACAAAACTACAACCCAACGTTCAATGTACTATTGTAAGAAATAGACTTTTTACATAAAATATGTATTACCTAAAATACTACAACGACTAGTGTACCCTCTATTTTACTTTTATGGAAAAAGGCATTCTCGAATTTCTCTAAATGATATTTTTGAAATGACATAACATTTCACATTTCAAAAAGTTACAATTCCAAAATGTAACGACTACTTTTTGAAAGCTATATAAACACACTCAAATAAACTATTCAAACAATGGAATGGAATAGACGTGTGAGCCTACAACGAGAAAAATTCCTATTCGATATTTGAAAAGAGAGCCTTGAAAAAGAAAGAGAAAAAGAAAAGAAAGAAAAGAGAAAAAGTCAAGTCCAGCTCTTTGACAAAGAGCATCCTCTGAGTGACAAACAGAACATTCTGAGAATCCTTCATTCG
Source organism: Nuphar pumila (assembly GCF_984573655.1). Lineage (NCBI taxonomy): Eukaryota > Viridiplantae > Streptophyta > Magnoliopsida > Nymphaeales > Nymphaeaceae > Nuphar > Nuphar pumila. The sequence continues at coordinate 97,815,520 of NC_143251.1, forward strand.
TGCATTCATATCATTCTGAAGGTTCTATAGGAAGTATTGTAACTCTGTTATTCACTGTATTCCTTCTTTGTTGAAAGAAGTAGACCTCTGTGAAAGAGAGTGTTGCCCTTCTCTGTTGAGAGAAGAAGACCTCTGTGAAAGAGGGTGTTGTCCTTCTCTGTTGAGAGAAGAAGACCTCTATGGAAGAGGGTGTGCCCCTTCTCTGTTGAGAGAAGAAGACCTCTGAGGAAGAGGGTGTTGTACTATTTATCCGGTGACTCGGATGTTATAGTGGAAAGCTCAAGTGGTTTGTTTGGGGACTGGATGTAGGTCTGGATACTGACCGAACCAGTATAAATTCTGTGTTTTATGTGTTGTGCCTTATTGCCTGATTATTTTATTTTATCGATCTTTATCGTATTTCACTATTCACCCCCCCCCCTCTAGTGGAATTTCATTTGGTATCAAAGCAGGTTTGCTGGTTTTGACGTAACAAGTCTTCCAGCACAAATGGCATCTACCTCCTATGCTCGTGATATTGAAGGTCAACACGCATCTCGTCCACCCTTCTTCAATGGCTCCAACTATGGATACTGGAAGTGCAGAATGGCTATATTTCTCAAATCCATAGATTTTGCTGTATGGAAAATTGTTGAGCATCCATACACATCTCCATCTGCAGACTATAGCTTATGGTCTGATGAAGAAAAGAAAATGGCAAACCTAAATGCAAAGGCTATGAATGCCTTATATTGTGCCATTGATCAAAACGAATTCAATAGAATATCTATATGTGAATCTGCATATGATATTTGGCATTCTTTGGAAGTTATTCATGAAGGAACCAACAAAGTGAAAGAAGCCAAAATTTCATCTCTTGTTAGAAAATATGAGTTGTTCAAAATGAACAAAGATGAACCCATCACAGAGATGTTTACCAGATTCACCAACATCACCAACGATCTGAAATCTCTGGGTGTAACATATTCCCAGACTGAAAAGGTGAAGAAAATCTTGAGATCTCTCACAACTGATTGGGAGAAAAAGACTACAGCTATTGAAGAAGCTCAAGATTTATCTAAGCTTACTTTGGACGACTTAATAGGCAATCTTATGGCCTATGAAGTCCACATGAAAGAAAGAAGGGAAGAAGAGCAACCAATAAAGAAAACTTTGGCTTTCCCAGCTCTATCTGAGAATGAAAACTCAGACAAAGAATCCGAAATTGCGCTACTAACCAGAAAATTCCAGCGCTTCATAAGAAGGAACCGGCTTCCAAACAAGCACAAGGAAAGAAAAGTTCCTAAGGAAGATCCCATGTGCTATCAGTGTAACAAGCCAGGTCACTTGAGACGTGACTGTCCCCTTCTCAAAAGAAAGTCCAAGACTGAGGAACCTAAGAAGAGGTTCTTCAAGAAAAAGGCTCTGCATGCTCAATGGGATGATTCAGAACCATCTAGCAGTGAAGAGTCAAGTGATGATGAAGCCGAAACTGCAAATATGTGCTTCATGGCAAACGAAAGTTCGGTAAGTGAAATCTCTGATTTTTCCTTTGAAGAACTTCTAGATGCTTTTCAAGAACTATTTGAAGAATCTAGAAAATTGAGTTTTAAAAATAAAGATTTAAAATCTGAAAATCTAAAGCTTTCCCAAAAGAATGAAAAGCTCAGCAGTGAAAATTCTGAGTTAAAAAAGAAAAACCTTATGCTTATGTCTGAAATTTCTTCTACTAGCTCCAAAACTAAAAATCTGCAAGTAGAAATTTCAGAGCTAAAAAGTAAAACTGAGAACCTCATGAAAACGGTTTTCAAGTTTACTAAAGGTAAAGAGAACTTGGATAAATTCTTATCCTCTCAGAAAGTCTCTTTTTACAAGAATGGTATTGGCTACTCTCATTTCAAAAAGCCTTCTTGTATGAATCAAAAGACCACATTTGTGAAAAGTTCATCTGAACCAAATAAGGAGTATTATAATGCTAATCTTTTTAACTCCTCTAAGGTTGTAGACAAACCCAAATCCAAATGGATATGGGTTCCAAGGTCTAACAGAAAGGGACCCGATTGGGTACCAAAAAGAAATTTTACTTGATGATTTGCAGGCTCCAAATAAGAAGAACAGATGGATTCTAGACAGTGGATGTTCAAAACACATGACAGGACATCCAGACCTTTTTGCTGTTCTTCATCATAAAGAAGGAGGAACCGTCACCTTTGGAGATAACAACAAAGGTTTGATAATTGGCATTGGTAATATTGGTAACATAGATAGACCTCTTATCAAAGACGTTCTCCTTGTTAAAGGCTTAAAACATAACCTACTAAGTATCAGTCAAATGTGTGACACAGGTTATAATGTTAGCTTTAATCATGATGCATGCCTCATAGCGGACACCAACGAAAACATCATCTTAAAAGGTATAAGAAAGAATAATATATATGAACTATACCTAGAAAACATCACAGAACATTGCCTCATAGCTAATAATGACACTCAACATCTATGGCACATGAGAATGGGTCATGTCAATTCTAAATACATGTCTAAACTGGCTGAAGATAAGTTAGTATGTGGGTTACCCAACATATCTTTTAAAAAGGATTATTTTTGTGATGCATGTCAATTAGGAAAATTGTCAAAATCTTCTTTCAAATCAAAAATTGTCATTTCAAGTAAAAGACCTTTAGAGCTTCTCCACCTGGACCTTTTTGGTCCTTCTAGGGTAGCTAGCCTTAATCATAATAGATATGCTTTTGTCATTGTAGATGATTACTCAAGATTTACTTGGGTAATATTTTTGAAAAACAAAAGTGACACGTTTTGTCAGTTTGAAATCTTATGTAAAAAATTACAAAACGAAAAATCTTGTTCTATTGTTAAAATCCGTAGTGACCATGGAGGAGAATTTGAAAATGAACTCTTTGTAAATTTTTGTAACTTGCATGGTATTTCTCATAACTTTGCCTTTTCTAGAGCTGCACCTCAAAATGGTGTAGTAGAAAGAAAGAATAGAACCCTTCAGGAATCTGCCAGGACTATGCTCTAACACAATAATCTTGCTAAATCTTTTTGGGCAGAAGCTGTTAATACTGCATGCTACATAACAAATAGAGTTCTCATTAGACCCTTATTAAATAAAACTCCTTATGAACTATTCTATGACAGAACTCCAAGAATAGACTATTTCAAAGTCTTTGGATGTAAATGCTTTATCCTAAACACAAAAGATAGCCTGGATAAGTTTGATGCTAAATCTGTTGAAGGCATATTCTTAGGATATTCAAGTCATAGTAAAGCATACAGAGTTTTCAATAAGAGTCATAATTCTATTGAAGAATCTATGCATGTTAGTTTTTGTGAATCTATTGATCAATCTGTTCATAAGCAAACTAATGATGATGATGTTGAAAGTACAGATTTATTTTTAGATAACACAGCTAAGTCTAATGAAGATGATCATCAAAGAACATTTGTCGATATCAAAGATCATCCTCAAAAGCAGATTTTGGGAGAACTGACAAAGGGGGTTCAGACTAGAGCTCAGTTAGAACGAATTGCAAATATGGCATTCATTTCTCAACTTGAACCAAAGAAGATTGATGAAGCCATCATTGATGAGTTCTGGATGCTAGCCATGACTGAAGAACTGAATCAATTCCAAAGAAATGAAGTTTGGGATCTTGTACCTAGACCAAAGGATCATCCAATCATTGGGACAAGATGGATCTTCATAAACAAGCTAGACGAAACAGGTAATGTTATAAAAAACAAGGCCAGGCTAGTAGCTCAAGGATACAACCAGGAGGAAGGTATTGATTTTGATGAAACATTTTCTCCTGTTGCTAGACTTGAATCTATTAGAATGTTTCTAGCATATGCAAGCTATATGGATTTCAAATTATATCAAATGGATGTTAAAAGTGCTTTCTTAAATGGTTTTATAAATGAAGAAGTTTATGTAAAACAACCTCCAGAATTTGAAAATGAACAATACCCAGATCATGTTTTTAAACTCAAACGTGCTTTATATGGTTTAAAACAAGCACCTCGTGCTTGGTATGATAGACTTAAAACCTTTCTATTAAAAACTGGTTTTTCTGTTGGCAAAGCAGACTCTACATTATTTGTTAAAGTAGTGAATAATCATACCCTAATTGTTCAAATATATGTCGACGATATCATCTTTGGATCTTCTAACAGCACTCTTTGTGAAGAATTTTCTAAGTCCATGCAAAAAGAATTTGAAATGAGTATGATGAGAGAACTCACCTACTTTCTTGGACTGCATATTAAGCAAACCAAGGATGGAGTTTTCATCAATCAATCTAAGTATGCTCGTGAACTTCTGAAGAGGTTCAACATGAACTCAACTGCTTCAAAATCTACTCCTATGAGCACTACTACTGTTTTTGACAAAGATGAAGATGGTAAGTCTGTTGATACAAAGGTATACCGAGGTATGATAGGATCACTTCTTTATTTAACTGCTAGCCGTCCATATATTATGTTCAGTGTTTGCTTGTGTGCTAGATTTCAGTCAAATCCAAAAGAATCACATCTTAAAGCTGTAAAAAGAATAATGAGATATTTAAAAGACACAGTTGATTTTGGATTATTCTATTCAAAATCCTCTACATTTGATCTAATCTCATACAGCGATGCTGACTTTGCTGGAAGTAAATCTGACAGAAAAAGCACAAGTGGAACATGTCATATGCTAGGGCACTCATTAGTATCATGGTTCAGTAAGAAACAAAACTGTGTAGCCTTATCAACTACTGAAGCCGAATACATTGCTGCTAGCCTAGCTTGTACACAAGTTATCTGGATGAAACAAACCTTAAAAGATTTTGGTTTAAATTTTGAAAATACAACTATTTTCTGTGATAATACTAGTGCTATAAACTTATCTAAGAAACCTATTTTACACTCACGAACTAAGCACATTCAAATAAGACACCACTTCTTAAGAGAACAAGTCTTAAACAACATAATTAAACTAGAATTCATACCCACTAATCAACAGTTAGCAGACATATTCACTAAACCATTGAAACATGAAGACTTTACACGAATTAGAAGAGAACTAGGAATATGCAAACTAAGTGACTTATAAATTAATCACACTTATTATAATACTTCTTATAAGTTTTGTTAAAATCTTATTTTAAATAGCTTTTCTTCTTACCGATTTTTGTTAGTCAAACTAGGTTTCCATATTCACGTACACTTTAAAGACACATTCTTTATGTCTTTCAACTTGTCATCTTTCAAGTACACATCCATTATGACTCCTTGTCCTATCTCCTTTCACTCATATCCATAAAAACTAATTATATTAAAAGCTATCACAACATCTCATAACTCCTTTATTATTTTTGTCCTTCTGTGAAAACTTCTCTTACGATAAATTATTTCACCTTCTACTTGATAACATATTAGTTTATGAGAACTCATGCTTTTCATTAGTTAAAATCGAATGATTATTTTTTGGTTCTTTTACCTTTTAATAAAAGATCTAGTTGCTATGTTCTCACGTAAATTTTTTACTATATCATTTGTTATATCATAGTTTACGTACACTCTATTATATCTCACGTAAATTTTTACTATATCATCTTTTATATCATAACCTAACGAACTATCTATTATCACCTCTTCATGCTTTACATCTTTTACAAAAAGTATCATAAAAACACTTGTACTCCACCCATTAGTACGTTTTGTATCACCTTTTTATCTTTCTCTCTCTCTATATATATTATACGAAGCTCCTTCTCACATATTTTATATCTCTCTCTCCAATCGAGACTCGTTAAAACCTTGTCCTTCATATTTTTTATTCTCATTTAGTACCTTTAGTACTTTCTCTCTCTCTCATACGAATTAAGCCTCCATTCTTGTCAATTCTTGTTTGTGACTCCTTTACTAGTTTAAAACTTAACTTTATTCTCTAATAACTATGAACTTCCTAAAATCGAGTTTCTTTAAAAATATGTTTATCAAATAAACATTAATTCATGTCAATCATAACTTTATTTTATGTCTTTTGTCTCATATCAATCATGAATGTTTTTAATATTTTTTATTTCTATCCTACTCGAAAATCCATATATGTCATCTCACTTTTCTTTATGTCTACTCTTACTCCTTCCACGCATATCCATAAAAATATTTCTTATACAAGCAAAACTTTATTCATTCTAACTCTACTTTATGTCATATCTAAATCTAGTAAATGTTGTCCTTTATAACCTTTCTCTTTTCTCTACATATCCATATCATCTTGTTATGTCTTTCACTCTCCTTTCACACTTATCAAAAACTATTATTGCCTCTCACTCATACCCCATGGGTTGTCCTATTCTAAACTCTCCATTCGCGTATTAAGAATACTTCTACATAAAGTAAAAAGTTGCTTGTTTTATTAGGCCATTGTTTTTTAAAATCATTCACTCTTTTTACTTCAACATGACACCCCATACTCTATTAATGGCTTCTCTCACTAGTCGATAAACTCACCCATAGTAAAATCTATATATATACTAATTATTTCAAAACTATGTCATTTTCAATCCAATATAATACATTATCTTCAAACATTGATTTGATTTGTCATTCACAAGTCTCTTAACTTACTCCTCACGGATTTCCTTATTTGACTAAAGTCTAAAAATCACTCACTTCCAATGTCATTCAAAACCTATCAAAATTATTTTCATTCCTCTGTTTTATGGATTGGTTCATCACACACCAATTCCACTCGTATCTCTCTATCATCCTACAAACTATTACGTCCTCCTTTTTTTTTCTTACAAACTCTTGCAATGGCCTCTTCCTCCTCCAACAATGTGATTACTGCAGCAGATCTAAGGTATCCAGATCTGTTTCATAATTACAACTTACTATGCTCTCGCCCTATTCATGAAGGTAAATTGGTTAACTTCGACGACTTCATGCTCTTTGACTTAGACACCTATCTCCCTGAACTCAAACCTCTACTAGGATCTTCATCCCAAGCTGCCTATTATCCCAAACTAGTTCGACTGTTTTATGAACAAACCACCATCACCAGTAAAGTCCGCGGAAAACTGATGTTTTTCGATGCTTCCAACCTAGGTAGAATTCTAAACCTACCTTCCACCAGTACCGACCTTAACATCATAGTACCAATCGAACGATCGGTACTTCGAAAAATACTCCTCTGCACCAACTGCTACCAACTTCCATGGCACATGAGGAATCTCCAACCTCATGCTCAACTATTTGCCCAGATTCTTCTCCACAACATCTATCCCAAGCTTCCCCGCCAGGGATTAGTTCCTCAAAAAATCTCTCTTTTTATCTACACAATTTTTTCTTCTATTCCGATAAACTGGTCATCCATTCTTTTCGACCTTTTTATTCGTTATCAAAAATTTGAGCCGCTTCTTTTTGGGTGTTTCATAACTCCCATTCTCAAATACTTCAAAGTACCCCTTCACAACGAAGTCATCCTCCGTCCCTCTCAGGTCCTCGATGATACCACCTTCAATCTAAGGTCCCTGCACATGCCCGGCTCTGATGAAGCAGATCCAACATCCTCCTTCAATTACTTTTCTGCAATGATGGATATCGAGCACTCTCAGGATCGTATCCTTCGCAATCAAGCCCTGTTGCAGTAGACTCGCAAGCGGAATCGTGCCGACCGAACACATTCACCTCCTCCACCTTCGAGCTAAACTTTTTTTTTGTCTTTTTTTTTTGTCTGTAATAACTTTTAAATTACCTTTGGACTGTAATATTTGGTCTGTAATAACTTTCTTTACTCTGATCCCTTCCTTTTTGTCTATGACAAAGGGGGAGAAAACCTGTCTCCATTATTGGAGAAATACTCTCTTTAAACATTTTTCAAATATTTTATCATATTATTATTTCTATGCATAATGTCTTTTTGACAGGGGGAGCATATTTTGTATCATAAAAAAGGGGGAGAATGTTGAGAAACTCTGTTTTGATGTCACATAATATGATACACTATCGTATTTATTTTATATGATATGATAATATGTCCTCTTGAAAAATGTTATATTATGACTGAACATGTTTTGCCATAAATCTAACGAGTATTTGATGCAAGGATATCTCACCCAATAAGGATGGAGACTTCCTGTTCAAGTACAACTATGGTGCAATCATACTCCTTGAAGAAAAAAGCTTGATGAGCCATGCATTCCTAAAGTTCAAATAAAGAGATCGGCTACCTCAAGATGAAGACTTTTTTTCTTCTTTAGAGTCATATGTAACAGAACCTTCAGGAACTTGCATATTGCATATTACATACTCATTCGTAAACACTATATCATAAAAGTATACGATAGTTTCAAAAAGCTCCTTTTTGAAAACCAATAATTGTACCTTCTTATAACCCTTTTATGAAAAAGATATTTTGTCATATAATAATTGTACCTTATACTATATACAAGACAACATGAAAAAGAAATGTAGGAAAAAGACAAAAACATAAAATCGACTACATAGGGAAAAACAAATATAATATATTTTTAAAGACTCTAGTTACCTTCTTTAAAGAAATGTTTTTTAATATAAGAAGAAGACAAAAACATAAATCGGCTACACAAAAGAAAAACAAATATAATATGTTTTTGAAAAGACTCTAGTTACCTTCTTTAAAGAAATGTTTCTAATATAAGAAGAAGACAAAAACATAAATTAGCTACACAAAAGAAAAACAAATAAAATATGTTTTTGAAAGGACTCTAGTTACCTTTTTACAAAACCATAGAATGTCGATTTACTTGAAGTCATCATTCTCTTTACAAAGCATTAAATACCTCCTGTAACAAATCCTTGTTAATATCCTTCTCAAAGAATGTCGACCTTCTTTTGGTCCTCATTCTCTCTGAAGACTTTGAAAAACACAACATAAAGAAAACACTTGACATGACTATGTACAAATAAATATCTCAAAGCACTCATTGTACTTACACTCATTTAAAGTAAAGAAGTACTTATGTACCTCAAATCATTAATTAGAATAAAGACAAAACTACAACCCAACGTTCAATGTACTATTGTAAGAAATAGACTTTTTACATAAAATATGTATTACCTAAAATACTACAACGACTAGTGTACCCTCTATTTTACTTTTATGGAAAAAGGCATTCTCAAATTTCTCTAAATGATATTTTTGAAATGACATAACATTTCACATTTCAAAAAGTTACAATTCCAAAATGTAATGACTACTTTTTGAAAGCTATATAAACACACTCAAATAAACTATTCAAACAATGGAATGGAATAGACGTGTGAGCCTACAACGAGAAAAATTCTTATTCGATATTTGAAAAGAGAGCCTTGAAAAAGAAAGAGAAAAAGAAAAGAAAGAAAAGAAAGAAAAGAGAAAAAGTCAAGTCCAGCTCTTTGACAAAGAGCATCCTCTGAGTGACAAACAGAACATTCTGAGAATCCTTCATTCGTTCATTCATATCATTCTGAAGGTTCTATAGGAAGTATTGTAACTTTGTTATTCACTGTATTCCTTCTTTGTTGAAAGAAGTAGACCTCTGTGAAAGAGGGTGTTGCCCTTCTCTGTTGAGAGAAGAAGACCTCTGTGAAAGAGGGTGTTGTCCTTCTCTGTTGAGAGAAGAAGACCTCTGTGGAAGAGGGTGTGCCCCTTCTCTGTTGAGAGAAGAAGACCTCTGAGGAAGAGGGTGTTGTACTATTTATCCGGTGACTCGAATGTTATAGTGGAAAGCTCAAGTGGTTTGCTTGGGGACTGGATGTAGGTCTGGATACTGACCGAACCAGTATAAATTCTGTGTTTTATGTGTTGTGCCTTATTGCCTGATTATTTTATTTTATCGATCTTTATCGTATTTCACTATTCACCCCCCCCCCCTCTAGTGGAATTTCACTCTCGTAGGAACAATAAAGCTACCTACGAGAATTCTTTTTCAACACAAGTTTCATCAATCTTTATTTTCTAAATTTATGCCAATTTCCCTTTGTTAATTCTCCTTAAAATCTATTCTTTTCCCATTCAGGATAAGGGATGATCCTGATACCACTCATAGAAGCAACAATGCTACCTGTGAGAATTCTTTTACAAAGATAATTTTCATAAATTTCCTTGATTTTTCTCTTCATTTTTGTCAAATCTTCCATCAATTTCTATCTCTTCTCGTCAGTTCTTCTCAAATTTTATTTCTTCCCCAGTCAAGATAAGGGGGCAATCCTGAAAAACAGATCACATGCAAATAATTCAGTCCTCGAGCTCATCATTCTCAATCCTAGATCTGGTCCTTGCACTGGCAAATTTTCAAAATTCAATCTTTTGACTAAAATTTCCGTCAAAAACCCGAGTTCCGACTCGGGCTTCTTTTTTTGGATCCAATGCTCATGTTGGAACCAATCATTTCTTTAGAAATTCGAGTTTTCAAACTCGGGTTTCTCTTTTATCTTTTATTTTGAAGATCCGAGTTTCGGCTCAGGTTTTTCCCTCTATTATTTCGTTTGAAGTTCTGAGTTCCGACTAGGACTTCCTTTTGGATCCAATGCTCAAATTGGAACCAATCGTTGCGTCGAAATTTTGAAATTTTTAACTCAAATTTCTCTTTTATCTTTTGTTCTGAAGATCCGAGTTCCCACTCGAGCTTTTCCCTTTATTCTTTCGTTTGAAGATCCGAGTTTCGACTAGGACTTCCTTTTGGATCCAATGCTCACATTGGAATCAATCGTTGCGTCGAAATTTCGAATTTTTTAACTCAATTTTCTCTTTTATCTTTTGTTTTGAAGATCAGAGTTCTCACACGGGCTTTTCCCTTTATTCTTTCGTTTGAAGTTTCGAGTTCCGACTAGGACTTCCTTTTGAATCCAATGCTCACGTTGGAACCAATCGTTGCGTCAAAAATTCAAGTTTTCCAACTCGAAATTCTCTTTTATCTTTTATTTTGAGCATCCGGGTTCCAACTCGGGTGCTCCCTTTATATATTCCATCTTCTTTTTTTAAAATACTCGAGTTCCAACTCGGACTCTTCTCTTTTTCAAAAAAAACCAACCAACTCTCAGGTTGGTCCGTCCATCTTTTTAATATCTGAGTTTCAATTTGGACTCTCTTCTTCTTCAAAAACCCCAACTGCCAGGTGGGACCTTCTTCCAAAATCCAGCCTTCCGGCTAATCCATTCCAAATTTCAAAGATTCAGGTTTATTCTCTTTAAAAATCCTTTTTTACCCTTTCAGGTTAAGGGATAAACCTGATGCCTCCTTTCAATGAGGTATTCTTTTTATTATTTCCCCGTTCATGACAAGGGGATAAATTCTGAAAGCAGACCACATACAGTTAAAACTATGATGGTCCATTAATTTTCACCAAAGATCTTTGATTTCTAAATTCTTTTTGAAAATCGAGCTCATCTTTAAAACCCGGTCCTCGCACTGGTTGTTTCTCAAACTTTTCAATCATATATTGAGCTCATTTAAAAAATCCAGTCCTCGCACCGGTAACTTTCTAAATTCAACCTTCTGATCAAAGTCTTTCCTTCTAAGAATTCAAGTTCTGACTTAAATTTCCCAAAATTTGATATATCTCAAAAGACCCAGCTCTCGTTGGTCATGTATTCCAAAAGATCCAACACTCGTTGGTCATATCTTCCAAAAGATTCAGCTTTTGCTGGTCATGTATTTCAAAGGATCCAGCTTTTGCTGGTCATGTATTTCAAAGGATCCAGCTTTTGCTGGTCATATATTTTAAAAGGATCCAGCTTTTGCTGGTCATGTATTTCAAAGGATTCAACTTTTGCTGGTCATGTATTTCAAAGGACCCAGCTTTTGCTGGTCATGTATTTCAAAGGATCTAGCTTTTGCTGGTCATATATCTCAAAAAGATCCAACTTTTGCTGGTCATGTATTTCAAAGGGTTCAGCTTTTGCTGGTCATGTATTTCAAAGGATCCAGCAGCTCGCTGGTCATGTATTTTAAAAAGATCCAGCTTTTGCTGATCATGTATTTCAAAAAAGATCCAGCAGCTCGCTGGTTATGTATTTCAAAGGATCCAACTTTTGCTGGTCATGTATTCCAAAAGATCCAACACTCGTTGGTCATGTATTCCAAAGAATCCAGCTCTCGCTAGTCGTGTATTACAAAGGATTCAGCTTTCGCTGGTCATGTATTTCAAAAGTCCCAGCTCATGTCAGTTGAGCTCCCAAATCAATCTGTTCCACAAATCAAACCTTCAGGGTGCAATTTCTCAATTCTATCATTTCCAAACCTTCCGATCTTTCATCTCTCAATTCCATCAGTTCCCTAACCTCTGGGCACAATGTCTTCAAAATTTCATCATTTTCTCAACCCTTGGGTTATAATCTCTCAATTTCAATCATTTTCAAACCTTCAAAACCTTTTTAAATTAAAATTCAATGTTTTCACTGGTCGTGATTTTCAAAATCTAGTTTCTCATAACTGATCAGGATTTAAAATCCAGTGTTTTCACTGGTCAGGATTTTTAAAATCCAGTTTTTCATAACTGGTCGGGATTTAAAATTGAGTGTTTTCACTGGTCGGGAATTTCAAAATTCAGTTTCTCATAACTGGTCGGGATTTAAAATCCAGTGTTTTCACTGGTCGAGATTTTCAAAATCCAGTTTCTCATAACTGGTCGGGATTTAAAATCCAATGTTTTCACTTGTCGGGATTTTCAAATTCAGTTTTGTCATAACTAGTTTGGATTTAAAATCCAGTGTTTTCACTGGTCGGGATTTTCAAAATCCAATTTCTCATAACTGGTCGGGATTTAAAATCCAGTGTTTTCACTGGTCGGGATTTTCAAAATCCAGTTTCTCATAACTGGTCGGGATTTAAAATCCAGTGTTTTCACTGGTCGGGATTTTCAAATCTAGTTTTTCATAACTGGTCGGGATTTAAAATTCAGTGTTTCACTGGTCGGGATTTTTAAAATCCAGTTTCTCATAACTGGTCGGGATTCAAAAACCAGTGTTTTCACTGGTCGGGATTTTCAAAATCTAGTTTCTCATAACTGATTGGGATTTAAAATCCAGTGTTTTCACTGGTCAGGATTTTTAAAATCCAGTTTCTCATAACTGGTCGGGATTTAAAATCTAGTGTTTTCACTGGTCGGGATTTTCAAAATCCAGTTTTTCATAACTGGTCAGGATTTTCAAATCCAGTTTCTCATAACTGGTTGGAATTATTAAAATCCAGTTTCTTATAAATGGTCAGGATTTCCAAAAACTAATGTCTTTCATCAGTCAAAGTTTGATCTTTACACCATTCCCTAATTTGCAACTAAAGGTCTCATCAAAATCTATATTGAGTGATTATTTCACAAAAGGATTCTGGAACATTATGCCAATTTACTAAAAACATTTGTTGATTCCAAAAATCTGACTACACAAAAGAATTACCTCAGATTACCTCTAGTGTTCTTTCCAAAAAGGTGAAACTTTTTGCGAAAAAGAGATAAAATTCGAATCTTTTCTCTATTGATCAACCAAAAGGATGAAAGAAATATTTTTTGTATGATTGGCGAAAAAGATATTCAATGACATTGAAAAGCCAGAAGCGAATTGATATTGATCATAGCTATGGCGCATGTTTAAAAGACGGCTATCTGGCAATCAGGCAGTGAAAATATCTTGAGCTATAAAAAGAACCCACTCAATCCATGTCTCCTCAACCATTTAAGCAGCAATCAAATATCTGCAAAAGGGATCTCTCAACTGTAGTCAAGATGAAAATGAATAGGCGAGCTAGATCCCCGAGGACAAAGAAGATTTGAATCATCTCTGAGATGAGGAAGTTTGTGAAGGATCTTTCCAGGGAAAGTTCAGATCACCGTCGAGATGAAGGCGAGTGTGATGAACCTACCGACAAACCCTAAAAGATATTTGATTTCTGCTATCATCTAAAGACCTTTTGAGCCAATATCGTCAATAGAATGCCTGAGATAAAAGAAGGATCGGAACATCTCTAAGATGAAGGAGTTTGTGATGTACCCTTCCCCGAAAAAGAAAGAAAAAGTCAGCATATCTCCAAAATAAAGGATGATGTAAAAGCTCGAGAAAGTTCAATGACTCAAAAAGATCATCATGGGAAAACACCCAGATATCAAACTGCCAAAGTTGTGAGAAGTCATCTTCTCTCATGCAAAATTCTTTTATCAATATCTTTTCACTACTTGCTTTTATGAAATTAAGAATATTTCTTCTCTTCTTATATCAAGGAAATGGATAGCTTCCTTGAAGAAAATCATCAGCGCTAAAATTTTTGAATTTGACTCTTAGGACCGAGGAGTTAACCTCATTGGAGGAAATACTCTAGTTAAAAGAGGGAATATCTTTTGCACATACGTGCACAGTTTTCAATCATTTAAGTCAACTATAATTTTATCTTATTGGCAAAATTTTCTAGCTATTCCAAGAATGAAATAAAAATTTAATATCCATTTTGATGCAACCTAGCGTTGTTTATATTTTCTAAAAGAGTTGCCTCCTTCAGAAGAAGTATCTCTTTCTGTCCCATCACGGTTTTCTCATGAAAGAATTTTGTATGGTAGTTCCCACTCAGGTTAAGGGTCAAAACCTGAATTTTCTGCGAGAGGTCATTGATTTCAAAAGCTATTTCAGTCTCAGCAATGAGATGCCCAAGATCATCCATTTTCCAAGCTTTAGGGAACCCCATCTTTCTCCTTTCGCAAACCCCTTTCGGATTTGTTCGTCCAAACTCCAAAGGTCCCATCATGGTTTCTTCATCCGAGGATTCCATTTGGTCGTCCCCTTCAGGTTAAGGGTTAAGCCTGAACCTCATGCCACGAGGCATCTTCCTTTTTCAGGTTTGGGTTAAACCTGAGTCTCGTTCCGACGAGGTTCCTCGTTTTTGATGAGATAATTTCTTCCAGTCCCATAATGGTTCTTCCCATCGAGGAACCCATGCTTTGTATATCCATCCAGGATAGGATTTTACTTGAGCTTCATCTCACGAGGCATTTTCCAAAAAAATGTCCCATCATGATCCTCATGTATTCCTTTCCTCATTCAATTCATCTTGATATATCTTCGTCCCATCCAGGTTAAGGGCTAAACATGAATCATTCCAAAAAGCGTATCTTGTCTCACCCATGAGACTTGATCAAAATCCTTATTTTCCACCATTTTTGGGATTTTCATCCAAAAGCTTATCACGATTTCCTCATTTCTATTATTTAGTCATATCGTTTTCGAGGATTTCGTCTCCCCAAAACCATTCAGGATAAGGTTTTAAGCCTGAAAAGCCATGCTTCCAAAATAATTCTTCCACACCCAGTTCAGATCTGCTGACTGGGGCTTTTTTTCAAAATTTGGAGTGTTTTTCTTTGCCACTAAGCTCGGCTTTCAACTGGCTTAGTAGCAAAGAGGGGCATCTCTGAACACCCCAAATTTTTTAAAATAATATAAATATTCCCTTTTTGTCCCTGATGCCATTTTTTGAGTAATTGAGTCACTTTTTAATCTAAATTTCATTTTATTTCTCAAATTTTACTGAAATTAAATTCATCTGACTCGATTTCGGATCTGAATCCAATATCATAATCTAAATTTGAGCTTTGTCATCCAATTTTTAAACCAAATTCTCAAAATTACCAAAATAACCTTCAAAAAAGCTCAGACAGTTTATCTGGTATCCGTTTGGATCCATCGCGTTATATTCCTCGATTCGAGGTTTAAAGCTCGAATATTTTCTTAAAACTTGGATCCAAACCCATTTTCTGAAGAAAATTCCCGAAAATAACCCTCATTTCTCAGAAAACCCTTTTTTTGTAAATATTTTTAAAATTTTGCAAAATTAGTTTAAAATTCTTAGTTATTTAGAGTTTTATTTCAAAAACACAAAAAAATCAGAAAAACACAAAGAAAATACAAAAAAATAAACTCTTAAGACCACTTTTTGAAATCATCTTTTTTTAATCTATCTTTTGAAAAAAAAAATCTTATAAAGGAGCCTTGTTTTGGAAATTTTATAAAGAGATTGAAGGGCTTGTTTTGGAAAAAGGGAAAAACCCTAAACTCGACTTTTCATAAAAAGGGGGTAACAAAGGTTCTCTCCCTCTCGCTCTCTCTCGCACACTCCCGAACCCCCTGGAAGCTTCCCTATCACCATCCGATCTTCTTCCTCTCCATTAGTCGTTGATCCATAACCTCCACCATTCTGGATTCTTCTTCCTCCTCTTTAAAATCGGCAAAGGAGAAACCCTCAGACCACCGCCTCTTCACCCCCGCATCTCTCTTCTTCATACATCGACCGCTCTTTACCTTCGTACCTTCCTCGTTCTCAAGGATCCCATCTTTTTCCCCTTGTTTGGTTCTCTTGTTTGGAGGAATCGAAGCCACCCGGCGTCCATAAGAAAGAATCATCTCCTGCGCAGCTTCATTGAACCTCTCTTCTCTCGATCTCTCCCAACTCGCAGAAGGAAGTTGACACTCTCTACAGCATCCAGAGGGAATACCCCATTTACCGCTAAATCCCCACTTCCTGTGCTTCTGGCTGGATGTCCTAATCGAAAGGGGTTCTCATCTCGATTCATCAATCATCGTAGGTAATTATCATCTTCGCCTCTTATTTTTTATTTTCTGTAAGAGTTTTTGATTTGTCGCAGTCTTCTTCACGATTTTGTTTACATTCTTTTCACCATAATGCCTCAAATGTGTGATTGACCTGCATACAGCAGGATCGATCCACCTATGGCTACAACAATGGAGAAGACCTGATCCGACACATTTCCTTTCATTTTCTTTCATTTCATATTTTCATATGATTGCCAATCTGTATTTTATTTCATTGATGATTTTCTTTTCTTATTTTATTATGATTTCCCACTTGTATCTGATTTCTGATGCATTGCATTTCATGTTATTTCTTTTCTTTTTTTTTGTTGTTTCCCTTCATTTCTTTCATCTTCGCCCTCTTTCTCTTCTTTGTTGTTTCTGTTTTCTTTTGAATTTTCTTGTTCATCGCCCCCGTTAAAAGCACTTCTCGTGTTACTACTTTGTCGATAGCAATGTCAGTTCACCTGCGTGCAAAATTGATGGAATTTGTATATTCCAACACTCCTTTCCTTTCTCTGCAATTTATTTGTTAGTTTCTTTTTGTTATTGTCTTAAAGATCTGATTGTGTTGCTTAATATCCAATATACCTATGTAGTTCATCATCGATCATCCATTCATACCCTATGCTTTAAAAAAATTTGAATCATACCTGACGAATACATTTGCATTTTGTCTCGCCTGTTTCTTTCGTTGTGAAGCATGGCTTCTTTTATGTGCTTATTCCTTTTCATGTCTTTTCGTCTTTTTTTTATTATTTTATGCAATTGGTTGTGGAAAAAACATCGTTTAGAATCACTCTGGTCGATGATCCTTGTGGATTGTAAAAGTCTCGTTCCCTCAGCATTTCCATACCCATTTATACGTGCATCACTTTATCTTTTTTTTTTTTTTGAAGTCTGAAAGAGAAGCAGGAAGGTTATATTGATATTAGGGATTGCTTGAATCATGTTTGCCTTACTAACATCAATATGAAGGTTAGTTCTTGAAGACAGGCGGCTCTGTCCAAATCATGATATAGATTGGTGGTTACAGGGGCTTTTGTTGTTCCCCCTTGCCATGGAAACACGAAGGTAACAGAGGTCAGTCTAAGGTCTACCATGAAACAACAAATCCCATCTGATAAGTTGGAAGGTTCGAATGTTTTTCATCATATAATGTTGTTACAAATACCATCTCACTATGTGAATCATGTCAACCTACCGTCCAAAAAAAAAAATCTTTCTAATGTAGTAAAGTGTCTTTAAACTTCACATTCTTTTCAAATATTTTGTCTTCATATTGTCGTCTATTCATTAATGTACACTACCTTCATCTTGTTTCACATGTATTCACTGCTCAATGTCTACTATGTTTTTCTTTATTTTTATTCAAAACCTTTAGGCCTTTAGTTCATGCGGCATCATATACGTGAAGGTTTGAGAAACCATTATCTGCCATCATTTGATCTGTGCAAACAATGGTATAAGGTCTCTCTCTAGCCGAAGTAAATTCGATGAGCATTGCCATTGCTTATTCAGGATCTGTTTTCAATATCCTAGCTTTTTTAAAGTCTTATGTGTCTCAGCATGATTTTGATTTATTCCATGTATTATCAAAGTTTGGCTGAATATCACTCCTCTGTATTGTTATATTCACTGTGGCTTGAAATCCTCTTTGTATTTTTGTAGCAGCTTATGGCCGTTGTGACCCTCCCGCATTCGCAATAGGTTGTCACGTATTAACCACAATAATCTGCACATGTCAACTGTATCATACATGTCAGTTCGTATTAATTCCATTTTTGTGTTAGTTTGTATGCACCCTCTGTAAAATACACTATTTACTTTATTAGAACTTATTACCAGCACCCAACTTGTAAGTTTTACTGTACAAAACCAAGTGTTAAGACTAATTTACTATAAACAGATCTCTGGATATATCTCCTATGCTTCTGAGTCATATCATTTGTATTTCAAATTTCCATATTTTATCTCTGAGATTATGTCTATCTTTTAGGTACCATCCTGCACCCTTCACTTCAGTCCCATTCAGTATTTATCTTCCATTAAACCATGATATAGCTAAATGGATTTGCTGGGTATCACTTGATTTCCTGAGTGCCTAAGCAGCGGGAATTGGTCCACTGTTATGAGATGGGATGATCTGATACTGAAGGGTTGGCGTTGGATCTGTGTGATGAGGGGCTGATTACAGACCTGTGAAGGATTTGGCTTGTGGGCAGAAGATGGCGTTATCAAGATTCATCAAGGCAATGAAGCTTCACGTGATATCGCCTTGCTGAGTTAATATTGAAGCTGGTATATTCACGATCGAGATCTTAAAGGTAGGTACACCATCCCCTGATAAGAAATGTGGTTCTGTTTGCAACCCTTGTTTAAAGCTATTTCAAGATGGCCCTCGTAGCCATGATGTGATGCACCATGTCTGTTAGATGACATTTACTTCGTCAGCATCCTATATATTTTTCATCTGCATCCATGAGTATCAGCATTTTAGTCCAAGTAAAATGAAAATAAAGAACCTTTTT
Source organism: Nuphar pumila (assembly GCF_984573655.1). Classification (NCBI taxonomy): domain Eukaryota; kingdom Viridiplantae; phylum Streptophyta; class Magnoliopsida; order Nymphaeales; family Nymphaeaceae; genus Nuphar; species Nuphar pumila. The sequence continues at coordinate 97,834,629 of NC_143251.1, forward strand.
AGCTAACAATTGCAATAGAAAAAGATGATATCATTGAGATCCAACGTTTTTGGACATTTCTGGAATCTTAGTCGATCTCTAGAACAGATCTTTTCATACCCCAAAATCTCGATAAGAGGTTTGACCCAGATGAGAAGAGCAAAGATGATAATGTTCATTTCAGGTCCTGTGCCTAGGTCGTTATATCATGAGAAGTTGTTGCTACTGTCAAAACTTAAGGAAATAGACAACGGTTTGTTGTCTATTGAAGAAATAAAGCAATTGTTGTTAGATCTTCTAAGTAATGAGTGAATTCTCAGAAACTGAGATGGATATGTCTATGCTTGTTGGGCAATGTCCCTCTGAAAAAAAAAGGAAATAGATTTAGATCAAGTGAACAGCTGAATCAAAAACCCAGAATTATGAGGTGCGTTGGATTCTTGCTGAATTTTTGAATGGCCAAAGGTTAAAATTTTCTTTTTATCAAATCTGGATTTCGGAACACCTGCAAAATTTATTTTCTTAATTTTTTAGTACTTGGGAGTTTTAATGAGCAGCGGGTAATCTTGATTCATTCGACCATTGAAATTGTTGAATGTTATTGCAAATCTCAGTAACTACAGAGTGTTGTTGATCGATCATCTGGATCGACAAATTAATTGTCTGGCAACATTTCAAAGCTTCAATGTGCAGTCATATTCCAGCATTTGCCAGAGGCCAGAACCATTCTAGTTGCAGGAATTTTCAAAAATTATTTTCAGTAGGAATCCAGTTATCACCGAACACCACCAACATTCATAGCTCTTCAGAAATAAATCTGATAATTGATTCTCCAGCAGGCCCGTGAGTGGAGACATTGGCAAAGGTGCAACTAAGGGGGCAATAGCATTTGTTGCTCGTCTAGCTGCAGTTGAAGTCAGGCCCCGTGGTAAGAGTTCGAGAAAAATGAATACTTCCAATACAGATATTTTACATCTTGTTCCATCATATGGGTTTTCCTAGTTCTCTTTTTGCACTTTTATAGGCATATGTATCTGATGTTTCTGTTGATAGCTTGTGATATGTACTTTTATGAGTACTTTAGGCTTTCTTCAAGTAGCCGGTGGTACTAATTCATACACAATTGATTGTTTGAAGCAAGTGGGGCTGTTCCAGAAAATGTCGACCTTTGGTAAAAATTCTCATATGGTTATTCTATTTTTATTCCATGCTGTTTTTTTTACTGAAATTCTGATATTGCCAGATGGTGTGTGTGTGTGGATGTGTGGTGATTGCAACCAAATATTTGGATTGTTATTTGTTGTCCAAGTAACCAGAAAATGTTCCCCTTGTAACTAGTTTTGGAGAAACATAAAAGGAAATTCATGTTTTGTGCTCAAAAATCTGTTCTTCATTTTTTTCACTATAGTTACCTACTTTTGGCTCTCTGGTTGTCTTTTTTTTTTTTTTAGATGATGGCTTGGTTGATAAACTTTATCTCATCATTTGGTGCTAGATTGTATAAAGGCTTATTAACACACTGAGTGAGCCAACAACTTTAATTAGTGGGATAGCTTATGGGGGGCTATGCAAGAAAGATTATTGGGAGGGGCATATATAAAATGCCTTCGTCTCTTGGTCCTCCACATATAGAGGACTATTCTGAGCATCTCTCACTTCTTGAAAGGAAAGCATCTATGGATTGAAATGAGAACCTCTGTTAGGTTCTGAGTAGCTGGTTGTATAACTCCTTCCAACCCATTGTGTTTAAAATCCTTTTTCCAGAAAGGTGTGCTTTACAGTTATTGCCAAATACCTCTCGTACTAGGCATTGCAGCAACTGTCTACTGGATGTTCCGCCCAAGCTTGGCCTACAATTATCCCTGCCAGTGCTCTTGGTCACAGCCAGCCGGATTCAATTCCATCCTCCTCCAGCAGTCTGGTATGAATATGAAATGCAGCATCTATAGCAAAAGTAGTCAAATTGGAGGTGGTAACAGGAGCTGCTGGTAGTGAGTCTGGCCAAATCAGCAATGCAGATGAAAGCAGGAGTTCAGTGGAACATCCATTAACCTGCTCCTGCTTGGAGAAGGGGAAATTCTCTGACTTGTTGAAATGGTCCTGGCATGCTACAAAAAGGTAAGCTGAGTTATTCTTAGCCATTGAATTCTCTATTGTAAGACTACATGTACATTTCCATAGTCATGTTCATCTGCAGCCTCTTTTATTATCTTTTTGCAACAACCTTTACCTTAGGCTTTTGTCATTTACCTCAGATTTTCATTGGCATACCTGAGTATCTCCCAGTTTTTAGCAATGCACTTGAATTCGCTGGCCATTGAATATTTTTCTATTAGTAGGTTAGCAATGCATTTACATTCGTCAAATTGTTGAATCTCTCCAATCTGCATGTTAGCAGTGCATTTTCTCTTTCTAGTCACTAAGTATTTTCAGTTTGTGTATTAGTCATGCCTTTTGCTAACCATTATGCACTTCATGTTTTGCATGATAATAATGCATAGCCACTGTATTTCTTTCTTTTCTATGGTGGTTCATCAAGAACCACCATAGTTGCTATATTTCATGGTGGTTCACCATGAACCACCGTGGTCTCCTTTCTTTTTATAGCAGTTCACCAGGAACTACTACAGTAGTTATCTTTTGCAATGTCTCACAAAGAACCCATATCTTGTATATTATTAGATTTGCTTAGAATTTATAGATTTTATTTTATTTTTACTTTTTCATGAGTTTTTCATGTTCTTTTTGTTTCATTCATGAGTTTTATGTTTTGGCATGTGTACATTGCATTCATTACATTCATAGAACGTGTATTTTTAATTCTTGTCAGGTCATTCTACTCTTTTCCCTCATTTATTTTCTCTCATGTGCATTCACTTAGTTTCATTCAAGCATGGGGGAGTGCCACTGGGACAGTGTCATTCAAGCATGGGGGAGGGTGTAGTTTGCACACCTTGATATTTTTGTTTACGTTCTTGCACATGTTTACACATCTCTCATGAAAAGTAGATTTTTAAAGAAATAGTTTGAACTTATATGAATGTTATTTCAAATCTGATGTTTTTAGAGGATTTTTAAGCCCCACGAAAATTTTTCTGACATAGATCTAAAAATTATGGTTGTTTATGTGGATTTTAAAGAAATGATGATAAATACATGTTAGAATTTATTTTGAATCATAAATATGAATATGCACAGTTCTATTTTTGAAAAACTAAGCAAATGAACAAAAGCGTAAAAATGAGCTCAAAAGAAAAAAAATATAGCATGCGTTAGGTTGTTTGGATAATTCCACAATCCTTAGTAGATGGAAATTAGATGTAAGTTGAAACCTTTAATTCCATTTTCGAAAAGGAGAGTGGAAAACTTTGTGATCCTAAGTAACTGAGAACATATACAAGTTGAAATGTTTGACTCTCATGTTATAAGGGTGAATGAAGGAAGTCACTTTTATGTCTTAGTTGATATCTTGTGATATGTATTGAAAAAGTATAGAAGATATTGACATTGCACAAGGCATAAAAGCAGACCACACGCAAGCTATAAGAGAAAAATAAGTGCGCAAAAAGAAAAAGCGTGAAAAAAATGAAAAAATCGAGAAAAGAGCTGAAAAAGAGAGAAAAGTTCAATGCTTAGAAGTATGATTGAGAAAACCTGTGCAGAAAACATATGAGTGAGGATAAGTAAATAATAATATGTTTTTATTGGATTTTCTAAGAATAAAACATAAATAATTGTGATTTTTAGAAAAGTGAAAGAAATTCTTTTTCTGTGGTGGTACATAAAAGATTCTAATTATATTATGATTTTGAAATAACAGGAAATATTTGTGAAAATAAAGTCTTTAATTACCTACTGCTTATGAGGATGTGTAATATTATGCATACATGACAGAGATGTTTGTGGGTAGCATCACTGCAAACCCTCACGAGACCTTACTCGTCCACTGGGGTAACCCAGGAGTTGAAAGGGCTTGTTGCATGAGCTAAATGCAACCGTGATTCCTACGAAAGTGAGTTAGGTGATAGTTTGATTTTTTGCATTTTTCTAGTTTGCTCGAGGACTAGCAAAACATAAGCATGGGGGTATTTGATCATGCATATAATTCAGGGTTATTTTATATCAAAAATATGCATGATTTTATAAAATAATGTTTCAAAAACCCAATTTTATGTTAGTTTTCGAGTAAATGTGCTAAAATGATTTAAAAATAGAAAATACATGAAAAAATAGTTTTATTTTACATTTTTATACATATTTTAGTTTTTGTTATATTCATAGTAGTTTAGTGTTAGTTTTTATTAAAAGTAAAAATAAAAAAATAAAAAAATAGAGAAAATAGTTTTTAAAATCATTTTAAATGTTTGTTTTTTTTTAGAAAAGAAAAATTAGTAGAATAGTTTTTATTTTCCTTATAAATGAAATAAAGTTTTGTTTGTAATTTTTTTTAAACCGGTTTACAAGGTTGTTGAATTTTAAAAAAAAAAACTAAAAAAATGAATAAGCAAACCGGCTGGAACCGGTTTGCATTGTTTTTGAATTGAAAAAAAATCTGTTTGAACCGGTTCCAGCCGGTTTGAAAGGTTTGAGTTCTTTAAAACCCCCAAAATTACAAAAATCGGGGTCTTCACTCATTCACGCCAAAGCTTCCCCCGTTTCCCCTCTTTTCCCTCCACCACTTCTTACCTCCTTCTTCTCCTTCTCCCTACTTCTCTCTTCTCTTTCCGGTGGAGGTGGCTACTCAATCCGGCGACGGTGTGGATGGTGGAGGCCATTCTTCTCTAACCCTCAGGTTCATGGTGAGTGTTGAGTACTCTTCTTCTTCCTCTTCTTCTTCTTCTTCTTCTTCTTCATCTTCTTCAGCTTCTTCCGATTTCTTCTTAATCTTCTTCTCTTCTTCTTCTTTTTCTTATTTTTTCTTCACATTTATCTTCTGTTGCTGAATTCGATTAATGAAGTTAGAAAATGTTTCTGTTTAGTTAAAAATGAAAAAAAAAATATAAAGAGGATCGATCATCTGGATCGATTCTCAATTTTTCCGGCAATCACTGTTTTCAAAGATATTTGAAGCTGATTTTCAACATCGATAGAAAAAACTAAATCTCATCTGATCGATTATTCATTCTTTTAGCAATCAATTGCATCATTTGAAATAACAGAGGTCGATTTATGGTTCGGATGAATAATTGGATCTGAAGCATCGTGACTGAGCCTCCGGCGATGATCTGAAGCATCGTGACTGAGAATCCGATAATTTGAGTATCGGATTAGTGTTTGTATGTGTGAAGAATCAGTACATTTACCTGATCTACTGAGTTCTGGTGTTATTCAGTGTTCTGGATTTATTTTCTTCCATAAAAATTCGAATTATCATCCATGAATGAGAATCCGGTGGTGCGTGTATTCCAAACCACTTGAATTTGATAATCGGCTAATTCTAGCCGATTGAAATCTTGTGGAATTCTGTTTCTGGCTAAGAATCCCTTGCATGAGCTGTGACTTCATGAATCCTCTGTCCTGATATGCCGTGAAGTTGGAAATCTTTGAGTCTGTTGGAGATGCTGATCGGAATCTCCTGGTTTAGCCAGAATAATCCGATGACTGTTTGAAATTCCGGTGGTTATCTTCTGTTATTTGAAATTCCAGCGATTATTCATTTGTGCATTCACCAGATTTTAAAATGTTTTACTGAAAGTTGATCGATCATATGGATCAATCGCTACATTTTCTGGTGAAAGCTAAGTTCTGGAATTACTAATCACTGTATCATCCGGTGAACATTTCTGATAATTGAATTCTCAGTGATTACTTTTAAAAAATTTCAATCAGATGGCTGAATCCGATGTGAATGTGGAGAGCCACTGAGTTTTGGATCACTGCTACTGTTTTATGGTAACAGTAATGAACCCTGAGCATTATAGTTTCATTGAATTCCTTCAAGGGGGTTGTTCTCTGATTATCATTTGAAGGTTGTATCTGATCTTTGCTGTCATTTTCTGTTGATATTTGAATACAAATAGTTGTATTAATTGGTTGATACAATCCAGTTCTATGGATCAGATTGAATGATTAAATTTGCTGAATGAATTGCTACAAAGTTGCTGAATTTCAAATATATTGATTGAAGAGTGTTGTGAGTGAATTGAAAACCTTGGTGGATGTTTGAAATATCAGTGAATGATAATAGTTCTTAAATCCAGTAAATATCATCATTTTTAATTAGAGGTGTCATTTAGATTTTATAATTCTTTTAGTATAGTTTTATCCTTCTATCTTTTGTACTGCATTGTATCTAGGTTCTTGAGTTGATTACATATAGTATAGTTGCTTTATAAAGTTTCATCATATCTTAGATCTTTGGTCAGTTCTAGATTTACATTGTTCATAATACACTTGTTAGTATCTTGTACTGCTCGTGTTCATTTGAATTGTGCAGGATAGCACAGACTGGAGCGGAAGCGATTACGTGACACGAAGTACAAAGAGTAGAAGCTTCTTTTTACTTTTCAGTTTAGAATTAGGAATTTGATTCTGGGTTTGTAAATATTGCACTTTATGCCCTCTGCGAAGGGTATTCATTTGTTGTAATAGTTAGTTGTTTTTACTTTTCTTGAACACTTTACATTTCAATAATTCAGCAATAAAGAATAGTTTAGACTTGTGTGTTTGAATACAACATATTCCCATTCCCTGAGTTCGACCCGGTCTCATCCACTAGTGAGAACCGGTTTTTATTATTTGATGTCTGGTTTTCACATGTTGGCCATAGTCAAAATATGGGCAATGCTTAGGATTCTTATCTTTTATGGAATAACATTGGATCTACATTGGATCCTCTTAAAAAATCATCATATTTTCAAATATTTTTCTTCTTTTATCATGGTTTAAATTGAAATTAACTCAAAATATATATCAATGGCCATAGTCAGGATATATTGAGAGTTAATTTCATTTTAAACTCTATAAAAGCACCAAAATATGTTTTATTCTTCGCCTGAATTTAATTATGATTATTATATAATACCTTCAATGACCATACTGTGGAATGTATTATATCGTCAATCTTATTTCAATTCATTTAAAGGATGAAATATGCTTTTCAAATCTGATTTTCAAAATTCTTTCAATTCATTCATCATTTAGGATAGAATTACATCATATTTTCAAAAAAAATCTTTTTTTCAAAACCCAAGTGATCTCAAATATCTTTCTTCAATCTCTATTTCAAATTATTCTTCTATCTTATTTCAAAGATTTAAATTTCGATTTCAAAATCCAATTTGACTTTGAAACTTCAAATTCAATTTTATATTCAAAATTTCATTTCCAAATTCAAGTCCAATTTCAAAGTTCAAATTAACTTTGAAAATCTCTGATTCATCTTCTGATCTCAAAAACTCAAGTTTTAAAATCAAGTTTGTCCTTTATTTCTCATTAAGTCTTGATTCTCAAAATTCAAATCAAAGTTTTGAGATTGACTCTGAATCTCAAAAATCGATTATTTTTCAAAGTCTTAAATTCAAATTTGGGTCTTCAAAACCCAGATACAAAAAGAAATAACTAGTCTAAAAGAAAAATCAAATGATCTTCTTTCTATAGTGACCAAATTCATAAATGGTCAAGAGAATCTAGAAAGACTTCTTGGTTCTCAAAGATGCTCGGTTAATAAAACCGGATTGGGATATAGCTTCTTTGATACTCAAAATAGACCAAACTATGTAGTGAAGAATCAAAGACAATATTCTCAACCATTTGTTCATAGAAATGCATCTAATCATGGAACTTATAATGCTTATAAGCCTAGACATGATTATTCTAGAAATGTTAAATCTTTTTATAAAAAGAATATTTATTATCAAAGGAAACCAAAATCCAAATGGATATGGGTTCCTAAGACTAACTCTCATGGACCCAAAAATAGAAAGGGGTCAAATGCTTTGTCTTCTAATTTTGTTGTAGGTACACAAAATAAGGAGGAAATGGATATTAGACAGCGGCTATTCCAAACATATGACTGGAAGGCCGGAGTTATTTTCCACCCTCCAAAATAAGGATGGAGGAACCGTTACCTTTGGTGACAATAACAAGGAAAAAGTAATAGGTATTGGTAATATTGGTAATCCAAAATTTGCCTTGATAGAAAATGGTTTTTTAGTAGATGGTTTAATGCATAATTTATTATCCATTAGTCAATTATGTGATAAAGGTTTTCTTGTTTCTTTTGAACATGATTTATGCTTAATTTCTGATTTTCAATCTAAAAAGATCATTTTTAAAGGTAAAAGAAGGAACAATGTGTATGAACTTTATCTAGATGAGTTACCCACTTTTAATGAAAATTGTCTTATTGTTTCAAATGAAATTCAATGGTTATGGCACAAGAGACTTGGACATGTTAATTTTAAAATTATTTCCAAGTTATCCAAGAATGATCTTGTTAGAGGCCTACCTAGAATACCATATAAGAAGGATCACTTATGTGAAGCTTGCCAAATGGGTAAACAAATCAAGAGTTCTTTTAAAGCAAAAGATATAGTTTCAACAAAAATGTCCTCTTGAACTTTTACATTTAGATCTATTTGGACCATCTAGAATTCAAAGTTTGAATGGTAGCAAGTATGCTTTTGTTATAGTAGATGATTATTCTTGATTTAAATGGGTGATTTTTCTAAAAGGCAAAAATGATGCTTTTCCTGAATTTTCCAAACTTTGTAGAAGAATTACAAATAAAAAATCTATATCTATTATTAAAATTCGTAGTGATCATGGTGGTGAATTTGAAAATGAATCTTTTCTAAAGTATTGTGATTTACATGGTATATCTCACAACTTTGCTTTTCCTAGACCGGCTCCACAAAACGGAGTTGTTGAAAGAAAGAATAGAACTTTGCAATAATGTGCTAGAACCATGCTTAAAGATAAAAAATTACCAAAATACTTTTGGGCTGAAGCAATAAATACAACATGTTATGTTTTAAACAGTGTTCTTATTCGACCAATCTTATATAAAACATGTTTTGAATTGTATTATGATCGTATACCAAAGATCTCATATTTCAAAATTTTTGGTAGTAAATGCTTCTTGTTAAATAGCAAAGATAATCTTGATAAGTTTGATTTAAAATCAGATGAATCAATATTTCTTGGATATTCTTCTAGAAGTAAAGCTTATCGTATTTTTAATAAAAGAACATCTTGCATTAAAGAATCTTTACATATTGCATTTGATGAAAATTGTGAGCAGGTTATACCTCTAAGCGAAGGAGAAAAAGTAATACTTCAAGAAGAACCTTTGATAGAGAGTACTTTTCAAGATAATGTTCCTCTTCAACCGGTTTGGAAAGAAGTTCTCAATCATCCACATGAACAAGTTATTGGAGAAATAAAGAGTGGTGTCCAAACAAGAAGGCAATTAAAAAAATATATTGCAAATATTGCTTTCATATCTAAAATAGAACCAAAGAATATCAATGAGGCTTGTGATGATGAATTTTGGCTTTTGGCCATGTCTGAAGAACTTAACCAATTTACTAGGAATGATGTATGGGATCTAGTTGATAGACCAAAGGATCATCCAATAATTGGAACAAGATGGGTCTTCCAAAATAAGCTGGACGAAAATGGCGAAGTCATTCGAAACAAAGCAAGGCTAGTAGCACAAGGCTATAATCAAGAAGAAGGCATAGATTTTGATGAAACCTATGCACCGGTGGCTCGACTGGAGTCAATTTGAATAATGCTTGCTTTTGCTAGTTACATGAACTTTAAGTTATATCAAATTGATGTTAAGAGTGCATTCTTAAATGGACACATCAATGAAGAAGTTTATGTAGAGCAACCTCCAAGCTTTGAAAATGAGAAATATCCAGAAAAAGTCTATAAGTTAAAAAGAGCTTTGTACGGACTTAAACAAGCACCAAGAGCGTGGTATGAAAGACTACAAAATTTTCTAAAACAATCTGGTTTTTCCATTGGTCGGGTAGACTCCACTTTATTTATTAAAAATCTTAATTTTCACTCACCTCCCCGACATTTCCACCAAACATCATCATCCAGCCTCTGAAATCGTCGGAGGGCAAAATGGTCATTTTCTGAGCCTGAAACCCGCAAAAGTCCAAGTTTCATCTGCAACTCTAAAAATTTCTCTATTTTAGCTCAGATGTTCAAAATCCTATCCCTGACAGGAGACTGGAATCTCCAAATCCTGATTCAAGATTACATTTCATAAGACATGTCATTGCATAGCATTGCATGAGCATTTCATATCGCTGCACTGCACAACATGCCATTTCGAGGTCCAGAACTCTCGATTTCAAAATTTTCAATCCAGATTCGAATTTCAACTCTTTTTAAAATTGATTTCAAAACCCTGGGTCTTCAAAATTATCAATTCTTCCCATTTTACCCCCAGGACTCTAAATTTCAAAATAGTTTTTGAGGAAAACAATCTGGATAGTTTTCAATATGGATTTCAGCCACTTCATCTCAGATCTTACCCTTTTTGTCAGCAATTCCCAATATCATTCTTTTGCAAAATCACCCCACAGGGGCCAACTCTTTTCAAAACTTCTGTTTTGCCAATTAGTCCAATTTTTTATGAAAATTCTAAAAAAGAGATTTTTTTGTCTTGTCTTTATTTCAATAAAGAAGCAATGTGGGGCCCACACTAAGGTGGTGTCACATAGGCTTTTCATTTGAAAAACCTGAATTTTGAAAAAACCCAAAAATATAGGAGCCTTGTCCCTAGATTGGCACCACTGGACCATTTTATCTCTCCTCCAATTTCCCTGCCATGTGTCAGTGTGGGGTTCACCTAGAGGTGGCGCCACATGTCATTTTCTCTCTCCTTCTATCCTCCGACACGTGTCAGTGTGGGGACACCTTAAGATGCCGCCACATGTCATTAGATATCCTCTTCATTTATGCCACGTGTTAGTATCCACCATCTTCACCCTGTGCCATGTGTCATTCCAATGCCACCATGAGATGCCATGTGTCATGTGCTGCCCTGTCTAGAAAAAGTAAAGCTTGTCTCCCCTAAGGTGGCACCATTTGAAGTATGTTTCCTGCAAATGACACATGTCATTCTCTGCTCTTCTCAGAAAAAGCAAATGACACATGTCATTCTCTACTCTTCTCAGAAAAAGCAAATGACACATGTTATTTTCTGCTCTCTTAAAAAAAAAACTAGAATTCAAACATTCAAATCCTTCCAGAGGTGGCGCAAATCCTGAACTTCACCTTTTCTATCTGGTCTGAGATGGCGCCACATGTACTTGTCCCTCCTTCTCTTCCCTCTGTCACGTGTCACTGCAGGATCTCCCTGAGGTGGCGCCACATGTCCACCCTCTATTCTTCCAGAGCCAGCCTCATTTGAATTTCAAATACAGCCTCTGAGGTGGCGCCATTTGAGAAGACTCCTCCAGCCAGCTGACACTTGTCAGAAGCAGAACCATCCTGAACAGCCATGTGTCCAGACCTCCCTGCATCAGAAAAAGTAGGAACAACTCCCCTCTGAGGTGGCGCATTTTGCTTCCTCTGTTCCTGTTTTCTTGCCACATGACAGTGTGGAGCCATCCTGAGGTGGCGCCACATGTCAGCCCCTACTCCCTCCAGAAAAAGCAGAAATTTGAATATTCAAACTCCTCAGAGGTGGCGCCACATGACATGCTCACATTTCTTCCAACTTTAAATCTCAAACACCTTTTGAGGCGGCGCCATTCCAGAGCTCCCACTTGGCTTCATTTTTTTTGTTTTATTTTATTCAAAATAAAAGTAATCCCATCATGAGGTGGCGCCACATGAGGGCTCCCTGCAAAAAGCAAACTTTGAATTTCAAACCCCAGGTAGCACCCTCTGAGGTGGCGCCATTTGGGAGACTCTTGCAGAGAAAATCAAGCTACATTTTGAAAAATTTTAAAATCCCCTACTGAGGTGTCTCACTCACAAAATTTTCATTTTTTATTCTCAAAAAAATCCAAGTGGCATGCCTTGAGATGGCACCACATGGAGGGCTCAGATTGAGCCTGTTTGAATTTCAAAATTTTCTAAAATGGCTACAAAAACCACAGCCCACGCCCAGCTTGAGGGAGCTCCTTTTGGATTTTGAACTTCAACCTAAACTTCCTTCAGAACTCAATTTTGTTTCTCTGAATTCACGCCCCCACTGGGCTAAGTTGAGAAGGTTCATTGAAGCCCCAACCTTGTTCGTATCAATTCCAACTCAACCTAGGCGTGTGGATCGAATTTTGTGAACCTGCCGAAGCTTGGATTGAAGGACTAGAGAAGCCATTCATAGCCACTCACCTCGGGAGTTGCAAAGTTGTAGGAAAACGCAAGGTGCACTTCTATTCCTATCGATTTCGTTATAGTAATATCATTGCCCGATTCGTATTGTCGTTTTGAAGAAAGAGCTCATCCGAGTGATGGATCGAGCTATTCTCATAAAATGACACATATCAAAAGATGTTTTTTATGCTTTCTTGATTATATTTTTGCATATTACCATGTTCATGCATTAAAATAAGTTAGATTTACGTTTTATTTCATTAAAATAGCATCTTTCATGAATTTATTTAATATTTCATGCATTCAGCTTCATTTAGGTAATTTCCTATTTTTGTCAGTCAGTCCACACGTCATTTCATGCATTTATTTTTTGTTAAAAATGCTGAGAAAATCATAGTATGCGCCCTTGGGTGTCCCTAACAATCTTCCAAAAAATAGGAAAGATTTGCATTTGTTTACAGTGGTAAAAGTTCAAAATGGTAGGTCGGGTTTTGTTACCCAGGATACATTTTGAAAATTTAGCTCCGATTTGTAAAATCGCGATCTCTCTCATATGAGGTCTGATTTTCGATCCGAAAAATTTCCTAAACTCCGGATGATGTCTAGTATTTAATATGAGTTTTCCAGATTTTTGTAAATTTGTTTGAGATTTTAAAAAAATCCAAGAATTCGGAACATGTGTCAGAACCTGATTTGGGTCTCTGAGACTTTGGATCGACTTAAGTCGATGGGTTATCTTTGGGTATTGCTCCAAATCCGAATCTGTAAAAAGTGAATGTCATTTTTGGAATGTCCTATATTTTAATCTGAAAATTTATGATTTTTAGAAAAGTCTTAATATCAGTTTTGGATTTTTCTTGTCAGTCTTCTGTTTTGTTATATTTGCCTGTTTTGTTGATTTAGGTTGGTAATGTCGTAATTTTATATTTGTTCATGTTGATCAAATGCCAAAATCAAGAAAATGAAAGTTGTTCCTGCATCTGTCATTAGTGTCTCATTTAAATATCAGAAATTTACATGGTCGGCTGATATTTGTTTAGCAATTTTATATCAGATCAGGTCGATTTTACCTTCGTCAGAGCCAAATTCCTGTTACCGAACTCATCGTAGTTCAAATCTCGAGGCTGTAAAAACCAAAAGTGTTCAATTTCAAGTCCTTTAGCAGTCTGCAAAATATCAGATGTTTCTATGATGTAATTTTCGTATTATTGCATTAAGTATTACATTTGGTTCGGGTTCATAGGTGAAATTCGCCCATTTTAGAATTTTCTATACATTTTCGCATCCAAACCATGCCATTTCGTGAGTTTTAGCATTCTAGGCTATTTATCAGGATAGAGAGATGCTCCAAACCAAATTTGACAGCATTTGGAATTCATTTGAAGCTCGGTCTAGCCATATCATCAAAACAGGGCCCCGCGGGACCCTGACCCAAGCGAAAATCAAGCGAAATTCGTTATTTTGGATGAGTTGAAAAATGCCAAATTCTGATTTTATAGTCCTAAGGTGTTTAGAAGCATGCCATCATGCCTCATACTGCATTTCAACATCATTTGTTTCCATTCGAATTTCAAAATCTCAATTTTACCAAAATTTCCTTCAAAAACCCTGATTTTAAAAGTGCAACTTCAATATTAGGGGTATTTTGGTCATTTTGACCACAATTTCGAATTTCAAACTATTTTTTACTAAATTTATTGCATTTACATCATTTCAAATATCAAGAAAGCATGAGAATAGGGTTTATATCCAACTAAGTCCAATAATTTCAGAATATTATTGGAAATCTTGGAAAAACCTACATATTTGAACTAACCCCATTTCAAGTTTGGCAGGAACATTCAAAAGAAGGAGCTGAAGTCTGCAATTTTTTTATTTAATTTAATTAGTGATGTAATAATGTAAATTTTGGAATAAGGGGTTTAATTTTCTGCTTAAACTAGGATGCATATCATATAGTTTGAATTCATGCAATATCATGTTTATGTGATTCATGCATTTTATTTCAAAAGCATTATGGATGTACACGAATGGCACGTGCACCAACTCTTAGGGAGTTGATGAACTCGGTGGAATCCATATTTACGGCCCTAGTTGAAATATGGACGAAACCCAGATCCATCATCTTTCTACCAGTCACATTGAGCCTACACTCTTAGGCTATCTTCAAAAAAATGCACCTCATATTTCCAATTTTGCAAAATATTGTGAATTAAATCAATTAAACTCTGAACATGTTCATGGCCACAGTCAGAATATGTGAAGGATTTACTTTGACTTAATACACATTTTCCAACAAATTTCTCTGAAAATTTTTCCAAATGTTATTTTCAAGGTGCATTCATCCATTCAGATCATCTGCATCATGGCATCATCTGCTTTTCCCATGATTTTCTCAAGAAAATTTCATTCTCTGGAAATTGATTTCTCAAGAGATTCTGAAGATTTTCAAAAAGCTGAATTTTCTCAAGACAAGTTTCTTATATGTTTTCCCAGGAAACATTTTTTTCTCCTAAGATCCATTTCCAACTTTTCAAAGAAAATTTTCCATCATCTTCACAAGTTCAAAATCGATTTTCCAACCTTTCCAGGTTAGAATCCTCAGAATTTCATTTTCCTGTACTTTTAATTTTCTATTCTCGAAAGAGTTTTCCCTGTGAATCTTCAATCATCTTCTAAGGAAAATTTTCAAAACAGGGAATTTTATGACAAACATTTTCCATTCAAGTGATTTCCTTCCGATATTCATATTTTCTCAAGAATTTTCCTAGGATTTTCATTCTTCCAGGGTTTTCCTAAACCTTATAAGTTTTCTCAGGATTTTCAAACCCCTTCATCAGAGTTTTCTGAGAAATTGATTTCTGTCTTTTGACTGAGAAAGACTTTTCCAACTCCCAAACATTTTCTGAGCATACATCATGTTTTCCAACCTACATTTTACCAAATTTCATACCACATGCCTGAATTCTCTGTGCATTTAGGATAGAACACGATTTCGATGATTTAACTAAGTCAAACACAATTTTTGGTTCTTGGTTCGATTACCCCTGTTAAAGATTGCAGGAACGGTCGAACCTTGTACCGACAGGTCGAGCCTCATCCCATGGATTTTTCCGCGATTTCCAAAACAGAGGTGAGTATTTCAAAACAAATTTCTAAATTTCCAGTCAAGTTTGAATCGCGAAAAGCAATTTTCCTCTCTCTCGCAAGGGAAGGGAAGACAGGAAAAAATTCGCGACGCTAACAGGTTTGGCGACCGTGATGGGACCTGTCCTTGTCTGATCAAAATTGTGCTTGATTTAGTTCAATTATCTAAACTGTGTTCCAAAAATGTCAGCTCTTTACTTTCTGATATCGTGCGAACCTAGGAGCCTAGATTCTGACCTAGCTGACATTGATTGCATATAGCCTAGGCATGGTTTGGTAGGACCAGATTGAGGAGAAATTTTCATGCTCACGTAGACTTAGGTTTAAATACAACTCTCCTCAATTTAGGATCTGAATGCAAACAATATATGCTTCTTCAAAAATTTTCAAAAATCTATCTCTTTAGGTTTTAGAGCCATCTATTTCTTGCATGTGATCATTTTTTCAAACTTCCCTTTTCTATCATTACCTGGTCTTCACGTTGCTGGGCTCTCTTCCAGAACCCTAGTTCGGGACAGAGCCTCAGAACTGGGCCACTTATTTGTGTTAACACCCCCCTACCACGTACCGCGGGCCACAGTCCGAAGTATATCGGTAGGCGCTCAAGGATGTTGGAAAACCTTACCTTAGAACTGGAGTTGAGATTATATGCCACGTACCTCAGATTTCGGTTCGAGTATATCAGCGTAACTGGATTGGACAAAGATGATCTGAGCCTAGAGTTAGGATTAAGGTCCTATAGTTGTTTTTCAAAATGATGCATCTAGAGTCAGCCTTTTAGAAAGTGTTGTATGTGCATAAATGTTTGTGAAGGATATGATTGTATATATCTTATTTCCTCAGTTCTTCTTATTTCCCATTTTTTTCCAAAATATTAAGCCTTTTTCAAAATACCCTTATCTTCCACAAGATATTTTCTCTCAAACCCTGGATGATTTTCCCAAACATCTAATTTTTCTCAAAAACTCTGGGTGATTTTCCATTCTCCCATTCTACTGGATCTCGAATTTTCAGCCTTATTCCAATCTTGCTTGCAAATTTCAAGTTTTGCTTATATCTTCAAAAACTTTTCCATATCTTCTGGTATATTTTCCAAATTTTATCCAAAATTTTTGTTTGTCATGTCCTTCCAAGATTGCCAACCTGATCCCATCATTTGTTTTTCTCTCAAGAGTGTTGCTTTCAAAATTCTTTTTTCCATCATGCTAAACATCCCATTTTGTTCTGCAGAAGGCATTGGCATGATTGTGTGATTCAGGCGAAATCAAAAGACCGCGATACTTCAGTATATTAGTTACAGACAGTGAATAAGAAATGAATCCCATAAAGTCTGTCAAAAAGGGAGCTCAGATCAGTAAGGATGAGATCGATCCCACTATATATCGGTTGTTCAAAAAAATGATGATCGAGATATTATCCGAGCAAGCTGAAGCCAATTTCGGAAAAGTTTTTCTTAAAGAAGAGGCATCTATTACCATCCCTAGGAGCATCATTGGCGACCACAACAGCGCAACCAGTTCTAAACCCAGCAACAACAAAAACAGAGGCAATCAAAGCGGCAACTTAGAAGAGCCTAAGGGTTAGAAGGGAAAGTATTCCAAAATCCAGGATAGACCTTTTCAATTCAGCCCTCAACAAAAGGAAAAAAATAAAGAAAAACCAAAGCGCGAAAACTGAAGCAAGGATCGAGATTTCACTCCTATAAACGAGTCACTCGACAAAGTCCTTCAATACAAGTTGATCAAGAGATTAGTCAGGCTCCCAAAAGCCATGGATCCTCCCACCATCATGGGAAGATCCTTAAACCAGTTCTGCAACTTCCATCGAGCAGTAAGGCATGACATTGATCATTGTTTTGTCTTCAAAAACCTTGTGCAAGACTACATTGATAAGAACCTCTTTGTTGAAGACAGAAAAGAAGATCATCTCGTAGCCCTAACCAAACAAGTTCAGTCCAGTTCCCAGAAAGAAGTCAGAGAAATCAAAGAAGTCAGCAGTCAACAGAAATCCAGCAATCCGAAGAAGATAAAGCATGATGGTTGGAGTTATGATCGCGAGTTTACTCCTTTAGGTCAGTCAATCGAAGAAATTCCTGGATATCTGCTCACGAAGAATATGATCAAACCTCCAAGGATTGGGGATCCTCCCATCACCATGGGGAAATAGAAAGGTTGTTTCTGCAAGTTCCATCGGGCAATGGGGCACGATACTGAATGTTGCTTCGGTCTCAAAAATATTATACAGGACTACATCGATAAAGAGCTTTTGGTGCCGGAAGAAAGAGAGGGACGAGTTGCAGTCCTGACCAAGCCTTTCCCAGATCACTCGGAAGAATGATAATGCCAATGCCTTCTCATTTTTGTCATATTTATTTTTGTCAGGACGATATAGTCCTAGTTGTTTTCCTTTTTTAAGTTGTCATCCCTTTTAAGACATCAATAAAATCATCAACTTTTCTCATTTAACTATGATGTTCTTCTTTTATCGTTATGTTTCTTCTCAAGAGCCCTTTTTTAATATTATTCTCTCTTCCCCATTACACTGGGGCATTTTTTTTTTTTGAAAATTTGTTTTCAAACATTCTGTATGCAGGCAGGGTCAAATAAAATCTCTCACCATTCATTTGCATTTCATGTGCATGCGCATTCCATTTGCATTAATTATGCACCCAATTCTTCAGATAGAATCCTCTTTCCAAAATCCCTAACTCCAATTTACAAAGTCTATTGATTTTTCCTCAAAAATTTTCAAATAGAATCCTCTTTCCAAGATCCAGTCCCCGCACTCACAATTTGCAAAATTTTGATCCTCTAATCAAGTTTTCTTTTGAAGATCTGAATTCTGATTCAGACTTCTTTTCTTTCAAACCCAACTCTTAGGTTGGTCCATTTTCTTTTAGAAATTCGAGTTCCGACTCAGATTTCTTAATTTTCAAAATCCAACTTTCAAGATTGGTTTATATTTTTTCTTGAAGATCTGAGTTCTGACTCAGGTTTTCCTTTAAATCATTTTCCGTTGAAGATCTGAGTTCCGACTCAGGTTTTCCTTTAAATCATTTTTCCTTTGAAAATCAGAGTTCCGACTTGGGTTTTCCTTTTAATTATTTTCCTTTGGTGATTTGAGTTCTGACTCGGGTTTTCCTTCAAATTATTTTTCCTCTGAAAATCTGAGTTTCGACTCAGGTTTTCTTTTAAATCATTTTTCTATTGAAGATCTGAGTTCCGACTCAGGTTTTCCTTTAAATTATTTTCTTTTGAAGATCTGAGTTCCGACTCAGGTTTTCCTTTAAATTATTTTCCTTGGAATAACCGAGTTCTGACTCGGGTTTTCTTTCAAATTATTTTTCTTTGAAGATCCGAGTTCCGACTCGGGTTTTCTTTCAAATTATTTTCTTTGAAAAACCGAGTTTCGACTCGGATTTTCCTTCAAATTATTTATCCTTTGAGATCTGAGTTCCAACTCAGGTTCTCCCTTTAAATTATTTTCTTTGAAAAAATGAGTTCCGACTCGGATTTTCCTTCAAATTATTTCTCCTTTGAGATCTGAGTTCCGACTCAGGTTCTCTCTTTAAATTATTTTCTTTGAAAAACCGAGTTCCGACTTGGATTTTCCTTCAAATTATTTCTCCTTTGAGATCTGAGTTCTGACTCAGGTTCTCCCTTTAAATTATTTTCTTTGAAAAAACGAGTTTCGACTCAAATTTTCCTTCAAATTATTTCTCCTTTGAGATCCGAGTTTCGACTCGGATTCTCCTTTAAATTATTTTCTTTGAAAAACTGAGTTCCGACTCGGATTTAACTTCAAATTATTTCTCCTTT
The DNA here is from genome assembly GCF_984573655.1 of Nuphar pumila. Classification (NCBI taxonomy): domain Eukaryota; kingdom Viridiplantae; phylum Streptophyta; class Magnoliopsida; order Nymphaeales; family Nymphaeaceae; genus Nuphar; species Nuphar pumila. The sequence goes on from NC_143251.1 coordinate 97,853,861, forward strand.
GAGATCCGAGTTCCGACTCGGGTTCTCCTTTAAATTATTTTCTTTGAAAAATCGAGTTCCGACTCGGATTTTCCTTCAAATTATTTCTCCTTTGAGATCCGAGTTCCGACTCGGGTTCTCCTTTAAATTATTTTCTTTGAAAAAACGAGTTCCGACTCGGATTTTTCTTCAAATCATTTCTCCTTTGAGATCCGAGTTCTGACTCGAGTTCTCCTTTAAATTATTTTCTTTGAAAAACTGAGTTCCGACTCGGATTTTCCTTCAAATTATTTCTCCTTTGTAGATCCGGGTTCCGACTCGTGATCTCTTTACCTTATTCGAGCTCTGATTCAAGCTCTTCACTTCTCTTTGTTGATCCGAGTTCCGACTCGTGATCTCATTACCTGATTCAAGCTCTTCATTTTCTTTGTTGATCCGAGTTTCGACTCGTGATCTCATTACCTTATTCGAGCTCTGATTCGAGCTCTTTATTTTCTTTTGTTTTAATGATCCGGGTTCCGACTCGAGATCTCTTTATTTATTTGAGTTCTGACTCAAGCTCTTCATTTCCTTTTGTTGATCCGGGTTCTAATTCGTGATCTCTTTACCTCATTTGAGCTCAAATTCGAGCCCTTCATTTGCTTTTATTGATCCGGGTTCTGACTCATGATCTCTTTACCTTATTCAAGCTTTGACTCGAGCCAGTTATTCTCCTATATTGATCCAAGTCATTTTGATCCTCAGGGTCACTCAATTTCTCAAATTTGGCCTTCGAGTCCACCAATTTCCAATTTAAATCTTCGGATCATTCAATTCTTTAATTTCGACTTTCGGGTCACCCCATTTCCAATTTTCAATTCCAATTACCAATTAAGACCATCAGGTCATCCAAATTCCAATTTCGATTTCCGGGTCATTCAATTCTCAATTTTGACCTCCGGGTCACACAATTTTGACCTTTGGGTCAACCAATTCTCAATTTCAACCATCAGGTCATCCAATTTCGACCTCCGGGTCACCCAATTTCTAGCAATCAATTTTTCAATTTCCAATTTCGACCTTTGGGTCAATCAATCCCAATATCCAATTTCAATCATTTTCTTTTGCGAGAGACCCTTTTAGGGAGAGTTCGAGGGAGCTCGTTCTTTTCGCATGCTATCCAATTCGTTCACTTAGCCCCTCTTCAGGGAGAGTTTGAAGGGACTCGCATCTTTGTGAACCGTTTGCAAAACAATTTCCAATTTCACACAGGAAACCCTGTTAAAGGGAGAGGCTCGACGGAGACTCGCTTTTCTTGTGCCCCCCCCCCCCAATTTTCCTACTAGGCCATTTTTGTCATGAAGGACCCTCTTTTTAGGGAGAGTGTGATGGACTCGTTCCTTTCATGACCCAATTTTCTGACCTCACTACTATCGACCCCCTTTCTATAAGAGAAGCCTAATATTAGGGAGCTTTGACGAAAGCTTAATTTCTCTTCGAAAGTTCATTTTGCAAACAACTCCTCTTCAGGGAAGACAGGAGTAATTTTCATTTCCCATTCAGGTAAGGGTAACCCTGAGTCTCTCTTTTTGGGGAAAAGAGAGGAGAATTTTCGTCATGGATGTGTTGAGCCGGACCTCAAATGCTCTCTTTCACCCAAAATTTCAAGAACAATTGTGTCAATCTGTTAATCAATTACCTGTTGATTTCAAACTTTATTGCACAAATTTCACCTTAGTTTACCTTTAGCATTACTCCCAAAAGAGTGAAGCTTTTGCGAAAAGAGATTCAAAATTCAAATTTTTTTTATTGGCCAACCAAAAGGATAAAGAATAAATCCTCGATATGGCCAGAAAAGAAGATCCAATGTTATTGAAAAGCCGTAGGTAATTGATATTGATCGCAGTTATGGCACATCTCTAAAGATTATTCTTGTAAAGATGAGACAGTGGAAATATCTTGAGCACTATTAAAGGAAAGAATTCACCCAAGCCCTGTTTCCTCAAAATCACATAAGTTGCAATTAAATATCCGCAAAGAGGATCCCTCAATTGTCGTCAAGATGAAGACGAATTAAGCGAGCAGACCCCCGGGGCCAAAGAAGATTTGAAACATCTCCAAGATGACGGAGTTTATGACGGATCCTTCCAGGGAAAGTCCAAAGCACTGTCAAGATGAAGGCAGATGCGATGAACTTCCCGACAATTCCCAAAAGATATTTAATTTCAGCTATCACCCAAAAATCTCTAACCCATGAGCCAACATCGTCAAAGAAGGATCAAAACATCTCCGAGTTGAAGGAGTTTGTGACGTACCCTTCCAAAAAGAAAGCAAGAAAGGAAAAATAAAGAGAGAAAAGTCAGGACATCTTCAAAATGAAAAAGAATGTAACCGAAACCCAAGAGAGCCAAAAGAGTGCAGAAAGATTATCATGAGAGAAGCTCCCAGGATATCAAACTGCCCAATTTAACAAGAATCTTCTCTAAAATCGTGAAATTCTATTATCAATATCATTTCATCAATTGCTTTCATAATATCAAATTCTCTTTCTTGTTCATATCAAGGAAATGGATAGCTTCCTTGAAGAAGGTCAGTCGCAAGCAATTTGGATTCTCAGTCTTGATCCTATGAAGTGAATCTCGTTTGGAGGTAATGCTTCAGGCAGAAAAGAAGGAATATTTTGCAACATTGTGCATCATTTTCAAATACTTTGAATCAACAACAGAATTTTCAACATTTTGATGATATTTTTTAGCTATCCTGACGTGAAGTGAGAGCTTGATGTCCGTTTTTGATACATCCTGACACCAATTTTTAATCCCTCTTAAGGACTCATTTTCTTCCCTTCTTTGAGAGCAGGAGCTCTCAGACTCGCACACTTCCCTGTGTCCCCACTGTCCAACCATAGACAGTCCCATTTAGGCTCGAGGTCAAACCACCAATCATTTTCTCGCAAAAGGCAATTTCAAAAGCTATTTAGTCTCAGCAATGAGACGCCCAAGATCAATCATTTTTCAAGCTTTAGGGACCCCATTTTCCTTCCTTTTGCAAAACCTCTGTCAGATTTATTGTGTGAAATCCAAAGGTTTCATCATGGTCTCTTCTTTTGAGGATTCCATCCATTTTTCGCCCAATCAGGATAAGGGTATAAACCTAAGCCTCATTCAAAGAGGTATTTCACTTTCTGCCCAATCAGGATAAGGGTACAAACCTGAGCCTCAATCAAAGAGGTATTTCATTTTTCGCCCGATCAGGTTAAGGGTACAAACCTCAGTCTCATTTTATGAGATATTTCATTCCCCAATCAGGTCAAGGGTTAAAACCTGAGCTTCGTTCCATGCGAGGTATTTTTTTCCCATCCAGGTTAAGGGCAAAAACCTGAACTTCGCTATCAAAGAGTGAATCTTTCCTCTTCATTTTCCATTTCATATCTACCATGATCACCGGGCTAATTTCCTCACACCCAGTCAGATTCTTCTTACTGGGGCATTTTATATGGCCCAAATTTGGTGTGTTTTCTTTGCCACTAAGTCCGGTCACAAGTCGGCTTAGTAGCAAAGAGGGGCATCTGTAAACACCCCAAATTTTCACTCACCTCCTCGACATTTTCACCAAACATCATCATCCAGCCTCTGAAATCGTCGGAGGGCAAAATGGTCATTTTCTGAGCCTGGAACCCGCAAAAGTCCAAGTTTCATCTGCAACTCTCAAAATTTCTCTATTTTAGCTCAGATGTTCAAAATCCTATCCCTGACAGGAGACGGGAATCTCCAAATCCTGATTCAAGATTACATTTCATAAGACATGTCATTGCATAGCATTGCATGAGCATTTCATATCACTGCACTGCACAACATGTCATTTCAAGGTCCAAAACTCTCGATTTCAAAATTTTCAATCCAGATTCGAATTTCAACTCTTTTCAAAATTGATTTCAAAACCTTGGGTCTTTAAAATTATCAATTCTTTCCATTTTACCCCCAGGACTCTAAATTTCAAAATAGTTTCTCATGAAAACAATCTGGATAGTTTTCAATATGGATTTCAGCCACTTCATCTCAGATCTTACCCTTTTTGTCAACAATTCCCAATATCATTCTTTTGCAAAATCACCCCACAGGGGCCAACTCTTTTCAAAACTTATGTTTTGCTAATTAGTCCAAATTTTTATGAAAATTTCAAAAAAGAGGTTTTTTTGTCTTGTCTTTATTTCAATAAAGAAGCAATGTGGGGCCCACACTGAGGTGGTGTCACATAGGCTTTTCTCTTGAAAAACCTGAATTTTGAAAAAACCCAACAATATAGGAGCATTGTCCCTGGATTGGCACCACTGGACCATTTTATCTCTCCTCCCATTTCCTTGTCATGTGTCAGCGTGGGGTTCACCTAGAGGTGGCAACACATGTCATTTTCTCTCTCCTTCCATCCTCCGACACATGTCAGTGTGGGGACACCTTAAGATGTCACCACATGTCATTAGATATCCTCTTCATTTATGCCACGTGTCAGTATCCACCATCTTCACCCTGTGCCATGTGTCATTCCAATGCCACCATGAGATGCCACGTGTCATGTGTTGCCCTGTCCAGAAAAAGTAAAGCTTGTCTCCCCTGAGGTGGCGCCATTTGAAGTATGTCTCCTACAAATGACACATGTCATTCTCTGCTCTTCTCAGAAAAAAGCAAATGACACATGTCATTCTCTGCTCTTCTCAGAAAAAGCAAATGACATATGTCATTCTCTGCTCTTCTTAGAAAAAGCAAATGACACATGTCATTCTTTGCTCTTCTCAGAAAAAGCAAATGACACATGTCATTTTCTGCTCTCTTCAGAAAAAACTAGAATTCAAACATTCAAATCCTTCCAGAGGTGGCGCAAATCCTGAACTTCACCTTTTCTATCTGGTCTGAGAAGGCGCCACATGTACTTGTCCCTCTTTCTCTGCCCTCTGCCATGTGTCACTGCAGGATCTCCCTGAGGTGGCGCCACATGTCCACCCTCTATTCTTCCAGAGCCAGCCTCATTTGAATTTCAAATACAGCCCCTGAGGTGGCGCCATTTGAGAAGACTCCTCCAGCCAGCTGACACTTGTCAGAAGCAGAACCATCCTGAACTGCCACGTGTCCAGACCTCCCTGCATCAGAAAAAGTAGGAACAACACCCCTCTGAGGTGGTGCATTCTGCTTCCTTTGTTTCTGTCCTCTTGCCACATGGCAGTGTGGAGCCATCCTGAGGTGGTGCCACATGTCAGCCCCTACTCCCTCCAGAAAAAGCAGAAATTTGAATATTCAAACTCCTTACAGGTGGCGCCACATGGCATGCTCCCATTTCTTCCAGCTTTAAATCTCAAACACCTTTTGAAGTGGCATCATTCCATAGCTCTCACTTGGCTTCATTTTTTTTTGTTTTATTTTATTTAAAATAAAACTAAGCCCACCATAAGGTGGCGCCACATGAGGGCTCCCTGCAAAAAGCAAACTTTGAATTTCAAACCCCAGGTAGCACCCTCTGAGGTGGCGCCATTTGGGAGACTCCTGCAGAGAAAATCAAGCTACATTTTGAAAATTTTCAAAATCCTTTGCTGAGGTGTCTCACTCACAAAATTCTAATTTTTTATTCTCAAAAAAATCCAAGTGGCATGCCCCGAGATGGCGCCACATGGAGGGCTCAGATTGAGCCTGTTTGAATTTTAAAATTTTCCAAAATGGCTACAAAAACCACAGCCCACGTCCAGCTTGAGGGAGCTTCTTTTGGATTTTGAACTTCAACCTAAACTTCCTTCAGAACTCAATTTTGTTTCTCTGAATTCACGCCCCCTTGGGCTTAGTTGAGAAGGTGCATTGAAGCCCCAACCTTGTTCGTATCAATTCCAACTCAACCTAGGTGTGTGGATCGATTTTTCGTGAACCAGCCGAAGCTCGAATTGAAGGATGAGAGAATCCATTCATAGCCACTCACCTCGGGAGTTCCAAAGCTGCAGGAAAATGCAAGGTGCACTTCTATTCCTATCGATTTCGTTATAGTAATATCATTGCTTGATTCGTATTGTCGTTTTGAAGAAAGAGCTCATTCGAGTGATTGATCGAGCTATTCTCATAAAATGACACATATTAAAAGATGTTTCTTATGCTTTCTTGATTAAATTTTTGCATTTCATCATGTTCATGCATTAAAATAAGTTAGATTTACGTTTTATTTCATTAAAATAGCAGGTTCCATGAATTTATTTAATATTTCATGCATTCAGCTTCATTTAGGTAACTCCCAGTTTTTGTCAGTCAGTCCACATGTCATTTTATGCATTTATTTTTTGTTAAAAATGCTGATAAAATCATAGTATGTGACCTTAGGTTTCCCTAACAATTTCCCAAAAATTTGAAATGATTTGAATTTGTTTACTGCAGTAAAAGTTCAAAATAGTAGGTCGGGTTTTGTTACCCAGGATACGTTTTTAAAATTTAGCTCCGACTTGTAAAATCAAGATTTCTCTCATATGAGGTCCTATTTTCGATCTGAAAAATGTCCTGAACTTGCAATGATGTTTAGTATTTAATATGATTTTCTCTGATTTTCTGAATTTCTTGACGTCTGAAAAAAATCCGAGAGTTCGGGACACGTGTCAGAACCTGATTTGGGTCTCTGAGACTTTGGATCGACTTAAGTTGATGGTTTCTCTTTGGGTATTGCTCCAAATTGGAATCTGTAAAAAATGAATGTCATGCTCGGGATGTCCTCTATTTTCATCTGAAAATTTATGATTTTTGGAACAGTCTTAGTATCAGTTTCGGATTTTTCTTGTCAGTCTTCTGTTTTGTTATATTTGCCTATTCTGTTGATTTAGGTTGGTATTGTCGTAATTTTATCTCTGTTCCTGTTGATCAAATGCCAAAATCATGAACATGAACGTTGTTCCTGCATCTGTCATTAGTTTTTCATTTAAATATCAGAAATTTCTATGGTCGACTTCTATTTGTTTAGCAATTTTATATCAGATCAGGTCGATTTTACCTCCGTCAAAGTCAAATTCTTGTTATCGAACTCACCATAGTTTAAATCCCGAGGTTGTAAAAGCCAAAAGTGTTTAATTTTGGGTCCTTTAGCAGTCTGAAAAATATCATATGTTTCTATGGTGTAATTTTTGTATTATCGCATTAAGTATTAAATTTGGTTCGGGTCCATAGGTGAAATTCACCCATTTTAGGATTTTCTATAAATTTTCGCATCCAAACCATGTCATTTCGTAAGTTTTAGCATTCTAGGCTGTTTATCAGGATAGTGAGATGATCCATACTAAATTTGACATCATTTGGAATTCATTTGATGCTCGGTCTAGCCGTATCATCAAAACAGGGCCCTGCGGGACCCTGACCCAAGCGAAAATCAAGCGAAATTTGTTATTTTGGATGAGTTGCAAAATGCCAAATTCTGATTTTATAGTCCTAAGGTGTTTAGCAGCATGTCATCATGCCTCATACTGCATTTCAACATCATTTGCTTCCATTCGAATTTCAAAATCTCAATTTTACCAAAATTTCCTTCAAAAACCCTAATTTTAAAGGTGCAACTTCAATATTAAGGGTATTTTGGTCATTTTGATCACAATTTTGAATTTCAAACTATTTCTTACTAAATTTATTGCATTTACATCATTTCAAATATCAAGAAAGCATAAGAATAGGGTTTATATCTGTAAACACTCCAAATTTTCATTCACCTCTCCAGCATTTCCACCAAGCATCATCATTCAGCCTTTGAAATCGTCGGAGGGCAAAATGGTCATTTTTTGAGCCCGGACCTTGCAAAAGTCTAAATTTCATCTGCAACTCTCAAAATTTCTCTATTTTAGCTCAAATGTCCAAAATTCTACTCTTAACGGGAGACGGGAATCTCCAAAGCCCGGTTCAAGATTCTATTGCATAAGACATGACATTGCATATCATTGCATGAGAATTTCATATCACTGCACTATACAGCATGTCATTTCGAGGTCCAGAACTCTCGATTTCAAAATTTTCAATCCAGATTTGAATTTCAACTCTTTTCAAAATTGATTTCAAAACTCTGGGTCTTCAAAATTATCAATTCTTCCCATTTTACCCCCAGGGCTCTAAATTTCAAAATATTTCCTCAAGAAAACGATCTGGATAGTTTTCAATATGGATTTCAATCACTTCACCTCAGATTTTGCCCTTTTGTCAGCTATTTCAACTATCATTCTTTTATAAAATCGCCCTACAGGGGCCAACTCTTTCCAAAAATTTCTGTTTTACCAATTAGTCCAGATTTTATGAAAATTCCAAAAAGAGATTGTTGTCTTGTCCTTATTTCAATAAAGAAGCAATGTGGGACCCACACTGAGGTGGTGTCACATAGGCTTTTCTTTTGAAAAACCTGAACTTTGAAAAACCCAAAAATATAGGAGCCTTGTCCCCTGGATTGGTGCCACTTGCCCTTTCTCTCTCCTCCCATTTACCTGCCATGTGTCAGCATAGGGTTCACCTAGAGGTGGCGCCACATGTCACCTTCTCTCTTCTGCCATCCTTTGAGACGTGTCAGTTTGGGGCCACCTTAAGATGTCGCCACATGTCATTAGACATCCTCTTCATTCCATGCCACGTGTCAGTGTCCACCAACTTCACCCTGTGCCATGTGTCATTCCAAGGCCACCATGAGATGCCACGTGTCATGTGTTGTCCTGTTCAGAAAAAGTAAAGCTTGTCTCCCCTGAGGTGGCACCATTTGAATTATGTCTCCTGCAAGTGACACATGTCACTCTCTCCTTTCCTCAAGAAAAGTAGATGACACATGTCACCCTCTGCTCTTCTCAGAAAAAGCAAATGACACATGTCATTCTCTGCACTTCTCAGAAAAAGCAAATGACACATGTCATTCTCTGCTCTTCTCAGAAAAAGCAAATGACACATGTCATTCTCTGCTCTTCTCAGAAAAAGCAAATGACACATGTCATTCTCTGCTCTTCTTAGAAAAAGCAAATGACACGTCATTTTCTGCCTCCTTCAGAAAAAACAACAATTCAAATATTCAAACTCCAGGCTGAGGTGGCGCAAATCCTGAAGTCTCCTCCCTAAATTCATTTTTTGAGATGGTGCCACGTGTCCCTTTCCCTCCTTTTCCTCCCTATTGCCACATGTCATTGTAGGAGCCACCCTGAGATGGCGCCACATGTCAGTCTCTCCTTTCCTCTAGAAAAAGCAGAAATTTAAATTTCAAACTCTCTCTAAGGTGGCACCATCTGAATCCTCTGCCTTTCCTTCTGACACATGTCAATGAAGATGCGCTGAGATGGTGCCAAATGTCAGTCTCTCCTTTCATCAGAAAAAGTAGAATTCAAACCCCTCTGAGGTGGCATCTTTTGCTTCTTCTGCTCCTACCTTCTGACACATGGCAGTGTGGAGCCACCCTGGGGTGGCGCCACATGGCAATCTCTCCTTCTTCCAGAAAAACCAAGCTTTGAATTTCAAACTCCAAGAGGACATCCTCTCAGGTGGCGCCATTTGGGAGACTCCTGCAGAGAAAATCAAGCAAGCTTTTTGAAAAATTCCAAATTCCCCTGCTGAGGTGTCTCACTCACAAAATTCTTATTTTTATTTTCTCAAAAAATCAAAATGGCATGCCCTGAGATGGCGCCACATGGAAGGTCCAGATTCACTGTGTTTGAATTTTGAAAATCTCCAAAATTTCTACAAATACCCTAGCCCATGCCCAGCTCAGGGAGAGCCCTGTTTGAGAATTGAACTTCAGAATTCCATTTTCTTTCTTGGTTTTCTCTGGATTCACGCCCCTCTGGAGCCCATTGTCAAGGTAGTCATTCATTTTGGGAGTTCCAAAACCGCAGGAGAACACAAGGTAAGCCCCTATTCCAATCGATTTCATCATAATTTGATTCGTGTTGTTGTTTGAAGAAAGAGCTCATCCGAGGGATGGATCGAGCTATTCTCATAAAATGACATATATAAAAATATTCAATTATGCTTCCTTGATGATTTTTAGCATTCATGCATTTAGCTAAATTTAATTTGCATTTTATTTCGTTAATTTAGCATGTTTCATAGGTTAATTAGGTTTAATTAGGTATTTATTTCAATTCTGCTCAATTTCAGTAGCTCTCTATTTTTGTCAGTCAGTCCACACATCATTTTATGCATTTATTATTCATAACAAATTCTACAAAAATCATGGAATGCGCCCTTAGGTGTCTCTAAAAACGTGCAAAAAAATTGGAAGCATTTGAATTCGTTTACTGTGGTAAACGTTCAAAAAGGTAAGGCGGGTTTTACCACCCGAGACGCATTTTAAATTTTTACTTCCGACTTGTAAAATCGATATCTCCCTAATGGGAGATACGATATTCAATCCGAAAGATGTTATGAGCTCGGAAGGATGTCTAGTTTTTAATAGGATTTTCTTATATTTTTTTGATGTCTTTTGATGTCTGAAAAAAATCCGAGAGTTCGGGACACGTGTAAGAGCCTGATTTAGGCATCTGAGACTTTGGATCGACTTAGGTCGATGGGTTATCTTTGGGTATTGATCTAAATCCAAATCTATAAAAAGTAAAAGTTATGCCCGAAATGTCATCTGTTTTAATATGAAAGATTGTGATTTTTAGAATAGTGGTGATACCTGTTTCGGATTTTTCTTGTCAGTCATCTGTTTGGTCACATTTGTCTGTTCTATTATTTTAGGTATAAACAATTATATTTTTATCTGTGTTTCTGTTGATCAAATGCCAAAGTCATGAACATAAAAGTTGTCCCTGTAGATGTCATGAATATCTCTGTTAAATATCAGAAATTTCCATGTCTATTTTTTATTTTTTTAGAATTTTATATTAAATTAGGTAGATTTTGCCTCCATCATAACCAAATCCTTGTTACCGAACTCACCATGGCTCAAATCCTGAGGCTGTAAAAACCAAAAATGTTACATTTCGGGTCCTATAGCAGTCTGCAAAATATCAGAAGTTTTCATGGTGTAAATCTTGCATTATCATATTAAGCATTGTATTTGGTTCGGGTCCATAGGCAAAATCCACCCTTTTTAGGACTTTCTTTAAATTTTAGCATTCAAATCATATCATTTCATGATTTTTAGCATTCTAAGCTGTTTATCAGAGTAGGTAAATGTTTAATACCGAATTTGGTGTAATTTGGAATTCATTTGAGGCTTGATTTATCAATATCATCAAAACAGGGCCCCGCGGGACCCGGATCCAAGCGAAAAACAAGCGAAATTCATTATTTTGGATAAATTGCAAAATGCCAAATTCTGATTTTATAGTCCTAATGTGTTTAGCAGCATGTCATAATGCCTCATACTGCATTTCATCATCATTTGATTCAATTTGAATTTCGAAATCTCAATTTTACCAAATTTTCCTTCAAAAAACCCTAATTTTAAAGGTATAACTTTAATATTAGGGGTATTTTGGTCATTTTGACCCCAATTCCGAATTTCAAACTATTTTCTACTGAATTTCTTGCATTTTCATCATTTCAAATATCAAGGAAGCATGAGAATAGGGTTTATATCCAATTAAATCCAATAATTTCATAATATTATTGGAAAATCTTGGAAAAACCCACATATTTGAGCTAACCCCATTTCAAGTTTGGCAAAGACATTCAAAAGAAGGAGCTGAAGTCTGCAATTTCCATTTATTTCATTTATTTAGTGATATAATAATGTAAATTTTGGAATAAGATTTTAATTTCCTGCTTAGACTAGGATGCATATCATATAGTTTAAATTTATGCAATATCCTGTTTCTATGATTCATACATTTTATTTCAAAAGCACTATGGATGTTCACGAATGGCATGTGCACCAACTCATAGGGAGTTGATGAACTCGGTGGAATCCATATTTACGGCCCTAGTCGGAATATGGACGAGACCCAGATCCATCATCTTTCTACTAGTCACATTGAGCCTACACTCTTAGGCTATCTTAAAATGCACATCATATTTCTAATATTTTCAAAGTATTGTGCATTAAATCAATTAAACTTTGAACATATTCATGGCCATAGTCAGAATATGTGAAGGTTTTACTTTGATTTAATACACATTTTCCAACAAATTTCTTAGAAATCTTTCAAAGTGCATTCATTCACTCATATCATTTGCATCATGAAATCATTGGTTTTCCCATGATTTTCTTAAGAAAACTTCATTCTCAAAGAAATCGATTTCTCAAGAAACTCTGAGTATTTTCCAAAATCGGTTTTCCCAAGTCAAGTTTTCACAGTTTTCCATGGAAACCAGTCTCTCAAGAAACTTCTAAGTTGGATTTCCAAGATCAAAGTTTCCCTCGTTTTTCCTTGGAAATGTTATTTTCTTAAGATTTTCAAAAAGAGTTTTTCAATCTTCCTCAAAGATCAAAATCGATTTTCAAGTATTTCAAGGGTAAGATTCCCAGGATTTCAATTTCCCAAGTTCAGTTTTTCTTCTCCAATGAGTTTTCCTATAAACTTTCCACCATTTTCCTAAGAAAATTCTCAAAGTCCGAGTTTTCCCGAGAAGTGTTTTCCTTTTCAAATGTTCACCTTTTTCTCAAGAATCACTTCTATTTTGCCAGGACTTTCAATTATTCATGATTTTCCCACAACTTTATGAACTTTCCCGAGATTTCAAATCTTTTCCATCTGAGTTTTCTTGAGAAATTGATTTCCATCATTTGCCTTAGAACTATTTCCAACTCCAAAGCATTTTCCAAGCATACATCATGTTTTTCCAACTTCCATTTTCTAAAATCTCATAGCACATGCCTGAATTCTCTGTGCATTTAGGATAAAACACAATTTCGATAATTTCACTAAGTCAAGCACAATTTTGGTCCTTGGTTCAATTACCCCTGTTAAAGGCGGTAGGAACGGTCGAACCTCATACCGACAGGTCGAGCCCCATCCCATGGATTTTCCCACAATTTTTAAAACGGAGGCGAGTATTTCAAAACAATTTCCAAAATCCGGTCAAGTTTGAAGTGCGAAATCATTTTCCTCTTTCTCTCTTCCGCAAGGAAGGGAAGACGGGGGAAAATTTCGCGACGATAACAATATCCAACTAAGTCCAATAATTTCAGAATATTATTGGAAATCTTGGAAAAACCCACATATTTGAACTAACCCCATTTCAAGTTTGGCAAGAACATTCAAAAGAAGGAGCTGAAGTCTGCAAATTTTTTTTATTTCATTTAATTAGTGATGTAATAATGTAAATTTTGGAATAAGGGTTTTAATTTTCTGCTTAGACTAGGATGCATATCATAGAGTTTGAATTCATGCAATATCCTGTTTATGTGATTCATGCTTTTTATTTCAAAAGCACTATGGATGTACACGAATGGCATGTGCACCAACTCTTAGGGAGTTGATGAACTCGGTGGAATCCATATTTACGGCCCTAGTCGACATATGGACGAAACCCAGATCCATCATCTTTCTACCAGTCACATTGAGCCTACACTCTTAGGCTATCTTCAAAAAAATGCACCTCATATTTCCAATTTTGCAAAATATTGTGAATTAAATCAATCAAACTCTGAACATGTTTATGGCCACAGTCAGAATATGTGAAGGATTTACTTTAACTTAATACACATTTTCCAACAAATTTCTCTGAAAATTTTTCCAAGTGTTATTTTCAAGGTGCATTCATCCATTCAGATCATCTGCATCATGGCATCATCTGCTTTTCCCATGATTTTCTCAAGAAAATTTCATTCTCTGGAAATCGATTTCTCAAGAGATTCTGAAGATTTTCAAAAAGCTGAATTTTCTCAAGACAAGTTTCTTATATGTTTTCCCAGGAAACATTTTTTCTCCTAAGATCCATTTCCAACTTCTCAAAGAAAATTTTCCATCATCTTCACAAGTTCAAAATCGATTTTCCAACCTTTCCAGGTTAGAATCCTTAGAATTTCATTTTCCTGTACTTTTAATTTTCCATTCTCGAAAGAGTTTTCCCTGTGAATCTTCAATCATCTTCCAAAGAAAATTTTCAAAATAGGGAATTTCATGACAAACATTTTCCATTCAAGTGATTTCCTTCCGATATTCATATTTTCTCAAGAATTTTCCTAGGATTTTCATTCTTCCAGGGTTTTCCTAAACCTTATAAGTTTTCTCAGGATTTTCAAACCCCTTCATCAGAGTTTCCTGAGAAATTTATTTCTGTCTTTTGACTGAGAAAGACTTTTCAACTCCCAAACATTTTCTGAGCATACATCATGTTTTCCAACCTACATTTTACCAAATTTCATAGCACATGCCTGAATTCTCTGTGCATTTAGGATAGAACATGATTTCGATGATTTAACTAAGTCAAACACAATTTTGGTCCTTGGTTCGATTATCCCTGTTAAAGGCGACAGGAACGGTTGAACCTCGTACCGATAGGTCGAGCCACATCCCATGGATTTTCCCGCGATTTCCAAAACGGAGGTGAGTATTTCAAAACAAATTTCTGAATTTCCGGTGAAGTTTGAATCGCGAAAAGCAATTTTCCTCTCTCTCACGCAAGGGAAGGGAAGACAGGAAAAATTTCGCGACGATAACAGATGGGTCTTCCGAAATAAGCTTGACGAAAATGGCGAAGTCATTCGAAACAAAGCTAGGCTAGTAGCACAAGGCTATAATCAAGAAGAAGGCATAGATTTTGATGAAACCTATGCATCGGTGGCTCGACTGGAGTCAATTTGAATGATGCTTGCTTTTGCTAGTTACATGAACTTTAAGTTATATCAAATTGATGTTAAGAGTGCATTCTTAAATGGACACATCAATGAAGAAGTTTATGTAGAGCAACCTCTAGGCTTTGAAAATGAGAAATATCCATAAAAAGTCTACAAGTTAAAAAGAGCTTTGTACGGACTTAAACAAGCACCAAGTGCGTGGTATGAAAGACTACGAAATTTTCTAGAACAATCTGGTTTTTTCATTGGTCGGGTAGACTCCACTTTATTTATTAAAAATCTTAATTCAGATATTCTTATTGTGCAAATTTATGTTGATGACATAATATTTGGTTCCACTAATGATTCTCTTTGTAAAGAATTTGCTAAAGCTATGAAGGAAGAGTTTGAAATGAGCTTGATGGGCGAATTAAACTACTTCATTGGACTTCAAATAAAGCAAACTGAAGAAGGAATCTTCATCAACCAGGCTAAGTATACAAAAGATCTTCTCAAGAGGTTTGGGATGGACTCATCAAAATCAAGAAGAAATCCTATGAGTACAACTACTTCTCTTAATAAAGATAAAAATGGTAAAAATGTAGATACTAAGCTCTACAGAGGTATGATCGGATCTCTATTATACTTAACTGCTAGTCGACCTGATATAGTGTTTAGTGTTTGTATGTGTGCAAGATTTCAAGCTAATCCAAAGGAATCTCATTTAACTGTAGTAAAACAAATTCTTCGTTATTTGAAAGATACTTCAGATTTTGGTTTGTTTTACCCAAAATCATCTTCCTTTGATTTAGTTTCATATAGTGATGCATATTTTGCAGGAAGTAAATCTGATCGCAAGAGTACTAGCGGAACTTGTCATTTCTTAGGAAATTCCTTAGTCTCTTGGTTTAGTAAAAAGCAAAATTCAGTGTCACTCTCAACAACTAAAGCAGAATATATAGCGGCTAGTTTAGCGTGTTCACAAGTACTATGGATGAAACAGACCTTAAAAGATTTTGGTTTGAATTACTCCACAACAACTATTTATTGTGATAACACTAGTGCTATAAATGTTTTGAAAAATCCTGTTCAGCACTCAAGAACTAAGAATATTGAAGTTAGACATCATTTCTTAAGAGATCATGTGTTAAAAGGAGATATTTCGTTAAATTATTTTTCCACTAATGAACAACATGCCGATATCTTCACTAAACCACTTAAAAATAAAGATTTTATGAGAATTAGGAGAGAACTACGCATTTGCACGTTTTTGGATTTTTAAAATGCTGATTTTTTGAATAAAATCTCAAAATCGCACTTTATTAGTCGACTATTGAAATTCTAGTCAACTGATGCTTTAAAAAAAATTAGAATGAGTCGCACCTTATTAGTCGACCGATAAAATTTTAGTCGACTAAATTTTTTTTTAAATTTCAACTAAAGGGACCCGATACCCCTTGGATTTTTTTAACACCCGATTTTTTTAAAAGGGCACCGTTTCATTTTTTTTTTACGCACCTTTTCGTTTTTCTTAAACGAAACCCTTTGAAAAACGAAACCCTCTCTCTCTCCTCTCTCTCTTCCGAAAAACCCTCGGAGTGTTGTTCGAACCTCTCCTCGCCGGAATCTTCTGGCCGTGACAGGGAGTCTCTTGATTTTTTGCCGGAATTCTCTTGCCGTGACTGGTGCATCTTCAGTCCTCGTCGGAATCCCCTTGTGGCAGCCTCCTCTCACCTGCCGTCATCCACCGCGGACTCCTCCTCCCTCTTGCCTAATATCTGTGGAGAATCGACATCCCTTTTCAGTAGGTTGTTACTGTTGATTATTTTGGCTACTACCAACAAATTTGAAGGCACATCGTTCACTTTGCACAAAGTGTTTCTGTTGCACGACGACGAATATCTTCCTCCCGTCGGACGTCATTTGGAAGCCGACATCAACACCATCTTACTCGTATATTCAGATATTTCAAAGTACCCTTAACAAATGAAAAATATATTAAGCAAAAGGAGTTCTTTGATCAAACTATTTTTAAACGAATGAAAATCAAATATTTGCCTCCTTTAAACTTTGATCAAACTGAACCATCTGAACCATCAATTTCTGAACCCTCGCCATATTCTGTGACACCTTCATCTCAAGCAAAACGAAAGAAATTTTCTACTAGTCAAGACAATGATGAAGTTTTGCAGCGACTGGAAGCTTTGGAGCTGCATCAACACACTTTTCGTGAAGATGTGACTCAACAACTTTCTTCGATTCAGAAAGATATTACTGCAATCAAGGACTTGCTCAACTCACTTTTCTGATTCTTGTTTTTTGTCTTTACTGAACTTTGATACTTTATGGGTTGTAATATTTTGAACTTGAATTTACATTTTGCTTATGCTATTTTTGCCCTTACTCTTTATTATGACAAAGGGGGAGAAAAAGATAGAATTTGGTAGACACATGCAAGGAAATTGCAGGAGAAAAAGATAGACCTTGCATGAGAAATGAGAAATTAAGAGAAAAAGATAGAAATTGAATATTGCATTATGACATGGAAATTACATCATGAGAAAGCATTGAGAATTGCATTTATGAAAATTTTTTAAAAATGCATGAAGTAATTATGAAAATGCAAACCAATCAATATGTGATATATGTGCTTTGAATGAACTAACTTTTAATGTTGTGCAGCATATTGATAGGGGGAGTAAAATCTTCATCTATGCATCTAAATGCTTCATCTTTGATTAAGTTTGTCATCATCAAAAAGGGGGAGATTGTTACGACAATGAAGTCATACATGATACTTCAAGTACAAGGTTTTGATGATGAGCAAGTAAATCAACTGCATTTCAGCTAAGGCAATGAAGAAAGATGACAAGCATTGAAGAATTCGATGAAGAATCTTTGAAGACTAGTGTGCAAATGTGATATTCATTAAAAGTCTTAGATTCTTGTAAGAGCCTTTCTTAAAGTGCATATTTCGATTGCATTTCAGCTAAAAAGTCTTTAGAAAAACTTTTCTAAAAGAACCCTTCATGAAAATTTTTTTAGAAAACTCTTTTCTTAAATTTTCATGTTTATTAGTCGACCAATAGACTCACCAGTCGACTAACCCTTTCGCGTCATATTTTCTAAGCAAAATGTCATTTTTATCAAAATTAGTCGACCGAAGGTTTTATTAGTCGACCGGACAGAATGTCTGTTTTCTGAAAATTTTAGCAGCAGTCGACTAATGACTTTATCAGTCGACTAGACAGAATGTGTGTTTTCTGGAAATTTAGCAGCAGTCGACTAATGCTTTTATCAGTCGACCGAACAGAACTTGTGTTTTTCAGAAAAATTTAGCAGCAGTCGACTGAAAGATTTTTCAGTCTATTGATGATATTATCAGTTGACTAACTTTTTCTCTAGTCGACTAAGTTTCAAAACTTCAGATTTTTAAATGGCTCGATTAACAGATCAGTCGACCGACGATAATTGTTAGTCTACTAATAGTTAATTATTAGTCGACTAACTACTGTTCCAATCGACTAATTTTGTCGTTTTTCCTGAAACTTTGAAAAAAGTGTCTTTTCATTTTTCAAACATTTTGATCATTCAAAATAGACTGTTTTGACACCCTTTCATACCCTCAACGTATGAAATGTTTTAATTATAAATATGAGTGCATTCTACACTCAAAAGCACTGAAATTCAATCAATTTGAATCAATTACTCTTTGCTTTTCACTCATATTCATTTTTTCACTCACGTGATATTTTTCACTTCAGTTTTCACTCAAATTCCTTTAAGAGACATTGAATTCATGAGTAGAGTATTTCAACAACCTCAAAAGCCAATTGCATCTCATTTGCATTTATAAGAAGGGCTCATAGATTGTATTGTAAGTTTTTACTTGTTTTAATTTTCTGTAAAATGAAGGACTCATTGGTTTAAAGGAGTTGTTTTCTTTCAGTAGGTTTGTTACTGAAAGTGGGACCGGATTTGGTCTGTATGATCTTGTAGTTACACAAGGTTGATAGTGGAAATCTCAAGCAGGTTTTGCTTGGGGACTGGATGTAGGTCGGGAAAGACCGAACCAGGATAAATTATTGTGTTCTTTGTGTGTTTGCTTTGTGTATTGCAAAATCCATCAAAATTTCACAGACAAATTTTAAAAGCACCATTCACCCCCCCTCTAGTGCTCGTTGTCTCTATCCTACTGCACTTTCAGATATTAGTAGCTAGTTTAGTTTGATGTGCATTGTATTTTAATTGTAGCTTAATTGTAGTACTAGATTAGTCATTAATTTCTTAAGTATTCTTAGTTGTAATTTAGAATTAATTATTGATAACGTACTGACTTTTATTTTTGTTGTTTTTGGTTGATAAGTTAGAAACAGATCAACAGGTGTATTTAAAATGTGAGTGCGAATGCACGTGTGGTAAAAAGACAAAATTACCCCTGGCGATCAGGAGAAGACTTAGCAATCTATTTTAGTTAATTTTCATTTTTAGTTTGTAATTTAATTAGAATTGTAATGTTAACTTAGTTGTAAACTTTATTGATATTAATAAATTGTAATTTTTAGAGATAATTATATCATGTTCCTTGAGGATTTGACCCGTACTTGTCACATCGTGGAAAGTCGGTTTTTATTATTTTTGGTTGACGATTTTCCAAAAGGTTTTATTGCAAAATAAAGTTTTAAAAATACCACTGCACAAGTTCAACAGTCTACATTCTCGTAGGCGCCTCCCCAGTTTAGTCAACCTCCTCTCCAGGAACCCACATCTAGCCAATCTTTTCAAGAGATGCTCCTCAAGACCTTTTCTGATATCAAGGCCAACCTCAACTCCCACACGCAGTCAATAGCGAAGCTAAAGATGCAAATGGGACAGTTGGTTGAGGCTTTGAGCTGGTACAATGAGGGAAGCCTTCTGAGTCAGCTTGTTCTCAACCCGAGGGGTAAGGAACCCATGCGCTCTAGCTTGCATATGACAGAGTCTCACCAAGAGCAGGCCAACTTTGTTATAACCCTTTAGAGTGAGAAGGAATTCCACCCAGTTCAGAAGACGACTGAAGAACTCAAGGAAAAGCCTAAAGGCCAGTTGACTTCTCTTGCCAGGCCCAAGGAAAGTGGTCAGGGCCTACAGTCTGTGCCCTATCCTTCGTATATACCTAGAGCCCCTTTTTCTCTGGCCTTAGAGAAACCAAATTTTTTTGGAAAGCAAAGGGCTAGAATGCAAGAGATGCTTGAGATATTCAAGCATGTTCACATAAACCTCCTCCTATTAGATGCCATCCAATAAGTGTCCGCGTATGCAAAGTTTCTTAAAGAACTTTGCACACAAAAGAGAAAATCATGATCTCTACCCAAGAAGATCTTTCTGACTGAGTAGGTGAGCTCAGTGCTTCGGCACCAAGATCCTCCTAAACTTAAGGATCATGGGGCATTGATTATCTCTTGTGTTATAGGGAACACAACCATCAAGCATGCTCTGCTCGATCTCAGGACCAGTGTAAACATATTGTCGGGTTTCTTGTATGAAATTTTTTAGATTGGGGATCTAAAACCCACCTCGACCATCCTATAGTTGGTTGACTGGTCTACCAAGGTTCCTCGAGAAATATTGAAAGATCTGTTAGTTAAGATTGAGGACTTTTATTTTTCCATTGATTTTGTTGTTATAGATATGGAAGGCACTCATGTCGTTCACCAGACCCCCATCATCCTGGGAAAACCATTCTTGGTCACTGTCAATGCTTGGATTAACTGTCGTACTAGAGAGATGGATGTATCATTTGGCAATAAGAGAATGATATTAAACATATTTGATTCTGCCATGAGAAGGACAGGAAATGGTGAATGCTTTCATGTGGATAACACTAATCCTCAATGGGAGCAATCCGATCCACAATTAGAGACTCGCATGGATAACTTTTTAGTTTAGGACTCATCATTTGGGAATCGTCTCTGTGAGCTTCACAAAGATTTTCAAATAGGCATGGAGGCTAAGCTCGTTTATAGCAGAAAAAAGTGCCATGTCAGGGTCAAAAGGGGTAAAGTTTTGGGATACGTAGTGGACAGGGCAAAAGATGAAACTATATACCTCAGACCTCCTGATTGAGCATGACCTTGAGTCCATTGATCTCATGGATGATGAAGGGTAACCAGAGATTCGTCTGGCTGAAGATGTAAAACTTAGCACTTTGTGAGAGGCAACCCATATTATTGTTGTAATCTAGTAGTTTTTCTGCTTACTTCTTTCATTTTTTTTCATTTTATGAGCATGGATGACAGATCATGTATACATTGATAGAGCTTATGACTTACAAGTGATAAGATAGTTTGGATCCCCTTAAGGAGCCCTGCATGCGCATGGTAGTACAGAACGAGACATTGTCTCAAGCGAGCTCCGGCACATATCAGGTCGTATCTTTCCTTTTTTTTCTTTCGTGTTGTTCTTTGTGTGCACTCATGCATTCATATAGTTTCATGTAAGCATGAGGGAGTGCCACTGAGGATAGTGAAATTCAAGCATTGGGGGAAGGAATGATACATACCTCAAAAAAATTTATGTTCATGTATTGATTTTATTAAAACTCATAAAATTAGGCATTTTTAAGCAAATTTTAACAGTATATGATGATTTTTGCATATCTTTGACATTTTGAGATGAATTTTTAAGCTCCATGTATAAATTTTTTTCGAAATTGATTTAGATAAAGGGGTTACTTATGTGGCTTTTGAAGAGAATACTTGTTTATAATTGTTAGACTCTACTTTGATTTATACAAATTTTTTAAAAAAGAGCAATGTTAGAAAGAAAAGAAAAGAAAGAGCATACAAGTAGTATTTTGATGTTTTTAATTGTTTGCCCTTAATAGCGGGGTTCAGGCACAAGTTAAAGTGCATGTGCTCATGTGAATAGAATCCTTAGTAGCTGGGGCCAGACACGAGTTGAAGTGTCTGTGCTCACGCAAATAAGGCAGCTAGAACTATCAAAACTCTTTGTCTAACTAACACATGAGGCCTTCTAGATTCAAACAATTAAGTCTGATGGGTGTTTTACACCTGATGCCCTAAAGCCATCTGTCTTGGGAGCCACCGGCCCAAAGCTCGCTACATGGATCCATTAGAAAGCCCGGTCAGTGGTGACATTGCAAATAAGAGGGAGAAAAACTACAAGTAGTTATGAAAATTTAGGGTGTAGTGACTCGAGTGATTAAGTCTGAAGGACCCTCTATGTTTAGTGCCCTAAGGTCGTCTGGCTTGGGAGTCACTGGCCTAAAGCTTGTTGGGTCACGAAATCCGAAAATTAACATAATGCTCAGAGAAAATAAATAAAAATATAATAAGATCTTAAAGAAAAAGAAAAATATTGCTTTAAAATTTTCTGAAAAATTAAACAAAAGCATTCGTGTAATGATAGTAGTTGATGACATAAATAGAAAAGCTTCTCTAAGAATAAAGCATAGATAATCTTGAATTCTAAAGAAATAGATAGAAACATTTTCTACTATGGAGGCGTTACTGATTCCAAAAATAAAAAAGAATGTGATTTCATCAAATATACTTGTTAAAAATAGTTTTAATTACCTAACATTTTTTAAAATTATATAAGTATGCATGACAGAGATGTTTGTGGGTATCATCACTGGAAACCCATATGAGATTGCACTCGTCCACTAGGGTAACCCAGGAGTTTAAAGGACTTATTGCATATGCTAAATGCAATCGTGATTCCTACGAAAGTGAGTTAGATATTGTACATTAGTTTTGCACTTTTGCTTTCATTTTTCATGTAGGTTTTGTTTTCCCTTAGTTTAGAATTAGCATTTGCTCGCGGACTAGCAAACAATAAGCATGGAGAAATTTGATAATGCATGAAAATGTATTTATTATTATTATTAAATTCATGCATTTAAGTATCCTTTATTGTGTTAAAGCCCATGTTTATGATGTTTTAGGTGTCATGGAGCCATGATTCAAATTTTGTTCAATTTAGAGTTAAAACGACCAAGTTATAGCCATTTTACGATTTTGGAACAAATTTCGAGGAGAATCCATTCCCAATCTGGTTCAAAGAACATCAGGTGGATATTGGATCGGATCCACCTGTGATCAGCAACCTAATCCATTCAGACCCATTTACAAAAAAAAAATCCAACCCCCCCCCCCCCCCCCCCACCCCCCTCTCCTATTTGGTGCCACCCTCTTTTTGCAAAATATAGTAGGCTTAGGTAGTATTTTGAAATAGCCTTTATTTTTTTGACTCTTTTTGTAATTTTTGTAAAAATTAAAATGTAATATAAAAACTCACTATGAGGGGGGGCGTGAATCAGTCCAGCCCTCTCCTCCTAAATGCCATCTTCCTTCAATTCCACGCAAACCTCGATTTCTTCTTCTTCTTCCTTCAATTTTTCTTCTTCTTCTTCTTCTTCTTCTTCTTCTTCTTCATCTCTATTTCTTCTTTTCATTTTGCAAGATCAATGTGGGATCCATTCTGGGAGCGTTGTTGCACACTGCACGAGGCAAGGATTCACTCTTTTCTCAACTCAGGCCATCGAGAAACGCCGAATCTGTGATTCGGTATTTCCTTCTTTTCCCTTTTCAATTTCTATTTTTTTTATTATTAGTTGATTTTTCTTAGAAATCAATTAGAGTAGATTGTGTTTATTATTTTGCATTCAATCTGCATTTTGTATTAGTTTTTTTTATTATTGAAAATAAAAATAAACAACAAGATCGATTAACGATTTGGATCGATCATCGTTCAATCCAAACCGCCGATTGGTCCTAGATTAGTGTTTTTCTTGTATGCAATCTTTAGTATTTAATTTGTTGATTTCATTTTTCTGATTAATTAGGACTTCTATAATTTTTTATGATCTGCATTTTTGTCATTTTTTCTTATTATCGAAAATAGAAAAAAATATAGATCGATGGCTCGGATTGGCCATCGTCCAACTCGAGCCATTATCTAGATCTAGTCTAGCGTTTTCTGTATTTCATTTACTGTTTTAATTTTTTTTAGTTATTTTGTCTGGTTAGTTAGGATCTGAAATTGTTTAGTGTTCTGCTCAGTTGATTAGTTTTGATTCATTCTCTTATTGGAAATCGTTAATTAGAATAGTAATTTAGTTTAGAACAATAGTTAGTTTAATTTTCTCAGTTTTCATTTTTTCTGATTTTGTTTTGTGTGTATCTGGAGTTTTCAGATACATTTTGTGAATCCGTAAATTAGGTCAGATTTCTGGATGAGTCTATTTGCAATCTGAAAATTTTTGTCAGAGTCTAAATTCAATTGATGGTTTGTCGCTTTGATTTATGCGAATCTGTCCAGAAACACACTATTTTCTGCATTTTCTATAATTTCCTGTTTAGCGTAGTTGTTTTCTATGTTTTCAGTAGAATTTTTTAATTTTGTAAATTGTGTCAGATTTCTAATCGAACGAATCTACAAAATTTTAGCAGGATTTGACGTAGTTTACCTATCCGTTCTGTAGATTTGTAAGAACCTATCCTGACAAGAAATCGCAAAATTGTGTAGGACAGAATCATTTTTTTTCATTTGTTTATTTTTGTTTTATGAATTTCAATGGTATTGTTGTGTCCTGGAACAGAGGACACCCTGTTTCAGACCAGATCCTAATAAAATCAATTGGGATCTATGTTTGAAATTTTGGTTCTTTTCCTTGATTTTTAATTGTTTTTCTGCATTATTGTTTTGAACTAACCTAGTTGTGTGGAGCTTGTGTTTCATGTGTTTGTTGTTATTTTTGCATGTGGTTGTTGTGGGCTGGAAGGGTAGTTTCTGAGTGAGCGCATGATTATCAATACTTGAGGATACGGATCCTAGTGCACGAGTTGAGGTAGCTTTTTTTTGTTCTCTTTGTGTTTTTTTTTATTTCTTAGCTAAGTAGGGCCTTAGGCCACATTTTGGGTTGTAATTAATTTTCTTTCTATTCGCAACTTTGTAATAGGTGTTTACGTGATTTTTGTTGCGCTCTCTTTTAATTTTTTATTATTAAGGCAATAAAGGTGTGCTTTGTTTGGAATACAAAATTTTTCATCATATTCCTTGAGTTTGACCTGTATCTCACCCTTCATGTGAACCGATTTTTATTATTTGGTGTTCGGTTTACACAAACGTTTTTATCAAAAATATCTTTTTAAAATATCTTTATGAAACTTACACCAACTATACACAAGGTCATGAGCCATTTTTCTATCAAAGGTATTTGAGTTCCTCGATAAGGTCATTATCTGTGAGTTATTCGGTCGACACAACATAAACATGACTCGTCATGGGTTTCTGCTCTACCATAGGTAGTGGCAGCCATTGGAATGGGGGACGTTTCTATGTTTGTTGGGAGGGTCCTTCAGATTTTATATTCCTCCATTGATGGTCTGAGGCCTTTTTGTGACATTCTCTTATATGATGGCCTTGCTTACAGCAATATAGGCAACCCCCTGTGTCGTGAGGACAGCCCTCTCTAGGGTGATGTGTGCTACACCTTCGACAATGAAAATTGGACTATTAGTAGGGCTGAATAGTTTTTTTTATCTACGGTGGCTGCTCAGCCGGTAGAGCAAAGTTCTTTACTCAAAAATCCCTCTTATAGAAAGGTGGTCATGATTCCTACCCACCTGGGAACGTCCTCTTGTTGTTCCCATTACTTGCTACTGGTCTCTTTCCTACGATCCCTTTGGATTGCTTCCAGTCTGTGTTAATCTTTGAAGTTTTCGCAACAGTGGCTTGGAATATCTGAGGCATATTGGTTATTATGTGAGACCATAACCCTTCCTGTAATCCATTTATGTATTTATCAGCTTTCTCCTGGTCAGCCTCGAATAACCTGGAGCAGTACCGCTCAAGGTTCTAGAAATTGGTAGTATAGTTGATGAGACTTATATCACTCTACTCTAGTTTCAAGAACTCTATCTTCTTCTTGTTTTGGGAATGTATTGGGAAATAATTATCCAAGAACACTCTCTGAAAGTCACCCCAAGGGATGACCTCATACTCCAAGAATTGGATAATTTTTGCGATATTCCATCACTTCTGTGTGTTGTCTTTCAGCCTATATGTGCCAAAATTTATCTTTCTGCCATCTAGTACTCACAATACCAAGAACGCACATTTTGTTTCCTCAATCCAACTTTCTATAAGTTCTGGATCAGCTCTACCAGCGAAGACTGGTGGGTCAAGTTTGAGAAACTTTTCATAAGTTATTCCTCAAATGCACTTGTTGAGAGGCGGGGTCGGTTCCTGTCTCATTTCAAGGATAGCAGTCATTAGATTGTTGAGATCCTCTAATAGGAATGCCACGTGTAGAACTCCTTGCTCGGCGTGGTTCTCTTCGTCATATGAGCCATTTATCTAGTCACATACAAACAATGTGGTTCAGTTTCTCGATATATATAGTGAAGTAAAATTTTCTTTACTTGTATATGTGCATTGTATTGCAACAAGCATGTATCACCTTTAATTACAAGTGTCACACCACACTTGTGAATATTGGTCGCAAAAACCACACACATGAGTCCATTGACTCAAAACATAACCAGTTTCTAAGAACTGAATTTTTTCTATGTGAACAGCCTCAGATAGGCCCATCGGTCGCCATAAAATTGGCAATCTTGGACTTCAAATGAACACAGTCATTCGAAGTACATGATTCAGCACTGATAACAGTAGTCTAGAGAATCATGGGTTGCCATGTAATATCGGAAAATTTTTAAGTTCTTTTCTATAGCATTGTGAAATGTCTTGAATTTTGTGCCAATATAGAACCCTAATTTTTTTAAAAATTAATGTTCGAGTATATTTGTAAGGCTTAGGGGGTTTAATAAGGTTGAATTGTAGTAAATATAAACCCTACACGGTTTGAATAATTGAGAAAACCCTAAGTGATGCCTAATTCAAAATGTCTCTCTTAAAAAGAAAATGTTGAATTTTCTTTAAGTAAAGTTAATTAAATAATGTGAATTAACAAAAGTAGGTTGTGAACATATATATATTAATATGCTTAATAAGTTGTAATTAGTGGATAATTAATGTCTTTACATTTTATATGATTTGTGGTTGTATAAAACAAAAACGATTTTTGTTGGAATTCTATGGTTATTTAAATATAGTTTAATAAAAAAGATTTTTGTTATAAATTAAACCCATTTTATTAGTTTAGTAGGAGCCAATAGGTGGGCCGTCTCATCCTATGTGGCATCTTACTTTAAATTTATTTTGAAATTTAAAACTCTAGTGAATTTTAAGTTTATTTAAAACTTGAAAATCAAAGTGGAGATCAAGGGCTCCAAACTGAGTTTCATTAAAGTGATCAAAAGCTGGAATTAATTCCAGCCCATAACCTAACTTAGAGAGGGTTATAAAACCCTCCCATAGCCCACGCCCCCCTCATTTTGGGCTGGAAAAAATTGAGAGCTTCTCTCTCCCCCAAAAACCCTCTTCTCTCTCTCCTCTCTTTCCCTTCCCTATTCTCTTCTTTTTAGGGTTTCTTTTGGTTCTTGAGTGCAAGATCCAGACCTCAAGGGGTGTGGAGAGAGATCTAAGGTCCTCACCTTGCTGGAAGGAGGAGCTGATCGGTGGATCGAGCAAAAAGAGACGTTCATCCATCAAGAAAAACATTTTTTTAACAAAAGGTAGGGTTTCTATGCTTTTCTTGCAAGAACGGAATTCTTGGCATGGATTTTGATACTTTTTCATGAGTTTAGATCATGATCAAACCCTCCTAACCATGGGCTTGACTCAGATCTAATGATCCATGGCAAAAACACGTTTTCTCCTAAAGAAAACCATTTTTGAAATCGGGTTTATCTTAAAAATCGGTTTCTTAGAAATAGATTTGTAAAATATATTTGTATTTGATTTATTCCATGATTTTTATGCAAATATTAGTTTGGATTGATAGATTATGAATTGTTCCATCTACTGTGTATATTTTAAAATTTTCGGAATTTTATTTCATGCGTATTTCTGTTATCGTCGCGAAATTTTTCCCCCGTCATCCCTTCCTTGCGGAAGAGAGAAAGAGGAAACGCTTTCACGCTTCAAACTTGACCGGATTTTGGAAATGTTTTGAAATACTCGCCTCCGTTTTGAAAATTGCGGGAAAATCCATGGGATGGGGCTCGACCTGTCGGTACGAGGTTCGACCGTTCCTGCC
Organism: Nuphar pumila; assembly: GCF_984573655.1. Lineage (NCBI taxonomy): Eukaryota > Viridiplantae > Streptophyta > Magnoliopsida > Nymphaeales > Nymphaeaceae > Nuphar > Nuphar pumila. Next base: position 97,881,681 of record NC_143251.1, read on the forward strand.
GCCTTTAACAGGGGTAATCGAACCAAGGACCAAAATCGTGCTTGACTTAGTTAAATTATCAAAGTTATGTTCTATCCTAAGATGCGAGAGAATCGTTTACGGTGGTTTGGACATACTCGGCGAAGGCCTAATGATGCTCCAGTTAGAAGGTTGGAGAAATGGGAAAATATATTAGTTAAAAGAGGTCGGGGTAGGCCTAGGAAGACTTGGATGGAGATGATAGGAAAGGATATGAATGCTTTGAACCTCACCGAGGACATGGCGTTGGATAGAAATGATTGGAGGAAAAGGATTCATGTGGAAGACCCAAAATGAATTTCTTTTTTGGTTCATATCGCTGACCCCAATTGTTTTGGGATGAAGGCGTAGTTGTTGTTGTTGTTGTTGTTGTATGTTCTATCCTAAATGCACAGAGAATTCAGGCATGTGCTATGAGATTTTGGAAAATGCAGCTTGGGAAAAACATGATGTATGCTTGGAAAATATTTGGAGTTGAAAGATATTTCTCAGAAAAAAGAGGAAAGTCAATTTCTCAGGAAACTCAGATGAAAAAGGGTTTTTGAAATCACGGGAAAGTTCATAAAGGTGCGGGAAAATCAGGAATAGTTGAAAATCCTGGGAAAATAGAAGTGATTCTTGAGAAAAGGATGAACCTTTGAAAAGGGAAACACTTCTTAGGAAAACCTGGACTTTGAGAGTTTTCTTAGGAAAATGATGGAAATTCGTTGGAAAGCCCTTGTGGAAAAGGAAAATTGAAACTTGGGAAGTTGAAAACCTGAGAATCTTAACCTTGAAATACTTGGAGATTGATTTTGATCTTGGAGAAAGATTGGAAAACTCCTTTTGAAAGTCTTAAGAAAATAACATTTTCCAGGGAAAACTGTGGAAAAACTTGTCTTTGGAAAACCGATTTTGAAAAATCCTTAGAGTTTCTTGAGAAATCGATTTCTTGAGAATGAAGTTTTCTTGAGAAAATCTTGAGAAAATCTTGAGAAAATCAATGATTTCATGATGCAAATGACATGAGTGAATGAATGCACTTTGAAAAGATTTTCTAAGAGATTTGTTGGAAAAATGTGCATTAAGTCAAGATAAATCCTTCACATATTCTGACTGTGGCCATGAATATGTTCAGAATTTAGTTGATTTGATGCACATGATTTTGAAAACTTTGGAAATATGATGTGCATTTTAAGATAGCCTAAGAGTGTAGGCTCAATGTGACTAGTAGAAAGATGACGGATCTGGGTCTCGTCCATATTCCGACTAGGGCCGTAAATATGGATCCCACCGAGTCCATCAACTCCCTAAGAGTTGGTGCACGTGCCATTCGTGAACATCCATAGTGCTTTTGAAATAAAATGCGTGAATCACATAAGCAGGATATTACATAAATTCAAACTATATGATATGCATCCTAGTCTAAGCAGGAAATTAACTCTCTTATTCCAAAATTTACATTATTACATCACTAAATAAAGGAAATAAAAGAAATTTGCAGACTTCATCTCCTTCTTTTGAATGTCCCTGCCAAACTTGAAATAAGGTTAGCTCAAATATGTGGGTTTTTCCAAAATTTTCCAACAATATTATGAAATTATTGGATTTAATTGGATATAAACCCTATGATCATGCTTCCTTGATATTTGAAATGATGTAAATGCAGGGAATTCAGTGGAAAACAGTTTGAAATTCGGAATTGGGGTCAAAATGACCAAAATACCCCTAAAATTAAAGTTACACCTTTAAAATCAGGGTTTTTTTTTTAAGGAAAACTTAGTAAAATTGGGATTTCGAAATTCAAATTGAATTTAATGATGATGAAATGCAGTATGACATGCTGCTAAACACATTAGGACTGTAAAATCAGAATTTGACATTTTGCAATTTATCCAAAATAACGAATTTCGCTTGTTTTTCGCTTGGATCCGGGTCCTGCGGGACCCTGTTTTGGTATTGTGGCTAATCCGAACCTCAAATGGATTCCAAATTGCACTAAATTCGGTATGAAGCATCTACTTACTCTGATAAACAGCCTAGAATGCTAAAAATCACGAAATGATATGATTTAAATGCTACAATTCAAAGAAAGTCCTAAAATGGTGGATTTTGCCTATGGATCCGAACCAAATGCAATGCTTAATATGATAATGCAAGATTTACACCATGAAAACTTCTGATATTTTGCAGACTGCTAAAAGACCCGAAATGCAACATTTTTGGTTTTTACAGTCTCTGTATTTGAGCCTTGGTGAGTTCAATAATAGGGATTTAACTCTGACAGAGGTAAAAATCACACTAATCTGATGTAAAATGCCAAACAAATATAAAACAGCCATGGAAATTTATGAAATTAATCAGCGCTATGCACGACACCTCATGTTTATGACTTCGGCATTTAATCAACAGAAACACAGAGACAAATATAACTATTCCTGCCTAAACTAACAGAATAGACAAATGTAGCAAAACAGGGGACTGACAAAAAAAATCTGAAGCAGGTATCAACACTGTTTTAAAAATCACAGGCTTTTAGATGCAAACAGAGGACATCTCGGACACAATTTTCACTTTTTATAGTTTTGGATTTGAAGCAACACACAAAGAGAAACCATAGCCCTAAGTCGATCCAAGATCTCAGAGGCCCAAATTAGGCTCTGCCACATGTCCCGAACTCTCGATTTTTGTCAGACATAAAAAAAAACTCAGAAAAATCGGCGAAAATCATATTAAAAACTAGACATTTTCCCGAGTTCATAACATTTTTCGGATCGAAAATCGGATCTCGCATGAGGGCTATCTCGATTTTACAAATCGGCAAATGATTTTCAAAACGCATCCCGGGTAACAAAACCCGTCTTGCCATTTTGAATGTTTACCGTAGTAAACAAATTCAAATGCCTCCGAATTTTTGGCAAAATTTTAGGGACACCTAAGGGCGCATTTCGTGATTTTTTTGGGATTTTTATTAAAAAATAAATGCATGAAATGACGTGTGAACTGACTGACAAAAACAGAGACCTACTGAAAATAAGCAGAATTGAAATAAATGCTAAATTAATCCTAATTAATTCATGAAATGTACTAAATGAATGAAATAAAATGCAAATTAAATCTAGCTAACTACATGCATGTTAAAAATCATCAAGGAAGTATAATTATGTATTTTTATATATGTCGTTTTATGAGAATAGCTCAATCCATCCCTCGGATGAGCTCTTTCTTCAAACGACAACACGAATCAAACCAAAAGAATTATCATAGTGAAATCAATAGGAATGGAGGCTTACCTTGTGTTCTCCAGCGGTTTTGGAACTCCCAAAATGAGTGGCTACCTTGATAATGGGCTCCAGAGGGGCGTGAATCCAGAGGAAACCAAGAAAGAATGAAAATGGAATTCTGAAGTTCAATTCTCAATCAGGGCTCTCAGAGTGAAAATGCTAAATCCAAAAGAAGCTCCCCTAGGCTGGGCATGGGGCCTTGTATTTATAGAGATTTTTGGAAAATTTTGAAATTCAAAGAAGCTTAATCTGAGCCCTCCATGTGGCGCCATCTCAGAGGGTGTTGTCTTGGAGTTTGAAATTCAAATTCTGCTTTATTCTGGAAGAAGGAGAGACTTCCATGTGGCGCCATCTCAGAGCATCCACATTGCCATGTGTCAGAAGGTAGGAGCAGAGGAAGCAGAAGACGCCACCTCAGAGGGGTTTGAATTCTACTTTTTCTGATGAAAGGAGAGACTGACATGTGGCGCCACCTCAGAGCATCTTCATTGACATGTGTCAGAAGGAAAGGCAGAGGATTCAGATGGTGCCACCTCAGAGAGAGTTTGAAATTTAAATTTCTGCTTTTTCTAGAGGAAAGGAGAGACTGCCATGTGGCACCACCTCAGGGTGGCTCCTACAATGACATGTGGCAAGAGGGAGGAAAAGGGACACGTGGCACCATCTCACACAAAATAGAAAAGGTGAAGTTCAGGATTTGCGCCACCTTAAACTGGAGTTTGAACATTTGAATTCTAGCTTTCTCTGAAGGAGGCAGAAAGTGACATGTGTCACTTGCTTTTTCTGAAGAAAGCAGAGAGACACGTGTCCCTTGCTTTTTCTGAGAAGAGCAGAGGGTGACATGTGTCACTTGCTTTTTCTGAGAAAAGCAGGGAGTGACATGTGTGTTCTACTTTTTTTCTAAAGGAAGCTGGAGATGACATGTGTCATCTACTTTTCTGAGAAAAATAGGAGGGAGACATGTGTCCTCTGCTTTTTCTGAAAGGAGCAGAGATTGACACGTGTCGCTTGCTTTTCCTGAGGAAAGGAGAGAGTGACATGTGTCACCTGCAGGAGACATAATTCAAATGGTGCCACCTCAGAGGAGACAAGTTCTACTTTTTCTGAACAGGACAACACATGACACGTGGCATCTCATGGTGACCTTGGAATGACACTTGGCACAGGGTGAAGATGGTAGACATTGACACGTGGCATAAAATAAAGAGGATGACTAATGACATGTGGCAGCATCTTAAGGTGGTCCCACACTGACACGTGTCAAAGGGTGGCAGAAGAGAGAAGGTGACATGTGGCGCCAACTCTAGGTGAACCCTATGCTGACACATGGCCGGCAAATGGGAGGAGAGAGAAAGGACAAGTGGCACCAATCTAGGGGACAAGGTTCCTATTTTTTTGGGTTTTTCAAAGTTCAGGTTTTTCAAAAGAAAAGTCTATGTGACACCACCTCAGTGTGGGTCCCATATTGCTTCTTTATTGAAATAAGAACAAGACAACAACCTCTTTTTGGAATTTTCATAAAATCTGGGCTAATTGGTAAAACAGGAATTTTTGGAAAGAGTTGGCCCCTGTAGGGCAATTTTGTAAAAGGAAGATATTTGAAATTGTCAAAAGGGCAAAATCTGAGATAAGGTGGCTGAAATCCATATTAAAACTATCCAGATCATTTTCCTGAGGAAATATTTTAAAATTCAGAGCCCTGGGGGTAAAATGGGAAGAACTGATAATTTTGAAGACCCAGGGTTTTGAAATCAATTTTGAAAAGAGTTGAAATTCTAATCTGGATTGAAAATTTTGAAATCGAGAGTTCTGGACCTCGAAATGACATGCTGTGCAGTGCAGTGATATGAAATGCTCATGCAATGCTATACAATGACATGTCTTATGCAATATAATCTTGAACCAAGACTTGGAGATGCCTGTCTCCTGTCACGAATAAAATTTTGAACATCTGAGCTAAAATAGGGAGACTTTGAGAGTTCCAGATGAAATTTGGACTTTTACAAGGTTCGAACTCAAAAAATGACCATTTTGCCCTCCAGCGATTTCAAAGGCTGAATGATGATGTTTGGTGAAAATGTCGGGGAGGTGAGTGAAAATTTGGGGTGTTTACAGATGCCCCTCTTTGCTGCTAAGCCGGCTCATGGCCGAGCTTAGTGGCAAAGAAAAACACACCAAATTTGGGCTATGCATAAAAAAAATGCCCCAGTTAGAATGATCTGACTAGGTGTGACGAAATTAGCCCGAGGAAGATGGTAGATATGAAGCGAAGAATAAAGAGGAAAGATTTGCTCTATGAGAGTGAAGTTCAGGTTTTTGCCCTTAACCTGGATGGGACAGAAATACCTCGCATGGAACGAAGCTCAGGTTTGACCCTTAACCTGATTGGGAATTTAAATATCTCATAGAAATGAGACTCAGGTTTGTACCCTTAACCTGATCGGGCAGAAAAATGGAATACCTCTTTGAATGAGGCTCAGGTTTGTATCCTTATCCTGATCGGGCGGAAAAATGGAATACCTCTTTGAATGAGGCTCAGGTTTGTACCCTTATCCTGATCGGGCGGACAATGGAATACCTCTTTGATTGAGGCTCAGGTTTGTACCCTTATCCTGATCGGGCGGAAGATGAATGGAATCCTCGAAGGAAGAGACCATGATGGAACCTTTGGATTTTGCACAATAAATCCAATAGGGTTTTTGCAAAAGGAAGGAAAATGGGGTCCCTAAAGCTTGAAAAGGGATTGATTTTTGGGCGTCTCATTGCTGAGACTAAATAGCTTTTGAAATTGCCTTTTGCGGGGAATGATTGGTGGTTCGACCTCGAACCGAAATGGGACTGTCTATGGTGGGACAGTGGGGACACAGGGAAGTGCGCAAGTCTGAGAGTCCATGCTCTCGAAGAAGGGAAGGAATCAAGTCCTTAGGAGGGATTTAAAATTGGTGTCAGGATGCATCAAAGACGGATATCGAGCTCTCACTTCACGTCAGGATGGATAGAAAATATTATCACAATATTGGAAATTTTGTTGTTGATTCAAAAATTTTTGAAAATGTTGCATGTTGTTGCAAAGATATTCCTTATTTTCTACCCAAAGCATTACCTCCAAACAAGGTTCACTTTGTAGAATCGAGACGTGAAATCCAAATTGCTCGCAATTGACCTTCTTCAAGGAAGCTATCAATTTCCTTGATATGAGCAGGAAAGAGAATTTGATATTATGAAAGTAATTGATGAAAGAGTATTGATAATAGAATTTCACAAAGTTAAAGAGGATTCTTGATAGACCTGGCAGTTTGATATCCTGAGAGCTTCTCTCATGATAGTCTTTCTGCACTCTTTTGGCTCTTCTTTGAGTTTTTTGGCTATATTCTCCTTCATTTTGGAGATGCTCTTACTTTTTCTCTCTTTCTTTTTCCTCTTTCTCTCTTTTGGGAAGGGTACGTCACAAACTCCTTCATCTTGGAGATGTTTCGATCCTTCTTGGGCGATGGGTTTGGAGATCTTTTGGTGACAGCTGAAATTAAATATCTTTTAGGGATTGCCGAGAGGTTCATCGCATCTGCCTTCATCTCGACAGTGCTTTGAACTTTCCCTGGAAGGATCCATCACAAACTCCGTCATCTTGGAGATGTTTCGAATCTTCTTTGGCCCCGGGGGTCTACTCGCCTAATTCGCCTTCATCTTGACGACAGGTGAGAGATCCCTTTTGCGGATATTTAATTGCAGCTTAGGTGATTTTGAGGAAACGGGACTTGGGTAAATTCTCTCTTTTCTAGCACTCAGGATATTTCCACTGTCTTGTCTTTACAAGAATAATCCTTAAAGATGTGCCATAACTGCGATCAATATCAATCATCTATGACTTTTCAATAACATTGAATCTTCTTTTCTGGCCATATCGAGGACTTATCCTTCATCCTTTTGGTTGGCCAATAGAAAGAATTTGAAGTTTGAATCCCTTTTCGCAAAAGCTTCGCTCTTTTGGAAGTAATGCTGAGGGTAAACTGATTAGTGCAATAAAGATTCTGAAATCAACTATTAATTGACAAATTGACAAAATTTTCTTGAAATCCTTGATGAAAGAGAGCACATGAGGTCCAGCTTAACGCATCCGTGACAAAAATTCTCCTCTCTTTTTCTCAAAAGAGGTGACTATCAGTTCACTGAGAACAATATCAGTTCAATTAAGAACGACCATCGGTTCGCTGGAAACAATATCAGTTCAATTAAGAACGCCCATCGGTTTGCTGGGAACAATATCAGTTCAATTAAGAACAACCATCGGTGGGAATAATATCAGTTCAATTAAGAATGACTATCAGTTCGCTTAGAACACTATCAATTCAATAAAGAACGACTATCAGTTTGCTTGGAATACTATCAGTTCAATGAAGAACGACTATCAATTCACTTGGAACACTATTAGTTCGATGAAGTACGACTATCAGTTCACTTGGAACACTATCAGTTCGATGAAGAACGACTATAAGTTCACTTGGAACACTATCAGTTCGATGAAGAACGACTATCAGTTCACTTGGAACACTATCAGTTCGATAAAGAACGACTATCAGTTCACTTGGAACACTATCAGTTCGATGAAGAACGACTATCAGTTCGCTTGGAATACTATCAGTTCGCTTGGAATACTATCAGTTCAATGAAGAACGACTATCAGTTTACTGGGAACAATATCAGTTCAATGAAGAACGACTATCAGTTCACTTGGAACAATATCAGTTCAATGAAGAACGACTATCAGTTCACTTGAACACTATCAGTTCAATGAAGAACGACTATCAGTTCACTTGGAACACTATCAGTTTGGTTGGAACACTATCAGTTCGATGAAGAACAACTATCAGTTCACTGGGAACAATATCAGTTCAATGAAGAACGACTATCAGTTCACTTGGAACACTATCAGTTCAATGAAGAACGACTATCAGTTCACTTGGAACACTATCAGTTCAATGAAGAACGACTATCAGTTCACTTGGAACAATATCAGTTCAATGAAGAACGACTATCAGTTCGTTTGGAACGACTATCAGTTCGCTTTCGTTAGGAACGACTATCAGTTCGCTTGGAACACTATCAGTTCAGTGAAGAACGACTATCAGTTCGTTTGGAACACTATCAGTTCGATGAAGAACGACTATCAGTTCACATAGGAACACTATCAGTTCAATGAAGAACAAGGACCATTATAGAGAGTTGGATTGCTTCTATGAATGGTTTCAGGATTATCCCCTTATCCTGAACGGGGAATGAAAATTGGATGACCTGGCGATCGAAATTGAGAATTTTGGTGATTTTAAAATTGGGAATTGGGTGACCCGGAGGTCGAAATTGAAGAATTGGATGACCCGAGGGTCGAAATTGAAGAATTATGGAAAATGATTCAGGTTTATCCCTTAACCTGAAGGGAAAATGGAATTGGGTGCATAGTCAATGCAAATGCAATGCACATGCACATGAAATGCAAATGAAGTGCAAATGAGTGCATATATATGCAAAATGAGAGAATGGTTTATCCTGCCTGCATACAGGATGTTTTGAGGTAAAGATAAATTTTCCAAAAAAAATGCCCCAGTGTAACGAGGGAGAAAATTTTGAATAAAAGAAGGATGATTGATGAATAAGGCGACAAGCTTCTTGACTGATAGATGTCCTCAAGATCATTCCTCACAAGAGAGACATTATGAAAAGGAAGACGAAGTAAATAAGATGGCGCCAAGCTATTGAAAAAAAAATTGGTGACTTTATTGATGCTTTAAAATCAAGGAAAGAGAATGGGATTACATTATTCTTTTAAAAAGCAAGATGGGAAATGGGAAATTGTTGGCATTGTCATCTTCTTGAATGATTGTGAGAAAATCTTAGTCAAGATGACTAGTCCTCCTTTTCATCTTCAACGAGGAGCTTCTTGTCAATGCAGTCTTGAACAATGTTTTTAAGGACGAAGCAGTTTACTGCATCGTGCCCTACTGCTCGATGAAACTTGCAAAACTGTTCTTTGAATCTGCCCATAATTGCTGGAGGATCAACGGCTTTAGGCAACCAGACAAGGTCTTTCTCAAGCATATACTCGAGGATACTCTCGAGTGTCTGATCCAGAGGGGTGAATTCTCGATCAGTTCTCCAGTCTTTGCGCTTTGATTTTTCCTGATCTTTCTTTTGATGCTGAGGGCTAGATTGGAGAGGTTTATCACTGTTGATGTCCTTTCCCTTTTGCTTTTTGATTCTCTCTCATTCTTGTTGCCTTTGCTATTATTGAAAGATTTAGCCGCAAAAGTGAAGTGAGCCTTCTTCTTTTGTTCACCTTGAGAGTTATTCTTGGAAAATGTGAAGCCTTCATAGACTCCATTCTCCACACTCAACTCGAGCCATTCTGCTCGTTCAATGAGTTCAACGAAAGATTTGGATGGTGAGGTAGAAATCAATCCTCTCAGAGGTTGCGAAAAATTATTGAGGATCAATGATAAAGCATGTCTTTCTGATATAGGATCACTCGTTTTGTTGCAGGTCTCTCTCCATCTGCGAATGAAGTCCCTTGCCTTTTCATTTTCATTCTGCCTTAGGTTGCAGAGATGGCTCAATGTTGGGAGCGCTTCAGTATTGAACAGAAATCGCTCGACAAACAAATTCACGACTTTGTCGAACTCTTTCAGTTCTATAGGATTGATATGTTCCGCGTACCATTTGGCCGCAACTCCTTCCAGGCTGCGGGGAAAGCATAAGAACAATGCTCTGTTGTCTCTTTTGAACCTAGAGCATTCAGCGAAGAACATGGCGAGATGGGCTTTTGGGTTGCCAGAACCATCGAACTTGATGAATTTTCGAGGAAGATTCTCCAGATCATCATCCCCTTCTAAACCGTTGTAGAAGTCCTCGCTGGTGAAGACTTTCTTGCCCTTGTCGCGGGCTTGCAGATCCTTGACCACTCTGGCCATTTCCCTGAATTGTGCTCGCAGGGGCTCTTCTGCGACCTGACTTTTTGATTTGTGACTCCTCCTTTGGCCACATTTCTGAAATGCCGGAGGCACCTCATATTCTTCATCGGTATCATCTTCGTCTGAAGTATCTTGAACATTCTCCTCAGAGGACTTGGTTGACCTCTTGGCCACACGATCCCTAATTTTCTGACTGAATGGATTTTTGTCTGAGCTGGTGCCAGCCTGCTCACTCATCATCCTCTTCATCATTTTCTGAAACATTACGTACATCTGAGGGTCGATACCGTCATCTTCTGGCTGCTCTTGGTCTTTGTCTGACTTTGGCGAATTCATCTCTCCTTCTGATGTTGATGAGTAACTGATACGCTGAATTGGTGCGGTCTTCTTCCCTGACCTTGTCTGAACCATCAAATGTTGCGAAGGCTCTCTGCAGGATAAGGTCTTGATTAGACTCTGAGGAAATTTTTGGATTGGGAAGAAAATTATATGGTGGACAATTGGAAGAATATCCCATTACTAGGGATGGAGTCGTCGTTGGAGTCACGACAATTAAGTTGTCATTCTTTGTAAGAGAAATGAACAACGAAAAATGTGCCTTGTTACCTAGGCGAGGTCGTCAACCACGAGGAAAACACCATTTTTGAAGGAAAGAGATATCTTTTGGAAAAACAATCCGCAAACAGATTTAGAATAAGGAGAAGGCAAGTGGGTAAACAATTTCCACCACAATAATCAAGGTATGCATGAGGAAAATAAGATGAAGAATTTTGCAAATAGATAAAAGGATTGAAATCCAATGAGAGAAAACATATGATTTTGGAAAATCGCAGGCAGGATAAAAATGCAGCTGGAAATTCAAGATCCAGTAGAACGGGAGAATGAAAAATCACCTGGAGTTTTGAAAGAAATTGAATATTTGGGAAAAACCATCCAGGGTTTTAGAAAATAAAGGAAAAGATGAGAATATGGATATTTGGAAAGATATTTTTGAAAAAAATATGAGAGAAATAAAAGTAGCATACAAACTCACATCCTGCATAAACATTTATGCACATTCAGCACTCCCTAAAAAGCTGACTCTAGATGCATCATTTTGAAAACAGCTGTAGGACCTTAATCCTAACTCTAAGTTCAAATCATCTGTGTCCAATCCAGTTATGCCGATATACCCGAATCGAAATCCGAGGTACGTGGCATAGAGTTTCAACTCCGGTTCTAAGGTAAGGTTTTCCAACATCCTTGAGCGCCTACCGATATACTTCGGACTGTGGCCCGCGGTACGTGGTAGGGGGGTGTTAACCCAAATAGTTGGCCCAGTTGTGAGGCTCTGTCCCGAACTAGGGTTCTGGAAGAGAGCCCAGCAGCGTGAAGACCGGGTAATGATAGGTAATGGGGGTTTTGAAAAAATGATCACATGCAAGAAATAGAGGGCTCTAAGTCCTAGAGAGATAGATTTTGAAAATCTTTGAAGAAGCATATATTGTTTGTATTCAGATCCTAAATTGAGGAGAGTTGTATTTAGACCTAAGTCTATGTGAGAATGAAAATTTCTCCTCAATCTGGTCCTACCAAACCATGCCTAGTCTACATGCAGTCAATGTCAGCTAGGTCAGAATCTAAGCTCCTAGGTTCGCATGATATCAAAAGTAGAAGAGTTGACATTTTGTGAACATAATTTCAATAATTGAACTAAGTCAATCACTACTTTGACCAGACGAGGACAGGTCCCATCTCGGTCGCCAAACCTGTTATCGTCGCGAAATTTTTCCCCCGTCATCCCTTCCTTGCGGAAGAGAGAAAGAGGAAACGCTTTCGCGCTTCAAACTTGACCGGATTTTGGAAATGTTTTGAAATACTCGCCTCCGTTTTGAAAATTGTGGGAAAATCCATGGGATGGGGCTCGACCTGTCGGTACGAGGTTCGACCGTTCCTGCCGCCTTTAACAGGGGTAATCGAACCAAGGACCAAAATCGTGCTTGACTTAGTTAAATTATCAAAGTTATGTTCTATCCTAAATGCACAGAGAATTCAGGCATGTGCTATGAGATTTTGGAAAATGCAGCTTGGGAAAAACATGATGTATGCTTGGAAAATATTTGGAGTTGAAAGATATTTCTCAGGAAAAAGAGGAAAGTCAATTTCTCAGGAAACTCAGATGAAAAAGGGTTTTCGAAATCACGGGAAAGTTCATAAAGATGCGGGAAAATCAGGAATAGTTGAAAATCCTGGGAAAATAGAAGTGATTCTTGAGAAAAGGATGAACCTTTGAAAAGGGAAACACTTCTTAGGAAAACCTGGACTTTGAGAGTTTTCTTAGGAAAATGATGGAAATTCGTTGGAAAGCCCTTGTGAAAAAGGAAAATTGAAACTTGGAAAGTTGAAAACCTGAGAATCTTAACCTTGAAATACTTGGAGATTGATTTTGATCTTGGAGAAAGATTGGAAAACTCCTTTTGAAAGTCTTAAGAAAATAACATTTTCCAGGGAAAACTGTGGAAAAACTTGTCTTTGGAAAACCGATTTTGAAAAATCCTTAGAGTTTCTTGAGAAATCGATTTCTTGAGAATGAAGTTTTCTTGAGAAAATCTTGAGAAAATCTTGAGAAAATCAATGATTTCATGATGCAAATGACATGAGTGAATGAATGCACTTTGAAAAGATTTTCTAAGAGATTTGTTGGAAAAATGTGCATTAAGTCAAGATAAATCCTTCACATATTCTGACTGTAGCCATGAATATGTTCAGAATTTAGTTGATTTGATGCACATGATTTTGAAAACTTTGGAAATATGATGTGCATTTTAAGATAGCCTAAGAGTGTAGGCTCAATGTGACTAGTAGAAAGATGACGGATCTGGGTCTCGTCCATATTCCGACTAGGGCCGTAAATATGGATCCCACCGAGTCCATCAACTCCCTAAGAGTTGGTGCACGTGCCATTCGTGAACATCCATAGTGCTTTTGAAATAAAATGCGTGAATCACATAAGCAGGATATTACATAAATTCAAACTATATGATATGCATCCTAGTCTAAGCAGGAAATTAACTCTCTTATTCCAAAATTTACATTATTACATCACTAAATAAAGGAAATAAAAGAAATTTGCAGACTTCATTTCCTTCTTTTGAATGTCCCTGCCAAACTTGAAATAAGGTTAGCTCAAATATGTGGGTTTTTCCAAAATTTTCCAACAATATTATGAAATTATTGGATTTAATTGGATATAAACCCTATGATCATGCTTCCTTGATATTTGAAATGATGTAAATGCAGGGAATTCAGTGGAAAACAGTTTGAAATTCGGAATTGGGGTCAAAATGACCAAAATACCCCTAAAATTAAAGTTACACCTTTAAAATCAGGTTTTTTTTTTTAAGGAAAACTTAGTAAAATTGGGATTTCGAAATTCAAATTGAATTTAATGATGATGAAATGCAGTATGACATGCTGCTAAACACATTAGGACTGTAAAATCAGAATTTGACATTTTGCAATTTATCCAAAATAACGAATTTCGCTTGTTTTTCGCTTGGATCCGGGTCCTGCGGGACCCTGTTTTGGTATTGTGGCTAATCCGAACCTCAAATGGATTCCAAATTGCACTAAATTCGGTATGAAGCATCTACTTACTCTGATAAACAGCCTAGAATGCTAAAAATCATGAAATGATATGATTTAAATGCTACAATTCAAAGAAAGTCCTAAAATGGTGGATTTTGCCTATGGATCCGAACCAAATGCAATGCTTAATATGATAATGCAAGATTTACACCATGAAAACTTCTGATATTTTGCAGACTGCTAAAAGACCCGAAATGCAACATTTTTGGTTTTTACAGTCTTTGTATTTGAGCCTTGGTGAGTTCAATAACAGGGATTTAACTCTGACAGAGGTAAAAATCACACTAATCTGATGTAAAATGCCAAACAAATATAAAACAACCATGGAAATTTATGAAATTAATCAGCGCTATGCACGACACCTCATGTTTATGACTTCGGCATTTAATCAACAGAAACACAGAGACAAATATAACTATTCCTGCCTAAACTAACAGAATAGACAAATGTAGCAAAACAGGGGACTGACAAAAAAAATCTGAAGCAGGTATCAACACTGTTTTAAAAATCACAGGCTTTTACATGCAAACAGAGGACATCTCGGACACAATTTTCACTTTTTATAGTTTTTGATTTGAAGCAACACACAAAGAGAAACCATAGCCCTAAGTCGATCCAAGATCTCAGAGGCCCAAATTAGGCTCTGCCACATGTCCCGAACTCTCGATTTTTGTCAGACATAAAAAAAAACTCAGAAAAATCGGCGAAAATCATATTAAAAACTAGACATTTTCCCGAGTTCATAACATTTTTCGGATCGAAAATCGGATCTCCCATGAGGGCTATCTCGATTTTACAAATCGGCAAATGATTTTCAAAACGCATCCTGGGTAACAAAACCCGTCTTGCCATTTTGAATGTTTACCGTAGTAAACAAATTCAAATGCCTCCGAATTTTTGGAAAAATTTTAGGGACACCTAAGGGCGCATTTCGTGATTTTTTTGGGATTTTTATTAAAAAATAAATGCATGAAATGACGTGTGAACTGACTGACAAAAACAGAGACCTACTGAAAATAAGCAGAATTGAAATAAATGCTAAATTAATCCTAATTAATTCATGAAATGTACTAAATGAATGAAATAAAATGCAAATTAAATCTAGCTAACTACATGCATGTTAAAAATCATCAAGGAAGTATAATTATGTATTTTTATATATGTCGTTTTATGAGAATAGCTCAATCCATCCCTCGGATGAGCTCTTTCTTCAAACGACAACACGAATCAAACCAAAAGAATTATCATAGTGAAATCAATAGGAATGGAGGCTTACCTTGTGTTCTCCAGCGGTTTTGGAACTCCCAAAATGAGTGGCTACCTTGATAATGGGCTCCAGAGGGGCGTGAATCCAGAGGAAACCAAGAAAGAATGAAAATGGAATTCTGAAGTTCAATTCTCAATCAGGGCTCTCAGAGTGAAAATGCTAAATCCAAAAGAAGCTCCCCTAGGCTGGGCATGGGGCCTTGTATTTATAGAGATTTTTGGAAAATTTTGAAATTCAAAGAAGCTTAATCTGAGCCCTCCATGTGGCGCCATCTCAGAGGGTGTTGTCTTGGAGTTTGAAATTCAAATTCTGCTTTATTCTGGAAGGAGGAGAGACTTCCATGTGGCGCCATCTCAGAGCATCCACATTGCCATGTGTCAGAAGGTAGGAGCAGAGGAAGCAGAAGACGCCACCTCAGAGGGGTTTGAATTCTACTTTTTCTGATGAAAGGAGAGACTGACATGTGGCGCCACCTCAGAGCATCTTCATTGACATGTGTCAGAAGGAAAGGCAGAGGATTCAGATGGTGCCACCTCAGAGAGAGTTTGAAATTTAAATTTCTGCTTTTTCTAGAGGAAAGGAGAGACTGCCATGTGGCACCACCTCAGGGTGGCTCCTACAATGACATGTGGCAAGAGGGAGGAAAAGGGACACGTGGCACCATCTCACACAAAATAGAAAAGGTGAAGTTCAGGATTTGCGCCACCTTAAACTGGAGTTTGAACATTTGAATTCTAGCTTTCTCTGAAGGAGGCAGAAAGTGACATGTGTCACTTGCTTTTTCTGAAGAAAGCAGAGAGACACGTGTCCCTTGCTTTTTCTGAGAAGAGCAGAGGGTGACATGTGTCACTTGCTTTTTCTGAGAAAAGCAGGGAGTGACATGTGTGTTCTACTTTTTTTCTAAAGGAAGCTGGAGATGACATGTGTCATCTACTTTTCTGAGAAAAATAGGAGGGAGACATGTGTCCTCTGCTTTTTCTGAAAGGAGCAGAGATTGACACGTGTCGCTTGCTTTTCCTGAGGAAAGGAGAGAGTGACATGTGTCACCTGCAGGAGACATAATTCAAATGGTGCCACCTCAGGGGAGACAAGTTCTACTTTTTCTGAACAGGACAACACATGACACGTGGCATCTCATGGTGACCTTGGAATGACACTTGGCACAGGGTGAAGATGGTAGACATTGACACGTGGCATAAAATAAAGAGGATGACTAATGACATGTGGCAGCATCTTAAGGTGGTCCCACACTGACACGTGTCAAAGGGTGGCAGAAGAGAGAAGGTGACATGTGGCGCCAACTCTAGGTGAACCCTATGCTGACACATGGCCGGCAAATGGGAGGAGAGAGAAAGGACAAGTGGCACCAATCTAGGGGACAAGGTTCCTATTTTTTTGGGTTTTTCAAAGTTCAGGTTTTTCAAAAGAAAAGTCTATGTGACACCACCTCAGTGTGGGTCCCATATTGCTTCTTTATTGAAATAAGAACAAGATAACAACCTCTTTTTGGAATTTTCATAAAATCTGGGCTAATTGGTAAAACAGGAATTTTTGGAAAGAGTTGGCCCCTGTAGGGCAATTTTGTAAAAGGAAGATATTTGAAATTGTCAAAAGGGCAAAATCTGAGATAAGGTGGCTGAAATCCATATTAAAACTATCCAGATCATTTTCCTGAGGAAATATTTTAAAATTCAGAGCCCTGGGGGTAAAATGGGAAGAACTGATAATTTTGAAGACCCAGGGTTTTGAAATCAATTTTGAAAAGAGTTGAAATTCTAATCTGGATTGAAAATTTTGAAATCGAGAGTTCTGGACCTCGAAATGACATGCTGTGCAGTGCAGTGATATGAAATGCTCATGCAATGCTATACAATGACATGTCTTATGCAATATAATCTTGAACCAAGACTTGGAGATGCCTGTCTCCTGTCACGAATAAAATTTTGAACATCTGAGCTAAAATAGGGAGACTTTGAGAGTTCCAGATGAAATTTGGACTTTTACAAGGTTCGAACTCAAAAAATGACCATTTTGCCCTCCAGCGATTTCAAAGGCTGAATGATGATGTTTGGTGAAAATGTCGGGGAGGTGAGTGAAAATTTGGGGTGTTTACAGATGCCCCTCTTTGCTGCTAAGCCGGCTCATGGCCGAGCTTAGTGGCAAAGAAAAACACACCAAATTTGGGCTATGCATAAAAAAAATGCCCCAGTTAGAATGATCTGACTAGGTGTGACGAAATTAGCCCGAGGAAGATGGTAGATATGAAGCGAAGAATAAAGAGGAAAGATTTGCTCTATGAGAGTGAAGTTCAGGTTTTTGCCCTTAACCTGGATGGGACAGAAATACCTCGCATGGAACGAAGCTCAGGTTTGACCCTTAACCTGATTGGGAATTTAAATATCTCATAGAAATGAGACTCAGGTTTGTACCCTTAACCTGATCGGGCAGAAAAATGGAATACCTCTTTGAATGAGGCTCAGGTTTGTATCCTTATCCTGATCGGGCGGAAAAATGGAATACCTCTTTGAATGAGGCTCAGGTTTGTACCCTTATCCTGATCGGGCGGACAATGGAATACCTCTTTGATTGAGGCTCAGGTTTGTACCCTTATCCTGATCGGGCGGAAGATGAATGGAATCCTCGAAGGAAGAGACCATGATGGAACCTTTGGATTTTGCACAATAAATCCAATAGGGTTTTTGCAAAAGGAAGGAAAATGGGGTCCCTAAAGCTTGAAAAGGGATTGATTTTTGGGCGTCTCATTGCTGAGACTAAATAGCTTTTGAAATTGCCTTTTGCGGGGAATGATTGGTGGTTCGACCTCGAACCGAAATGGGACTGTCTATGGTGGGACAGTGGGGACACAGGGAAGTGCGCAAGTCTGAGAGTCCATGCTCTCGAAGAAGGGAAGGAATCAAGTCCTTAGGAGGGATTTAAAATTGGTGTCAGGATGCATCAAAGACGGATATCGAGCTCTCACTTCACGTCAGGATGGATAGAAAATATTATCACAATATTGGAAATTTTGTTGTTGATTCAAAAATTTTTGAAAATGTTGCATGTTGTTGCAAAGATATTCCTTATTTTCTACCCAAAGCATTACCTCCAAACAAGGTTCACTTTGTAGAATCGAGACGTGAAATCCAAATTGCTCGCAATTGACCTTCTTCAAGGAAGCTATCAATTTCCTTGATATGAGCAGGAAAGAGAATTTGATATTATGAAAGTAATTGATGAAAGAGTATTGATAATAGAATTTCACAAAGTTAAAGAGGATTCTTGATAGACCTGGCAGTTTGATATCCTGAGAGCTTCTCTCATGATAGTCTTTCTGCACTCTTTTGGCTCTTCTTTGAGTTTTTTGGCTATATTCTCCTTCATTTTGGAGATGCTCTTACTTTTTCTCTCTTTCTTTTTCCTCTTTCTCTCTTTTGGGAAGGGTACGTCACAAACTCCTTCATCTTGGAGATGTTTCGATCCTTCTTGGGCGATGGGTTTGGAGATCTTTTGGTGACAGCTGAAATTAAATATCTTTTAGGGATTGCCGAGAGGTTCATCGCATCTGCCTTCATCTCGACAGTGCTTTGAACTTTCCCTGGAAGGATCCGTCACAAACTCCGTCATCTTGGAGATGTTTCGAATCTTCTTTGGCCCCGGGGGTCTACTCGCCTAATTCGCCTTCATCTTGACGACAGGTGAGAGATCCCTTTTGCGGATATTTAATTGCAGCTTAGGTGATTTTGAGGAAACGGGACTTGGGTAAATTCTCTCTTTTCTAGCACTCAGGATATTTCCACTGTCTTGTCTTTACAAGAATAATCCTTAAAGATGTGCCATAACTGCGATCAATATCAATCATCTATGACTTTTCAATAACATTGAATCTTCTTTTCTGGCCATATCGAGGACTTATCCTTCATCCTTTTGGTTGGCCAATAGAAAGAATTTGAAGTTTGAATCCCTTTTCGCAAAAGCTTCGCTCTTTTGGAAGTAATGCTGAGGGTAAACTGATTAGTGCAATAAAGATTCTGAAATCAACTATTAATTGACAAATTGACAAAATTTTCTTGAAATCCTTGATGAAAGAGAGCACATGAGGTCCAGCTTAACGCATCCGTGACGAAGATTCTCCTCTCTTTTTCTCAAAGGAGGTGACTATCAGTTCACTGAGAACAATATCAGTTCAATTAAGAACGACCATCGGTTCGCTGGAAACAATATCAGTTCAATTAAGAACGCCCATCGGTTTGCTGGGAACAATATCAGTTCAATTAAGAACAACCATCGGTGGGAATAGTATCAGTTCAATTAAGAATGACTATGAGTTCGCTTGAAACACTATGAATTCAATGAACAACGACTATCAGTTTGCTTGGAATACTATCAGTTCAATGAAGAACGACTATCAGTTCACTTGGAACACTATCAGCTCGATGAAGAACGACTATCAGTTCACTTGGAACACTATCAGTTCGATGAAGAACGACTATCAGTTCACTTGGAACACTATCAGTTCGATGAAGAACGACTATCAGTTCACTTGGAACACTATCAGTTCGATGAAGAACGACTATCAGTTCGCTTGGAATACTATCAGTTCCATGAAGAACGACTATCAGTTTACTGGGAACAATATCAGTTCAATGAAGAACGACTATCAGTTCACTTGGAACAATATCAGTTCAATGAAGAACGACTATCTGTTCACTTGAATACTATCAGTTCAATGAAGAACGACTATCAGTTCACTTGGAACACTATCAGTTTGGTTGGAACACTATCAGTTCGATAAAGAACAACTATCAGTTCACTGGGAACAATATCAGTTCAATGAAAAACGACTATCAGTTCGTTTGGAACACTATCAGTTCGATGAAGAACGACTATCAGTTCACATAGGAACACTATCAGTTCAATGAAGAACAAGGACCATTATAGAGAGTTGGATTGCTTCTATGAATGGTTTCAGGATTATCCCCTTATCCTGAACGGGGAATGAAAATTGGATGACCTGGCGATCGAAATTGAGAATTTTGGTGATTTTAAAATTGGGAATTGGGTGACCCGGAGGTCGAAATTGAAGAATTGGATGACCCGAGGGTCGAAATTGAAGAATTATGGAAAATGATTCAGGTTTATCCCTTAACCTGAAGGGAAAATGGAATTGGGTGCATAGTCAATGCAAATGCAATGCACATGCACATGAAATGCAAATGAAGTGCAAATGAATGCAAATGAGTGCATATATATGCAAAATGAGAGAATGGTTTATCCTGCCTGCATACAGGATGTTTTGAGGTAAAGATAAATTTTCCAAAAAAAATGCCTCAGTGTAACGAGGGAGAAAATTTTGAATAAAAGAAGGATGATTGATGAATAAGGCGACAAGCTTCTTGACTGATAGATGTCCTCAAGATCATTCCTCACAAGAGAGACATTATGAAAAGGAAGACGAAGTAAATAAGATGGCGCCAAGCTATTGAAAAAAAAATTGGTGACTTTATTGATGCTTTAAAATCAAGGAAAGAGAATGGGATTACATTATTCTTTTAAAAAGCAAGATGGGAAATGGGAAATTGTTGGCATTGTCATCTTCTTGAATGATTGTGAGAAAATCTTAGTCAAGATGACTAGTCCTCCTTTTCATCTTCAACGAGGAGCTTCTTGTCAATGCAGTCTTGAACAATGTTTTTAAGGACGAAGCAGTTTTCTGCATCGTGCCCTACTGCTCGATGAAACTTGCAAAACTGTTCTTTGAATCTGCCCATAATTGCTGGAGGATCAACGGCTTTTGGCAACCGGACAAGGTCTTTCACAAGCATATACTCGAGGATACTCTCGAGTGTCTGATCCAGAGGGGTGAATTCTCGATCAGTTCTCCAGTCTTTGCGCTTTGATTTTTCCTGATCTTTCTTTTGATGCTGAGGGCTAGATTGGAGAGGTTTATCACTGTTGATGTCCTTTCCCTTTTGCTTTTTGATTCTCTCTCATTCTTGTTGCCTTTGCTATTATTGAAAGATTTAGCCGCAAAAGTGAAGTGAGCCTTCTTCTTTTGTTCACCTTGAGAGTTATTCTTGGAAAATGTGAAGCCTTCATAGACTCCATTCTCCACACTCAACTCGAGCCATTCTGCTCGTTCAATGAGTTCAACGAAAGATTTGGATGGTGAGGTAGAAATCAATCCTCTTAGAGGTTGCGAAAAATTATTGAGGATCAATGATCAAGCATGTCTTTCTGATATAGGATCACTCGTTTTGTTGCAGGTCTCTCTCCATCTGCGAATGAAGTCCCTTGCCTTTTCATTTTCATTCTGCCTTAGGTTGCAGAGATGGCTCAATGTTGGGAGCGCTTCAGTATTGAACAAAAATCGCTCGACAAACAAATTCACGACTTTGTCAAACTCTTTCAGTTCTATAGGATTGATATGTTCCGCGTACCATTTGGCCACGACTCCTTCCAGGCTGCGGGGAAAGCATAAGAACAATGCTCTGTTGTCTCTTTTGAACCTAGAGCATTCAGCGAAAAACATGGCGAGATGGGCTTTTGGGTTGCCAGAACCATCAAACTTGATGAATTTTCGAGGAAGATTCTCCAGATCATCATCCCCTTCTAAACCGTCGTAGAAGTCCTCGCTGGTGAAGACTTTCTTGCCCTTGTCGCGGGCTTGCAGATCCTTGACCACTCTGGCCATTTCCCTGAATTGTGCTCGCAGGGGCTCTTCTGCGACCTGACTTTTTGATTTGTGACTCCTCCTTTGGCCACATTTCTGAAATGCCGGAGGCACCTCATATTCTTCATCGGTATCATCTTCGTCTGAAGTATCTTGAACATTCTCCTCAGAGGACTTGGTTGACCTCTTGGCCACACGATCCCTAATTTTCTGACTGAATGGATTTTTGTCTGAGCTGGTGCCAGCCTGCTCACTCATCATCCTCTTCATCATCTTCTGAAACATTGCGTACATCTGAGGGTCGATACCGTCATCTTCTGGCTGCTCTTGGTCTTTGTCTAACCTTGGCGAATTCATCTCTCCTTCTGATGTTGATGAGTAACTGATACGCTGAATTGGTGCGGTCTTCTTCCCTGACCTTGTCTGAACCATCAAATGTTGAGAAGGCTCTCTGCAGGATAAGGTCTTGATTAGACTCTGAGGAAATTTTTGGATTGGGAAGAAAATTATATGGTGGACAATTGGAAGAATATCCCATTACTAGGGATGGAGTCGTCGTTGGAGTCACGACAATTATGTTGTCATTCTTTGTAAGAGAAATGAACAACGAAAAATGTGCCTTGTTACCTAGGCGAGATCGTCAACCACGAGGAAAACACCATTTTTGAAGGAAAGAGATATCTTTTGGAAAAACAATCCGCAAACAGATTTAGAATAAGAAGAAGGCAAGTGGGTAAACAATTTCCACCACAATAATCAAGGTATGCATGAGAAAAATAAGATGAAGAATTTTGCAAATAGATAAAAGGATTGAAATCCAATGAGAGAAAATATATGATTTTGGAAAATCGCAGGCAGGATAAAAATGCAGCTGGAAATTCAAGATCCAGTAGAACGGGAGAATGAAAAATCACCTGGAGTTTTGAAAGAAATTGAATATTTGGGAAAAACCATCCAGGGTTTTAGAAAATAAAGGAAAAGATGAGAATATGGATATTTGGAAAGATATTTTTGAAAAAAATATGAGAGAAATAAAAGTAGCATACAAACTCACATCCTGCATAAACATTTATGCACATTCAGCACTCCCTAAAAAGCTGACTCTAGATGCATCATTTTGAAAACAGCTGTAGGACCTTAATCCTAACTCTAAGTTCAGATCATCTGTGTCCAATCCAGTTATGCCGATATACCCGAATCGAAATCCGAGGTACGTGGCATAGAGTTTCAACTCCGGTTCTAAGGTAAGGTTTTCCAACATCCTTGAGCGCCTACCGATATACTTCGGACTGTGGCCCGCGGTACGTGGTAGGGGGGTGTTAACCCAAATAGTTGGCCCAGTTGTGAGGCTCTGTCCTGAACTAGGGTTCTGGAAGAGAGCCCAGCAACGTGAAGACCGGGTAATGATATGTAATGGGTGTTTTGAAAAAATGATCACATGCAAGAAATAGAAGGCTCTAAGTCCTAGAGAGATAGATTTTGAAAATCTTTGAAGAAGCATATATTGTTTGTATTCAGATCCTAAATTGAGGAGAGTTGTATTTAGACCTAAGTCTATGTGAGCATGAAAATTTCTCCTCAATCTAGTCCTACCAAACCATGCCTAGTCTACATGCAGTCAATGCCAGCTAGGTCAGAATCTAAGCTCCTAGGTTCGCATGATATCAAAAGTAGAAGAGTTGACATTTTGTGAACATAATTTCAATAATTGAACTAAGTCAAGCACTACTTTGACCAGACGAGGACAGGTCCCATCTCGGTCGCCAAACCTGTTATCGTCGCGAAATTTTTCCCCCGTCATCCCTTCCTTGCGGAAGAGAGAAAGAGGAAACGCTTTCGCGCTTCAAACTTGACCGGATTTTGGAAATGTTTTGAAATACTCGCCTCCGTTTTGAAAATTGCGGGAAAATCCATGGGATGGGGCTCGACCTGTCGGTACGAGGTTCGACCGTTCCTGCCGCCTTTAACAGGGGTAATCGAACCAAGGACCAAAATCGTGCTTGACTTAGTTAAATTATCAAAGTTATGTTCTATCCTAAATGCACAGAGAATTCAGGCATGTGCTATGAGATTTTGGAAAATGCAGCTTGGAAAAAACATGATGTATGCTTGGAAAATATTTGGAGTTGAAAGATATTTCTCAGGAAAAAGAGGAAAGTCAATTTCTCAGGAAACTCAGATGAAAAAAGGTTTTTGAAATCACGGGAAAGTTCATAAAGGTGCGGGAAAATCAGGAATAGTTGAAAATCCTGGGAAAATAGAAGTGATTCTTGAGAAAAGGATGAACCTTTGAAAAGGGAAACACTTCTTAGGAAAACCTGGACTTTGAGAGTTTTCTTAGGAAAATGATGGAAATTCGTTGGAAAGCCCTTGTGGAAAAGGAAAAGTGAAACTTGGGAAGTT
Organism: Nuphar pumila; assembly: GCF_984573655.1. Classification (NCBI taxonomy): domain Eukaryota; kingdom Viridiplantae; phylum Streptophyta; class Magnoliopsida; order Nymphaeales; family Nymphaeaceae; genus Nuphar; species Nuphar pumila. The sequence goes on from NC_143251.1 coordinate 97,905,888, forward strand.
GAAAACCTGAGAATCTTAACCTTGAAATACTTGGAGATTGATTTTGATCTTGGAGAAAGATTGGAAAACTCCTTTTGAAAGTCTTAAGAAAATAACATTTTCCAGGGAAAACTGTGGAAAAACTTGTCTTTGGAAAACCGATTTTGAAAAATCCTTAGAGTTTCTTGAGAAATCGATTTCTTGAGAATGAAGTTTTCTTGAGAAAATCTTGAGAAAATCAATGATTTCATGATGCAAATGACATGAGTGAATGGATGCACTTTGAAAAGATTTTCTAAGAGATTTGTTGAAAAAATGTGCATTAAGTCAAGATAAATCCTTCACATATTCTGACTGTGGCCATGAATATGTTCAGAATTTAGTTGATTTGATGCACATGATTTTGAAAACTTTGGAAATATGATGTGCATTTTAAGATAGCCTAAGAGTGTAGGCTCAATGTGACTAGTAGAAAGATGACGGATCTGGGTCTCGTCCATATTCCGACTAGGGCCGTAAATATGGATCCCACAGAGTCCATCAACTCCCTAAGAGTTGGTGCACGTGCCATTCGTGAACATCCATAGTGCTTTTGAAATAAAATGCGTGAATCACATAAGCAGGATATTACATAAATTCAAACTATATGATATGCATCCTAGTCTAAGCAGGAAATTAACTCTTTTATTCCAAAATTTACATTATTACATCACTAAATAAAGGAAATAAAAGAAATTTGCAGACTTCATCTCCTTCTTTTGAATGTCCCTGCCAAACTTGAAATAAGGTTAGCTCAAATATGTGGGTTTTTCCAAAATTTTCCAATAATATTATGAAATTATTGGATTTAATTGGATATAAACCCTATGATCATGCTTCCTTGATATTTGAAATGATGTAAATGCAGGAAATTCAGTGGAAAACAGTTTGAAATTCGGAATTGGGGTCAAAATGACCAAAATACCCCTAAAATTAAAGTTACACCTTTAAAATCAGGGTTTTTTTTTAAGGAAAACTTAGTAAAATTGGGATTTCGAAATTGAAATTGAATTTAATGATGATGAAATGCAGTATGACATGCTGCTAAACACATTAGGACTGTAAAATCAGAATTTGACATTTTGCAATTTATCCAAAATAACGAATTTCGCTTGTTTTTCGCTTGGATTTGGGTCCTGCGGGACCCTGTTTTGGTATTGTGGCTAATCCGAACCTCAAATGGATTCCAAATTGCACTAAATTCGGTATGAAGCATCTACTTACTCTGATAAACAGCCTAGAATGCTAAAATTCACGAAATGATATGATTTAAATGCTACAATTCAAAGAAAGTTCTAAAATGGTGGATTTTGCCTATGGATCCGAACCAAATGCAATGCTTAATATGATAATGCAAGATTTACACCATGAAAACTTCTGATATTTTGCAGACTGCTAAAAGACCCGAAATGCAACATTTTTGGTTTTTACAGTCTCGGTATTTGAGCCTTGGTGAGTTCAATAACAGGGATTTAACTCTGACATAGGTAAAAATCACACTAATCTGATGTAAAATGCCAAACAAATATAAAACAGCCATGGAAATTTATGAAATTAATCAGCACTATGCAGGACACCTACATGAACAACTTTCATGTTTATGACTTCGGCATTTGATCAACATAAACACAGAGACAAATATAACTATTCCTGCCTAAACTAACAGAACAGACAAATGTAGCAAAACAGAGGACTGACAAAAAAAATCTGAAGCAGGTATCAACACTGTTTTAAAAATCACAGGCTTTTAGATGCAAACAGAGGACATCTTGGACAAAATTTTCACTTTTTATAGTTTTGGATTTGAAGCAACACACAAAGAGAAACCATAGCCCTAAGTCGATCCCAGATCTCAGAGGCCCAAATTAGGCTCTGACACGTGTCCCGAACTCTCGATTTTTGTCAGACATAAAACAAAACTCAAAAAAATCTTCGAAAATCATATTAAAAACTAGACATTTTCCAGAGTTCATAACATTTTTCGGATTGAAAATCGGATCTCCCATGAGGGCTATCTCGATTTTACAAATCGGTAAATGATTTTCAAAACGCATCCCGGGTAACAAAACCCATCTTGCCATTTTGAATGTTTACCGTAGTAACCAAATTCAAATGCCTCCGAATTTTTGGAAAAATTTTAGGGACACCTAAGGGCGCATTTCGTGATTTTTTTGGGATTTTTATTAAAAAATAAATGCATGAAATGACGTGTGAACTGACTGACAAAAACAGAGACCTACTGAAAATAAGCAGAATTGAAATAAATGTTAAATTAATCCTAATTAATTCATGAAATGTACTAAATGAATGAAATAAAATGCAAATTAAATCTAGATAACTACATGCATGTTAAAAATCATCAAGGAAGTATAATTATGTATTTTTATATATGTCGTTTTATGAGAATAGCTCAATCCATCCCTCAGATGAGCTCTTTCTTCAAACGACAACACGAATCAAACCAAAAGAATTATCATAGTGAAATCAATAGGAATGGAGGCTTACCTTGTGTTCTCCAGCGGTTTTGGAACTCCCAAAATGAGTGGCTACCTTGATAATGGGCTCCAGAGGGGCGTGAATCCAGAGGAAACCAAGAAAGAATGAAAATGGAATTCTGAAGTTCAATTCTCAATCAGGGCTCTCAGAGTGAAAATGCTAAATCCAAAAGAAGCTCCCCTAGGCTGGGCATGGGGCCTTGTATTTATAGAGATTTTTGGAAAATTTTGAAATTCAAAGAAGCTTAATCTGAGCCCTCCATGTGGCGCCATCTCAGAGGGTGTTGTCTTGGAGTTTGAAATTCAAATTCTGCTTTATTCTGGAAGGAGGAGAGACTTCCATGTGGCGCCATCTCAGAGCATCCACATTGCCATGTGTCAGAAGGTAGGAGCAGAGGAAGCAGAAGACGCCACCTCAGAGGGGTTTGAATTCTACTTTTTCTGATGAAAGGAGAGACTGACATGTGGCGCCACCTCAGAGCATCTTCATTGACATGTGTCAGAAGGAAAGGCAGAGGATTCAGATGGTGCCACCTCAGAGAGAGTTTGAAATTTAAATTTCTGCTTTTTCTAGAGGAAAGGAGAGACTGCCATGTGGCACCACCTCAGGGTGGCTCCTACAATGACATGTGGCAAGAGGGAGGAAAAGGGACACGTGGCACCATCTCACACAAAATAGAAAAGGTGAAGTTCAGGATTTGCGCCACCTTAAACTGGAGTTTGAACATTTGAATTCTAGCTTTCTCTGAAGGAGGCAGAAAGTGACATGTGTCACTTGCTTTTTCTGAAGAAAGCAGAGAGAGACACGTGTCCCTTGCTTTTTCTGAGAAGTGCAGAGGGTGACATGTGTCACTTGCTTTTTCTGAGAAAAGCAGGGAGTGACATGTGTCTTCTACTTTTTTTCTAAAGGAAGCTGGAGATGACATGTGTCATCTACTTTTCTGAGAAAAATAGGAGGGAGACATGTGTCCTCTGCTTTTTCTGAAAGGAGCAGAGATTGACACGTGTCGCTTGCTTTTCCTGAGGAAAGGAGAGAGTGACATGTGTCACCTGCAGGAGACATAATTCAAATGATGCCACCTCAGGGGAGACAAGTTCTACTTTTTCTGAACAGGACAACACATGACACGTGGCATCTCATGGTGACCTTGGAATGACACTTGGCACAGGGTGAAGATGGTAGACATTGACACGTGACATAAAATAAAGAGGATGACTAATGACATGTGGCAGCATCTTAAGGTGGTCCCACACTGACACGTGTCAAAGGGTGGCAGAAGAGAGAAGGTGACATGTGGCGCCAACTCTAGGTGAACCCTATGCTGACACATGGCCGACAAATGGGAGGAGAGAGAAAGGACAAGTGGCACCAATCTAGGGGACAAGGTTCCTATTTTTTTGGGTTTTTCAAAGTTCAGGTTTTTCAAAAGAAAAGTCTATGTGACACCACCTCAGTGTGGGTCCCACATTGCTTCTTTATTGAAATAAGAACAAGACAACAACCTCTTTTTGGAATTTTCATAAAATCTGGGCTAATTGGTAAAATAGGAATTTTTGGAAAGAGTTGGCCCCTGTAGGGCAATTTTGTAAAAGGAAGATATTTGAAATTGTCAAAAAGGCAAAATCTGAGATAAGGTGGCTGAAATCCATATTAAAACTATCCAGATCATTTTCCTGAGGAAATATTTTAAAATTCAGAGCCCTGGGGGTAAAATGGGAAGAACTGATAATTTTGAAGACCCAGGGTTTTGAAATCAATTTTGAAAAGAGTTGAAATTCTAATCTGGATTGAAAATTTTGAAATCGAGAGTTCTGAACCTCGAAATGACATCCTGTGCAGTACAGTGATATGAAATGCTCATGCAATTTTATACAATGACATGTCTTATGCAATATAATCTTGAACCAAGACTTGGAGATGCCTGTCTCCTGTCACGAATAAAATTTTGAACATCGGAGCTAAAATAGGGAGACTTTGAGAGTTCCAGATGAAATTTGGACTTTTACAAGGTTCGAACTCAAAAAATGACCATTTTGCCCTCCGGCGATTTCAAAGGCTGAATGATGATGTTTGGTGAAAATGTTGGGGAGGTGAGTGAAAATTTGGGGTGTTTACAATTTCCTATTTCTTTTCGTTTTTCTTGGGATTCGGGTGACTCGGTTTGATTCACCCAAATGCAAATCTCGAAATTCCAGGTTTTCCACTTGACCTTTGTTCAGTAAAATGGTTGTTTCTCCCTCGTCCGGATGTGTTTTGACGAACGGATTATTGCGTTAGAAAGCTAACTCCATTGTTCATATACTGTAGAAATTTGGGCTCTGTTCATAGACCGAGAATTTCTCTATGACAGTCGAAACAAAAACTGATAGGTTTGTAGTAAAACATGCATAACTCCCTCATACAAAGGAGCTTTTACAAACGGTTTGCGGATATGGATAGCTGACAACAATTCCTATATACTGTAAAATTTTCAGATCTATTCATGGAGCCAAAAATTTTCTGTGATCTCTGTACCAGTCGAACAGAGTTAAGAAATTTAAAAAAATTAGGGCAAATTCATAAATCAAGGCTCAAAGGGTGCATAGTATATATGTTTTTATTCAATTTCTTTATAGAATTAGTTTGCATTATGTAAATGATTATGCAGGTCTGATTTTATGCAATACTATATAATTATGGCATGAATTGTAAATGAAATGTTACACATTAAAGATTTAGGATCAAAAGGTCCAATGAATACAAGTTTATGTTTTAAATTCTAAAAATGTGTTGACTACATGTATGTTCATGATATCGTGATGATATGATTGTTTCATTGATATGGATGTTAATATATATTCTTCTTGTTGCATTGGCCATGTACATGCATATGCCTTATGATGTGTGAAAATGAATAAGATATTTATTCTATGCACGTGTTCAAGTGCTTGTTACAAGTTTAATTAAGTGATTTTGTCCAATGCTGTATAAGAATGCATCCATGACCATAAAGTGGTTTAAGTTTAATGTTGCATAATAAGTATGACTGTAATCAAGTAATCATGTGACATTAAAACCCAAGATATTTGCTGGGAGAGTAGCAAATGATACAAAACTTCGTGGGGCAAGTTTGTTATGGGCACGGAAGGTTGCTCCTCCCCTCCCACGATTTTAGGGGGAAAACCTCTGCATTAGACTGCAGCATAGAGGTTATTGTACTCATGAGGAAAAACTGATGCATCGGGTTGAAAGGTGTTGGGAATCTCTCTCGTATTAACGTCCCTCACCCCGTCTTAGTGAATGGACTTGACCAGGCTAAAGTCACCCCAGTATGTAAAACACGTCTTGTGTCATGGTCCTGATCTGAGAATGTCTGCCTGTGTCGTATCAGCAGGGCTAAGAAGTGATAACTTAAATGGTGTGTGCATTAATTTGGCATCGCATGCATCATCTAATTAAGAAAATGTAACTAAAGATAAGAAAATATGCATGCATTGAAAGAGCTTCTGCATATGGTAAGTCATTCATATTATTTGTTCATGCATGGTATATTTTAAATGTATGGATTTATGTTTTTCTGTTATATATAAAAATTCTAAACATGCATGAGTTGTTGTATGATTGTTTAAGTTAAATTAAATGTTAAATTATGAAATTTCTATTGAAATCTTTGTCTTGTTATTCTGTCTTACAAGTTTAGCATATTTACTCTACTGAGACATGTTGTTTGACCCTATATGGTTTAATATTTTTCAGGTAATGAGTAAGTACTTACGTGCAAAGGCGGAAGGTTGCGATGGGGACTGAGCCTACCTTTCCTCTGCTTCATGAATTCTGAACTCTGATTTTTACTTTAATTCAATTCAAGGACAAATGTGATTAATTTGGATATTTGTGAAACCTAAATATTATTTCATGCATAGTTAATTAGTTGTTAAAGTTTAAATTCTATAATTGTATGGTTGCAAGCATTCATCTGAAGTAGCACGCCAAGTTTTATGCCCAATGTGTTTTCCGCTGTTAACTGCTAAAAGATTTAAATGTATTTCAAAAAAAAAATCCACCAATTTCGGGTTATAAAAATTGGGGTGTTACAAACATGGTATCATATCATAAGGAAAGTATGGCTCAAAGCTCGTCCAACCGACCACCATCGCTGTAAGTATGCTTCTATTTTATTTGTTTTGATGACTTATGAAAATTGTATGTCTGTAATTATTTCTGTTGATATATGCGGCAAGAATCAGAACGTAGATCTAATAGGGTCACATGAATGAGAATTTTTGGATTTATGTCCAACTTATAAGTAATCTGAATTCATGTGTGTGTTTGTAGATGGTCGGAAAATAGCCCCCAGGTTGGACTGCTCAGAGGGACTTCATTTTTGAAGCCCTCGCGAATCTGACGCCCTATTGTCAGAACCAGGCCGGCAACGGGGGTAATGGCAATGGTGCAGGCCGTCAGCATGATGGTCACATAGCGGCACCAGTTGTCGCAAGCAAAGGAGCATCATATAAGCGCTTCATTGAGTTGAGCCCTCCTGCTTTCACTGGTAAGGAAGATCCGAATGCAGCGGAGGAATGGGTTTGCGCCATAAGCGAGATTTTTGTGATTCTCGAGGTTCCCGTTGAGAGGCAGGTTTCTTTTGCCACTTATCGGCTCCAAGAGGATGCCAAAAGTTGATGGGAGACGACATGAGAAGTACGCTATACGCCTGATGAGCGACGCGCCCTCACATGGGAGCAGTTTACAGCGGTATTCATGGACACCTACTTTCCTCAGTACACGCGCGATCGTAAGAAACAAGAGTTTTTAGATCTTTGACAGGGGTCCATGAAGCTGGCAGAGTACACTACACGTTTCCGACATTTAGAGAAGTGTTGCTCGCATACTTATACCACTGACGAGGCGCGGGCTAAGAAGTATGTGCAGGGTTTACGTGATGGCCTGAGGACGAGAGTGCTGACCAGTCGTCCTCAAAACCTCAACCAGGCCATCGAGATGGCCACAGTACTTCAGGTGGGGAAAACTAGAACCAACTTTTTGGTTTTTTCAAAAACAATCTCGATAGATCGTAACGATGTCTTTGTGACGCAGGATGACTGGGAGTCTTCTAAGAAGACTCAGCCTAGCCGTTTTGACAAGTCGAAGGGTAATGCGAATAAGGCACCTCGACCAACAGCGGTGAGTAGTAAGGCGCCACCCGCAAAGAAGGCCAAGGGACAACAGGGCGGCACTCAAGCACCGTAGTCTTATGCAGTATGTAAGCACTGCAATAAGAGGCACCCTGGAGTCTGCTACAGAGTCTCAGGTGCATGTCTGAGATGTGGAAAACAGGGTCACTTCATCAAAGACTGCCCTATGAGGCCAGCTCAGGAGGGGACTACCCCTGTTCCTAGAGGACCACAGCAGCAGCGACCCCAGCAGTCCCAGATGCAAGGTCAGAAGAAAGCTATTGGACGCGTGTATGCGACTTCTGCAGAGGAGTTGCAAGAAGATGCCAACATCATTGAATGTACAATCCCTATTGCAAAGTTCGATGCTAAAGTTCTTTTTGACACTGGTGCTACGCATTCCTTCGTATCCGTACGTTTTGCAAATTTGATTGGTTTCACGCCGACTTCATTGGGATATATTCTGGAAGTTATCACACCTTCGAGCGGTAACTCTATCGCTCGTACCTATCTATCTAGAGTAGAGGTTATGATTGAAGGGCAGAACCTCCCTGCCAATCTTATCATGTTGGATATGGTCGGTTATGATGTAATTCTTGGCATACATTGGATGTATGAGCATTACGCTTGTATGTTTTTTCGTGAGCGACGCATTCAATTTGCTCGCTCTGATCAACCTATACTCGAGTACAAGGCATGTAAAAAGGAGAGCAAAGGACGACTTATCTCGGCATTAAAGATACATCGTTGTGTAGAAAAGGGGTGTGAGGCCTTTTTGGCCAGTGTTTCTTTGATAGACCCCAATACTACACCACTGGAAGACTTGGACGTAGTTCAAGATTTTTCAGACGTTTTTCCAGATGACCTGCCAGGCATACCGCCTACTAGAGAGGTGGATTTTTTGATAGAGTTGGTGCCTGGAACGGATCCGATATCTAAAGCACCCTATCGTATGGCCCCAGCAGAGTTAGAGGAGCTAAAGAAGCTGCTGCAAGAATTGATGGATAAAGGCTTTATTCGGTCTAGTGTTTCACCTTGGGGAGCTCCAGTATTGTTCGTCAAAAAGAAGGATGGGTCAATGCGTATGTGCATTGACTATAGGATGCTGAATCAGGTAACAATAAAAAACAAATATCCTCTTCCCAGGATCGATGATTTGTTTGATCAACTCTGAGAGGCCAAGGTTTTCTCCAAGATTGATCTTCGATCAGGGTACCATCAACTGAAGACCAAAGAATCCGACGTGCAGAAGACAACATTCAGGATGCGATACGGCCATTACGAGTTTTTGGTGATGCCCTTCGGGTTAACAAATGCCCCTGCGGCATTTATGGACCTGATGAATCGGATCTTTCGGCCTTACCTAGACCTTTTCATGATCGTATTTATAGACGATATCCTAATTTACTTCGAGAGCAAGGAAGATCATAAAGAGCATCTAAGGATTGTCCTCGAGGCACTTCGACAACATCAGCTATATGCTAAGTTCTCGAAGTGCGAGTTTTGTCTGAATCAAGTTATGTTCTTGGGTCACATGATCTCTAAAGATGGGGTGTCAGTCGACCCTGCCAAGGTGGAAGCAGTCATAGATTGGAGACAGCCTAAGAGCATATCAGATATACACAGTTTTCTCGGGCTTGCAAGCTATTATCGTCGTTTCATTTAGGATTTTTCGAAGATCGCTTCACCTATGACGAAGCTACTTCGTAAAGGAATTAAGAAAGCTTTCAAGAGCTGAAGAAGAGGCTTACTACAACCCCTATACTCACATTGCCTTCTGAACAAGGAGGTTTGTGATTTATAGTGATGCATCAAGTACTGGATTGGGATGCATTTTAATGCAGCATGGCAAGGTAATCGCCTATGCATCATGTCAGCTGAAGGTGCATGAGCAAAACTACCCCACTCACGACTTGGAGCTTGTTGCAGTAGTTTTTGCACTAAAGGTATGGCGGCATTATTTGTACGATGAGCAATTTGAGGTCTTCTCAGATCATAAGAGCCTCAAATATATCTTCTCACAGAAGGATTTGAACATGAGGCAGAGACGATGGTTAGAATTTTTAAAAGATTACAACTTCTCCATTTCTTATCATCCAGGCAAAGCCATTGTAGTGGCTGATGCTTTGAGTAGAAAGGCTGTGAGCCTTGCGAGTTTTATCAGTAGTGAGTGGAGATTACTCGAAGACCTGATAGATTCGAAGCCTTTTGAAGCATAATCAGGTCAGATTCAGATCGCTAGTACAGCATTAAGGACAAAACTCATGGATCGGATCATCACCCAACAGAAGGATAATTCCGAATTCAATAAGATGATTGCAGCGTGCAAGCAAGATCAGTCAGCATTGCACTTAGAGGAGGACGAAAGCATCTGGTATAGCCAGAGACTCTGGGTGCCCGCAGAGCCCCAGTTGAGGAAAGAGTTATTGGATAAGGTGCATCGTACCGGATTCACTATACATCCTAGGAGCACCAAGATGTATAAGGATCTTCAGAGAAATTACTGGTGGCCTGACATGAAGAGAGACGTCGCTGAGTACGTGTCGAGATGCTTAATCTGCCAGCAGGTCAAGATAGAGCACCAGAGACCAGGCGGTATGATGCAGTCGATTGAGATTCCGCAGTGAAAGTGGGAAGACATTACCATGGACTTTGTGGTAGGTCTACCCAAGACACGACAATAGTATGACACCATTTGGGTGATTGTGGATCGCCTTACAAAGTCTGCACACTTCTTACCGACCAGGGCGAATCAAACCTTGGAGAGTTTGGCAGATTTATATGTCGACGAGATTGTCAGATTACATGGGATACCTGTTTCGATTATCTCAGACAGGGATCCTAGATTCACGTCAAAGTTTTGGGAACAACTTCAGAAAGCTTTGGGGACAAAGCTTAAGTTTAGCACAGCTTTTCACCCCCAGACGGATGGTCAGTCAGAGAGGACTATTTAGACACTCGAGGATATGTTGCGAGCGTGTGCATTGGAGTGAAAAGGTGATTGGAGTAAGCACCTAAAGTTAGTTGAGTTTGCCTACAATAACAGTTATCATTCGAGTATTGGTATGGCTCCATATGAGGCATTGTACGGGCGACCCTGTAGGTCCCCTGTTTGTTGGAGCGAGGTAGGTGATCGAACTGTTGAATCGCCTATAGTTTTGCAGCATTATACGGATCAAGTATAGTTGATTCGTAAGAGGCTTTTGACAACACAGAGCCGTCAGAAGAGTTATGCAGATCCAAAGAGGCGAGAGGTTTCTTTTGAGGTTGGTAATCATGTGTTTGTCAAAGTGTCGCCAACCAAGAGCATATTTTGGTTCGGCAAGAAAGGGAAATTGAGTCCGAGGTATGTAGGACCGTTCCTCATCCTTGAGAGGATAGGAGGCGCCGCGTATAGATTGGCACTTCCCCTTCAGTTTTCCAACATCCACAATGTTTTTCATGTGTCAATGTTGAGGAAATATGTACCAGATCCTACTCATGTTATTCAGTATGACGAGGTCGAGGTTCAGAGAGATCTCACATTTGAAGAACGACCGGTAGAGTTAGTAGATCGACGACAACAAGTGTTGCGACATATGTCAATCCACTTGTTAAAGTACGATGACAGCACCATGGGCTTAAGGAGTGTTCTTGGAAGCCCGAGGCCAATATGAGAGCTAAATATCCACACTTGTTCGGTACGTAATGTTAACCAAATTTTAAGGACGAATTTTTTTAAGGGGGATTGGATGTAATATCCGAAAATTTCTAAGTTCTTTTCTATAGCACTGTGAAATGTCTTGAATTTCGTGCCAATATAGAACCCTAATTTCTTTAAAAATTAATGTTCGAGTATATTTGTAAGGCGTAGGGGGTTTAATAAGGTTGAATTGTAGTAAATATAAACCCTACACGGTTTGAATAATTGAGAAAACCCTAAGTGATGCCTAATTGAAAATGTCTCTCTTAAAAAGAAAATGTTGAATTTTCTTTAAGTAAAGTTAATTAAATAATGTGAATTAACAAAAGTAGGTTGTGAACATATAAATATTAATATGATTAATAAGTTGTAATTAGTGGATAATTAATGTCTTTACATTTTATATGATTTGTGGTTGTATAAAACAAAAACGATTTTTGTTGGAATTCTATGGTTATTTAAATATAGTTTAATAAAAAAGATTTTTGTTATAAAATAAACCCATTTTATTAGTTTAGTAGGAGCCAATAGGTGGGCCGTCTCATCCTATGTGGCATCTTACTTTAAATTTATTTTGAAATTTAAAACTCTAGTGAATTTTAAGTTTATTTAAAACTTGAAAATCAAAGTGGAGATCAAGGGCTCCAAACTGAGTTTCATTAAAGTGATCAAGGGATGGAATTAATTCCAGCCCATAACCTAACTTAGAGAGGGTTATAAAACCCTCCCATAGCCCACGCCCCCCTCATTTTGGGCTGGAAAAATTTGAGAGCTTCTCTCTCCCCCAAAAACCCTCTTCTCTCTCTCTTCTCTTTCCCTTCCCTATTCTCTTCTTTTTAGGGTTTCTTTTGGTTCTTGAGTGCAAGATTCAGACCTCAAGGGGTGTGGAGAGGGATCTAAGGTCCTCACCTTGCTGGAAGGAGGAGCTGATCGGTGGATCGAGCAAAAAGAGTTGTTCATCCATCAAGAAATACATTTTTTTAACAAAAGGTAGGGTTTTTATGCTTTTCTTGCAAGAACGGAGTTCTTGGCATGGATTTTGATGCTTTTTCATGACTTTAGATCATGATCAAACCCTCCTAACCGTGGGTTTGACTCAGATCTAATGATTCATGGCAAAAACATGTTTTCCCCTAAAGAAAACCATTTTTGAAATCGGGTTTATCATAAAAATCAGTTTCTTAGAAATAGATTTGTAAAATATATTTGTATTTGATTTATTCCATGATTTTTATGCAAATATTAGTTTGGATTGATAGATTATGAATTGTTTCATCTACTGTGTATATTTTAGAATTTTCAAAATTTTATTTCATGCGTATTTCCTATTTCTTTTAATTTTTCTTGGGATTCGGGTGACTCGGTTTGATTCACCCAAATGCAAATCTCGAAATTCCATGTTTTCCACTTGACCTCCGTTCCGTAAAATGGTTTTTCTCCCTCGTCCAGAGAAGTTTTGATGAACGGATTATTGCGTTGGAAAGCTAACTTTATTGTGCATCTACTGTAGAAATCTGGGCTCTGTTCATGGACCGAGAACGTCTCTGTGATAGTCGAAACAAAAACTGATAGGTTTGTAGTAAAACATGCATAACTCCCTCATACAAAAGAGTTTTTATAAACGGTTTGCGGATATGGATAGCTGACAACAATTCCTATATACTATAAAATTTTCAGCTCTGTTCATGAAGCCAAAAATTTTCTGTGATCTCTGTACCAGTCGGACAGAGTTAAGAAATTTAAAAAAATTAGGGCAAATTCATAAATCAAGGCTCAAAGGGTGCATAGTATATATGTTTTTATTCAATTTCTTTATAGAATTAGTATGCATTATGTGAATGATTATGCAGGTCTGATTTTATGCAATACTATATAATTATGGCATGAATTGTAAATGAAATGTTACACATTAAAGATTTAGGATCAAAAGGTCCAATGAATACAAGTTTATGTTTTAAATTCTAAAAATGTGTTGACTACATGTATGTTCATGATATCGTGATGATATGATTGTTTCATTGATATGGATGTTAATATATATTCTTCTTGTTGCATTGGCCATGTACATGCATATGCCTTATGATGTGTGAAAATGAATAAGATATTTATTCTATGCACGTGTTCAAGTGCTTGTTACAAGTTTAATTAAGTGATTTTGTCCAATGCTGTATAAGAATGCATCCATGACCATAAAGTGGTTTAAGTTTAATGTTGCATAATAAGTATGACTGTAATCAAGTAATCATGTGACATTAAAACCCAAGATATTTGCTGGGAGAGTAGCAAATGATACAAAACTTCGTGGGGCAAGTTTGTTATGGGCACGGAAGGTTGCTCCTCCCCTCCCACGATTTTAGGGGGAAAACCTCTGCATTAGACTGCAGCATAGAGGTTATTGTACTCATGAGGAAAAACTGATGCATCGGGTTGAAAGGTGTTGGGAATCTCTCTCGTATTAACGTCCCTCACCCCGTCTTAGTGAATGGACCTGACCAGGCTAAAGTCACCCCAGTATGTAAAACACGTCTTGTGTCATGGTCCTGATCTGAGAATGTCTGCCTGTGTCGTATCAGCAGGGCTAAGAAGTGATAACTTAAATGGTGTGTGCATTAATTTGGCATCGCATGCATCATCTAATTAAGAAAATGTAACTAAAGATAAGAAAATATGCATGCATTGAAAGAGCTTCTGCATATGGTAAGTCATTCATATTATTTGTTCATGCATGGTATATTTTAAATGTATGGATTTATGTTTTTCTGTTATATATAAAAATTCTAAACATGCATGAGTTGTTGTATGATTGTTTAAGTTAAATTAAATGTTAAATTATGAAATTTCTATTGAAATCTTTGTCTTGTTATTCTGTCTTACAAGTTTAGCATATTTACTCTACTGAGACATGTTGTTTGACCCTATATGGTTTAATATTTTTCAGGTAATGAGTAAGTACTTACGTGCAAAGGCGGAAGGTTGCGATGGGGACTGAGCCTACCTTTCCTCTGCTTCATGAATTCTGAACTCTGATTTTTACTTTAATTCAATTCAAGGACAAATGTGATTAATTTGGATATTTGTGAAACCTAAATATTATTTCATGCATAGTTAATTAGTTGTTAAAGTTTAAATTCTATAATTGTATGGTTGCAAGCATTCATCTGAAGTAGCACGCCAAGTTTTATGCCCAATGTGTTTTCCGATGTTAACTGCTAAAAGATTTAAATGTATTTCAAAAAAAAAATCCACCAATTTCGGGTTATAAAAATTGGGGTGTTACAAACATGGTATCATAGCATAAGGAAAGTATGGCTCAAAGCTCGTCCAACCGACCACCATCGCTGTAAGTATGCTTCTATTTTATTTGTTTTGATGACTTATGAAAATTGTATGTCTGTAATTATTTCTGTTGATATATGCGGCAAGAATTAGAACGTAGATCTAATAGGGTCACATGAATGAGAATTTTTGGATTTATGTCCAACTTATAAGTAATCTGAATCCATGTGTGTGTTTGTAGATAGCCGAAAAATAGCCCCCAGGTTGGACTGCTCAAAGGGACTTCATTTTTGAAGCCCTCGCGAATCTGACAGCCTATTGTCAGAACCAGACCGGCAACGGGGGTAATGGCAATGGTGCAGGCCATCAGCATGATGGTCACATAGCGGCACCAGTTGTCGCAACCAAGGGAGCATCATATAAGCGCTTCATGGAGTTGAGCCCTCCTGCTTTCACTGGTAAGGAAGATCCGAATGCAGCGGAGGAATGGGTTTGCGCCATAAGCGAGATTTTTGTGATTCTCGAGGTTCCCGTTGAGAGGCAGGTTTCTTTTGCCACATATCGGCTCCAAGAGGATGCCAAAAGTTGATGGGAGACGACATGAGAAGTACGCTATACGCCTGATGAGCAACGCGCCCTCACATGGGAGCAGTTTACAGCGGTATTCATGGACACCTACTTTCCTCAGTACACGCGCGATCGTAAGAAACAAGAGTTTTTAGATCTTTGACAGGGGTCCATGAAGGTGGCAGAGTACACTACACGTTTCCGACATTTAGAGAAGTGTTGCTCGCATACTTATACCACTGACGAGGCGCGGGCTAAGAAGTATGTGCAGGGTTTACGTGATGGCCTGAGGACGAGAGTGCTGACCAGCCGTCCTCAAAACCTCAACCAGGCCATCGAGATGGCCACAGTACTTCAGGTGGGGAAAACTAGAACCAACTTTTTGGTTTTTTCAAAAACAATCTCGATAGATCGTAACGATGTCTTTATGACGCAGGATGACTGGGAGTCTTCTAAGAAGACTCAGCCTAGCCGTTTTGACAAGTCGAAGGGTAATGCGAATAAGGCACCTCGACCAACAGCGGTGAGTAGTAAGGCGCCACCCGCAAAGAAGGCCAAGGGACAACAGGGCGGCACTCAAGCACCGTAGTCTTATGCAGTATGTAAGCACTGCAATAAGAGGCACCCTGGAGTCTGCTACAGAGTCTCAGGTGCATGTCTGAGATGTGGAAAACAGGGTCACTTCATCAAAGACTGCCCTATGAGGCCAGCTCAGGAGGGGACTACCCCTGTTCCTAGAGGACCACAGCAGCAGCGACCCCAGCAGTCCCAGATGCAAGGTCAGAAGAAAGCTATTGGACGCGTGTATGCGACTTCTGCAGAGGAGTTGCAAGAAGATGCCAATATCATTGAATGTACAATCCCTATTGCAAAGTTCGATGCTAAAGTTCTTTTTGACACTGGTGCTACGCATTCCTTCGTATCCGTACGTTTTGCGAATTTGATTGGTTTCACGCCGACTTCATTGGGATATATTCTGGAAGTTATCACACCTTCGAGCGGTAACTCTATCGCTCGTACCTATCTATCTAGAGTAGAGGTTATGATTGAAGGGCAGAACCTCCCTGCCAATCTTATCATGTTGGATATGGTCGGTTATGATGTAATTCTTGGCATACATTGGATGTATGAGCATTACGCTTGTATGTTTTTTCGTGAGCGACGCATTCAATTTGCTCGCTCTGATCAACCTATACTCGAGTACAAGGCATGTAAAAAGGAGAGCAAAGGACGACTTATCTCGGCATTAAAGATACATCGTTGTGTAGAAAAGGGGTGTGAGGCCTTTTTGGCCAGTGTTTCTTTGATAGACCCCAATACTACACCACTGGAAGACTTGGACGTAGTTCAAGATTTTTCAGACGTTTTTCCAGATGACCTGCCAGGCATACCGCCTACTAGAGAGGTGGATTTTTTGATAGAGTTGGTGCCTGGAACGGATCCGATATCTAAAGCACCCTATCGTATGGCCCCAGCAGAGTTAGAGGAGCTAAAGAAGCTGCTGCAAGAATTGATGGATAAAGGCTTTATTCGGTCTAGTGTTTCACCTTGGGGAGCTCCAGTATTGTTCGTCAAAAAGAAGGATGGGTCAATGCGTATGTGCATTGACTATAGGATGCTGAATCAGGTAACAATAAAAAACAAATATCCTCTTCCCAGGATCGATGATTTGTTTGATCAACTCTGAGAGGCCAAGGTTTTCTCCAAGATTGATCTTCGATCAGGGTACCATCAACTGAAGACCAAAGAATCCGACGTGCAGAAGACAACATTCAGGATGCGATACGGCCATTACGAGTTTTTGGTGATGCCCTTCGGGTTAACAAATGCCCCTGCGGCATTTATGGACCTGATGAATCGGATCTTTCGGCCTTACCTAGACCTTTTCATGATCGTATTTATAGACGATATCCTAATTTACTTCGAGAGCAAGGAAGATCATAAAGAGCATCTAAGGATTGTCCTCGAGGCACTTCGACAACATCAGCTATATGCTAAGTTCTCGAAGTGCGAGTTTTGTCTGAATCAAGTTATGTTCTTGGGTCACATGATCTCTAAAGATGGGGTGTCAGTCGACCCTGCCAAGGTGGAAGCAGTCATAGATTGGAGACAGCCTAAGAGCATATCAGATATACACAGTTTTCTCGGGCTTGCAAGCTATTATCGTCGTTTCATTTAGGATTTTTCGAAGATCGCTTCACCTATGACGAAGCTACTTCGTAAAGGAATTAAGAAAGCTTTCAAGAGCTGAAGAAGAGGCTTACTACAACCCCTATACTCACATTGCCTTCTGAACAAGGAGGTTTGTGATTTATAGTGATGCATCAAGTACTGGATTGGGATGCATTTTAATGCAGCATGGCAAGGTAATCGCCTATGCATCATGTCAGCTGAAGGTGCATGAGCAAAACTACCCCACTCACGACTTGGAGCTTGTTGCAGTAGTTTTTGCACTAAAGGTATGGCGGCATTATTTGTACGATGAGCAATTTGAGGTCTTCTCAGATCATAAGAGCCTCAAATATATCTTCTCACAGAAGGATTTGAACATGAGGCAGAGACGATGGTTAGAATTTTTAAAAGATTACAACTTCTCCATTTCTTATCATCCAGGCAAAGCCATTGTAGTGGCTGATGCTTTGAGTAGAAAGGCTGTGAGCCTTGCGAGTTTTATCAGTAGTGAGTGGAGATTACTCGAAGACCTGATAGATTCGAAGCCTTTTGAAGCATAATCAGGTCAGATTCAGATCGCTAGTACAGCATTAAGGACAAAACTCATGGATCGGATCATCACCCAACAGAAGGATAATTCCGAATTCAATAAGATGATTGCAGCGTGCAAGCAAGATCAGTCAGCATTGCACTTAGAGGAGGACGAAAGCATCTGGTATAGCCAGAGACTCTGGGTGCCCGCAGAGCCCCAGTTGAGGAAAGAGTTATTGGATAAGGTGCATCGTACCGGATTCACTATACATCCTAGGAGCACCAAGATGTATAAGGATCTTCAGAGAAATTACTGGTGGCCTGACATGAAGAGAGACGTCGCTGAGTACGTGTCGAGATGCTTAATCTGCCAGCAGGTCAAGATAGAGCACCAGAGACCAGGCGGTATGATGCAGTCGATTGAGATTCCGCAGTGAAAGTGGGAAGACATTACCATGGACTTTGTGGTAGGTCTACCCAAGACACGACAATAGTATGACACCATTTGGGTGATTGTGGATCGCCTTACAAAGTCTGCACACTTCTTACCGACCAGGGCGAATCAAACCTTGGAGAGTTTGGCAGATTTATATGTCGACGAGATTGTCAGATTACATGGGATACCTGTTTCGATTATCTCAGACAGGGATCCTAGATTCACGTCAAAGTTTTGGGAACAACTTCAGAAAGCTTTGGGGACAAAGCTTAAGTTTAGCACAGCTTTTCACCCCCAGACGGATGGTCAGTCAGAGAGGACTATTTAGACACTCGAGGATATGTTGCGAGCGTGTGCATTGGAGTGAAAAGGTGATTGGAGTAAGCACCTAAAGTTAGTTGAGTTTGCCTACAATAACAGTTATCATTCGAGTATTGGTATGGCTCCATATGAGGCATTGTACGGGCGACCCTGTAGGTCCCCTGTTTGTTGGAGCGAGGTAGGTGATCGAACTGTTGAATCGCCTATAGTTTTGCAGCATTATACGGATCAAGTATAGTTGATTCGTAAGAGGCTTTTGACAACACAGAGCCGTCAGAAGAGTTATGCAGATCCAAAGAGGCGAGAGGTTTCTTTTGAGGTTGGTAATCATGTGTTTGTCAAAGTATCGCCAACCAAGAGCATATTTTGGTTCGGCAAGAAAGGGAAATTGAGTCCGAGGTATGTAGGACCGTTCCTCATCCTTGAGAGGATAGGAGGCGCCGCGTATAGATTGGCACTTCCCCTTCAGTTTTCCAACATCCACAATGTTTTTCATGTGTCAATGTTGAGGAAATATGTACCAGATCCTACTCATGTTATTCAGTATGACGAGGTCGAGGTTCAGAGAGATCTCACATTTGAAGAACGACCGGTAGAGTTAGTAGATCGACGACAACAAGTGTTGCGACATATGTCAATCCACTTGTTAAAGTACGATGACAGCACCATGGGCTTAAGGAGTGTTCTTGGAAGCCCGAGGCCAATATGAGAGCTAAATATCCACACTTGTTCGGTACGTAATGTTAACCAAATTTTAAGGACGAATTTTTTTAAGGGGGATTGGATGTAATATCCGAAAATTTCTAAGTTCTTTTCTATAGCACTGTGAAATGTCTTGAATTTCGTGCCAATATAGAACCCTAATTTCTTTAAAAATTAATGTTCGAGTATATTTGTAAGGCGTAGGGGGTTTAATAAGGTTGAATTGTAGTAAATATAAACCCTACACGGTTTGAATAATTGAGAAAACCCTAAGTGATGCCTAATTGAAAATGTCTCTCTTAAAAAGAAAATGTTGAATTTTCTTTAAGTAAAGTTAATTAAATAATGTGAATTAACAAAAGTAGGTTGTGAACATATAAATATTAATATGATTAATAAGTTGTAATTAGTGGATAATTAATGTCTTTACATTTTATATGATTTGTGGTTGTATAAAACAAAAACGATTTTTGTTGGAATTCTATGGTTATTTAAATATAGTTTAATAAAAAAGATTTTTGTTATAAAATAAACCCATTTTATTAGTTTAGTAGGAGCCAATAGGTGGGCCGTCTCATCCTATGTGGCATCTTACTTTAAATTTATTTTGAAATTTAAAACTCTAGTGAATTTTAAGTTTATTTAAAACTTGAAAATCAAAGTGGAGATCAAGGGCTCCAAACTGAGTTTCATTAAAGTGATCAAGGGATGGAATTAATTCCAGCCCATAACCTAACTTAGAGAGGGTTATAAAACCCTCCCATAGCCCACGCCCCCCTCATTTTGGGCTGGAAAAATTTGAGAGCTTCTCTCTCCCCCAAAAACCCTCTTCTCTCTCTCTTCTCTTTCCCTTCCTTATTCTCTTCTTTTTAGGGTTTCTTTTGGTTCTTGAGTGCAAGATTCAGACCTCAAGGGGTGTGGAGAGGGATCTAAGGTCCTCACCTTGCTGGAAGGAGGAGCTGATCGGTGGATCGAGCAAAAAGAGTTGTTCATCCATCAAGAAATACATTTTTTTAACAAAAGGTAGGGTTTTTATGCTTTTCTTGCAAGAACGGAGTTCTTGGCATGGATTTTGATGCTTTTTCATGACTTTAGATCATGATCAAACCCTCCTAACCGTGGGTTTGACTCAGATCTAATGATTCATGGCAAAAACATGTTTTCCCCTAAAGAAAACCATTTTTGAAATCGGGTTTATCATAAAAATCAGTTTCTTAGAAATAGATTTGTAAAATATATTTGTATTTGATTTATTCCATGATTTTTATGCAAATATTAGTTTGGATTGATAGATTATGAATTGTTTCATCTACTGTGTATATTTTAGAATTTTCAAAATTTTATTTCATGCGTATTTCCTATTTCTTTTAATTTTTCTTGGGATTCGGGTGACTCGGTTTGATTCACCCAAATGCAAATCTCGAAATTCCATGTTTTCCACTTGACCTCCGTTCCGTAAAATGGTTTTTCTCCCTCGTCCAGAGAAGTTTTGATGAACGGATTATTGCGTTGGAAAGCTAACTTTATTGTGCATCTACTGTAGAAATCTGGGCTCTGTTCATGGACCGAGAACGTCTCTGTGATATTCGAAACAAAAACTGATAGGTTTGTAGTAAAACATGCATAACTCCCTCATACAAAAGAGTTTTTATAAACGGTTTGCGGATATGGATAGCTGACAACAATTCCTATATACTATAAAATTTTCAGCTCTGTTCATGAAGCCAAAAATTTTCTGTGATCTCTGTACCAGTCGGACAGAGTTAAGAAATTTAAAAAAATTAGGGCAAATTCATAAATCAAGGCTCAAAGGGTGCATAGTATATATGTTTTTATTCAATTTCTTTATAGAATTAGTATGCATTATGTGAATGATTATGCAGGTCTGATTTTATGCAATACTATATAATTATGGCATGAATTGTAAATGAAATGTTACACATTAAAGATTTAGGATCAAAAGGTCCAATGAATACAAGTTTATGTTTTAAATTCTAAAAATGTGTTGACTACATGTATGTTCATGATATCGTGATGATATGATTGTTTCATTGATATGGATGTTAATATATATTCTTCTTGTTGCATTGGCCATGTACATGCATATGCCTTATGATGTGTGAAAATGAATAAGATATTTATTCTATGCACGTGTTCAAGTGCTTGTTACAAGTTTAATTAAGTGATTTTGTCCAATGCTGTATAAGAATGCATCCATGACCATAAAGTGGTTTAAGTTTAATGTTGCATAATAAGTATGACTGTAATCAAGTAATCATGTGACATTAAAACCCAAGATATTTGCTGGGAGAGTAGCAAATGATACAAAACTTCGTGGGGCAAGTTTGTTATGGGCACGGAAGGTTGCTCCTCCCCTCCCACGATTTTAGGGGGAAAACCTCTGCATTAGACTGCAGCATAGAGGTTATTGTACTCATGAGGAAAAACTGATGCATCGGGTTGAAAGGTGTTGGGAATCTCTCTCGTATTAACGTCCCTCACCCCGTCTTAGTGAATGGACCTGACCAGGCTAAAGTCACCCCAGTATGTAAAACACGTCTTGTGTCATGGTCCTGATCTGAGAATGTCTGCCTGTGTCGTATCAGCAGGGCTAAGAAGTGATAACTTAAATGGTGTGTGCATTAATTTGGCATCGCATGCATCATCTAATTAAGAAAATGTAACTAAAGATAAGAAAATATGCATGCATTGAAAGAGCTTCTGCATATGGTAAGTCATTCATATTATTTGTTCATGCATGGTATATTTTAAATGTATGGATTTATGTTTTTCTGTTATATATAAAAATTCTAAACATGCATGAGTTGTTGTATGATTGTTTAAGTTAAATTAAATGTTAAATTATGAAATTTCTATTGAAATCTTTGTCTTGTTATTCTGTCTTACAAGTTTAGCATATTTACTCTACTGAGACATGTTGTTTGACCCTATATGGTTTAATATTTTTCAGGTAATGAGTAAGTACTTACGTGCAAAGGCGGAAGGTTGCGATGGGGACTGAGCCTACCTTTCCTCTGCTTCATGAATTCTGAACTCTGATTTTTACTTTAATTCAATTCAAGGACAAATGTGATTAATTTGGATATTTGTGAAACCTAAATATTATTTCATGCATAGTTAATTAGTTGTTAAAGTTTAAATTCTATAATTGTATGGTTGCAAGCATTCATCTGAAGTAGCACGCCAAGTTTTATGCCCAATGTGTTTTCCGCTGTTAACTGCTAAAAGATTTAAATGTATTTCAAAAAAAAAATCCACCAATTTCGGGTTATAAAAATTGGGGTGTTACAAACATGGTATCATAGCATAAGGAAAGTATGGCTCAAAGCTCGTCCAACCGACCACCATCGCTGTAAGTATGCTTCTATTTTATTTGTTTTGATGACTTATGAAAATTGTATGTCTGTAATTATTTCTGTTGATATATGCGGCAAGAATTAGAACGTAGATCTAATAGGGTCACATGAATGAGAATTTTTGGATTTATGTCCAACTTATAAGTAATCTGAATTCATGTGTGTGTTTGTAGATGGTCGGAAAATAGCCCCCAGGTTGGACTGCTCAGAGGGACTTCATTTTTGAAGCCCTCGCGAATCTGACGCCCTATTGTCAGAACCAGGCCGGCAACGGGGGTAATGGCAATGGTGCAGGCCGTCAGCATGATGGTCACATAGCGGCACCAGTTGTCGCAAGCAAAGGAGCATCATATAAGCGCTTCATTGAGTTGAGCCCTCCTGCTTTCACTGGTAAGGAAGATCCGAATGCAGCGGAGGAATGGGTTTGCGCCATAAGCGAGATTTTTGTGATTCTCGAGGTTCCCGTTGAGAGGCAGGTTTCTTTTGCCACTTATCGGCTCCAAGAGGATGCCAAAAGTTGATGGGAGACGACATGAGAAGTACGCTATACGCCTGATGAGCGACGCGCCCTCACATGGGAGCAGTTTACAGCGGTATTCATGGACACCTACTTTCCTCAGTACACGCGCGATCGTAAGAAACAAGAGTTTTTAGATCTTTGACAGGGGTCCATGAAGGTGGCAGAGTACACTACACGTTTCCGACATTTAGAGAAGTGTTGCTCGCATACTTATACCACTGACGAGGCGCGGGCTAAGAAGTATGTGCAGGGTTTACGTGATGGCCTGAGGACGAGAGTGCTGACCAGCCGTCCTCAAAACCTCAACCAGGCCATCGAGATGGCCACAGTACTTCAGGTGGGGAAAACTAGAACCAACTTTTTGGTTTTTTCAAAAACAATCTCGATAGATCGTAACGATGTCTTTGTGACGCAGGATGACTGGGAGTCTTCTAAGAAGACTCAGCCTAGCCGTTTTGACAAGTCGAAGGGTAATGTGAATAAGGCACCTCGACCAACAGCGGTGAGTAGTAAGGCGCCACCCGCAAAGAAGGCCAAGGGACAACAGGGCGGCACTCAAGCACCGTAGTCTTATGCAGTATGTAAGCACTGCAATAAGAGGCACCCTGGAGTCTGCTACAGAGTCTCAGGTGCATGTCTGAGATGTGGAAAACAGGGTCACTTCATCAAAGACTGCCCTATGAGGCCAGCTCAGGAGGGGACTACCCCTGTTCCTAGAGGACCACAGCAGCAGCGACCCCAGCAGTCCCAGATGCAAGGTCAGAAGAAAGCTATTGGACGCGTGTATGCGACTTCTGCAGAGGAGTTGCAAGAAGATGCCAACATCATTGAATGTACAATCCCTATTGCAAAGTTCGATGCTAAAGTTCTTTTTGACACTGGTGCTACGCATTCCTTCGTATCCGTACGTTTTGCGAATTTGATTGGTTTCACGTCGACTTCATTGGGATATATTCTGGAAGTTATCACACCTTCGAGCGGTAACTCTATCGCTCGTACCTATCTATCTAGAGTAGAGGTTATGATTGAAGGGCAGAACCTCCCTGCCAATCTTATCATGTTGGATATGGTCGGTTATGATGTAATTCTTGGCATACATTGGATGTATAAGCATTACGCTTGTATGTTTTTTCGTGAGCGACGCATTCAATTTGCTCGCTCTGATCAACCTATACTCGAGTACAAGGCATGTAAAAAGGAGAGCAAAGGACGACTTATCTCGGCATTAAAGATACATCGTTGTGTAGAAAAGGGGTGTGAGGCCTTTTTGGCCAGTGTTTCTTTGATAGACCCCAATACTACACCACTGGAAGACTTGGACGTAGTTCAAGATTTTTCAGACGTTTTTCCAGATGACCTGCCAGGCATACCGCCTACTAGAGAGGTGGATTTTTTGATAGAGTTGGTGCCTGGAACGGATCCGATATCTAAAGCACCCTATCGTATGGCCCCAGCAGAGTTAGAGGAGCTAAAGAAGCTGCTGCAAGAATTGATGGATAAAGGCTTTATTCGGTCTAGTGTTTCACCTTGGGGAGCTCCAGTATTGTTCGTCAAAAAGAAGGATGGGTCAATGCGTATGTGCATTGACTATAGGATGCTGAATCAGGTAACAATCAAAAACAAATATCCTCTTCCCAGGATCGATGATTTGTTTGATCAACTCTGAGAGGCCAAGGTTTTCTCCAAGATTGATCTTCGATCAGGGTACCATCAACTGAAGACCAAAGAATCCGACGTGCAGAAGACAACATTCAAGATGCGATACGGCCATTACGAGTTTTTGGTGATGCCCTTCGGGTTAACAAATGCCCCTACGGCATTTATGGACCTGATGAATCGGATCTTTCGGCCTTACCTAGACCTTTTCATGATCGTATTTATAGATGATATCCTAATTTACTTCGAGAGCAAGGAAGATCATAAAGAGCATCTAAGGATTGTCCTCGAGGCACTTCGACAACATCAGCTATATGCTAAGTTCTCGAAGTGCGAGTTTTGTCTGAATCAAGTTATGTTCTTGGGTCACATGATCTCTAAAGATGGGGTGTCAGTCGACCCTGCCAAGGTGGAAGCAGTCATAGATTGGAGACAGCCTAAGAGCATATCAGATATACACAGTTTTCTCGGGCTTGCAAGCTATTATCGTCGTTTCATTTAGGATTTTTCGAAGATCGCTTCACCTATGACGAAGCTACTTCGTAAAGGAATTAAGAAAGCTTTCAAGAGCTGAAGAAGAGGCTTACTACAACCCCTATACTCACATTGCCTTCTGAACAAGGAGGTTTGTGATTTATAGTGATGCATCAAGTACTGGATTGGGATGCATTTTAATGCAGCATGGCAAGGTAATCGCCTATGCATCATGTCAGCTGAAGGTGCATGAGCAAAACTACCCCACTCACGACTTGGAGCTTGTTGCAGTAGTTTTTGCACTAAAGGTATGGCGGCATTATTTGTACGATGAGCAATTTGAGGTCTTCTCAGATCATAAGAGCCTCAAATATATCTTCTCACAGAAGGATTTGAACATGAGGCAGAGACGATGGTTAGAATTTTTAAAAGATTACAACTTCTCCATTTCTTATCATCCAGGCAAAGCCATTGTAGTGGCTGATGCTTTGAGTAGAAAGGCTGTGAGCCTTGCGAGTTTTATCAGTAGTGAGTGGAGATTACTCGAAGACCTGATAGATTCGAAGCCTTTTGAAGCATAATCAGGTCAGATTCAGATCGCTAGTACAGCATTAAGGACAAAACTCATGGATCGGATCATCACCCAACAGAAGGATAATTCCGAATTCAATAAGATGATTGCAGCGTGCAAGCAAGATCAGTCAGCATTGCACTTAGAGGAGGACGAAAGCATCTGGTATAGCCAGAGACTCTGGGTGCCCGCAGAGCCCCAGTTGAGGAAAGAGTTATTGGATAAGGTGCATCGTACCGGATTCACTATACATCCTAGGAGCACCAAGATGTATAAGGATCTTCAGAGAAATTACTGGTGGCCTGACATGAAGAGAGACGTCGCTGAGTACGTGTCGAGATGCTTAATCTGCCAGCAGGTCAAGATAGAGCACCAGAGACCAGGCGGTATGATGCAGTCGATTGAGATTCCGCAGTGAAAGTGGGAAGACATTACCATGGACTTTGTGGTAGGTCTACCCAAGACACGACAATAGTATGACACCATTTGGGTGATTGTGGATCGCCTTACAAAGTCTGCACACTTCTTACCGACCAGGGCGAATCAAACCTTGGAGAGTTTGGCAGATTTATATGTCGACGAGATTGTCAGATTACATGGGATACCTGTTTCGATTATCTCAGACAGGGATCCTAGATTCACGTCAAAGTTTTGGGAACAACTTCAGAAAGCTTTGGGGACAAAGCTTAAGTTTAGCACAGCTTTTCACCCCCAGACGGATGGTCAGTCAGAGAGGACTATTTAGACACTCGAGGATATGTTGCGAGCGTGTGCATTGGAGTGAAAAGGTGATTGGAGTAAGCACCTAAAGTTAGTTGAGTTTGCCTACAATAACAGTTATCATTCGAGTATTGGTATGGCTCCATATGAGGCATTGTACGGGCGACCCTGTAGGTCCCCTGTTTGTTGGAGCGAGGTAGGTGATCGAACTGTTGAATCGCCTATAGTTTTGCAGCATTATACGGATCAAGTATAGTTGATTCGTAAGAGGCTTTTGACAACACAGAGCCGTCAGAAGAGTTATGCAGATCCAAAGAGGCGAGAGGTTTCTTTTGAGGTTGGTAATCATGTGTTTGTCAAAGTATCGCCAACCAAGAGCATATTTTGGTTCGGCAAGAAAGGGAAATTGAGTCCGAGGTATGTAGGACCGTTCCTCATCCTTGAGAGGATAGGAGGCGCCGCGTATAGATTGGCACTTCCCCTTCAGTTTTCCAACATCCACAATGTTTTTCATGTGTCAATGTTGAGGAAATATGTACCAGATCCTACTCATGTTATTCAGTATGACGAGGTCGAGGTTCAGAGAGATCTCACATTTGAAGAACGACCGGTAGAGTTAGTAGATCGACGACAACAAGTGTTGCGACATATGTCAATCCACTTGTTAAAGTACGATGACAGCACCATGGGCTTAAGGAGTGTTCTTGGAAGCCCGAGGCCAATATGAGAGCTAAATATCCACACTTGTTCGGTACGTAATGTTAACCAAATTTTAAGGACGAATTTTTTTAAGGGGGATTGGATGTAATATCCGAAAATTTCTAAGTTCTTTTCTATAGCACTGTGAAATGTCTTGAATTTCGTGCCAATATAGAACCCTAATTTCTTTAAAAATTAATGTTCGAGTATATTTGTAAGGCGTAGGGGGTTTAATAAGGTTGAATTGTAGTAAATATAAACCCTACACGGTTTGAATAATTGAGAAAACCCTAAGTGATGCCTAATTGAAAATGTCTCTCTTAAAAAGAAAATGTTGAATTTTCTTTAAGTAAAGTTAATTAAATAATGTGAATTAACAAAAGTAGGTTGTGAACATATAAATATTAATATGATTAATAAGTTGTAATTAGTGGATAATTAATGTCTTTACATTTTATATGATTTGTGGTTGTATAAAACAAAAACGATTTTTGTTGGAATTCTATGGTTATTTAAATATAGTTTAATAAAAAAGATTTTTGTTATAAAATAAACCCATTTTATTAGTTTAGTAGGAGCCAATAGGTGGGCCGTCTCATCCTATGTGGCATCTTACTTTAAATTTATTTTGAAATTTAAAACTCTAGTGAATTTTAAGTTTATTTAAAACTTGAAAATCAAAGTGGAGATCAAGGGCTCCAAACTGAGTTTCATTAAAGTGATCAAGGGATGGAATTAATTCCAGCCCATAACCTAACTTAGAGAGGGTTATAAAACCCTCCCATAGCCCACGCCCCCCTCATTTTGGGCTGGAAAAATTTGAGAGCTTCTCTCTCCCCCAAAAACCCTCTTCTCTCTCTCTTCTCTTTCCCTTCCCTATTCTCTTCTTTTTAGGGTTTCTTTTGGTTCTTGAGTGCAAGATTCAGACCTCAAGGGGTGTGGAGAGGGATCTAAGGTCCTCACCTTGCTGGAAGGAGGAGCTGATCGGTGGATCGAGCAAAAAGAGTTGTTCACCCATCAAGAAATACATTTTTTTAACAAAAGGTAGGGTTTTTATGCTTTTCTTGCAAGAACGGAGTTCTTGGCATGGATTTTGATGCTTTTTCATGACTTTAGATCATGATCAAACCCTCCTAACCGTGGGTTTGACTCAGATCTAATGATTCATGGCAAAAACATGTTTTCCCCTAAAGAAAACCATTTTTGAAATCGGGTTTATCATAAAAATCAGTTTCTTAGAAATAGATTTGTAAAATATATTTGTATTTGATTTATTCCATGATTTTTATGCAAATATTAGTTTGGATTGATAGATTATGAATTGTTTCATCTACTGTTTATATTTTAGAATTTTCAAAATTTTATTTCATGCGTATTTCCTATTTCTTTTAATTTTTCTTGGGATTCGGGTGACTCGGTTTGATTCACCCAAATGCAAATCTCGAAATTCCAGGTTTTCCACTTGACCTCCGTTCCGTAAAATGGTTTTTCTCCCTCGTCCAGAGAAGTTTTGATGAACGGATTATTGCGTTGGAAAGCTAACTTTATTGTGCATCTACTGTAGAAATCTGGGCTCTGTTCATGGACCGAGAACGTCTCTGTGATAGTCGAAACAAAAACTGATAGGTTTGTAGTAAAACATGCATAACTCCCTCATACAAAAGAGTTTTTATAAATGGTTTGCGGATATGGATAGCTGACAACAATTCCTATATACTATAAAATTTTCAGCTCTGTTCATGAAGCCAAAAATTTTCTGTGATCTCTGTACCAGTCGGACAGAGTTAAGAAATTTAAAAAAATTAGGGCAAATTCATAAATCAAGGCTCAAAGGGTGCATAGTATATATGTTTTTATTCAATTTCTTTATAGAATTAGTATGCATTATGTGAATGATTATGCAGGTCTGATTTTATGCAATACTATATAATTATGGCATGAATTGTAAATGAAATGTTACACATTAAAGATTTAGGATCAAAAGGTCCAATGAATACAAGTTTATGTTTTAAATTCTAAAAATGTGTTGACTACATGTATGTTCATGATATCGTGATGATATGATTGTTTCATTGATATGGATGTTAATATATATTCTTCTTGTTGCATTGGCCATGTACATGCATATGCCTTATGATGTGTGAAAATGAATAAGATATTTATTCTATGCACGTGTTCAAGTGCTTGTTACAAGTTTAATTAAGTGATTTTGTCCAATGCTGTATAAGAATGCATCCATGACCATAAAGTGGTTTAAGTTTAATGTTGCATAAAAAGTATGACTGTAATCAAGTAATCATGTGACATTAAAACCCAAGATATTTGCTGGGAGAGTAGCAAATGATACAAAACTTCGTGGGGCAAGTTTGTTATGGGCACGGAAGGTTGCTCCTCCCCTCCCACGATTTTAGGGGGAAAACCTCTGCATTAGACTGCAGCATAGAGGTTATTGTACTCATGAGGAAAAACTGATGCATCGGGTTGAAAGGTGTTGGGAATCTCTCTCGTATTAACGTCCCTCACCCCGTCTTAGTGAATGGAC
Source organism: Nuphar pumila (assembly GCF_984573655.1). NCBI lineage: Eukaryota > Viridiplantae > Streptophyta > Magnoliopsida > Nymphaeales > Nymphaeaceae > Nuphar > Nuphar pumila. The sequence continues at coordinate 97,935,801 of NC_143251.1, forward strand.
CTGACCAGGCTAAAGTCACCCCAGTATGTAAAACACGTCTTGTGTCATGGTCCTGATCTGAGAATGTCTGCCTGTGTCGTATCAGCAGGGCTAAGAAGTGATAACTTAAATGGTGTGTGCATTAATTTGGCATCGCATGCATCATCTAATTAAGAAAATGTAACTAAAGATAAGAAAATATGCATGCATTGAAAGAGCTTCTGCATATGGTAAGTCATTCATATTATTTGTTCATGCATGGTATATTTTAAATGTATGGATTTATGTTTTTCTGTTATATATAAAAATTCTAAACATGCATGAGTTGTTGTATGATTGTTTAAGTTAAATTAAATGTTAAATTATAAAATTTCTATTGAAATCTTTGTCTTGTTATTCTGTCTTACAAGTTTAGCATATTTATTCTACTGAGACATGTTGTCTGACCCTATATGGTTTAATATTTTTCAGGTAATGAGTAGGTACTTACGTGCAAAGGCGGAAGGTTGTGATGGGGACTGAGCCTACCTTTCCTCTGCTTCATGAATTCTGAACTCTGATTTTTACTTTAATTCAATTCAAGGACAAATGTGATTAATTTGGATATTTGTGAAACCTAAATATTATTTCATGCATAGTTAATTAGTTGTTAAAGTTTAAATTCTATAATTGTATGGTTGCAAGCATTCATCTGAAATAGCACGCCAAGTTTTATGCCCAATGTGTTTTCCGCTGTTAACTGCTAAAAGATTTAAATGTATTTCAAAAAAAAAATCCACCAATTTCGGGTTATAAAAATTGGGGTGTTACAAACATGGTATCAGAGCATAAGGAAAGTATGGCTCAAAGCTCGTCCAACCGACCACCATCACTGTAAGTATGCTTCTATTTTATTTGTTTTGATGACTTATGAAAATTGTATGTCTGTAATTATTTCTGTTGATATATGCGGCAAGAATCAGAACGTAGATCTAATAGGGTCACATGAATGAGAATTTTTGGATTTATGTCCAACTTATAAGTAATCTGAATCCATGTGTGTGTTTGTAGATGGCCGAAAAATAGCCCCCAGGTTGGACTGCTCAAAGGGACTTCATTTTTGAAGCCCTCGCGAATCTGACGGCCTATTGTCAGAACCAGACCGGCAACGGGGGTAATGGCAATGGTGCAGGCCATCAGCATGATGGTCACATAGCGGCACCAGTTGTCGCAACCAAGGGAGCATCATATAAGCGCTTCATGGAGTTGAGCCCTCCTGCTTTCACTGGTAAGGAAGATCCGAATGCAGCGGAGGAATGGGTTTGCGCCATAAGCGAGATTTTCGTGATTCTCGAGGTTCCCGCTGAGAGGCAGGTTTCTTTTGCCACTTATCGGCTCCAAGGGGATGCCAAGAGCTGGTGGGAGACGACATGCGAAGTACGCTATACGCCTGATGAGCGACGCACCCTCACATGGGAGGAGTTTACAGCAGTATTCATGGACACCTACTTTCCCCAGTACATGCGTGATCGTAAGAAACAAGAGTTTTTAGATCTTTGACAGGGGTCCATGAAGGTGGCAGAGTACACTACACGTTTCCGACATTTAGAGAAGTACTGCTCGCATACTTATACCACTGACGAGGCGCGGGCTAATAAGTATGTGCAGGGTTTACGTGATATCCTGAGGATGTGAGTGCTGACCAGTCGTCCTCAAAACCTCAACCAGGCCATCGAGATGGCCACACTACTTCAGGTGGGGAAAACTAGAACCAACTTTTTGGTTTTTTCAAAAACAATCTCGATAGATCGTAACGATGTCTTTGTGACGCAGGATGACTGGGAGTCTTCTAAGAAGACTCAGCCTAGCCGTTTTGACAAGTCGAAGGGTAATGCGAATAAGGCCCCTCGACCAACAGCGGTGAGTAGTAAGGCGCCACCCGCAAAGAAGGCCAAGGGACAACAGGGCGGCACTCAAGCACCGTAGTCTTATGCAGTATGTAAGCACTGCAATAAGAGGCACCCTGGAGTCTGCTACAGAGTCTCAGGTGCATGTCTGAGATGTGGAAAACAGGGTCACTTCATCAAAGACTGCCCTATGAGGCCAGCTCAGGAGGGGACTGCCCCTGTTCCTAGAGGATCACAGCAGCAGCGACCCCAGCAGTCCCAAATGCAAGGTCAGAAGAAAGCTACTGGACGCGTGTATGCGACTTCTGCAGAGGAGTTGCAAGAAGATGCCAACATCATTGAATGTACAATCCCTATTGCAAAGTTCGATGCTAAAGTTCTTTTTGACACTGGTGCTACGCATTCCTTCGTATCCGTACGTTTTGCGAATTTGATTGGTTTCACGCCGACTTCATTGGGATATATTCTGGAAGTTATCACACCTTCGAGCGGTAACTCTATCGCTCGTACCTATCTATCTAGAGTAGAGGTTATGATTGAAGGGCAGAACCTCCCTGCCAATCTTATCATGTTGGATATGGTCGGTTATGATGTAATTCTTGGCATACATTGGATGTATGAGCATTACGCTTGTATGTTTTTTCGTGAGTGACGCATTCAATTTGCTCGCTCTGATCAACCTGAACTCGAGTACAAGGCATGTAAAAAGGAGAGCAAAGGACGACTTATCTCGGCATTAAAGATACATTGTTGTGTAGAAAAGGGGTGTGAGGCCTTTTTGGCCAGTGTTTCTTTGATAGACCCCAATACTACACCACTGGAAGACTTGGACGTAGTTCAAGATTTTTCAGACGTTTTTCCAGATGACCTGCCAGGCATACCGCCTACTAGAGAGGTGGATTTTTTGATAGAGTTGGTGCTTGGAACGGATCCGATATCTAAAGCACCCTATCGTATGGCCCCAGCAGAGTTAGAGGAGCTAAAGAAGCTGCTGCAAGAATTGATGGATAAAGGCTTTATTCGGCCTAGTGTTTCACCTTGGGGAGCTCCAGTATTGTTCGTCAAAAAGAAGGATGGGTCAATGCGTATGTGCATTGACTATAGGATGCTGAATCAGGTAACAATCAAAAACAAATATCCTCTTCCCAGGATCGATGATTTATTTGATCAACTCTGAGAGGCCAAGGTTTTCTCCAAGATTGATCTTCGATCAGGGTACCATCAACTGAAGACCAAAGAATCCGACATGCAGAAGACAACATTCAGGATGCGATACGGCCATTACGAGTTTTTGGTGATGCCCTTCGGGTTAACAAATGCCCCTGCGGCATTTATGGACCTGATGAATCGGATCTTTCGGCCTTACCTAGACCTTTTCATGATCGTATTTATAGACGATATCCTAATTTACTTCGAGAGCAAGGAAGATCATAAAGAGCATCTAAGGATTGTCCTCGAGGCACTTCGACAACATCAGCTATATGCTAAGCTCTCGAAGTGCGAGTTTTGTCTGAATCAAGTTATGTTCTTGGGTCACATGATCTCTAAAGATGGGGTGTCAGTCGACCCTGCCAAGGTGGAAGCAGTCATAGATTGGAGACAGCCTAAGAGCATATCAGATATACACAGTTTTCTTGGGCTTGCAAGCTATTATCGTCGTTTCATTTAGGATTTTTCGAAGATCGCTTCACCTATGACGAAGCTACTTCGTAAAGGAATTAAGAAAGCTTTCAAGAGCTGAAGAAGAGGCTTACTACAACCCCTATACTCACATTGCCTTCTGAACAAGGAGGTTTGTGATTTATAGTGATGCATCAAGTACTGGATTGGGATGCATTTTAATGCAGCATGGCAAGGTAATCGCCTATGCATCACGTCAGCTGAAGGTGCATGAGCGAAACTACTCCACTCACGACTTGGAGCTTGTTGCAGTAGTTTTTGCACTAAAGGTATGGCGGCATTATTTGTACGATGAGCAATTTGAGGTCTTCTCAGATCATAAGAGCCTCAAATATATCTTCTCACAGAAGGATTTGAACATGAGGCAGAGACGATGGTTAGAATTTTTAAAAGATTACAACTTCTCCATTTCTTATCATCCAGGCAAAGCCATTGTAGTGGCTGATGCTTTGAGTAGAAAGGCTGGGAGCCTTGCGAGTTTTATCAGTAGTGAGTGGAGATTACTCAAAGACCTGATAGATTCGAAGCCTTTTGAAGCATAATCAGGTCAGATTCAGATCGCTAGTACAGCATTAAGGACAAAACTCATGGATCGGATCATCACCCAACAAAAGGATAATTCTGAATTCAATAAGATGATTGCAGCGTGCAAGCAAGATCAGTCAGCATTGCACTTAGAGGAGGACGAAAGCATCTGGTATAGCCAGAGACTCTGGGTGCCCACAGAGCCCCAGTTGAGGAAAGAGTTATTGGATAAGGTGCATCGTACCGGATTCACTATACATCCTAGGAGCACCAAGATGTATAAGGATCTTCAGAGAAATTACTGGTGGCCTGACATGAAGAGAGACGTCGCTGAGTACGTGTCGAGATGCTTAATCTGCCAGCAGGTCAAGATAGAGCACTAGAGACCAGGCGGTATGATGCAGTCGATTGAGATTCCGCAGTGAAAGTGGGAAGACATTACCATGGACTTTGTGGTAGGTCTACCCAAGACACGACAACAGTATGACACCATTTGGGTGATTGTGGATCGCCTTACAAAGTCTGCACACTTCTTACCGACCAGTGCGAATCAAACCTTGGAGAGTTTGGCAGATTTATATGTCGACGAGATTGTCAGATTACATGGGATACCTGTTTCGATTATCTCAGACAGGGATCCTAGATTCACGTCAAAGTTTTGGGAACAACTTCAGAAAGCTTTGGGGACAAAGCTTAAGTTTAGCACAGCTTTTCACCCCTAGACGGATGGTCAGTCAAAGAGGACTATTTAGACACTCGAGGATATGTTGCGAGCGTGTGCATTGGAGTGAAAAGGTGATTGGAGTAAGCACCTAAAGTTAGTTGAGTTTGCCTATAATAACAGTTATCATTCGAGTATTGGTATGGCTCCATATGAGGCATTGTACGGGCAACCCTGTAGGTCCCCTGTTTGTTGGAGCGAGGTAGGTGATCGAACTGTTGAATCGCCTATAGTTTTGCAGCATTATACGGATCAAGTATAGTTGATTCGTAAGAGGCTTTTGACAACACAGAGCCGTCAGAAGAGTTATGCAGATCCAAAGAGGCGAGAGGTTTCTTTTGAGGTTGGTAATCATGTGTTTGTCAAAGTATCGCCAACCAAGAGCATATTTTGGTTCGGCAAGAAAGGGAAATTGAGTCCGAGGTATGTAGGACCGTTCCTCATCCTTGAGAGGATAGGAGGCGCCGCGTATAGATTGGCACTTCCCCTTCAGTTTTCCAACATCCACAATGTTTTTCATGTGTCAATTTTGAGGAAATATGTACCAGATCCTACTCATGTTATTCAGTATGACGAGGTCGAGGTTCAGAGAGATCTCACATTTGAAGAACGACCGGTAGAGTTAGTAGATCGACGACAACAAGTGTTGCGACATATGTCAATCCACTTGTTAAAGTACGATGACAGCACCATGGGCTTAAGGAGTGTTCTTGGAAGCCCGAGGCCAATATGAGAGCTAAATATCCACACTTGTTCGGTACGTAATGTTAACCAAATTTTAAGGACGAATTTTTTTAAGGGGGATTGGATGTAATATCCAAAAATTTCTAAGTTCTTTTCTATAGCACTGTGAAATGTCTTGAATTTCGTGCCAATATAGAACCCTAATTTCTTTAAAAATTAATGTTCGAGTATATTTGTAAGGCGTAGGGGGTTTAATAAGGTTGAATTGTAGTAAATATAAACCCTACACGGTTTGAATAATTGAGAAAACCCTAAGTGATGCCTAATTGAAAATGTCTCTCTTAAAAAGAAAATGTTGAATTTTCTTTAAGTAAAGTTAATTAAATAATGTGAATTAACAAAAGTAGGTTGTGAACATATAAATATTAATATGATTAATAAGTTGTAATTAGTGGATAATTAATGTCTTTACATTTTATATGATTTGTGGTTGTATAAAACAAAAACGATTTTTGTTGGAATTCTATGGTTATTTAAATATAGTTTAATAAAAAAGATTTTTGTTATAAAATAAACCCATTTTATTAGTTTAGTAGGAGCCAATAGGTGGGCCGTCTCATCCTATGTGGCATCTTACTTTAAATTTATTTTGAAATTTAAAACTCTAGTGAATTTTAAGTTTATTTAAAACTTGAAAATCAAAGTGGAGATCAAGGGCTCCAAACTGAGTTTCATTAAAGTGATCAAGGGATGGAATTAATTCCAGCCCATAACCTAACTTAGAGAGGGTTATAAAACCCTCCCATAGCCCACGCCCCCCTCATTTTGGGCTGGAAAAATTTGAGAGCTTCTCTCTCCCCCAAAAACCCTCTTCTCTCTCTCTTCTCTTTCCCTTCCCTATTCTCTTCTTTTTAGGGTTTCTTTTGGTTCTTGAGTGCAAGATTCAGACCTCAAGGGGTGTGGAGAGGGATCTAAGGTCCTCACCTTGCTGGAAGGAGGAGCTGATCGGTGGATCGAGCAAAAAGAGTTGTTCATCCATCAAGAAATACATTTTTTTAACAAAAGGTAGGGTTTTTATGCTTTTCTTGCAAGAACGGAGTTCTTGGCATGGATTTTGATGCTTTTTCATGACTTTAGATCATGATCAAACCCTCCTAACCGTGGGTTTGACTCAGATCTAATGATTCATGGCAAAAACATGTTTTCCCCTAAAGAAAACCATTTTTGAAATCGGGTTTATCATAAAAATCAGTTTCTTAGAAATAGATTTGTAAAATATATTTGTATTTGATTTATTCCATGATTTTTATGCAAATATTAGTTTGGATTGATAGATTATGAATTGTTTCATCTACTGTGTATATTTTAGAATTTTCAAAATTTTATTTCATGCGTATTTCCTATTTCTTTTAATTTTTCTTGGGATTCGGGTGACTCGGTTTGATTCACCCAAATGCAAATCTCGAAATTCCAGGTTTTCCACTTGACCTCCGTTCCGTAAAATGGTTTTTCTCCCTCGTCCAGAAAAGTTTTGATGAACGGATTATTGCGTTAGAAAGCTAACTTTATTGTGCATCTACTGTAGAAATCTGGGCTTTGTTCATGGACCGAGAACGTCTCTGTGATAGTCGAAACAAAAACTGATAGGTTTGTAGTAAAACATGCATAACTCCCTCATACAAAAGAGTTTTTATAAACGGTTTGCGGATATGGATAGCTGACAACAATTCCTATATACTATAAAATTTTCAGCTCTGTTCATGAAGCCAAAAATTTTCTGTGATCTCTGTACCAGTCGGACAGAGTTAAGAAATTTAAAAAAATTAGGGCAAATTCATAAATCAAGGCTCAAAGGGTGCATAGTATATATGTTTTTATTCAATTTCTTTATAGAATTAGTATGCATTATGTGAATGATTATGCAGGTCTGATTTTATGCAATACTATATAATTATGGCATGAATTGTAAATGAAATGTTACACATTAAAGATTTAGGATCAAAAGGTCCAATGAATACAAGTTTATGTTTTAAATTCTAAAAATGTGTTGACTACATGTATGTTCATGATATCGTGATGATATGATTGTTTCATTGATATGGATGTTAATATATATTCTTCTTGTTGCATTGGCCATGTACATGCATATGCCTTATGATGTGTGAAAATGAATAAGATATTTATTCTATGCACGTGTTCAAGTGCTTGTTACAAGTTTAATTAAGTGATTTTGTCCAATGCTGTATAAGAATGCATCCATGACTATAAAGTGGTTTAAGTTTAATGTTGCATAAAAAGTATGACTGTAATCAAGTAATCATGTGACATTAAAACCCAAGATATTTGCTGGGAGAGTAGCAAATGATACAAAACTTCGTGGAGCAAGTTTGTTATGGGCACGGAAGGTTGCTCCTCCCCTCCCACGATTTTTGGGGGAAAACCTCTGCATTAGACTGCAGCGTAGAGGTTATTGTACTCATGAGGAAAAACTGATACATCGGGTTGAAAGGTGTTGAGAATCTCTCTCGTATTAACGTCCCTCACCCTGTCTTAGTGAATGGACCTGACCAGGCTAAAGCCACCCCTGTATGTAAAACATGTCTTGTGTCATGGTCCTGATCTGAGAATGTCTGCATGTGTCGTATCAGCAGGGCTAAGAAGTGATAACTTAAATGGTGTGTGCATTAATTTGGCATCGCATGCATCATCTAATTAAGAAAATGTAACTAAAGATAAGAAAATATGCATGCATTGAAAGAGCTTCTGCATATGGTAAGTCATTCATATTATTTGTTCATGCATGGTATATTTTAAATGTATGGATTTATGTTTTTCTGTTATATATAAAAATTCTAAACATGCATGAGTTGTTGTATGATTGTTTAAGTTAAATTAAATGTTAAATTATAAAATTTCTATTGAAATCTTTGTCTTGTTATTCTGTCTTACAAGTTTAGCATATTTATTCTACTGAGACATGTTGTCTGACCCTATATGGTTTAATATTTTTCAGGTAATGAGTAGGTACTTACGTGCAAAGGCGGAAGGTTGTGATGGGGACTGAGCCTACCTTTCCTCTGCTTCATGAATTCTGAACTCTGATTTTTACTTTAATTCAATTCAAGGACAAATGTGATTAATTTGGATATTTGTGAAACCTAAATATTATTTCATGCATAGTTAATTAGTTGTTAAAGTTTAAATTCTATAATTGTATGGTTGCAAGCATTCATCTGTAGTAGCACGCCAAGTTTTATGCCCAATGTGTTTTCCGCTGTTAACTGCTAAAAGATTTAAATGTATTTCAAAAAAAAAATCCACCAATTTCGGGTTATAAAAATTGGGGTGTTACAAACATGGTATCAGAGCATAAGGAAAGTATGGCTCAAAGCTCGTCCAACCGACCACCATCGCTGTAAGTATGCTTCTATTTTATTTGTTTTGATGACTTATGAAAATTGTATGTCTGTAATTATTTCTGTTGATATATGCGGCAAGAATCAGAACGTAGATCTAATAGGGTCACATGAATGAGAATTTTTGGATTTATGTCCAACTTATAAGTAATCTGAATCCATGTGTGTGTTTGTAGATGGCCGAAAAATAGCCCCCAGGTTGGACTGCTCAAAGGGACTTCATTTTTGAAGCCCTCGTGAATCTGACGGCCTATTGTCAGAACCAGACCGGCAACGGGGGTAATGGCAATGGTGCAGGCCATCAGCATGATGGTCACATAGCGGCACCAGTTGTCGCAACCAAGGGAGCATCATATAAGCGCTTCATGGAGTTGAGCCCTCCTGCTTTCACTGGTAAGGAAGATCCGAATGCAGCGGAGGAATGGGTTTGCGCCATAAGCGAGATTTTCGTGATTCTCGAGGTTCCCGCTGAGAGGCAGGTTTCTTTTGCCACTTATCGGCTCCAAGGGGATGCCAAGAGCTGGTGGGAGACGACATGCGAAGTACGCTATACGCCTGATGAGCGACGCGCCCTCACATGGGAGGAGTTTACAGCGGTATTCATGGACACCTACTTTCCCCAGTACACGCGTGATCGTAAGAAACAAGAGTTTTTAGATCTTTGACAGGGGTCCATGAAGGTGGCAGAGTACACTACACGTTTCCGACATTTAGAGAAGTACTGCTCGCATACTTATACCACTGACGAGGCGCGGGCTAATAAGTATGTGCAGGGTTTACGTGATATCCTGAGGATGAGAGTGCTGACCAGTCGTCCTCAAAACCTCAACCAGGCCATCGAGATGGCCACAGTACTTCAGGTGGGGAAAACTAGAACCAACTTTTTGGTTTTTTCAAAAACAATCTCGATAGATCGTAACGATGTCTTTGTGACGCAGGATGACTGGGAGTCTTCTAAGAAGACTCAGCCTAGCCGTTTTGACAAGTCGAAGGGTAATGCGAATAAGGCCCCTCGACCAACAGCGGTGAGTAGTAAGGCGCCACCTGCAAAGATGTCCAAGGGACAACAGGGCGGCACTCTAGCACCGTAGTCTTATGCAGTATGTAAGCACTGCAATAAGAGGCACCCTGGAGTCTGCTACAGAGTCTCAGGTGCATGTCTGAGATGTGGAAAACAGGGTCACTTCATCAAAGACTGCCCTATGAGGCCAGCTCAGGAGGGGACTGCCCCTGTTCCTAGAGGATCACAGCAGCAGCGACCCCAGCAGTCCCAAATGCAAGGTCAGAAGAAAGCTACTGGACGCGTGTATGCGACTTCTGCAGAGGAGTTGCAAGAAGATGCCAACATCATTGAATGTATAATCCCTATTGCAAAGTTCGATGCTAAAGTTCTTTTTGACACTGGTGCTACGCATTCCTTCGTATCCGTACGTTTTGCGAATTTGATTGGTTTCACACCGACTTCATTGGGATATATTCTGGAAGTTATCACACCTTCGAGCGGTAACTCTATCGCTCGTACCTATCTATCTAGAGTAGAGGTTATGATTGAAGGGCAGAACCTCCCTGCCAATCTTATCATGTTGGATATGGTCGGTTATGATGTAATTCTTGGCATACATTGGATGTATGAGCATTACGCTTGTATGTTTTTTCGTGAGTGACGCATTCAATTTGCTCGCTCTGATCAACCTGAACTCGAGTACAAGGCATGTAAAAAGGAGAGCAAAGGACGACTTATCTCGGCATTAAAGATACATTGTTGTGTAGAAAAGGGGTGTGAGGCCTTTTTGGCCAGTGTTTCTTTGATAGACCCCAATACTACACCACTGGAAGACTTGGACGTAGTTCAAGATTTTTCAGACGTTTTTCCAGATGACCTGCCAGGCATACCGCCTACTAGAGAGGTGGATTTTTTGATAGAGTTGGTGCCTGGAACGGATCCGATATCTAAAGCACCCTATCGTATGGCCCCAGCAGAGTTAGAGGAGCTAAAGAAGCTGCTGCAAGAATTGATGGATAAAGGCTTTATTCGGCCTAGTGTTTCACCTTGGGGAGCTCCAGTATTGTTCGTCAAAAAGAAGGATGGGTCAATGCGTATGTGCATTGACTATAGGATGCTGAATCCGGTAACAATCAAAAACAAATATCCTCTTCCCAGGATCAATGATTTGTTTGATCAACTCTGAGAGGCCAAGGTTTTCTCCAAGATTGATCTTCGATCAGGGTACCATCAACTGAAGACCAAAGAATCCGACGTGCAGAAGACAACATTCAGGATGCGATACGGCCATTACGAGTTTTTGGTGATGCCCTTCGGGTTAACAAATGCCCCTGCGGCATTTATGGACCTGATGAATCGGATCTTTCGGCCTTACCTAGACCTTTTCATGATCGTATTTATAGACGATATCCTAATTTACTTCGAGAGCAAGGAAGATCATAAAGAGCATCTAAGGATTGTCCTCGAGGCACTTCGACAACATCATCTATATGCTAAGTTCTCGAAGTGCGAGTTTTGTCTGAATCAAGTTATGTTCTTGGGTAACATGATCTCTAAAGATGGGGGGGTGTCAGTCGACCCTGCCAAGGTGGAAGCAGTCATAGATTGGAGACAGCCTAAGAGCATATCAGATATACACAGTTTTCTCGGGCTTGCAAGCTATTATCGTCGTTTCATTTAGGATTTTTCGAAGATCGCTTCACCTATGACGAAGCTACTTCGTAAAGGAATTAAGTTTGTCTGGACTCAGCAATGCGAAGAAAGCTTTCAAGAGCTGAAGAAGAGGCTTACTACAACCCCTATACTCACATTGCCTTCTGAACAAGGAGGTTTGTGATTTATAGTGATGCATCAAGTACTGGATTGGGATGCATTTTAATGCAGCATGGCAAGGTAATCGCCTATGCATCACGTCAGCTGAAGGTGCATGAGCGAAACTACCCCACTCACGACTTGGAGCTTGTTGCAGTAGTTTTTGCACTAAAGGTATGGCGGCATTATTTGTACGATGAGCAATTTGAGGTCTTCTCAGATCATAAGAGCCTCAAATATATCTTCTCATAGAAGGATTTGAACATGAGGCAGAGACGATGGTTAGAATTTCTAAAAGATTATGACTTCTCCATTTTTTATCATCCAGGCAAAGCCAATGTAGTGGCTGATGCTTTGAGTAGAAAGGTTGTGAGCCTTGCGAGTTTTATCAGCAGTGAGTGGAGATTACTCGAAGACCTGATAGATTCGAAGCCTTTTGAAGCATAATCATGTCAGATTCAGATCGCTAGTACAGCATTAAGGACAGAACTCATGGATCGGATCATCACCCAACAGAAGGATAATTCCGAATTCAATAAGATGATTGCAGTGTGCAAGCAAGATCAGTCAGCATTGCACTTAGAGGAGGATGGAAGCATCTGGTATAGCCAGAGACTCTGGGTGCCCGCAGAGCCCCAGTTGAGGAAAGAGTTATTGGATAAGGTGCATCGTACCGGATTCACTATACATCCTAGGAGCACCAAGATGTATAAGGATCTTCAGAGGAATTACTGGTGGCCTGGCATGAAGAGAGACGTCGCTGAGTACGTGTCGAGATGCTTAATCTGCCAGCAGGTCAAGATAGAGCACCAGAGACCACGCGGTATGATGCAGTCGATTGAGATTCCGCAGTGGAAGTGGGAAGACATTACCATGGACTTTGTGGTAGGTCTACCCAAGACACGACAACAGTATGACACCATTTGAGTGATTGTGGATCGCCTTACAAAGTCTGCACACTTCTTACCGACTAGGGCGAATCAAACCTTGGAGAGTTTGGCGGATTTATATGTCGACGAGATTGTCAGATTACATGGGATACCTGTTTCGATTATCTCAGACAGGGATCCTAGATTCACGTCAAAGTTTTGGGAACAACTTCAGAAAGCTTTGGGGACAAAGCTTAAGTTTAGCACAGCTTTTCACCCCCAGACGGATGGTCAGTCAGAGAGGACTATTTAGACACTCGAGTATATGTTGCGAGCGTGTGCATTGGAGTGAAAAGGTGATTGGAGTAAGCACCTAAAGTTAGTTGAGTTTGCCTACAATAACAGTTATCATTCGAGTATTGGTATGGCTCCATATGAGGCATTGTACGGGCGACCCTGTAGGTCCCCCGTTTGTTGGAGCGAGGTAGGTGATCGAACTGTTGAATCGCCTATAGTTTTGCAGCATTATACGGATCAAGTATAGTTGATTCGTAAGAGGCTTTTGACAACACAGAGCCGTCAGAAGAGTTATGCAGATCCAAAGAGGCGAGAGGTTTCTTTTGAGGTTGGTAATCATGTGTTTGTCAAAGTATCGCCAACCAAGAGCATATTTTGGTTCGGCAAGAAAGGGAAATTGAGTCCGAGGTATGTAGGACCGTTCTTCATCCTTGAGAGGATAGGAGGCGCCGCGTATAGATTTGCACTTCCCCTTCAGTTTTCCAACATCCACAATGTTTTTCATGTGTCAATGTTGAGGAAATATGTACCAGATCCTACTCATGTTATTCAGTATGACGAGGTCGAGGTTCAGAGAGATCTCACATTTGAAGAACGACCGGTAGAGTTAGTAGATCGACGACAACAAGTGTTGCGACATATGTCAATCCACTTGTTAAAGTACGATGACAGCACCATGGGCTTAAGGAGTGTTCTTGGAAGCCCGAGGCCAATATGAGAGCTAAATATCCACACTTGTTCGGTACGTAATGTTAACCAAATTTTAAGGACGATTTTTTTTAAGGGGGATTGGATGTAATATCCAAAAATTTCTAAGTTCTTTTCTATAGCACTGTGAAATGTCTTGAATTTCGTGCCAATATAGAACCCTAATTTCTTTAAAAATTAATGTTCGAGTATATTTGTAAGGCGTAGGGGGTTTAATAAGGTTGAATTGTAGTAAATATAAACCCTACATGGTTTGAATAATTGAGAAAACCCTAAGTGATGCATAATTGAAAATGTCTCTCTTAAAAAGAAAATGTTGAATTTTCTTTAAGTAAAGTTAATTAAATAATGTGAATTAACAAAAGTAGGTTGTGAACATATAAATATTAATATGCTTAATAAGTTGTAATTAGTGGATAATTAATGTCTTTACATTTTATATGATTTGTGGTTGTATAAAACAAAAACGATTTTTGTTGGAATTCTATGGTTATTTAAATATAGTTTAATAAAAAAGATTTTTGTTATAAAATAAACCCATTTTATTAGTTTAGTAGGAGCCAATAGGTGGGCCGTCTCATCCTATGTGGCATCTTACTTTAAATTTATTTTGAAATTTAAAACTCTAGTGAATTTTAAGTTTATTTAAAACTTGAAAATCAAAGTGGAGATCAAGGGCTCCAAACTGAGTTTCATTAAAGTGATCAAGGGATGGAATTAATTCCAGCCCATAACCTAACTTAGAGAGGGTTATAAAACCCTCCCATAGCCCACGCCCCTCTCATTTTGGGCTGAAAAAATTTGAGAGCTTCTCTCTCCCCCAAAAACCCTCTTCTCTCTCTCTTCTCTTTCCCTTCCCTATTCTCTTCTTTTTAGGGTTTCTTTTGGTTCATGAGTGGAAGATTCAGACCTCAAGGGGTGTGGAGAGGAATCTAAGGTCCTCACCTTGCTGGAAGGAGGAGCTGATCGGTGGATCGAGCAAAAAGAGTTGTTCATCCATCAAGAAATACATTTTTTTAACAAAAGGTAGGGTTTTTATGCTTTTCTTGCAAGAACGGAGTTCTTGGCATGGATTTTGATGCTTTTTCATGACTTTAGATCATGATCAAACCCTCCTAACCGTGGGTTTGACTCAGATCTAATGATTCATGGCAAAAACATGTTTTCCCCTAAAGAAAACCATTTTTGAAATCGGGTTTATCATAAAAATCAGTTTCTTAGAAATAGATTTGTAAAATATATTTGTATTTGATTTATTCCATGATTTTTATGCAAATATTAGTTTGGATTGATAGATTATGAATTGTTTCATCTACTGTGTATATTTTAGAATTTTCAAAATTTTATTTCATGCGTATTTCCTATTTCTTTTAATTTTTCTTGGGATTCGGGTGACTCGGTTTGATTCACCCAAATGCAAATCTCGAAATTCCAGGTTTTCCACTTGACCTCCGTTCCGTAAAATGGTTTTTCTCCCTCGTCCAGAGAAGTTTTGATGAACGGATTATTGCGTTCGAAAGCTAACTTTATTGTGCATCTACTGTAGAAATCTGGGCTCTGTTCATGGACCGAGAACGTCTCTGTGATAGTCGAAACAAAAACTGATAGGTTTGTAGTAAAACATGCATAACTCCCTCATACAAAAGAGTTTTTATAAACGGTTTGCGGATATGGATAGCTGACAACAATTCCTATATACTATAAAATTTTCAGCTCTGTTCATGAAGCCAAAAATTTTCTGTGATCTCTGTACCAGTCGGACAGAGTTAAGAAATTTAAAAAAATTAGGGCAAATTCATAAATCAAGGCTCAAAGGGTGCATAGTATATATGTTTTTATTCAATTTCTTTATAGAATTAGTATGCATTATGTGAATGATTATGCAGGTCTGATTTTATGCAATACTATATAATTATGGCATGAATTGTAAATGAAATGTTACACATTAAAGATTTTGGATCAAAAGGTCCAATGAATACAAGTTTATGTTTTAAATTCTAAAAATGTGTTGACTACATGTATGTTCATGATATCGTGATGATATGATTGTTTCATTGATATGGATGTTAATATATATTC
Organism: Nuphar pumila; assembly: GCF_984573655.1. Taxonomy (NCBI): domain Eukaryota; kingdom Viridiplantae; phylum Streptophyta; class Magnoliopsida; order Nymphaeales; family Nymphaeaceae; genus Nuphar; species Nuphar pumila. The sequence continues at coordinate 97,951,460 of NC_143251.1, forward strand.
TTCTTGTTGCATTGGCCATGTACATGCATATGCCTTATGATGTGTGAAAATGAATAAGATATTTATTCTATGCACGTGTTCAAGTGCTTGTTACAAGTTTAATTAAGTGATTTTGTCCAATGCTGTATAAGAATGCATCCATGACCATAAAGTGGTTTAAGTTTAATGTTGCATAAAAAGTATGACTGTAATCAAGTAATCATGTGACATTAAAACCCAAGATATTTGCTGGGAGAGTAGCAAATGATACAAAACTTCGTGGGGCAAGTTTGTTATGGGCACGGAAGGTTGCTCCTCCCCTCCCACGATTTTAGGGGGAAAACCTCTGCATTAGACTGCAGCGTAGAGGTTATTGTACTCATGAGGAAAAACTGATACATCGGGTTGAAAGGTGTTGAGAATCTCTCTCGTATTAACGTCCCTCACCCTGTCTTAGTGAATGGACCTGACCAGGCTAAAGCCACCCCTGTATGTAAAACATGTCTTGTGTCATGGTCCTGATCTGAGAATGTCTGCCTGTGTCGTATCAGCAGGGCTAAGAAGTGATAACTTAAATGGTGTGTGCATTAATTTGGCATCGCATGCATCATCTAATTAAGAAAATGTAACTAAAGATAAGAAAATATGCATGCATTGAAAGAGCTTCTGCATATGGTAAGTCATTCATATTATTTGTTCATGCATGGTATATTTTAAATGTATGGATTTATGTTTTTCTGTTATATATAAAAATTCTAAACATGCATGAGTTGTTGTATGATTGTTTAAGTTCAATTAAATGTTAAATTATAAAATTTCTATTGAAATCTTTGTCTTGTTATTCTGTCTTACAAGTTTAGCATATTTATTCTACTGAGACATGTTGTCTGGCCCTATATGGTTTAATATTTTTCAGGTAATGAGTAGGTACTTACGTGCAAAGGCGGAAGGTTGTGATGGGGACTGAGCCTACCTTTCCTCTGCTTCATGAATTCTGAACTCTGATTTTTACTTTAATTCAATTCAAGGACAAATGTGATTAATTTGGATATTTGTGAAACCTAAATATTATTTCATGCATAGTTAATTAGTTGTTAAAGTTTAAATTCTATAATTGTATGGTTGCAAGCATTCATCTGAAGTAGCACGCCAAGTTTTATGCCCAATGTGTTTTCCGCTGTTAACTGCTAAAAGATTTAAATGTATTTCAAAAAAAAAATCCACCAATTTCGGGTTATAAAAATTGGGGTGTTACAAACATGGTATCAGAGCATAAGGAAAGTATGGCTCAAAGCTCGTCCAACCGACCACCATCGCTGTAAGTATGCTTCTATTTTATTTGTTTTGATGACTTATGAAAATTGTATGTCTGTAATTATTTCTGTTGATATATGCGGCAAGAATCAGAACGTAGATCTAATAGGGTCACATGAATGAGAATTTTTGGATTTATGTCCAACTTATAAGTAATCTGAATCCATGTGTGTGTTTGTAGATGGCCGAAAAATAGCCCCCAGGTTGGACTGCTCAAAGGGACTTCATTTTTGAAGCCCTCGCGAATCTGACGGCCTATTGTCAGAACCAGACCGGCAACGGGGGTAATGGCAATGGTGCAGGCCATCAGCATGATGGTCACATAGCGGCACCAGTTGTCGCAACCAAGGGAGCATCATATAAGCGCTTCATGGAGTTGAGCCCTCCTGCTTTCACTGGTAAGGAAGATCCGAATGCAGCGGAGGAATGGGTTTGCGCCATAAGCGAGATTTTCGTGATTCTCGAGGTTCCCGCTGAGAGGCAGGTTTCTTTTGCCACTTATCGGCTCCAAGGGGATGCCAAGAGCTGGTGGGAGACGACATGCGAAGTACGCTATACGCCTGATGAGCGACGCGCCCTCACATGGGAGGAGTTTACAGCGGTATTCATGGACACCTACTTTCCCCAGTACATGCGTGATCGTAAGAAACAAGAGTTTTTAGATCTTTGACAGGGGTCCATGAAGGTGGCAGAGTACACTACACGTTTCCGACATTTAGAGAAGTACTGCTCGCATACTTATACCACTGACGAGGCGCGGGCTAATAAGTATGTGCAGGGTTTACGTGATATCCTGAGGATGAGAGTGCTGACCAGTCGTCCTCAAAACCTCAACCAGGCCATCGAGATGGCCACACTACTTCAGGTGGGGAAAACTAGAACCAACTTTTTGGTTTTTTCAAAAACAATCTCGATAGATCGTAACGATGTCTTTGTGACGCAGGATGACTGGGAGTCTTCTAAGAAGACTCAGCCTAGCCGTTTTGACAAGTCGAAGGGTAATGCGAATAAGGCCCCTCGACCAACAGCGGTGAGTAGTAAGGCGCCACCTGCAAAGATGTCCAAGGGACAACAGGGCGGCACTCAAGCACCGTAGTCTTATGCAGTATGTAAGCACTGCAATAAGAGGCACCCTGGAGTCTGCTACAGAGTCTCAGGTGCATGTCTGAGATGTGTAAAACAGGGTCACTTCATCAAAGACTGCCCTATGAGGCCAGCTCAGGAGGGGACTGCCCCTGTTCCTAGAGGATCACATCAGCAGCGACCCCAACAGTCCCAAATGCAAGGTCAGAAGAAAGCCACTGGACGCGTGTATGCGACTTCTGCAGAGGAGTTGCAAGAAGATGCCAACATCATTGAATGTATAATCCCTATTGCAAAGTTCGATGCTAAAGTTCTTTTTGACACTGGTGCTACGCATTCCTTCGTATCCGTACGTTTTGCGAATTTGATTGGTTTCACGCCGACTTCATTGGGATATATTCTGGAAGTTATCACACCTTCGAGCGGTAACTCTATCGCTCGTACCTATCTATCTAGAGTAGAGGTTATGATTGAAGGGCAGAACCTCCCTGCCAATCTTATCATGTTGGATATGGTCGGTTATGATGTAATTCTTGGCATACATTGGATGTATGAGCATTACGCTTGTATGTTTTTTCGTGAGCGACGCATTCAATTTGCTCGCTCTGATCAACCTGAACTCGAGTACAAGCCATGTAAAAAGGAGAGCAAAGGACGACTTATCTTGGCATTAAAGATACATTGTTGTGTAGAAAAGGGGTGTGAGGCCTTTTTGGCCAGTGTTTCTTTGATAGACCCCAATACTACACCACTGGAAGACTTGGACGTAGTTCAAGATTTTTTAGACGTTTTTCCAGATGACCTGCCAGGCATACCGCCTACTAGAGAGGTGGATTTTTTGATAGAATTGGTGCCTGGAACGGATCCGATATCTAAAGCACCCTATCGTATGGCCCCAGCAGAGTTAGAGGAGCTAAAGAAGCTGCTGCAAGAATTGATGGATAAAGGCTTTATTCGGCCTAGTGTTTCACCTTGGGGAGCTCCAGTATTGTTCGTCAAAAAGAAGGATGGGTCAATGCGTATGTGCATTGACTATAGGATGCTGAATCAGGTAACAATCAAAAACAAATATCCTCTTCCCAGGATCGATGATTTGTTTGATCAACTCTGAGAGGCCAAGGTTTTCTCCAAGATTGATCTTCGATCAGGGTACCATCAACTGAAGACCAAAGAATCCGACATGCAGAAGACAACATTTAGGATGCGATACGGCCATTACGAGTTTTTGGTGATGCCCTTCGGGTTAACAAATGCCCCTGCGGCATTTATGGACCTGATGAATCGGATCTTTCGGCCTTACCTAGACCTTTTCATGATCGTATTTATAGACGATATCCTAATTTACTTCGAGAGCAAGGAAGATCATAAAGAGCATCTAAGGATTGTCCTCGAGGCACTTCGACAACATCAGCTATATGCTAAGTTCTCGAAGTGCGAGTTTTGTCTGAATCAAGTTATGTTCTTGGGTAACATGATCTCTAAAGATGGGGTGTCAGTCGACCCTGCCAAGGTGGAAGCAGTCATAGATTGGAGACAGCCTAAGAGCATATCAGATATACACAGTTTTCTCGGGCTTGCAAGCTATTATCGTCGTTTCATTTAGGATTTTTCGAAGATCGCTTCACCTATGACGAAGCTACTTCGTAAAGGAGTTAAGTTTGTCTGGACTCAGCAATGCGAAGAAAGCTTTCAAGAGCTGAAGAAGAGGCTTACTACAACCCCTATACTCACATTGCCTTCTGAACAAGGAGGTTTGTGATTTATAGTGATGCATCAAGTACTGGATTGGGATGCATTTTAATGCAGCATGGCAAGGTAATCGCCTATGCATCACGTCAGCTGAAGGTGCATGAGCGAAACTACCCCACTCACGACTTGGAGCTTGTTGCAGTAGTTTTTGCACTAAAGGTATGGCGGCATTATTTGTACGATGAGCAATTTGAGGTCTTCTCAGATCATAAGAGCCTCAAATATATCTTCTCATAGAAGGATTTGAACATGAGGCAGAGACGATGGTTAGAATTTCTAAAAGATTATGACTTCTCCATTTTTTATCATCCAGGCAAAGCCAATGTAGTGGCTGATGCTTTGAGTAGAAAGGTTGTGAGCCTTGCGAGTTTTATCAGCAGTGAGTGGAGATTACTCGAAGACCTGATAGATTCGAAGCCTTTTGAAGCATAATCATGTCAGATTCAGATCGCTAGTACAGCATTAAGGACAGAACTCATGGATCGGATCATCACCCAACAGAAGGATAATTCCGAATTCAATAAGATGATTGCAGTGTGCAAGCAAGATCAGTCAGCATTGCACTTAGAGGAGGATGGAAGCATCTGGTATAGCCAGAGACTCTGGGTGCCCGCAGAGCCCCAGTTGAGGAAAGAGTTATTGGATAAGGTGCATCGTACCGGATTCACTATACATCCTAGGAGCACCAAGATGTATAAGGATCTTCAGAGGAATTACTGGTGGCCTGGCATGAAGAGAGACGTCGCTGAGTACGTGTCGAGATGCTTAATCTGCCAGCAGGTCAAGATAGAGCACCAGAGACCACGCGGTATGATGCAGTCGATTGAGATTCCGCAGTGGAAGTGGGAAGACATTACCATGGACTTTGTGGTAGGTCTACCCAAGACACGACAACAGTATGACACCATTTGAGTGATTGTGGATCGCCTTACAAAGTCTGCACACTTCTTACCGACTAGGGCGAATCAAACCTTGGAGAGTTTGGCGGATTTATATGTCGACGAGATTGTCAGATTACATGGGATACCTGTTTCGATTATCTCAGACAGGGATCCTAGATTCACGTCAAAGTTTTGGGAACAACTTCAGAAAGCTTTGGGGACAAAGCTTAAGTTTAGCACAGCTTTTCACCCCCAGACGGATGGTCAGTCAGAGAGGACTATTTAGACACTCGAGTATATGTTGCGAGCGTGTGCATTGGAGTGAAAAGGTGATTGGAGTAAGCACCTAAAGTTAGTTGAGTTTGCCTACAATAACAGTTATCATTCGAGTATTGGTATGGCTCCATATGAGGCATTGTACGGGCGACCCTGTAGGTCCCCCGTTTGTTGGAGCGAGGTAGGTGATCGAACTGTTGAATCGCCTATAGTTTTGCAGCATTATACGGATCAAGTATAGTTGATTCGTAAGAGGCTTTTGACAACACAGAGCCGTCAGAAGAGTTATGCAGATCCAAAGAGGCGAGAGGTTTCTTTTGAGGTTGGTAATCATGTGTTTGTCAAAGTATCGCCAACCAAGAGCATATTTTGGTTCGGCAAGAAAGGGAAATTGAGTCCGAGGTATGTAGGACCGTTCTTCATCCTTGAGAGGATAGGAGGCGCCGCGTATAGATTTGCACTTCCCCTTCAGTTTTCCAACATCCACAATGTTTTTCATGTGTCAATGTTGAGGAAATATGTACCAGATCCTACTCATGTTATTCAGTATGACGAGGTCGAGGTTCAGAGAGATCTCACATTTGAAGAACGACCGGTAGAGTTAGTAGATCGACGACAACAAGTGTTGCGACATATGTCAATCCACTTGTTAAAGTACGATGACAGCACCATGGGCTTAAGGAGTGTTCTTGGAAGCCCGAGGCCAATATGAGAGCTAAATATCCACACTTGTTCGGTACGTAATGTTAACCAAATTTTAAGGACGATTTTTTTTAAGGGGGATTGGATGTAATATCCAAAAATTTCTAAGTTCTTTTCTATAGCACTGTGAAATGTCTTGAATTTCGTGCCAATATAGAACCCTAATTTCTTTAAAAATTAATGTTCGAGTATATTTGTAAGGCGTAGGGGGTTTAATAAGGTTGAATTGTAGTAAATATAAACCCTACATGGTTTGAATAATTGAGAAAACCCTAAGTGATGCATAATTGAAAATGTCTCTCTTAAAAAGAAAATGTTGAATTTTCTTTAAGTAAAGTTAATTAAATAATGTGAATTAACAAAAGTAGGTTGTGAACATATAAATATTAATATGCTTAATAAGTTGTAATTAGTGGATAATTAATGTCTTTACATTTTATATGATTTGTGGTTGTATAAAACAAAAACGATTTTTGTTGGAATTCTATGGTTATTTAAATATAGTTTAATAAAAAAGATTTTTGTTATAAAATAAACCCATTTTATTAGTTTAGTAGGAGCCAATAGGTGGGCCGTCTCATCCTATGTGGCATCTTACTTTAAATTTATTTTGAAATTTAAAACTCTAGTGAATTTTAAGTTTATTTAAAACTTGAAAATCAAAGTGGAGATCAAGGGCTCCAAACTGAGTTTCATTAAAGTGATCAAGGGATGGAATTAATTCCAGCCCATAACCTAACTTAGAGAGGGTTATAAAACCCTCCCATAGCCCACGCCCCTCTCATTTTGGGCTGAAAAAATTTGAGAGCTTCTCTCTCCCCCAAAAACCCTCTTCTCTCTCTCTTCTCTTTCCCTTCCCTATTCTCTTCTTTTTAGGGTTTCTTTTGGTTCATGAGTGGAAGATTCAGACCTCAAGGGGTGTGGAGAGGAATCTAAGGTCCTCACCTTGCTGGAAGGAGGAGCTGATCGGTGGATCGAGCAAAAAGAGTTGTTCATCCATCAAGAAATACATTTTTTTAACAAAAGGTAGGGTTTTTATGCTTTTCTTGCAAGAACGGAGTTCTTGGCATGGATTTTGATGCTTTTTCATGACTTTAGATCATGATCAAACCCTCCTAACCGTGGGTTTGACTCAGATCTAATGATTCATGGCAAAAACATGTTTTCCCCTAAAGAAAACCATTTTTGAAATCGGGTTTATCATAAAAATCAGTTTCTTAGAAATAGATTTGTAAAATATATTTGTATTTGATTTATTCCATGATTTTTATGCAAATATTAGTTTGGATTGATAGATTATGAATTGTTTCATCTACTGTGTATATTTTAGAATTTTCAAAATTTTATTTCATGCGTATTTCCTATTTCTTTTAATTTTTCTTGGGATTCGGGTGACTCGGTTTGATTCACCCAAATGCAAATCTCGAAATTCCAGGTTTTCCACTTGACCTCCGTTCCGTAAAATGGTTTTTCTCCCTCGTCCAGAGAAGTTTTGATGAACGGATTATTGCGTTCGAAAGCTAACTTTATTGTGCATCTACTGTAGAAATCTGGGCTCTGTTCATGGACCGAGCATATCTCTGTGATAGTCGAAACAAAAACTGATAGGTTTGTAGTAAAACATGCATAACTCCCTCATGCGGAAAAGTTTTTATGAACGGTTTGCGACTATGGATAGCTGACAACAATTCCTATATACTGTAAAAATTTCAGCTCTTTTTATGGAGCCAAAAAATTTTTGTGAGCTCTGTACCAGTCAGACAGAGTTAAGAAATTGGAAAAAAATTAGGGCAAATTCATAAATCAAGGCTCAAAGGGTGCATAGTATATATGTTTTTATTCAATTTCTTTATAGAATTAGTATGCATTATGTGAATGATTATGCAGGTCTGATTTTATGCAATCTTATATGATTATGGCATGAATTGTAAATGGTAGGTTACACATTAAAGATTTAGGATCAAAAGGTCCAATAAATGCAAGTTTATGTTTTAAATTCTAAAAATGTGTTGACTACATGTATGTTCATGATATAGTGATGATATGATTGTTTCATTGATATGGATGTTCATATATATTCTTCTTGTTGCATTGGTCATGTACATGCTGTTGAGAAACTCTGTTTTGATGTCACATAATATGATACACTGTCTTATTTGATTTCATATGATATGATAATATGTCTTCTTGAAAAATGTTATATTATGACTGGATATGTTTTGTCATATATCTAACGAGTATTCGATGCAAGGATATCTCACCCAAAAAGGATGGAGACCTCCTGTTCAAGTACAACTATGGTGCAATCATACTCCTTGAGGAAAAAGCTTGATGAGCCATGCATTCCTAAAGACCATCTAAAGAGATCGGCTACCTCAAGATGAAGACTTTTTTCTTCTTTAGTGTCATATGTAACAGAACCTTCAGAAGCATACATATTGCATATTACATTCATAAAAGCTATATTCCATAAAAGTATACGATAGTTTCAAAAAGCTCCTTTTTGAAAACAAATAATTGTACATTCTTACAACCCTTTATGAAAAAGGTATTTTGACATGATTTCAAAATGTAATAATTGTACCTTCTATCATATACAAGACAACTTGAAAAGTAATGATTTTAAAAGTAGGAAAAAGACAAAACATGAAAATCGGCTAGACAAAGAAAAACAAATATAATATGTGTTGAAAAGACTTTAGTTACCTTTTTACAAACCCATAGAATGTCGACTTACTTGAAGTCATCATTCTCTTTGTATAGCATTAAATTCCTCCTGTAAGAAATCTTTGCTAATATCCATCTCAAGAATGTCGACTTGCTTAAAGTCTTCATTCTCTCTGTAAACATTGAAAAACACATCATAAAGACAACTCTTGATATGACTATGTACAAATAAAGATCTCAAAGCATTTATTGTACTTACACTCATTTAATTAAAGAAGTATTTATGTACCACAAATCATTAATTAGAATAGAGACAAAACTACATGATAGCCTACAATCCAACGTTCAATGTACTATTGTAAGAGATAGACCTTTTACATAAAATATATAATACCTAAAATATTACAACGACTATTGTACCCCATATTTTACTTTTATGGAAAGAAGACTTTTTCAAAAATCCATAAATTTGGTTTTTGAAATGACATGACATTTCACATCTCAAAAAGACTACGATTTCAAAAAGGTAACGACTACTTTTTTAAAGCTATATAAAACACTCAAATAAACTATTCAAACAAGGGAATGGATATGTGAGCTTACAACGAGAAAAATTCCTATTCGATATTTGAAAGAGAGCCTAGAAAAAGAAAGAGAAAAGAAAGAGAAAAAGTCAAGAATAGCTCTTTGACAAAGAGTATATTCTGAGTAAAAAGAACAGAACATTCTGAGAATCCTTCATTCGTGCATTCATATCATTCTGAAGGTTCTGTAGGAAGTATTGTAACTTTCTGTTATTCACTGTATTCCTTCTTTGTTGAAAGAAGTAGACCTCTGAGAAAGAGGGTGTTGCCCTTCTCTGTTGAGAGAAGAAGACCTCTGTGAAAGAGGGTGTTGTCCTTCTCTGTTGAGAGAAGAAGACCTCTGTGGAAGAGGGTGTGCCCCTTCTCTGTTGAGAGAAGAAGACCTCTGAGGAAGAGGGTGTTGTACTATTTATCCGGTGACTCGGATGTTATAGTGGAAAGCTCATGTGGTTTGCTTGGGGACTAGATGTAGGTCGGAGTTTTGACCGAACCAGTATAAATCCTGTGTTTATTGTGTTGTACCTTATTGCCTTATTTTTTATTTTATCGATCTGCATCGTATTTCACTATTCACCCCCTCTCTAGTGGAATTTCATTTGGTATCAGAGTAGGTTTGCTGGTTTCGACATAACAAGTCTTCCAGCACAAATGGCATCTACCTCCTATGCTCGTGATATTGAAAGTCAACACGCATCTCGTCCTCCTTTCTTCAACGGCTCCAACTATGGATACTGGAAGTGCAGAATAGGTATATTTCTCAAATCCATAGATTTTGCTGTATGGAAAATTGTTGAGCATCTATACACATCTTCATCCACAGACTATAACTTATGGTCTGATGATGAAAAGAAAATGGCAAATCTAAATGCAAAGGCTATGAATGCCTTATATTATGCCATTGATCAGAATGAATTCAATAGAATATCTATATGTGAATCTGCATATGATATTTGGCATTCTTTGGAGGTTATTTATGAAGGAACCAACAAAGTGAAAGAGGCCAAAATTTCATTTCTTGTTAGAAAATATGAGTTGTTCAAAATGAACAAAGATGAACCCATCATAGAGATGTTCACCAGATTCACCAACATCACCAACGATCTAAAATCTCTGGGTGTAACCCATTGTTATCGTCGCGAAATTTTTCTCGTCTTCCCTTCCTTGCGGAAGAGAGAGGGAAATGTTTTCGCGATGTCAAACTTGATCGGATTTTGTAAATTGTTTTGAAATGCTCGCCTCCGTTTTGAAAATTGCGGGAAAATCTACAGGATGGGGCTCGACCTGTCGGTACGAGGTTCGACCGTTCCTGCCGCCTTTAACAGGGGTAATTGAACCAAGGACCAAAATTATGCTTGACTTAGTAAATTTATCGAAATTATGTTCTATCCTAAATGCACAGAGAATTCAGGCATATGCTATGAGAATTTTGGAAAATGTAAATTGGAAAATATGATGTCTGCTTAGAAAATATTTGAAGTTGAAAAGTATTTCTCAGGAAAAAGATGGAAATCAATCTCTCAGGAAACTCAGGCGAAGAAGGTTTGAAAATCTCAGGAAAGTTTATAAAGACTTAGAAAATCTTGAAGAGATGAGAATTTCAAGAAAATCTTGAGAAAGTTAGATGAGAATCTCTGGAAAATCTTGAGAAAGTATATAAAGACTTAGAAAATGAGAATCTCAGGAAAATTTTGAGAAAGCTTATAAAGACTTAAAAAAATGAGAATCTCAGGATAATTTTGAGAAAGCTTAGAAAGACTTGGAAAAATGAGAATCTCAGGATAATTTTGAGAAAGCTTAGAAAGACTTGGAAAACCATGAAAAAATGAGAATCTCAGGAAAATAGAAGGAATTCTTGAGAAAAGATGAACATTTGAGAAGGAAAGCACTTGTTGGGAAAACTCGGACTTTGAGAATTTTCTTAGGAAAATGATAGAAAACTTATGGGAAAGTTCTTTGGAGAAGGAAATTCAAAACATAGGAAATTGAAATCCTGAGAATCTGGTTTTTTTGAAATATCTGAAAATCAACTTGGATTCTTGAGAAAATGAGAAATTCCTTTTGAAAAGAATCTTAAGGAAATAACTTTTTATGGAAAATCACAAGAAAACATTTGATTTGGGAAATCCAACTCCGAATATCATCATAGTTTCTTGAGAAAATCGATTCCATGAAGTGAAAATCTTTTGAGAAAAACAAATGATGCAGATGATGTGAATGAATGCACTTTTGAAAAGATTTCTGAAAATTTTATTGGAAAAATGTGGATTAGACCAAAGTAAATCCTTCATATATTCTGACTGTGGCCATGAATATATTCAGGGTTTATTTGAGTTAATTCACAATATTTGGAAAACATTGAAAATATGAGGTGCATTTTCAAGATAGCCTAAGAGTGTAGGCTCAATGTGACTGGTAGAGAGATGATGGATCTGGGTCTCGTCCATATTTCGACTAGGGCCGTAAATATGGACTCCACCGAGTTCATCAACTCTCTAAGAGTTGGTGCACGTGCCATTCGTGTTCATCCACGGTGAATTTTGAAAATTTGAGATATATGCATCATAGCATCAGGATATTTCTGAAATCAAACTATATGAGATGCGGCCTAATCTAAGCAGTAAAAGTAAATCTTATTCCAAGGTTTACATCGGATTGTTACATTGCATAACATAAAATAAAAGAAAATTGAAATAGAGCCAAGGAATCAACATCTTCTAGATTTTCCTGCAAAATGAGAGTTAGTACAAAATAAACAAGGAAATAGACATATATATATAATATATACAACTAAGAGACATATACATATATCAAAATGCTAAAATAGGTGCTAAATGTCATGTAACAATGGAGGTGTAACTATATGAGAAAATATATGGATGTTCATAAATAAGAGCACATGAAGAGGTATATATATATATATATAAGTATATATCTATGTATATATATATACATATATATGTATACTATACATATATATGTATACATATAGGTAAATATATATAGATATACATATATATAGATATATATATATATATATATAATGAGAAAATATGTACATACTAATGGAAATTACGTATAATAGGTAAAACCAGAAATTACAGGTATATACAGTTTCTGTAGGGGATTTTACACAGTCATATTTCCCAAATTACAAAGTAATTTTCAATGAAAATGGGAATAGAGCTTCCCTATATATCCATAATGGAGCACGCCAAAGATGGTTAGGAGATCACGATTGGATATAGAGATATCCGTTCATGAACATGGCCAAATATCAAGACTGCACATTTGCAGCAGAAATTGAATATGTGCAGGAAATGGGTTGTGGAAGCATCATGGACTATTTCAAGGATATCATGAAAAGGATATGAAAAGCTTGGTGAATAGGTGAAGATATTGTGGAAAATGATGAAACAATATGTATAAGTGGTGCTGCAAATGGGGTGATATTATAACAATATAGCAAACAAGAATTTGGCACTAAGCTAAGCAAAATCTCATAAAACCAAGGGTGATGTTCCAGCCATAGCTTCATAAAACAGAGATTTTAACAGCAAGCTAGACAAAATCTCATAAATCGAATGATGGTGTTCCAACATAAATTCATAAAACAGGAATTTGTATATCAAGCTCATAAGTCAAATGATGAAGTTCCAACATAACTTCATAAAAACAGGAATTTGCATATCAAGCTCACAAATCAAATGATGAAATTCCAATCCATAGCTTCATAAAACAGAAATTATAGCATCAAATGATGAAGTTCCAGCCCATAGCTTCATAAAACAGGAATTTGCATATCAAGCTCACAAATCAAATGATGAAATTCGAATCCATAGCTTCATAAAACAGAAATTATAGCATCAAATGATGAAGTTTCAGCCCATAGCTTCATAAAACAGGGATTTGCATATTAAGCTCATAAATCAAATGATGAAGTTCCAGCCATAACTTCATAAAACAGAATTTTGAACATCAAGCTCCTAAATCAAATGATGAAGTTCCAGCCATAACTTCATAAAAACAGAAATTTTGAACATCAATCTCCTAAATCAAATGATGATATTCCAGCCCATAGCTTTATAAAACAGAAATTATAGAATCAAATGATGAAGTTCCAGCCATAACTTCATAAAACAAGAATTTTGAACATCAAGCTCCTAAATCAAATGATGAAGTTCCAGCCATAACTTCATAAAAACAGAATTTGTAGCATCAAATGATGAAGTTCCAACATAACTTCATAAAACAGGAATTTGAACATTAAGCTCATGAATCAAATGATGAAGTTCCAGCCATAACTTCATAAAAACAGAATTTGTAGCATCAAATGATGAAGTTCCAACATAACTTCATAAAACAGGAATTTGAACATTAAGCTCATGAATCAAATGATGAAGTTCCAGCCATAACTTCATAAAAACAGAATTTGTAGCATCAAATGATGAAGTCCCAGTCATACTTCATAAAACAAGAATTTTAAACATCAATCTCATAAATCAAATGATGATATTCCAGCCCATAGCTTCATAAAAACAGAAATTGTAGCATCAAATGATGAAGTTCCAGCCATAACTTCATAAAACAGAATTTTAGCAGCAAGCTTTAAACAAAACATAGTCACCTAAATCAAATGATGATGTAGTTGGACTGAATGAAATGGAGATGGTCTGATGGGCAGCAACCGGCTGGAGTTGGAAAAGAAACTCCACCCTCCGAATCCCCACCTGCAAAACAGCCAAAATCCCCCTTAATCGGCCAGGTTTCTCCCCCTTTCAATCGACCTCCCTTCCCCTTTTTAAAACTCCCTGTCTTTTGAAAACAAAACCATAGCCTTGAGCTTCCGTTAGAAATTTTGATTTTTTTTTCAAATTGAAAACTTAATGCTGCCGTTTTCAAAAGGGCGCAGCTTGTGAATTTTCAAAATTTTCATTTCATTTACCTAAGTTTTAGGTAAAATGAAATTGAATTATTTTTTTATTTTTTTTGGAAGTTCGGCTGTGCCATTTAAGGCTGCCTCCTTCTAAAAAAAAAACTTTATTTAACAAATAAAAAGAAATAAAATAAAAAAATGAGAGGCTTTTATGGAAATGCCACCTCAATCCACTTTTAAAATCCTTTTGAAAATAAAGCTTTATTTTGTTTTGTAAATCTTTTATTTTCAAGTGGGGTGCCACATGTGTTTTAGGCCCGCTAACTAAACAAAATAAATAAATAAATATTGAGAAAAATCCTCAAATTGGTATGAACTTCGGGTGGGTTCCGCTTGAGAATAAACAACTTACCTGAGAGTCTGAGTATGATGCTAGTTCAAAGGCGGGTCCTGCTCCATTTATTTGAAAATACGAGATAAAACATTATTTATTTTTCAAAAATTTGGAAAAATTGGGGTTTTCAGAGTAAAATATGGATAAAGTAAAAAAAAAAATTGTAAGGAGATTTAAAATCTTTTGCAAAAAGTTTTGAGATAAAATCTTTAAAATCAATATCCAAATATCCAGATTGTTTTCTTGAGGAAAATTTTTGTAATTCAAAATCCTGGGGGTAAAATGGGAAAGATTGGCAATTTTGAAATCCCAGGGTTTTTAAAAATCAATTTTGAAAAGTTTAAAAATAAAATCTGGATTGATAATTTGGAAAATCAGGAGTTCTGGATCTCAAACTGACATGCTATGCAGTGAAATGATGCAATGCTATGCACAGACATGTTCTATGAAATGTCACTCTGAGCTTGAGCTTGGAAATTCTAACTTTTTGTCCAGAAAGATGATTTTGAAATTTTGCAATTTGAAGATGTCTCTGAACCTAAATATGGAAATTTTGAGGCTCAAGAATGAAATTTTGGACTTTCTGCAAGGTTTAATCTCAGAAAATGGCCATTTTGCCCTTCATTGCTTCCGGAGAACTGAAATGTGCCGATTGAGGGCGATGTCAAGAAGTGAGTGAAAATTTGGGGTGTTTACACCCATTCCCAGACAGATAAGGTGAAGAAAATCTTGAGATCTCTCACAACTGATTGGGAGAAAAAGATTACTGCTATTGAAGAAGCTCAAGATTTGTCCAAGCTTACCCTGGACGACTTAATATGCAATCTTATGGCCTATGAAGTCCACATGAAAGAAAGAAGGGAAGAGGAACAACCTTTAAAGAAAACTCTAGCCTTCTCAGCCCTTTCAAAGAATGAGGACTCAGAAAAAGAAACTGAAATTGCGCTACTCACCAGAAAATTTCAGCGCTTTATGAGAAGAAATCGGCTACCAAATAAGCACAAAGAAAGAAAAGACTCCAAGGAAGATTCCATGTGCTACCAGTGTAATAAGCCAGGTCACTTGAGACGTGACTATCCTCTTCTCAAAAGAAAAGCCAAGACTGAGGAACCAAAGAAGAGGTTTTTCAAGAAAAAGGCTCTGCATGCTCAATGGGATGACTCAGAACCATCCACAAGTGAAGAGTCAAGTGATGATGAAGCATAAACCGCTAACATGTGCTTCATGGCAGAAAGCTTTGTAAGTGAATCCCTTGATTTCTCCTTTGAAGAACTTCAAAATGCTTTTCAGGAACTGTTTGAAGAATCAAGGAAAACGATTCTCAAAAATAGAAATTTGAAATCTGAGAATCTAGAGCTTATTCTGAAAAATGAAAAACTCAGTATTGAAAATTCTGAGTTACAAAAGAAAAATTTTCTTATTACTTCTGAAATCTCTTCTACTAGCTCCAAAACTAAAAATCTGCAAGTAGAAATTTCAGAATTAAAAAGTAAAACTGAGAACCTCATGAAAACGGTTTTCAAGTTTACTAAAGGAAAAGAGAACTTGGATAAACTTCTATCCTCTCAAAAAGTCTCTTTCTACAAGAATGGTATCGGCTACTCTCATTTCAACAAGCCTTCTTGTATGAATCAAAAGACCATTTTTGTGAAAAGTTCTTCTGAACCTAAAAAGGAGTATTATAATTTTAATTCCTTAAACTTCTCTAAAGCTATAGACAAACCTAAATCAAAATGGATTTGAATTCCAAAATCTAACAAAAAGGGACCCGGCTGGGTACCAAAAAGAAGTTTTACTTAATGTTTTGTAGGCTCCAAAGAAGAAGAACAGATGGATACTAGACAGTGGATTTTCAAAGCACATGACAGGACATCCAGACCTTTTTGTTGTTATTCATCATAAAGAAGGAGGAACTGTCACCTTTGGTGATAACAACAAAGGTTTGATAATTGGTATTGGTAATATTGGTAATATTGATAAACCTCTTATCAAAGACGTTCTCCTTGTTAAAGGATTAAAACATAACCTCCTAAGCATCAGTCAAATGTGTGACACAGGTTATAATGTTAGATTTAAACATGATGCATGCCTTATAGCAGACACCAACGAAAACATCATCTTAAAAGGTATAAGAAGAAATAATATATATGAACTATACCTAAAAAACATTACTAAACATTGCCTTATAGCTAATAATGACACTCAACATTTATGGCACATGAGAATGGGTCATGTCAACTCCAATATATGTCTAAATTAGCTAAAAACAAGTTAGTACGTGGGTTACCCAAAATATCTTTTAAAAAGGATTATTTTTGTGATGCATGTCAATTAGGAAAACTGTCTAAATCATCTTTCAAATCAAAAAATATCATTTCAAGTAAAAGACCTTTAGAGCTTCTCCACCTGGATCTTTTTGGTCCTTCTAGAGTAGCTAGTCTAAATCATAATAAATATGTTTTTGTCATTGTAGATGATTACTCAATATTTACTTGGGTAATATTTTTGAAAAACAAAAGCGATATGTTTTTTCAATTTGAAATTTTGTGTAAAAAATTACAAAATGAAAAATCATGTTCTATTGTAAAAAACCGTAGTGACCGAAGAGGAGAATTTGAAAATGAACTTTTTGAAAATTTTTGTAACTTGCATGGTATTTCTCATAACTTTGCCTTTCCTAGAGCTGCACCCCAAAATGGTGTAGTAGAAAGAAAGAATAGAACCCTTCAGGAATCTGCTAGAACTATGCTCCAGCATAATAATCTTGCGAAATCTTTTTGGGCAGAAGCCGTTAATACTGCATGCTATATAACCAATAGAGTTCTTATTATACCCTTGTTAAATAAAACTCCCTATGAACTGTTCTATGACAGAACTCCAAGAATAGACTATTTTAAAGTCTTTGGATGTAAATGCTTTATCCTTAACACAAAAGATAGCCTAGATAAATTTGATGCAAAATCTATTGAAGGCATATTCTTAGGATACTCAAGTCATAGTAAAGCATATAGAGTTTTTAATAAGAGTTCATATTCTATTGAAGAATCTATGCATGTCAGTTTTTGTGAATCTATTGATCAATCTGTTCTTAAACAGACTAACGATGATGATGTTGAAAGTACAGATTTATTCCTAGATAACACAGCCAAATCTAATGAAGATGATCATCAAAGAACATTTGTCAAAATCAAAGATCATCCTCAAAAGCAGATTTTGGGAGACCTGACAAAGGGGGTTCAGACTAGAGCTCAGCTAGAACGGATTGCAAATATGGCATTCATTTCTCAACTTGAACCAAAGAAGATTAATGAAGCCATCATCGATGAGTTCTGAATGCTAGCCATGACTGAAGAACTAAATCAATTCCAAAGGAATGAAGTTTGGGATCTTGTACCAAGACCAAAGGATCATCAGATCATTGAGACAAGATGGATCTTCAGAAACAAGCTAGATGAAACAGGTAATGTTATAAGAAACAAAGCAAGACTAGTAGCTCAAGGATACAACCAGGAGGAAGGTATTGATTTTGATGAAACGTTTGCTCCTGTTGCTAGACTTGAATCTATTAGGATGTTTTTAGCATATGCAAGCTATATGGATTTTAAACTTTATCAAATGGATGTTAAAAGTGCCTTTCTAAATGGTTTTATAAATGAATAAGTTTATGTAAAACAACCTCCAGGCTTTGAAAATGAACAATATCCAGATCATGTTTTCAAACTAAAACGTGCCTTATATGGTTTAAAACAAGCACCTCGTGCTTGGTATGATAGACTCAAAACCTTTTTATTAAAAACTGGCTTTTCAGTAGGCAAAGCAGACTCTACTCTATTTGTAAAAATGGTGAATAATCATACCTTAATTGTTCAAGTTTATGTGGACGATATCATCTTTGGATCTACTAACAGCACTCTCTGTGAAGAATTTTCAAAGTCCATGCAGAAAGAATTTGAAATGAGTATGATGGGAGAAGTCAACTACTTTCTTGGATTGCATATTAAGCAAACCAAGGATGGAGTTTTCATCAATCAATCCAAGTATGCTCATGAACTTGTAAAGAGGTTCAAAATGAACTCAACTGCTTCAAAAACCACTCCTATGAGCACAACCACTGTTTTGGACAAAGATGAAGATGGTAAGTCTGTTGATACAAAGGTATACCGAGGTATGATAGGATCACTACTCTATTTAACTGTTAGTCGTCCAGATATTATGTTCAGTGTTTGCTTGTGTGCTAGATTTCAGTCAAATCCAAAAGAATCACATCTTAAAGCTATAAAAAGAATAATGAGATATTTAAAAGACAAATGATTTTAGATTATTCTATTCAAAATCCTCTACATTTGATCTAATCTCATACAGCGATGCTGACTTTGCCGGAAGTAAATCTGACAGAAAAAGCACAAGTGGAACATGTCATATGCTAGGGCACTCACTAGTTTCATGGTTCAGTAAGAAACAAAACTGTGTATCCTTATCTACCACTGAAGCTGAATACATAGCTGCTAACCTAGCATGTACTCAAGTCATCTGGATGAAACAAACTTTGAAAGATTTTGGTTTAAATTTTGAAAATACAACTATTTTCTGTGATAATACTAGTGCTGTTAACCTATCTAAAAATCCTATTTTACACTCACAAACTAAGCATATTCAAATAAGACACCACTTCTTAAGAGAACAAGTCTTAAACAACATAATTAAACTCGAATTCATACCCACTAATCAACAGTTAGCAGACATCTTTACTAAACCATTAAAACATGAAGACTTTACACGAATTAGAAGAGATTTAGGAATATGCAAACTAAGTGACTTATAATTAATCTCACCTACTAAGACTAAAACATCTTATGAGTTCTATTAAAATTTTATTTTATTCGGTTTCATTCTTATCGATTTCTTATATTTATTTATTTTTAAAAAGTCAAACTATGTTTCTATATTCACGTATACTCTAAACACTTATAAAAACACATTCATCATGACACATTCTTTATGTCTTTCAACTTGTCATCTTTCAAGTACACATCTATAATGACTCCTTGTCCTATTTCCTTTCACTCATATCCATAAGAACTAATTATATTAAGTAAAAGCTATCATGACATTGTTCACATCACTCGTCTCATAACACCTTTTATTATTTTTTGTCCTTTTGTGAAAACCATCTCTTACGATAAGTTAGTTCATCTTCAACATGATAATGTATTCCTCTCAAACTTAAACAAAGAATAGTATTCAGCCACTCTATGAGAAATCTTGCTTTTCAAATTTTAGTCAAAATCGAATGATTATCCTTTTCAAGTTTTTTTACCTTCTTCAAAAGTTAAGTTGTTGTATCACGTATAGTTTTACTATATCATCTGTTATATCATATCTTACGTACACTCTATTTCTATCGTGTCATCCTTCACATCTTTTTATGAAAAAATTATTATTTTCAAAAACTTGTCCTCCATTCTTTTTCATATGTACTATTAAGTACCACCCTTTTCTTGTCTCTCTTCATCCAATACGAAGTGAACCTCTATCAGTGACCATTACATATTTAAATTTATCGTTTTTAAAAACCATTAACTCTCTCCATTAAAACCATGTCCTCTAAGCCAAACATCAATCATGACTTCACTTTATGTCATACATCAAGTGATTGGTTGTCCTTTATAATCTCTCTCTCTTTCAAATTCGTATATCAACTCACCTTTCTTTATGCCTTTTCACACTCCTTCCACGCATACCTATAACAACATTTCTTAAACAAGAAATTATTGCATCTCACTCATATATCCTTGTTTGTCTTATTCCAAAATTCACTTCTCACGGATTTAGAATGCTTTCATATAAAGTAAAATCATGTATAAAAAGTTGCTTGTTTTATTAGGCCATTATTTCCGTCACTCCATAACAATTCTTACATCTCTTCACTTCACGAAAATCTTTAGAGTATTCACCTTCTTGACTTTATTCATTCATCACACGTGAAGTCCAATAGAATACTCCATACTCAATTCATGACATATCTCACAATTCGATAACTTCTCCCATAGAAAAAAAATTTTCTTTATAGAAAAGTTATTCAAAACTATGTCCTTCTTAACATACAATACACTATCTTCCAACAACTGATTTGATTTGTCATTCACAAGCCTCTTATTTTACAACTCACGCATTTCCTCTTTCAGCTAAAATCTAAAAATCCTCCACTTCCAATGTCATTCAATTCTTATCACCACTACTTTTCTCCTTCTATTTAATAGATTAGTTCATCTCTCACCAATTCCTCACGACTATCTCTATTCTCTTACAAACTACTACTCCTTCCAAGCTCTTCTCTCTTGCTCTTTTTTTTAAGCTCGTGCAATGGCATTCTCTTCCATATTCAACATACTTGAAGCTTCGGAGTTGAGATTTCTGGATCTCATTCACACTTATCACTCCATCAACTCCATGGTCATCCAACCAGGAAAGTTGGTTCACCTTGAAGCCTTTCCAGCTTTTGACTTACAAACTTCTCTTTCCGAACTTATTCATGTTCTAGCCTCTCCAAAACAAATGCCCATTTATCCTAATCTCATCAAAATATTCTACACCAACCTATCTATCGACCATGATCACTCTTCTATCACTTCCATGGTACATGGAAAAGTTTTCTCCTTCGACATATCTCAGTTAGGCAACATTCTGAATATTTCTTCCTACGGTATTGAGCTTCCCAACATTGTTCCTCTCGACCACTCAGTGTTTCAGAAAATCCTCCTCTCCACTCGCTCCACTCACTTCCCATGGCATGAGAGCAATCTCAAACCTCATGCTCTATTGTTGTCCAAAATTCTTTCCTCCAATATAGTACCCAAGTCGCCCTCTAGGGGATTTATTGCAAATGAAGTCTCCCTTCTTCTTTATGCCATCTTCTCTGCCTTTCCCATCAACTGGTTCAGTGTCATCTTCCACAACATGATCAACTTTTGGTCTTTTAAGTCTCTTCCTTTCGGATATTTCATCACACTCATTCTTGAATTCTTCCAGATTCCTCTTGCTACCGATGTCGTCTACTACTCAAACCATATATTTGATGACTCCTCTCTCCATGAAGAAGAGTCCTCTTACCTAAACTCTGACGACGAAGGCCCTCAAGAAGCAGATCAAGCAGCAACTTCTGACCTTGACATCTTCTCAGCTCTTGTCAATGTCCAGAACACCCAGGATCTCCTTCTGAAGAATCAAGCTTCACTACAACTCGGCCAAGATGCTTTTCTCCGAAAGTTTCACCCCTCCTCCGGATCAAAATGAACTCTTCATTCATGACGTCTGTAATAACTTTACATTATTTTTGGTCTGTAATAACTCTGCTTACTCTGATTCCTTCCTTTTTGTCCATGACAAAGGGGGGAGAAAAACCTGTCTCCATTATTGGAGAAAAATACTCTCTTTAACTTTTTTCAATCCTTTTATGCTATTAATTACTTCTATGCATAATGTCTTTTTGACAGGGGGAGCATATTTTGTCAGCATCAAAAAGGGGGAGAATGTTGAGAAACTCTGTTTTGATGTCACATAATATGATACACTGTCTTATTTGATTTCATATGATATGATAATATGTCTTCTTGAAAAATGTTATATTATGACTGGATATGTTTTGCCATATATCTAACGAGTATTCGATGCAAGGATATCTCACCCAAAAAGGATGGAGACCTCCTGTTCAAGTACAACTATGGTGCAATCATACTCTTTGAAAAAAAAGCTTGATGAGCCATGCATTCCTAAAGACCATCTAAAGAGATCGGCTACCTCAAGATGAAGACTTTTTTCTTCTTTAGTGTCATATGTAACAGAACCTTCAGAAGCATACATATTGCATATTACATTCATAAAAGCTATATTCCATAAAAGTATACGATAGTTTCAAAAAGCTCCTTTTTTAAAACAAATAATTGTACCTTCTTACAACCCTTTATGAAAAAGGTATTTTGACATGATTTCAAAATGTAATAATTGTACCTTCTATCATATACAAGACAACTTGAAAAGTAATGATTTTAAAAGTAGGAAAAAGACAAAACATGAAAATCGGCTAGACAAAGAAAAACAAATATAATATGTGTTGAAAAGACTTTAGTTACCTTTTTACAAACCCATAGAATGTCGACTTACTTGAAGTCATCATTCTCTTTGTATAGCATTAAATTCCTCCTGTAAGAAATCTTTGCTAATATCCATCTCAAGAATGTCGACTTGCTTAAAGTCTTCATTCTCTCTGTAAACATTGAAAAACACATCATAAAGACAACTCTTGATATGACTATGTACAAATAAAGATCTCAAAGCATTTATTGTACTTACACTCATTTAAGTAAAGAAGTACTTATGTACCACAAATCATTAATTAGAATAGAGACAAAACTACATGATAGCCTACAATCCAACGTTCAATGTACTATTGTAAGAGATAGACCTTTTACATAAAATATATAATACCTAAAATATTACAACGACTATTGTACCCCATATTTTACTTTTATGGAAAGAAGACTTTTTCAAAAATCCATAAATTTGGTTTTTGAAATGACATGACATTTCACATCTCAAAAAGACTACGATTTCAAAAAAGGTAACGACTACTTTTTTAAAGCTATATAAACACACTCAAATAAACTATTTAAACAAGGGAATGGATATGTGAGCTTACAACGAGAAAAATTCATATTCGATATGTGAAAGAGAGCCTAGAAAAAGAAAGAGAAAAAGTCAAGAATAGCTCTTTGACAAAGAGTATATTCTGAGTGAAAAGAACAGAACATTCTGAGAATCCTTCATTCGTGCATTCATATCATTCTGAAGGTTCTATAGGAAGTATTGTAACTTTCTGTTGTTCACTGTATTCCTTCTTTGTTGAAAGAAGTAGACCTCTGAGAAAGAGGGTGTTGCCCTTCTCTGTTGAGAGAAGAAGACCTCTGTGAAAGAGGGTGTTGTCCTTCTCTGTTGAGAGAAGAAGACCTCTGTGGAAGAGGGTGTGCCCCTTCTCTGTTGAGAGAAGAAGACCTCTGAGGAAGAGGGTGTTGTACTATTTATCCGGTGACTCGGATGTTATAGTGGAAAGCTCAAGTGGTTTGCTTGGGGACTGGATGTAGGTCAGGGTTTTGACCGAACCAGTATAAATCCTGTGTTTATTGTGTTGTGCCTTATTGCCTTATTTTTTATTTTATCGATCTGCATCATATTTCACTATTCACCCCCCCTCTAGTGGAATTTCACATGCATATGCCTTATGATGTGTGAAAATGAATAAGATATTTATGCTACGCACGTGTTCAAGTGTCTGTTACAAGTTTAATTAAGTGATTTTGTTCAATGTTGTATAAGAATGCATCCATGACCATAAAGTGGTTTAAGTTTAATGTTGCATAAAAAGTATGATTGTAATCAAGTAATCATGTGACATTAAAACCCAAGATATTTGCTGGGAGAGTAGCAAATGATACAAAACTTCGTGGGGCAAGTTTGTTATGGGCACGGAAGGTTGCTCCTCCCCTCCCACGATTTTAGGGGGAAAACCTCTGCATTAGACTGCAGCGTAGAGGTTATTGTACTCATGAGGAAAAACTGATGCATCGGGTTGAAAGGTGTTGGGAATCTCTCTCGTATTAACGTCCCTCACCCCGTCTTAGTGAATGGACCTGACCAGGCTAAAGCCACCCCAGTATGTAAAACATGTCTTGTGTCATGGTCTTGATCTGAGAATGTCTGCCTGTGTCGTATCAGCAGGGCTAAGAAGTGATAACTTAAATGGTGTGTGCATTAATTTGGCATCGCATGCATCATCTAATTAAGAAAATGTAACTAAAGATAAGAAAATATGCATGCATTGAAAGAGCTTCTGCATATGGTAAGTCATTCATATTATTTGTTCATGCATGGTGTATTTTAAATGTATGGATTTATGTTTTTCTGTTATATATGAAAATTCTAAACATGCATGAGTTGTTGTATGATTTTTTAAGTTAAATTAAATGTTAAACCATGAAATTTCTATTGAAATCTTTGTCTTGTTATTCTGTCTTACAAGTTTAGCATATTTACTCTACTGAGACATGTCTGACCCTATATGGTTTAATATTTTTCAGGTAATGAGTAGGTACTTACGTGCGAAGGCGGAAGGTTGCGACGGGGACTGAGCCTACCTTTCCTCTGCTTCATGAATTCTGAAGTCTGATTTTTACTTTAATTCAATTCAAGGACAAATGTGATTAATTTGGATATTTGTGAAACCTAAATATTATTTCATGCATAGTTAATTAGTTGTTAAAGTTTAAATTCTATAATTGTATGGTTGCAAGCATTCATCTGAAGTAGCACGCCAAGTTTTATGCCCAATGTGTTTTCCGTTGTTAACTGCTAAAAGATTTAAATGTATTTCAAAAAAAAAATCCACCAATTTCAGGTTATAAAAATTGGGGTGTTACATGCCATCTATAGTTGACAAGGATTAACCCAATTAGAAACTTGAAAACATACTTACAGTGCGATACTGTGAACATAATGGATCTCGAACCAAGTTTCTCAGACATGGGCTTTGATACCAAATTTCCTAGCGCCCAGAATTTTCAAAATGTTACTCAGTAAAAAATTCATGGATTTCGTTTTTTTTTTTTTGCAGTGGAATTAGAAAAGGTTTTTAGCAGCGAAAATGCACAATAATGAGTCATCAATTTTAGAAAACACTGGGCAAGTCACAGGTATGTGGCCAAGCACTCATTGACCACCAAAGTGTTCTATTTATCAAAACGAATTGTTTATTACAAACATCGCTACTTAGAAAAGCAATATTCTATGAAACTAGTTTTTATAATAGAAGTTGTGCAACACTCTTTAGAGAAACCCTGAAACTCGATACCGCCTTGCTCTGCATATCGCATCGCAGGTTCAGTACCTGTATTCTCCATTAAATAGGGTTGGAACCATCGTTGGTGTAAGACCCACAAAATTTCAGGTATTCTTATTATTTTTCTTTCAATTATAATTCAAGTTTCTAAGATCTAGAATAAGAAAGTGATAGAACTAATTAAACATAGAATGATTAGTCAAAAATGGATTTTTAGGAAAATATAGCCTTATATTTGAATTTAGGAAAAATATAACCTTGTATTTAAGTTTTGAGAAAATATAGCCATGTATGGGAATTTTGAAAAAATATAACCTTTTATATGAATTTTGGAAAAATATAACCTTGTATTTGAATTTTTTAAAAGTATGACCTTGTAAATGAATTTTTAAAAGTGTAGCATTATAATTGAATAATTGAATTTTAGAAAAAATATGAGATTCAATATGGGATTTTCATAAAGTAAGTAAGAATATTTCAAGAAATAAAAAGTATATAGTTAGAGTAAATGAAAATGGCAACTAAATTGTTAGAATCTAACTACAAGAAATAATATAAAAATTAAAGTAACTAAGAAGTACACATTAGGTAGAAAGTACCAATTAGATTCAAACTAATCAAGTACACTAATGATTAGATTGATTTTTCTAAAAATCAATGAAATATCTACCAAATCCAAAAATATCTCCACCAAAGCTAGAAAGGCTAGCTTAATAGGTCTTCCTAATAGGGTCAAGGGTTATGCTTAGGAGAAAAATGTTGGAAAAGTAAGATGAGTTAATCTCCACCATTGATTCCTTGAAATTCATCTCAACCCTCCATTTCAAAAGTAATCATGACTCCCCCCTATAAATACCCCCTCAAATGGAGAGTTTCAAGCATCCAAGAGCTCCTCTCTTCCTTCTCTCTCTTGTTTTCTTCTCTCCTTTTAGTTTTTAGTTTTTAGTTTTTGAGTTCTCTTCTTTATTCACTTAAGAATAGTGAAGAGTACCTCTCTAGGAACTCTTCCTTATTATCATAGTGCTTTGAAAGAGTCCAAGCAAGAGGAGGTTCAAGCCTAGATCCCATGTCAAAGTAAGTGAAATTATCTCTTATGCATATTGATATTATTCAATTTATATTCTCTTCCCTAATTCTTATTCTCATTCATATAGGCAAGTGTTTCTATAACACATGTAGGGTTATGAAATGAGTTTTTATTATGCTTTTGATTTTGTCTTTGTTATTATCCCTATTCAAGATACATGATTTTCTTTACGATGCTTCTATAAAAAGAGGAATGAATTACATGTCCTAATAATAATCCATCACCATGAAGATGCTTAATTAGTATTATAAAGCAATTTCTTGATATATGCATTCATGCATTTTAGAATTTTGCAAGTTATGTTTCATCCAAGCTTTTAAAAGATTTTTTAAAAAAAATCATGGGCTAATGACAAGAGATAAATTATACTCTTGAAAATTCGTATGAAAGGATATGTCTTGATCCTAATTCCATTTTTAAATTTGATTCATATGAATATGAGAGAATGAATGCTCAAAATTCTTGTGATATGAAAATTTGATTTTTTTAGAAAACCATACAACCATGATCTCTAGAGTCATGCCCAAGCAAAACAATTTGGATAGTTGTGATTCATTCTAATTAAAAACAAAATTCTTGATCTCATCTAATAAAAAATCAGATTTTTGGAATGACTATTGGGTTTTTGAACTAATAGATTTTCGGATTTCTAAATTTGGATCTTGGATCCATCTCAAGTGGATTTGGATTTCTAAAATTGGATCTTGGATCCATCTCAAATGGATTTGGATTTGGATTTCTAAATTTGGATCTTGGATCCATCTCAAATGGATTTGGATTTCTAAAATTGGATCTTGGAACCATCTTAAATGGATTTGAATTTGGATTTCAAAATTTGGATCTTGGATTCATCTTAAATGGATTTGGATTTTTTTCAATTGGATCTTGGATCCTTCTCAAATGGATTTGAATTCAGATTTTTCTAAATTAGATCTTAGATCCTTCTCAACTGGATCTAGAATTTAAATCAACTCAGATGAAGTTGGATTTATCCAAGAAAAGCTTTGTAAGTTGACGTTTACTTAATGAATTTTAAAGAGTTCGTATTCACCCAACTACACCTTGGAAAAAACGTCAAAAATATTCTACTAAAGAAATATTGAGGTAATATGAGTCTTGTGCAAATCCTTAGAAAGGATTTGATGCAATACCACGCACCTTGAGGGTGAAATACTCAAAGAATTGAGGCTACCAAGAAGCCTACATGGAAATTATTATGATTTCAATCATCGTACGATTCGCGAATATCATTGCCTTGAGAAGGTTAAGACTTGTCTATACTTAGACTATAGCCAAATGTTGAAAGGAGTTTACGTATGCAAAGATATGCTATGAACTCAAGCCTAAGGGCCAATATAGTAAGGTTGCATGTAAAACATATATGTGTGCTTATAAATGTGACAAAGGTGCATTGGCTTAAACATACAACTTATACTTGAATTACATGCTTGTCTATACATTGAAGCCAAATATCATATGATAATGTATGATGCCTACAAACATAAAAGAGTTAGGCAAGCAAAGGTGCACATGACACATGAAATTCATAAGTAGCACATGTTACATATAGGTCAGTGATATTGATGTTCATACTCTCATATATGATGCCTTTGTAAGATGAAATATTGTTGCACTTAACATAGCATGTTAATTATTGTTGCATTGAGGCATGATGAACATCTCATATGTGTGTGGAATGAATTAAATTGCAAATGGCAATAGTTCTCTATTAGAGTTGGGTGACTGCACTCCGTGAGATGAAGTTTCACTACTTGTACTAACTCCCACACATGAAATCTGATATTATCGTCGTCACTGGCAAGGTGCCTTTTCCAAGGGGGCACGTGATTTGGGCTGGGCATAGACCTTGTCATGACATACTACCCTGCGGGGAGTATGAGGTTGTTAAGCTTTTAAACCTCGTATGACACGAGAGCATGACTACTAACACCTATAATGAAGATTGAGCCGCCCAAGTCACCCATTCACAAATAGGTTCATCAAGAGAGGGTGTATGGTACACCTCGAGTGACAAATGTCGCATGTAGAGTTTTATAACTACATATCATATTGACTTGAAAAATGATGAGCAAAGCATCCTCAGACCTACGTTACTCGAGGCGTGAAAGTCCGGTCACCTGAGGGTGTACCTTAGATGCTGCAGCAATAGGGATTGCAATCTAATTTGCCCATGAACCGGTTATCTCTCTTGGTCCTAGGAGGCCGCGGCATGGGAACAGGGATCCGAGCAACAGAAGCTACGGCAAATTCACCCCTTGCATAATAAACACCGTAGTAACTCTCGTTGTTGTGATGACCACCTTTGCATACCCGGAGGAGTAAGACTATCGAAACTTAATACTAACATTGCTCACATACTGACATAGCTAGTTGTAATTTATTTGATTATATTGTTGAAATCATAATATTCTTATTGTTGTCTTATTATCATCTTGCCATTGTTGTCAATTCATGATCATTACATATGACTCTAGCATGTTACATATTGCATAATGGATATTGATGCCTTATCATAATGCATGATGTTTAATTTTACTTACCTGCTCGCAAGAGTTTGGCCCCATTTATTATGGGGCGCAGGTAATGAAAAATGAGGCAGTGCAAGAGTTGGATGCGCGATGGGACCATGAACCAAACCTCCCTAACTAAGTTTCGATCTTGGAACCAACTTTTGTTTATCTCATTCTTATGGAATATTTTGATTAAACCTTCATGATGTATAAACTTTAATAACTTGTTTTATTTACAATGCATAGAATGGCTTTCATGATTATGCAACTATGTGTCAAACATCTTTCTCATCTCTGTAACACTGCCGGAATTGTCCGACTCTTTCAAAACCCAAACTATTTCTGTTGTGCTATTTCAAAAAAAAAAAAATTTGGGGTTAAAACTCTAAGTTTTTAAGTTGAAAATTTTGGGGCGTTACAGTTGGTCTGATAAAAAATTTATTTAAATCAAATCAAGTATAAACTCATAAAAATACACAGACCACTTAGAGCCACAGTTCGCAACAACGATGTTCAAGTCTCTATGACTTAGCGTATATCACGAAAGCCTCCTTAGGGCCATGATTGAAACATTAAGCTCAAGTCTACAAGACTTTGCATATATCACGTAAGCCTTTTCAGGGCTTCAACTAGAAAAAAAAGCTCAAGTCTCTAAGACTTAGTACATTTGTATCCCATGAATCCAAGCAAGAGCTCCGTGAGCTTAGCTTAGTTATGCAGATACAACACAGGTTTTTGCCCTATCGATCCAATGTATATTGATCTCAACACCTTCCACAAGGTTCAAGAATCATTAGATCAATGCTCATTCATTCATACATCGTTGAACCTAGAACTAATGCATTATTTCGATATTAACTCATTCATCGCCTGGTATGCAGGAGAACTTATCTTCGATGTCAAATGAAGCTATTTGGGGATTTATTATTTTATGTATTTTAGATACCCAAGAGGCCTGATGGCTCTGTCTATAATAGGGTGGTAGAACTCATATCGGGATAACCCCACCAGGTCATTTCGGATGCATTCTCTACTGCAGTAGTGGGTTCAATCGTTAGATCTTAAGAATAACCCGACCTCTAAACCTCCTAAGTGAGTGGAGGTCCCTTAAACTATTTGATTCATAATAAATATGTGTCACTCGCGGGCTGTACCATCATCGTCTTCCATGGCTAGTGTAAGTCCTAAAGGGGTTCGGCAGCATAACCATTCTTTATAAGACATTTGAATGCTACTCGGGCAAACCAGTGCGTTCTACACTAAGGAAAATATATACCTCAACCCCATTCAGTATTCCAAAGCACGGTCCAACCGTGTGGTCCAGAAACTATCATTAAGTTTTATTCATATGCATGCAAAATTCTGCTCTCGGCATCTACGGCCTTCACAAGTGCTTCACCCCTTTCGGGTGGATAACCAACTTTGTCATGTTGGCCCTTACGAGTTTTGTTGTATAATAGTATTTTACATGAGCATGCATATACCACGATCACTTCGGATTGACTGCTCGGCATATGTAGCCGCAATGAGCACTTGGCTTAGTTAAGGCGCAACAACTACTCTAGTGCACCAGCCCTTACGAGTATGGTGCCCTTGCAGAAGAAGGTGGAACGTGCCATTTTGGTATGGTTCCAACAACAGGGGAATCATGTTATTCAAACTAGTTCAGGCAAGCATTTTGCCAAAAAAATTGTTAGCACTTTCTCTGTTTAACGAAAGAAGTGTGACGACCCTTTCTACTTATAGAAAGTAACTTGTCAGATTGGGCAGCATCGCCTCTCTTTGAAATAGTACGTACTACTCTCTTTCTAAGCTTGATGAGCTTCTTTCAAAAATTTTGGCAGTACTTCCTCTCTTTAATAGAGAAAGCATTGTGTTCTTTTAAGCTCGATGAGCTTCTTTCAAAATTTTTGGCAGTACTTTCTCTCTTTGATGGAGAAATCATTGTGTTCTTTTAAGCTCGGTGAGTATCTTTTAAGAAAATTTGGCAGCACTTCCTCCCTTTGATGAAGAAAATGCTACGCTTAACTCGGGGATAGATGTGCACCGTTGTTCATACTTTGCATTTATCATGGTTTGTTGAAACCTTAAGCCTTAGTTAGGTTATACGCAAGTGACTTAGGTTTTTACGAAAAAGCGATTTTGTGCAAGAGCGAAGCCTTTCCAATAGGTGCTTCTTTCATCAATCAGAATCATGATCGAGGAATGGCATATAAAATCACATTGGTGATAGGAGTTGATCTCTATTTGAACGCTCATTTATCTACAGCTATATATAATATAATTAAGAGCCTGTGTGATACAGCGCGGTGACGTAAATGAAAGCATATTTAATATTCGATGGGGAAAAGAAAACTAAATAACTTGCAAAAAGCAAATACATATATATTTGCAGAAAGTAGGATCCTTGGCATCATTCGACGCGACGATAATCTTAAATGCATAAGGAAATATATATATATATATATATATATATATATATATATATATATATATATATATATACCAAAAGTAAGAGCTTTGGCATCGTTCGACTCGAAGGCAATCTTAAATGCATAAGAAAATACATATATACATATATGCGGAAAGCAGGAGCCTTGACATCGTTCGACGCGATGAAAATCTTAAAAGCATAAGCAAATATATATATATATATATATATATATATATATATATATATATATATATATATACGTATATGCGAAAAGCAGGAGCCTCGACATCATTCGACGTGATAGTAATCTTAAAAGCATAAACAAATACATATATACCTATATGCGAAAAGCAGGAGCCTTGGCATTGTTTGACGTGATGGCAATCTTAAAAGCATAACCAAATATATATACATATATGCAAAAAGCAAGAGTCTTGGCATTGTTCGATATGACATTAATCTTAAAAATATAAGCAAATACATATATATCGAGAAGAATAGAACTTTGGCACTGTTTGGTGCGCAAACTTAACAGTTTATGGACAGTGCTCTAATGAGGTGATTGAGGCACTCCTAGGTTATCGTCAGCATGTTCTTTACGTTCAGTACGATCACAACCAAGAGTGTCTCTTACAGCTTTCGACGAAACGACGATCCAATGATGTCTAGACCAAGAACTGGTTTACTCCTAGCTTAGGTCCAGCTGGGTTTGAACCTACCTCAATTAGGCTAAGTTAAGTCGGATGGGTTGGACTTAGGTAAGAAAATTATAGAGAAGGTCAAGCCGTCAAGACCAAGGGGTCATGTCCCAACTAGGTTCGAGCTAGGTCAAGTGGGTCCAAGCCCACCCAAACTAGGCTAAGTCTAGGTCAAGTGTGTTTGACCTAGGCTAAGACCAAAACAAAAGAGGAGAGAGAAAGGCTAACCTGGTAGGTCAAGTGAGTCTTGATCAGCTGGGCTCAGCCTGGGCTAAGCAGGTCCAAGCTCACTGCAAGTTGGCTTGATCTAGGCTAGAGCCAAGAGAGAAGAGAGAAGGAGGGCTTAATTTTTTTTCAAAAAAGGAGGGGGTCTCCTCTTAGGCAAAAATGTGAATCTTGGATCCACATGTAGTGTGGATTCGATCCAAATCTCTTACTTGATCCAAGACCCAAACTTGAGGATAAAATAACAAAATAACATCTATATCTTTGTGGGGCCCACCTAATGATTTCATAGGATATTTATGTGGGGCCCACAAGATAATTTTAGTAAGATATTTTTGTTAGACCTGCCGGATATTTTTGTGGGTCCCATGAATTTTTAAGGTTTTGCCGATATTTTTCACAAAAAATTATAAATACATCATTTTCTTCGTATCGACGAGATGAAGAAAGTTGGCTCGTTGAAATCTCCTAATTTTATTTTAAGGATGAAGTTATGGCTCCCTTACTATTTTAGCCTATATTTGCGAAGACATATATGCCATAAATAGAATTGGTTCATTGAAATCGATTTGTTTTGCATTTTGGGTTCGTATGCTATTTTTACATAAAATACCTTGTGGATTTATTTAGAACTTTTACTGAAAAATTGTGGGTCTTACACTCGGGCTCGAGAGGCTCCAGTTTGGGTCATTACTGCAAGGCTCTCAAACACTGCCTTAGGTACATTAGGAAGCCATTGAGGTGACTTGTCCTTTCACATTTTACTTGAGCAAACTTTTCTTTGGAAATATATGTTGGAGGACCTAGGACAAGGAAATGGCAACTAAGGCAATCAAAATCTGGGCATGCATTCATAAACTGCACCTAGACCTCTAGCGTAACAGTTTAAGGCTTTAGGATGCTTGATTTCTACATCATTTAAGAACTGGTTTAAACTCTTGAGTACAATTTGAAGTTCAACTAAAGCAGCTAAATCTATAGGTTGAGGTTTCAAAGATCAGAACATTAGCAGTAACTGCTATTAATCTTTAGTAGCCCTTTTTGCAGTCGCATGTGGTGTTCTGGCATTCATCATGTGTTGAAAATTTTTCCATTTGATGTTCATCTTCCCGCCTCGAGCAGAAGTCAATATTCAGTTATCTGGTGGTTAGGTCCCTCTTAAGCCTATTTAACAATCAATTATTCTCATATTTGTATAAAGTGTTAGTTAAGTTTCAGCAAATTTTCTTACAAGTGATGGTATCAATGGCAATGTCCCATCAATAATTTCTAACTGGAAACTTAATTATATCAAGGCTTAAACTCTTGAACAATGTATGGATTTTAGCATTAATTTCTTAATACGTCTTACTTTTCATGAGGTATGCACTTAAAACTACTTGTGATTTGTTATAGGGTAAGAACATATGTTTAAATGGAGGATTTGGTGATGTGCATGACCAATCACAGCTATTTATTTCTACTCCATTTTTCCTGTAAACCTGACAGACCAAGCACCATATATACATGACAATTTCAAAAGCTTTATTACATTTGTACTCCAAGTTTAGGGCTTCCTACAAATATTGGACCTCAAGAGTAGGGTTTCCGTATGGATCTAGTCAAACCTAAGCCCCACGAATCAAATAGTTATGGATCTAGACCCCATCAAGTGTGTTAAAAAGGCTTACTAGTTTCATTATATCTAAGCCATAGTTAACCTCAACCAAATGATCTCTTAGTTTCTAACGTGGACTTGTACTTCACCCTAGTCTGACTCCTTCAATGTGTAGATTGAAGAAAGCAGATTGACATGATGATTTCATGTCACGTTATATCTGGCCCTAGACCAGATCTATCTGGGTCTTGCCCAAGTCCAGCTGCTCCATGCACTATTAGGAAACTACTAATGGATTGGGATAAAAAATTGCAATTAAACACTAATAACAAAATTAAATTTTATGCCAAATTGTCAAGACAGAAATAGCATGTTAGTGAAAATTCATTGATCAGATTGACTTGTACAAAACTACATATTTTGCTATACCCTTGCCTCTGTAATATAGGTTCAGCCTGTCATGGGCCTACAGCCAGTCATGTTTTTAATATCAGATTAAAAACTATAATCAGTTAACTTTTAAAGATACAAATAAATAAAATGTATATGTTCTCTTAAAATCGGCTGCCAGTATCTTGATTATAAAACAACATTATGTCGAAACTGTGCCACCTTTAAATGCATGCCAACTAAAAGTAATGAAATCAGTATGTAGAACTTATCATAGCAAAGTAAGGAAATTTAAAACGGATATGTAGTCTACTTAATTCGAAAAAAGGTTAGTTTTTCACTTTATTATTAAATCATTTAATTAATAATGTTAAATATACAAAAAATAGTTTCCTTTTTACATTTATATTTTTTTATTTTCTTAGCTATATCAATATTATTTTTATTGATAAATTGTAAAAAGGTTTAATATTGTTATTATATTATAAAATAATATATTTCTTAACATATTACCCTTCATAAATATTGTGTGCTCTTTCTCTCTCATGCATTGTCGATGGCCAACAATCTGTATGTGTGTGTGTGTGCACACGCGCACTTTTAAAGGTGAGTTAATGACTTAACAATTTCAAAGAACATCGTAGTTGCCAAATCATCCACAAATTTAGCTACCGGCAATTTAATTGAGTAAATCAATTTTAGAAACATGGAGTTGGTCCAAGAAATATAGGAAATAGTCCTATATATATATATATATATATATTAGGAAATAAAGAAGCAAGAGTGCACAAACGACAATACATGATTTCCGTGATCCATTGGCAAATGGGCTGCATCAATGGGCATTAATGCTAGCAATCCACTATCAACAACGAGATTATAAGATCAGGGAATAACAATTAAGGGTGATAATTAAATCAAATATTTGAATTTGATTTGTTAAGGCCATGTTTGAATGACAGGGGGCAAAACCTGGTCTTTGGTAAACCAGGTTTTGCCTAAAACACAAGTTTTTGGCGAAGCAAAACTAAAAAAAAGAAGAGGCCAAGAATTTTTCAGCTAGCCGACCTCTCTCTCTCTCATGATAGAGAGGAAATGTCCTCCTTTCTTGTTTCCTACTTAGGTTAGATTCATCTTGATTACAAGGATAATTGAAAATATTTTTTATTAGGAGTCTTGTAGGATGAGTCAAGATTTCTTTCCTTATTCTTGATTGGATGATTTTCTTTTCCTTTGTTTTGAGAAAAAGGTTTTCCTGTCTTATGCAATTACCAAGATAACAAGTCTTGACATTGGAATTTTTCTTCATAACATCGAATCTTTCCTCCATAGCATGTGAGCTCATCTCAACGTGTGGTTGACGTGTTGTGGATCCAATTCAGCATCATTGTGTGGGCTGATGTGTTGTGGATCCAATGCATCATCACCTGGATCTGGTTCAATCT
Source organism: Nuphar pumila (assembly GCF_984573655.1). Classification (NCBI taxonomy): domain Eukaryota; kingdom Viridiplantae; phylum Streptophyta; class Magnoliopsida; order Nymphaeales; family Nymphaeaceae; genus Nuphar; species Nuphar pumila. The sequence goes on from NC_143251.1 coordinate 97,987,257, forward strand.
TCAACACCCCCTCAAGCTAATCTATATAAGATTATGTTTGTCCCCAAAATATTAAAATTTTGGTCCATGTAAAGCCTTTGTAAGAATGTCAGCAATTTGAACTTTATAACATATGAATTGAACTTTGATGTCTCCTTGAGCCACATTCTCTCTTACAAAATGATAATCATAGACAGTAGCTCTCAAATTATCTCACCAAAGAATTGGAACTTGTTCAAATCCTTCAAAAGTTGCTTAAGCCACATTAACTCTGAGACTGCTCCTGCTATGGCTTTGTATTTGACTTTTGTACTTGGCTTAAGTTACTTAGATGAACTCCCAAAAAAGTAAGTTTGGTCCTAAAAAAGTGAGATATTCACTGGTGGATTTTTTATCATTTAAGCATCTTGCCCAATCGGCATCAGACAACTTTGCAAACCTTAGACTGTTAGATTGTTTAATATGCAAATCATAATTAAGGGTCTCTTTAAGACATCTCAGGATGTGTTTGACATGTATCCAATGATCTTGCATTAACTGACATGCCTTGTTAACATAGTAAGCTATGTCGGGTCTTGACATATTGTAAAGCCATCACAATACTTCTATATTGAGTTACATTATTTAGCAACTCTTCAAAAAAATTTAAAAGAGAAATATTAGCATCAGCACGGGTAACAATCGATTTACAATTAATCATATCAGACTTTGATAGGAGATCTGTAATATATTCCCTTTGAGTCAAAGCAACTCTTTGATGAATCGTGTATTATTTATGTCCAAGAAATAGTGTAAGAAACCCAAATCTTTGATACAAAACTCTTGACTAAAAGCTAATAATATTCTTGACTTTTTTTGTGGGATCTTTTTTATCTCATTTTGATAGTGAATAAGCAAAGATGAGTTGGCTTGGGACTCATTGAATTTTAATTTTTTTAGATACGCATTTAGTCTTTCAAACTATGCACCTGTTTAACCCATATAAAGCCTTGTTTAGCTTACACACGTAGTCAAGACGACTTTTATCCTCAAAACCTAGAAGTTGCAACATTTAAACTTCTTCCTTCAAAAAAATGTGCAAAAAAGCATTAACATCTAATTAATAGATCTACCAACCAGAGCTAATGGCAATCGAGAGGACCGTTCTAACAGATGTGGGTTTGAGCACGGGATTGAATGTCTTAAAATAATATGCACCCTTATGTTAATTATACTCATTGGCAACTTATCTAGCTTTGTACCTGGAGATGAATCCATCATGTCAATGTATCTTGTAAATTTATTTATAATCTACTAGATTACTAGCAGCTGAGGAAACAAGAGTCCAAGTCTGATTTTTATGTAAGGGCTAAGCATTTACTTAGTGAATAGATGGATAAGATTAGTCGAAGCTCACTCATTTTGCCTTGACTGCTCATGTGCCATTAAGGGGCATGATTGAAAAAAGAATATTAAGGATATGTATGTTATGATGGGAAGCTGCTCCACATGAGAATAGCAATTGCAGTTATGGGAGTCAACAGGTAGAGTTTAGTTTGGACCCAGGTGGCAGCAAACCAGATATGATTTGAGATATTGATACTGGTTCAGAACCTAAGTCCAATTGGACCAACCATACACGGATCCTGTAAGGATTACATGAACCAGGCACTGACCATCTCATTAAAATAATATTTTTTTAATCTTTTTAATGTTGAAAATTTGAGGATCTTAGTCAGAACTCAGGTCAGGCCCAGATCTGGTATAAAATTTCACAAACCATAACTGACTCCATATATTATTCGGACCCTTTGAGTTTGACCCGAATCTCCTTGTTTATCACCAAACCCTGACCGTATAGTGTTTGGTACACGTGGTGTCTGGGTCAAACCCCACTCATTGACACCCCATTTTAGTTTGTATGATTAATTTTTAGCATGTAAACATTCTACTTAACATGGTTAGGTATGATGGACCGAAAGTTCGGTATTCTCGATTGCAATGATAAACCAAGAAACACATCAACCGCAGGCATGTGTGTGCATGCACGCACGCACACACCACGCGCCTAATAATTTCAAATAAGCAGCCAAACAAAGGAAAAATTGAAATTTAGATAACTTTTCCAGATCTTGAAGAGCATCCAAACACACTCAATTTTCTAGAAACTTAAAATAACTAAAGTTCAGACATTTCAAAAGACAAAAATCTAGAAAACTAGATCCTGGATTTGCATCCAACCAAGCCTAAGCGGGTTATGGTTGCCTTGGTTTCAAGACTTTGTTCAGATACAGCTGGGTTCAACTATCATAGAGCCAGACTCCAAAGTACAGTCACAAATCTAAGCATCAGGGTTTTTTCACAGCAAGGTAAAACCTTGCGAGAAATTTAAAATGTCTTTATTTTAATATTGTGCGAATAACAGAATATGCAAAAAAGGAAAAAAAATATCATGATGAATTAAAAAAGGTGACAATCTGCCAAATGCACCCTGAGTGGGTTATGAAAATGTGGGAAAGGTTAAGCAATGCAATCAAGTTTCTTTCACTCAACAGTCAAACGTCGTAGGCCCCCATTATTATCAACCTCATGTTTGCTTAAACATGAATTGAACCCCCCCCCCCATGTTGCCATGAGGGCTGTGCTTATCCAGAGGGACATTACGAGTTCAAAACCGATTGTGCACATCCCTTGCGGTGAGATCCAGGCTGGGTGTAATTTTCCAGTAGGCAAGGAGAGCCTGAAAGGTCGATCTAAGATCTAACTGCTTCCGGGGCCCAGGTTTCTCCGTGTAATAAATCAAAAAAAATATGAGTGAAATATGTGGGTTTCACCTGTTATACCAAAAAACTCCCAAAAGCAAAAGGACTACATGAAAGTGATGGCAGCTCAGAAGCGAAACTTCAAAAGTGCAGGATCCAAAAATGCTCCATATAGTTAGAGAGAGAATTGTGTATTCACATACCGAATATAAATGACTAATTAAGGATGAACTTTAGAAAAAAGAGCTGTACATTAAAGTAGCGCCCTTCATTTCAAAAGGAACTTATGACGAGCATTGCCATGCAACCATAATAACAAATCAGTTATTTCCTTGTATGTAGCAATTTTAGTGTAATAAACTTGCAAAAGTAAGGTTTCAATAAATCATAATAGACTCAATTTATAGCTCAGTTGCCAAAGACAGGCAGAGTATGGGGTATTGGAACTGGCATCTGAGAGCTTTTAAAGGTTTTGGGCACGTTTTAATTGGTAAGGATTTTCAGTAAACACTAGTACAAGATTCTCAGGTTTGTGCAAATATTGGTACGAATTTCCAACAAAATTAATACAAGTTTCTGAAGATTCTATCCAACTTTTATCTTTGTCATAAGAACATGCACAAGTAATATTAATAACAAAAGATAAAAATCTGTCCCAACCATAGTTATCAGTCGAGGAAGCGGGAAGTGATACCAGAAGCGGGAGCAGGAAGCGAGGCACTTTCAAAAATTTAGGAAGCGGGGAAGCGTGGGACCACTTAGAAGAAAATTCCGAACCGTCTCGGAAGCGAACCGGAAGCGAAGGGAAAGCGAAAAAAATGAAAAAAATGAAAAAGCGAGAGAGAAGCGTGGGGGAAGCGTGTTTCCCATAAAAGGGAAATGTGCTTCCCATAAAAGGGGGACGCTTCCCCTCACGCTTCGGAAGTGCGACATTCTGCACTTCGGGGAAGCGTGCTTCCCCTTTTACCTAGGCGCTTCCGGTAACTCTAGTCCCAACCATCTGAAGCCCTGACTGATATTCATAAATATTATGTTCTTATCTATATGGAAATAACAAAAGATATATGTATATTTTCTGCACATGGACATACAAGCAAAAATGCTTGGCACCATCATCACAGAAATTGAACAGAATGTACAAAAAGAAATGAACACTCATGCATTTGAGAAAGCAGCTCTACGAAGAAACATTACCGTTGCCACAATCAAAATGAAGAACCAACCAGTTACCAACACATGAATACAGATCCCAACACCAATCAAGGTAATATGAAGTCCCACAATACAGAAGGCATAAAATAAAGAAATGATAAAGGCCAAATTAATCAGAGATTGGGGAACTACGAAATCCATGACCTAATTGTTTTCCATGGCCTTATTTAGCTAAAGACAATTTGACACTCAATAACTCATTTTTCAAATACCAAACTCCCAAACATGCCCAAACACGAGTGAGCACGTGCATGAACACACGCATACAACAAAACAACAACAACTACTACGCCTTCATCCCAAAACAATTGGGGTCGGCGATATGAACCAAAAAAAGAAAATCATTCTGGGTCTTCCACATGAATCCTTCTCCTCCAATCATTTCTATCCAATGCCATGTCCTTTGTGAGGTTCAAAGCATTCATATCCTTTCCTATCATCTCCATCAAAGTCTTCTTAGGCCTACCCCGACCTCTTTTAACTAATATATTTTCTCATTTCTCCATCCTTCTAACTGGAGCATCATTAGGCCTTCGCCGAATATGTCCAAACCACTGTAAACGATTCTCTCTCATCTTATTTTCAATGGATGCAACGCCTACCTTCTTACGTATCTCCTCGTTTCGAATCTTATCTTTTATTGTATTTCCACACATCCATCTAAGCATACGCATCTCAGCTACACTCATTTTTTGAATATGATGTCTCTTGGCAGCCCAACATTTCATACCATATAGTAAAGCGGGCCTAATTATCGTCCTATAAAACTTTTCATTCAACCGCAATGGCATTCTACGATCGCACAACACTCCAGTTGCACTTTTTCATTTCATCCACCCAACCTTTATCTTATGATTTACATCTCCATCAATTTCTCCATACTTTTGAATGATAGATCCCAAATATTTGAAACAGTCATCCACAGGTATTTCTTGCTCACCAAGCTTCACTACACTCCCATCACTATTTCGTTGCTTACTAAACCGACATTCCATATATTATGTCTTACTCTTAGTCAACTTAAAACCTCTTGCTTCCAATGTCTGTCTCCATAATTCTAACTTAGCATTAATCTCAGCTCTAGACTCATCAATCAAAACAATATCATCAGCAAACAACATACACCACGGCATATTTTCTTCCATAATAGAAACCAGTTTCATAGTCAAAATAACTTTTAACCGTATGGATGGTACTTATTTCTTTCATAATAGAAACCAGTTTCATAGTCAATAGAAACTTGTTTCTTATTTTACTATAAAAAAAATAAAAACTTTTTTTCCTGTGAAATGGTTCAAAGCAGTTTCTAATTCTGGTATCATACCAATGTGCAGTACCGGATGTGTAAGACAAGAAACACAGGGTTATATATTGCTTCATTGCAACTTTGTTATAGGTTGCTCTTAATGAATCATGATTTATGACAATTCTATGACATTTATTTTTAATTTATTTCTATTTATAATAAAATTTTATTTCTTTTTCTAGTGTTAAATGTTTTCAAGATTTTTGCAAATATGTCATAAGATTTTACATGCAAAGAAAGTGCTACTAATATACATATCCTAAAGTAAAGTATTTGAAACAAAGGAGCAAAAGAACAATAGCTAGCATCAATGAAACAAATAAAATCTCTATTGCTAATGTTATTTTGTCAAACATAAACCAGGATCAAAATCCATGGGCAAACAAATGAAAAAGCAAAAAGTGTGAAAGTTTACTTTTCTAGTTTATAGATTGATTGACCTGCCTGTGGCAAGATGCATAAAGCCACAATAGATCATTGTCTTTCTACTTTGTGCAGCAAAGAAAGTAGTCTATTATGAGAAAGGAAGATATCAGGTAAAGTGAACATAGAAAGGATAGAGAGAATGAAATCATTGCCCATATAGCAGTTTCACCATTTAACCAAATTTTCAAGCATGTGTTATAGACACAAAGTTTGCAGCAGTTGGTGTTGTTCTCTCCCATCGAGTTGATGAAAACTCAAAGAAATGAGAAGTATTTTTCATCATCTAAGAAGGAAATCAGACTGGGTTGAATTATTGGATTGATCATCTCAGTAAATCAGAACGAGTTAAACAAACGAATAAGAAACTCCAAAATGAGGAAAAAATCTCTACTTTGGAGTTCAAGAATTCTTGAACCCAACTCTCTTCCACCTGCACACATGTCCACATACGTGAACACATTAACATATGTACGTCCGAGCAAGTTCATTAGCTAATTTGTCAAATTTTCTTCAGTTCAAGAATTTCAAACAATAAAGTCTGATTCCAATACATCTAGGGAGAATACAAAATATTGAAAACATATAAAAGAAAAAAAAGGAATATAAAGAAAAACTTACGCCGACCCCAATTGTTTTGGGATGAAGGCGTAGTTGTTGTTGTTGTTGTATAAAGAAAAACTTAAGCACAAATATCCACAAGTTGCATAGATGTAATGTGAGGTATTATCTCATATGGATTGAGAAAACATGAGACTTAGATAATCTTGAAGCAATTTGCCACTTTATGTGCCGAAGCGCATGCAATTGTGCAAGCGCTCTAAGCAAGTAACAAGTGTAATAGTTAATAAATATGCACAAGAAAATCATAGTCATGTAAGAATCAGAACTTTTCAATAATAATAAATTAACCAATAAATACATATGATAATTTGTTACACAATCAAGCCCAATCTCTTACATTACTCTGTATTTTCCAATTTTGTCTTCCCTGGATCCACAGCAGAGAAGCAAGCCTTAGCCGTATAAAAACCTAGTAGTTCAGAAAGTGCTCCTTGTGTACTTCCCATGCACTTAATTCGCAGCAGAATTGCCACCACAAACTGCATTAACTTCCTAGACATTTTGTGTTTGCAAAACTACTGATGAGAAGCAAATGAATACGCAGTCCAAGCCAAACAAATCTTGAACTCCATTCTGATAAAATGAAACATGGGGGTTATAGATAAGCCTCTGCACAGAAAACGACCTATATCAACGACTGGACTGAAGCAAATCCAGTATCATTAAAGATATTTTTAGTTTCTAACATCGTCACAGATATCAGCGACATTTTGAAAATTATCGGCTTTCTAAACCTTTTTTAATGATTTAAAAGCTAAAATATTGACACATTTTCAAAAATTAAATTTATAGCAATATATTATGGTAATATCATGATATTTTCAGTCAATTTTCCTTGTATATTTCTTTTCTACTTTTAAATATGTTTTTATTTATATTTTTTGTTTTTTATATTTCAAAATTTTTATAATTTTTGTTTACATTTATACAAAAACTTTATTATTTAAACATATTATTTTCTTATTTCTGCTATTTCTATTCTAAATTTCTTTTTAAGTACCCAAGATTTTCTTGAGATTTATCAAAAGACCTATATTATCGCAAGATTTTGTTGTGACTGGTTTCTGATAATATCATCTGATCAAGTCAAAGCACGCTTGCATACAAAAACATATGTGCATATACAAAAGTTTGTGTTAGAGAGAGAGAGAGATCACCATTTTGAACTGGAATATCACATAAGTTTCAGCCTGTAATTGATGCTTGAACTTCCTGTGTGTGTTTGTGAGAATCAAGCAGATCATTGGACATTGCTGAAGGTATTCTATGGCGCTTCAAAATCCGAGAACTAGCAAGTCTGGCCTTATCATAATTTAAGACAATAACGCGATCATCATCAAGGTCAAACCTTAGCCTGTTCTCTGTGCAGTCCTCCACGAGCTCACTGAGATGTTTCAAGTTCTCAACTTCAATATTATTTACTTTTTTAACCTGTTTAACATTTTCCAGTTTGAGTCAAGACAATGGATTACTGGAAATTGACATAAAGATCCAGAGCAGAGCGAAAACACAAGTATAGCAAGGCTCACACATTGATGAAGAGGGAATCAGAGTGATTTTTCAGAGTCTAAGAGGACATTAGGTATGCTAGACCACATGTGACTCCAAATCAAATTTGATTTGGAGACATGAAACAGAATTACAAGAGGCCCCTTGATTTTCTGTTTCTCACCGCTTATTTTCTGATGTTTGCTTAACCGTGCTCATTGAGATTCATTCTCTCATTTGCATGAGTCCAACTCTCATGAGAATAAATCAAGGACACACCTCAATGCTTGGACAATGCATCACTTTGGGTTGGGAACTAGGTTCATTTTGATTTGGCCGCTTGGCCATAGTCACTAGGATAAAACCTAATTGAGGAAGCAATATGGTTGCAGCAGTGGCATGTGTAAGTCTTCCATAACAATTACATATAGTTTGAATGCACAGAAAGTATGGAGAAGAAAATGACAACCACACAAACCATCAGGGGGACACATACGAAACCCAAACTACAGCATCCACAAAGTGATGGAAGCATAATTCTGAGCTACAAGAAAAGCTTCCAATAAACATAATCAGGAACAAACTTTATTCAGAACAGATGTTTGACATAATATAGCCGAAGTGGTACTGGGAAAATGAAAAGCAAAAAAAAGACAGGAACCTATGGTTCACAAAAATGGATGCCAACCTAAAATGATATTGATGAGAAAAACACTATCTGTGGAACATGAGCAGCTGCTCATGCTTTGCAGATAAGGCATGAATGAACCAACTTGAACTGCAGGGCTGGATGACTGCTGTATAACATATAAGAAAATGTGCTTCTGACCTATGAATATAATTTCTGGACATTTCTTTCCCAGTATATTAATGTGATTTTCCCTTAACTATTCTTTTTAGCATATTCTATACTTTGCATAGTCATCAACTAAAAAATCATTTTCAACCCTCTAATAAAAGTTCTGCTTCCTTTGGGGCTCATATGGCTCACCATCTACAATTATTTTGCACAAGTTCAAATGGTGATATTATTTTCACTGATATCTTACGTGTTTAACTCCAAGATCACTGAGGCCAGGAATATGGTCATGAGGAGCAGGAGCATGGATGCACACATTGCATAGAGGAAACAGGCTTCATGAATTTATATGGAAGTTAATGTTTGCCACAATCGATAACACCTAACAATCAGCCTAGCAAAGCATGCTATTTTTCCTCATTTTGTTGTTTCTTTTGTTACATGTAACATTGTAGTGAGCTACATGTTCTTTTTAGTAGGAATCAGCTTTTGGGTCGCCGAAATCCAACTGGTGCACAGGTTATTCTGGCGATGCAAAAATTGACGGTTGTAAATGCACTGATTTTTTCCAACTAAAAAAAAAAACATGTTTTTTCAATGTTGTAAATAGTGTATTGCAAGATACACAATCGATAATACCTTACGATCAGCCTAGGAAAGCATGCTTTTTTCCTCATTTTGTTGTTTCTTTTGTTACATCTAACATTGTAGATGCGAGCTGCATGTTATTTTTAGTAGGAATCAGCTTTTGGGTCACCGAAATCCAACTGGTGCACAGGTTATTCTGGTGATGCAAAAATTGATGGTTGTAAATGCACTAATTTTTTCCAACTCAAAAAAAAACATGGTTTTTCAATGTTGTAAATAGTGCATTGAAATCCGTATCAAAAAGGCTCGATATACGTGTATATTCATATCATACTGTAAAATACAGGCATAAAAACACTTAAATTTTGCAAAAAATAAACACAAAAATTTTTAAAAAATGTAAAATTAAGAAAAAGAAATCTAAAACTTAGAATACAAAAAAAAAATTAAGAACAAGTACAAACATTAAAATCAAGCGATCGAATTAAAATATACATAGACTATTGGCATATCATTAACATGAAATAGAGATGAATAGTTCATTACATAAAGTCAATAACATAGAACATAGAAGCATAGTTTGCCATATAACTACAAAAATCAAAAGACTCATTACTCAAAGCTCACTACATGACTACAAAAAGTGAAGACTCAAAACAACAAGACTTTTACCCGTCGTCATCATTAAACACTCTATGTTTATAATCAGACATTGCATCATGTGCCGGCATGTAATCTTTCTTTCCTCCTATATATCTCATCCATATTGGTGGATATTATATCTCATACATCTGAAGCTCAAATAATGATCGCACTGGTGCACTGCATTCCCAAACAATGTGTTGCTTAATGCAATGCAAGCCCCCACAAATCAATGAATGACAGGATTTACATCTCAAAACAATGTGCCGCAGAGAACGTTAGCAAACTCATAATACTGCCGTATTGGGTCATCAGTATGTCAAGCCATTGCTAAATCTAATTATCACGAATGAAATTAATTAAAACTTGAAATAAAATATTACTACATACAAAAATTAAAAGGTTTACAACTTTATATAACACGATGATAGGACCATAGGCCATACAAAGTTACAAACTAAAGCTTATATATATATATATATATATATATATATATATATATATATATATATATATATATATATATATATATATATATATATACCAGCACAATGATTTTCTTGATTTGTTGTGGTGTCAGCTAGCCTGAGATGCTGATGGTTCATCTTATCTTCTAAATCCAAGATGACTTTTGGCCATTTTTCTTCGACAAATGTTGCATATACTTGTGTCTTTCTTTTATCATCTTCTATGAGACTTGTAAGAAGCTTGACACGAACATCAGAGATGAGTATATAATCATATGGTGGAGTTGTTATGCCCCATGATGTGGCATTTAAATCTATATAATCCACTATCTACTACAAAACCCCAAAAGTTACACTTTACAATCCCTTTCAAAGTCATTTTTAAATCCACCGATTTGCAATATTTCCATGTTGGCTAGTTTGAGTCATATCCTCCACATTGATCGACTTTTAGAGAATGACTTTGAGATTTAAGAATACAAAAAAAAGGTAATTTAGGATGAAAAGAGGAAAAACTATGATCAACAACACACCTAAGGCTCAAAGAAAAGGTACTAAAGGCAAAAATGAAGAAATATATTGAAACAACATCAAAGAAAATGAGCTTACCCTTGATTTTGGTACTTTAAGCCCAACTCTAGCTTCAATCTCACACAAATCAAACTCAAAGGGCTCTTTTGAGGATTAAAGGCAAAAAAAAAAGTTTGTTAGAATGAAAATGGGTAAATTTTGAGGTGAATCAGAGTTCTAAAGCTTGGATCTAGCAAAAGCCCAAATATTTAGGATGTATTTAATCTAAAAAATGAATGGGTAAGGTCAAAATGACCCCCATAAGTGGTTGATTGCCTCTTTTCCGACACTGAAAAAGTAAAATAATAAAAAATACTTGTACAATACAGTCCAATATGTACCAATAATCTTATTTTTTACGATATAGGGGGATGTCATATCGGTTCTCCCTCTGATACATCGTATCGTATCATATGATATGATACAATATGTAATGAGAAAGCCTCAAGGAAGTAAAATCATAATGCCACTATGCGCAAGAGCACAATAGCCACAAAGGGCTCACACAATTGCGCACACACAATATAAAAGGTATATTATTTTATTAATGAATCAAATGCATAAAGAATGCATTGGAATACAAAGGGGAAAGAACCACATATATATAAAAAAGGAGGCCAATACTAATTGTTTGACTAGTTTAATAGCTAGATAATCTAGCCGTTAGACTAGTCCTAATGGCTAGTCAAACTGGTCAAACCAAAAAAATAAAAAAATACAAAAAATGTGTTTTTACATAAATACAAAAATGAATAAATATATATGTACTATATACATATTATATATATGGAAAAATAGTGTATACTAATGAAGGTAAGGAACTAATGATCTAGAAATTATAGTTGCAAGTTGTATTGACTCCATCTAACCACATAGATGTGTTCGGCATGGTTTGTTTGGTAAGGATCAAACCTTGGATCATGCTTTTCTTATGTAAAAATGCGATATTTTGAATTATGAAATTTTGGCACATTGTCACCCATTGATTTTTGGACCCCTTTAAAAACTTAATTACTTGCCATAATCACATGATTCAAAACAAGTTTCCTACTAAACAAACCATGTAGATCACATCCATAACATTTTATCTACAAAAATTGAAAAATTTTGAAGAAAAAAGTGATTTATACCCATTAGATCCTTACCTTCATTGGTAGCCAATATTTACCCTATATATATATATATATATATATATATATATATATATATATATGAGAAATGTGTTCAACCAAGCCTCTTTTTCGGGTTGGTCGAACCACTCTCATTTGAACCGTCCGTTCTCCCTCTTTTTTGGGTTGGTCGAACCACTCTCATTTGAACCATCCGTTCAATAGATCGGACGGTTCAGATGAGAGTCGCTTTTGAACGTGTTTGAACGTTATTAATGCTAGCAAAAGCAAAAATTTCTTTCCCGCCCTAGGGACCTGCCCCTTGTGGGCCCCCTAGTACGAACACCTCTCTCTCTCTCTCTCTCTCTCTCTCTCTCTCTCTCTCTCTCTCTCTCTCTCTCTCTCTCTCTCTCTCTCTCCTTTGTGTGCCCTTCAGTGGAGAACCCCCTTCCTGCATTGACCACCGCCACCCTTCTTACTCATCCTCTGCATCGACCACCAAGAAGGGCGACCACCATCGCCACTGGCCCTTCTTCTGCCTCTCTCTTTTGGTGAGCTATAGTACGAACCCCTCTTTCTCTCTCTCTCTCCTTTGTGTGCCCTATAGAGGAGAACCCCCTTCTTCTGCATAGACCACCACCGCCACTGCCACCCTTCTTCCGCCTCCTCTATGTCGACCACCGAGAAGGGCCACTACCACCGCCACTGGTAATAGCAACCTTTTTGAAGATGTTTAGTTAATTTTTCTTTGCATCTGTCATTGAACTGCAGTTTTTCTAGTGATCTGCTTAGGGACCTTACAAGAGAGCAAAAGAAGTATTATCTGTTTTCTATTACTTTCTTTTTGTGATTAGTTATGGATGCTTTAAATGGGCATTAGAATGAAAAGATGAAATCTTTTCACCATAACTGGGTTTTCTTCTTACCTGATTGATTGGTTATACCCAGAAAATTGCTTAAGTATGGCTTCTTTTAACAAGATTTATTCTATTGCTACATAAGTTCTGCTTCCTCTTCTTTAAAGATGGGAGGCTGCTCATGATAGGAATGATCAAGATATTTTTTGTGCTTTGATTGGAAGGTCCCATTGTTGCCTTCAGAGACCCCCTAAACATCTCTCTCTCTCTGACTAAAGGTTTTTTGTATTTTGTCTTTTCAGGTATCATATGTTTTGCTTTCCCTAACAAGGTCTTATGGTGTGAGGGTGCTTGAGTGGGTAAAAGAAGCTATATCACTCATCCCGCCAGCAGCTGTTAATGAGTCAGAAAGTTCCAGATTTCTTAGGGCTTTGACAGTCCATTCTTATTGGCCCACTTCAAGAATTGTCTGAGGTTTTTCGACACAACAAAACCGTGTAGGGTGCTTTGAAACCTCTTTATTTCAATTTCGTTCGTGCACAATAGTTGAGATGGGCTACTTAAAGGTGTTTGCTCTTTTGAATGGTCTATTGCTGGATCAGTTTGGGCTCTCGACGGTTGTATCATAGTGAAGAGTGGAGCAATTGCAGTTTGTCAGGCAATATTATCCGAGGAATTTATACTTGAGATGTTGGGAAATAGACAGAGGAGATTTTTCAGGAAAAAACTTTTGAGTGCTGTTTGTGAAACTTTGGTTTTGAAAACTTAATGTTAGTCTCTCCTTCTGTTGCAGTATCATGTAAAATAGTGGATTTGTTTATATTCGTGATAATGTATATTTTTATCATGTTGTAAAGGACGGATTGATGGAACTGTTTAATGTGCAACCTAAGTCATTGGATGACATGTAAACGTACATCTACATGAATGGTTACAAGACCCAATCATGGATTCACAGTTGTTTCTCTCAGCAGAAATCTGTCAAAAGCAAAAGCACTGATGTTCAATACTTTAGTGAATGAACTCTATTAAACCACATTTGGTAGCCTCAGTTCTTAAATCCGAGGCTAACTAACACGTGAATAAATGGCAAATGTACAGAAAACCTTCAGAAAGACCAACCAAAAATTTGAAATACATCATTTTCTTACCATCTAAGCATGGGCCCATGCACCCTTATGTAAGTAGATTCCCAACTTCTAACTCATATTATGCAATATTGCAAAACAGACTAATAGCCCCTGTAAATGAGTTAATCGAAGTAGTTGGGCTTATAAGATTGTTGATAATCAAAGCCAGTCTCATAACTTAGCCACTCTTTGTCCTAAACTAGTGAACCAACCAATGAAACAATGATCAGGAAGATAAACAAAACTTAGCTTGCTGATTCTTTAAGCTGCTTGAAAGTTGCAGTTCTCAGAGAAATAGACTACACTCACTTCTCAACCTATTCTTTGACACAAAAATACTGCTTACTAGTTATTAATTACATATCAACAAACAAAACTTTAATCGAAGAAAAAAAGAGAAACTTTGTATGAGTAATTATTGAGCGCAACAGTTGCTTGCAGAGACAACTCTTTCTAACCACATGAAAGAATTACAATACATAGACAAATAGCTATATTTAAACTAGCATTCATATGGAGTGACACGTAGAGCCCATTTTTCAGCCGCCGAGTGTCTGCCCTTCTCTGCAATCACACCATCCTTGACCACAACAATCAAATCTGCACCTTAAATTGTTGAGACAATGATCAAGAACAAATGGTTGATCTTTTCACCATCACTCTGTCCAACGCTTCCTGAACAACACGTTCTGACTCCGCATCTAGAGCAGAAGTGACCTCATCAAGCAATTAACTGGTCACAATTGGCTTAAAATTTCGAGCAACCCTGAAATTACATGTATCAAGACAGATAGACTTTGGGACGAACGAATCATAACTTTACAAGAGGGACTGTATCAAAGAGCTATGAATTAAAGCAAGAGATTTGATTAGCAATTCATGAAGATTTCCACTTCAATTGATACACATCAAACCAAACATTGTTCATGTCTAGTTGCTGGTTATGCAAGATATGAGCAAATGGTCATTCGAAAGCAATGGGAAACATTAAAAAAGAGTGGCAAATGAGGGGGTTCGCCGGAAGAAAGAGCGGCGGACGAGGGGTGGCAAAAGGGTCGGTGGAGGTGGTGGTGGTCGTAGCAGGGGAAGGGACACACAAAGGGAAAAGAGAGAGAGGGTTTGTACTAAGGTGCTCGCAAGAAGAGAGAGCATCAAACAAGCGGCAGCTGACGAAGCGGAAGAAGGGCCAGCGACGGTGGTTGTGGTGGTCGAAGCAGGGGAAGAGAAAAAGGTAGGGTTTTCGTTTTCCTGAGGCAGGCAACAAAGAGAGGGAGAGTTGTACTAGGGCCGGTAGACGAGACAGAGGAGGTGTAAGAAGGGCTAACGGCAGTGGCAATGGACCTTCTCAGTGGTTGATGCAGAGGAGGCGGAAGAAGGGTGGTGGTCAACTCAAAGGAAGAGGGTTCTCCACTGTAGGGCACGCAAAGGAGAGAGAGAGAGAAAGGGTCCGCACTACAGTTCACCGGAAGAGAGAGAGGCAGAAGAAGGGCCTGCGGTGGTGGCGGTGGCCCTTCTTAGTGGTCAACGCAGAGGAGGCGAAAGAAGGGTGGCGGTGGTGGTGGTTGACACAGAGGAAGGGGGTTCTCCTCTATAGAGCACCTTGACACGCAGAGGAAAGAGAGCGAGAGCAAGGAAGAGGGGTCGTACTAAGGGGGGCCACAAGTGGTAGGTCGTATAAAAAAATCATTTTTGCTAGCATTAATAACATTCAAACGTGACTCATTGGAACCGTCTGATCTACTGAACAGACGGTTCAGATGAGAGTGGTTCGACCAACCCAAAAAAGAGGGTTGGTTGAACACATTTCTATCTCATATATATATATATATACCCCTCTTCAAACTTACGGTGTCAAGACCGAAAGTTTTCCTAAAAGGAAATGAAACCGAGGCAACAAAAGCACTTTAGTGAAAAAATCAGCTAACAAATATTTTGACGAAACATATAGAAGTCACATTGTCCTTTTTAGATACTCCTCGTGAACATAATAACAATCCATCTCGATATGCTTGGTTCGCTCATGAAATGTATGATTGTTGGCCATATAAATTGCACTCTTGCTATAACAACAGAGTCTGCAAGGCTAAGATAGGTGAACTCTCATATTTTTAAGCAATTGCATCTGAAGGCTTAATAAACAACGAAGTATCAGTATAACATGATCTATAACCCAAACTAATCATAACACTACTAAACCGATCATAACATATTTTAGGGGCTTGCTTTAAGCCATACAAGGCTTTGAACAAAAGGACCTTAATAGATGATACTTCACATCTTGGGGGGAGGATCCATATAAACTTCCTCATTTAAATAACCACTCAAAAAGGTGTTTTTCACATCTATTTGGTAAATAGGACATTTTCTAATCGAAACAATTGCTATAAGGTTTCAAACAATGGTCATCCTACCTAGGGGCAGAAGTCTCATAATAGATACTACTCTTGGCTATATCCTTTAGTTACTAATCTAACCTTGTATAGTTCTAGGGTTCATCACATTTGATTTTGACCTTATAGAACCATGTACATCCTATGGTTTTCTTTTCAAGTGGTGATAATTGAATTTCTGTTAAGGCCCAATTTTCAGGAGACGCCCCAGGATCTGCGCTCCAAATCTCAGACGTCACCTAATGCTCATAGGGGGTGATTTAAGCTTATGTGCGGCGTCCATTATGTTGATGTGGATGCTTATGTGGCTGAATATAGTGTGAAAAGTCAATGGACACATGTTCGGACCAGAACGAAGGAGAGTTCGACACATGTCCATGTCAAAACCAAGGAGAGCCACCCGACGAAGCCCTATGGGGGGTATCTAATTAGAGGAACACGGTGGGACGTCCCCCCCCCCCTCTCTCTAGATGTTTCTCAAGTTAATTAGTTTTTTTTCTTAATTAAGACTTTTAATTAGAGTAGGAGTCATGACAGAGGTAGGACTCTAAAATCCTCTCTCTAGTCTAGTTTTTGTTTCGCAGTAGGATTCTTTTGTAGCTTATAGATTAATTTAATTTTATTGTTGGGTTAGGACTCTACTTCAGGCCCTCATGTTGTATAGAGGTCTGAATAATCCCTTTAGGTTATGGATTGAATTGATTTCCTAAACCTCTCTCTCTCTCTCTCTCTCTCTTTAGACATTTCTCTCCTCTTTTTTCTCTCTCGCATCCCTCATGTTTCTCCTTCTCCTTTAATGTGATCCACGTGCAGCCAAGCCTCCTTAGGTTGATCCTTCTTCCATTCTAAGGGCCCAAGCCCTTCTTGTACCCGTATCTTCATTGTGGAGTGATTCCTACCTTAAAAATCGATGTAAGAGCCTTGTCAATCATGGTTTTGTTGATCAGTCTTCCTTATGAACGTGTCTTAGTATTCATACCACTCTCTGGTCCTCTATCATACCTTAGGATCAATCCCTAACCTTCTCTAAAGTCGTCCAAGCCTCCCAGACCAAGACCACACCCGAAGAGGCTGTGTAGTCTCGTTCTGCTGGTTGTTTTGCCTTTTATAATCTCCTGCACATACCCTGACCACACCTGAATGTGTAGATACCTTTAAGACCTCCCTAGACCTGCTATACAACCCTCGGAACTGATCTCTGCCTTAGCTAAGACCCTACCCAAGTCTGGGACCCGAAACACCAAAACCGCACCCTGACGATTCGGCAGAATGCGTAGTTTTGATTGTCTGACCTCACATGCCTGTCCAACGTCCCAATCTGACATCTCTGACCCCCAGCACATGTACAAGACCTAAACACACGTTCTTAGACTATTACAAAACCTCGGGATCAAATCCCTTCAGATCTGGATCGAAACCTGTGCCTGAACCGCTCGTCGAACCCAAAACGATCCTGCCCGATTTAGCCGGATTGACCCTGCAGCTTTCTATACCTCTTAAACGATCACCATTAGAGACCTTCGACCCTTACCACACTGTATCAATCAGGGTACAACATCTCAGACACATCAACCACAAGCCCAAGAGGCCCAAAATCACAGGCATGATCCTCTCGCTTTCATCGAGCTCCAACTAGAAGAAAGTTATCGGAAGCGCGAAACGTCGCGCTTTCGAAACATGCAGGGAAGCACGCTTTTGTTTTGGGAAGCGCGCTTCCTAAATTTTTGAAAGTGCCTCGCTTCCCGCTCCCGCTTCCCGCTTCCCCGACTGGTAACTCTGAACTAGAGTAGTCGTTTGTTGCCAACCCGAGGCTCCCTTCAGTTCCAAGTCGTCCAATTTCCCAAGTTTTTTATTTTTCTAATGCCTTTAGTTTTAGTTTCATAGCTTCCATCCATTCTAAATACTCCTTAGGTTTAACTCCGCCTGTGTAGTTATACACTGCCGGTCCCAAGCCCGGATAAAGGAGGAGGGTTGCGGTAGGCCTGTGACAGCCAGCATAAAAACTGTCATATCCTATGAAAATGAACCAATATGAGAATTTCATTGGGGCGTTCCCTACTGAGCGACGCGCTGTACTCTCTAGGCCCGGAGGCAGTGATAAATGTGCAAGGGTTGCTAGGTCGTCCCCAGAAGCGACGCGTCACACCGGCGCCCGGGTGTGGTGTCAAATAGGCAAGGGTTCACTCACTTTGTTGGACGGGTGGGGGTAAAGAAGTTAGTCCAAGACCATAAAATTAGGTTAGCCACTTGGAACATAGGGTCTTTAACTGGTAAGTTGGTAGAGTTAGTAGATGTTATGTGTAGGAGAAAGATTGATATTTTATGTCTTCAAGAGACCAAATGGGTAGGTGAGAAAGCTAAAGTGATAGAACCTTAGGGATATAAGATTTGGTATACAGGAATAAATAGGAATAGGAATGGAGTAGGGATTGCTATGAGTCGTCAGTTTATAGATAATGTAGTTGAGGTCCGTAGGAAGGGTGATAGAATTTTACTTATTAAATTAGTATTAGGTACGGATATTATTAATATTATTAGTGTTTATGCACCTCAAGTAGGTTTAGATGATTCCATTAAGCATCAATTTTGGGAAGATTTAGATGGAGTAGTACAAGAGACATCTTATGGAGAAAAGCTTTTCATCGGCGGTGACCTTAATGGACATGTAGGCATTAGTAGGGATGGATTTGAGAATATCCGTGGAGGCTATGGTATAGGAGAAAGAAATGAAAGTGGAGAAAGGATTTTAGATTTTGGTTTGTCCTATGATATGATCTTAGCAAACACTTGGTTTAGGAAGAGGGAGTCTCACCTAGTAACATTTAAAAGTGGGGTTAATACGAGTCAGATAGATTTTTTCCTACTTAGAAAGAGAGATAGGGGTTGTTGCATCGATTGTAAGGTTATACCAGGAGAAAGTGTAGCTACACAACATAGAGTCTTAATTTTAGATCTTAGAATTAGACAATGCCGCAAAAGGGATAGACATAGGATAGATCCTAGAATTAAGTGGTGGGCACTGAAAGGAGCTAAACAAGGAATGTTTGTAGAGCAGGTAGTTAAGGAAGTTGATTGGTGTCTCGAGGAGGATTCAGAATCAATGTGGAATAAGATAGCGGGTGGTATGAGAAAAGTAGCTAAGGAGGTATTGGGTGAGTCTAAAGGCGGTGCACCACTAGGTAAGGATACATCATGGTGGAACGAGGATGTCAAATTAGCTATTAAGGTTAAAAGAGAGTGTTATAGAAATCTAAGTAAGAGTCGTGATAAGGAGAATTTGGAGAAGTATATGATAGCAAAGAAGGAAGCTAAAAAAGTTGTTCGAAACGCGAGGGCTAAGGTATATAAGGAGGTTTATGACAAGTTGGATACCAAAGAAGGCGAGAAGGATATTTATAGGCTTGCAAAGATGAGAGATAGGAAATCGAAGGATTTGGGTATGGTTAGATGTATCAAAGATGAAACGCAAAGGGTTTTAGTCAAAGATGAGGAGATTAAGGAGAGATGGAAAGATTATTTTGATAAGCTATTTAATGATAGTCATGCTCAAGATCTTGGAGACTTCTCCATTCCTTTTCATGAGATAAATCGTGACTTCATGCGCAAGATTCAAAAGAAAGAAATTGCAGAGGCTTTGAAGAAAATGAAATCAAGAAGGGCAGTTGGCCCAGATGGTATACCTATCGAGGCTTGGAAATGCTTGGGAGAGAAAGGTTTAGAATGGTTGACAAATCTTTTTAACTTGATTTGGCGAACAAATAAGATGCCTAATGAGTGGAGGAAGAGTACTTTGGTGCCTTTATATAAGAATAAGGGTGATATACAAGATTGCACAAACTATCGTGGTATAAAACTCATGAGTCATACTATGAAACTTTGGGAGAGGGTGATTGAGTCTAGGTTGAGGAAGGTTGTCATGATATCGGAGAATCAATTTGGTTTTATGCCTGGAAGATCAACTATGGAAGCTATACATCTTCTTAGACAACTTATTGAAAGATATAGAGAGAGGAACAAAGATTTGCATATGGTTTTTATTGATTTAGAGAAGGCATACGATAGAGTACCTAGGGACGTTCTCTGGTGGACAATGATGAAGAAAGGTGTTTCTCTCAAGTACATTAGTATAATTAAAGATATGTATGAAGGAGTAGTAACCAATGTCCGCACTTGTGGAGGGGTGACAACCAATTTTCCGATAACGGTTGGGTTACATCAAGGATCTGCTTTAAGCCCTTTCCTATTTGCGATAGTGATGGATGAGCTTACGAGATCAATTCAAGAAAATGTACCGTGGTGTATGTTGTTTGCTGATGATATTGTTTTGATTGATGAGTCTAGAGCTGGGGTTAATGCTAAGTTAGAATTATGGAGACAGACATTGGAAGCTAGAGGTTTTAAGTTGAGTAAGAGTAAGACTGAATATATGGAATGTCGGTTTAGTAAGCAACGAAGTAGTGATGGGAGTGTAGTGAAGCTTGGTGAGCAAGATATACCGGTGAATGATTATTTCAAATATTTGGGATCCATCATTCAAAAGTATGGAGAAATTGATGGAGATGTAAATCATAGGATAAAGGTTGAGTGGATGAAATGGAAAAGTGCTACTGGAGTGCTGTGCGATCGTAGAATGCCATTGCGGTTGAAGGGAAAGTTTTATAGGACGACTATTAGACCCGCTTTACTATATGGTACGGAATGTTGGGCTGCCAAGAGACATCATATTCAAAAAATGAGTGTAGCTGAGATGCGGATGCTTAGATGGATGTGTGGAAATACAATAAAAGATAAGATTCGGAACGAAGAGATACGTAAGAAGGTAGGTGTTGCACCCATTGAAAATAAGATGCGAGAGAATCGTTTACGGTGGTTTGGACATATTCGGCGAAGGCCTAATGATGCTCCAGTTAGAAGGTTGGAGAAATGGGAAAATATATTAGTTAAAAGAGGTCGGGGTAGGCCTAGGAAGACTTGGATGGAGATGATAGGAAAGGATATGAATGCTTTGAACCTCACCGAGGACATGGCGTTGGATAGAAATGATTGGAGGAAAAGGATTCATGTGGAAGACCCAAAATGAATTTCTTTTTTGGTTCATATCGCTGACCCCAATTGTTTTGGGATGAAGGCGTAGTTGTTGTTGTTTGTTATGGTCATAAGACAAGTTCCATAATTAAAACTAAATGTTTCATATGAAATAAATCGACTAGGTGCATTAGATACTCTTGTGGATCCTCTAACACTAAATTCTTCTAACTCTCAGTTTTGGAAATATTTTTCAAGGGCACATGGATGGTTTTCATTGTTGTGACAAGCATTCACTTGTAACTCATGACAAGATTCATGTTTGTTTGTAATTGGAGAAGAACTATCATTAGGCATTTCATCACAATCATTATCCATATCACAATCATTATAATCATGTAATAAATCAAATAGGAACGAATACTCACAATCTTCTTTAGACTTGAATTTATAAAATTTATTTTCCTTTTCAAGAAAAGTCACATATATAAATACATATAATTTGTCATTCTAAAGTCATAACATCTATATCTATTTTGGTTTTCAGCATATCCCAAAAAAGCGCATGGAATAGCTTTTGGAAAAAGCTTTTCAATTCTATCAGAAAGAACATAACACCTAAATGCCAAAACTCTTAAGCTTTTGTAATTAAGAGATACTTTTAAAAAGTTTTTCAATTGGTGATATGTTGTTTAATGAGGATGAAGGCATTCTACTAAATAAGTATAACACCGTAAGAATGACTTCAGCCTAAAATCCTTTAGACTATGTTTGGGAGGTTGTTGCAGAGGAAACAGAAGGGCATCGAAGGTGGTTACAATCATCCTGCAAATCCCAATGAAGATGAACATTGTTTGGGAGGAAGGAGGTTGAGGATCGTAAATGTAGGCAGGTATTCAGGAGGTGCCAAATCTCTCTCTCTCTCTCTCTCTCTCTCTCTCTCTCTCTCTCTCTCTCTCTCTCTCTCTCTCTATATATATATATATATATATATATATATATATATATATATATATATATATTTGGTTTGGATCTAGGCAGACCAAATCAACATTAGTCGGACATGGGACTCCAAAACCAAATCCAACAATTTATATTTGGTTTGGATCTTGGTAAAACAAATCCAACATAATAGTTGCACATGGGACTCGAATCAAAACCAAATCCAATATTTTATATTGGGTCTACATTTAGGTAAACCAAATCCAACATAATAGTTGCACATGGGACTTGGACCAGAACCATATCTGATACTTTAGATTTTGTTTGGATATAGCTGAACCAAATCCAACATAATATTCAGACATGGGACTCATATCAGAACCAAATCCAACATAACAGTCGAACATGAGGCTTAGGTCAGACTGGAATTGGATTCAGATCTCTGTCACAGGGATTCTTCAACTTGCCCTCATGTTGTGTCCCTTTGTATACTATTTTTAATAGAAAATTGCACAAAAATGCCGTGTCTCATGTCCTTTTACCTGTATCTACATCTGAATTAGGCAATACCATATGTACATTTGCATATGATTTGGTCAGGTCTAGACTTAGATTTAGGTCTAAGAATGCTAGAACCAAGCCTAGACCATTTACATCCTTATTTAAACGGGTGCACATGGATATGTTTGGTCAAACCTTTGATATCCAAATCTGTCACTTTATTTTGGATATAAATTATAAGTCATGCTCCAAATCCATATTACAAAGAAGTTGTTCTCCAAACACGATCAAGGAATCAGGAGGAGTTGCAAGTCAAATCTTTGAGGGAACAACTGGTATTTCCAAACAATCATAGAAGTTGATATTTTCCTTCAAAATACATTTTCACTGCATTCCAGTATTTGTATCTCACTCAACTCACTTTGAATCCCTCCAAATGCATCCTTCCAAACACAACCTTAGGAACATTTTTGGAAATGAGTAAGGTTCTTGATTGGAGGAAAAGGATTCATGTGGAAGACCCAAAATGAATTTCTTTTTTGGTTCATATCGCTGACCCCAATTGTTTTGGGATGAAGGCGTAGTTGTTGTTGTTTGTTGTTGTAGTAAGGTTCTTGATGCTTTGATTATATAATGATGTTTTCTTTCCGCTAACTCATTTTGTTGAAGAGTTTTAGTGTAAGATCTTTGGTGAAGAATTCTATTTAAATTTAAATAATTTTTAATTTCATTTGATAAAATTTCACCCCCAAAGTCCGAATGAAAATTTTTAATGTTAGTTCTAAATTCATTTTTGACTAGGTTGTGAAATTTTTGGAAACAAGAGAACATTTTTTATTGAGTCTAAGGAAGTATAGCCAAATGTGTCTAATAAAATCATCAACAAATATCACATACTAAGATAATCCACCTTTAGATACAAAGAGAGCCGGTCCCCATACATCTGAATGCACTAATTCAAATGGTTCTTTAGATACAAAATTACTAGATCCAAAAGATAACATTTTCATTTTTCCAAGAATGCACTCCTTACACAAAAAATCTGTTTGATTACAAGCATTTTCAAGAAAAAGGAAGAGATACAATTTTGATAAGCTTGGATATACTAATCTCCTACTCCATAATTATATGTCATTCTTTTCAACATAATTACAAAAAGATTTTGTTGGCAAACATAGTGAATCCATGAAGTACAAATCTTCTCTCCTATGACCTTGCCCAATCAGCTGACCGGAGATCCTACACCCGACAACCATTAGGTGAAAAGGAGATTTCTCATTTATGATTCGAAATTTATGAAATAGAAAGTAAGTTTAAATTAAGGTTAGGTATTATTCTAAGTTTCTAACATTAGGCACACAAAAACTTTGAAAATCTTTGGGAAAGTCTTTTAAATCACCTAAGCCCTTAATTTTATGAAAAGTTCCATTAGCGGTGGAGACAAAAGAATCAAAAGAATTAGTGTGGCATTTGGACAAGAATGACTCATTGGAAATCATGTGAAATGATGCCCCCAAATCCAAGTATCCAATAAATCATACCAGGATCGCATTAGGTAGATATTGCAATTCTAGATATAGATGAAGCTTAACCTTTGAGAAGTGGTTGAAGACCCTCCACCAACTGAGAAAGAGACGTTGATCTAATATATTTTGACCCTTCATCGGTCTCACTTTTTTCTTCATGGGATGGCCCCATGGATGCAACCCTCATTTCTTCTTACCTTTCAATCCTTCTTCTCTTTGGACAAAAGGGTTTAATGTGGCTCGACTCATTTCCTTTTTGCATTCATGCTCATTGCCTTGCTTCCCTAAGTTTGATGGTTTATATACACAAGTATTTGATTTTAGTTACCGCCAAGACTAAATCATCATTCTTGGAACTTTGCTTTTTTAATCTATTCCCTTCCATGCTTAGTTCCTTCAATGTTTTGACTATGGTGGGAATGTTTCCTTTATGAACCAAAGCGGGCTTTGTAGTTTCGAATTTAGGCCTTAACCCATTTACAAATTGATAGAATAGCTCATTTGATAGTTGAGATAGAGCATTATAGTACTCTCGAATGCTTATATCTCCTTCTCTTATGGTTCTAACTTTGTCTTGAAGATTGTAGTCATGTGTAATATCTTTGAGCATATACATATCATGAAAATAATTTTACATGTCACTAGCATAGTCAAATTTTGACAAACTTGAGCAAATCTTTATGTACACGCTATTTATAGCTATGACATGATTCTTGAGTGACCCATTTTTCATTCTTTCAATTTCTTTTCATAATAGGATACAACTTTGTTCATCTCTTCTCCTTAAAGTGCAACTTTCTCCTCATTTCACTCTTGGTAAGGACTAGTTTAGGCTCGCTTTTGGAACCATTCACTAATCTCCACAATCCTTTCCCCCATATGTGAGGCTTTATAATAGAAACTCACAGCATATAGTTGGAATCAT